>NC_052017.1:132925952-135325952 GCF_015832195.1 Motacilla alba alba | reverse complement strand
TTGATTTCCTTTCAAGCAAGGAGACTAAATTGACCTTCATCAGATCAAGCTAACATCTTTGAAGTTTCCTTATATGACTTCTTATTGGAAAAAAAAAAAAAGTGTTAAAAACTCTGAGACTTTACAACTAATTGGGCTTTATACAGATTAACTAGGAAAAAAAAAAGTAGCTCAGGCCACACAAGCCAATGATTCCTTCTGGTATTTATTTCAATGTACCTATGACTTATTATTTTACTATTTCTCCTTTCTGTTAAAGCATTATGAATATATTACTGAACAATTGAAAAGGCACATATGGAGTGAAAAAACTGTGTAAAAAGCAACTAGCTTAGACATTGCTTTAGTATAATTAACTCATTGTTCTCTGAACTTGTTCCAAGATATAAAAGTTGTTTGTCTATTATACAGAGAGCAATCTATGACATTTTGGATAAAAGGAGATCCTGTAATAGACATAATGGATTTTAAAGCCAAGAAATCAAGATAAAGAGATTTTCAAGCAGGTTGAATTAATGTGGGACCCATTGTAAAGTCTAAAGTTGAAATTTTGATTATTTATAGAATGTCATGCAGTTTTAAGTTACAGAGTAAGAGGACTAGCTAAAAATACTGTAAGCAATTAAAAGAAGACATCTATCACATTTGAATTTAATATTTCTGAATGAGAAGATTTCATGTTATTTTTTCAGCTGCTACTCAGTTTAAAAAGTTACATTACATAAATAAATAAATAAATTTAATTCATTTTTTAAATAGACACTACTGCTATGGTCATACAGAAGTTTGGTTCTGAACAGTTCTCTAATGCCACTGGAATATTTTTGTGTCTATTGTTTTTATTCGGTTCATTGCATGTTGTGATTGGAAAGGAGATCATGAAGGTATCTCATGAAGGTATCTAACTCAGTTTCTGCTTAAGTCGTTTTTGACATATGTTCTTTTTATTCTGTTTTAAACAGGGGTGGTAGAGGCTCCAAAGCCTTAACAAAGTAGTTCAGAACTGTTCTATCCATACCACCAGATGTCTCATCTGTTTAATTTCTTAGCCACAATTATTATGATGTTTCACATGCAAACACAGAAAGAAGGAAAACTGGAAAACATAGTTGGTTTGATAACTTGTTCCTAATAGTTTTGAAGGAACATTTATTAGCCAGGTATATCTATATCTAGTAATTCCTCTTTTCTGATTTTATGAAAATAGGGACCATAGAGCTTTACCCAGTCTTTCAAAATTTCAACAAGTATCTCTGAATTCTAAAGAGATAAATTACTTAAACTCTGAGACATCATTACCAAAATCTCAAGTGTATTTATATGAAATTAACCTATAAAAGGAAAATGTGTGAATTAACCTGAGCACTTTTAAATTTTCTTGCTTATTACCGACTAAGTTTATCTTTCTCATTGTAATTGCCATCTGTTCTGTTTTCATCAAGTTAGTATAATGTGAAATACTTCATTTTTGTGGCATTAGTATAAATTTCAAAGTTTTCATGTTGCTGTTAACCTACTTGCAGAAGAACTGCTTGTGTAACTTTGTACCTTAGTATATTTAATTTGTGAAATGGCTTTCCTGATTTTGTTCGGATCAGCTTATGCTTAGTACCTTGTCCTAGGTTTCAATTTTTCTACATAAACTCTTCTGTGTTTGAGGTACATGAAGAAATATCCATATATAGCCACCTGATTTTTTTTAAAAATATGCCCAAGCTTTTTTGCAGTAGGACTATTTATATGTGTATTTTCAACCCAATAATTTTAAAACAGCAATACTGTAAAATTTCTTTAGCACTTTCTGACCTATTTCTTAGAATGTTTTACAGGCTTTTAGAGTTTACGAGTTCAACTAGTAAAATGATGTAACATTTAAGTACAAAATATTTATATTTCCATAGTTCTAATAACATAATGCAATGGAAACAAAAATATTTAAGTCCTTCATACCCTACTTTTTTATTTTATTGTTTTTCCTATCACAAGAATTGTGAACATATTCTCAATATTCCAAGTTTTTGAATGATATGTAGGACAGCCTGCCCTGCAGGTGTTACGTATAAGTATATATTGAAAGAATTTTCCTGGGATTCAGTTTACAAAGCATTGCCTCTTTGTCAATAGCTGCTACAGCTTCACCAGTCATCTAGGTTATATTTATGGTCTGCAAAGAAATGAAAAAGATAATTTTAATGTTGTGAGTGATGTGATTTAATCTGGTGTTTTTTTCCTCCAGAGCCAGTGCAGCTGATAAGCAATAACTACTCATGCACCCAGAATTGGTAAGGCAAAATCCTACCCAAGATGTCATGCTGTCCTACCTCTCACAGTACCATATCCTACTAAAAAGTATCCCAACACCTATAATACCAACCCTTCACGTGATTGTGACAGTTTATCAAACAAAGCTGCACCTCCCCATCCTTCTAGACTTGCCAGTGAAATCTTGCTATACAGTAATTTATTAATTTTCTGGTCAAATATCTTTTGTTCCATATTTTACATTCCAGATGACCTGTATTTGGCCTCAACATACAAGGCAAACAATAGTTGTCTATGAAGTCATGAAGGTCCATGCATGGCCCAGTAATGGACCTCTTCATCTCCACTATTTTTAGTGAATTTTTTTTTTTGTATTTCCTTAGGCTTTTGCTCACTCTATTTTTCTACTAACACATAAGAAAAAGTATAATTCTACTCTGTGCTTCCATCATTCTTTCATAGGAATGATGATTTTCTGCCTTCTTCTCCTCTTATATGAGCGACTATATCTGTCATCTCCACCATAATTCCATTTCTTCTGTATTGTATTTCTTCATTCTGAAGTCCTTTTCATCTCACTTTCATGAAGACAGCTTTCTTTTTCTAGCTTTCTTGGCTTTCATAAAGCAAAAAGGTTTAAAAATGTACTGACTGAATGCATTAGTACCTGACTGCATCTCCTACTTTGTATTTATTATATGTGCATAAACATATAAAGCTTAAAGTATTTTATCATTTCATATATAATATTATTTTATATTTTTATATGTGTGTAAAAAAAAAAAAATATATATATATATATATATATATATATATATATAATTCAAACATGCATACATACACACATGTTTTTGGCCTTCCCTGGCTTTTTTTTTTCCTGTTTTTCAAATATTTTATGTTTTATTCATTTATTCATTCATTCTTTCACTTAAAATTTGGATTTCATGAACAAGCTACTCTATGCCTCTATTAGACAGCAAAAAGACTAAGAATGTATTAGAAATTCACATTGCTTTTCCCATAAACCTGTTTACTGTCAAATACTCCAAATGAAAAGCTAATTTATTAATAAAATATTTTGATGCACCTTTGAAATAAAACGTAGGGTGGTTTCAGAAAACTAATGCACAATAATTCAGAAATAAGCCTCCATACTGAGGCAATTATTCACTTCATGGTAAAAGTTGAAGTTTTGTTTGATCCCACTTATGACATTAATATATGTTCTTGTTCAGAAGTTTTCAGAGGTGTTAATTTAAATGGAAAAGTCAAACACGAGAATTTTTCTTACTTTAAGTCCTTTATTTTCAAGTTAAAACTGAAGCTGTTAAAGCTATCCTAAATCATGACTTAAGCTGTGCCCTCAAGGATCTTTTGACAAAATCTTAGTAGGTATTCTCTGAACATCTCATTCTCTAATCTAAAATTCAACATTTTGAATTCATTTTCACAAATTACTCAAAAAAAACCCCAAGACAAAAGTCTGCTTTTTTACTAATACCTATTCACCTATAACAATATTTTAAACAAACATAGGTTAATTTCCTGAAAAATGGGAACTACCTCAGTTTTCAGGGCTTTCATTATTTTTTTCTGCTAATTGGTTTTTATAACTGTTCTTTTCCTAGAGAGAAATTTTTACTCTCTCAGTTAAGTGTGTGTCCTAATCCCTCATCACAGATGCCTTAACAAACTGCTATAGAAAAAGACAACGTTGAACAGAATGCAAAACAGATTCTAATGTCTCTCGTGCACTGGCTTCAAAACATGAATGAGGCACATGATAAAAGCTTTATATTGGCATGTCCTACAAATGCTTATGTTTTAGCTTTATAAGAGGTAGCACTTTCATTGATATAGCATGAAAATGCTTCATTTTCCCCGACATGTTGCAGTACATTAATTGACTCAATTATTGTTTGCTGGCCTCATTTGTCAGTTCCTGGAATTTAAACTGAGAATTTTTAGCAGCAAATACTGTATTAAACTAGAACTTGTTTACTGTATACCTTGGTACTTGGATTTAATGATGTAAGTGAATTGTTTATCTAAGTATATACATCATTTCCCTTGATCAAAATATATTATTCACTTAAATCTGAAAATATAACATTAGCCAATACACATACAACTATGATGACTTAAACATCAAAATGCTATTCTTTATGTTCCTAACTTTACACATTTAGCCCTCAAAACTTAGAAAATGAAAAAAGAGTTATTATTATTTTCATTTTTCATTTATTTCCTTAATTTACTTACATATATTCTTTGCAATGTCATTTTCATGGGACTATAAATGTCATGTTTTCTACAAGATCTCTGTCCTTCTGCCTGCAAAAATAGAATTTTTCAGTATGTCAATCTTGATGGTACTTATTGTTTGGAAGAACACAGCATCCCTTTGTTACTGAATCTCAAATTGAGTGGTTAGAGCCAGGGAATCATAGTACTATAAACTAACTTTTATAGTTAGTCAAATATTATTTTGAAACTCTAAATTAAACTTGAGTTTGAGACACATCTAGCCCATAATACTGGACAAAGCAGCCATAAAAAACTTTGTTTTTGGAATTTTGTGAATAAGTTTTTGTAAACCTGTAAGAGAAGACAGCCAAGATATTTGCTGAAATGCTATATTCACAGCTTTGTCTGAAGTCTAGAGAACTGCCTACATTTCTGGAAATACGCTAAATTAAAAATAGAAGCATAAAATTGTTACAGCTGGAAAAGATCTCCAAGATCACAGACCATTGAGTCATATCAGCGAAATACCACTGCCACCTTCACCAATAAGCAATGTCCCCAAGCGGCTCATCTAGAATATATTTTGAACACTTCCAGGGATGGTGATTCTACCATGTGGGATTTGCAGGGGTCCCAGGACTAGGAAAGAGATGAGAATCTTGACTCTATGTTTCAGAAGGCTGATTTATTATATTATGATATATATTATATTAAAAATGCTATAGAGAATAGAGAAAAAGAATAGAGAAAAAAGATTCATCAGAAGGCTGGACAGGAATAGAAAGGAATGAATAACAAAGATTCGTGACTAACCAGAGAGTCTGACCCAGCTGCATCCTTGATTGGTTATTAAGTAGAAACACCTAACATTGACCAATCAAAGAAGCACCTTTTGCATTCCACAGCAGCAGAAAGTTGTTGCTTACATTTCTTTCCTGAGGCTCCTCAGCTTCTCAGGAGAAGAAAATCCTGGCAAAAGATTTTCATAAAATATGTCTCTGACACTACCACATACCTCAGCAGCTTTCTCCAATGCCTGACCATCCTTCTGGTGAGGAAATTTTCCCTAATATGTGCAGGAACCCCTGGGCAGGTGCTGTCAGGGCGACCACCTTCGTGAGAGCAATCTCCTCCCAGGCGGGACAACTCACTCCCCCAGCCCACCTCGCACTCTGGCCCGGATGTAGTAAAACACACATGACCGGAGGCGGAAGGAGGGCTCTTTGCTTGGTGAATCCAGCAGGGTTTTTGGGGGTAGGCCTGTGGGTCTGAATGGGGTGAGACTGAGAAGAGAAGCAGGAGCAGGCAGGGACACAACCTCCGCTGAAAGGAACCAGTGGCAAAAAGCCAAGAACAGGGGAGGCGCGAGGGTATGTAACTGGGGGAAGGTAGGAGGGGTCAGGATACAAATTATCCAATGGGAAAGGGAATCAGGGGAGGAGTTGAAGTGGGGTGACATGGACTACACCAATGAGGGAGTAGAGTGGGAGTGGTCTCTCAGAAAAAGCCAATGGGGAAACAGGAGATACAGAACTTCCAGAACAGGGGAGGGAGTACTATTTGAGCAACAGGTCTACATTTACATAAAGGAATGGAGAACATTGGGAGAATGTTTTAGTTTCTCACCCTGACCTCGAAGGGAGTTTCCTCCCAGGGCACTCCCACTTCAATGCCCAACCCACGGCCTTCCACAAATATCCAAGCTAAATGTCCCCTTAAAGAACTTCAGGCCTTTTCTTCTCATCCTATTCCTTGTTACTGGGAAGAACAGACTGACACCCACGAAGCTTTAACTTCCTTTCAGGCACTTGTAGAGAGAGTGAAGGTTGTTCCAACCCTGCTCTACTCCAGGCTAAACAACCTCAGCTTTCTCAGGTGCTTTTTATGAGATCTGTGCTCCAGCCCCTTCACCAGCTTCATTGATGTTCTCTAGCCATTTTCCAGCCCCTCAATGTCTTGTTTGTATTGAGGAGCTCAAAACCAAACACTGCATTTGAGGTACAGGGGGATGATCTCTGAGTTCTTACTGCTGGCCACACTGAAGGCCAGGATAGCATTGGCCTTCTGGGATACTTGGGCCCACACTGGCTCACGTTGAGCCACTGTTGACCAGAAAACCAAGGTCTTTCTCTGCCGGCAGCTTTCCAGATATTCTTCCCTCAGCCTGTCCAAATGCAGGATCCAGCACTTTGCTTTGTTGAACTTGAGAAAATTGCCTTTAGCCATTAGGCTTTGGCCTATAAATCCAGCTTCTCCAGGTTAGAGCCTTTCTACTCGCCAGCAGGTCAAGACTCCCACTCAACTTGGTGTCATTCGCAAACTTACTGGAGATGCATTTAATCCTCTCATCCAGAAACAGAGATATTAAACAGGATTTGTCCCAATACTGAGCCCTGGGGAGCTTGTGACCAGCCACTAACTGTATTTAACTCCATTCACCATCACTTTCTAGGCCCCATCACTCAGACAGTTTTTTAGACAATGGACATTGCGCCTGTCCTAGCCATGAGCAGCCACACTCTCCAGAAGAATGCTGTGGGAGACAGTGTCAAAGACTTTAATAAAATCTAGGCAGCCAACATCCACAGCCCTTCTGTCATCAACCAAGTGGATCACTTTTTCATAGAAGCAGATCAGGCAGGTTGAGCAGGACCGGTCATTCATAAACCTATACTCTCTGGGTCTGATCCCCTGCTTGTGTCATACATCTTATGTGATGGCACTCAAGATGACCTGCTCCATGATCTTCCCTGGCACCGAGGTCAGGCTGACAGGCCTGTAGCTCCCCAGCTCCTCCTGCCTGACTGTCTTGCAGATGGGTATCATATTAACTAACATACAGGCAGCTGGGACCTCCTCAGTAAGCCAGGACTGCTAGCAAATGATTGAAAGTGGCCCAGTGAGCACTTCCATCAGCTCTCTCAGTATGCTTGGGAGAATCTCAGATGGCTCCGTAGGCTTCTGTGTATCTAAGAGGTGTAGCAGACCTCAGATTCTCCTTGTTCTATGGCGGTTACATTCTGCTCCCGGTATTTCAGCTCACGAGGCTGGGCAACCTGAAGACAACTTGTGCTATTAAAGACTGAGGCAAAGAAGGTGCTAAGTATCTTACACTTTTCCTCATCCTGTGTTATTATGATTTCACCCCCCAACCTGAGAAGCATGGAGATTCTCCTTTGCACTCATTTTTTTTCTGATATATTTATAAAAACATTTTGTTTTTTACAGCTTTAGCCATATTAAGTTCTATTTGGATTTTTGCCCTCCTAATTTTTTCCCTGCATAATCTCATGACACCCTTCTGAGTTTTGGCTCAAGATAGTTCTGAGTTGCCTGTCTGTTCTTCCAAAGGTGATAAAATAATGAACACAAGAAATATTTCCAGACATGCAAGCTTGGTGTCTTTAAGGTGAGAGAATTTTCCCACTTATAATACAAACTAGAAACTTGCACTTTAACTTTGATATGGATTTGCAAAACCTTTCTTAGATAAATCCCAAGTGAGGCTCATAGGTTACTACTGCTTAGAGATAATTTCCAGAAGGCAGTTTTGACATGATAAAATGCTAGTCAGAGAAATGAAATGAGGTAATTTGGACAATGGATGTTCTCAGTGTAAGAGAATAGTCTAAGGTGAATGCAATTTTCTGTTATAGATACAGCATTTACGGACTTTGTATTTACCATTTCTTGTTATATAAGAAGCAGTCCAAAGAACACTTCAAGTTGAAAGATATTTTTGGCCATGAAAGGAAATGAATACTTATAGTCAGAGAATCCTTTTTTTTTTTTAATCTAGACTGGAATTAGTTTTTTTCCTTTCTTCTGGGTATGATAAGAGTAAAATAAAATTCTCTACTGAAAGACCTCCTAAAAAAGACTCAGTTTTCATGGTCTGGTCCAGCTGCTTGACAAAATGTTCCTTATCAGTATCAATATTGTCCTGCTGTTTTTATCTCCCTTGTGCCCAAGAGTAAAAAGATGAGAGGCTCATAGCAAAGTTAAGAATATGACAGTACAATGGAAAAGAAAACCTTTCCAAAGTAGCCAGCCTCGCAGTCAGAAACGAATGTCTGGTACACTGAATTTACAAATATGGATATAGGTACATGCTGCCAACTAATGCAAAATACTTTACACCAACTCTGGGTTTTCAAGCCTTCAGAACATAAAAGATATTTTTGGTGTTAATCCCTAAGTGCACAGATACAGCAAAGGACTTGTTGAGGCTTTAAATAAAACAAAAGCTGAGCATTCCCTCTGCTCAGTGGGTCTATGTCCTGAAATTACCTAAGCATGCTATATTTTGCCACTTCTAGCTTTTCTTCTCCAGAGAATATATATCTCAGCAGATGCAGGCTATCAGCATTCAGTCTGAGTTTCAAAAAAAGTAATAAACAGCTAAACAGAGGAAAATGGCATACTCTCAGGTGCCCAATTTTTTAAGATGTGATTAGAAGAAATATACAGCATGCCAGAAGATTCAAAACATTTCAGAGATGAATTCCATACTATATTTTCTTGTAAATGCAGCTCATTGTGGAGGAGAAAAAAGAGACACTTTTTATGATGCCCCAGTGACCCAGTATTTAGACCTTCTGTTCAAAAATTAGGAGAACAGATAATTTAGTTCTCTTCCTGGCTTCAGACATGTCCAGAATCTTAAAACCTTTTTTAAGCACTGTTACAAGGGCAAGTGCTAGATTCTGCACCTGGGATAGGACATCTCTAGTTCTGTGTATAGACAGGGGAACCAGAGGATGAAGAGCAGTGCTGCAGAAGGGCACCTGGGGGTTCTTGATGGCACATTTAACATGAGTTAGCAGTGCCCTGGCAGCCAAGAGGGCCAAATGGGGGAATCAAGCACAGCATCACCAGCTGGGCAGGGAGGGGGTTGTCCTGGTATGCTCTGCACTGAGGCAGCCTCACCTCAAGTGCTGAGGCAGCTCACCTCAAGCCTCACCACTGGGGCAGTTTAGGTGCCACAATACAAGAAAGACATGAAGCTGTTAGAGAGTATCCAAAGGAGAACAATGGAAATGGTGAAGGGTCTGGAGAGGAAGGTGTGTGAGGAGCAGCTGAAGTTACTTGGTCTGTTGAGCCTGGAGGAAACGGAGGGAAAACTTCATTGAGATCTTCAACACGCTCATTAGGGGAAGCAGAGGATACTGACCTCTTCACTCTTGAGACCAGTGATTGGACTTGAGTAAATGCTATGAAGCTGAATCAGGGGAGGTTTATGCTAGATATCAGGAAAATGTTTTTAACCCAAAGAGTTGTTGAGTACTGGATCAGGCTCCCTTAGGAAGTAGTTATAGCACCAAGCCTGTCTGAGTTCAAGAAGCATTTCAACAATGCTCTTGAGCACATGATGTGATTTTTGGGTGTTCCTGCACTGCTCTAGGAGTTTGACTTGATGATCCTGATAGGTCCCTTCCAACTCAGCATAGTCTATGATTCTATGGTTCCATGCCTGTTGTATTTCTAATTTTTAAGCCTTTTAATTGAGAATCAAGAGCAGCCAGGGCACTGGAAGCTGTTAATATTTGTCTTCTCTGAACATCTGAATACTCTGACTCCTCCTACATTGAAGAGTCATGTTTTTGCTTGTTAATATTTCAGCCCATGGACATTTTCTTGTTTGTTTATTTTGGGGGAGCTTTTATTTTTGTTTTATTTTGTTTTCAGTTTGTTGTTGTTGTTGTTTTGTTTTTCTGTGTGATAGCACAGCTTTTTAAAGGTATGGAAGAAGAATTAGGTGGCGCGAAAGAAAAAACAGGTAAATATTTAAAGTATGTCTCCTGGGAACTGCCTGATTAACTTTACCTCAACTAGCAGATATTTTAAAACCATTTTGTCATGGATGAATCTTCAACTTCTAAGTTGTTAGATATGAGACAGAAGCCATCCATAGCTCCTGCATCTGCTTTATTTTGAACAACAACTGCAATGACTAAGTATTTGTGCAATAAATGAACTGTTTGAAAATCTACCAAACTGAACCCCAAGATTACCTAGATTTCCTTAAAGTTTTGAGAACATTTAGAATTATCTGAAAGGTAGTGCCTGTCTCAATAGAAGCTTACACTTAGTCTACTCATCTGTCTTCTTCTAGCTTTTGAATGGGATACCCTAGAAAATTTTGAAAATCTGTCTCCTAAACTAAAAAAAAACAAACCAATTGGTTTGATATTGCCACACATAATATAGCATCTCAGTTTGAAAATTTAACTTCTGGAAAAGTAGCGACCAATTGCAAATGAGATCTTTCAATGGAAAATTTCAGTTTCCATCAGCATTATATAATGCTGGTAACACCACAGTCAACATGTGGGATTCTACAAATAATTTGACATCAAAAAGTACACTCATAAATATAGAGATAATGAATATTGCACATACACCTGGAAGTAAATAACTGATTAAAAATAGGTAAAATCCAATCCCCTGATGGGGAGAACAGTAGCCTAGCAGTTTTTAATTTGTTTTTAAGTTATTTAAACAAATAAAACATAAAATAAATTTTAATAAATAACATAAAATAATTTTAAAATTAAATAATTTTAAATGCTCAGCTTTAAGTAATAAAATTATAAAAATATTAACAATAACTTTCATACATCACAACATGATTTTCTGAAATGGCAATCAAAAATGAAAACTAAATCTGTTCATTAAAGAAAAGAAAAAAAGAATAGAAGTTACTTATAGTATTTCACAATAATTTTTCCAGCTAAACTGCTTAGAGAACTTGCTTCAGACTATATTGAACCAATAAATTATCATTTAATGTCTGCATTTTTTGGTACCTTGGAGACATCCCAACATGCACATGGTGATTACTGTGCTGTGTACACATGAAATCAGAACATGAGTATATCTTATAATTACTTTACAATTCTGATATTAATAAAGAGACAGTAGATGATGCAAAAAAAATAGAAAAGGGGAAGAGAAGTTTGCATCCTGATCTTAGGACACCAGCACTTTCATAGTTGTCATTTCTAGGCAATGCAGTATAGGTGGAGTATTTTGCATAGAGCAAATAGAGAGGAGAAGCTCCAGATTAGTCAAAGGCACATTAGTAAAAATTTCTAATGATTCATATTTCAGGTCCTGTAAAGGCCTTCCTCATGCACATAAAATATTTCTTATCCTTTCTTTTCAGGAACGCCAGGTTTCTTAAAATAGCTACTTTTATATTCCTAAATCTCAGTACTTAACTGATCCTCTCTCCAGATAAATTTTTATTTAATGTGGTGCCAACAGGTTTAGTTGTGTTTTTTTCTTCTCATGAACAAAAATTGTAACTCCCGTTTTGGTGTTCTTCTTCATTTAAAATATTTTCAAGTATCAAAATCAGAATTCTATGAATTTTCATTTTTCTTTTTTTAAACATAGAGCCATGTATATTGCATGAGAAACTTCGGCAGTTGCTGGAGTTTGAGGTGGTATATACTGTAACTTTCAATGAGGATAAAAAAATAATATAGTAGAGTGTGTGAAACTAGAAGACAAGTGCTCACACTAATTATCCAGTGACTGAAGAAAAGGAAGAAGGAGGGAGGAGGAAAAAAGGAAAAAAAGAATCTCTTTTCTTGGGTTACACTGTAAACATTTTAAGTAAGAGACTTTAAGTAAGATCATGTGGTGAACTCAGCTGATTCATAAAGCTGAAATGCCACAAATTGACTCTTAAAAATTATAGACTTGAAAAATTTAATTTGTGAGAACCTAATTAATTTGTCCTTCTAGAAATATTTTCTGAGAATTTTCAAATCTCTTGGATAACAGGCATATATATTTATTTTTTTGATTACCAAATGTCTAAAAGCATTTATACTCTTAGATCCTGTTTGAATCAATGAGAATTTATGTTCTTCAAGTACTTTGACTTTTGATTACATAAGTGTCGTGGTTTGAGAGGAAGTGAGTTTTTGGGAGGTGGTGGTGGTCAAACCAATAGGTGCTCAGATGTGAATATTGGCACCTGGTTTGGCCATTGAGGATATGGATATGCCTCTGAGAACACAGGGGTTAAAAGCCAGGAACTCCCAGGAGAACGTTCTCTCTCTTGGTTCCGGTGGATGGAGAGGTCAGACCTCCCCTGCCCAGCTAGCTGTGGGCTGGGTGGGGGAGGTAGGCCGGAGCCTTGGGCAGAGACAGGAGGTGAAGGCCCCTGGCCCCGGCAGGACAAGAGTGAGTTCCCCACAGAGATGGAAGGGTGGAAGAACTCGGAGAGGCATCGGGCAGCCCCCCTTTCCCAGGAGGGAGAGAGAGAGAGAGAGGTGCCAGTGCTACCTTGAAATTTGATAGCACTGGCCTGGCCGAGTGGGAGAAGTGGGGGGGGGGGGGGGGGGCAGTGGGAAGAGCGCCCGGCAGACAGAGCCAGCGTGGGAGTTCAGGATGAGTAGAGACTGTGATTTTAACCCTTCTGTGGGATGATGGAAACCTTGCAAATGCTGATCCTCCGTGAGTTGAAGGAGGAGCGAGAGACGGAAATAAAGTAAGAGGAAATACGCAAGTGTGATGAAAGCTGTGAAGGTTGAAGAATGACTGAGAGAAGTTGGGAAGAATTTTAGGTGGGAGGAGATGATGGAGTGGCTTTTGGCTGGACTTTTCTTGTATGGCCATGGACAGAACCTTTCCTGTAATACAGAGACTGCATTTTAGGGGGAGGCGATGGCTTGGTGCCAAAGGAGTGATGTGAGCGGAGACGACAGGTGATGAGGTGATGGTGCTCTCGAGACCCCTCAGCCCCAGGGGGTGAAATATTGGGGGGGGAACTAGTGTCCCAAAAAGGTGAGAGACTGTCGTTTTCTCCTGGAACTGGGCGAAGCATCCTTGAAAAGGGAAACCCTAAAAGCAGCTCTGGTCCATGTGCAGTGGTGAGAGCACTGAACATGGAAGGAAGAAGTCACGAAGGTGGTTGCTGAGTGATGGGGAAACACAACTGGATTCAGCTGTGTTTCCAGGGGAAACCTGTGGTGCAAGAGGGACTCTTCTCTCCTTGATGAAATGAGGGGTGATTGTCAGAAGGGTGGAGATGGACTAAGAGTTGATTATTTGAAGGGTGATGGACTGGATAAAGATCTAAGGTTTTGTGTTATTCTGTGGGAAATTGAGTGGGGGGAGGAGAAATGTTTGAAAGGCTTCCATTCTGCTCTGTGTGTTCATTTTATTATAATTGTAAGACAATAAAGTTTTTTTCTTGTTCACAAGTGGAGGCCTGCTTTGCTCTGTCTCTGATCGCATCTCACAGCAGACACCAGGGAGAATGGGTTTTCATGGGGGCACTGGCATTGGGCCAGCACCAAACCATGACAGTAAGTCTCATTGAATATCTCATTTTTATGCAGCTTAGTCTCATGTTTTCATGAAATTTCCTCCCATTCCTGAGATTTAATTCTACTGTTTCAGTCCTGCTTTACTACATACAGCTGTTTTTCTATGCCTAGCCATTAATGTTGACTCAGGAATATTTATTACTTTTCTCTAATAGAGATGTTTATTTTTATTTTGTTAGAATTTGATCCACAATCAGGTAATGACAGTACATCCTACAGATTTATTTATTTATAAAGTGGGAGTTTCAGTCCATGATAAAGTTAAGTTTTTCATATCTGCCTTTAAAGTTGGACCTGCTTCTCTATTCATATTATGGTGGTTCATGCTTTAGGGCTTGTCCAGCATCAGAAGCTCAATTCTGTATACCCAACAGCTTCAAAAATGGAAATAACCATTTATCATAGGATTTTGTTTCAGATCTCTGTTTTAAATCCATCAGAATAGTTAGTGACAGAGCTAATAAATATTGGCTTGACTACTCATTTCTCTTTTCTTTCTAATTACCTTTATGCCTGAACAGGCTTACCAGCATTAGCCTCATTGTTGAAACCACTGAGACAGTATCTCATTTTTAAGTGCTGCTTTAGAGGTCCCAGGACACTGACTTGAACATGGGCTTTTTAGTAAACTGCAAGGTATTCCGAAATTCTCTATAAGTACTTCAGCAGGACTTGGATGGAACACAATGGTGAAATTCCTAAAAAGTTAATGAACAGTAGGTAAAATTTCACAAGTTTCGATCTTGGGCATCTGAAAATATTTTTAAATATGAATTGAGGAAAAAAAGGGGTTTTTGAAAGCAGAGCTTTTTATTTTTACTTGAATTTTCTTTTCATATATTAAACTGAAAAATTAATCCCTGCAAAATTTACTAAGGCTAATTTTGGACCAGAAGTCACAGACATCTCAGGGGATAGGAGAAGGCTGTTCAGGGCCATTTCTACCTGAAAGGTTGGAATCTTTATTCATACCTCATTGGCCAATATTTGGTACATCAGAACTGTGACCAGCATGTTGAGGGAGGTGATTTTTCCCCTCTGCACTGCTCTTGTGAAACTTCACCTGGAGTAATGCCTCCTATTCTGGGGCCACCAACATAAGAAAGGCATGGACCTGTTTGAGCAGGTCCTGACAAAAACCACAAAGATAAACAGAGGGCTGTAGCACCTCATCTATGAAGATGAATTGAGAAAATTTGGATTATTCAGCTTGGAGAAGAGAAAGTTTGAGGGGGAACTTACCATTGCATAAAGCCCTACAAAAGAACTGGAAAAGGACTTTTTGTGAGGACAAGGGTTAATGGCTGTGAACTGCAAGAGGATAGGTTTAAATCAGATATTAGGAAGAAATTCTTTACTGTGAAAGTGGTGAGACACCAGAACAAGTTGCCCAGGAAAGTTGTGGATATCCCAACTCTACCAGTGTTCAAGGCCAGGCTGAGCAAGGCTCTGAGCAACCTGATCTAATGTGTAGCATCCCTACCCTCAGCAGAGGGGTTGGGATTAGATTATCTTTAATGTCCTTTCCAACACTTAACATTGTATAATTGTATTATTCATAAGCTTCACACAGGCCCACCTCTCAGGCTTGTCCAGGTCCCTCTGGAAGGCATCCCTTCACTTCAACATGTTGACAGCACCACAGTGTCTCCATGCCATCATCAGATTTGCTAAGGGTGCACTCAAGTCCACTGTCCACAATATTGACAAAGGTGGCAAGCAGATCCAGTCCAAATGCCAACCCCTGAGAAACATCAACCATCACTGGTTTCTACTTGGATATTGAGCTGTTGATCACAGCTATAAACCAAAGAAGCATGTAGAATGCAATATCATGTAAAATGTTATTTATTTAAACTTAGTTGGAACATAAAATTCTCTTTATTGGCAGTTATTGGTAGGTATCATGCTTTGATATTAAGTAGGAGGCATTGGCATCAGCAACTGAGGTGGTCCTCTGCCCAGCACACCAGTTGTAGTACTGGATGCTGCAAAAAAAAAGTGAATGTGGCTGCTCTGAAATTTGCAGTGTACTTACAGAGGATGCAATTTCTTCAGTTTCAAATCTAGGCAAGAAAAATTCCATCTTCTGTAGCATTGCTTGAAGCACATCACAGACCCTTCCCCTTGTTTAAATTCTAGTTCTATGCATGAAAGTCATCCCATATATTTTAACACTAATAAGTAGCTGTAAAGTGATGCAAGACTATAAACTACCTGAAGAAAGATGAAGTTTCTGCCTCCCACTCCTGTGACTCTCTGGACAACCTACTGGAACACCAGATATTTTCTGCCTCTCTAATTATGACATGGAAATGCAACTGCTTCCATGTTAACCAGATGATAGAAGAGCGCTTCATAACATTACAATGTTTATAGAATCCATGAGGAGATATTAAAACTGGTTCAGAGTTCCTGCAGGAGCAAACAAAATTCTTACTGGGGGTCTGACTGCTCTGTAGAATGCATTTTGTAGTACCTTGAAGAAAAAGAGAGTAATTATTTCAAAAATTTGGTGCAGGTGTATGCAATTAGGAGAAGGACTGAAATATGAACATGGGAGTATATGGCTAGGAGGCTAATGTGTTTAACTCTTCCCCCTACATTGTTTAGGTAGCTACCCCATGGTTTTAAAGTCAAGTAAGGACATTGGCTTCTAGCAAAATCACATTTTTAAATTTTAGCTTAGTTTTCTTTTAATTTAAAAAATCATCCTCATAAGACTTGGTTTACAGAAACTGTTGTAAAACATTAAAATCATGTTTGCATTACATATCCAAAGGATACAAGAGAACTTATTCACTATCAAACTATTGAAAATATCATGTTAATAATTCATTCTTTTCTCCATGAGGCAGAAAGATTTAGTTGCAATTACTCAATATCAAACTTGCAAAGTTGCATAATATACCAGCACACATATGTAATTATATGATCAAGAGTATTAATAATGCTGATTGATACTTTTTATGAACATTCATATTTCATAGCACGAGTTGGTGAAGTTTTTTCTGGACTAAAAGAGTGTACCTGAAATCTATACTATGAAAAATCTAAGAAGCCAAAGAGTTAGTTGATTTCCATTGTGTTTTTAACCCTACCTTGTGTCACCTGATAATTCCTCTTAATGTAGTAGGCAGTCAGCAAAGAGCACAGTAGGAGAAATGGCGTCAATTAGAAGAACAGATACAGCAGAAAAACAGTTGTCATATCTTAGCCCTTTATAAAGAATTTTCATTACCTACAGATATTTTAGAAGCTGTGTTTCTTTCAATATGTTATTTACAGTGCGCCTGTGTTTGGGCTGAGGTCAATAATCTTTCTTTTGTGTAAAGTTTTTGTGTTCTTTACAAGAGAGTGAATGTAGACAATAACATATGGATTCTCTATTTCTCCATCTGAGAAGTAGTGAAACTATACTCTAATAAATATAAAAAGGTAATCTTTAATAAAAAGCAAATAATAGAATAAAAAGATGAGTAGCTTGTTTTTTAAGGTGATACAAACACATCAAATTACATAATATATCAGGTGCTGATGTCATTCCAGGAAAACAAAATATAAGCCACTGGAACAACTGCAAGTTCTGTGTTAGTCTATAGGCTAATCATACTATACAGTATTGCTAGAAGCAGTCTATGAACTGTATATCAAGACTGCATGAATAAGGACTATGGTTGGCCAGGCTTGCTCTAAGTGAAGCCACCAGTATCTCCAAAGTCCTCCTTCACAGGGCTGCTCTCAACATATTCACTGCCCAGTCAATATTGATAGTGGGGATTGGTTTCTCTGATCCAGGTGTAGGATCTTACACTTGGCCATGTTTAACTTCATGAGGTCCAAATTTCCCACTCCTCAAGCCTGTTCAGGTCCAGCTAGATGCTATCCATTTGCTCAAGAATATTGACTGAACCACTCAGCTTGCTGAGCATGCACTTCATCCCATTATCTGTGTAATGAACTAAGATATTAAATAGTATTGGACCCAGTGTGGACACTCTAAAGAATATCACTAGTTTTCTATTTGGGCATGGAGCCATTGTCTGCAACTTTGGATGCATCCATACAGCCAACTCCATCAAATAATTCTTTCTTCAAATATATATCTTGCCACTGTAGGTGTAAGAATGTCATTGACCAACATTATCAAGACAGAACACCAGTTGCTCTTCCCTTGTCTTCTGATGCTATTCATTCCATTGTAGAAGTGATGTAGGGTAGAGTAACGCAGGCCTGATAGGAAAGCAGAGTCCTTGAAAAGTGTGGAAATGGGATGCAGCATAGAGAAGTATAGGCTTAAACAGCCCTTTTCTATAAACAACTTATCCATGAACACTTACAGAAACTGATTCTGAGTGCAACAAAGAAAACAGGCAACATGTACTAGCATACCAGCACATAGAGTCAATTTGGTGGTAGTCTGGAGGAGCAAGCCGCTGAAGAAAGATCATGCTACTAAACATTAAAATGACTTCTTGGGAAATGTAGAGAAAAAACTGCGTAGAAGACACTATCAGCATGAATATCATATCTTTCTGTCTGGGCAATGTAGCTCAGATATTAAATTCCCAATAACACTTCATCACACACACCAACACTAGAAAGAAACTTAGAACATAGGAGCAGGGGGAGGGTAAACACAACACCAGGAGCAGGAGTAATACTGAGAAATGTGTATTTAACAATTTTAAGTGCATTAGTATTTTTCTTATTCTGTAATAATGATCTGGCCAACAATTACTCTATTTAAGTTATAACAACATTTGTTAAATGAACAAAAAGTGATTTTTTTCTTTGCCCATAAAAAAAGATATTAATAACTCATGCATTTCTCATCCTGATGTTAAATTTCCTGGGGATATTTTTAGAGAATTTTTTCATCATATCATGCGTTTTCTTAAAAGGCATGCAGACATAGTAGAAACTCTGGGGGTGGGAGAATGACTGGATGAGTCAGGAACACAGGAAAGAATAGCTTTGTTGTTTAAAGAAGAAAGAACCAACACACATGCTGCAGTGATCTTGGACAGCTATATGAGGGATAATTTGACATGTACTTCTGTGCCAGAAAAGACTCTTTAGCGGGTTCACAGCATTTATTCAGTGAGTTTCTTTCTGAACCGAGTTTAGCCTCATAACATGACACTCCAGTGCCTGGACTGGAGTTACTCTTGATTTACACTGTGGTAACCGTGATTACAATTTACTCCGCTGCTTGAAACAAACATTCAAGAGGAGCTGATCATGCAGGAAAAGATTCAAGTGACATCCAAAATATCCATGTCATGCAACTGGAAAAAGCAACAGTTAACAAGCCCAGTGAAGCAATAATAAACTGGGACTTGACATTCCTCCCTTGTCTCCAGGCTGTTGGCTTGTGCAGTAAAAAGCACTAACTGTCCATTCACTGAATTTTGTCAGTCTGATTATCTTTTTTTACCTGCAGGGACTATACAGTGTAACTAGGACTTAGAAAAAGATCATCGTTCTTTTAGTCTTTTAAAGTAATTGAAGAGACAGCTTCTAGATGGTTTAACCCCAGTGCCCTTTTACAAGATGAACTAGTGGATGCCAGTGGGTCTCTGGAGCTTGTTGCTCTTTTATTCTCTAGCTATATTATAACTCAAAGACTAAGCCCTCTGTAAAATCATTAGTCCATTTTTTTTTCCTGACAGTAATTTTAGTGTTCCTATTATTCTCTTCAATATCTGTTTCTCTCTACACAATATGGAAAGGATAAACACGTAACAACACTTCCCAGTCATCATCTAGTATGGAACATTTATATCTGTTAAACTACACAGGTATTGTCTGTACCCTGCAATCATACTCTGAAATCTAGACTGTAGACCTGCTTGATCATAAATATCTCGATAGATAAAGCATTTGCCTAAAGGCGATATTAGAATGGCCTTATCAGTTGCCAGTTAACAGTGATTCAGCCAGAATCCCCCAAAAGACACAGCTTTAGTTTAACTTTGTCTCAGTGAATTTCTAGTTAAAAGGTAGTATCTCCCTTGAAGCTTATGAAGTAATTTATTTACTTGTATTTTGTTGCTTTCTAGGACCTTGGCCTCTTGAGCTCCTTGCCAACCTTTCCCCCATCGTATTTTTCTGTTGATAATTTGTTTATTATTAAGCTGAAGATGCTCAGCAAAAAGAAATTGAGCAGTTAAAAGGCAATAGATTCCCAGTATTTTGCTGTATTTTAGTATGTCTGCTAAACACTGTCACCTGTCCTATAGGAGCTTTCTAAAGAGCTTTCATATTTCATAGCACAACAAGGTAGTTAAAATGAACATCAGAGAATCTGAGGCCATGCTGTCAGTTCTTTGTTAGCCTTTCCATTACTTTCAACAGTGCTGCGGTATGTATTCATTGGGAAGGAAATTGTAGATTTGTAATAATTTTATATCTTGGTATTTTCAAATAACTTATCATGCACTTTATTAATTGACTGAAAACTGAATGATGTTTACACAAATAATGCAATAATAGAAAGCTATTATATCCCCAAGGTTTCCCTTTTCATTATTAATGATCACATGATTTAAATACATATATCGATTATTTGACTCATGAACACAGAACTGTAGAATCATGGTATCATACAACAGTTTGGATTGGAAGTGATCTTTCTAATAAGCCCCCTTTCTGGACCCTGCAGGGATTTAGTGAGTAGGAGCATCACCCCCCGGCCTCACTGCTTTTGATACAGCCCAGGATACATTTGGCTTTCTGGATTGCCAGCTCTTACCCAGTTTCTCATCCACAGTATTCACCTATCTGAGTAGGTGATCAGAGACATCAAGGTCTCTTCTCTGAGTGATAAACCTCATTTATTTTCTCCCGGACTCATGAGAGGCAAACTTAGAAATTTTTGAGCCTGCTAAACATATATTAATGAACTGTACCACATTTTTCTTGTTACCTTCAGAAAAAATCCTTCATAATCCTTAGCAATCAAAATTGTGTCACTTGAGTGTCCTTTGCAGATCATCCTGAATAGCATTCAAATAATATAATTTCAGGAAAACAATGCTGAATGTATTTTGGCATTCTAAAAAAAATGACAAAGTGACTGATCATATAACAATCACTTTCACAGACAACTTCTCTAGGAAAACTGAAATTTTACAGGTAATTTCACTAGGTGAAGATGTGAACATGTTCCTTCAAGGTGTCACAAGAGTCATGTATAACATGCATTTCACAATGGCTGACAGACCAGGTAAGCTCTGGTCAGGGACTCTGCAGGAGAGGTGTGCCTCAGCAATATTTCTAATTTGTGATTTTCTCTACATTCACATCTTCCCCTTAAATACTGAAATGCTGAAAAGTGCTCTGCTGTATTAAAAAATCTATTTCAGGATTGTATCCATATAAAACATATAATCCATCAAACCTGATATTCCCAGGTATTTTTTTACTATTTAGTGACTGCATTATTTTATAGTCCTGCTATATAGTCAAGGATCTGAATAAATACTTATTTTATAACCACTCTCACACTATACACATTAATTTCTCCTTGCCTGGAGTCAGTAGTCTGGACTCAGCTCAGCATAAATTATGAGCATAAAATTAATTGCTGGAAAAATATGTATTAGTTTTAACATAATTTTATCTCTTCCAAACAAGCAACACTGAACTGAATATGAAGGAATTCAAATTAAAAAAAAAAAAAAACACTTAAATGATATATTTTAGCCTATTGAAATGTGAAAGTTACATTCTAAGCTAGATTTGTTTAGAAGCGTTCAGGGTGTTACCCACATGTAAGAATACCTACTCAATGAGCAAATGTCTGAAAAATCTTAAATAGTTTTTAAATTTTAAATACAATGACCATATAGAAGTGGATTGATTACTGATATTCTGATTTGGAGCCTATACTTCAGAACTTTAGGACTTCCACCAATTTCATAGCTCTGACTGTATTTTAATAAATTATCTAATTGTCCAAGATGTTAATCCATTTCTTGTGACTTATAATAATTTTCTCCCTCCTTTCTCAATGGTAACATTTTTTTTACATGACATCATATTTGGAAATTTTTAATGCTGTAAGTACTTAATGAATATTGTTGCCTCTCTCAGAACACTGTCAAGGCCACTGAAGGAAATTGCATAAGATAAACCACCACAGCAGGAACTTGAGATAAACAAAGGCAGGAGAAATTTACAACAGGAAGGTACTAATTTCAAGCCTGGTGAGACAGATCTGGTTAGCACATCACAGTTAATGAATCCAGACAAAAAAAAAAAAATGCCACTGTAGAAAAGTGTGAGAAAGGAGGTGACTGCTTCTACATATATCACTAGTCACACAGAGATCACTCCAAGTTATGGGCACAGCCTCTACAGATAACTGGAACTGCCTGGGAGCAGCCTCAATGGATACCTGGAACTTGGACTGTATAAAAGCGGTGCCCTCAGAAGAACGCTCGGATCCTCACCATCTAGAGGCACAATCTGAAAGAAGACCAAAGGGATGCCATTGGATCCATTGGGGCTGATTATCATCTGCTTGTCTCTCCCTATCATTCTCTCTCCCATTTTCTTGACCCCTCTTTTTATCTTTATACCTCACATTTACTCTTAAATAGAATCCACACTATTGACTTCAGCACAAGAAAATGTCCCTCATAATACTTAGCAATCTGAGTTGCACCCTTTGTTATCATACATATATAGCAAGAGTTCTATACTATCATCTCTTTATCACAAAAGTTTCATACCTTTCCAGTGTCTTCTGGTGAGCAACTCCTCCAAGCACATGCCTTCTCCCTTACCAGGGAACAAATTGACTCCAGTTTCCTTCCCACTTCAGGGCATTCCTTCTTAACTAACCAACCCAGTCTTTTATAACGCTCTTACTCTTATTAGTTACAGCTGTGGCTTGTTAAAGTCAGGCCTGCTCCTAATCTTTGATAATTGGCCCAGCTGCAACTCCTTAGGGGTAAGATTACTTTCTATACTATCTTTGTTTTCTTATATTCTATCCCCCCACATCACTTGAGTGTCCTTTTGCAGATCATCTTGGAAGCATTCAAGTCATATAGTTTCAGGAAAATACTGATTGCCTTTTAGTATTTTAAGTGTGAAAAAGGCCTGCAAAAGTGACTGAACATATACCAATATTGTTCACAGGCAACTTCACTACAGAAAACCTAAATTCTAGCTTAATTCAGGCAACGGTACCTCTCACTAATTGGATCATAGCAAATGGATTTTTTCCTACCTGCAAGTGACATTTTAGACAAAAATACAGAGACAAACATTTTGAAAAAGAATTGTATTTATTCATGATGTCTTTTAACTTAAAGAACACTATGTAATGCCACCTAAAAATTCTAAATAAAGCCAGTGATAAATTTAGTCTTAGAACTTTAGTCATATGCCACTATTGGAGGGCAATGCTGTGGAGCAACTCCTGTCAGTACCTAAGCACAACACAGCTAATCATACACTTTTTCCTGGATAGGATGGGGGAAAGAATTGGAAGAATAAATGTGAAAAAACTTGTGGGTTGATGTCCCGGTTTTCTCTGCAATAGTTGAGTTTTTTTTCTAGTAGCAGCTACAGTGCTGTATTTTGGGTTTAGTAAAAGAATGATGCTGATAATACACTAATGTTTTAGTTGTTCCTGGGCAGTGCTTGCACTGAGTCCAAGAATTTTCAGTCTCTCATTTTTTACCAGTGGGGAGTTGCATCAGAAGTTGGGGTGGAGTATGGCCAGGACAGCTGACCCAAACTGGACAAAAAGACATTCCATACCATGACACCATGCTCAATCTATAAATTAGCGGGACCTGGCCAGGAGGGCTTTATCAGTGCTTGGGGAAAGGCTGGGCATTGGTCAGCAGGTGGGGAGCAATTGTATCGTGTATGTGTATCACTTGTTTTTCCTGTGTTTTTTGTTTTGTTCTCTCTCTTTTTTTTTTTTTTTTTTTCCATTACAGGTAAGGTATTATTTTTATCCTGCTTGTTCTCCCCCTTCTTCTTGAACTATTCTTAATGTTCACAGTTTTTACCTTTATCTGATTCTCCTCTCTGTCTCACCAGAGATGTGGCAGGGTGGGGGGGAAGTGGGCAAGTGGGTGCAGTGGTGTAGTCACTGGATGGGTTTAAACCATGGTGGTTAAGATAAAGACAGCTAACAAGCAAAGGAAAATCCAAGCATACAAGCCAAGTAAACCAAGAATTAATTCACCACTTCCCATAGGCAAGCAGGTGTTCATCCACCCCCAGGAAAGCAGGGCTCCATCACGCAGAATGATGACTTGAGAAGACGAACAACATCACCCTGAATGTTTCCCCTCTCCTTCTTCTTCCAGCTTTATATGCTGGAATCCAGACCATCATATGGTCTGGATTGTGTCTTAGGTCAGTTGGGGTCAGCTGTCCTGGCTGTGCCTCCTCCAAACTCACTGTGTACCCCCAGCCTCCCCGCTGAGTGTGATACAGTTGTTGAATATGTACGTTACCTATCATTCCTTGAAATTAGTGACTTTGTAAAATATTTGTACAAATTATTATTAATTATTCTGTTTCTTTCAGTAATTAATGCTTACAACAACAGCAACAACAAACAAAAAAAAAGAAAAAAAAAAGATTAGTACTATCACATACATTTTCCTATATTTTTTTAACTTGTTGATACATTTTTTGTGATTTCAAGCAGGTACTCAAATAGCTTTGGATTTAGATATTTCAACAAATTTTTGAAATACCTTTTACTAATATATCTAGAAACCACAATCACAGACTATTCAACAGTAATTGAATAAAAATCTATATTGCTAAAATGTCAGATATAACATTCCTTTATTATAATACTCTGTGATATTCCTAACATTCATACAAACACAATAAGTGTTTTGCAGTGAGGATAGGAACCTAGCCATCAGTTTGCATGCACATTATATCATTTTTCTTTCCAGTATCACTGAATGCATGGGACAATGAACACTGTCTATGCAGTATGATGTTGTACATGCTATTTTCACTGACACTAGTTTATAATTTGAAGCAAGAAGCTATGATGTAGAACTGGGTATTATCTACTATAGAGCAAGAAACTGGCATTTACATTTTTATAGAGTCTGTGAAAGACAGTCTCTTTTAACACTGAAGTGCTGCATTGCCTGCATCTGTCTTCTCCACAAGACAAGTAATTATTTTCTAGGATTCAGTATATTGAGCATGATAGCATTCACTTAACCTCCTTCATTGTCTTTAATTTTGAAGTATCAATGAAGTTGGATTGGCTTCTTAAAGAAAACTAGACTGATATGCTAAATTCAATAGAATAAGTTCTGGAAACTAAAGGTTTCTTTTTTTCATGTTGCTTTCTTTGTGAGTACTGTACACACTTTGTATACAGAGAGTTTTTTCTAGTTTAGATTATACTGTAGATTCTTATTCATGTTTTGTCACACCATTCTTATATCTATTTTGAAATCTTATAAAAGGTTCCCTTTTTATTTTTACTAATGAGACTTTTTTCCATCTTCCTTGAATTTTCCAAGATTTCTTATTTTGCATCCAGAAAAAAAGTCAGAAAGATAACAAGAAATACTCCAGAAGCTATTAGAATATGACTCATCAGTGATGAAGATGTCTAAGGGGAAAGCAACATTTTAAAAAATTCTTTATTTTCTGCTTCATGTTTGTGATTTATGTATCGGTGCTAATTATCCTTCAGAAGCATACTAGGCATTGGTACAGAATGATGTGGAACAGGAATGGCCATTTCCTCTGTAACAGAGGAAACACCAATTATCTTGTTACTTTCTTATTCACTTTGCTACAGAAATGTAGTGTTTAGGCTTTCTCAAAAAAATAGAGAAGATTCAGAGTAATTTTAAAACCTGTGTAAAAGCTTCTGTGTAAACTTTCATGTTTCTTCTTTTGATAATGCCATCAAAAATAAAAACTAGTCAGTTCTCTCAATACCTATAGAAATGTTGAAGCCACATAGAAACTCAGAATAAATCTGTAGAAAGATATATATATATATTCTTTCCTTATTTTTGGTATATTGTGTTTTTGTAGTGATTTATGTTAGGAGGTTTTGGTTTATTTAAAATGAGTATGTTTTATTTAGAAATGCATTTAAATGTATCAAGATTTCTCATGAGATTAGAGTAATGGATTAACTTTACAAAAGGATTCAATCTGTTAAAATATGGTTAACAAGTTTTTAAGAATTTTCCTTTGGAAAACTAATAATTTTCTGTGTCTGTGTTTCTCCCCAGGAGGGACTTTGGTGATCTGAGCTGATGGCCACTTCAGGACTGCAAGAGGCAGTCTTTGTGATGCTTAGAGGAGTTCAGTGCCTCTTCTGCTTGGGACTTGCTTTAAAATTCAAGATCTCTAACCAACTTGGCAGCTTTGCTTTGCAAGTGGTCTGATATCTCTAACCTGCCCACCAGACATTCCTTTCCACCTTGAGGCTGAACCTGCTATGCACAGAGGATGTAGAGGTGAAACTGGACTCTTGTTTGCCCCGGCTGCTGCCTCCAAAGAGCCCTGCTCAACTTGGTTCATCCACACAGGAGAGCACATGGCTGGCCTTGAGCCTTCCCTCTGCCCTGCAGTGAATCCCACTCCTCAGTCTCCTGGGTTTGCAGAGCCATTTTGCTCTGCTGCTCCTTGGTGGAGCTGTGCAGAAGTAGAAACAAGCATGTGAGTTTGAAAAGGCCATCTTTCTATATTTTCCTGTGCCTACTTATAAAACCTTTGTGTAGACAGAGCATGCCCATAGCATCTAACCGTGTGAGGAGGGAAGAAGGTACAAATACTATTTTGTGAAATGCTGCTTCAATACATGCACATTGTTTGTCAGTACTGGATGTTAAGACAATTTACAAGCATTAATAATCAGGACACTGGCAATACAACACTTCATCAATTATGCAGTTTAGAATTAGAACTCTATTGATACAGCTTATTCCTATTACTGTTTGCTTCCTAATATACATTTCTCCTAAGAGTTGTGTGCATTGCAATTAGTTGTAAAAAGTACAGTTACATTTTTTTGAAACAGTAATGAAGATTATGAAAACGAAATAAGCGTTCAGTTCCAATCAGTCATGTAACTGGTGTACAATACAAAAATTACAGTCTTGATGAATTTGATTTTTTATTATCATTTCTGTTAGCAGGTCTGTTCTCTGTTGAATATTTTTCAAGACTTTGCTATTTTTTACATAATTCCAGCTTGCTTAACTAAATTTTAAGCAGCTATATTTTGAAAATTGAAATAGGTTTTTAATATTTTCTGGTTTAGGATAGTCTTCAACATAAATTTTTAACTAACAAAAAACCTGACATACTTCTGTGAAAGATGCATCAGATAGGATCTGATTAGCTTCCACTATCATCTTTATATGTAAAGATTAAAGGAGCTATCTGTAGTCTCAGTCTTCTCGTGGAATTATCCTGAAGATTTATCAATTTTAAGATTTGTTGTAGGCTTCTTTAAGCATAAAGTCAAGAAAGGAGGTCAATCTCATATTTATATTTTCAGTAATCTATTTAATTTAAAATCCAGGTGTATTTACTTGAAATTTCTACTTGTTTAATTAAAAATATTAATTCAAGAAAACCCTCTAACATATAGTTACTATCATTCCTATAGGAATAATCAACATTTAACACCATTCCACATGTTGCTGTTTTATTCTGAATTTTACTATTGGAATATAAAATGCCATTGTATTTTTAGATAAAGGTGCTACTAAGGTTGTTTTTATTATTGGTCAAATTAGTCACCATTGCAGAAAAGCTGGTAGTGAGTGATGAAGTCTGACAGCACTAAGTTGAGACATTATCAATAGAGAGAAACAGGATATCACAGAAGAGGAAAAACTGGAAAATGAGAGGATAGAAACAGGAAAAAAATTGTATTAGAAATGAAAATTTACAGTCCTAGGTTCTATTAAAAATGCTATAAGCTATTGTGTTCATTATTTGGAAGTAATTCAATTGTGGGTAAGGTTTGTGATGAAAGGGGGTTACACAGCCAGAATACTCCAAGACAGATACATCAGGAACTGACAAGTGCTACCTTTCTTGTAAATGGCACCACTGAGAATTCATTTGAAATTCTGTTTAAGGCTCTGGTTCTTTGTTGTAATGAAGATGAGCTGAACTGGAACAAGTGTAGAGAAAGACAGGCAGGATGACTTGGAAAAAGAAAAACCTATCTTATGAGATAACACTGCCAAAAACAGTCTAAGGTGGCACAGAATATATATGATATATAATCAGTCATTACCTTGTTAAGGAAGGAACAAATTTTATAGCTTAAAATTTGTACTAGAAATCTTAGGGAGTGATTTACAAAATCCTCTATTTCAAACATTGTCTGCCTGTGATTATAGCTTAGATATTCTACATTTTCTTTTCTAGTCTACATAGCTAACTATAACGTCATATGTGGTAGTAATGTTGCTAAAACATACTGTATCTATATATTTTCTCAGTCTCATAAGCCGTTTTTACAATCTTGTATGTAAAATAAAAAGAGGTAAAAAGAGGTAAAATTATCTGAATCCTAGCTTGAAGATATTATTTATGGTTTACTGTAACTGATGGTCTAAGACCAGTATTATGAGAAAGTAAACATGGTCAAAATCCCTATCCGCTTTGACACATGAAAATGAGTTATTCAGGTGCAAATCCTCTACATTTGAAGATTTAAAGTTTCACTGTCCCTTGTTTTAAAGACATGGGATGAAATAAAGCTTTTCCAAAGGTAGCCAAATGAAAATAAAATCCAAGGACAGTTAGTGGTTACAAGTCAATTTTTTTCACTAGACATTACTGTCTAATTAGTTGTATAGCACTGACTCAAAATTTTCAATAACTCCTAAAAATAGGATTAAATTTCTTTATGTTTTCAGGAATGGAAAGTCTCATTCCATTAATATTTTACCTATTTTTTGCCAATTTTTAAATTGCAGTTTACGTTTCAGTTAAAGAATAATTTTTTAATAAGTCATGTACTAAATAATGTTGTTAACATCAGGCCTGTCGTGGTTTGAGAGGAAATGAGTTTTTGGGAGGTGGTAGTGGTCAAACCAATAGGTGCCCAGATGTGGATATTGGCACCTGGTTTGACCATTGAGGATATGGATCCGCCTCTGAGAACACAGGGGTTAAAAGCGAGAGCTCCCAGGGGATCGCTCTCTTGGTTCAGGTGGATGGAAGAGTTCAGACCTCCCCTGCCCGGCTGCGGGCTGGGTGGGGGAGGGGAAAAGCCATGCGGCCGAGGGAGGTAGGCTGGAGCCATGGGCCGAGGACAGGAGGCGATGGTTCGGTCAAGAGTGAGTTCCCCACATCATGGAAGATGTGGGGTGGAAGAGATGGAAGGGTGGACTGGATAAAAGGGGTGAAGAACTCAGAGAGGTGGCGGGCAGCCCCCCCCCCCCCCCCCCCCCTCGGGAGAGAGCGGGAAAGAGAGAGGTGCCAGTGCTATCTTGAACTTGATAGTACCGGCCTGGCCGAGGAAGAGAAGGGGGGGGGGCCCGACAAGGGAAGAGTGCCCGGGAGTGTGGGAGTTCGGAATGAGCAGAGACTGTGATTTTAACCCTTCTGTGGGACGATGGAAACCTGGCAAATGCTGATCCTCCGGGAGTCGAAGGAGGAGAGAGACTGATGAGAGGAAATATAGAAGTGTGATGAGAGCTGTGCAAGTGAAGAACGACGGAGAGAAGTTGAGGAAATCCTAGGTGGAGGAGATGATGGAGTGGCTTTTGGCTGGACTTTTTCTTGTATAGCCATGAGCAGAATCTTTCCTGTAATACAGAGACTGCATTTTAGGGGGAGGCGGTGCCAAAGAAGTGATGGTGAGACCCCTCGGCCCCAGGGGGTGAAATACTGGGGGGGACTGGTGTCCCGAACAGGAGGAGGCGGTGCCAAAGGAGTGATGGTGAGACCCCTCGGCCCCAGGGGGTGAAATATTGGGGGGGACTGGTGTCCCGAACAGGAGGAGGCGGCGCCAAGGAGTGATATGAGCGGAGACGACAGGTGATGAGTAATGGTGAGACCCCTCGGCCCCAGGGGGTGAAATATTGGGGGGGGACTGGTGTCCCGAAACGGTGAGAGACTGTCGTTCTCTTCTGGAACTGGGCATCCTTGAAAGGGAAACCCTAAAAGCAGCTCTGGTCCATGTGCAGTGGTGAGAGCACTGAACATGGAAGGAAGAAGTCACGACGTGCAGTTGCTGAGTGACGGGGGATTGGCCTGTGGCACAAGGGGGCTCTTCTCTCCTTCATGAAATGAGAGGTGATTGTCGGAAGGGTGGAGATGGACTGTGTTGATTATCTGAAAGGTGATGGACTGAGAAGAGATCTAAGGTTTTGTGTCATTCTGTAAGGAATTGAGTGGGGGGAGGAGAAATGTTTGAAAGGTTTCCATTCTGCTCTGTGTGTTAATTTTATTGTAATTGTGTGATAATAAAGTTTTTTTTTTCCCTTTGTTTACAAGTGGAGGCCTGCTTTGCTCTGTCTCTGATCACATCTCACAGCAGACACCAGGGAAGATGGGTTTTCATGGGGGCACTGGCATTGGGCCAGCGTCAAACCGTGACAAGGCCAAATCTGGGACTTAGGGGAGCTCTTATCCCATCTGTTTGCTGATATTACTCTTTAGATGACCCCATGGCAACAAGACTAAGCATGTCCAAAAATATAGATACACATGCACACAGTGCAGAGGTACATCTGTATGGATGGACAGATGTGGTAATAACATCACACATAGAGAAATAATCCTCCTAGCACCCACTTAAACCCCATCAACACTCCCAGCTGTGAACAACTCAGGCAGGTAGGTCCTTCTTTTCTTCACTTTATCAAGACAAGAGTTCCCCTGTTATCACTTCCCCCATCCCCAACTCTCCCTTGAGCAACTGACACATGCTCATCTGCTAATGTCTCTCAAAGCCTGCAAAGCCTTTGCTAATCATATCTTCCCAAAGTCCCAGCCCATGTCTTGGGCTGTCTTTGTCCAGCCTTCACTTCTGACACCAGCTTTTTCAGAGTCTGAATAGCATTGACTTGCTGTGCAGATCAGTTTGAGTAAAAAAGAGAATCCCATACACAAACAGAATCCACATATGCAAATGCATACACTCACACAGGATAGAGCCGGTTTAACGTTTTCATGTCAGTGCTGTACCATTTCTTTAAAAACCCAACTGTTAGTGACCCAAGCTCCAGGGTTTGCTATTTTCTTTAAAAATCCCCTTTACATCATGGTTTATGTATCAGGGCTTTTAAAATTTATTGAGTTTGCCTTTACTGTGAATAGCTATCACCAAGATATTCTTATAAACCACACTCTTACAAATATATTGATGGGTATATATTTTGTCTTGAAAGTGCTCTTCATAATGAAATAAGTTTCAGGATGATTTTAGAGAGCAATGCTACATAAAACACTCAGGATGCAGTGACAAGATTTTATCTACCGAATAAAAAAAGGTAGGAACAGAAATTTGGAATCTAAATGGCTACTAGAAAGGATAATTTTCTGTATCTCTGAGGTCTGGCTAAAGTCATGACTTGTTTTAAAAAAGTAAACCTCATCAGCGGCTGACTGCTAGAGATCCAATTTAAATGCATTACAAAATAATTAAAATATAAGCTTCACCAGGAGGTTTTGGACATCTTGTCCTTGCTGGTAATTGTACATGAAAGGACTGCAGATAGTGAAAGTCATACAGAAAAATCTCATAGGCTAATAGTCTGTTAAGAGATTTATCTTATTTGTTTCCCAGAAAGAGAACTTGAATTTACTGCACAAAGAGAAACATTTGCTTCAGTCTAACAAAATAATTTTCTAACTTGCAAAATCACGAAGTACCTATGTATCTTGTGCTAGAGCACATGCTTACACTAGAGTGAAAGTTTCATATTAGCCTGAATATAGCCACCTGAAGAGGGGAAAATTTTCTGGAAAAATAGAAAAGCAGTATAGTTTTCATCAGGGTGTCAACTACTGAGTTTGGAAATTCTTGTTTTGGTTGAATCTACTGGGCATTTAGACAATCTAATATTTTCTTATGCATGAAAAGCTCATCTGTATAGTGACACCCATCTTCTCCTTGCATTTTATTGAAATAATCACAAGCAAATTTTTTAAAGTCAATCTGAATGATTTTTTCTCTAATGCTAGAATTGGCAGAATTTCACTCAGGAATCATTACTTGTCTTAAAATGATCTTCACTTCTGAGAATTGATTTTTCCCCCTTGGTCCTATAAACTGATATCCGTATCATTAAACTTTGATATTTTTAAGCTGGTCAGTTATTGTGCACAGTGCACAATAAATGACAAGATCTTTGTGATTCATTAAGCACAAAGTATCTTTCATAATTGAAGCATCCACATAAGTGACAAATACTAATGAATATATATGGGAGAGAAATATCAACTGAGAACTATACTCTAGGGTTTTATGAGACATAACACTGATTGAAGTTTCCTTTGTTTAGAGAATGATAAAACTCTCCAGTGAGCTTGATGAGATCTAGTAAAAATGGACTTTACACAGAAAAAAAAAAAAAATCTGTAAGAAAACCAACAAAGAGTTTCTGGACAAGAAGGCAAATCATAATTTTATGCATTCTACAGAGTTTTTAGTCAAAGTCTACTAGCAATTTTTCAAAGTTTGCATGAATATGAAACCAGGACTTGAACACTACCAAACTTAGATGACATCAAAAGAAGCAAAGAAAGAGTAGGAAGTAGAAGAATCTGGAAAACAACAACAACAAAAAATTAATAATAAATACAAGGAAAGAACGAAAGAGATTGAATAAGCTGAAAGGGATGAAGGTATGTGTGGGAGGCGGCCTGAGGGAAGAAAGCTTGGGAATGCCTTGGGAGACAACATGTGTGTAGTGCGAGATCCCATGTCAATCACCATGTCAGTCACCCACTCCCCACTCCCCTGTTCTAGAAGGTTCCTTGGTTCTCTGTTCCCCATTGGTCCCAAGGTTGGAACCACTCCTACCTCCTTCCCCTATTGGTTCGTGCTGTGTCACCCCACCCTGGCTCCTCCCCAAACCCCGCCTACCTCCCTGAGTTTATATACCCGGACCCCGCTCAGGGTCAGGGCTTTTTTGCCTCTACTCCCCTTCAGAGAAGGTTGTGTCCCTGCTGCTCCTCACTTTCTTCCTCAATGAACCTCTCTGGATTAAGCACGTAAGAAGCCCTCCTGCTCTTCATTCGGTGGTGAGGCTTTTATATTACGACATCTGGGCTTGGGCGGAAGGTGGGCTGAGGGTGGTACCAGATGGCACCGCAGAGCAGATGCTCCCGGAGCAAGAGGTAGCCTGGCGGCACTGGCTCTAGGAGAAACAGCAGCCCTGCAGGTATGTACACGCTTCTATAATGGGTGGGGAACTAAAGTTACCAAATAGGACACCTATGACAGACATTCAGTAGTATCACTGCCAGAAAATATGACTCTATGGCTGAAAAGAATTGCAGTTTTCAAAAATTTTCAACACTATTTTTATCTATGAATAAGAGGGTTGATCAGACAATTATTTCCCTATAGTTCTAGTGAGAGATGCTTACCAGGCAATATTTGCTATATTTGTATCACTACATCTCTGTATGATGTTTTTATTTTTCCAATTTTTTTTCAGTAAATATAGGTAAGATATTTGAAGTTTCAGGATCATCTATAAATCTTTAATAGTTCTTTAGTAAAATGAATCAGTTAGTGTAGAATTTAGATATAAATTTTAGACTAAAATTGTGCGGGTCAGAGTTTTCCAGTGAACTCTTTAATAACTCAGTTCATAACCTAACTTTTATAATAGTATTTTAAGTTATAGGGGTGGAGAAAAATGCACAACTCCAAGACATTTTGTCAAGCTCTTAATTTTCAGTAATATTCTTACTTCAAATTTCTTGTTCTCTGACCAATGAACAAATGCCTGAATCTGGTTGGAGGCCTGATCAGCCCAATTCTTTTCCAGAATAATGTAACAGAAAGAGTCCCTCAGCTTTCTGTTCTATTTGGAAATGTCCTGATTCTTAATTAAGTTACTAACATGTCCAGAAAGTGCTGTTCATGTTAATAAACCAAAACCATTAAGAATGATAAAAACAGCAACAGAAAAAATAACATATATATTAACCAGCATTATAGTGTGACTGTAATTTGACAGTAATACTTAGTACATTAGAAATTGTATAGAGACTAATAAACACCTTTTGCCTAAAAATTTATGTTCAGGACTACGGTTATTGCCTCATAAACAAGAAAAACCCATCAAATTACCATAATCAACTCTGCTACTTACCATGAGTAAAATGCTAAAATCTCTACACTGGTTTAAAGTAAAATGAAGCATAAATTAATTCCTTTTGTGGTTTGGATTGTGCATTTTTGTATATCTAAAGAGAGAAATCTGTGTACCAACCACCAATTTATTGGAGCATTGCTAATTTGCATATCTAATTTCAAGCTGTACTAATTGCCTTTGAAAATGCCAAGCTTGTTTATTAGCCATTTCTTATTTTCCTGAAGGAAGAGTCTATTTACACAGAAGCATTCTCCATAACTGGAAAATCATTATCCTGGGACCTAAGGAAAAAAATAAACCAGCATTTCAAATATATCATGGCTAGGTACAGTTCTTTTGTCTTATATAATGAAATTTTACAATTAAGTTAGCAGATGCCTTCAGGCATTTCAGTGGGGGCATTATTTCTATTAAGTGTTTCATCTGCTTTAAGTATCATAAATTTGAATATTTCGATTGCTTTGCAAGCAGCACATAAATATTTTATTTTTTTAATATTTGTCTCATTTAATGGTATAGGTCCAGACAAAAAGCATTATGAAGTTCAATTCATGTGTGCTTATTCCATTAAAAATAAATTGCATAATTACTAAGATGTCTCAGTTATAAAATAAATTTCCATACCTGCCCTCTCTAGTTTAACAGAATTCCTTTAGTTGTTTACCTACTAAAAAGCTCAACCATAATAAAGTCACTTTTACTATGGCTCAAATAGAAATAATTATATGTTTAATATTCAAGGTTTTTTTTTTTTCTGTGATAAGAAGATATAAACTGCTAAATTCAGTACTGTTGTTACTATACTACAGACTAATATGTAAACAGAAACAACTGTGGTAATAGGGAAGCAAAACATTTAACAGATGACATCACTCTTTCTAATTGAATTTGACTAAGTGTAATACCAGTATTTTAGAAGAATCCAGAAAGCTTTATTGTACTCCATGCCTCTGGAAGGAAAAATTGAAAATTCACTTTATAATTGTTATAAGATTATAAACCAGGAAATTTGTTCATGTTTTTAAAACTGTGAAATACAAGAAGCAAAATGAGAACAGTTTTAGTAGAGAATGTTAATATTTAACAAAAAATTCAGAACAGATGCAGAAGCCCATCCTTATTCATCAGTTCTCACTATTAAAACAAATTAACAAGGTGATAGCAACTGCTTTTAGTTGGGTTTTTACTCCTTATCTTAAAGTAGGATATTCACCCTTTATCATTTCCCACTCATGTGCTTAGAAGAGAGGAAAGGGAAGGAGGGAGGGAGGAAGGAAGGAGGGATGGAAGGAAGCGAGGAAGGAAGCGAGGAAGGAAGCGAGGAAGAGAGGGAGGAAGGGAGAACTTTTTTTATTCATAATATGATGGTGATAGAGTTAAGAACTCAAATTTTAAAAACTAAAAAAATTAGGTTTTATGGAATCATAGAAGTATAGAATCATTAATGTTGGTAAACACTTCTAGGATCACCAAGTCAAACAATCAACTTAGCACCACCACTGTTTACCACTAAACCATGTCCTTAAGTGCAGTATCCACATGGCAGTTTACATTCAGACATACACCTGATGGTTGAGGTAAGTGCAACAAGAAAAAGAAGCATAGCAGAGATAGCTCTTATCAAAAGACTAATATATAATTGTCCTGATATGGAAATACCAGCAATCTTAAAATTTGACCGAAAGGGCTAGCATAAAAATTGCATTATCCATAATCTATTGTGATTGTGATCTCTATCCTTTGCTCTGCAATATCAGAATCACAAGAATTCATAGAGACGTCCGTTTGTGAAATGCAAACTTTTAATAGGATCCAGGTAATTTTTTCTTTAAAACCATATGAATTTATGATCCAAGAGGTACAAAAAATGCCCTTAGGATGACTGAAACCTCTTGCAATTTGCCACCTAAATTTGTAATTTGAAATTTCATCTGTATATTTACTAAACTAAGAATTCGCAGTTTGGAGTCATTGTTAATTTGTGATCAGGGACGCGGCACTTAAAAATATCAGCAGCACTTGTCAGGTTTATTCAATTTTAATAACTTACAGTAATAATGAACTGTGAGAAGGAGAATAAATAAATTGGGATGGGGGTGGAGGGGAAAGCAAACCAAATAGCTTTTTGGTGAAAGAATTTTTCCCAGTATGCAGTCTAAACCATCTCTGTGGTAGCTTGAGGCCATTTCTTCTTGTCCTGTCACTAGTAACACGAGAGAAGAGGCCGACCCCCACCTGGCTACAAGCTCCTTTCAGGTACTTACAGATCATGATGTGGGCTCCCCTGAGCCGCCTTTTTTCCAGGCTAAACAACCCAAGATCCTTCAGCTGTTCCCCATAAATCTTGTGCTCCAGATCTTTAATCATCGTTGTTGCCCTTCTTTGGTCATGTTTCAGTCAGTGTCTCTCTTGCAGTGAGGGGCCCAAAATTATACACAGGATTTGACATTTTTCATTCATTCTAAAGTATCTTCACATGCTGTTTATTCATCTGTTTTTTGGTTTGTTTTTTTTTTTTTTAAGATTGTGTTAATTAAGCACTATTGAGGACATTGCTTAATATATTACCCAGGAAATTTGTTCCTTTAATGAGTTCATGATTTGATGTTTTAATCTTTATTGTCTGACTGAATGTAAGAGATTCTAGAAAAGGGTAATACTATTGCTATGAGTAAAATTTCATATTTCATGCTACACAACAAACACTTATATCTTGTTTGCAGTTTAAAAAAAAAAAAAAAAGAAAAAGAAAAATGTCATCTTCTTGCCAGAAAGAGAATAAGTAAATTCTGGTTAGTTCTGAGACTCTTCAGGGACGAGGCATGTTTTTAATAGTTTTTTATGAGCTTTAACATCTTTAAAGGGAGATGGTTTGAAGAAAGAAAATAACACACAGTAACAAAACTCAAGGCAGATAGACACACAGTGTTAAATGCATTAATATTTTATCTTGTTTACATTCCTCAATTTCATTTTATCTTGTCTTTTTTAGTAGTATTTTACAATATTCAGAATGGACTATATTTCAGAAATATGAAGTGTTAACATCCAATGTATAATAACTATTTGTGTAGAATAAAACATCTTGAGAGTTCACTTCTTTATGTGATTCAATTTCATCTGGAATCTGTCAGTGGAGCAGAAATGGGTGGACCATGTTTGTCACTTCAAGAAATATGATCACATTGTTATCATTTGCTGTCATACCAGCATAGTGCTGGTGAGAACCATGTTCCTGTGATGTAAGGTTATGCACAATGAAAGAAACATCCATTATTTCTGTTACCTTCTGAAATTGTTTCAGTTACAAAATTATTAATAATGTTCATTACTTGACTACACGTGCTGGTTTTGGCTCAGGTAGAGTTAATTTTCTTCACAGTGGCTGGTATGGGGCTGAGTTATGGATTTGTGCTTAACACAGGGTTGATAATGCAGAGATGTTTTTTGTTATTGCTGAGCAGTGCCTGTACAGAGCCAAGAATTTTCTGCTTTTTGTACCGCTACACTTGTCAGAAGACTGGGGGATACATGAGAAATTGAGAGGAAGCACAATCATGCAGGTGACCCAAAATGAACAAAGGGATATTCCAGACCATATGCGATCATGCTCAGGATATAAAGTGAGGGCAAGAAGGAAGAAGAGGGGGATATTTGGAGTGATGGTGTTTGTCTTCTCAAGTCATCATAATGCATGATGGAGCCCTGCTCTCCTGCAGATGGTTGAACACCTGCCTGCCCATGGGAAGGGGTGAATTAATTTCTTGCTTTGCCTTGCTTGTGTGCACAGCTTTTGCTTTTCATAATAGTTGTCTTCATTCTTGATTTTTCTGGCTTTTATCCTTCTAATTTTTCCCCCAGTATTGCTGGTGGAGGAGTGAGCTAGCAGCTGCATGGTGCTTGGATGCTGGCAGGGGTTAAACCATGACAGTATGTCAGTGATGGCTTAAAGTTTCATAAATAACAGGTTATTGTTCTTTTTGCCTTTGAGAACTGCTCTGGTAGCACATTTTTCTCTTACTTGTAATAAGGTCTGCACATGTGTGCATCTTGAAAATAGCAACTGTTCTGAAGAGTTGACAGAAATACAGAGGGTTGATTGTGTCCTCTGGCCAATAGAGACACCAATATACAATAATATTCAACAGTGTTAGCTGAGTTAGAGGAGTTTTTAATCTCACTAGGTAAGGTATACCTGTTTGAAGAAGTGAAGTTTCTATGTACCATTCCGGATGCTACCTAGAGGTGGTTGTTTGTGTTGTTTCTTGGTCTGAAACTGTGAATTCTTTAAAATATAAAGATTTTTAAAATATAAAAAGTCTTTGAAATTTTTGCAGTATCCTTGAGAGTGTAAATGTTGAGGCAATTGTGATATTTCAAAAATTCTTCGACCAGAATCAAATATCTATTACAATTACCCTATGGTCTATTATAATAATTAAATATGTCTTAAAAAGGGAATAAATTGCTTATTCAGAGAGTTTGACAAATTATAACCTTAGCATTTGGCAATGGTATACATGTGCACTTGGAATGCTGTAGATAGACAGTAAAATAAAATTGATTCATTAGTAAAAACAACACTCATTTAAACATAAATGTAGTCATTTATATGATTTTAGGTTTTTTGCTTCCTGCTAAGCATAAATATCTTCATGTTTAGTTTAACTTATATAGTAGTGAAACCTGAGGAGATCTATTTTTCATGGTAATATTGTCTATTTGAAAAATTACCTCTAGTTAAGAATGTTATAACTAGCCTGAATGAGACAGTCTGTTTTCATAATTGCAAACAAAAATACAGATATGTGCAAAATTCCCTTTGGTTAAGCTACTTGCTTGAGTCTCCATTCTGTAAGTAGATATTGAAAATTTCAAGGAATTTATATTTTGTGGGTTTTTTAATAAAAATATAACATGTCCTTCCAGAAAAAGCCTTCAAGCTGATCCCATTAAATTGCTGTAATAGATTAGCTTTGAGACGATGTCATGCACATTCAGTGAATCTTATGTATCAGTTTTTCCCATGTGTCTGCTGTGCTTCTCAGAGGACTATCCAAGAGTAGCAGGTTAAAATAATTAATACAATTTCAAAGTAACTAGGATTCTAGAGTGTCTCAATCTATATGCATCATTCAAGGAACAATTTAACAAGGGGCTAATATTCTGAGAAGGATTGTGTCATACTTCTTTTATTCATCACCTCTGAGTATCTTGACCTTAATTTATTTGTCCCTGATTATTTTTTACTGTATAACCTGTTTCAAAATTTCCCTTTCTCAAAATTTTCTTACAAAATAAATTAATTATCTCTGCAATCTGTATTCTAAAGCATGGTGCAATATATATTATTGCATGGGGTAATGCAGGGAGAAGGGGGTTGAAAATAGAAAATTGACTGAGAAGCAAAAGAATAAGAGTTGTTTTTACTCAAAGATGAACTTACAGCTGGAAGACACTAAGAATATTCGGTGTGGGAATTTTACACGTTGTGGTTATCTTGTGTTTTTCTGTCTACTTTGGGGAGTGGAATTTCTGCAGAAGATAACAGGATGTTGTAAAAAGACCTAAACAACATTATTCACAGGCCTAGGCCTCTCAGTGGGGAGGGGGAAGAGAGATACAAAGCTTGGAAATTAGGAAAACACATTCTTGTGAAGGAAATGTGGGAACAAGGAAACCCCTATGATTTGTTAAAGTAGGGGATGAACAGGCACATTTTGCCCTTGCTAAGAGAGAATGAGCTTAGCAGTGTTTGTGTCCCCATTTTGCCAGTGTGATGCTGGAATAAATCTACTCTTTAAGCACTTCATCTTTGGATTTTGGCCATGTTAGTTACCTGCATATATTTGATTCTAACTCTTTATGTAGTTGTTATCAGAATGAAACCTATCTGAAGAAAAACATGCTGTTTCTTACAAATATTCATTTATTATAAACACCATTTACTATAAGCTGTATTTCTTTATTCCAAGTTTATCTTTCAAATGTTGTTGCAATGTATGTTTGAAACCTTTATTGCAATAATTGCAAGCGACCATTTTCCCAACATTTACATGACAAAATTCAAAGGGAGAAAGTTTTTGAGTTGGATTTCTCACTGCAGATGTCTAAATGTCATGGAGTACCGTGTGAAACTTTATTAAATCTCATGTTCATTGATGCAAACCAGATCACATTTAAGATGGAAGAAGGAAAGAATAGACTATTTTTCTCTATTAAGTATAACATTTGTGATGGCTTACATTTTGTCCTCCTAAATGTAGTCACCAATGGTAATTTCTCATTACGTAAGTATTGCCTTACTCTGGGGATAAGTTAGACTGAGCTTTTGTACATAACACACATTTTGGAGTATTCTTCTCCACAGTAGCTGCTGTATGTTAGAAGTTCCTCTGTGAATTTATTAAGCTTTCTGCTCTTCAGAAGCAAATAATGCCTTTTGAAAAAATCATCTACACACCCACAGAATGTCGATTATTTGTTAAAAATGTACTGTGTATAGCATCTCTGCATTAATTAAATATTTCTATCCTTACTTGAAAAGAGATTTTCCATAAAAAAAAAAAGGTGATGAAACTAATCATAGCTTGGTTTCATTGGATGGGACCTCTAAAGGTCATCTACTCCAACCTCCAATAAATGAAGCCTAGATGTACAAGTGGTAGACTTAGCTCTTCCTCTTTGCTGTTACATGAATGATTAACAGTGGATAGCATCTCTGTGGGTAATGAATACAAGGTTCTGATGCAATGAAATACTTCAAACTCATAAAATTAGGAAAAATATACTTCATTACAGCAAAACATATGCACTGAACCATATTCCCCCAAAACCAAAAAAGCAAAAGGAGAAAATAAATTTTCATTTTGATCTTGATCTCTACATTTGTTAAACTTTCCAGAGTCTAGCAAGTACTTTCTAATGATTAGTTCCAAAATGGTATCCTGTATTTCCAAAGATTTCTTTTGGTGTGAATAGGTTATAAAATCCTTACACAATTTTTTTTCTGACATCTGGTTCATTCTGGATTTGGATTACAAATAAAGGAAGGATCCTACATTCTGTATTTTGTTAATTTAAATCCATCTGTCCAAGAAAGACCACATATTCAATCACAAGTTGGACTGAAATGAAATACTTTTTATAACAAATATAGTCTCTAGTATGAATTTTCCCTGACATATGTTAGCATTGAACTTGGTATTCTAGTAATGACATTTTCTTTAAATTCCATACAGGTAATAAAATATTGTCCGTATTGACACCTCTTAAGCTGTTGCTAAAAGGCAATTTCAAATGTCAAACAATCTACACCAGATCTAACCCTCTGTAGTTTAAAGAATTGCAAAAAAGATCACTTGAGATAACCTCAATAATTGGTTTTTGTACTGTATATGCATTTTAGAAACATATTATAAGGAAAGTAAATCCAGGGCAGATGGATAAGCAAAATTTTAATTTCCTCTTCACAGGAAGGTACATTGTCCCTCTCCATTCAAAATCAGATGGAAACATATATAATGCTGACAATAAATAGCACACGTAAAAGACTGTATTATTATTGGTCACTAGCTCTTTAAACATTCTGTTTGTTTTTCTTTTTGCCTCCTGTCTGTAGGAGAGAAGTGAATCAACTTGAGGTCATCTTGAGGTGATGCCTCTGGCTCATAAATTGCAGGCACCTATGCTCTTCATCAGCTGTCAAGGTGCTGTCTGAAAAAGATGGAAACAATTTTCTTAATTTACTGGTTTAAATTAAAAAATGCATATTTCTCCCTATTTATATCAAAGATTGAATGCTATTGTCCTATGCACTTAATAATTCTTTTTTGTACTAAACTAAACTATTACTGCATATATTACTGGTTCCATCCTAGACCATTATCTGTCTACACTTTTGCTTATTTACACTTGTGCTATTTAAATTTTGTCTCCCTCCAGAATTTTTTCTTGCTTATATTGTCTAATAGTCATCTAGAATGGCTCACCTAGGTGAAATAGTACTGTAAAATCAGATTCTGAACTGCTAGAATTAACTTGACATCTCAATTGAATGATTTTCAATAAAAGTTGTTGCAATACTTCTGAAATATCCTGTACAATCCAGGATGTTAGGACAAGGGACTTCCTTCTTTACTTTTTATATTTTGGCAAATATAAACTGAAATTCTTCTCCCTCATAGACTAGTTAGTAGAACTTGTTAAAGTTATTTCTTAATGGGTAAGATAGGTGTACTCCTAATCAAAAATATTAGTAGTACTTTGAATTATTTTCTAACTGTACACTTTATAAAACAAATGGTAGAAAATCCCCACAACTACACCCATTCTTCCAATTTCCCAACAGATTTCAGCTCAACTATCAGACTTCTAATCTCTTTCATTTCATTTAGAACAAAGCAACAGCATCTATAATTCTTTCAGCATTAATTACTCAACTAACATAAATAGCTCATTTTATAAATGATATTTAAAATATTCTAAAATTTTCTAAAACTACTTTAATCTTTCTGGAAAAGTATACCTTTTATTTTTTAATTCCTTTATCAGAGGAACCCTTATTTTTGGGCAGGCTAAATTAATTTCTTAATTTTTGTCTACTTACCAAGATCCTCTTTCCATCTATTTGCATAAGTAAAAACACCTTTCTGATTGTAGAGAGATTCATCCATTTTCTAATACAGCAGCCACTAAAGCCCAGAGCTAACACTTGACAGGTCCAAGTTCTAACATACCAGAACAGAAGCAATACATTACCTGTCCAAGTTGATTCTTATTTTCCTTGTGCCATGCCATTTCTTATTGTCTTACATATTTCCGACTCCCTGTTCCTTGAGGGTTTGTCATGGAAGCAACAATCTGGTTTCTCTTTCTTCACAGGATATGAGGATTCTTCTTGTGTGAGCGTTTCCAGCAAAATATCCACTAAAAGAGTAAATAGTGAAGTGTACTGGAAGTGAAATAAATTATGTTTCAGAGGTTTTCTGTACAGAAATGAATCTAATTCAAGCACAGCCATGGGACCTCAAAGAAAGGTTCCAATGACTCTGTGTCATCTGCAGAAAGTATGAGAGCACTGGTGGGAACCACAGTACCACACTGAGATGAAAAAAAATGTAGGTGCTAGAATCTCTCATTGCTAATATATTGATTTATTTTATTTTATTCTTTATTATAAGCTAATATAAGCTTGTAACTAGAAGGAAAGGTTACATTGCCCATTGTAATATCATGGACACAGGTTTTCTTTGAAGGTGATGAAGATGCAGTGTACAGTATTAACTTTTAACATTTTGTTTAAGCAGGTAACATCAGACTGGTGACCTGTCACTAGTGGGGTTCCACAGGGCTCTATATTAGGTTCCATGCTCTTCAACATTCTCATCAATTACTTGAACACAGCACTGGAAAGGATACTGAGCAAGTTCACAAATTACACAAAACTGGGAGATGCTGATACCTGTATAAAATCTGTTACTCCAAACTATATGATCACAGATGATACAAAACTGGGAGGCCCTTTAGAGAAGCCTCAACAAATCAGAGGACTGAGTAATCCCAAACAATGCAGAGTTCAAGAGAGAACATGCTGGATTCTACACCTGGGATGGGTCAACCTTGGATTTAAGTCCAGACTGGGGAATGAGATGCTGCAAAACAGTGCTGTGCAAAGGGACCTGGGGATCTTGGTTGATGGCAAGTTCAACATGAGCCAGCAGTGCCCTGGCAACCAGGAGGGCCAACATTGTCTTGGGGGGCATTGGACACAACTTCACCAGCTGGGCAAGGGGAAGCATACCATTGTCCAGGCATGCTGTGCACTGGGCCAGCCTCACCTCGAATATTGTGTGTAGTTTTGGGTGCGACAATATAAGAATCTAAGAATAGTCAATTCTTATATTGACTATTAATATAAGAAAGTCATTAAACTATTGGAGATGATCCAAAGGAGGGCAATGAAGATGGTGAAAGCCCTTGAGGGGAGGCTGTATGAGTACTGTCTGAGGTCAAACGGTCTGTTCAGCCTGGAGAAGAGGAGACTGAGGAATGAGTCTTTGCATCTCGGGTTTCATGTTGCTGAAATGGCTCCCAAGGCATTAAAAAGTCTTTTTTCCCAGTGACCAAAGAAGTAGTCTAGATTCCTCGGCTCTGGTTTTCAAGGTTGTTTATTTTCTATTATCTAATACATTCTTTTTCTGACCTGCGGAGGTCTGTCTGGCAGGTCAGTTCGTGGCACACTGACCACGTTTGGGGGCAGTGTTAGTTATTTATACTAAGAACTACGTATACTTTATTTACAATAACTTTCCAATAACTATCACCTATGTTAGACAGTCTGTCTCTACTCTAAACCAATCCAAAAGTGTCACCATCACAGCAGAAGATGGAGAACAAGAAGAATAAGGAGAAAGACAAAACATACCCAGATTCCTCCATCTTGCCTCTTGAACCCCCATTCTAAAACCCGCAAAATTCTACTTTTTCACCCTGTGACAAATTAACTGTCATTCTACTCAAACTCCTGTGGCTTGTAAATCCTTACACAAAGCTGGTAATTTTGTCCCTGGGTTAAAATCGAAGGTACAGGTGTGTTTGACTCCATGCCAAGGTCTCTGAGCCCCCTGCCAGGGTCTCTAGCCATCCAGGGCAGCCAGAGGAATGGGTTCTGATATTTGCAGTCTACAACTTCTTGACAGGAAGAGGAGAGGCAGACACTGATCTCTCTCTGTGCTGACCTCTTCTCTTAGTGACAGAAGCTAAGGTAATGGCCTGAAGCTCTGTCAGGGAAGGTTTAGGTTGGATATTAGAAAAAGGTTCTTTTCCCAGAAAGCGGTTGGGCACTGAAACAGGCTCTCCAGAGAAGTGGTCACAGTACCGGCCTGACAGAGCTCAAGAAGAGTTTGGAAAATGTTCTCAGGGATGTGCTGTAACTCTTGAGGATGGCCCTGTGAAGTACCAGGAATTGGACTCAGTGATCTTTGTGGATCCCTTCCATCTCAGCATATTCTGTGATTCTGTGGTTTTGTGCTTTTCTAAGTACGGCGCAGTAGTTGAGATTGTATTTTAATATTTCAACATTAATATTTTAGCTTATGTTAGAGAGCAAGAAAATTCCTTCCAAAGGGTAGGAACTGTCCTGGTTATGTTGGCAGCCTAATACATGAATATTAGCCTCTATATACCAGCATTTCATTATTTACTAAATCCCATTAAAAGAGAAATCTGAATAATTTTTATATGCTAGCCAATTTATCTTGGCACCACACCTACCTGTTTTCTTCTGATGTTCACTATTCTGACACAGTCAGTCAAACCATGCTTATTCTGACAATATATTCCAGGATCACCTTCCTAACTCAAACTGCATGTACTATTAAACTGTTCTTTTAATTCAAGTATACCTTGTCACAAGAAACACTCGGGTTTTTTTGGTTTTTTTCCCCTCGCTTTTTTCTAAAGCAACTACAAAAAAACCTTAACCTCCCACCAAGAAACCCAACCAAACAAACAAAACCAAAACAGAAACTACTGGCACTTAGAAATGGAAGCCTTCTGTCATCTTGCAGTGTCTTGTGCACATTATTGTTCATAAAGCATTCTAGGTTTTTAGTCTAAAGCAAAAAAATTAAACCAAACCTAAGGAAAAGAGGAAAGGGAAAAGGAGAATAAGAAAGCAAGATGAAACGAAAAACAAGAAAATAAAGGAAAATAAAAAATAAACAAGAAAAAGGGAAGAGATACTTTGAAGCTGTGTCCTAAACTATTTAACTATGCAGTTAGACAACTAAGATAGTTCACAGTTCACTATAGATCAACAGTTTGATGGTTGATTTAGCTACAGATAACACTGGGAAGAAATTTCAGAATATTTCAGATAGTAAAATATAGAATTATTTTCTATATAAATCATAGCTGATGAAAAATTGAGGATGATTCAGTCTGCTTTTGGAAGTAATTAATTTACTCCAACTGTGTTCATGATCATCAAGATCTTGATTGCAGGGCTCCTAGAAACAGTGCAAAAAAATAGTTTTTATTCATAACAGCTTGATTCTTAAGTCCATTCAGTCACCAGGTGATAATGGTATTATCAATTCTGCATCATAATTTTAGTACAGAATAGGAATTAACTTTAAATGTTAAATGCAAATGATTGTTCAAAGATGTTACATGGATGTTAGTGAAATAATAACAAACTAGAAAAAATAAGGAACTTTACATATTAAGCAAATTATATTTGAAAAGCTGATGTAGATTTTTTTTAAATTTGCTTAATAATATTTGGGTTTTAAAATCCAGAAATAAACCTATTTTCATTTCATGTGGTGGTGTGTCTGGTTTGAACATATGGGTTCTTACTGTTTCATAATATATGTCTGGACTTATGCAAAATAATTAAATGGAAGATATTTTAAATAAGTTATTATAATTTCTGTTGAAATTAGCAAAAAGTATCATGAATATATGTATAAATATCTGTAATTTATTTGAATTTATTTGGAGAATCTTAGTTATTGAATAATCTTGACACATGGTGAGCATGACAAGGAAAAAATCATATTTCTATATTCAAAATTATTCTGCTGTTAGCTGTTCTATATTAAAATTTTGGTTTATTTCAGTACTAAAATCTGTTGCTCCAATTGAGTATATAATTGAGTTTTTAAGTTATATTGAATATAAAATGACCATATAGTTATCTGATCATTTTATATTCAATATAACTTAAAAACTCAATTATATATAAAATATTTTAATGTCTGTTTTAAGCTCTATTACCTTTATATAGTATTTGAACATTATGATTGAATAGCTAGTAGTGGTATAATTCACTGAAATCTGTCAGATGAGTTCTGATCGAAATCAGTTTCCATATAAGAGTATTATGAACGACCTTTGTGGAAAAATAAATGCAATAAAAAGAGGAAATATTGTCTCTAAGTATCTGTGTCATACTGCCTCAACAATAATTTTTCTAATTTGTTAAAATTTATTAACAGTATTAAAGTAGTGATTTTTTAAATTTAGCTAGTTAGAAACATCTTATGTTCACTTACTCAAATAATACCTTTGATATTCCTAAAAACAGACTACTGAAGACTTATATCACTAATTTGCTGATTAGGACAGAATTAGCATTTTTCAAAGCATTTTATTCAAGGAAAATATTAATTTTCTAAAGGAAGTAACAGTTTTTATATGGAAAAATAGAAAAGCTCTTTTCCCCAGAGATCTCTAATTGCTCTTAATTCCTTGCTTGATTTTAATGAAAGATGCAACCATCTCTCAATCCAGAATGCAATGATACTCCGAACTCCAAACTCCAAACTCCATCCTCTTTTCATGTGTTATGGGTGAGGACAGACAAGGTTGGTTTGGGTGAGATTGTAGTGGGTGTCTCCTCTGGGTCACCTGCCCAGGAAGGTGACCTGTAACCCGTCGGGCACTCCACAGAGTCGGCAGCAGCCTCACACTCACAGGCCCCTGCCCTCACGGGGGACTACATCCAACCTGATACCTGCTGGAGGGAAAACAAGTAGGGCAGAAGAAAATCTCCAGGAGGTTCCTGGAGGACTTTATTGACAACTTCTTGATTCAAGTGAGAAATGAGCCAAAAGAGAATTATTTTGCTGGACCTTGTACTCACAAACAAGAAGACACTTATTGGGCACATAAAGGTGGAAGGTAGCCTCGGCTGCAGCAACTGTGAGATGATGGAATTAAGGTTCCTGAGAGGAGGAAACACAGCAGAAAGCAGGATCACAGTGTTTGACTTTGGGAAGGCAGACTGATCACTTCAAGGATCTTTTGAGCATAGTCACAGGGAATGAGATCCTGGAGGGAAAAGGCATTTGAGAAAGCAGGTTAATATTCAGGAATAACCTGCTCCAAGTTCAAGAGCAGTCCATCACAGCAAGGAAGAAATCAATCAAAAAAGGCCAGACCTATGTGGCTGAAAAAGTATTATCTATTTAAAGACAAAAAGGAGGCATTCAGAGGGTGGATACAAACATGAGTAATCTGTGACTAAATGGAAAATTAAAAAGAAACTAAAATTATGCAAATATTCAGAAAGGATAGATAAGATTATTTAAGTAATTCTAAAACTAATTAGCTTAATATTTTATTTTGTGTATATTAATAGAAATCCTGATATAGAATCAAATAAAGAATTAAAGGAAAAGAATTAATAATAATTAGAATGGCTTTCTAGATATTTTTTCTTCTAAAATTTGACTGCTTTGACTGACAAAGACAGACTTGATTAGAATATTGGTCAGCTCACAATTCAGTGTCACAGTTTTGACATTTTGATTTTAAAGACCTATCATGTTTTAAGAAAAGAAGGGTTGTGAAGATGATCAAGGCATTGGACAAGGGAAGTTGTGAGAATCAAACCTTGGAGATGTTGACAAGAGGTTGTGCAAGTTATGGAATCTCCTTTCACTTTGGTAATGTTCAAAACCTGATTACACATGGCCCTGAATAAAGTGCCCTAGTTGCCCCTATTTTTAAGCAGGACAGTTTGGACTATACAGTCTCTGAAAGTGTTTTCAAATATCATCCATTCTGGGATTCTGTAAATACAAAAAGATATTACTTGAAATAAGCCTTATTAGATTAACATATTTAAAAGTAGAGTTTTCAGAGGGGAATCCTGTTTGAATAACATTTTTTCTAGGGTAAGTCCAAACTGGTTGATATTAAAACCAAACCTCTTTGAGACTTTAATATATCCTCTTGAAGTAGGCATCAGTTCAATGTTGATTACATTTCCAGATGGTGCAAAGATTGACAGAATGATAATAAATCATGAGGACAGAGTAATCATATAGCAAATTTTGTATGGAAACATGAACTCACCTCATTTGAAGAGTGAAAAATAAAATGTTCTAAGAATAACATACGGAAATTATAACTAGATTAGGAAACAGTATCATGAAAAGTTGTGACTTTAAACAGGCTATAGTGGTCATGTGATATCCTGGGCAGAACTGCCAAAAAGCAGGCTGCTCTTTAAAAGAATAAATAGAATAAAAAGAAAAATAAAAGTTAAGAGGAGATTTGTGACAGAGTTTAGTGAGCACATTTTTAATTACAGAAATAAAAGATTTTAAGAAATAAACAAAAATTTTTCAAAAGAAATAGCATAGGTTCAAACATCTTGTGAGAAATAAGATATATTTCTGTAGAATTCAACAGAAAAAGTAGTGTTAAAAAAACATACTGTCTCTGTCTTAACTGAAAAACTCAAAACCAGATGAAGTCTAAAGTTGATTTCTTTTTTTGTTTTGTAGGGGTTTTCTTGTTTTGTTTTGTTTGTTTTTATTTTTAAAGAATGTTGAACTTCTCTAAAGAAAAAACACAAGAAAGGGTGAAATACCCATGTTTTGCTAATGAGATAATTTCCTGAATGTAGTCTCACACAAATATATGATCATACCCATACTACTGAGCAAAATATAAAGCAAGAAGATACACAGGAAATGGGATAAATAGACCTAGATGCATCTGCTTGCCTTATACTCTGTGCATTGACTTAGGATGACTTGTAAAATCAAGAAACTTTCTACTTTTTTTATAAATTTGTTTTGTATACAAATACTGTGATCCATCTGAAACCACAAAAATATTTTCAAGTATAAGATGATATATTTGTAATCAGAACAGAAAAATCTTCAAGCACTTCCCAGTAGGAAGAAGAAATAAAGTCCTATGTCTTAAAAGCCAGTGTAACTATGAACCACTATTCTAGGAAAAATATAATACAAAATATCTAGTCAGTTGAAATTCACTTCACTTTATTAATAAATGAGTTTCCACAGTATAAAGACCTTTATGTAATGCAGTTTGACTTTCTGAATAACACAACTTACAATAATTTACTTTATCAATCTCATATTACTGTTACAAACTGTGTTAGAGTAAAGCTTAAGCTTCAGAAAATCAGTTTCATCATATACTGACATTATTAAGAAACTGAGACCTCAGTGCAACACTTCCAATGTAATTTTTTTCCAGTATCTCAGTATTTTATACTGCCTGTTTTCAGCTGGGATAGGATTCATTTTCTTCTCAGTAGCTGATACTTTGGTTTAGAATGAGAATAATATTGATAAGCACACCGAAGTTTTGATTGTTATTAAGCAGTGCTTACCCTGAGGACTTCTCAGTGTTGTACACTCTGCCAGTGAGGAGCTGCACAAGAAATTGGGACCGAGCACAGCAAGGACAGCTGATCCAAACTGATCAAAGTGATATTCCATATGAGAGACCATCATGCCTGGGATATAAACTGTTTTACACTGTAACATAATATCTTTAATAAATTAAACATAGTGAGGGTATATTAAGGACATTTTTACAGTTCTTGTCTTGAACTGTTATTTATTAGTTATACCATATTTATATGTAGCAGTAGAACCATATTTATTAGTTATTCTACCACCAATTTTATTGTCCTCAAATCTTCAGTGTTTTTGCTGGAGATATTAAAACTAAAAGCTTAATATTGGTCTCCACATTAATCAACCTGCTCACTATTCTTGTATTGATTCAACAAACCAATACATGAATTACCACTCTATTATAGCATTAAACAGAGTCCTTATGGTTTCTTTATTGTCCAGCACATCACCTAAATCACTTTTAGAGCCTCTGCTCTTCAATGTAATGTTCAGGATGCAGTTCAACAGGTTTCCATCATCTGATATATTATACTAGATCTTATTTTACATGTTATTCTAGAGCTTGTCTGGTAGGCAGTTGATGTTGCTGCAGAGATCTCCCTGACCAAAAAAACACTAAGAGATCAAAGCAACAGCTTCTACAGTATTGACTTCAATAGAATGATCTTAAAAGAATGCGACCTTCCACTATCCACTATTTCTGAGTTTCTGGGCATGCTGAAAAATTGTGAGCATAGATGAGCACATGAATTCAACTGTTCCCCAACAATTCTGGTGAATCGTGCAGTACGAAGGTGTATATTTGAAGTCTACAGTGTTCATTGTTAAAGAAATGATGATAAATTATTTTAATTCACAAATTTAATAAGTATAATTATACATCATTATAACTTATTATCCTAATTCCACAGATGGTGAACAGAGGCAGAGAGATTAACATATAAAAAGAACTCACTGAGGAAAGCACGAAAAATATTGTTCATTATTTCATTCAGTTAAGAAAACTATGGATTTTCAGCAGGATCTCTGTCAGTAACAGCAATCCCTTCAGATCATAATTTTTGTTCCAATCTTGGGTAGTCCATCGTGTGCTTCTCCAGTCTACCTTAACTCAGGGTTTCTGACAGTCTTCCACCTTCATCCGCAGCCTGCATCCAGCTCAGCCCATCTCAGAAATCTGATTCCCATTCTAACAGATTAACAGTGCAGTGGAGACAAAACTCCTTCAACCTTTTCTTGTGCAAAACTTTCCTTCTCTGAATGAAAAAAAGGAGCTACTACTACTCATTTCCAGGGCAGAGGCTGCTTAATCTGCATCGCATCATGGCCAATTTATTTGTGATGTTCTGTCAAGAACTATCTTAAAACGAGTGAAGTTCAACTTTTCCCATTCAAAGTTAAGATTTTTATAGGGAGAGATATCAGGGAAAAAACCCCTTCTTTCAAATGTCAAATTGCAACTTTGAAATTCAGCATTGTAACAGTTTATTAAAAACCCACACAGAAGAAATTAAAAAAAAAAACAACCTGCCCAACCCAAAACCACCAAACTAAAACATCCCTATAAATATTCTAAAAAAATTCTCTATGCTCATGGACTGGTTCTGAATTTTTAGAAAGAAATGTAACTTACTCTGACATTGAGGCGCAGTGAAGAATTAAATCCAAACAAATGTTTAAAGAAAAGTTTGTAATGCATGGAATGAAAAATTGCAATAGCTTTATGTTGTAATTATAAAAAAAAAAAAAGTACCAGAAAAACTCAGCAATGAGCAATAGAAGAGATTTCAAATGCTAATAAGTCAAGAACATAGAGAACATAATTACAATGCTATGCTGGTATTACAGTATTATTAAGTAAATCACAAAATGCCACACAAGTTGTTTTCATGCTGAGACTATTTTTAGAGTTACTGATGAGGTAATGTTTCCAATCAATTATATAGGTGAAAATCTTTAATAATTGCTATCAATGACAGGAGTGAACTTCAAATAGTTCTGAATAAAATATTAATGCCGCAATTATTAAGAAACATTACAAACGCATGTTTTTAAAATTCTCATGGGAGAGAGAATTATTATCCTCATTATCATCAAATTTATGATTAACTAAAAATGCCACCACTATTAATTCATTATATAAAATACTTTATTTAAATGCCTGACACAAAATTTGAATTCATATTTCATCCACAACCATTGGCTGTAACTTTCCAGCATTTGTGCAGTTCTAAAATTGCACTTTAATATTGAGACTAGTAAAAGGAAACTATAATTTCAGAAATTAGCATTCAGTTTACGCAGATATGAAATAGCTAGATGTATTCCTCATTCACAGAATTTAAAATGTTCATTGTTTCTGCCATATATATGATATGGGGGAAAAAAAAGCAAGTTTTCTATGAATCTTTTCCTATTGCATTTTAAATATAACTTTTGCAGAGAACTTAAAACATGTATCTTAACAGCATATTCTATACATCTATTTATTTTAGCATTCTATCATTTTATAAAGCCTAGAGTTATTGAAATTGCAGTAAAATGCACAATACAAGAGTATCAGTCACATCAATGTAAATTAAAACACTTTCTTATAAAAATATTAAACAGTATTGCTTGAAGTCACATAGAATGAGAGAACCTCACTACATAATTAATTTGTAAGGATGTTTGCTGCAGTTTCTCCACAACTGTCTATTAGAGTGAGGAATAGTCCTACTATCTGATCTTTTTGGATTTTTATGCCTAAATTCCCATGATCATCTGGTCTATTTTCCAGGAGCCAAGGGTAATATAATTTCTTTAGAGTTTTAAGGGTAGGATAAGGATATAGTTTTAGGATGTAGTTAGAACATCATGAAGTTCAAATTAATGATCCAACTACTACGGATATATGTCTGTCTCTCTTTTTTCCCAACCAAAAAAAACCTCAACTAAAAACCCCAGAACCAAATAAATGCCCAGCAACAGTAAGAAAAAGAGGTTTCTAGAAATGAGAATTAATACAACTCAGCAGTTCCTCACTGTGAATTTTAGACAATTTCCTACCCCAGAAAGCATTAATTGTGACCAGCCCTGGGCTGCCTTCTCTTTAGCTCAAACCAGTATGTTCCTGTGCTTTGACTTGAGCTTGGAGACATTTCCAAAGAAACAAACAACGCAACCTAAATCACAGAAAAGGATTCACCATAGTTAAAGATTTTGAGCTGTTGTCTCTTTGGTAACAGTCTGGAAGTTGAGTTTTCATCATTTTGGATGATTTTGTAATCAATGGGATCTGTGCTATCAAAAGTATGTTTCTTTTTGAAATGGCTGTAGTTATTCCAATGAAAGTTGGGTTTTATCAAGTTAAAAATGTTACCAAGCACATTTCATAAAAACCTTGCCTGTCAGCTAAGGCAAAATGTACAATTTTCTCAGTGTCAGATACATATTTTGAATTGATTAGTGCCAAAATAAGAGCTCAATCTAGAAGAATTTGAAATCAATTAAAATCCCTGCTCCTTTCACTTCCATCATTGGGTTTTTTTGTTTACTATTATTAATATTATTGTTATTGCTATTAAATAATTATGATAATTGTTATTATTAATTTTTCATCTCATTATAAACCGCAATCTCTGGCTTCTAATGGCTGCTTGAAGAGGTAAAGAAATTTCCCTCATCTTGCCAGAACTCTGTGATTATGCAAACTCCTGTCTTGCATTTCTTATTGATCTCTCATGAGCTTTCAGCCTGAGAGAGAATCCATTTTCTTTAGGAAGAATAAAACTAAAAGAAAAATAAAATACAAATTAAAAAATATAAATAAAAATAAAACTAGCACACAAAGGCAACAGTAGAAAGCAATGTCCCCTACTCTCCTCCCTCACACCTCTTTCCCACTATTATAATTTCTGTTGCAGTTGAAGCAGCTGAAGAAAAATGTATTTTAAAAAAGGTGATTTGTTCCAACTCCAGCATTTGCAGATGCAATAGTCGGAGTCTGACAGAGACATAAATGGAGCTATTATTTCAAAAGATTGTTTTGCATGTCAGAAAAGATTTCTGTTTGTCAGGAAAAGAATTTGAAAAGATGCTGAGATATAGTGTAAAACAACAAAGAATTACAAGCAAAGATCAGTGAAAAGGAAAATGATTAAAACAAATTTATTAGCAGTTGAAATGTTTCAAGAGGGTTTCATTTTCCAAATGAAAATTTAGTTCACTTTGAACATATTTTACCTGGTGTGTTACCATTTCATAGTTTTAAGTAGAAGGTAATTTCTGCATGCTATTAAATTCTAAATCAGCAGCACTGAATATAGGAGGAGATAGTAATTCAGTATGAGGGAAAATTGATTCTTGGAATTTCAAGTTTCAGGAATAAAAATGTGATAAGTAAAGAGCTTGATAAGCTGATACTGTATATCATATCTTCAGAAAAAGTGCACCACAGCCCCAGGCTATTTGAGTGAAGATTAAAAAATTACTGTAGGCACATGTTTTGCTGTGAAAATGTATAGGATAGTACATTGTTTTTATAATCAAAGTGTCAGATGATCTTATTTGTACCAAGTCCTTCCTCAGGTGGAACTAAATGAGCTTTTGCCACTCTGGATAAGAAAGTTGACAATTCCCAATCCACTGGTATTTTGTACTAAGTAGCTCAATTTTTTTATACTATGTTTTTCCTTAGTGCATAATTTTGTAAAAAGAATCTTAAAGTGTGCAGCATTAGTGTTGCAGATGGATATTTGCAAGATGTCAAGGAGGCAATCACATGTATCTAAGGATGGACAATAATAACAAAATAATAATTTAAATAATCTCTTGTTCATTTGACACTCCCATCTCACAAAAGAAAACACATGGAATTATGTTCAGAGGTGCTGCTGCAGAGAATTGTCCTTCCACTGTTCCCAAGATGGAACAATATTTCACTTAGCAACGATTTTTATTGGCAATGACAGGTAGACACAGATCTTCTGCTCCCTGTGTGCAAACTGTGTAGGCAAAAGAGGTGTGGAGATATAAGATGGTTTCCTAACATCTATTAATTCACCCCAGAACCTGTCATTTTTTAAGACATGAGCATCTCCATCCCACATTGTCCTGACTGGCCTGACAGAGAACTGTGGAAGAATAATGTGCTTAGCTTTGGGGCATGACCAGCCTGCAGAAGTAGCATAATATACATCCTCTAAAACTTTTGGATTTGGGGATATTTGTGTTTGAATTTTAATATGTTATTAGTGTGCATTGTTCAGATGCATTAGTAAGTATAGTATACATGGTTTAGATCAGTTAGTATATATTGTTCAGATCTATAAAATGTTTAGCTCAAGGTAGAGAACCTATTTGTATTGGATATTATCTATTCATGATGAAAGAAAATACTAACTGTACATACCTAGATGAAAGGCTGAGAGTAGCAGGTTTATCTGTAAACTGATTCTTTTTATGGCTTTGAATAGTTTTTAAAGTGATTTTTACAGATGATTAGTAGACTTTGAAAAATGTGAAAGGTATTAACCAATATTAGATTACATGAAAGCTCATTTTCCAGGACTAACCTTTTAAAATAGGTCATAAACCTTCCTTCAAAGTTAAAACTGCATGAGTGTTAGCATCAGAAATACAAGTGAAACAAATCTTAGCTTGTCAGTACCCTCAGGATTTTGGTATGTACTGGATATCAATCAGATCAGAAGATGGATTTGACAGATATAAATTAATAAATAGCTGTTGGATTTTTAATCTGCTGGATTTGTTTAGTAGACTCCTGAGTAACAGCAGTGTGATATATGGAACCCTGCAAATGATGGAAAAATCACCTTGGGAAGTGACCTGTAGTTCCTGGATGTATTTGAAAATCAGCTAGATAAGAAAAATATCCTGCAAATGATATATCTATTGATTTTGTGATTTTTTTGTGTAAATTTCTCCTCATTAAGATGTATGTGAGAAATCAGGATCCTAAGATCTATGTGACTTTTAGGATACACAGATTCAAGACATCCAGAGCTGCTGATTTAAAAATGTTTATTCCTAAAAGACATCATCTGATAATTCTCTGTATTGCCAGAGGATCAGAGAATGTTTTGCATGCAAGAGAACCATCCATGCCACAATGCTACTTTTCAAAAACAATAATTTTTTTAAAACATAATCCTTAACATACTTTCTATTCCTTTCTAATAATTGACTAAAAGCATTGCTACAGCTGCTTTCCTGACATAGGACTACCCTCTTTCTTTTATCTAGTTAGAGTATCATGTATGAGTAATCCAGTGATACACAAATATTTCAAGCCCAGGTGAGCTGCACCAATAAAATTTGAAAATTTGCTTTTCTACAATAATCTTCCTGATGTTTGTATTTTATGAAGATATTATATATATATATATGTATGTATGTATGTATGTGTTGCAGTAAGGTAGAAAAATTAAAAAGAAAAGCCTTATAAAATTAAGCCTACTCTCTAAAATTAGGGCTGGCCTTGTCAAGTTCTCATGTCAAAGCAATCCTGGTGTGAGCAGTTCGATAACATAACAATCTATTCCTGAGTGAAAAACGACTAGCACCTGTATAAACTGGTTTTACACCCTTAGATAGAAAAATGAAAACTATCTCTCACGAACAGCTTTCCTGCATGTACACACTGGGGGTTTGAGTGACCAATAGTTACAGGATAACAATTTGTTTCTAACCAATAAAGTAAATGTCAAGAAAGCTACTAACCAATTTGAGTTACACAGGAGGTCTGTAAAACTGAATAAAACGAGTTATGTGAATAAAGAATTGGCTATGTCCACCATGAAGAAAATAGAGTGTGCGTGAGTTATTCCCTTATGTATGTATTTATATACACTTATATTAGAGTATCTACCAGCTATTTACAACATCTGAGGAACCAGATACATAAGTAGTCAAAAAGAGTTTCCATAAGGCTATACAGTTGTATTTCTTTTCTCTCTAGCCTGATGGATCACAAATCCACTGCTAAAAGGTCAAAGAAATATTCTAAGAAAGAAAAAATTATTTCAATCCTTTAAGCAGAGACAACAATTATTTCAAATCTTCCACACCCTAGAAATTATTTCAACATGTTTTACTTTCCTGTGTTTTAGAAGTGATAGTCACTTCTCTTTTTAAAATTACTTTTACAAGAAATAGATGAAATAGCTACCCCATTCCAAATCAGGGGAATGTATCTAAGGAAAGATGATGTACATGATTCTTCTGTTTCTGGTTGCTTGGCTATGGTGTATTTCTATACAGCTATATGGCTATTGCAAACACCACCACTCTTTTTGGTTGGTTTGGTTTGTTTGTTTGTTTATGGTTTATTTGTTTGTTTTGGTTTTGTTGTTTTGGGGCTTTTTGATTGGTTGGTTGGCTTTGGTTTTGGGGTTTTTTTAGCGACTATAGACCTTAAAGACCAGTCCAGTCCAGGGTTTAAATGGAGCTTTAGATTAAATAAAGGGCAAGTTAGTTAAAGTGTGACTTCTTTTGCTTAGGGGTCTAAAGTTCGATAGGCACCCAGGTCAAAGCATGGCTGAGCATGCATCTAATTCTTACCAAGCCATACAGAACCCCCCCAAAAAAGATAATGCAGGATTAAAAACCTCTTTTTTTTAAGTTTAGTCAGACTTATGCAATAATATAGGGTGAAAGGGACAGCTGGAAGTCCTCTAGTCTGTTTTCTTAGGCTAAGGCTGTCTTTGAAGTTATTTAAGGTTGCTCAGGGTCTTATCTAGCTGAATTGTAAATATTTACCAGGGTAGAGATTTCATATACACAGGCCATCCTGTTGCACTGCTATTTGTCCGATTTACTTTTCCTTACATCTAGCCAAAATTTTCAGTGTTGCAATTTGTTGCTTATATATTTTACATTAAACCCCTTCTTTGGTAAGTAGTGCTATTTTCTAGTCACCTTTGGTCTCTATGAAATTGGCCACCTGTTTTTGTAATGACCTAGCACCAGTGGAAAAGATTTAAACTACTTTTCATTCTGATTACAAGGTCATCTTCAAAGCACACATATGGTAGTCAGTTGCATAAAACAACAAAGTGCCAGAGGCCTGACAAGCAGCAATAACAACCCATTTAGGCTATTATGCAAGCCACTCTTTTCAGATGAAAATAGCAAGCAATGTGCCTAAGTCAATAACAATGTTTGAGATTCATTCAGTTTTTTCAGAAAGGCACACAGCAAAATTGAGAAAGTCTTTTCTCTGTTGTTTCTTCCGGGCTTTTTAGCAGCTGACAAATGCTGGAAATCACAACAAAAATATTCTTTAAATTTGCTGGTTTTTTTCATGCAGAGTCTTATGCCAGCTAATTTTTAATCAGGTTACTTAAATACATTTGCAAAATCTAATAATTTTTATTTAGTTTTGAGAAGGAAGATTTAGACACATTTCTAGAGTACAGCTGAATATCACAAATATGACAGACAAATGAAATGAAGTAAATGATTGTCTGCCTTTTTTCAGTTGATCATTTAATCTACATTATTGAGTTAGTTTATTTTGCTTTCTATTTGCTGATGTGCATTGCACAGTACATTTCTCAGACCAAATTTTTTGCCATTTACTTGACAGAATTCCCTTTTGTACATCATAAGGTGAAATATTTTAAGTAAAATACACGTGTTCCCAAAAAGCAGTGTAGAGAAGAGGCAGGAGGAATAATTTAATTCTTCTATTCACATGGTGATAAATAATTTCCTACTTTATCTTGTCCTCACTCAATGAATTTTAATGGCTCACATTTAAATCCTTACTGAAACATAGCTCTTGCACTTAGACCTACTTTATTCTACCTCCATTGGAAAGATTACAATTGAGACAGGTAAAACCATGAAATAATTTTTAAAAAATAATTTATCTTTTCTGCAAAAAGAATTGAAAAAGCTGGCAGTAGAGGGTCTGTACATATCCCTGTCAATATCTGGTGATAAAAGAAGAATACCTACCTTCTGTACAATCATCTGGGAAATGCTGAATGTTAATGCAGAACAAGACTCACCAAGTGCAGGGATGTATACGACTTGTTATTTTGACTTGTGGTGCAAGATATTGCTGTGGCTTAGATTTGCTCTTTATTTTGTGGTGGAGGTTTGTTTTGTCTGTTTTGTTTTTTTTTTTTTTTCATACAAAGTGTTTACAGGCATTATGATCGTTTACATGTTAGGTAGTCACTGGAATAGGTTGCCCAGGAGGGTGGTGGAGTCACCATCCCTGGAGGTGTTTAGGAGGTGTTTGAATCTCACTGCTTGATCTGTCTTAGCCATTTAGGTTACAGAGGCAGTGCTGGGTTGATGATTGGTCTGGAATAATCTCTTGTAGCATTTTTAAAGGTTTTAAGGAACAGGAAACAAAGAAATTAATTCATTCACGTGCAGGATTGCTCATGAGCACAATAACATCAATGACAGTTTTTCTTGATTTAAAGAAGCAGTGTTTCATACTTCTGTCACATATGTTTTTCATGTATTTCTAGGAACCTCTTTCCCAAAGCGTATGATGGTAATCTTTAATTCGTGTAGAATAGTTTTCATTTCAGAAATTCTCAGACATTTTTGAAAGGGAATTAAGTTATTCTGAATTGAAAATACACATTTATATTTTTTGGCTGGATGTAAAACTTTTGAAAAGGCACGTTGCATCATGTATATGTCAGACCTCCTAGTTTGCAGTTAAAATTCCAATGAAATCTTAAGACAAATGGTGTGACAGACATTAGGACATCCCAGAATATTCAGATATCACACTGATCTTATAAACACTTTTAAGAATATGTTAATTATTGGCCCTGAGAACAGCTTACTTTCCTCTGTGAAAATAAAAAATCAATTAGAGACAATCAAATTATAACATCCAATAATTCAATAATGTTGTGTTCCCTTCCTTTTCCCAAGAGAAGGAGCGAAAACTAACTTTATCTACCTCCAGGATCCTGAATTTACAGTTCAGCCAGGACTGACAACACCATCTGATTCTGAAATAAAACAAAATGCCTTATAACTACTAAAGATTTCACACAAAAAAAAAAAAAGAGAACAATAGATGAGCACTGATACACAAGTGTAGAAACAGTTTATAATTGTGAAGTGTTATTGAACAATGATCACATTAATTAATGGCATTTTCCATAAGGAGAGCAGGCCAGACACTGGGTAATTTTACATCCACTGAGACAAGCACAATTTAATTTGGAAATATACAGATTTAAAATTAGAACTCAATTATTCAATTAACTCAACTGAAATTCCTAAGAAAAAAAAAAACAGACTCTGAAGGCACTTGATATAGTTGTCAGAACACAGACAGTTATTGAAGAACTGAGACCAAGTTTATAACTAATATAAAGGAAAAAAAGGGAAAAAAAAGAAAAAAAGAAAAAAGGAAAATAGAAAAAAGGGAAGGAAAGGGAAAAAGAAGAAAAAAAAAGAAGAAAAAAGAAGTTTTTAGTTGTGAGGGGTGTGCAGCAATCATCTAATCCAACTGCTTAACTGCTTCAGGGCTATGCAAAAGTTAAAGCATGTTTTCCAAATGCCTTTTGAACACTGACAGATTTGGGGCATCAAACACCTCTGTCAGGAAGTCTCTTCCACTGTTTGATGATCCTTTTGGTGAATAAATGCTTCAAAATGTCCAGTCTAAATCTCATCTGGTGTAGTTTTAAACTATGATGTGTCCCAAGAAGAAAAGTTCAGCACCTCTGTCTCTCTGAGCCCTCTTCAGGAAGCTGTAGAGAGCAATAAGATCTATCTTCAGCCTCCTTTTCTCCAACCAGACAAACACAGAGTCCTCAGCTGTTTGTCACAGGACATGCCTTCTAGCCCTAACACCAGTCGGGTTGCTCTTCTCTGCCCTCCTGCTTTTGTTCCAATTAATCAGACTAACAAAGAAAAAATGTGAAGCCAGATAAAAGACAAAACTTCATCATTGGAGGAAACATTTGGAATTGTTCCAAAAGAGAAGGCTTGCAGGGGGATCTTATTCATATATATAATTACCTGAAGGGAAGGTGTAGAGGGAATGGACCCAGATTCTTCTCAGTGCTAGGGAGTGACAAGACCAGCAGCAATGAGCACAAACTGAAAAGAATAGCTTCCTCTGAACATGAAAAAACTGTTGTCCTTTGTGTGTCAGTAACACAATCTGGCCCATACCTCCAGCTGACACCACCAGCGCCAGGCAATGATGAGTTCAGCATGGCAACCTCCACTAAATCAATCATTATGATTACATAATTTTAAGAAGTTATATTTGCCATATGGCTTTATAAATGTGGTTAACATATACTTATATCCTATTTTAGTCTATTGTAGCAATTACCTCGATGATAAATACATGTTTCTAACAAATGTTTAAAACCCCCCAAAACCAAAAAATCTTCCAATTTATTAAAGATTTAATTTTCATTTTATTTTTAATTTACTTTGGTTTGAGGAAAATATTGGAGAAAATATATAAGTATAAAAGGACCAACATTTATGTGGAGTTTGTATTTTCTGGTAGCTGATACTAAAATATTTTTGTTTACTTTTATTTAAAAGGTAGTTTATTACTTGTGATGCATCTTTTCTTAATACCTCACATCCACATGGGCTTCAGGCAAAATGTGGGATGAAAAATGGTAAGGTCACAGACTTTTGTATTTTAGAATACTCTGTGATTCCTTTGGTTCTTTCAGCAGGCTACAGAAGTTGTGATAAATATTAAGATATAGGTTACATTACCATGTCTGCTTTTGTTTTTTTCCTATTATGTTTGCCTAAGTGGATTATATTTCACTCCTCTCTATATTCATAGGATTGAAGCCATGAGAGATTGGTGGATAAATACCAGTTTTATTTCTTTGAAAGTCTTGTTTTCCTTAGAAACCATTGTCAGCTGCACATAGCCAATATTGTGTAAATCAAGACAGATTATCACAGAACACTGGAGTGATACTGTCATTAACAATCTAAAAAAACCTGCTAAGTTAGATAACTTAATAATTTTTCTCTGTGTGTGTTTACTGTACAATGCTTATAATGAACTGATTTTATGATAAACTTCAAATAGAAATTTTCTGATACATAGTTAAACTATATGTAATGTAGTTAATAACAGTTCTTGCAATAGGAATGGCACTGTCTGACTTCATTGATAAAAACACACTTTTTGGTGCTGAAGAGGAATCTGGTTTATTCTCATCTCTATATAGATAATGCACATGGGATTAAACAGCTCATCTTCACAGTTATAATGCACAAGCTACACACTAGATAATTTCTAGCTCCAGAAAAAGTCAAAGACATGGTGACCAAGTAAACATGGAGAAATATAGGACTTTATTTTTTAGTTTGCATGACGTAACAAGAAATAGTAACTGCAAACCAGATTCCCAAGTTTTCTGGATATACATCATACAGCTTTTTTTTTTTGACAGAAAGCTTTTTCTTTATGTGGTTATTCTGGTTATTGCCACCTATCAAATTTGCTTTAATAGCTCATTAAATCTGATTAAAATTACATATTTGCAGAAAAGAAGATTAAAGAGACCCCAACAATAAACACCAAACCAACAAAACCAAAATCAAACTCTAACACAAACCAAAACAAGTAATCACAAAAGTTGTATAAAGTGAATTGAATGAAGAAAGACACTGAAAAGATAAATATTAGTTTTATTATTTCACTCATTGATTTAAAAGTATACAGTTAAAATATACAGGCTGTAAAAATTGAGGGAAAGTTGACTACAAACCTAAACCCACTTGTGTAATTTCTTTTTTAAAGTTTATGTACAAGTGTTATGCTACTATGAATAGCAAGTACTGTTTACAAATGTGCTAGATTTTACTGAAAATTTTAAGTACAGCATCACAACCCTGCCATTGAACACTGGTTTTATTTTTAGAAAAACTGCTGCAAAATATGAAAGAGGAAGCTTTGTGATGTATAGAAGGAATATATAACAAATAAACAGTTGTGACAACTTTGTTCTTCTTATAACAAGATCTGAAAGAGAACTTTTAATTATTTTAAGTATATTTGGTGAAGGGAAAAAAATTGTTTCTGTGATAAATATAGCACATAAATACTTATTAGGATTGTCAGGCTGCCATCACAATATATAGTCAGGTATTTTGTTAAGAAAAGTTGCATGCAGACATTTTATCTTTCTTATTTACAAACAAAGGATATTTGACAATGAACAAAGAAAAGAGATTAATTTGTTGGTCACTTATGGTTTCCCCTCAGCAAAATTTAATGCAAGAGAAAGACCACTTATGATATTTAAACATATGTGACATGAATATACATTCCTAAGGCAGGCTGCTTGCAAGCAATCTGTGACAGACAAATGTGCTATGAAATAAACTGAAGTTGACAGAGTCCATAAAACAAGCTGTGCACTTGCCTGAAGATGTAAAGTGTCAGACAAAGGTCTGTAAACGTTGATAGTCTAAATGCAGGGTACCATGTCCCGTGCTTTTCAGGAGGCATTGATACATATAGGCATTTTTTTTCTATTTTCTGATGGAGCAAAAACAGACTGCGTCTTCTTGATCAGAATTTAAGGTTAAGAGAAGGAAACAACAACAGAAAACCCTAAATACAACAAAAGTTCCAAAGACTATGAGAGCTTGAGGAAATAAGGACTTGTCTAGTCAGTTCAGGCACCTTGACTCTCAATTAGAGAGAGTTTCAGTCACACAGAAGTGATTACCCTCAGAAGTCTGAGACTTCTGTAAGAGGTCGACTTTTCACAAGGCTTCTTTAAACACTTTCTGAAAATCAGAATTTCAATATTATGAATATATGTATATTGAGTTTCAGAACACATTGCTCACTCCTTTTTTTTTCCCCCTCCAGCCCTAATTTTTGTGCAGCTGGAGTCCCAATTTAAAATTTTACTAGCTTAGACCCTGCTCAAAGAGAGGTTTTTTTGAAGATAAATAGATGATTATATTCTATCAGTAGAATTGATTATGGTCTGTTTTTAACAGCTATCTTCCTTTAGGCTTCTTTTGGATACTACCCCTGCAGCTGTACAAAATCCGGAAAGAAATAATTATTTTTGAATTTGTTCCTTTCCATTAGTGGTAGGAAAGAACACCATTTGGAGTTTTGCCATAAAAACACAGAGGGAAATTTGGACTTTAAATTATGATAAGGCTCTGAGTTAGCATGATGCTGGAAGTTAATAATAGGCTTGATGAACAAATCTATTCAGATCTGTTTGGTTTAACAAGTTTTTCTACTTTTGGTGGCTGTCATAATGTTAGAAGCAGATTTCATGTTTTAACAGATGGTGAAATTGTAAACTGGACACAGAGCAGGAGTTCTGGCACAGTCCTACCATATGAGAACACTGTAAGATTCAAGACCAACTTGACATTTCCAGGATCAAGCATTAACTATAAGCTGAGAAGAAAGTATATCATAATTTCTTGGTATACAAAAGAAGCCCTACTTGTTCCCACACTACTTCATTCAATGTTACTGCTTTTATTAACTTCCAAGTCTCATGTAATTTAAACATAATTGCTTTATAGTAACTACATTCTCTTGTAACAAGTGACAGTGACAAATATACTATTGAAATTTTTTATACAATCTGTCAAACGGGGTTTTGATGAATGAATGATGACCAAGACATCCTTTTCAGAGACAGACCATTTAAAAGTAAGATTAAAAATACTACCATCACAGTAATTTGGAGAGCAATAAATTTTGAGTAGACTATTAGCAATCTAATGAAACTATTAGTAAATTTCTGAATTGATGAGTGAGATATTTTCCTTTATCCTATGTAAGTGTCAAGTGTTTTTTGGTCCGACAGACTTGGCTTTAATTTGGATGCAATGGTTGAACTATTCTGGAGAGTTTATTGTGGTTTTGTTTGTTTATTTCTCTGTTTACCTTCCCTATTTTATTTTTATGTAGTGACTTCTTCAGTTATTCAGTGTCACATCTTCTGGTATAATGCTAACAAAGAAGAAATAAGTTTAAGAAAGAAGTATGGAAAAGAGAGATCATGGTTGGCACTGATCGATGGATCAGTATTCAAAGATACGTGGTAGTGGATCTTTGAGTGCAGTTAGGCAGAGAAAAAGATGCATGTTTTAAATGACTTTTCATAAGTAAGATGATGGATGGGCTCAACTAAAAGGACAGTTCTTTTGCTGGGGTAATGGTTGGACTTCTGTTGAAGACTTATAACTAGGGAAGAGATTACTTTTATATCAAAGGAGGGCTGTATTTTTTGGAAGACTATCCAAGCACAATTATCCCTCATTCCTTCAATCCCTCTTCTATGACAGTATTCACATCATGCTGTTCAATTACTGCCTTCTACATCAAAAGAGAAAAAAAATAAAAAACAAAAAACAAAACCCACACCAAAGCAAACATGCAAGGAATAAAAGAAAGTTTACTACAAGAAATGAAATTTGTAGGCAACTCTCTGTTACAAAAAATATAGAATTACTTTATTAAAATGTCAGTAGCACTTTATAGCTATAGATATTCTTATGTTTTGATTTCACTATAAAGCTAAAAAAGTGTTCAGAGTTCATTATTTCACAGTCTATTTTTTTATGGGGGCCATTTGTGCACTTCACTGATAGAGTTTTTTCTGTTTCCAGTCCATTTATTACCTGACATAATCTAGATATTTTAGCTCCATTTTTTTGTCAGGAGTTCTTTCCTCTCCATTACCTACTATCTAGCTTGTTAGCACATAAACTTGCTTCTTCCCTCGTGAGATAGATGTCCATCATATCATTATAGGCATGGCTTCCTACTCTAAATGCCCACTTTTTTCACTGCTGTGAGATTAGTCATCCAACTATTTCTCCAATGTCACATCCATTTTTACCCAGTGTGCATGTTAGACCTAGAAACTATTACAAGACTTCCCAAGTAGAGCATGAAGGAAAGATGTTGGGCAGCATTTTGATGACAGCAAGGAAACTCATTTTTTTTATACCACAACTCTGAAAACAACATTTTGATGTGTATAATTTAACAAAGCAAATTACAGGCTTGATGAAAGTAAGTCATACAGTAAAAAAAGTAGGCTACCTACCGACAAGACTGAATGCTGAATTCATAATGCAGTTCTAAAACCCCAAACCCCCAAAAACCCAGAAACCAAGCAAAAACCCAAATCCCCAACCTCAACAAAGCTCTCAACAAAACAACACAAAACCAAGCAAATCCTCAGTAGAAATGTTGTCTATTTATTTTCATGTAGATATTTCAGGAAATGAAGCTTCTCCCTTGGTAAAATTGCTTTGGAGAGGAGATGCTTTAGTTTTCTTAGAGAGGGGTATTGATGGGTTTAGCACAGATGGCAAACATGACAGATATTTATTTGTTGAGTGTATTTACATATCAGGAACATGTTTTTTTGGAACAACAAGCTTGAAGACAGATTTACAAACCACATGATATGATGCTCATATATTTTTTTAGCTTTTTGTGACATTATTGGAAGTTAGATATGAGAGGCAGTTTCTCCATTGATTATAATCTTTGTTTGCAGAACTATCCTAGAAATTGAGAGTATCGTTAACCAGCATTCCAAAATACTACAAGAACAGTGACACACAGCTGTTCACTGAAAAGAAAAACAATCAGAAATAATAGAAAGGAATTTAATATGCTGTTAAAGATATGTAGCCTGACAAAGGAAAGTCAAAGAAAAGATAATAATCTATTGACATATCTATTGACAAGTATCCATTAAATTCCTCTCTTGATGTCTGACCACAAAACTTGGGAAAAACTAGGAAGATGGTATCCCTCAAATACCATCTCCGGGGACTGATTTAGTGTAATATTTCCATTCATGATATGACACAAAAGAATAATAATCAATACCTTTAAAAAGATCAACAAAAAAGTGTATTTAAAAATGGGCTTGATTTTAAGAGATAAAGGAAATAGAATCAATATATTAGGTGCAGGTCTCTCAATATTAAGGACTAGCAAGAATTTATCAGATAAAATGAAATGTCACATTCTTAAATATAAGGAGGACAAGACTGTATTAATTGATCAGAAAAGGACTATATATCAATGGAATTAGGCAGTTATGAAAAGGACAAATTTAAACCTGAAATGAATTCTAGTACATATATTAAAGTATTTTGATTGCAGTATACGATATTTTCTGAGGCTTGTATTTTTAATAATTTATTTTTAGGAGCAATAACTGCCATTGAGAAGTTTAAGAAGTCATATGTGAAATGTGACAGCCCCTGCTCAAAACTCTCCTGCTCATTCTGCTCAAAACTAACTGAAGAACACATTGACTATGTGACATCAAGACAGTTCAATCTTCATAGCAAGCTATGTGGTATTTTTTTAGTGGGTTTTTTTTTGCTTTTTTTTTTCCCTGTTGTTTACTTATTGTTATATTAGAGGCTTTAACTTGAACTCCTAATTGATATGCTTTAATTTTTATGATGTTCTCTATATCATGGACTGAAGTGTTTGTAGTACAGTAGGATAGGTCAGCATATTTTCCCTGCATAATTTCCAATAAATTTATCCCCACAGTCAGATGTCCCCTCAGCTTCTGCAATTACTTTGCAACAATATTCTAAAAGGCCATCCCATTTAGTGTAAGACTTCTGTTATCAAAACCAAGAGCCATCTTTTCTTTGTCTGCCTTTCTATGGTAGCGCTGTGGTAGCACTGTCTATGGTAGCTCAGGTAAGAACAAAACTCAATTCTCACAGAAATATTTAAAAGACAGAAGGAGCTTTCTTTTATCAAAGCCCTTTTAGCCCTGTAGTTATACAATAAAGTACTAGTATTCACAGTAGCAGACTACTCCTTGTATTCAGCTAATGCCACATTCATCAGGCCTGGGACTATCACAAGCATTTACTCTCAACTTGTCTTTTTTATAGCCTTCTTTTAGCATATTTATCTATAAAGTCATTTGTGTAACAACAATGTAGCTGTTACCTAGCTTGCTTTAGTTTTGTTAAACTTGGAGTAAAATATTGTTATATTTGTTGTGTAATGTTTAATTTGTTGTATAATATTTTTAAATTTTAACAAGCATTGTTACGATTTTTTATGTAGACAGTAATAGCAAGTAGTTGTCCTTTGTGTTGGGCCTTAGGACAAAGACCCAGCTTAAGGAATGTTGGCATACAGTGACAATGGAAACTCTTAGCAGAGGATGGCACTGGAGAACCAAAGTCTATCAAAGTCATCAGTAGCCATATATTGACAGTAATGCAAAGATAGAAGCTGGACAAAAGTAGTTTTAGGTGCAGTAAAAATGAAACCCAACCTCTACCTAATACATGTAAAACAGTCCAAACGCAACAAAGCGAGTTATAACTTGGTGTTTCAATGAAAAAGACCACAAAAAGAATCAGAGGACTGGAACATCTCTCCCATGAGGATAGGCTGAGAGAGCTGAAGGTTTTCAGTGTGGAGAAGACAAGCCTACTGACCTTACTACAGTCTTTCAACACTTGAGAGGGGCTAGTAAGAAAGATGGTGACAGGCTTGTTTTAAACTAAGAGAGTAGCTTCAGACTAGGTATAAGGAAGAAAGATGATTAATAGATTAAGATGGTGAAAAGATTATCCAGAAAGTTGATAGATGCCCCATGCAGGGAAACATTCAAGGTTGGGTCTGGGCTCTGAGCAACCTGATCTGGTTGAAGATGTCCCTGCTTGTTGCAGGAAGTTTGCACTTGATTACATTTAAAGGTCCCTTCCAAGTCAAACTATTCTATCATTCTGATTCTAAGAAAGAAGGTATGAAACATGTAAATTGAACAATAGAAATAATCCTAAGCAAACCCTAAGGTGAGGAAGAGAAAAAACCTTGAATATTAATGTCTTCTTCCTACTACAAAAAGGGAAGGAACTTACCTCTGCGTATATCATGCTTGGGATACTGACAACTTGTTATGATTGTTTCCTCCCTGCAGAAGTCTTGACATTAGGACTCTAAAGAGCAATGAAAATCTCAAAGCACAATGCAAACAAAAAAGGTGAAGATATTAGATATTATTTTTTTGTATGAGAACTTGAAATTTTAGCACTGATAATAAAATTTCTTTAGAATTAATAATCCAGATAACTAGTGTTTGCATCATTGTAACTGGGTTAATAGTAACAACTATTGAATTTTGGTTACATTAGTAAATAGTTCTTAAAAACAAGTAATAAATTCTTGGTGTTTACCTTTTTGCACATCACTGTTTAAATGAAGGGAATACAAAGAACTACAGAACCAAAGTAAATCAAATGCACATATCAAATACATCCAAGAAGTAACATTAACCTCCTTTAAAAATCCTCTGAGAGGCAATATATTAGAGATGAGGATGGATTAGATGAATTAGAAAACTGGAAGAGTAAAAATAATTCATCAGTCGTTGAGACAGAATGCTGTCACTAAAGCCTCTTACAACTGTCTGACACCTGTGATTACAGTGTCTTACTCAAACAGCCTTTTCCATTCCTCCTGAAAACTTCAGGATCTACTTGGTCATTTGTAGAATTTAATTATAATTCCATGGGAAGCAATATCCCTGTATTTGTGACTTTTGCTTTCACAACAGTATTGGTATGCATTGCCATGGTCACCCATTTGGAAGTATCAGAAATATCAAATTTAGATGCATATCTGGGTATAGAGCTGGAACTAATGGGGAAAAAAAAAAGTAATTGAAAGAATTTATTTCGTAGGGGATGAGAGTGGTAAAGGAGGAAGAACCAGAGAAAAGAAACACAGGAAACAGGGAATATAAGGAGTAGAAAATAATGTAATCTGTACTGTTTGATGGTCCTTCTAAAGAAGGTCAGTACCTGAACACAGCAGTTTGGAACAGGAAAGCAAATCCACTGTTCCGCTCTGCATATGTCTGACCTAGTTCCAGTGTATGATTAGAACAAGGACCATGAAGTACTACAGGAGATCAGAAAACCTGCCAACAGTAAAAACAAGTAAAAACTGTAAACTGGTAATATACATGTCAGAAAAAGTACACATCAGGACATGATGAAGATTAAGGATTTGAAAGCTACACTCAAGGTTTCTTGTAGTAGCTACTTGGAAAACTCACACAGGAAAAAATATCTAATGTAATCCTGAAAAGTTCTAGTTCAAGATGTTAGACTATAAAAGCCACCTCACATTGGAAAAAAAGAGACGCACATAAACCCAGCTTTCTTGTAGCTGGGAAGGCCAAAATTTCTACTTCTGAGCTTTGAAGATTAAGAGGTGCATTAGAAAGAAATTAAAGTTTTCACCTGAAAGAATAAAATTCCTATTCATTGCAACCTTGCAGAAGGATACAATATTAAAAACTCAGGGAAAATGCAGACTGCCATTCAGAATGGCCTTTAAAAAAAGCACATAAAGCAGGAACTAATTCATCAGTATGATTAGAGAGAAGCCTACAAGAGACTATTAGTGGATAAAAAGTACCCTTCAAAAGTAGAAACCATATCAAAATGAGTAGAACAGAAAAGAACCTTTTAGACACTATGAGAAGCAAATTTGAAGGTATTAAAACTAATAATTAAATGTTTCAATTCGTAAAAAGCAAAAAGCTTTCTACAACCTAGCACTAACCTAGTGTATAGTTGAGCTGAAAAAGTAGCGTAAATAACAAAAAACATATTCAGAAACATACTTTCAGTGTTTACTACAGGGAATTGAAAGGAGTTTCTGCAGCAGAGAAAGCAGTAGAAACCTGATGTATTTCCTCAGATAGACGTGTCAATAGAAGGTATTAAAAACTACTAATTCATGTAATAGTCATGTGCCAACTCTTGAATATATTTACTCAAGCATTTCCTTTATGTGACTTTCCTATCAATTCTTCAAGTAGAGGTTCCTTCCTCATTTATGTATCACCAAGCTGTAAGTGCTGTAACTTCATCCATAAGAACAGGTCCAGAGTAGTCTATAAGATGTATTTGATACATAATTCATCAAGCATTAGTGTTTATCATCACAGAAAGCAGCACTTGAAGAAGTGGTTGTCATAGCAATTAATTGTCAGTGCTTATATTTAGAGGTGAAGTAAGCTTGTCATCTGTAAAACTTTTTCCCATCAGAACTCTGCAACAGATTCCTGAGGTATTAATTCTAAGATTTCAGTTTAATTTAAGTCTTTGTGTTTGTGTCTGCTGTGTTCAATCAACAACATGAACCAGTCTCTGCACAAGCTACATTTTTGATTAGTAATGGATTGTCGGAACCCAGGACTCTCCTCTGGGTGCCCTGGATGGCCAGAGCTGCTGGCAGGGGGCTCTGAGACCATGGCATGCAGCCAAAGACACACGTGGGGTTTGGATCTTAGCCCATGGAGCAAATTACTAACTCTATATGAAGAATTACAAGCCACACACACACAAGTTTAGATAGCATAGTAGAAGTAGTCACGAAGTAAAGGGTAGGATTTCTGAGTGCTGTACAGGGGGGTTTTAAGCCTTGTACGCAGGGGTCCAAGTTTTGTACATGGGGGTCAGGAGATCTAAGATGGAGGGACTTGGGTGTGCCCTGTCCTCTTTCTTTCTCCTTCCTAACCTCCATGTCTTTGGTGATGTTGGCACTCACAGATTGGTTTAGAGTAGAAAGTCACCATTCAATATAGATAGTAGGTATTGGAGAAAAAGCATAAACATGTAGTACGTAATATATGATATAAAAGATGGCACCAGCCCCCTGAGAGGGCAGTGTGCCTTTGTCTGAGCTGCTGAACGGGCCACAGCAGTTCAGGGAGAAGAATCTTGTAGATAACCAACAATAAACTACCTTGAGAACAGACAACAGAAGACTACTGAGTCTTTCTTCGAAGGCACGAGTTGGAGGAGGGACTTTTCCATCTTTCAGGGTCATCCCAATCCGGGGGTGAAACCCCACAATGGATGGAGAGTATTTGTTCAATATACTTTTGTTGTCAAAAGAGAGAATTAGATATTTACTTTGTCATTTATGATTCATACAGTATTACAAGAATTAGATTTTATAGATCGTCCTGTTTTATCTCATTGTCACGTGATCCCAGTGTTGCACAATTTTGCTTACTTAATTAAATCATATGCTCAACTTGTACTGAGAATATTATTGAGCATTTAAATAAATCCATTTTTTGGGCTTGACTTACTTTTTAGACAATCATGAATTTGCCAGCATTCTACTTACACGTGTAAAATTTCAGACATTGCATAGTGACAGGTCCAATTACCCAAGAAAAAGTTGTGTTTTGAGATTATGATTTTACTCCATGAGAAAAAAAAAGCACCTGGGTATCTGACAAGAAGATCTCAGAGAGTTTAGATATGTGTCTTTCATCAGATTTAATTAGATTGAACAGAAATATTGAAGTGTACATATTTTCTTTTCAAATCAAGTGCCAAATCTGAAGATTGAATTATTGTCTTTAAAAATCGTCTATCTTTCTAAAAACCAGATGTGATTATACTAATTTTAAAACCAAGGGATACAAGATTTAATGGTGTCTTCATTGCTTCATGCAGACTTGAATATCAATCAGATGAGATGTGTGAAATGCAATTTTTTAACCTTAGTATAGTGCACAGCATTATCTCAGCTTCTCAGAACAGATACAAATTTGTCACTGCCATAAACATACTACATGATCTATTAAAATATGTAGTTCACCCCAATGTGTCTCACGTTTAAAATATAGGGGAGAGATCTTACAGAACATCTTTGACATACCTTGGCAAAATACTGGAAATAATCTTTCTGGTTTTGCTGGCACTGCCATTCATTAGAAAAAACCCACTGCTCTGTGAAACACTGTAAACAAAGGAAATGAAGCTGAAGCTAACCAGCAGCTATAGGGACAGTGGCTTTGTGCATTCTGTCTGCCTCTGCTATGTAGCTGCTTGAGAAACAAATGCTTCATTATGTACACTGAAAACCTCAGAAACTACAAATGATGTATGCAGACCACAAATCATTCTCTGTGAAAGAAAAAGATCATAGCATTTTAGTGTTTAGGGTTTTAGTTTTTTTGGTTTGACTAATTTATTTTTTAGGTGTTTCTTTACTATACTGCTATACACAGAAGGATCAGAAAGCTCATGGTTGCTGCAGCTCTTTAGAATGTGTTTGGTACATATTTCTTGTCTATATATCTGGACTGAAAAACCTAATATTCATTGGGGCAAAATGAGCAAGTGAAGTTAGTGTGGACATGAAGCAAATTATTATTTTTATTATAATTATAATCATAATTATAATTATAATTTTAAAAATATTTTAGAATCAGATGTTTAGAATTAGATGGTTTTTGTACCATCCCCTTATAGCTAATGGATAGACATAAAACTGTAAATAGTACCAAAGTGTAGCTTTTAAATTCTGATTTCAGCTGAAAAAATTGTTCCTGAAAGGATTTTTTCAATGGGTTGTTGTTTTGTTTTTTTTTCCTGTATGTTTCTTTGTTCATGGGCAAGTTTTGAGGTGTTTTTAGGATTCTCAGAATAAAGGTTTTCCATTTTTATTTACAATGAATAGACCAAAATATTTTATGCAGGCTACATGAGGGGTTTTCTTCTAACTAAAAGCAGTTAATAGCCTATTTTTAAAGCAAATACATAGATATAGCTGTTTTATTCTCCATTGTTTTCCAAAACTTTGTAAAACTACAGCAAACTAAAACTGGGCAAGAAGGAAACCTTCAGAACTCAAAGAGTTTTGAGGTTAGATGCTGTGAAATAAGGTCACAGTAGTGAATAATTTGTCATATGCTTGGAGTATTTTAGAATAATCAGTATTTCATAAAAAAATATTTTCATTGATATTTTCTACTTCCTTCTCCTTGCTTTCTAATTTTAAGCAAGTAAATAATGGCAACGCTATTTCAAATTTTTGGTGCAGAGTGGGTACTTATACTCTCAGTAATTCTAAAGGCATCACTGAAGACTGGAAAATACGAAGTGAGGTGAAACTACCTTCTGGAGAAATAGTAAGAAGTGAATATTTATGAATGAAATTTTGCAGCACCATTTCTGTGATTACTTGAAACAAACAAGGTCGTTCAATAATTATTCTAAAGAAAACAAGCTAGTGTCCATTCAGAAGCATTGGTTCTGCTCATCTGTATTTTGTATCTAATTTCTTGAGATCTTTATCTGCAATGCACAGACAATATTAATGCTGAGCAATTTAACACACTGTGTTTATGAGAGGTTCTGGAGGAAATGTGTATGAAATAGCCTTACAGATGACTCGGTGAAATCTTACAGCTCATATGCATCAAATAGGCCTGTGAAATCTGGAAATACCACTGAAGAGTGGAAACCAGACCTACAGCTAAACTGCAAGTGTTTCAACAGGTAGATGAAAATCCACTCTCTGAGAACTGACAAAGCCTAAAGGCAAAGCACTGTCTAACTGGATAAATGTGACTTGATTATATCAGTTAGGCACAGCCCAGTGCTGGAACAGTAGTATTCTGTCATCTACAAAGTAACTTCATAAGGAGCTGAAAAATAACTACCAGCTCACTGCTTAGCACCAAGTCCATCTCTCCTGGTGATCAAAGTTACAAAAATGAGGAAGTGATTTTTTATCTTTCTTTAATTTGAGGCAGCAGGAGTATTTTGTGTATAAATAAACAAGACAGGGAGTGGAGAATAGGAATTGTGTCCTCCTGGTAATTTTTCTGTGCATTAGCATGATTTCCCTCCCTGCTTTGCTGGAAGTTTCTTCTTGGGAATGATTAGAGGGATTCTTCTTGTATGAGTATTTGAGTAGTTCCGTAACTGTTAGGGAAAAAAGTCATTATTGGGGGAAAAAAAAATTACTGGGCCAAGTAATTTGCTGTTTTGTAGTACTGACCCAGCTTATCCTTTCTAACAAAAAAAAAGTTGCTTTCATATCGCCTATGTCATTTTTCTTCCATTCTCACAGAAGATATAGTAATAGGGTGATGAATTTCAGCAGCTTTTAAACTTTGTTTAAGGAGGGCTAATTATATGATTTGTTTGAACCTGTTTAAGGAGGACTAATTATATGATTTTCTTTCCCTTTATGGTGCAGTAGTTGAAGAAGAGCTGATACCAACATTCTGAACTGATGAGGCAATACTAGTTCTTTCCAGATAAGCACATTTTCCTAAGAATTAGTTTACGTCTGCCTTAAATATTCAGAGTTCTTTTCAACACTCTAAACCCAGTAATTGGATCAATTATGAGGAGAGAGAAGGAAAAGGTAATTTCATTTTAATCAGAATGATTTCCCAGTACCCTATTATCTAAAGGCACAGTGCTCTCCCATGGTAAAAGCATCTGCCAGGGCAGGACTCAGGACTCAGGAATGTCTTGGCTCTGCTTGAACTCTGGAGGACACATCTCCTTTTCACTGGTTGCCAAGCCTAGCTCATGACCCCCTGGGATTATGTTCCTGGGCTCATATTCTTGATTATTTGCTCTTCCACAGTGCTGGAGGAATTAAAAAAAAAAAAATAGAAGAAAGGGTTGAAAGAATTCCTGGAACAAAAAAGCAATATATTCTACAATTGAAGTCAAGCTTTCTTAAATCATGTGCCAAAAAAGGCATAGTAACATGAAAGACCAATTATGATGAGATTAGCCTCTTCAATAAGACTGGTCAAATAGCTCATTAAGTGTGGTGTATAGTGTAATAGCAATGCACTGTGGTAGAACAAAAGGAATTCAGTTCATATGTAACCAAGATAATTTCAAATCTTTCCTACATTTAGACTGAAAATATTTTCTGTAAAAAAATTACTGATACTATTACAAGTTATTGCCCCTTTTACTTGGCACAATCCTCACTTCATTTTCATTAAGAATCATTTTCATAAAGGTTGGAAAAGACCTCCAAGACCATTGAGTCCAACAGTGTAGCTAACAAATCCACCACTGAAACATGTCCCTAAGTATCCCATCTACATGTCTTTTCAATACCTCCAGGAATGGTAATTCAATCATTTCCCTCTTTCAAAGCTTGACAACAATTTTGGTGAAGAAATCTTCCCTAATATCGATCTAAACCTCCCCTGGTGCAACTTGAGGCTATTTCCTCTAGTCCTGTCACTTGTTACCTGGGATAAGAGACCAACTCTCTGCTCATTATAATCTCCTTTCAGGTAGTTGTCAAGAGCAATAAGGTCTCCCTTGAGCATCCTTTTCTCCAGGCTAAACAACCCCAGTTCCTTCAGCTACTCGTTTTAAGACCTGTGCTCTTAGACCCTTCTCCTGCTTTTCAAAAGTTCATACTGACCACACCTGTTCACATGGTTGTTGGTACTGCACCTCATTTTTTAAATAAAATTCAATCCAGGATTGGGTTTTTTTAATAGTTATTCAAAATATTTTATTGACTTATTGGTTAATCAAAACCATCAATTGCTCACCTGATATGAGCTATATAATACAACTCACTAGTACTCAAGCTAATAATAATAATATCTAAGTGGCGGTTTTATATTTGTGCAATAGGAGAATCTAACAATATACCTTATGTTAAAATTGGTTTTGCTCTTAGAAAACACATTAAATGATTTTGTCGTTAAGTGGTCTTCTATTCCTGCTGTAGTCTTATTTCTTGGCATTGTGTAAGTCACTTAGCTTCTTTTTTTTCATGTCCAGTCTGCAAAGTGACCAATATGCATATTTCCATTCTATATTCCTTTTAGTGCAAGGGCATTACTTCATAGTAGTTTTCTATGTCTAAGGGCATGGAGTTTCCTGGTCTAAGCTACATAGTCTGAATGCAGACTTATGGCACCCATGATACATGAAAGCTTTCCTTCTGACTTGAAAGAGATCTGAGAATGCCCTCATCAAAACAGACTTTTATTTAACTATTACCCCAAATCCCTAAATCTTTACCAATGTGTTATATATGATCGTGGAAACAGGAATTACATTTGAATTCCATGCGTTGGCTGTATTGAATAAATCTCAGATTTGTATGAAAATGCTTGTGAGCCACTGGAAGGAGTTGGAGAATTCAAGCAAGTAACTTACTTTTTCTTGAAATCTGCCAAGTATGAGACTATTGCATTTATTCTTCTAATGGGAATCCTCTTTAATAAATGCTGGATTACTAGAATGTAATTTGTGATCATATTAACATGATTATAGCTCTCAGAATCCCAGTGGAGACTCTAGAAATATTATTAGGATTGTCAGTAGAAAGGAGTGTATGGTTTAAAAGGTTCTAAACTAATCATGCACTTATTAGTTATGGCCAAATTCCTGTTAACTCCCAGATGAGAGAGAAAAACCAGAACTAATTACTACAGTTGTGCACACAGGGGAAGGTGTCTGTGTTAAAAAAAGTAGAATAAAACAGCTCTCATGCCTGTAATTACTTTTTCCATTATGTCATTTTGAATTATTACATAAAAAAATAATAGTAGCATGGTAATATGAGGTGCTGATGGGCTACAGCAATATAAAAATGGGTAACAAGACAGCAGCTGTAAAGTGTTACTCTGAAATAATTTTTACAGTTAGTAGAAATAGATTTATGAATCCATTTAGCAGGACAAATAGGTGTAGCTCTGACTTGAAACTAAGCAGATTCAGGAGCACTAAGACTGATGATTTCAATGTTCAGTCTTCTTACTTTAAAAAATGCCAGAATAACAACTTTATTTTGTTTCAGAATATGAAACAAATGTGTACCACAGAAACAAATGTTAAAGGGAAAACGGTCTTTTGAGAGGTCATGCTGATAACTTTCTATATGGTAATACAGCTTTTAAAAACCAGCATCTAATTTTAGTTTTTAATAAAATTATGATACTTTAATAGCAATTATCTAATAATAAAATCTAGTAATTTAGATTTTCCAGGAAGACCATTCTTAAAGTAATGTCCTGGTTCCAGCCAGGACAGTGTTAATTTTTTTGCAGTAGTCAACAGGGGTCATGGTTAGAACTCAGAAGTTACCACCTCACACTGTTGCCAAGGGATGGAGAAAAGGATTCTCTTCTTTGGACAAGGGACTCTGTCTAGTTGAGAAAACCTGGTGTAGGGAGTAATCCAGTATTGTCTGTTGTTGAGTTTAATTTTTCTCATGAATTGTTTCTTATAACTTTTGTTATTAATATTGCTGCTGTTACTGTTATTTTTCTTCTCTTGTTGCTGTTTCCAGTAAATTGTTCTTAACCAGTGATCTTTGCCTTTTGTGTCTCTAGTTGCAGAGGGAAGGATGAGTGGCACATGATTTCAGTAAGAGAATACCATTCCTAAACTGTCTCCATCTCTATCTGGGAGCCTTCTCAGCAAACCCCGTCTGGCCCCGGCCAGCACACAGTGGGGGGGCAACCCCCAAAGCGCACCAACAGCAGGGGGGACACTCTCTCGTGCCCGGGGGTGCTGGTGGCTGTTAGGCTACTTGCCTTTGCAGCAGAGAGACTTCTGGAGACTGTGGTAGAAGTAAAAGGCTGACTCTCAACAGGAGGCCAGTCCAAGGTTTATTCAGAGCCCCCAGAGGGACCCTGGTTGCCTCGGGGAGGGGGGGCCTCTAGCTCAGAGCACCCAAAGGAATGTGGAGGCCACTTTTAAGGATGGGAGGAAATAGAAGGTATTTGCATTGCATGACCAATAAAGATTCCCCAGGCATCAGGCCATGGGGAATGGACATTTGAGATAATGTATAGGACAGTAGTTGGGGGGCTGACCTTTGGCCCCTGGCAAATCACCTGATGACTTTGTCCGAAAGTTCTGGATATAGGGGACAGGATACTAAGTGATTGACAAGGAAACCAGGGAGGGGGGTTTGGGGATGATCTCAGCAAAAGGAAATGCCTAGATAGGCAAAAGGGAAGGGGCACACTCTGGGTACCGTTTGGGAACAATAAGGGAATATAAAATCATACGATTACAAAGTATTACAAAATATAAATGCACAATACTACACTAAACTATTATAATCTATAAAAAAAAGAAATTCCTCTTAATTTTATTCCCCCATACTTGGCACTGGTGAGACTGCACCTGTGTCCAGTTCTGGGCCCCTCAGTTTGGGAAGGACATTGAGATTGTCGAGTGCATCCAGAGGAGGCAACAAGGCAGGTGAGGAGCTTGGAACACAAGCCCTGTGAGGAACAACTGAGGGAGCTGGAGTTGTTTAGCCTGGAGAAAAGGAGACTCAAAGGTGACCTTATCACGCTCTACAACTTCCTGAAAGGTGGCTGTAGTCAGGTGGGGGTTGGTCTCTTTCTCCAGGCAGCAACTGGTAGAAGGAGAGGACACAGTCTTAAGCTGTGACAAAGGAAATATAGGTTGGATATTTGGAAAAAGTTTTTCACAGAAAGGGTGATAAAATATTGGAATGGTCTGCCCAGAGAGGGGGTGCAGTCACCATTCCTGGATGTGGCATTCAGTGCCAAGGTTTAGTTGCAATGTTAGGGCTGGGTTGGACTCGATCTTGAAGGTCTCTTCCAACCCAGTCATTCTGCAATTCTGTGTAAGAAATAAGAGAGCAAGTATCAGAAGAATAAACACAGGGCATGATTATATTCTAACAGTTGATGTGATAAACCGGGATCTGAATAGCTAAAACCACAGCCCTTAATATAAACAGAATTGCAATCACAGGTAAAGTGAAAAGCCATTAGAGCACATCTTGGGAAATATACTGGAAATAGGAATTCAAATGGGAATACAAGTATCTGATTTACTTTGAAAAAAAACATTCCTGACAGGAGAATCCCACCATGGAATGGAAATTGCAGTTTGTGATATAATGTCTAATGATTGATACATGCTTTGTTTCAAAAATGGTTCCATGTAGAGTTGCATGGAAGCTAGTAAAAGGCTTCCTTGTATTTTATCCATGTCCCATTTTGGTCCTTGACTGTCCTTCTTTCTGCTCTAGGAAGGGTGACTCAACCATAACATTTTCTTTTGTTTTGTTAAGACTATTAAGTTTACTCATTAATATCTCTGAAAAATTTAGCCAAATCATTATAAATCTAAAGACTTTTGAGGCAGAGCAAGGAAGGTTAATACACGTTTTGACAAATTCCTCCCTTCTGTGCTTATCTTAAGTTCCTGCTGCAGTGGCTTATCTTATGACTAGTAGTTTCTGTGGCCCTGACAATGTTTGAGACAGGCAAATGTGATCTTTTAAGTCCCTACAACCCACTGAATAGAAAGAAATTATTAGGATTTAAATAAATGTATAGGCACTAGATCTAATATGACCAATGACTGAAAGAGGATGATCTTAGCATTTACAGGGTGCTCTTGCAACTCACTGAATCAAAACCTGCAGGAATAAAAGTCAGAGATGTCTATAACAAACACAACATCTATTAGAAGACACAGGCCTGTTTTCTGTAAAGGCTTCTGATTTGAAAACTTTCAGGAAACTTAAAATAGCTGAGTCAAAGCTCCAGCCAATCTCATGATAGAACTTCCCTTTCTTTCAAATTCCAAGACCCTTTTACTCAAAAATCTATAATTCAGTATATGAGGCAAAGGAAAGGGCACACTCAAGAATGCAGAATTTTTCTTTACAGGAATGGCATAATTTCAAAAGTGTATAGCTCTGTATAGTGTTATAATAATGCAGCTCATGACTCAATAAATTAATACAGCTCAAATGAAACATCTCATTTACAGATGTTTGCTGAAAATTGCTGTTTTAACAACTGGGTCGATCACTGGAAAAACTGCATCACATCAATTTTCATATATCAAATTTCAAAACTCTACATATAATTGTAAGAAAGTGTGTTAAATACTGTAAGAGTAGATTTTTTTCTAAATTTCAGTGAAGAAAGTTCAAGCATGGAATGCATACAGCATTGAAAACAACAAAAATGTCTTAAAAGTAAGCAAAAAATTAAAAAATATTCCATACATAAAAATGACAAGAAATATTATATCTAAAGATAATTTTAATGTTCTGGTTCCCAGTTTTCCTTCGGATAATGAAATACACAATATAGGTTTTAATACAGGAAATACTGTTTATTCTTACTTTTTGTTAGATGTATAAAACAAATCCTTCTTTTCAGTTAACTTCAGTTAACTTCAGTTAACTGCAGCAAACCAGCAACTTAATTTGGCATATGTAAACAGGAGAATAAAGACTGATACATTAATTCATATCATACTGAAAAGCATGACATTGTGTAAATCCATTTCCTGAGCACATGGATCTTTCCTAGCAGTTTTAATTTCTGCTTTTGTGTTTATCTTCATCCCTGTACACATTCTTCCCTGCCCTTTTCAAATCCTTTTAAAAAAGTGTATGATAGTATTAAAAGCAAAGCAATTCAACTAAAATAAAAATTTAAATCCTTGTTTACTTTTTTTCAGATAAGTTACTATTTTCAAGACTATTATGGGAGAATTTAGCTGAATATTTATTTTTAGTTTATCATCTCTGTAAAGGAGTAAGACCTACTTTTTGTCCACATGACAACATGAGGCAAATGGTCTTCTGCCGTATTCTTTAACAATACTTTATTTTTTTATCTGCTTTAAAATACCTAGCCATCAACTTTAAATAAGGAATTGCTTGCATGAAAATAATTTCAAATTTATTTTTTCTTCAGACATATTGAACAGCTTTATGCAATGTATTTTGTATGCTAAAAAACATATATTAATTTTAATTACCATAAAAAAACATGGAAGGATCGCTGCAATAAGAAATTCTTGAGAACAAGCCTCAGAATAAACCTAAAGAAATGGCTGAAGCAATCACTCAAACTGGTATTAAATGAAAATGTTCTAATCCGTGATGTACTATTATGTACTGATTGCCAAAAGCTTTTCCAGCTGGGAGCAATACGCTGAACATGTATCTGACAGAGGCCTACATTGGTACAATATTACTTCACAGTTAGGTGATCACAAGCTGCCAAGTTATTTGCAGAGATAGCCAGGGAACAGGACACAGACATGTTCTGCCCTGAGGCTTATCAGAAGGGCAGGAGACTGATACCTACTAAGCAATGCACAACCACCAAAAACTATTTTCAGTATTTTACTTGCTCAGTACTTAGAAAATCTCCCCTTGCCTGGTGACTGGAAACCAAATATATCTCAATACTAAAAAGGAGTAGGGAATAAAGTGGTGTCTAGATATTCCTCAGAGTTTACTTGCCTTTATTTCTGACCTTTTGGGTGAAGGAAAAGGTTTGTCTAGTTCTTAAGATAAGTCAGCAGACTGATACATGCATGAAACTTTGACACACTGCCAAATGCATAGAGCTTAGATAAGATAGAGGACATCTCTTTGTCCATTGGTTAGAAAAAGAAGAAAAGAAAGCAAGAACTGTAAGAAAAGGTATGCAGGTTACATGTAATTAGCAAACCCAATATGTAAAAAAGGTACATTAGAGAGTGACGTTATATCCTCTACTAAAGAAGAAATACATTTTTGAAAAACTGAAACTGTATATGAAGAAATATATGTAGCTGTTTATGGAGAACTTATGAACTTCTTTAACTGTCAAAAACACTAAATATAGCAATTTTCTTACCTTTTTTTTTTTTCATTTTTCCAAAGAGTTACAAACAATAAAATTTCCTCCCATGGTTTATTTTTCATTTTTTGCTGTTTAAATTCTTTTTGGAATTTATGAAGATCTATTGGTAATTATTTGTATTATTTTCACCTAAGCTACTACACTCACTACCAATATCCTATGAAGAAAACAATAGAAAAGTCAAGAATTCCTCTCTTAGATTCTACTATCTCTATTTTTCTTTACAGACAAAAGTTCTAATTAAATGTGATATTACACCAAAGTAAAATCTGGTTTATTTGCAGCAGACAAATCATGCCACCACTCTCTTTCAAAGTAGAAGCAATTATCAGAGCATGTATTAAGGTCTACAGTGACATTATCCTGGTCTATTTTCTGCTGTGTAAACAAAAAATAACCTAGGATTATTTTAAAAATAAGTATGTAATATTTTGGTGGGGAAAACCAAAAGCAAATACACATGTAAAATGTTAATTAGACCAAAGGCCTCAAGTCACAGCCCCTAACAGGAAGGCTTTTTTTCTCCTTTAGTTTTTTTGTTGTTGTTTCTAAGGTGTTTAGGGTATTTACTGCTTCAAGTCTGTCTGCCTTGAGTTGTAGATGTACAAAAGCATAAAAAGTGATTCTGTCACATTCCCACTTATCTGAATCCTTGTCTAACTTGTACAATCTCTTTGCAGTGTTGGTGATCCACTTGTTCTTATGGTTATCACAAAGTGATAGGACTCTGTCAGCGCTCTGAGCAATGACTATATAACTCTCTTGAGGCAAATATAAAAAAAAAATATTATTTTAAATCTTTCAGCAGATATGTTTAATTACAATATGAACTAGAAGTGAGTTTTAAAGAGAGACACAGAAAAAAACACGTGCTTAGTTAGATAAAGAATTCAGATAAAACAATTAAAAATAATTTTAAAAAAAGCCCTTGGAAACAAATATTGCATTTTCTCTTTCCTGCTGCACCTTACAAGGCTTTACTCAAATCAGTAACTCTCAGAGGCTTTAAAAGTAGCAATAGAAATAGAAAAGATAGCACTACATTGTACTGGTATATGTACTGGTTTTCACTGTGAGAGTTAAATTTCTTTCTATATATCTAGGATGGGGTTATGTTCTTAAGATGAGATGAAAACAATGTTGATAACATACCAATGTTTTAATTTTGCTTAACAGTGCTTACAGAGCATCATAGCTTTTTCTATTTCTCATATTACCCCACCAGTGAGTAGGCTGGGAGTGCACTAGAATTTGGGAGGAGACACAGTTCTGTGGAAGAATGGGAAATGGAGATGTTCAGAATTAAAGAGTTTGTCTCCCCAAGTCACTATTATGCAAGATGGAGCTTTGCTTTTCTGGAGATAGTTGTCAGTGAGTTCCTTGGTTTTTCTTGCTTTTGTGTGCAGCTTTTTTTTTTTTTTTTTTTTTTTTTTTTGCATATTACACTGTCTTCATTTCAATCCTTGAGTTTTCTCACTTTTACCTTTCTGATTTTCTCCCCCATCCCACCAGGGGTGAGTGAGCAAGTGGCTGTGTGGCACAGAGTTGCTCACTGAGGTCACACCACAACCACAGAATACCTTCTAAAGTCTTTAACTTAGATTTCTGATGCCATAGTAATAATGCTCCCCAACCCTGAGATGCCTCGTTTCCATGGTCACCAGGTCTAGCACCAAGAGATGCTGGCTCCATATCAAGTCAAGAGGTTTTTCCCAGGTAAGCTTCAATACTTATATCTCTCAGGAGAGAATTAATGTCATTCACACCCAAAAGAGAATGGCCTTCCATAGTCTTCTTCTCTAATGCTCAGCTTATTATTTTATTGAACAAAGTTTTATATTAAACTGTATAGAGCAGATAGATAAAGCACAATTAGGTCCTGTGTCTCACAGGTGACTAGACTGTGCCTTGCCTGACAGGCAGGATCCTGACTGACACAAAATTAAGACTTTCTTCCCTAGTTCTCCTAGTGCACTCTACCCCATGGCACATCTACCACACCCGATAGAAGCTAGCTACTCACACATGATGTGGTCTTGAAACTGGATATCCAAACAAAGGGCACACAAATATATATTTACATCTCCCACATGTCAGTCAAAAATCCTGTCATAATGTTTCCTATTCTTGTCTCCAAATTTTTGCGTAGAGAATCTCAGGATCACAGAATGATGGGAAGAGACCTCTAGAGGTCATCTGTTCCAGCCCCCATAACAACCAGCATCATCTAAAGCACGATCCCCAGGACAGTGTCGACACCTTTTATATATCTCCAGGAATGGAGAAGCCACAAATTCTCTGGGCTTCCTGCTTCAACCATATTATTCTTCTTTTATTCTGTTCTTGATATACAGATAGTGCAGAATTTAGATTCTATGCTGATTAATGTTGGGACCCATCCCCATACAGGCCACCAATTGATGGTGTCAGTGCTTAGCACCAATCAACAGTGGATGGAAACTGACTATCATTGCCAGTTTGTTATCTTACTGTAAAACTTTCATATCTTCTCTTTGTCAGCTCCCGCAGGCAGCTTCTTGCAACACTCACTCCTTTTCTCTTTCTTCTGCACAGCCAGCTGACTCCTTCCTGTCCCTTGCATGACTGTCTAGCCCTCACTGTCCCTCACACAGCCACCTAACCCTTCCTCCTCACAACACAACCAACAACCCCAGCTCTCCTCACAATCGGCTAACCCACTCTTCTATAGCACTCATCCTTATTGGACATAGCTGTGGCCTGTTAAGGGCAGGGCTGTTCCTACTTTTTGGTAATTAGTACTTTTGGTAATTAGCTGCAACTCCTCAGGGGTGAGATTGCCTTCAGCACGATCTCTATTGTTTTACAATCCATCCTCCCACAGACTAACACCATTTAAAATCTATGCATGGTAATGCATACAATTTAGCAGCCAATTAAAATCTTTGTTTCTTAAGGATTTAGTTTAGAATTCTTATACTTAAGGGATTCTGAATCAAGAGCCTCCAAATATATAAGTACTTAAATATTATTTTTGGAGCTATATCAATTAGGTGCCATAATTTCATATTTAGAGGCTTAATGTTGCAAGAACAAGCCACATAGAAACACAGAACCATAGCATCATTTAGGTTGGAAAAGACCTTTAAGATCACTGAGTCAAAGCATTAGCCTAACACTGTGACGTTCACCACTAAATCTTGTCCTTAATTGTCTCAGCTACACATATCTTAATTACCTCCAAGGATGGTGACTCAACCACTGACCTGAGCAGCCTGTTCCAATGCTTGACATATCCAATACAAACCTCTTCTGGTGCAACTTGATGTTATTTCTTTGTGATATAGAGGGCCGGGGTCATCTTTGAAAACTGGACATATGAACCTTTTCTAGGCACCTCAAAAAGTACCTCAGAATTGTCTTGTTTGTGTCTAGCCTGTTTTCCTTCTATTTGTCATGTGGTCCTAAAATGTAAGCAAACAGCCTCAAGAATGCAATATTTTCCACAACCCTGCTATTTAGAAAGTGCATTTTGTTAAGTGTTTGATTGTTAATAATGGGTAGAACTTGTTTTAATTTTGTCTGCGCTCTGGAGTCATATGACTTGCTCTTCTCATTCAACCAGGGACAGGGACAAAAGTCATTCCTGCTTCAGGTGACATTAGCAGCTACTGAATCATTTCATATGCAGATTAAACACTGCATTACAGCCTGTTCATGCCTAGAATACCAAATAATTAAATGCCTAATCTATAACTACTGCATCCTCCAAACTCTCATGCAAAATACTGAATTGCCCTGCCTTCTACTTCTGGGAGTCTCTATCTATTATTATAGACTGTTATAGAATTAAATTTGTATTACTGTTCATAATGATGTTGAAAAAGAAGTGTTGGTAATTACTTCTGATCTTTTTAGTGCAGACTGTCTTATTCTTGGAGTATTTTTGAGGGATTTTTAGGGGTGTTTTTAACTGTGATCCTTCTTTTCAAGATCCATATGTATGCTAAATATCAAGCATTTTCTATCCCATCCTTTCTTCTTCTAATCAATAAAAATGGATTATTAACTAAAAAAAAAGTCTTTTGTCTGCTTTTCTTTCAAATGTAATGCAAAACTAAATATAATTACCTGTTAGGTTTTTGAAATTTATCTCAAAGTCTCCAAACCCCTTCCTAGATGAATGCCAGTTCAACCAATATCAGAAAACATTGAAATGATGAATTTTACACTTGTCATTGTCCAGTCAAAGACCTACAAGACAAATGGCAACCATTTCCTATGAAGTGAAAATTTATCAGCTGTTGCTAACACTATCTCTAAATCTCACAGTCTTACAGTAAACTTATTTTTGATGTGTTTTATTAATGAAAGCATTCATACACAATATTGCAAATAAGAATATTTTTAAAAATACATATATTATACCAATTCTTGAAGACTACTAGAAGAAAAAATCTTCATGGAAATCTGTGACCGTACCAGAAATCTTACAAAAGTCGTTTATTCTCTGACATTAAAGTACTTTTCACTTACAAGTATACAGATGTCAATGCAGATGTCTGAGTATGCTCTTTTGGGAGTTACATTATTACTCTTAAGTAAATCAAACATAGATTTCTTTATCCTGAAAACCTTTCAAAAATGTTTTTCCCTATCCTGAAAACCTTTCAAAAATGTTTTTCCCTGGAATGAGTAAATGCACATTTATGAAAGAATGTGATGATTTAGAATATAATTGACTCAGCATAGTGTAAGACACAAGATTATTTCTTTGTGAAATCAGCACTTGGGATTTCATTTAATAATTAAGTCACTCAGGTAAGTTCTTTCACATAATACTGCAAACCATTAAATACTGGGAACTTTTGTTTAAAAAAAAAGAAAGAAAAAAAGCTTTTTGTTGCAGTTTGAGGGTCAGTCCTAAAATTTCAGTAATAGCTAATCCTGTAGAAAGCAAGCTGTTAAGAAATTATGAACTTGTTTCATCTGAACAGAAAACTGCAGGACTCAGCCTTACAATTCAACCGCTTGTTTCTTCAGTTTCCTTTAACTAGGCAATTAGGGAATCTCCTTAATTACAAAGTGCAAAACACTTTGGGAAAATTGTTTGGGACCTTGATAACCTTCTAGTGATATTTTCAACCTATCATTCAATTATGATGGAGAAGAGAAAATCTGTTACCTTACTCTCATTGACTACTGGAATTTTGGAATAATCATATTACTAGATGCTGCGATGTGGTCTTCAGGGCAGCCAGGACGAGTGAAGAGAGATGTGAAATCTTGACTCCATGTTTCAGTAGGATGGTTTATTATACTATGATATATATTATATTAAAAATGCTGCATTAAAATGATACTAAAAGAACAGAGAGAAAAGAATCATCAGAAGGCAAAACAGGAATAGAATGGAATAAATAACAAAGTCTTGTGACTCCCAGAGAGTCTGACCCAGCTGCATCTTTGATTGGTTATTAAGTAGAAACACCTAACATGGACCAATCAAGGAAGCACCTGTTGCATTCCACAACAGCAGATAGTCATTGTTTAGGTTTTGGTTCTGAGGCCCGTCAGTTTCTCAGGAGAAGAAAATCCTGGCAAAAGGATTTTCATAAAATATCATGGCTACACTGCAGTTAGAAGGCAATAAATAGGAAGAAAATATTAATATCTCTGGAGGCAGTAACTTGGGGAACACTGATTAAGTTTCTTTCCTTTTCCCATTTATTCTAGCAAACCAAAGAACTGTTGTCCTTGTTTTAGAGACCTTAGATGCTTATCTGTACTTATTCTATCCTTTTATCACTGCTGCTCAAGGAATAAATAGGTAGGAGATACTCTCTATTTTCAGTGAGAGTGACCTACTAAAGCAGAGGTAAAGAAATTCCAGAATTCATTGGGAGAACACACTCCCAATGAGTGACAGACACACTTGCACTGATCCTGGGCTGGGATGAAGGGTCCTCAGGAGGGCTGAGCTTCCTTATCCAGGCAGTCACATTTCACAGCTGTGCCTGACCTCGGACTTCTGTATCTTCCAGGCTGCCATGCCAGGGACCTTCTGGAAGTTGGGTGCTGCCAGGTCGAGAGCTTTTAGGAGTGATTGCCTTAAAACATCCCCATCAGGCAACATCAGTTTTGCCAGTGCTGGACAGCTTCCTCCAAGCAGTGCAGCCAAAATTGCCGGCCGTTGCTTTCTGCTGATTTCCCCAGTGGTAGCCAGGTCATCCTCTACCCACACTTTATCAAACCACCCATCAGCTCCAGCACTCCTCAGTCATATGAAATTAGAATATGCTAGAATTTTCAAGGGCAGAAACACCAAGGACTCTTAATGAAAAGTGGACACAGAGAATAAAACTTGTTCATGAGCTTGATCCAGCTACTGCTGAAATGAAAGAGAATTTCTCCATTGATAAAGAAGGCTGCTAGTTACTTTTATCCCTGTCTGGTAAATTTTGAACATCACATTTACCTTAAATAGAGATAAAATTTGTTATATATATGATTAAAACTCCAAGAAAAGCACAGTATTTAAAGAAAGGGACATTTTAAATCCAACTAATTAGATGGAGAAAGTTAGAGGAAATTATTTACTCATTCCTGGATACAAGTAGAGAGAAGCACACTTTTTTACCAGAGAGAAACAAATATGTTGTTTTCAATTTCTTCCAGACTTAGTGATCATGTATGCCAGCTCCCAAGACAGGTATTGGTCCACGTCTGATTGACTCCTGAAACACATTTCATCTCTATAATGAAGAAAAAAAAATGCAGCTATGGTGTAATCCATTTGTTCTGGTTGCCTTTATATTTTCTTAGAATTAGCCTGGTAAAATTACCATGTTCAGTATCTAGACAATCCTCCCTATAGCTCAATATCACTTCACAAATTTTTGTTTCAGAAATTGTACTTCAGCTGGAGAAAAATAAAGCTGACTACATTGATTTTTGGTCTTGACCCTGTATCATTTCTTTGAGTGCTGAAAGGAAGTGATATCCTGACTTCCATTGGGAAAGTCCAAATCCCGTGATGCTGTACCCAAAGTGGTGTACTCCCTTTTCAGTATATATCAATATACTATTTCACTTTTTCCTTTTCTGACGCTTTAAGTTTGTACACAGAATTTTATGTTTATACATTCCTCAAAGATTTAAACCCAGAAATGTTTCAGATTTAATGCAACTAATGCAAACCTCTAACAAACAGTATATTCTTAATGCACAGAAAGACTCATGTTCCAATGAGAGGTAAATTATATTCTTAAATTCATAATTGCTGTACTTACATGATTTTTCAGTGTATTTTTTCTCACATGTATATGTGTGTGAATTTAGAAGTACAGAAAAAACCTGAAGTATGGTTAAGAAAATACAGCAATTCTTATTTCCAAAAGAAGTTCATTAAGTTATTATTGCATCTTATTTTGAATATTCCTCAGTACTTTATGTATTTTCAATATTAGCCTTCATTTTTAGCATAAGTGAGTATCTGCATTGTTTTACATTTTGTATTATTTTATCTACTTCCGTAGTTCTACAGATAAAAAAGAAATATGAAGTAAGACAGGAGGGGTTTTGGACATAATTCTTATGCTTAAACAGAGTTAGTACACAAATTCATGTGCTTTTTGCAGGCCCAACCGTGAACTTCATTTTTATATGTTTTATCTGTAATTATCTATGTAGATGGGATAAATTGCTCTTGCATATAAATAGGTCCTTAAGCCTACAGGCTGACTGGCATGTGCAATCAGGGTAACTGATCTTGCAATTACATGTATCTACCATGCAGGTCAATAAAATTCAGTTAATTCTCAATAACGTTTTGATATGAGAATCATATACATATACTTTACTCAAGCAGCAAGCTGCCAAAATTAGAATACCTGAGCTGCTTTTTCTGCACTGCCTTGTAAGGACAGGCTAAAATTTCTGCCCTTCAGCTGCACAAGGCAAATCCAATCTGTTCTAAGAGTGATGGCAAAACACCAGTAAAGTCAGGAATTTTCTTGTTACCAAACTACTTTACCTAATAAATAATTTGCTTAGCCACTATTTCTACCTTTCCCACTGAATTGTTGGTGGTAAAATCCACAAAAATGGTTCTGTATTTCTATTTCCCCCTTCAAATTTTAATTGAGCGCCAATGAAGTTTTAAATAACTGTGTTATAAACCTGCAAACTATTCTTATTATTGTTAGCATTGATTAGAAAACAAAAATGAGAAAAATTCACTTTTAGTATATTGCCAATAGCGAGGAGATTAGCTACAGAAGAGTTTCTCCAAAACATTTCAGGTTAATAAGCATTTCATTTAAGAAGAAAAAAATAAATCAATTCTTCAGAAAGGAAAAGTAGCTGCAGGCTGAGGGTGCTTCTCCACAAAAGCACATTTTCTATAGATGCTGTTCTCTTTGAATAGTGTGGCGAGTCAGACCACTGGGGGCAGGTCAGAAGGAATGCAAAAATATGACTTTTAACTCACCTTTACATAACCTTCTCCTTGGAAAAGTCCATTTTCATGCTGTCTTTAAATAACCTACGGGCTCTCCCTTCTAATGCTAGGCTGCAGAGGCCAGTGAGGAGCATAAACATTGTTCAGCAAGCAGCAGAGGATAAAGGCAAACAAAATATGCTCCTTCTTTTTCATCTTAGATGCTGAGAGAATTAGGCAAGAGCCATGTGTCATGTCCCTCTACTGCATGAATTATGATGCATTTTGGAGAGTTAAGCACAAATAAATGTGATGAAAGTACAGAATATCAGTATTTTTAAAATATTGTATATATATATATATATATATACACACATATATATGTATATGCATGCATATATATCTATATATACATATATATAAGTCCTCCCACACATTTTCTCCTTCCACAAAAATGTATGTGCACATATTCACCTGGTAAAACTGTCTATACACCAAGATCCATGTTGGAGCTTTGACTCATCTTTTATACACCTGGGGAAAGGTAATTCCTACAGCACATGCACTCTGGCCACATCTAGATCTTCCGTACAGGTCAGAGCTATTGTGCATTTCACTGTTACCACAGAAGTGAGAAAGGAAGGTTAAAACATCTGGGAAATGAGCTTGTACACATGGGAAAACAACATAGTGCACATACTTCCTTTAAGGGAATTCTAGTCAGTGAATTAACACAAAAAATTACCAGAAGCATGATGCGACTGAACCACTTTATGTGTTGTTATACATTTTAAGCCTTAGTGGGAGCCACAGCATAATGGTTTGTTGGGCCAGAGACTGAACTTTTTTTGCTGAAACATATGATGCCTTCTGTAGCATGTAATTTATTGTTTTTCTACAGGGTGGACTAACTTTGTGAAGAGTCATTCAGAAAGGCCACTTTCAAAACAATCTATAGCTCAAACAGATTAAAATATTGTTACAACATGTGAAAAAGAATAAGAGAACCATTTGTTAAGTTCAACTCAGTACTGCACCATTGGATATAGCAAGAAATTCTTCCTGTTGTTCCCTGACACCAACCCATGAGAAGTCTAATTCCAGTTGATGTCTTCTGGACAAAATGTAAAAGTAAAACCTTTTTTGTGCTTTCCTACACTGGATACAATTTTTACCCATGATAGCCATTTTTTTCCTCAGAGTGCTGTTTTCTAGGGAATATCACTTTTCCTATTGCTCCAAGAGTCCAAAGAATCCAACAGGAGTATTGGTATTTCACTATTTTAACTGTCTTTCTTAAGTCACTATTCCAGATGTGGGAGAATATCTGATCCACTTTTCTTTCATACAGAGACAAGAGTTGCAATCATCAAGGGTTAGTTTATCAGTAACCAACTGACCCATCTTATAGTAAAAATCAATAGAAAAAGCATGTATGTCACACAAAGCACCAAGCATAAAGAAACAAAAATTATTTTGGTGATGAAAGAAGATGCATATCACTAATTGCAAAGCAAGCATCCTGGCAACAGACAGAGGGGCGGGATGATACCTCTACCTCTCATTTTGGAGTCAGTCATGGATCATCATTATATGCTGATCTTTCACTTGTCTCTTACATGTTATATAAAGACCTGAAAAGGAAATGTGTTTGTACATGAATAACAATTAATTTATTTTATAGCCTATTTCACTTTGTTGTCAGCTAATTAAATTCTGTCACTGAACCAAATATGATTGATTGCTACCTGCAGCTGTTCCCTCTAAATCTGTCTACAAATAGATGCTCCAAGATGGTAAGTATTCTGACACTCTCTAAAATACAGTCAGCAACAGAAACAGACAACCGTTGAAAATTTAATCTTAACAAGACTTCTACTAAACTCAGGGGGATACCATTTTTAATTAGAAGGAGAATGCCAGACTCTGAGTAGCTAGCTTAGCAAAGTTCACCAAGTAACATCTGATTAAAAGACATAAGGTGGACAGCTTTATTTTCCCTCTAAGAAACCCGACAGCTACAAAAATTATTTCCTTCATAAGATACATTTAGTCATCAAAATGACAAGCTTGTCAGACCTGTGGCAGATTACCTTTTATTTTTTTGAGTTTGTTTCCTACTGATGTATCAATAAAGAGAACACACTGCCAGGGAATTTTGTTATGAACATCATCTTTTATGATGGTGTGATGGGACAAAATGCACTCTCAGAAATGCTGCAATGACACAAATCTGGAAAAAGTGATTCATCAGTGGTGGTGCTGCCATTCAGACAGACTTTGAGAAGTTGTAGAAATGGATATTGTAAAATCTTATACAATTCAACAAGAACTACAAATTGAACAATCATAGAAATATAGAATAGAAGTATTATAGAGTTGGGATAGAAGGGACCTTAAAGGTTATCTAGTTCCAACCCCCTTGACATGGATAGGAATGCCACCCACTAAATCAGATTGCTTGGGGTTTCATCCCAACTGGCCTTGAGCACTTGCTTGGATGGGCCAGTCACAACTTCTCTAGGAAGCTTGTTTCAGTGCCTCACTACTCTCATAATAAAGAGTATCTTCTAACATCTAATCTAAATATCTCCTTTTTTTTTATTTTAGAAACATTTCTCCTTGTTCTCTCACCACATATCATTGGAAATAGCCCCTCTCCAGCTCACTTATAGGGCCCCTTCAGGAACTGAAAAGCTGCTATAAGGTCTCCTCATATCCTTCTTTTCTCCAAGTTGAAAAAGTCCAACTCTCTCTGTCTGTCTTCCGAGAAGAGATGCTCCAGCCCTCAGATTGTCTTTGTGACCCTCTTCTGGACCGAATCTAACAGTTCTATGTCTTTCTTGTGCTGAGGACTCCAGGGCTGGACATATTACTCCAATGGGGGTTCTATGGGCCATAGTAGAAGGAGAAAATTTGCTCCTTTGACCTGCTGGCTACCCCTCTTTTGATGCAGCTCAGGATGTGACTGGCCTTCTTGGCTGTGAGTGCATGCTGTTGGCTAATATCCAACTTTTCATCCACCAGTACCCTCAAGTCGTCTACAGAAACTATCTCAGTGAGTTCTTCTCCAAGTCTGTACTCACATCTGGGATTCCCCTGAACCAGGTGCAGAACATTACACTTGAACTTGTTGAGCTTCATGAAGTTCTTGTGGGCCCACTTCTCCATCTTGTTCTGGTTTCCCTGGATGGCATCCCATCCTTCTCTCGTGTCAGCTGAACTGCTCAGCTTCGTGTCATTGGCAGACATGCAGAGGATGCTCTCAATCTCACTCTCTGTGTCATTGATGAAGATATTGAACCTGTTCAAGACAGAGCCCAGAGGGACATAGTTCATCACCAGAGCCATTGATCATAACTTTTCTCTTTTGATTTTTCCCAATCCTCTTTCCCAACCCCTCCTAATAAGGACAGGATTTGTCTTTGTGGTTCCTATTCAGCTGTTTAAATTCTGAAAGACAGAGAAGTTGATTACATTAGAGCACAGTTAAACTTCTCTGCAAATGGGGACAAACACATACTGTTGTGGTAGCCTCTGTGAAATTAGTGACATTTGGGGTAGGGAAAGAACAGAGAGGTGATAAAATATATTGAAATTGAATTTTAACTTTATTGAAAATAACCATCAGATGAGGCCTCCAATCCTTGATACAAGTGATTACTCAGTTTGGACACCATTAATTGTTCACAATACCTAACAGGAACTGACTGGTAATAACTTTAATACGGAAAGGTGAAAGTTTCTGAAGTTTCCCTCTTAATTCAGCTACAAAGCAGTATGATCCCTGTTCCATTTATTCTGGTAAATGTAATTTCTGTTTTCATACATTATAAATGATGTATGGAGACTGACTCTACATATCAGGAAATAACAATATTAGTAATGAAATGTTAATACAGCCATCTGTCTTCTTTACTGACGAGCTAAACTGGAAATGCAAATCAAACATACACATTTTTTCTCAAAATGCAGAGTTTTCACAAGGTAGCTATCTTAATTCTTGGCTATTTGTCTTCTTTATTTAGTTGAAGAACTCTTTGTCTATATGTGATAGCTTTTACAAGAAAAAAATAGCTTACTCTTATATTGACTTAGAAGCTTGCTAGATCCTTATCTGTCCAGTACTTACTTATCCAGAAGAACTTCAGACCTGTAGCTTACTCATATTAAATCGTACTGTACTCCTCAAACAATTTCCAGTGTTTAGCAGGGGTATTTCCAGAAGAAATTATCACCAAATAACTGAAGAAAAGCATAATCATGCCATTTTATGAATGCTTGTTTTACTTAAAATGATTCTTCTTCTGTCAAAGTAAGTGCCATTTATAATTTAAATAATTGTCTGCTCTCACTGAAGCAACGATACTCTCTGATGCAGAGTTGCATGTGTACTCTGTTTGTACAGGGTTATATCCATCTCTGTATTTTACAGTCTTTTTACAATGTGGAGAAATGGTAGATTTCAGGTCTGTGGAAGTAAACACTGGGTATCTTTACAGATATGTGAGCATATTCATACTAGGAAGGAGAATAAACCTATCTCGGATGCAGTTATGTGAACTGGTGAGGTTGAGAGTAGTTTCAAGGGTGCTCTTTCTGGCAATGAGAAAGCTAATAAAATAAAAGAAAGCACAGATTGTAGAAACACTGGTAAATTATTTCCAGACTTCTGTTTCCTAGGAATGTATGACTCTACTTACTCTACTCTGTTCAGTTCATGATTATGTATAAATAGCAATTTTTAAACAAGGAGTGAACAAGTGAGAAGCAGCCTCTGGACACTTAAATCGGAAGCACTGGAGTACTTCCCAAAATGCATACATGGCATCACTTTCAGTTCACTTATTTGCTCTTATATTTTTAACCTGACTTCTGTTTTTCTGTTTCATGTACCTTAAAGTTGATATCAGATGCTCTAACACAGAAACCTATGATCTTTCACATGATCTGTCTGTAGATATCCCCACAATCAAAAACTGATAGAAGGACTCCATCATCCCTGAAATTATAGTGCAAATGCATTTTACTCAAGACTAGAGAGCTTTTGGTCTAGAAAAAAACACTGTTTTTTGCTGGGGAAAATGAAGAGAGGCATGCCTACATAACAACTGAAACAGAAAGCTGTTTTGAAGCTCACAGTATTTAAAACCAGAAAGATCTATGTTATTTGCCCATCTGTTTGCTGGTTTGGCTGGGGTAGAGTTAATAGAGTAGTCTTAAGCTGCACCATAGGGAATATAGGTTGGATATTAGGAAAAATTTTTTTACAGAAAGGGTGATAAAGTGCTGGAATGGTCTGCCTGGGGCGGTGGTGGAGTCACCATCCCTGGATGTGTTTAAAAAAAGACTGGATGTGGCACTTGGTGCCATGGTCTACTTGAGGCGTTAGGGCTGGGTTGGACTTCATGATCTTGTAGGTCTCCTCCAACATAGGGATTCTGTGTGATTCTTTGTAATATTCTATGTAGTAGCTAGTATGGGGCTATGATATGGGTTTGTGCTGAAGTAGTGTTGATAACACACTGGTGTTTTGTTACTGCTGAGAAGTGCCTGCATACCATCCAGGCCTCTTCTACCTCACACATTGCGACACCAGTGTACAGCAGAGAGGGGACACAGAGCTGACTGCAACTGACCCAAGGGATATTTCATACCATATGTTGTGGTGCTCAGCATATAAAAGTGGAGAAAAAGAAGAAAGGAGGGGACATTTTTAGTGATGATGTTTGTCTTCCCAAGTAACTGCTCTTTCCTGAAGGTAGAACACCTGTCTGCCCATGGAAAGTGATGAATGAATTCCTTATTTTGCTTAAATTCCTTGTTTTTCTTTGCTTTTGTGCATGGCTTTTGCTTTATTTATTAGACTGTCTTTACTTATTAGACTATCTCAACTGCTGAGTTTTCTCACTTTTATTCTACCAATTCCCTCCCCATCTCACCATCTCAGCAGGTGAGTGAGCAAGAGGCTGTGTGGGGTTTAGTTGCAGGCCGGGATTACACCACAACAATCTGGATTTAACCCTCTCTCAGTGAAGGTCAAAGATTTAAATAGTAATTTTTGCCATCAGCCCATCACCCTTTCAAATAAAAACTACTTATTTTTCTGCTCTTAGAAAGACTGTTTCCTCACCTGAAGGACCTGACAGTAGATCTTTTGGTCTGTTTTATTCTCTGTATCCCCCAACACTTCTACAAAACAACAGGCTATGAATCTGAACCTATGGAAATGTCCTTCCACTGACTAGAAAATAATACTCACAAAATTATTTCCTGTATATTTTTGCTTTATTTCAAAGTGCCTGCATTTTGCTCTTTTCAGAGAAATTATTACCTTTTTCTTCCTTCATTAGTTAAAATAATTCAGAGCCACAGAAAATATGTAAACATATATTGCATTTTCTATGCTAATCTGTATTGCATGTAATTTCAGTAATCCTCTAAGTCTGTATTACCTCAATAAATATATATTCTATGTTAAAGTTCAGTTTTACAATGTCTGACAGTTTTGAAGATAGAGTTTCTACACCAAAGCAACAATTCAGTGATTGTGTAATTGTTTTAATTTTTAGGAATTTCAAAGCTGAAGATGACTCATTTGTCTTTTTTTTTTTTTAATATTATCTGGGTCCAAAGACTAACTTATTTATTTGAGAACTTACAGTTAGTCAGTGGTGAAATGAAATCCTTATGACCTCAAAATTTAATAAATTGCAATAATCTGTTCACTAGATAACACTGCATTTCCTTTTAAACTCTAGATGTGTTTTATAAAGATGGTCTTTTCTGTGAATGTTTCTAGGAAAAAAAAAGTTCTTTCCTTTACACTGTCCCAATGGCACTTAAAGATGCAACTGTGGCCCTAAATAAAAATGGGGAGAATATCTAAACAGTCTCTGAAGACACTTGCAGGGAGAAGACTAAGGAGATAAGAAAAAAATAAACCAAACAAACAACTCCCTTAAAATTTAGATGAGAGACATGTGAAGCAATTATATCTCTCAGATAAATTCTTATTAGGTCATTGAAAACCACAGACATCTCATTTGGCACTGTCTGAAATGGGCTTATAATGCTATTCCTAGAGAACTAATTGAAGAATTATGAATTAAAAAAAAAAAAACAAACAAAAATTGTATTGGCGAGATTCGGAAAATGAGTAGGGAGCTTATGGCAGGACTGATCACCATTTCCACATCAGTACAGATTTACCTTACAGTTATACCAACCCTTATGTGGTCATTGTGATAGTGAAGTCAAGTAATATAGCAGAAGGCAGAGATCTTCTGTTCTTTGTCTTAGCTGTGAGATTGCCTAACTGGATATTTTCTACCTGTTCAATTTGCCTTCTTTTTTTTTTTTTTTTTTAAATCTTATTTATCAACAGTACATTTATCTGTATATTGCAAGTTCTCTTTGTTTTTGTTTTTGTTTTTGTTTTTTACACTAGGAGATAGAAACAAATTTGTTTGTCTTGTTTTCTAATTTACCTTTATTATTATGTTTCATTGTCTGTTTCCTCTGTGACCCTGTTTTTATTTTCAGTAAGAATGAATTTATGCTGAACTGATAAAATCTGCATAGGAATGTGCAGACTTTCGGTTAACACTGCAGTTTTGACATTTAGGCTTTTCAAGCATAACCATATTGCTTATTGTTTGATGCTCTTTCTTGTATCCTGTAATTGGTTGTTCCACACAATTTCCTGACCTTTTTATCAATTTACATGAAATATTGTGATCTTGTCCTAGTTTTATGCACCAAGTACATGAAGTTTATATTCATCCCAAAGCTGGAAACCATAAACAGAAGAACCAAGTATTGGGTTCTAGAAATTTATGGTTCATATATACTTTAGTAATTTAACATTTTATTTTAATTCCCTGTAATTATGTGTAATGCTTAACAGTTAATGGGTAGTTGATAACTGTGAATCATATTTACAGTGTGGAACTATATAGTACTATTATATTTTGTTCAGTGGATGAGGAAAAGTAGCAGCTGCAGTAAGAAGTAAATAATGAGGGAGCTGTGATAAATCAAAATTCCATGATACCTGATGTCTAGGTGTAACCAGAATAATTCTTTTACTAGAATTACTTTTAAAAGTCAAGCTGAGAAATTTTCCATAAAATGTTCAGAAGATAAAATTTAAATATTCTTTACTTACCCACAACCTACTACTGAAAGATTTCAGTCTAAGGTAGAAACATAGGGTTAACATTTTATTCTTCTCATATTTTAATTGATTGAATATTGTCTGTCAGGCCATGAAATATGTGGAATTGATAATATTATATAATTTTAATATTTAATATAACATTTTTAACACAGAAATGAAAGAGTTCGATATTTTTGAAATGTGTAGTTGTCATGGTTTGACGCTGGCCCAATGCCAGTGCCCCCATGAAAACCTATTCTCCCTGGTGTCCGCTGTGAGATGCGATCAGAGACAGAGCAAAGCAGGCCTCCACTTGTAAACAAGGAAGGAAAAAAACTTTATTATCATACAATTATAAAATGAACTCACAGAGCAAAATGGAAACCTCTCACACATTTCTCCTCCCCCCACTCAATTTCCCACAGAATAACACAAAACCTTAGATCTTTATCCAGTCCATCACCCTTCAAATGATCAACTCAGTCCATCTCCACCCTTCCGACAATCACCTCTCATTTCATCAAGGAGAGACGAGCCCCCTTGCATCACAGGCAAATTCCCCTGGAAACACAGCCGAGTCCAGCTGTGTTTCCCCGTCACTCAGCAACCACCTTCGTGACTTCTTCCTTCCATGTTCAGTGCTCTCACCACTGCACATGGACCAGAGCTGCTTTTAGGGTTTCCCTTTTCAAGGATGCTTCGCCCAGTTCCAGGAGAAAACGACAGTCTCTCACCTTTTCGGGACACCAGTCCCCCCCAATATTTCACCCCCTGGGGCCGAGGGGTCTCACCATCACCTCATCGCCTGTCGTCTCCACTCACATCGCTCCTTTGGCACCAAGCCACCGCCTCCCCCTAAAATGCAGTCTCTGTATTACAGGAAAGGTTCTGTCCATGGCTATACAAGAAAAGTCCAGCCAAAAGCCACTCCATCATCTCCTCCACCTAGGATTTTTCTCAACTTCTCCCAGTCCTTCTTCACTTGCACAACTCTGCATCACACTTGCGCATTCCTTCTTATCCGTCTCTCTCCTCTCTCTCAGCTCCCGGAGGATCAACATTTGCAAGGTTTCCATCATCCCACAGAAGGGTTAAAATCGCAGTCTCTACTCATCCCGAACTCCCACGCTGGCTGCTGGCTCCGCTGCGCACTCTTCCCACTCTTCCCTTCTCCTTCTCGGCCAGGCCAGTGCTATCGAATTCAAGGTAGCACTGGCACCTCTCTCTCTCTCTCTCTCCCTCTTGAGAAAGGGGGGCTGCCCGATGCCTCTCCGAGTTCTTCCACCCTCCATCTCTGTGGGGAACTCACTCTTATCCAAGCCATCGCCTCCCGTCTCTGCCCAAGGCTCCGGCCTACCTCCCTCGGCCTCGTGGCTTCTCCTCCCCCGCCCAGCCCGCAGCCGGGCAGGGGAGGTCTGACCTCCCATCCACCGGAACCAAGAAAGAGTTCCCCTGGGAGCTCCTCGCTTTTAACCCCTGTGTTCTCAGAGGCGTATCCATATCCTCAATGGTCAAACCAGGTGCCAATATCCACATCTGAGCACCTATTGGTTTGACCACCACCACCTCCCAAAAACTCACTTCCTCTCAAACCACGACAGTAGTATACATTGTCTCACTCTTGTTTCACCAGATTTTCTATTTTGTGGAAGAGTGGCTTTTGAATCTCGTTTGGTAGCACTCAACACAAAATTAAAACTAGAAATTTCCCTTGCAGAAAAATTAATTATATTTTAATATAGTGGCCTCATGATATTATTAAAATGTTCTAAAACTGTTTTCTTCTTAGGTTACTAATTTAGGTTTATGTTCCTAGGTGTATTACGGAAACTCTTCAAAATCCTGACTAACTTTTTTTAACTTTTCCACCTTGCATGTCTACAGGTGTATAGAGGTTTTTTTTCACCATTTGCATCACATGCATCCCAGTTTTCCCATTAATCTGAATAAAACACAGAAAGAGTTTTAGTGCAGAAACTTGAACCTTGGTTTCCTTAACCTCTCTGTAACAGTGTCCTACTTTCTAGCCAGCATGCAACATTTCCTTCATCCTTTCTCCAAATCTGACTTCAGTTTCTTTATTGAACTTGATTTATTTTCTTCATAGTGGCAAAGCTTTCTTTAAAGAGATGGATAGTGTTTCTTTATGTGAATCAGACTAGCATGTATCTAAAGGTGACGGTATCTTATAGAGGGAGAAAAGAGCTGGTGCAATCTCCTTTGTCTGCTTTCCTGAAGTTGAACTTTAAAATAATGCTTTATGAAAAAAATAGTGTTTTTCTGATTGCGTTTTTTAAATATTAGTTCTTTCAAAGAGTTATCACCCTTCTTCAATAAGTTTTGTGGCACAAGGGCAGGGCACACTTGGGCTGATTGGGATGAATTATCTTTAAAAATATTCCAATTACTCATAAGTGAGATATAGATAACCTTATCAGACCAGATTTCAAAAACCCTAAATCACAGCATTAGATGCTGTGTTTAAGGTTAGGCATTTGAAATGAGCTGTGTAGAGTTTAAGGTATCCCAGAATGCAGCACAAAATTGGGATAATTTAATACACACCTCAAATAAAATTTCTACACATTGATTCTGAAATTAAATTTTTTAAAAAGAAAAAAGAAAAGGTAATATCATCTAATATAATGCATCTGTTTTCTTCCTTTTGTTTTATAAGAAGCTGTATTTGACAGTTAAGTTATATCAAGACTAAATCTTTCTCTAAAAAAGCTTCAGGTCCTGACAAATATTTCCATAATACATACAAACATATAATTTTTGTTTAAAAAGATGAAATAATAAAATGAACATGGATTACTGAAAATAAATATCTGGAAAGCTCAGCAAAGGTTTGTCATAGTCCTGAGTGCCAAGGATACACTGAGAAATGACTCATTAATGACATAAAACTGAAACAAAAATTCAGACTTTTTGATGTCGAACACTAGTAAGAAAAAAAAATCTCAAAATTCAATATTTCTGTAGCCTGCTCATTTGAAAGACTCTGCAGACATCATAATTACATTGCCCAACTACAGAAAAAAAGCATGATTATAATCATGCTTATCTAGCATCTTTCTTCCAAGCATCTTAAGTTCTTTGCTAACAATAACTATTTAAATATGCTTATAACTTCCTTTCTGGTGCAGACAATAAAACCAGTTCCCTTTCTTTGTAAGTCTCTTTTGTGTAATGGAGTAGAGTGACAGGTGGGAAGTAGAAAATTTCTTCTGATTAATGTTACATCGACAAGTTCATCTTTCATGCTTTGTCACTTTAGGAGGCTAGACAAGCACTGTTTTTATACCTTTAGCACATCACACACAAAAATATGTCTGGGACTACCACTGCCCTTTGTGAAAAGCTGTTTTGCCTCCTAGACATGTAGCAAGTTTCTGTATTAAACTCATGTTTTTGTCTGTTACCTCATTTTACAACAGTGGAATGTCACAGAAAATCTTCGTTAGATCATCTGTGGTGGCATCCCCATAAAAATACTAAGAAATTGAAACACAGGCTTATTGCAATATAAATCTTCTGAGTATTGTGGATTATTTTTGAAGCTCATTACTTAAAAAAGACTCTTTGCAGGAAAAAGGCACAAAAGATCCACAGAAGATCCAGACGAAATAACAAATGGGTACCCCATGCCCCCACTTCAGTTTTGTGACCATTCTACAGCTGGGCAGGATTGAACATGTCCAGAATACTTTCACCAGGTTAACATTCAGTTCAGTCATATCAAAGGGTAATACAAGGGCTAATGACTGCACACATGTGCAGTCAAAGGACATTTTCTCTCTCTGGTTGTAAATCTAGGGAAGGCAACATGGGAAGAAAGATTTGAGCTGATATAAAGGCCTGGGAAGCAAAGTAATGAAGTAAGGGCAAACTTATGAAAAATATATCTCTATACACATATGTTTATAGAATATTAATCTGTGTCTATGAATGTATATAAACACACACACAAATATATATGCAGATACAAATGTTTTAATTTATTAATTTATCCAAATATGCAATTTAAAAAATAATTTTTAAAAAGTAAGTTAAAGAGCAAGAGAAGGAAAGATTCAAGTGTCAGAAGTTCATCAGGTTTCCTTAACAGTCTTATTTAAGTTTCAGGGCTGACTTTGTCTACTCAACGGAGTAGGTGGTTTACACGTTGCTCTGACGGTTTATGACTTTTTAAAATTTCACATTGGTTCTTCTGAGGTATGTTGTTTGTCCCTCTAGTGGCTTCTAACACACCTTTGTAAGTGCTGTAGCTATATTCAGTGAATATTTAATACAATTGCTGTTTTCTTGTAGGAAAGATGAATCATCCAGGTTTTGCCTTAGGAGCTGGGAGGAACCCTAAATATGAAACTATTTTCTTCAAGTCATTCCTGTAGGCAAGAGGGAGCACATCTGCTCCCTCATAATCGGAAAAAAAATCAATAAACGAAGTTTCATAAAGCTATATAGATTTTTTTTCAGGATTTACATGAGATTCCTATAAAAGAATATTAACAATTGCTGGAAGTTATTTTTCAAAAAAAAATTCCTAAATTAAATAATACATGCTTGAAATATATGAATATGTTTGGGTTTTTTTCCCCATTATTATTATCTGTAATGGGATTTTTTTTTTTTTGGTGGGAAATAATCAAAATGAAAATATTTCTATTTACTCTTGATGTTCTAGTCAACCAAACTAGAAGCCATAAGACTTGGTCAAATTTAAAGACTAAGCTGAAGACCAGTTTAAAAGAAATGCAATGACTATAGACCAGCATTATCCAAAGTAAAAAATTTATACTGGCAGTTTGGTGGCTCACCCAGTCAGTGAAAAGCCTACCCAGCTTCCAGTGAACACTTAGGTGACTTGTAGACGGTGTTTTTGCTACAATATTCCACATACCAATCATTACCAGAGGCAAGAAACGGAGGAATAAAAACTTGAATAAAGCCTTAAAATTGAAGCCTCACTGATGGATGTCACCCAGCTTGATACTTCAATCAGACAAGAAAAATAAAGGCAGTAGAACCTGATATTTTGAGAACTGTCCTGATCCAACACATACCTTAAAAATACCATGAGTGCTTTCAGCAGCAGAATTCTGATCAGATGCAAAATTACTGCCATTCTGCCAGATGTTGTTAGTACAGCACCATCATTGCAGGAGTGCCCAGACTGTAGACTAAATTGGGAGCCATTATGCTGAGTACAGAGTACATAGTACAAAATGGTACTTGACTGCGTAAACTGATAGTCTAAACTGTCAGGACAGGTGGAGGTAGGAAATAAAGGCATTGAAAGAAGACAAAGACTGGCTGATTCCTCAAAGGTGGGAGTAAAAGCAGAAGAGGTGGATTCTGACCCAGCCAGCCAGACACAAAACAGTATTTTTCCAGGAGTGGAGTTACTACTGAGAATGGAATATTATAAGTGAGTGTGCAAATACATCTCAAAAACTCTCTGTGTCTTCTAGACTGTGGGTGGTTCACACTGAGCTGAAGTGAAACACGGACAAGGCAAGCTTCATTTTTCATTGTACACACAGTCCTGTCTTCCCCTGAGCTTCTAAAGGAACCATCATAGTACCCAAAATCACGGTAACTTATGTTCCAACTTAATGCAGAGAAGACATTCACATAATGCAAATGGCCTAAATATGTCAGAATAATAGACCTTAAAAACTGACTAAAATAGAAAGATTCTTATTAAATAGCAGAAATTAATAAAGTTTTGTTATCATAAAATCAGCAAATCATAGCATCATTTAGTTTTGAAGAGACCTTTAAGATCAAGACTAACCAGTAACCCAGCACTGCCATATCCACCACTGAACCATGTCCCTAAGTGCCACATCTACAGGTCTTTTAATTACCTCCGGTGATGGTGACTCAACCACTTTCCTTGCCAGCTTATTGCAACAGAAAATATTTGGTGAAAACATTTTTCCTGTTATCCATTTAAACCTCCCCAGGTGCAACCTGAGGCCATTTCCTCTGGTCCTGTCATTTTTTACTTGGGAGAAGAGACCAACCACCTCCTCACTGCAACCTCTTTTCACACAGTTGAAGACAGTGATAAGGTTTCCCCTGGGCCTCCTTTTCTCCAGACAAAACAATTCACTCCTTCAGCTGTTCCTCATTAGACCTGTACTCCAGAAACTTTGCTGATTTTTTCCTCCTCTCAACATATTCCAGCACGTCAATGTCTTTCTTGACATGATGAAAGGCCCAAAACTGAACACAGGATTTGAGTTGTAGCCTCACCAGTGCCGAATACAGAAGGAAGATCACTGCCCTGCTCCTGCTGGTCACACTATTGCTGATACAGGTCAGGATGTCAATGGCCTTTTTGGCCACCTGGGCACACACCGGCTCATGTCAACCAGCTCACCCAGGTCTTTTTCCACTGGGCAGCTTTCCAGCCAGTCTTGCTTCCCTAAATCTGTAGCATTGCTTGGGGTTGTTGTGACAATAGTACAGGACCCAGCGTTGTTAATCCAAATTCAATTGGCTTCAGTCCACTGATACAACCTGTCCAGATCATTTTGCAGAGCTTTCCTACCCTCAAGCATATCAACATTCCTGCCCATCTGTCTGCAAGCTTACTTAGGAGGTACTTGATCTCTATGTCTGGATCATTGAGAAAGACAGTAAACAAGACTCATCTCAAAGATGAGTTAATTCTGGTTAATTGCTTCTAATTCTAACTATTTAACTTTTCCTTTTCACTTTTAATATTCAGCATGGACTAAATTGCAAACCAATTGTCTGCCAGTGTTTTAAAACAGTTAAAATCATCTTACTTGATACAGGAGATAGCAAAATAATTAATATATGTAATGTTTTATTCTAAGAAAATGGACATACAGAAAGGAAAAAATGTTGGTTGGTTTTTTCTGTGGTTTTTAATCTGTTATGGTGTGTCTTTCGAGTTTACGTTGATATTTAAGTTCAAGTTGGTATGTTCTGTTCACCCCCAGTTATATGGTTCTGGCCTGGTTTTCCCCTCCCTACCATGACCTGTCAATCCCTATGTCTCCTCCCCAGTTACTATACTTTTTGCTGCATCATTCCTGTAACCCCTCCCCGAGTCTCTATCCATCACTCAGCAGCCCCTCCCCTCTTTCCAGAAGTTTCTACCTTTACCATGGAGTGAATGGGTTAGGGGCCGGGGTCCCTCCTCCTGTTCAAATGTATTGGTTGATCTCTACATCAGTCTTTTGTATCCTCCCCCACCCTCCTGTTCTTCCATTGGACCTTGTGTCAGCTCCCCTCTGTTCTCCTCCCCCTTCATAAACCCCTGCAATCCCTGTCTCGGGTGCTTCGCCTGGTTGGCTCCCCTGGAGTTAATAAACCCTAGACTGTGCCCCCAGACAGAGTGCCTCTCTTCTTTTTCTTGCCGCCGCTGCCCCTAGCGATTCCAGCTAGGCGCACTCTGGACACCGCAGTGTCTCTTGAGAGTGCCCCCTGTTGCTGGCTGTGTCCAGGCTAGCTGCTGTTGATTCTGCTCCCCCAGCCAGGAGCAGAGGGACACAGCGCAGCATTAATCTAATGAAAAATTGTTTAAGTTTGCAAGTTGCTAATTTATCATACATGCTCAAGCTATCAACTGCTAGACTTCCAAACATGCTAAGATTGAACTATACATCAAAATATCAGAAAAGGTTATTCTAAGTACTTTTGAATTATAAAGAAATTGTGTTCTGCTTTATTTTGAGAGAAGTTAAGAAAAAAATCTTGTTTTCATAAGATGAAAATGCATTAAATTAAAATTTCCCACTCCTCAACAAAAATAATCCATAATGAAAATCTATGCTTACTGGATTTTAGTATTTATTATCTTTATATGTAACCAAAAATGTAACATTTCTTCCTGAAATAAAGCTTTTTCTACGTTCTAGATGTGGGTGTATATATCCATTATATACATATAATGACTATAGCTGCTATAAAACATGTTAAGGACATTAAAGGTGATATGGAAATATATAATTATTATCATGCATTATTGGTCCATATTAGCATGCATTCAAACTATGAAACATCTTTATGAAGAATTACATAGATGGTTGTTCTGTTTACCCAGAAGAATACCAATTTATTTACTTATTTTGATTTTTGCAGAATTGGAAAGACATTAAGTTCTTTCAACATATTACTTTTCTCAAGGATACTGTGCAAAATTTTAAATATGTATTAAGAATTTCCAAATTTTATTTCAGAATATGTTTTGTATTCAGTGCTGGCGCTATGATTTTACTCTTGTGCCTTACTCTCTCTACAATCCCTAATTATTGCTTGAAGGTCAAGTGAATGAGTTATATTAATTGATTTTATTTTTGCTGCAGAACACAATTTTTCCCACATTATGACATTGGCTATATACTGTTACTACCACGTTGGAGTTGACCAATGCAGTAATATTTCAGAAGTTATTTCAACTTACTTTAAATTTGTATGTATTTTTACCTAAACTATTCTTGTAAGTAAACTTAGGAAAATGTCAAAATTACTCACGTCTGTAAAAAGTGTTATAGCTGAGTTCTTTTCAGGATAAGAAATTGATGCAGTTATTGAAAATTACATCTGAAGCCTACTATATAGGATCCTTTTAAATGAGATCTTTAGCATGTTCTTTTATGCTAACAGGCAGTGGAATAACATTAGTAGGAGTCATACCAAAAATAATATGTTCAAAGGTTCCTTAAACTTAATTATAAATTGTTTTAATTTAAACTGTGATAGTGTTCAGTGAATGATTTATTACAGGACTATTAAATGTTCTTCTACATAGTATAGCAATTTTCCACTTCATTGCTGCCATTTGAAAGTGACGTCAGAAGTTGCTTCACTTATTTCTTCTTCTTAATGATTTATTGTCATGGTTGCAAAGCATTTCAGCTCACTACTATAGTTTCCTCTTTCCTCAGTGCAGTTAAAAAACACCTTGCTGTTTTCTCAAATTATGTTGAAAAACTATTTACCTTTTTAGGTTCCAATTACTATGGTTTGTCTAGACAGCATGGAAAATTCAATATCAATGACTATGATGAAAGTTTAATATGCGACACTAATTATCACTTAATCCTTAAATGTGTTTGTCGAGTATGTCACAATTTCCAATGCTTGTTAATGTCAAAATCTAAACAGTGTAAGAGAAAACATAACAGGAAAGAATTTGCAAAGGAGTGTTCACATTCTTACCTTCAAGTCACAGGAGATCTTCAGCTCCTAAATACTTGATCAGTTGTTAACAAAATCTGATTTTCGCAGATTTGAATGCAGCATTAGTTCATTCATTGCAAACCCAATTTTCACTTTTTTCATAATTTAACTACGTTACATATATATACATATGCATATATATATATATATATATATATATATATATATATATATATATGTACATGTAATGCTACTAAAACACCAAAAGCCTGCCTAAGGATTGGTATTAAGAATAACCTCACCTGAAGCAGTTTACAAAGCCAGTCTAATATATACAGTCAACTGTCCTTGCTTTTAAAATATTATTCCTAGTTTCTAACAATAAAGTCATTTGCCATACATTAGTTCTTCAGCAAGTCCAAATCAAAGAAATGCAAACAAATAATCTTTCCTATAAAGCATTTATTTAGTCTGTAGAAAAGTGTGGGGTTTTTTGTTGATTTTCTTTTTTATTTTACTCAAGAAACCTGAAGAGTGGCTTTGTAAAATGATCTAATGGTGCAGTCCTATCTGTCAAAATTAACAATATTCCAAGATTTTTTTGATCCCCTAAATCACCTAAGAAAACATATATTCATATTTTGAGCACCTAATCACCTAAGAAAATATATTTATAATAGACTTGCTAGTATTTTTAAGGAAAAGTTATACTTTTTATTCTCTTCAATAAAAATTAGCATAGCACATACTCACTATGATGCTTATGTCATACAAAATTATGTGATTCTTGCACATATAAGCACATCAGAAAATAGAATTATGATGATGAGTCTGAAAAATCTTCAGATTTTGAAGACTAACCTGAGATAATTTTTCATATCATAGAATGTGCATAATAAGTTTTTAAATATTTTGAGATAAAAAGGCTTTTTCAGAAGGAGGGTGCAAGAAAAAAGGTAGAACCTGGTCAAGAGCAGGGAGGAGAGGGGACATGGAGCTGTGTTTCTGCTCTGAGCTTCTCCATTACCGAGCTGCTGTACAATTAATGTTAGTGTTGAAAGACACAGGCTACCATTCCCTTCAAGAACACTAACTTCTTACCTTAAGAAGCAAGATTAGCCTCTCCTGAATGATGGCATAATTTTTCTTGTAGATTAAAGACTAACTACTGTTTCTGAATTACACCTGGATCTCTTCCAGGAAAAAGCAACATATCAGAACTGGGACTGATGCCATAAATGCCTACTTGACATGGAGTAATTTACTTGCAAGTGAAAGAACAAGAAATAATCCATGTGATTATAGGTAGTTGATTAATCTTCATGCTGGAAGTACTCAGACATTTTGGTTCCTTGGCCATATCTAATTTTAGGGTATTTAGATCTAGTAAGCAAAGCTCCACTTCTATGTTTCAGAACATCTCCTGTTTTAAGATGAGACTTTCAAACTGAGAAGCCTGGAAGAGATTCCTCAAGTCAGATGCAGAGTGGTACAGTCAAAAGATTAACCTGGAAGTATGCAGTTTATGAAATTATCCTCAAAATCCTTTCAAACTAGAAATTAAATGCATTTCCTTATGTCATTTATAAGTTATAATTAATTAAATAATTGCCAATGAATAATTAATCTGAAGATGCAGATATTTCTCCCTTATACTTTAACTATATTTAAAGTAAATATAAGAAATATACGATTAAATATATTATACCTAGCCTATTGTCTAAAATCAGTACACTGAATTACTAAATGTAAATCAACAAGCACTAATGCTAAGTATGTATTAATTGGTGAAAAATTTTCTGTCACTATAGAAGATCAAATCACATGTGGAAGAGCTCTTGTACCGAAAAGGAAGAACAGGCATTAAAGAAAGAGGTTTTATTTTTTTCAGCATACATTATTACACATGTCACTGAGAGACTTGGAGCAGCATATACAAATCCTAATCTTATTAAAGGCTAACAGTAGGTTCAGTGCTCTTGAGTGGTGTGGAATGCTGTATGGAAGCAGACACTTCTTCTCCTTGTCACATCCTTCATAAACTCTAGACTTGAAGCAACTGCTATAATCTTGCAGTTTGATCTCTGGCTTAATGGAAGCCTAATGAAATTCCTGATATAATTTGTCAGTCTTGCAGCTGGTGCTAAACTATAGCGAGCTTTAGTTAAATGCTCTTGATATAAATGTTCCCAGCAAGAGAGAAGGCAGCAGAACTTCTGAGATGTTATTGCAATGGTTTGGAAAATGTTGAATTTGTCTGCCAAGTCTGAATTTATCTTGCTTAGATTGAAGTGATAGGATCATGTTATATGCTTGTTATCTGGCATGAAGAGCTTACTATTGCTATTTTTATTCCTTCTGTAGGCTTTTACAGGCTGTGATCATGGCCTCACCCCTTAGTTTTCTCTAAGATTTACTGAATAGATTGAATAGGTTGAAGTTTTATGATTTATTTACTCAGAGCCTAATTGACCCATCTTTAAAATGTGATAAAAATTCTCGTATTGCCAAGTAATGCCCATATTTGTCAACTAATTTATAACCTGCTTGTCAGTAGATAACATACCAAAACATTAACAGTATAAAATTACCATTCAGTAATACACATGAAAATAATTAATTAAACCACATCCATTGGTATTAAAGAGTGCAAAGGTGGAGAAACAATTGAAGCTGTAAATTATGTTTAGACATAAACACAGCCCCCCCATCTTCTTAATTCTCCTTTTGTGTACAAATATATCTTCTTATATTTTCAGCATACAGTGTATTATGTCACAACACAGACAACATTGATTGATTTTAAGTGATTTTAAGTGATTTGTGGATGGTTTGAGAGGCAGCTGCAGTTCTGTAATTTTGCGACTACATTTAAAGGTATAATGCTAGTAGGTCTCTAATCACTGTCCAGTCTCCCAATTTGCCTGAATCCTACTGCAGCAAAATAAAGGATATTAATCCCTTATCTTAACTTAGTATTAGTATTTAGGTGCGCTGAAGCCTTAGTCTGCAAGCTGTAATATGTTGAACTTTTAACTAGTTGACTTAAAAGGAGGCTCGGAGCTGGTTGGAGCTGGAAGATAAGGAAGCAAGGAAGATTGCTACACTCATCAGCAGAAGCTGCAGCCTCAAATGTAAGAAAAGAAATGGCCTGCCTAGCAGCAGTGAAGGATCCAATGAGGAATGGACCCCAGATATTCATATTGGTTAGAACTGTAATGAGAGAGGTGGGGAATTTAGATTGTATGGTAGAATTGCACAGGGATTTCTTTGTTCAGGATCCATTTCTGGAGAGACCCAGCTTGAGGTGTTTCTACTGCTGTATAACTCAAATAAATTACCTTATTGGACCTAAAGCCTGAGACTGCTGCTCTCCATAGAGTGGAGAAAATTCTTTAACACCTACCTATTTTTGTTCCTCACAATTTCATCTTATCCTTACAAATTTTACACTTACTTTTTCATGTGAAAGCATCATGTTTCCCTCTACTGTATTCTAGTTCATTCCAAAGATATCACTGAAATTATTTACCTACCTAATTACCCCATGACACCAAGGAATGTGTCATAGCTACTGGGTTCTGGTGCATGCCCAAGCACCTCAGCTCCATGTGTGATTGAGAGCACTCCTACTTCTTCCATTACTTGCCTTCCATGAAAAAGATGTCAGCTCCTCTTGGCTCCTTACGCCTTAGACTTGATTTTTTTTTCTTTTTTTTTTTTTTAAATTTATTTTTTAAAGGTGTAATGGGAGATATAAAGTAGAGTCTTGGAGAATTTAGCAATATGGAAGTTGATATTAGTAACATGAAACTATGGAAAGGGAATAGGCAGCCAGAAGGGCTCAAATATTGTGCCAGATATCCATGGGGAAAAACCACATGCTACAGCCTACTAGTACTTCTCAAAAAAGGACTTGAGGTAGCACTTTGTTGGTACACTCAACAGGAGAACTCAAGAGGAGTTACAACACTGAAGGAAGCCAGTACAATTTGCCAGAAATGTCTCTGTATTGTCTGAATCACCTATATCTGGATTTTATGCTTCTGCTATGCTACAAAATAAAACCCTTTCTTTTTTCTTTTTTCCTTTGTTTGATTAGAAAATGGATATTCCTGATAATGTTCTGAACAGCTAAAATTCCTGATGTGAGATTAAATGGATTCCTTTTATCTGAGTTTAAGAGGGAGGGCACCAATCTTCTTAATATTAGAAGGCACACAATATAAGGGTATGCAATTTAAAACACATTAGCAGCTGGATATTTCCCAAACCTTCATTGAGCTGTCTGTAATGGAAGAGTATTGTGTAATAACGCCTTTCACTTGCTTATGTTCTGTATGATGGCAAATCTGAGTGCTTTAAAGTGAGTCTCTGATAAGTACAGAATCTAGATTATAATCAAATCTTTTGATAGGAAGTTCAATAATACAGTGAAATGACAGGATAATTATTAAGGACAGTTCACTTCAGGAAAAAGAAATAACAATTTTTCTTTAAATTTTGAATAACCTATGTTAAATCTTGAGAATGTGGTATGTAAATTACACAAGAGTTCAGGGAAAATCAGGCAAACCAGACCCTTTGAAATAAAACTTTAGGCATTAGGTTTTTAGAGTTTTTCTCTTGCTCCTAATTATTTTCTCAACTTGCAGAAAAGAAGTGTCCTAGCAAGGCCCACACTAATTATTTGAATTACAGAATGCATTTAAAGGGTGGTTTGCATGTTAGCCAATATAGCATTGATGACTGCAAAGGCTGAAGCTTGTAACCAACAACCCCATTTTAGCAATCCAAGATCATTATCTGTTTTCAGAAAAAGTCACAGAATTTCTGTAGTTGTCTTCAGTCCCTGAGTTCCAAAGCAGAAAAAAACCCTAATACAGGGAGCTAATATGTCTTTTGCTACTTCTGGGATACAAGCTGAGAAAGAAAATCAAGTGAGATTTGGATTTCTGTTTATGCATGCACAGGCACTAGATTTGCACTTATGGAACTGGGCCAACAATTCCATGTTGGAAACTAATTTAAAAAAACCAAAACAAAACATACCAAAAAACCCCAAAAAAACCAAACCAAACCAAAAAAAAAAAAAAAAACCCAACAAAACCAGTTAGACAAGTCATCCTCACATTCTTAGGCCTGTCTTCAAAATTAAAATGGCATTTGATCATCTTGCGGCACCTAGTTTTCATCATATAAAATTCTTAGGGACATAGGGATGCCCTAGAAGTCTTACCCCATCTTTTGTTTTTCTTGGACCTATTGAAGGCAATAACAAAACTGATATTTTTGAGGAATTTTTGCTGCTCTTCTTTGCACTTATATATAATTTGAAGCTAATAGACCCTTGCTGCTTTTTCTCCCCTTCCCTTTCACTTACATGCAACTTGAAATCACTTGTCTCATTAACAACCACAAACTTTTTTTCACATTAAACATAACATCTATGTACTTTAAAATTTAATTCAAGTTCAACATGTCTGAACTTTTTCTTTTTTAAAAACTATAGCCTTTAACTTTGTCCCAACACATATTCTTGCATCTAAAATATACATAAGTATTGCTAAGCAACGCTTAGCAGATGCTGTTTTTAGAAACTTCTGCTTATACAACAGCAACTCTTTAGTATTAATCATGCAAATTGTACCGATATTTTTCAATAGAAATCAAATTTTAACCTGTTAATGACTTTTATAGACATTTTTGTGTCAGCAGCAATCATCTGTGCATCAAGTTCAACCACATCTGCATAAGGCAGCCTTATAAGATCTTACATTTAAATCAAAATGAAATCACCAATAGTGACTCCACTAATATCAGTCTAACATTATAATGCAGTGGAAATTTGTTCCTGCTTGCCACTGCTGGCAGAACTAAGCAGCACAAAAATTATTGAGACAGATGCACAAGTAATCAGTTATGTCACCTTATTGATGCATCCATGATTATCCCTTAATGAGGGAGAATTTCTTAAGAGGGAGTACTTGTCCTTAATGAATGTTTCTTCAGATGCCAGACTTGTTTGTCTCATACACCTGCTTTCCTTATATGACCTGCTATCCTTAATTACTATTTATAGGTACAGTGGGAAAGCAAAATTCCTGAAACAGCAGTAGATAAAAGATCCTGCATTTCATTAGAGGAAAACAGACTTTGTGATAAAATAAAATGAGATTCTGAGATGTGACTGAGGTCTTAATTCAACAAACAAACAAACAAACAAACAAGTTTAAAAAAGAAGGAAAATACAACATAAGATTTTAATGCAAAATAAAGAATTGGCAGCCTTCTAATGGACTACTGATGGCATTTGAAAAATCTGTATCTTGATTTTCTTTCTCTTCAAAAGCTGGAACATAATTTACCCTGTACCAAATTTGTTCACTTCCTGTTAACACTCACTGGTTAGAAGTCCAATAAAATAGCCACAAAATGAGAATGGGCATATCTTGGCACCTGAAATCAGATTCAAAATCATTGTTTATCTAAGAGAATGAAAAGTAAATTTGTTTTGTTTTTGTTTGGGTGGATGTGTGGGGATTTTTCTCTTCTTTTTATCTCTCCAAGATCTATGGGTATGACTGTAGAGAAAAGCAAGTTTTCATCTCCAAAGCCCTGGAGAGAACTCTGTATTTCTTTTAGAAATGCCTTTATTAGGACTGTGTTCCCCAAATGCAGGAAACCAGCTCTTACTATTTTGTGAAGCTGTCATGATAATTTAATTGTAATCACTGTCTTTACTGTCTTCTTTTTATGGCCTACTATAGAATGTGCAGTTTTGAAATACCTTTTGATGGTTTTGTTTGGTTTTTTTTAAAAAACATTTTTTAAAACTCTTTTGACCTTAATTATTTAGTTGCTATGAAGGCTTACTGGTTTATTCAGTTTCTTATAAAATGTCACCTCAACAATTTTAATCTATACATATTTATACTTGTTGGACTATAGTATTTATATGATGACCTAATGAAGGCAGCAGCAATTCATATTTCACTTCAAGGCAAAAGAAATATTTTATCTGATTGTCTACTTATCTCTAATGAACAAATTGGCAATTAATAATTTTACTAATATTCTCATAGAATATTCATAGTAAATGCTAAATGGTTATAGCAAAAGGAAATTATTGGAGATAATGCATGGGATAAGGGCCTTGCAAAGTATTTATTCACAATCATTCAGAATAATAGAAAAGCTGGGAATTGGATCCTAGCTGGGTGCCCTCCAACTCAGCTTATTCTGTGATTCTATGAACAGTGGGTTGGACATTGGAGGAGCTGATCTGAGTGCTAGGTCATTCAGCCTTGTTTTTTTCTTGCAAAGAACCTCTAATAAAGAACCTCTTGTAAAGAACCTCTAGCAAGAGAAACGGCATAATCTCTGAGCAGCCCGTTTCTTCATTACTCTCCAGGTTTTCTTTCTGTTAGTTTTCATTTTTTAAATGTACAGTCTGAACTTCCCAAGCTACAGTTCATGGCTGCTTGCCCTTGTTATATCATCTACCACAAATTTCTATGAAAATCTGCACTGAGAATGAGTTTCAGTTTTGAATACAGACCTAACACTTGAATGGGCAAACACGAAAGAAGAATTCACGTTTTTTTGCTGCATACAACTTTTTTTATAACTGTAAGGTGAAATTGCTTGTGGCTCTCTGTGTCAACAATAGAATTTTGAAAGTACAAGTGCAGTAACAGTAGGGTTTTAGATCACATTTTGACTTCTCAAGAGCTCCCCTTCTACCAAAAGTACAGTAGCTGATCACCTTCAGCAAGTCCCTTGCTTGTAAAAACAGCAGTCAAATTCACACTATAGTGATATGATCAGTAATTAGTATGCACCTGCTGGCTTTGCCTTGGCAATTCATTATCTATTGTGAAGTTATCATCAAAGTCATGGTGTGTTGATTACACATTAACTTTCATACATTACCAGTGGACCAGTGAATACATGCTGATATATTACTAGAGAATGTCAGGTAAGCACCAATAGTAAAATATAAGAGATAAACTTTGTTGCTTATTTGTTTTTGTCAAAACAAGATAACTTTATAACAAAGACAAACACTAGCACAAGTATTATGCTCTAAACATCTTTCATCACTGAACAATGGACATTGGACATAAAACTGAATATAGACCAGCAATGTGTGCATTGAAAATAGTATGGCCAGCAAGTCGAGGGAGATGATTCTCACCATCTACTCTGCTTTCATGGGACCCCACATGGAGTGCTGCTTTCAGATTTGGGGTACCCAGCACAAGAAAAACCTATTGGTGCATCCAGGGAAATGCCACAGAAATTATAACAGGACCTGAACACCTTTCCAATTATAAAAGGACGAGAGGGTTGGAGTTTTTCAGCCTACAGAATGCTCTAAAAAGACCTTATAGCAGTTTTTTAATATATAGAATGGGCTTGCAAGGAAAATGGACAGAGGCTTTCATCAAGGCCTCTAGTGACAGAACAAGGGCTAGCAGTTATAAACTAAATGAGTTTAGAGCTCCAGTGTGGGGTTGCCTGGCATAGGTATTTGAGAAATTGCACTTCACAACCCTAAACTGTTTCAGAGCAAATTTCATAACACCTTTCTGCAGCCACAGCACCAAGCCAGGGCCAATGGGGCCAGGGCTGTGGGTTTTGGTATCCTGTGGATCTGTTTTCTTCTCCCTGCAATGCAGCAACATCTCAGAACTGCAACACTGATGCCAGCTGGGAAGAAGCAGGGAAACCTACACTGCAGGTTTGGAGCTGGCCCAGACAGTGCCAGCAACCCCCATTCGCCACCAGAACTGCTTTGCAAGCTCCTCCCTTCCCATTTTTGTTCCCAAAAGAAGGTTGGGCTGGGCAGGGGTTCTCTACCATACTGTCTTTTTCTTCTGATCCACATGGTATTCCAAAGCAGCCGCCAATTTGGAGAAGGAGCTTATCTGGCATACCGTCTTTGTCTTCTTTTCCATGCGGTCGGCTATGGTAGCTGCCATCTTGGGGGAGGGGCTTACCCACCATCTTGTTATCTTTGTTCCTGGAGAGCCCATGGGATTCAGCACCTTTGTATCTTGTCATTTTTACTGTTATCTTGTTGTTGCTGTTTGAGCTTTAGCAAACTGTTTTCACATACATCTTCTTGCATTTTAAATCTTGTTGCCTTATTGTTTAAAGGGGAGTGATTGAAACTATACGGGAGAGGTAACTAATTTTTGGAGTGTCCACCCCATACAATTGCCTTAAACTAAGACAAAGAGTCAGGAATGAGCCCCATCTATCCTGGCCTTGAACAACTCTGGGGGCTGGGAGTCTACCACCTCTCTGGGCAACCTTTTCTAGTGTTTCACCACCTTCATAGTAAATTTCTTCCTAATATCTAATCTAAACCTTTCCTCCTTCAGCTTAATGCTGCTGCCTGTTGTCCTATCATTACATTTACATCTGAAAAGGCCTTATCCAGCTTTCTTTTAAGCTCCCTTTATGTACTGGAAACTCTCTAGGGCCTTCCCCAGTGTCTCCAGGTTGAACAGCACCAACTCTCTTAGCCTATCTTCATAGGAGAGGTGTTCCAACCCTGTAATCTACTGCATGATTCTTCTCTGAATTTGTTCCAACCGGTCAACATTTTTCTTGTAATGAGGTCTAAGAATAACCCAAAACACATAGATAGATAGAGAGAGAGATAGATAGAGAGAGAGTGAGAGAGAGAGAGAGAGAGCTACATACAAAGTGAATAATTTATAAGTCCAATTCAAGAATCATTATTAGTCTAGAGTCTAGATCCACCTACAGAAAGTCAAGAGTAAAAAATCTAAATAGAAAATAATCTATAAAGGAAAATTTTCAGTGATAGTAATAATAACACAATTAAAATTGTAACACATGCTCAAAGTTTTTGTCCCTTTTTCTCAGTATCCTGTTCACCCTTCAATTGTTTGCCTGGGTAATGGAATGACAGAATTATTTAGAATGGAAAAGACCTCTAAGATCATCTAGTCAAATCATTAACCTAACACTACCAAGTTCACCACTAAACCATGTCCCTCAGTGCCATATTTTTAAAACACCTCTAGGTACAGTGACTTCCCTACTTGGCAACTCAGCTGCCTCCTATTTATGTGTGTTTCAATGTTTAAAAACTCTTTCAATGAAGAATTCTGTTTCTAGTATCTAATCAAAAACTCCCCTGGCACTACTGGACAACATTTATTCTTGTCCCATTTCCTGTCATCTGGGAAAAAAGATCAACATTCTCCTTACTACAGTCTCTCTCGGGTAGTAATCGAGAGTCATAAGGTCTCCTCTCAGCCTCATTTTCTCCAGGCCAAACATTCACAACTCTCTCAGCCAATCCTCATTAGACTCATGTTTCACCATCCTTGCTGACCTTCTTTGGACATGCTTCAGCCCCTGCACTTAGATGGGGTCAAAGTGCATCACCTGGCACTTCACCTTGTTGAACATTATACAACTGTATGCAGCCCATCAGTCCAGCCTCTCCAGATCCCTCTGCAGAGCCTTCCTACCATCCAGCAGATAAATAATCCTGCCCCATTGGCTGTTGTCTGCAAACTGGCTGTGTGTGCAATCAATCCCCTCTTCCAGGTCATTGATAAAGGTATTAAACAGAACTGGCCCAAATACACTTGTGAAAAATCATCTGCTGAATCTAAATCCTTTCATCACCACTCTTTGGGGTCAGCCATCCAGCCAGTATTTTCCCAGTGAACAGTAGATCTGTGCAAGCCATTGACATCATTGTGGTGGTAATGAAAGAATCACAATGAGCATCCAGAATTTATCACTGGAAGGAAAATGATGTTCATAGTGATGGTTCTTTTTTCTTGGCATGGGATATACTTTGTGGTCATGTTTGCTAATACATTTTTATACCTTTGCTCTTTCTTTATCATTCTGCAGACCCACTTTGCATTCAAGTTCACTAAATATTACATATGTTATTTTTGTTACCCCTAAATTCCAATTTGGCCAGCTCCACGTCTCCATAATGACCATGGATGAGTTGTCAAAACTGTATATTGTGTCTTGACTTCTGAAGGACTCTGATATTGTACCTGTATTTTTCTACACTGCCTCACTATGTAAGAATTTAAACTATTCCATTCTATGTAAAGTGCTTGCTACTGCTTTTTGCCTAAAATGATGGTTGAAAGTAAAAAGAGCCAAAGACAAAAGTAAAACAAATTAGCCACAGACAGTCATTTGGACAAACTGTTGTCACAGCTAAACCAAGTAAAACAAGACTGCAGGTAGGTCATAGCACAACAGAGCATAACTTTGAAGTGTTGGCCCTGAGGCCTGGCAACCTCAGTACAGAGGTAACGGCCCATTATGGTAATACCTATAGGAATATATGGTTACACTCTATGAACCTGAGTTTGTTACATTTTTATTTCAAATTAAACTTAATGCACGATTTCTTCATCAGCATAATAATTTATTTCTACAGTGGAGTAGGGAAGTCCAATACAACCAGGAACAACTTCTGAAGATCGTTATGTTTTCAGCTGTTGATATGGTGTTGGAGCAATGCAGCTCATGCAAAGAAGATTGCAACACTTCCAATACCAGAAGATACCATCATTCTTTAAAGATGTACCTACTCCTAAAGTAACAAATGTTGTAATCCTTTCTCATCTGTAAGAAAAAGAGCAGTAGGTTTGTGGTGGTAATAGCAGTTACCTTTACGTGTCTAGTCAATTAACAAATATAACAACAAGAAAAAAAGGATTCCTTATTTAAATACAGAACTATAACTAGTTTGCAAGCAATAATTATTCTGCACTATATCAGTGCAAGTCTAAAATATAACAGCATATAAAGTCAGTAGAAAAATGAACAATTATAATCCATTAAAATTCAGTTTGGAGAATTGAAGTGAGGTTAAGATATTGTAGAAGACACATTTTCTGTGTAGAGGGCCCATTAATATGTATTTCCTATCAAAACATCTGAATATATAGGATTGAGTACTGTTCAGAACAAAGCAAGAAATAATAAAGAGGACAAGAAAAAATATAGCTTGTCATCTTCTGACAAGAGTCTCACAAATTCTATCAGGTTTTGAAGAATACATGGAGCATGAATCTAATTCCTAACACTGTCTGGAAAACTTCATAAATATTAATATTTTTTATAAAATTTTGGAAATAATTGCAAATATTTTTCTTCTTAACAGGAAATATACTCTCTTCTGTGGCACCTACTGCTCTTCTGGGCAAAACATTTTGTGATACCCTCCTTACCCAAACATGCACATTTATGTCAAAGAAGCAAAAACTTAGGTGCTACAAAACTGAGGACATGAACTTGCTTAAACCTTTCTGGAGTTTCTGAAGGAGATGCAGGAAGGATGAAAAACTCTGACCAAGTCCTACAGGATGCTGAAGACTTGTCCCATCAGGCACCGATTTTCCTTCCCTGCCCATTACAACATATTGCACATTGATAGGTTCAACACTTCATGTCACTCTCTCCATCAAAAGGAAAATAAAATTAAAATTCATTCCTAACTCCCACTTCAGATTTAATGTTTGAAATTGAAAATCTTTGCTTCTAATTATCTTTTCTTTGCAGACACAAGTATTACATGAAGATCCACTCCGTGCCAATTACATTCCCATACTTCAGTGACACTACAGCTTTTCAGATGAATTCAGACGAATAGCTTATGAACAATATTCCTGAATAAAAAGTCAGAGAAGAGGAAAATTATAGCATATTTTAGCTTCAAGCAGTCCTAGCCAGTTGAAAGGACAGGTATTTAGTAAATATTAATTATGGTTAATGAAGCAGGTTGTTTTTTGTCCAACAACCAAACCCAATTGTTAAAATAGACTTTATATTGTATAAGACTTCAGTAACAGATAAGGCTTCCAAAATAATTCAGAAACAGAATTGAAGTAATTTCATAAGCTTAGATGTTTTTACTGAAATCTACCCAAATGTAATTATCTTTTTCTAATGAAAGTGTTTGAAAAGTGTAGATTAAGTCTTAAAAAATGTAGAATTTGAGTTTCTTCATTCCTATTAGATGTCTTTGACATTTACTATGGAAAAGACTAATCTGATAACCCATTATGAAAACAAAGTTTGATTACAGAAAATCAATAAGTTTGCATAAAAACTGAAGGAATTCTCTAGGAAATGGTTGAGTCTGTCTAAATTCTAATTAAAGCTTTTGTATATTCTTGGGGGTTACATGCAAGAACAAATTAACTGAAACTAAAATTAAGCCAGCCTGACATAAAATGCATAAATAAAAAGGCCATTTTTCAAAATCACAACTGAAATCAGCCAATATTAGAGTACTTACATTAAAATTGTAAAGTTAAAGCTCTTTTTTTTCAATATTTCACACAAAAAACAACATTTGTTAGAATGCATAATTCTCCTCCATTTATTGCTACCTAAGGTGCGAGTTGTGTCCTTACTTGCAGTGCCACTTTACTATTAATTTGTACTCACTTTCCCTGTGTTGGAAGCAGCTACATGTCACAGCATGCCCATAACACTCTGGGTGACAGTGTTTGACCTCGCTTTAGAAGAAATGCATTTAAGAGGTCTCAGTGGCAGATTGGAGTTTTCAGAAGTGTGATGTCTTTAAACTAAGTATGTAATAATCAAAAGTCTGTGAATTAGCAATGCAGAATTACACTTGCAATGTGGCACTGAAAGTTGAAATTGGGACTACGGTCCAAGGTTAATGCCACATTGCTTTAAGCCACTAACAGGAAAACTGCAATAAGATTTTTCAACAAAGGTCAAAGATTACATTTTTTTTTCCTGTTATATGTTGTCCACTGATGTAGTCATCCAATCATAGAAGGCCACTACATTGGTCAGGCTGCATAATACAATATTTATTTATTTGACTCCAAGGTTCAAATTAAGCAAATCTATGAAAAACACAAAGAAAGTTGAGTTCTTTAGTTTTAAGACCTTAAATAATAAATAACAAGGTAAATAAATGTATCAGGTAAATTTATTATTCTTACAAATGTCAAGCTGTTTAATAAATATAAAGCACCATGTTGCACCTGAGCTTATACATATTGACTGGACACTTTGTTACAATAAGTTAAAATACCTGCAGAGATTTATGCTTTTCTTCTGCCTTAATATTTTTAGGCATTGATCTACATTTTAGACGGTCAACAATAATTGCATAAATGGTAACAATTTGTAGCAGTTTTCTGTCTGAAACCACATTGTTTCTCAATCTACTTCAACACTTCAACATCTACTTCTTCCATGGTAAGAAAAGCTTTTCTGGCTTTTTTGATTTACAGATTTTGTTATCCCACAAGGTAAGAACTACCCCTCTGACCAAAGTAGGCAGAATATTACGAATGACATGCCAGTCATAATATTTGTTTTTTGCTTTTTTTGTGCTCTTTGGCTTAGATTTTTTTGTAAGTATGAAAAAAATACATACAATACTCCATTGTTACAGCACTGTTGATTTAATCTTAGGGGCTAATGATGGAAATGGAAAACCATACCATAGAACTTCCTATGGCATTTTTATGAATCTTTCTTTTAAATGAACTTTTCTTGATATCTGGTTAATTTCTTTCATGCAATCTCAACTGATTTCCATTGTATTTTTTTTATATATTTTCTCACCTTACTGTCTTACACATGAGAAGATTTCATGTCTTTTTTCCCCAAAACTCAATAAATATTAGATGATTGTCAATATATTCAGAATAACTTAGACTTCCATCCTGTAAGACAATTCAAGCCTGTTCCATATATGCTTTTTTTTCAGAACTAGATTCAGATTAAACAATCAAATTTGTCTTTGCAAAGTTTTTCTTCTCTATTATCTAACATTAGAATAACTGCCAGCGTTTATTATTTGCCTCCTTTAAAAATGTGTTTTCTAAAAATATTGTTAAAGAGCTGTGAACAGATGGACAGTAATGTAAGTTTGATAAACACTGGTTAATGAGGATGCATTATTTTCTTTTGTTTACAACACAGAAAAGAAAAAAAAAGGAAGATGTAAGACAAACAAAATATTGCTTGGTTTGTTTAATGTTTTTTGCCTTTTCTCCTCTCAGTTTTAAGTTTTGCTTTTCATTTTCAATTCTAAAGCCATCACTCCTCTTCCAAAACTCATATGAAATAGCTGGGATCTATTAGTATACATATATTTACTTGAGTTCCAAGATACAATAATTTATTGGTGGACTTTGGGAAGTGATACCAATCTTCAGACTTTTTCCTTCTAAGGACTATGACAGCCTTCAGCTTTTTCATTTTGTGAGAACAGCTAAAGTGAGTTCATTATTCATCTCTTATCACATTTTCTTCAAATTTGAGTATGTTGGATTGCCTTAGAAATCTGTTTTAGTAAATGTTGCTGTATGTAAGTGGCTTTTAGAGGAACAACTGGGATTTCTCATACACAATAATATACTCTTGTTAAAAGGCTATTTCTTATTAAGCAGTGTACATGTATTTTAATAAGAATGAAGAAGCTCTGACTTTGAAATAGCCTAAGGCACTGAAGTGCTTTGTGACTATTTGGGATGCCAGTAGCTTCACAGACTGAAAAGTGGAACAATTTCTGGTTTCCCCAAGGCATCACTGTCTGAAGAGCTGACCTTCTTCCAAACTTTAAGTCCTACTGTCATTGTGTAAAACACTACAAAGTACAACAGTTATTGCTAAGGTGAAAAGCATTGTAAGTCATATTACCCCCTTGAAAAGAGGTTCAACCCATATAATTATATGAAAATTACTGCCATTGCCTAATATTGATTCTGAACTAAAAGTCAGAAAAAATTTATAGGTGTTCTTTCTTACAATCTCTCATATCTTTTGCTGTAAAACCTAAAAAGCACAAAAAGTACCACTACTCTACCCAATGTCAGATACCATCTTGGAAGACATTTGCACACTTCTAATGCTTTTTGCTGTCTGAACATGTGAATGATGGAAAAGAATGATTTCTAAAGCTGTTATTGTTGCTGAAAAGCATCCTTGCTCTCACAATTTTTCATTCCCATATGTTCTTGAGAAAAAAAAAATTACAATAAATCCTGCATGAGTCTCTGTGAGTGCATATATAATATAGGCATATGTTTGCTTATATATGTCTCTATACTATATAATATCAAAAAATTAATTACGAATACATTTCATAGATCATATTGAAGAATATTGAAATTTTAATATTTATCTTTCTTTCTGTAGTTATTTTTAACTCCTATGATACTGATTAAAACCACTACAAAATAAACTACATAATCATAATAGTTAACTGTTATGTTGGGTATCCAGAACAGTGTGCAAATTATATCAATAAAGAAAATTTTCCTCTATTTTCCCCTTCAGCTTTGTAAGAATCCCTCACCTAATCAAAGTTTTTTAGTAATATCAAAAACATTTTCTTCAAAGGTGAGCTCAGTTCAACTAACAGTTCGTCTCTCACAGAAAAGTGTTGAACAAATATCCTTTTGTAATCTCTTGGAAGAGAGGAGTAAAACCCTAAAGGCTTTTTGGAAGAGTTTCAGTGGAGAAAAGGAGAACATGACAGGCATCATCCTTTTTTCCTCAGTGTCAGTGTTTTTATGCCCAAGGAAATGAGGCTATGCCTGGGCCTTGTCCGGAAAGCTAATCACATGGTGACATGTGTGTCATTTCTGATAGACTAATATTGAGCAGCATTCCTTTTTGAAATTTCTAAGTGAGACAGGTCCCGTCAAATCTCATTAATCAAAAATGTCACTTATTGTTGCTAGTATATAATAGAGAAAGGCCTAAATAAATTATTTTTATGGAATGCACAAATCTTCACTTTTGAAACTCCTGGGCAAAGAGTGACAGCTCTAAGTGCCTGTGTACTCCTATGGTCTTTATAAAATAAAAATGAGTGGAATCATCATGCTTTTTAGAAAGAAAGCAAAGATCACTATTCCATATATAGGCATCAAAGCACAAAAAATCAGTAAAAATGCTACACATTTGAAAGCAAAATCTGTTTTTTGAGCTTCTAACTTTAAGAAAATTGATGAAATACAAAGGAGAGTGAAATTCATTCACATTTCATAAAGTAATTTTTTTATTTCATCTTAAAATATTGCAACTGGAATTATAACTTAGGGTAAAAATTCTATTCTTGTTAATATGATGGATGGTTTAATACTACATTACCTTTTATATCATCTTACAGAAAATAAGCAAGAATTAAATAAAAAGTAGATTGGATGATGGCTGATTCCATAGAATCTGCTAGAAAGATAAAATCATAGAATGTTGAGGGGTTGGAATGGTCCTTAGAGATCATCTAGTCCCAATGCCCCCTGCTATGGGCAGGGACACATCCCACTAGACAAGGTTGCTCAAGGTCTTATCCAACCTGATTTTGAACACTGCCAAATGTGGGATTGAGGTGTCCACAACATCTCTGGGCAACCTGTTCCAGTGTCTAACCACCCTCAAAGTGAAAAATTTGTTCCTAATATTTAACCTAAATTTCCCCTCTTTTAACTGGTACCCATTGCTCCTTTTTCTATTGATGCCTTTTCTGCCCTAAAATCATAAGCCAAACAAAATTAAAATGATAAAAGCAGTTACCATTTCTTGAAAGTCCTCCAGGTGCATTTATGGCAGAATGCACATGCACATTCAGCCCTTATAAAAGGGCTTCAGCATTTTTGTAAGTTTGGCAAATTAGCCTAATTGGCAAGAATCACCAATTAGAACTACAGTTAATGAAGTAATTCCCTCTCTTGCCCGTACTGTATCCTCCCCCTTGCTTCTCGCCCCACACTGTTTATGTCTAAATACATGGGAAAGTGATATAGCCTTGGTCCACTGAAGAACCAAGATGAGAATAAGATTCCAGGAATGTGTTTGTCTGACAGAGTATTGAATTTAGCTAAGATACTATACAACTGTACAATAATAGTTTACAGAGCTAAGAATCTATGAAAAATACATAAAAAGCAAAAATCTTTTGGCATCACTATCACTACAGTTCTTGATGAAAGTCCCTCTCCAGTTCCCCTGTAGGCCCCATTCAGACACTGGAAGGCTGCTATGAGGAAGATTCTTTTATCCAGGCCAAGCAGCCCTGACTTTCTCAGCCTGTCTGCTGAAATGTTCTGCTCCTTCAGATCAGGGGGCTGCCTAGCACAGACAGAGTACACCGGGGAGCCATATCAGCCAAACCAGGGTCTGGTTTGCTTTCCTGAACTGTATATTCACTCACTGGATTAGAGATATAGAGAAAAAATGCCAGCCTATTCTTTAAGGTTTTTGTCTATGGGCCCTCTCTGGGGGTTTTTCTTTTGTTGTTGTTGTTTTTTTGGGGGTTTTGTTCGTTTGTTTTTTGGGTTTTTTTTTTTTCTGATCAGATAACTACAGTTCTAGCAAAGGGCAGAAAATAACTGGAATTTCACCTTCTTCGAATATATAGTAATATGTGAGCACTTTCTTATATAAGTACTTGATAGAATAGGTCTTGAAAGAAAATAGGCATGGTTTTTCTTCATTAAATACATTTTTATATTTTGTTATCACTAAGAAAGCTATGTCATAGCCTCCTTGAATGAAATAAAGACACCTTGAAGACTGTACAAGGAGAATTTTAACATGTTTTAGAATCACTCTTCAAACACTGACAATAAGAGGAGTAGCCAAATATCACTATCTCAGATTATTATTAGTTTTGTGATGGACTAAATTTTTCTTCTATGGCACTACATGCATTTCCACAAAATTCTACAGAGATGCTATAAAAAAATCAAAAGGAAATTTTGAAAAAGTCTGGAAAACAATTGAGGTAAGAAAAACATATATGTCCCTCATATTCAGGTACTCAGTTTCCGTTTGCTCTGGTTGATACAGAAGTCACTGTGAAATTCAGGTCCTAAAGTACTTGGTTCAATACTGCCAATGTCTACCAGGTGGACTCACAAAGTCTGTGATAAGTGATCAGGTAGTGTACAACACCATAATGTAAAACATTTCTGTAGCACATCACTTGATAAGTTACTATGACAGTAACTTTTAAGTACGGATTCTGGGGTTTCTTTTGTAAATGTTTTTCAGTATATATAAATAATGCTTCCTCCCACCCACCAAACGCTTTTACTTAATGGTAAGAACCTAAGCCTACTGAAAATTACAAAGCTCATGTCTATCTTCCTTTATGTTAGCATATATGTTGATCAATAGTATTTTGCAGGTATTTAAGAAAGGGAAGGACCATTCCTATCTATTTTTACAATAACTTTATAAATTTCAGTTTTTGACTAAGCTGGTAGAAGAAAGTAAGGGAGCTGTTCTCTTTGCAGCATCATGAAGTATAAATTATTTTCTGAAAGATGAGCAAGTTTTAGTATGCTTCCATGGTTTAACTCCAATGTACACTTATGTCAATATTTTTCTCCCCTGCTTTATGAACAGAAAGAAAATGGAGAATGTTAAGAGAAGGACTACTAATGTTTTTCTCTGCTGAAACACCACTGTACTAGGTTGCTTTTTTATTTAATATTCTAATATATGATAACAGTTATTGTTTAACATCTCAAGAATATGTAAGGGAGCAAGGAGTATGACTGTCATATGTATCTACACAAGTGGAGAAAAAAAGATAACAGAAAAACAAAGGATGCAGTAAAGAATGAAGAATAAAATGTGTTCATTGAAATCAATACAACCACCTATACCATAAGAGATGAGAGCCTGTATCAATGTCTTCCTTTAAGAAAGCTAACTCGACCAAAGCATTGGAGTGGTGAGGGTTAAATGTTATACAAATACTACCTAATCCACCTGAGATTCTTTTCTGAAATTAGTTTGAGCACAACTTGTACAATGTAAAGATGTTTCCCTGCTGGAACAGACTCATGCCTAAGCACTGAAAACTAGCAAGAGCAATCCATAGTAATATATGTACATCTCTTTATCTTGGTAAAAACAGATGAAGCTCTCAATTTGCCAGCTAGTTTCAAGTGGTACAGAAAATTATGCATTTCAAAGAAAAAGTCTATTAGTGAGGGGAAAAAAATAAAAAATGAGAGGTAAAAAAAAGATAAGAGTGCCTATTTTAGATATAATAAGGAGTTACTATTATCTGGAAGCGCTGTTGTCACTGATATTAATCTTTTCATTAACTTATTTAGCATGAATTCATAATCTGGCTGACATTTTAAGTAAGGTCTCTACTGTGTCTGAAATAATCAGTTTGTTCTGCATGGCAAAACTATTTATTCTTGTTATGTTAAAATGAATCACATTAAGAGAATCTGACTTCAGCTGGCAGTTAATTGAGATCAGGGATACGACACTGGTAATCATTTTACAAATGAGTCCTCTGTTTGCATTCAGTTCTGACTCTCAGCTCCTAGCAACTGTCAGGTCTTTGTTAATAGATCCTTATCAATGGAATTCTTTAGAATACATCCCTGATTAAATGAACATATCTGTTACTATGCTTACTAGTGGCCTTGAATGAACTGTTTTTGAAAATCTTAAGATACAGTTAAGATTGCATTTGACCTGAGATAAAGCAATAAGATTTCAATAGTATTTTAACAATAAAACAGAGTATAGCTTGCATTTGATTATGTAGCAAGTAATATTTTATTGCCAGACTGATTCATAAGAAAGCCACTTGTCTTTTAGAAACAATGTAAGTAAAACATTCAAGCACAAATTGCAGCTCATGGAGATCCGTGCGGTTATTCCTGTTACACAAAGCTGTTATGTAGTACTTTCTGATTACAACAAGCTTAGTCACCTTAACCAGTCTAGAAGGAAAAGACACACACAATCCATCTGACAGTTGGACTAGAAGAATGTTGTAGGTTCCTTTCAACCCATTCTATTCTATTCTATTCTATTCTATTCTATTCTATTCTATTCTATTCTAGTCTATTCTATTCATGTTTCATTATGTGCACATAAATTACATATTCCTTCTTAGTAGACTATATGGATCTGTAAGGGAAGATTTTAGCGATAAATGCCAACAGTATTACAGACCAAGCAATCATGGAAGATCACATTATTAACTCAAAATCTTTCCTTATATAATGTACACATAAATTTCAGGACACTTATATTTGCATTGATCACCTTATCCTTTATTCAGTGTGATATGCAGGAATAAAAAAACAACAGATTATGATGTATCTTTAACAAACAATATTAAAAAATCTTGAATTATCCATTTGAGCTCAAAAAGTAACATTAAAACAGTGTTTGCTCATAAAATAGCCCAATTCTTTCTAAAATCAGATGCTTGTGTTGAATTAATTTAAAGGGTTAAGACCCACTCTGAATATTCTGTCATTAGTTGTGGATGGTTCAGCTCAATTGCTTTCTGCCTCTTAAAATGCAACATTCTTCAAGTACCTTAGAGTACTAAAAACTTGCATCCACTTGCAGAGCACACATGTAAAATCCTCCTTTCTGTCTTCACCTCCACTATTAACTGCTTTGTAGGACAGCTATACTTTACGTGTTACAGCACAATGGATGTTTTCTTGAAACTTTCTGCGTGATTTTGTATTGTATTGTTTCACAGAAGTGAAAGTTGGTGGGATATTTAGATACACTTCTGTCACCCTGCACAACTTTACATTCAATCTGCCATTGTAATAAAATAGTGTACTCATCCTGATGTAGTCCTCGGGTAATATTACACATAAAAATGTATATTTTGGATAAATCCTTGAAATATTGACACTTACCTGACTCAAGCATTCTTCAGATTTTTTTTTTTAGTGTAACCAGTCCCTGTTTCATAAAATCTGTCATTTTATGTCACTAAACTTCAGGCATAACTCAACAGGAACCATGCAAAATGTTTTTATGGCCTGTACTGAAAGATTTACTGCAAGACTTCTAATAAAACCAAATTGCAGTTTAGCCAACTCCTACTTACTTTGTCAGTCATATATGTTTTCCTATCAAAGTTGTATCACTTGGAATTAGATTTTTTGAACAAAATTCCTCAGCATTGTTATTAAGTATCATTAAGATATATTGCATGACATAATTCTAAGCAAAATTATGTTGCACATTTTCACAATAACAGCCAGAAGACTACTATGCTATAATACAGCTATGTACCAACATTTCAGGACAAAACTTCCTCTCTTCCCTCTCTTTATTTCAGATGTGTGATGTCTTCATTTCAGTTTGAAATGTTCCAACAAAGTTTACTGCAATGATGAAAACCAGAAGTAAAGCTTACCATGGATTTGTTTTTGAAAGGACAAACAGCTGATTATAAATCAGACGTATATGCCATGTGCCTTTTTTTTCCTGCACCATAACAATAACTAAAGAAGAAGAAAAAAAAATGTACCAAAAAAGATGTACCACTGTAAGCATGTATTACTTTTTTAATATAATATTTTGTCCTTGGTTTTTAGATTAAAGTACAAGAATAAAAGGAGTTTTCCTTCATTTTCAGAGTACTAAGCATACCCAGTGCTGCCACTTTCCTCTAGGTAAGAATCTATATCCCCATATAAGTGAACTGATTTAGAAATAGAAGCTGAAGCAAATAGATTTAGTAATTTCTGGTTAATCCTCAGATGAAAGTAGTGCCTAAAATTAGGAAGAATTTTCCTAGGATTATTCAGAAAGGTAATTTTTAAACAGACATGTTTTTAATCCTGATATTGTATATTACATATGCATTCAAATAGTTTACAACTAAATAAATGTTAGTTTTATCTTGGCTCAATAGTGTAACAAAGTTGGATCTGATCCTAGAAAAGGCTCAGTCCCTACACTTGTCTTTGACCAGAACGGAAATAGAAAATGCTCAGCAACAGCTCCTCAGCATAAAGGATGCTTTAAGATGCTAAAATATCTACTAAAATTTCTCCTTCCCCTGCACATCTTTTTCAGATTGTTAGAATAAAGTTTTAATATAAATAAAATATTATTTAATGCAAAGCATTGTATTTTTCTGAGGAAATGCAAAAATTTAAAAACTTTTTTGTTTCCCTGTCTATTTAGAAAATTATAATGTAAAAAACATTTAAATAGTGTTTAACTAGAAGATTATTATTTTTATGAACTTCAGAACATGACTGTTTCATTAAGTTCAGATTAAAAGAAAGAAAATTAATGTACAAATTGTGCTTATTTTTTCCATGAAAAAAGAAACACAGTTAGCAGATTACTACAGAAGTCATCACTGTGTATAACATGAAAATAATACAAAGCCTAAGGATTTTTTAACAGTATTGTGGTTTGACACTGGCCAAAGCCAGGCACTCAGAAAAAGCATTCACTTATTCTCCTCTGCTATAGTTGAGCAGAGGAGGAGGAAAAAATGAAGGGCTCGTGAGCTTAGATGAGGATTAGGAAAAAAATATTCTAACAGCTAAAAATGCCTAAACTTACACAGTATTAAGAACATTTATTATTAACAAAATCAGAGGAGGATAATGAGGAATAGAATAAGCCTTTAAAACACCTTTTTCCTCTCCTAGCCCCTCTCTTCCTCTCACAGCCAGCACAGGGAGACAGGACAAAAGGGTTTTGGTCAGTTTCTTTCTTGAATCATTCTTCAGTTCACTTAGGGAGAGGAGTGTCTTCTGTTCTGCTCTGCAATGGGGTCCTTCCTGCAGGATACAGTTCTCTGTGAACTTTTCTACTGTGGCTCTAATTTTCACAACTAGCAGTCCCACCCAACCTGCTGCAACGTGAGACCCTCCCTTGGGTAAACAATCTTCCCAAAACTGTTTTGCATGAGTCATTATTTCATGGGGTCTTTTAAGGATGAGCTGTTCTAGTTTGGAAGCAAGGGCCCTCTATCTCTGGAAGCATGGATTTTCTTTTTATGTTTGGGTCTCCCACTAGATTACAGCTTTTTTAGAATCTACTCACTCCAGCATGAGCACCTTTTCTCACGGGCTGTGAGGGGATTTTTGCATCCCCCTATGCACCTCATAAGTTACAGGGAGGCAATTTGTCGTATTACAGTTTTTGCCAGGGCTTGCAGATGAATCTCAGCTCTAACACCTGAAGTACCTCTTTCCTTTCACTGACTTTAGTGTCATCATGTTGTCCCTTTTCACATGTCATCACTTCCTTCTTTTTCTCCAAATAAAAGGGAAAAAGCCTTGCTGCTCCTAGGTACCATTGCCAACAAATTCCGCCAGTTCAAAGATTTCTGCAGGACTTTGCAGCACTGAAAAGTTTATTTTGTTGGGCCTCTGTGTTGGGGAATCACTTCCTATGCCCCTTGATGCCAGTCTCATGGTCCCTGCCATGGCACTGGCTCCATTCAGTGCCTTTTTTCATGCGGGGCACTGTAAAGGAGAAGCTGCTGCCACCGCCTCCCCGCTTCTGCTCACAGCACGGCTGGTTAAAAACGGCTGAGCAGGGAATGTTTACTGCGAGCCATGCAGAGATATCTGCGGCCACATGGCCCCGGTGCTGGCTGCATGGCACCAGCAGCATGGCTGCTCCCGGCGCTGCTCACGCCGGGATGGCCCTGAGTGGCCGCCTCCTCACCCCAGGAAGAACTGCACATGTTTTTTTTCTTCTTAAATATGTCATTAACATAAATATGTTACCAAGATCTCTAACTGGGCCAGCAACATGTCCATCATCTGAGCCTCCAGGGACAGGCTCTGCAGGACACAGTAGAAGCTTTGAACAGCTCCTCTCACAGGAGCCACCTCTGTGGCTTTTCCTCCCATGAGAAAAAAAAAAAATAAAGAAAAAAGGCAGGCTCTGTTAAACCAACACAAGTAGTCATATTGTTTTCTGTTACATATGCACTACAACTCAGAATCACCTGCAAGTATCTTGAAATTAGTTTTTATCCTCTATTATGATGTAAGAACAAAATATCATTCACTGAAAATCAACCAAATGTAGAAATTTTGCAGCTGAAATTAATAGAATCATGATCAATTACTTGTGGTTTGCCTCCACATCTGTTGCATAGCAATCCAATTGTCAGAATATTTACCCAGAAAGTTGTATTTAGCTTTCAATTTGACAGGAATTATCCTCTGAGCAGGACTGGATTCTACTCAACAGAATGCATGCATGTTTTACAATAACTGATTGGATAAAAACAAAAAATAAAACCAATATTGAATTCCTAAATGTGAAATTATTCCCAGGCTAGGCAGGGATTGTGCAAAACATAGTTACTGTGAAGAGTATAGCGACAGCATGAAAATTAAAGGCAAATACTCATTCTCCTTCCTCAAAGAAAGCCAGAATAATGTCACTTACAATACCAAGGGGGAAAAAATTACAATTTTTAAGAGAAATGGAGTTATGTATACTGCCAATCATAATTAAAGTTAAAAAAAATCCTCTAACCCAAACCCAAAACCAAATGAACAAGTAAACAAAAAAACAAAAACTCCACCAAAATTCTAAACACTAATTGTCTTCCTGTGATTAGGACTGTAAGCCCTTAATAATTGGGTTGATAATTCTGCTTTTCCATGAGTTTGCTCAGGAGACAAATTTCTGCCATACTATTAAAATATGAATGTTTATTTCATATTTAATTATTACATATAAAACACAGATGAGCAATATCAGAATTAACAAAAAACAGGTAAGCTAAATCAATATGGTAGATCTCTATCAAATTTGTAAATAGGACAATCAGTTACATGCTTTTGTTATCTAAATAACATAAAATATTTTCAAAGACTATGTGCAAGGATAGAACATTGTCTGTGTAATAGTGGCATTTATTATTTACAATTCAATTCTTGGATATGCATAAAAAAGACAACTTTCACTGAAAAATAAATTCCTAAAGTCCCCTTGACAGCTGTCCTACCAAAAACCACTGTAATTTATAAACTCTGAATGTATATAATAAAAATAATGAAAGCAACAACTTTTCATCTTCTCATTTGGCTCAAAAATAGATTGACTTTTTGGCAATGGTGAAAAAAAGCAAACCTCATTTGAATAGCCTCTAGCATCTGGTATTCATTCCTTATGCTAATTGCAATTGTACCAGTATAGAAGAATAACTCAAAGAACTTTAGTGCTGTGGTCTTATCAATGTCGGTAATTTTTTTCCATTGTAGCAAATAGAAAAGGATCTGTTCTGCTTAATACATACACACAGGTATTCTTATAGCCAGAAATGTCTTTAGTGAGGTAATTAGTAGATTCGGGAGCTTCTAAAAAAGTATGGCTATTTATACCAGTCAACAAGCTCTCAGGCAGTCTACCAAATTATATATGTCTTTCAAAGAAAAAAATATTACTTTAATTCATGACTAAGATTAAGCATATAATCTTCTTTTAGTTTATGCATACCAAATGTTAGCCTCAGAAATACTTTAGCTGACCCTACAGTTTGGTGGTGATTTTCTTCTCTTGAAAATTCCATTTCAATGGTAGGAATTAAGTCAAAACAGTTCTATGTTGTTTTGCCCTTTTTAAGCAGCTAACATATGCTCATACTACCTGAGGAGATGGCCAGCAAGAATCCCACAGCTTCCTGAACTTCATTTTCTATTACCCTTAAGATGAGGCAGTCCTTGATAACCCTGTTATCTTTCTATGTTTAGATATCTGCACATAGATGTTCTCATGTGCCCTTGGTGTCTATGCTCCCGCAAGGTCAATGAATACTAGGGTTCATTAAAGGTATTTACTCATATGTATGTAGTGCAATCCAAGATATTCCATTAAATCCGCTGCACCTCTAGACACTGCTGTAGAAGAACAGTATTATCCTCTATGTCCTTGTACCTTTTGCGAGACATATCAATGTCTTGGATACGCTAAGTCATTGGAAGTGATGCTGGACTGTTGTGGTGTGATGTCATAGCTTGCCTCAGTTATCCCGGTCCTTCCCCAGGTGCCAATCACCTCTCCTTTTCCCCCACCCTGACCCCTGCTGAGCGCAGTCTGTCAGTCCTGGCATTCCAGAATGGCGTTGAGTGATTGGCAGAGTTCAAAAGATGCCTTCCACTCCTGGGGGCCATTGGCCCATCCAGGTGTCCCTTTCACCTGAGACCTGCCCACCCTGTTCCTGGTTGGTGGGATCCCTACCCCGTTCCCCCCCCTCCCCCCCCCCCTTCCCAGGGTTAAAAGGAACAGCAACCCTCGGTTCGGGAGTTCTGTTAGAGCTGTTGCTAGATTCAAGGGCCATATGGTCAGAATAAAAACTCTGGATTGAAACCCTCTATCAGAACCGACTTCTTCCTTCACCATCACCTTCAAGCATCTCCATCAGTAAGAACCTGAAGAGCGGACTCTCTGAGACAGAAAAACTCCATCCCACCACTACCAGGGCTCTGGCATGCCTGGACTTGTCCTCACTTGCTCTGCTACAACATCCAGCTAGCCAATAGTGTCTCTGGGGTGAAACATCTCAGTTGCTGCTATTTGTTTCAGACACAGGGCCAGGCAAGCCAAGGCACGTCCCATCAGTAATATTGGTAAATATTCCAATACTGGACATCTATCTTCAGGGAGCAGAATTGTTTTGCTCATCAATGCAGTGAATGAAGGGAGACGCTGCCTCTTTGTAGCAAAAATTGTAAGGGAAGTAAAAAAGCAGATTTGTTGGAATGGAAATATGGACCACAAAAATTGTTTCTTTTGGGAAGGAGTTTCTCCTTCAAACATAAGAAAACTCAGATTTCTAATAAAGTCTCCTTTAAAATGATAACTCTAAGCTTCCATAATTGTGAAAAGGAATTGAACTCTGGTTTAGTGTAAGGTTTTTTTCTGTCCTGTAGATCCAGTTCCCAGATCATTAGAGTGTTAATACTGTTGTCAAACCAAGAGGAATTGTTTCTTAGTCATGCTAGGAAATTTTATTTTATTTTATAAATACAATACTAAATGCAATGACTGAACACTTTACAAAATTTTCATTAATGAATAAGATTCCGGACAATAAATCTTATTTACAGCCTCATTTCTCTGATTGAACGTAAGTAGATGATGTTCTACATGTTCATTTGTATCTGTGATGGGTTGATCCCAACCAGCAGCCAAATACCCATCCTGCCATTCACTCATACCCTTCTACCAGGTGATGGAGTGAAAAATAATAATCACAAAGATACTTGCTTCGAGAGAAGGAAAGTTTAATAAGAAAAGCAAAAACCACTTTTGGAAGCCAAACAAAACAAGATATTCTTCCACTACTTTCTACTGGCAGGAAGATAAATAGCCATTTAACTCAGCACATGGACGTGTTACCTGGGAAGAAAAACACCATGACCACAAATATTCACCTCCTTCTGGCCAGAGCATAACACCACACAGAATGGACCAGCCCATTGTTCAGTTTGGGTCAGCTGTCTTGGCTATGTCCACTCCCAGCCTCTTGCCCATCCCCAGCCATCTGAGAGGATTTAATGAAAGGGACCAGAGGTAAGAGTGATCCTGAAATAATCCACTGTATTATAAAATAGAATAATTTAATATTTAATATTTAATTATGGTATAATTTTATATAACATTATAGAATAATTTATTATATAATAATAAATATTTTATAATTAAATATTTAATATTTTCTTCAATTTATTTTAGTAGTTTCATCTTTTCATATAGACAGTTGAAAAGCATATGGGCTATTAATTACTACCTCTCTTTCAGTCTTTTAAGTTAAGTGGAAGAAGGATTGCAGTTGCTTCTATCTTTTAATAAATTGTTTAAGTCCTGAAATTGTAAAAGACTAAATGGGAAAAGTAAGAAAATATGAAAGGTAAAGACAGTCTCAGGTAGCAACTTTAAGACTCAACACAAAGGGAAACTTGAACTGTGTTTGCTTGAATCTCTATCCCCAGAAGGGAGAAACTGAAGATAATAATGGATTATGTTTTCTTTCCTAAACAAATTAGAAAAGTAGGAAAACATTAGCATAAAACCTTCGTAAGCCTGTACTTTCCAATCTTTCTCTTCATCTTTGTATTATCTATCAAATCATTAAACTGTTTACAACAGACATTTTCCCTTATTACTTATCTGCTGTCAGAGAAAACTTTCCTGGATTCTGCTAGATCTATTACAAGCCTATGCTGCTGGTGGTATCCATTCCTGAATGTAAGTTATGACTTGCTCATTTGTGTTTGAGGTATTTTCATCCAAATTATATGTCTTGGTTCACTTGTGACTTACTACTGTCACATTCACATCACATTTTGGCAGAATGAACATACTTTTCCAGCAATCTCTTGTGCCTTTTCTCCCACTTATAAGACTCTCTTCTGACATTCTTGCACCTAATTTTTCTGCTGAAAAGGACATGGGAATGAAGAAGTAAAGCATTTTTGTGGATATAAACTTCAGGCAAGTCTGTGGTAAGGTAAGCCTGGTTTTGGGGCTATATTCTGGGAACCGAACCAAAGTTTGTTCGAGTCGCGCTTCATCTCTAAATTTCAGGTGATAACATCTTGAGTTAGTAAATGAGTTGATGCACTGAAGTCTTTGAGTTGGCATAGTTATTTTGTGAAGTGGAGCGCAAAATGAGGCCTTGAGTTAACATGCTAGTGTAGACATGACCATCTGAACTACAAATCAAATCAAATCAAGCTATTTTCCCTTAGTCTAACAGGCTTTTAAACATAATCAGTTATTCCTGTGTCTCTACAAGAAGTGATGCTACTTTTCTGTTTACTGTGAAAGACAAAACACCTCATGCAGAACCTCTACTCAAGGTAATTACATTTATTCCGTAAAACAGCTGGTCTTCTTAGTATTTTATGAACAGTTTAGGAAAACTACACAATAATGAACAATTGTCCAGACATAAGTGGTACTAGCTATATACATGCATGACACTAAGAGTGTCTTCTCTATGAAAAGTAGAGTTGATTGCTCTTCCTCACATGAGTCTCTTCTGCCTTTCCTTATTGTGTTAGAATGAATAATGTAAAGAATCTGTCAGAATGATTTACGTGCTCACCAGAACAATTTGACTGTAGCTAACTATCTCGTGCCTCATTTCTTCTATTCAAAGAGAGGATGAGAGATAGGTGCAGGGAGAAACTACAGAGATTTCTGTGCAGCAGAACTGAAAACTGTAGCTGTTAACATTTGCCCTTTATGTTTGATAGCCTACAAAAACAATACAGTTCCTAAGTAGCAAGCTGTGTGTAGATTTGCTAGAATAATTTTAGATTAACTTTCATTAACTTTCTAGAACCTTGGATAGTTTTAACCAGTCTCCATTTCCAGCTTCTTGCTAGGTTTTCTATATAATTTTAATTTTTTTCCTTTGCCTGTTTGTTACACCTAAGAGCAGGAACGTATTGTCACTGAAGAATCATTAAAATAATCATTCTTCTATTTGTAGTGTCATTCTGCTACAAAAATAGAGCAAGTAGAAGAACAGCTATACAGCAATATGAACAGCAAGTAAATAATTTCAACCTGCTGTGACCAATAAATGAATGCCTACAATAGAAGGCAGCTCTGAGGTGGAAAGATGAACTTAACCCAGATTTGACCAGAATATGGCCTTTCTTTTAGATAAATGGTTTCATCAGATGAGTGATCAACTAGCTGCATAAGATGACCAAACCAAGCAGTTGTATCAGCCAAATGAATCAACCAGTTCTGTAACTGCTTGTCCCTGAGTTTATCAGAAGATTGCAAATATATTCCTGAGTTACTGAAGCCAGCATGGAAATGTAGTTTTATCTCTCAGCAACTCAAAATGTAAGAAGTGGGCAATGATCAAAAGGAATTTCAAAGAAAGCTGTTGTGCTTTAGCCCCACCCACAGCCACTCACTCACTCCCCTCAGTGTCAAGATGGAGGGAGAATCAGAAAAGTGAGAAAACTCATAGGTTGAGATAAAGACAGTTTCATAGGTAAAGTAGAAGCCACAGAAGCAAAGCATAACAAGGAATTCAGTCACTGCTTCCCATGGCAGGCATGTGCTCAGGTCCTCCCCTTCTATTTCTTCCCCCAGCATTAAATGCTGAGCATGATGTTGTGTAGAATGGAATAGTCCTTGCATTCAGGGGTGGGGGTGGTGTGACAGATAGAAAATATCTTGACTCTGTATAAGGGTCAGTCACTTCTCAGCAATAGCAAAAATACCCCATATTAGCAACACCATTTCTAGCACAAATCCAAACAATGCCCCGATACAAGTTACTATGAAGAAAATTACCTAGGCCAAAATCAACACAAGAGCAATAGGATTAAGCTCATTTCAACTCAAATATTCCTTCCTGACAATCAGGCTGCTCGACTTAATGACAGTGAGCATGCAACAGATAGCATATGGTGGGTATCACATTTGTATTCCAAATCAGCTGTATATTTCCATTCCTGTACTACATGAATTGTAATTTGTACTTGCATTGTGGTACAAGTACTTTGCTCTATCACTCGTCTATATCCAAGCCGTGTATAGCATCAGCTATCCTGAGGAAAGTAAACTTGGTATTAAACACTGTCTTTGTAATCTTGCTCTCATCATAGGATCATAAATTTTTGGAATGGATCTTAAAGATCATCTAGTTCCAACCCTCCTACCCATGGGCAGGTACACCCCCCACTAGGCCTTTTTCAACCTGGCTTTAAACACTGCTGTGGTTGAGGCATCCACAACTTCTCTGGGAATGTGTACCACTGTCTCACCAGACTCACTAAAAAAAATTCTTCCTAATAGCTAACTTGAATTTCCTCTCTTTCAATTTGTATCTATTACTCACTGCTTTATTACTGCATTTCCTGATCAATACTTATAAGAACAGTTCCCAAGAAATATCTAGAAAAACTTGCTCACATAGTATTAGACTCTGACACCTGCTTATTTTAAATACACCTACTAATGTCAGCACAAAATTAACAAAAAAGAGATCCTGAACTGCAAAGAACTTATCACACCTGGTTAATATGTAATTAACTGCAGTCATGGACTACACCAGTTGTAAAGGCAAAAAAACCCCACTGGATCCTATCTTTGCCATACTTCTATCAATATCTAATTCTGGAATTGAAAAATCTGATCTGATTTCAATTCTTAATATATGCAATTCAAATTATAAAATGCAGTGATATATTATGCATAGTAGTAAGATTAATAATCATATTTAAATCATCATATTGATTATATAAATATTAATGAAGCTTTAGATTTATTTGTATCATAGATGCTTTAGAATTCAGCTACCTACAAAAATTTAGCACTTATCTTCTTATGTCTCACAAATTATTTGTAATTTTTTGAATTAGTCGGGTAAAAGTTGGTGCTAAATGCAACACTACTAAACCTGCAAAAACAAAGTTTAATCCTTTACCTTAGAACAAAAGATTTACAGCAGAATATTTCTTTGTCGTATGAGTTAACAGTATGAGCATGGACTGCCATCAGTAAAATTTTCTCAACTTAGTCATAATACTTATTTTCCTGTATACGTTTTTGTTCCCCAGTACTCCTACATTTTATTCCACAGTAATCCTATATTTAAGTAATTAAAAAGGATGCTAAAATAAATTAATGGGGATAACATGAGTAATCTCTTTGTCTGGATGAATACCCTCACTACTGAAGCTCACTTCTTTACTGCTGTCTATTGAGTCTGATTTTGCATATTTCATAGATGGGAGAGAAAGCATAGTTTTCCTTTATGTTATCTGCCTAGCATTGTGGCCTACATTAATATATTTCCTGTTTTTTACTAGTTTTAAGGGATCTTTACTGCAGTTAATTAGAATTTGGAAACAATGAGATCAACTCAAATTGCACTGGCAGAGGGAGCAAGGATTGAGAATTGGGGTGTCTAAGGTCAGCAGATGGTTTAGATCACCTACTGCTCATATCTCCTCAAATCCTTGAGGAGCAGAAGCCTCAGACTGAGGTGTCAGCATCTAAAACTTCTTTCCAATTCTTAAATGAGTTGACAATTCACTCCCTTCCACAGAAGACCCCAAGAGACCAAGTTCATTTGGTGTGTACAGACAGTACAGTGACAGGTAAACATTGAATTCAGATCAATATCCCATTTGAACTATCTATGCATTGGAAAGAAATGTGTAGACACACCCCAGGGACTTCTCACTACTAGCATCTGACTACTGTCCTAATACTGTTCACCCTGACTCAGAGATGGATGGTACTATGGCGTTATATACACACCTGAAAATAAAATGTTCTCTCTCTCCGTATCTTCATCCATGATGCTATTTAAAACACTGCCAAGTGATTCTAATTAACCTTTGTTTGTGATAAAAAGACCAGACCAGTTCTCATATATTTCCATGTGCTGTGGTCAGTCGTTCTGCAAACCATCATTATACATATGTATGCACACATGCTAATAATAAGAAATCTCTAAATATTAGATCTGCCCCACCATTTAATATTTTTATTATTCCTCTGCTTGAATATGTTTCTTGTAAATCCTAGTACCAGTTCCTGTGCTTGCTTCTGCTTCACTGTATTTCACTTATCTGACAGATAATATATTTATTTAGAATATATAACCATTTTAATATCTCTTAATTCTGTACTTTCATGATATTTGGTTGAAGGTTGGACTTCAAGATCTTGTTGGTCTTTTCCAATCTGATTCTGATTCTTGAAAAGTTCATGTCTGGAATTTAAACACACGCTTTTCTCCTTTTTAAAAATGAGCCTTTTCAAGTCTTTGACTAATTGCCTTTGTCCATCTCTGTCTTTTAATATAATTGAATTTGGCCCATTTGGCTTTACCTGCAGCCGTTTCGATTTCCAGTTTTTTAGCTGCACATATATATGCATATATGCTGCATGCATATATATGTTTCCTTGTTTGATGTCACTTCCATGTCTCATTGTTTACATTTTTTTATTGTGTCCCAAAATTTCTACTGTTTAATTAGATATTTTACAAGACCACATTAACAAGACTGACTTTGACAAGCTCCTCTATTTTTTCCCTACAATATCCTTTCAACATGTTTTTATCTATTCAAATTTCTATTACCCAGTATTTCTATCACCTGCATAAGATACAGATAACGCCTGTCTCTCTAAATCCCACAGAAAACCTAACTTCATTCTTCAGTTCAATTTTTCCTCTGTTTCTTATAATCAAATTGTCATCTGAGCTTATAGAAGTCCTATACAATATTTCCTATCATTCTAAGTGCTGGTGAACTGCAGCAACCAATTGACTACTGGTTAATCACAGCTTACTGCAAATTTTTCTGTTCTATTGCATCTGCTTGCAATATGTCCCAGTTCTCATTTCTTACAAAAGCAGAATTAATTCCACATAAAAAAATTGTAATAAACCTCTAAAAAATTATCTAAACAAACCATGACAATGTCTCTTCTTTTTTTTTTTTTTCCTCTTCTCCAGAGCACAGAATATCCAGTAACACCAGAGTCAGAGCATACAAAAAGCATGGACTGAAGAACTCTGCAGCAACTTGCTTAAGGGGATAGCTCTGATAACACCTATCCTGACCACTGGAAACTTGTTCTCAGTGCCTGCTTATCTCTGATGGCTCTGGGTCCCCATCCACATGGGAAAAATTTCTTGAACACCATCAAGGAGGGATTCTGAAGGGAAAAGGATGGACTATCCTCAAATCCTCCTTCCAAAAATAATGTCTTTATGTTGTAAGCAAAGCAAGAATATATCAAACTGGAAGGTAAATGGGCAGGAGTGTTCTAACATAGTTAAAAGAAGATGCCTTTACTAGGGTTCCTGGTTTTCTTCTGCCATTGAGCTGACATTTAAACAACATCATCTCACCTATACATATGTAATGCTTATATGCAGACTGGGATATGTTGTAATAGGATGAGAATTGTCAATGAACTTGAATAACTTGCTATGACGATTCAGAATCTTGTACAGAGATGTAAATTCAGTTGCCTAAATGTATGTATTTGGATAAATACAGACTGTATTTATGCTGCCTGACAGTATCCAAAACATCCTCACGGCGCCGGTAGATAAGAAATGAAGAAAGTCATGAAATCTCTGGACCACAGGCTGGAGTCCAAGCAGGTATTATAAGTATCTCCAATGATGTGCATATTTTGGCAGCTGCATACACCCCAGATTTTTACCCATAGACATATATATTTTAGATAAGAAGCTTTTAACACCAGAAGACCAATTTTTGTCTCTGATTTCAATGTTCTTCATAATGCAAATGAAAGAACCCCAGCTAAGAAATAGTAGTTTTGCTTTTGCAACAGAATGACCTTTGGAATGATGTCCAACCTTGACTTAAAAGGCTGAAACTGTAAGAATACATCACATCCTTACATCAGCTAAACAATTATTTATTACCTCAATGTTAAAAGCCTACTCTTGTCCAGATTCAGCCTCTAACCATCAAATCTCATTAGGCCTATTTTTGTCAATTAAAAGGAGTACCTGCCAACAAAAAGACCCAAACTTACAAACCTGCAACATATTTATTTCTAGGCCACCATCTTAAAAGTTCAAATATCGGTGCATAAAAGAGAGTGTGTTTTTTTTTTACCACCAGAAAATTGCAGGACTGTCCATATCTTGAAGAAAAACACTTTCCATAGTCCTTAGCCATATTTCCTTAGCAGTCCTCCTTCACTGTCTTACAGACAGCAAGATTGGACCTTAGGATCATCATTGGACATATATTTAGGACAAATAAAATTTGTGCACTTCATTAAGTAATCCAAATAAAAAGCAATGCATAAAATAAAACAAAATATCTGTTCACTAAAAAATAGTCTTCATAAACATTCTTCACCTTACTCGCTTAGGAGAAAAAAATAAAATGAAATTAAAAAAAATCAATCAAAAAACCCAAAACAACCAACGCAACTGAACAATTCCAAAAAAAAAAAAAAAAGATATTTCAACAAGTTTCCATTATTTTTAGTATTTGTTGTGCTAAGCAATGAGGGCTAAAATAAAAAGGACAAAACTAATGCAGCAATTTAAACAATAATACTACAAGTTTGCCTTGGAGGCCTTGGGATCTAATTAATGCTTAATTACGTTACATAAGAAATGAACAGAACTTTCCAAGGTGATAAAGACCAGAAGTATCCAGTATTATATTTTTATTCATTTTTTCAGAACCATATTCAGATGCACGATCATGTTAGGTGTTTTTCACTTGTTCGAACTAAAGTAATCTGTAACAAATGACAGACAGTTTAGGAATACAGAAAGAAAAACAGATGGAGAAAGACTGGTAAATGCATATTGAGACTGAGAAAATGAAAAATACAATATTAATTACAGTTAGGTTGGCCTGAACAGCCTCCGAATGGACACGTGTACTTTATTTAATATCACATAATCACATAGAATGTTTGAGATTGGAAGGTACCTGTGGACATCATCAAGAGCAACCCCCAGCTAAAGCAGGTTCACCTAGAGCAGACTGCACAGGTTTGTGTCCAGGTGGGTTTTGACTATCTTCAGAGAAAGAGACTCCACAACATCTTGGGCAGCCCATTCCCATGGTCGGTCACTCTCAAACTAAAGAAGATTTTCTTATCTTCAGTTGTGTGAACTTCTGAAGTTCTGTGTTTCCTTTTTTGCCAGTTGCCCTGCATCCTGTCACTGGAAACCTCTGAATAGAGACTGGTCCCATCCTCTGGGTACCCATCTTTAAGATATTTGTATGCATTGATAGGATCCCTGCACATTTATCTCTTCTCCAGCATAAACAAGCTGAGCTCTCTCATGCACTTTTCACATGCCGAGACATTGTTTGCTGGCAGTGCAGTAATAGATTGGTTAAGAAGTATTTTGTTATAAATTTTAAAAGAGCATTCTTTTAATTTTGGTTATTGCCTCATTGAAGATAACCATACAGTAAAGCAGAAAATAAATACAGATGTCAGAAAAATCCAAGATGTATCCTTACTTCTAAAAAGAAAAAAAAAAGTTCCTTTACATGCAAGCATTTTGAAAATATCGTGGAGGCAGCAGTGGGCTCTCAAGTTGGTTAATCTGTCCATTCTCCTGTGCTTACTGGATGTAAATGCATAATTTTATCTAAACATCTAAAATTGCAAGGTAACTACAAGGTTTTATGATGGCGCTTAACAGGATAAAATTCACTATAAAACAAATACAAAGCTAAAATGTTTTCCGAAATCTGCATATATAATTTCTTTGTTTCAGAGAAATATAAATTGTGAGTATTAATCAGAGTTTGTTCCTTAATACTTTAACTTGATAAACACCTACTTCACATTTCCCTGAAAACAGCATTAGAATTGTGCCCTAGATTACCATTTCTATCAAAGGAGATGAATAACAGAATTTGTAGGTATGTATTGAAATTAATTCATTTGGACTGAGCAAAATATAACAAGCCTTCTTTTGTGTTATTTTAGTAGTTTCTTGATAAAACAAGACAAAATATCCAGCATATTCAAATAAGTTTTAATATTACAAGATCTGTGAAATGTCTCTGATTCTCACATTACTTTCAGTTCTTTGGGGTTTTCATGTAAGAATTGAGGAACTTGCTTTTTCTGTCATCATTTAGTTAAAAGCCTCTAATAGAAAAAAGAAAAACAGAACCAAATCGTCACATTCTCTGGTTTTCTATACGGCAAAGATCAACTGGAGTTCACATTTTAACAAGGAGAGGGACAGACTATTGATCTGCTCTACAGGAAACAGAGTAGATAAGTGACTGATGCCATGGTGGAGCAGTGAGGAACACTCCATGGATGAGCCCAAATAATTTTGATGTATTTTTCTCATCTAGTTCTAAATCTTACAGTTCTGTTCTCCATGTCACAAGGTTACAACAGTTTTACTTTTACAAAGGCAAGTATCAGACCCTTAAACTGCCTGAATTTTTACCATTTTAACTCATTATAGTGCTCCTAGATCTCACAGATACACTTCTTGATTTTATCAATAAAAATAAAAAAGCTTGCCACAAGTCAGCCTAACCCAAAATACAGCATTACTTTTAATATGGGATAATATGACAACAAAGAATTTGTGGATTTTGTGTTCTAGCATATGTTATTGAATTCTTGAGGGCAACAAAGTAATAAAGGGTTTTGATGAACTCATGGGTATTTGGGAAGTACACCGCACACCAATCCTTTTGAAGTGTTTTGAGCATTTCAGGAGTTCTAAGATTTTGTTAACTTCATATGACATCTGAGCAAGATGCAATAAGGTTTTTCAATAGTCACTCACAAGGACTTAAAAAAACTATTTACTTCTTATTTGAAAGTTAACTACTGAAATACCATTAGTATTTTGTAAGCCGGTGTAATTTTCAGTGACTTTCTGCAAGCTTCACAAAACAGCACAGAAATAATAACAGTCTGAAATGCTTGTGTGATGTTGGATGAGTTTTCAATCGCCCTGAAAGCTTCTGTCTATAATGCATATAATTAGAGGATATTTGAGGTTGTAAGAGCTCTCTTGAGATCACCTAGTCCAATACAAAAACCTGAAGCAGAGTACTTTCAAGAAGGCTTCCTAGTATCATGTCCAGGTGGGTTTACAATATTTCTGCTGATGCAGACTCCATAACCTCCCTGGGCGTCCCGTTCCAGTTTTTATTCACCCTCTCCATGAAAAGTATATTCTTGTGTTCAGATTGAAATTCATGTTTTCCTAGTTTGTGTTCATTACTTCCTTTCCTGTCATTGGGCACCATTGAAAAAGTCTGGCTCTGTCTTCTTTGCACACTCCTATTGGTTATTTTAATAGAGGGATGAGAGCCCAGTGTGCTTTTCTTTCTTCAGACTGAATAATGCCAACATTCTCATCCTTTCCTCAAATGAAGGAATTCTTTAATCATATTCTTGTACTGAGGAGTCTAGCACTGGATATAGTGCCCTGGCTATAAGATGATCACATTGCTTTAAAAATTATTTATTAATTAATCAATTAATAAATTAATTGCCATAGTCCATCTTTCCTTACTACATAGAATTATTCACTCTCAAATTAAAATGCTTCACAGGAACATCATATATGTCTACTTCTATTCCCTGTATTTTTTTCCTTTTAAATGGGGCTGGAATTCCCTTTTCAGAACAGAACTGAATACTCTGAAATATCTTAAATGTCAAGAAGATATAAGTTGTTGTTCTAAAGCATTCATAAAATGGGAACTTCACACCCAGCAGAAGTTCTTTGTCAGTACTTTGTTTTGATTTCTCATTTGGTAGGTCATGATTAAACCATATGTTTACTTAGATATAGCTATATTAAAAGGTAGCACCTCTTTGCACCAAATCCTGTCTCACTGACACTGAAGAAGACAAATAAATATCTTTGTTGTTCGCAAAGTACAAGATCTCCAAGGTGACAGTGAAAACAAGAAAGAGTGAAGGTGGGAGAGTGCAATAAAAGTTTAGAAAATAAATTACATTGGCATGTGTGAAGTGATGAAAGCACAAGTCTTGGTCTTTTTTTTTGAGATGTATTTAGAATTCTGATTTACAGGGCCATGTGCAAATAGAGTAAATATATGAATTAATATATCTAATTAATTGCATTAGGGGTGGGAAAAATTGTGCCCTAATAAATACAAGGATGTAAATTTTGAGGAAACCTGTGAAAAAGCATGCTTCCTCTTGCATGAATTTAAATTCCAATACTGTGCAATCCTAGTCTCAGATACATCAGAAAGATTTTCTAATATTTTGCCCCAGATCATATGAGTAGCATTAAAAATTCAAATCATCTTGACTGCAGATATTATCAAGTGAATCAACTGGATCATATAGCATTTTCATTTGTAGTTCCTGATTTTAGGTAGTACTTCTAGTCTTTTTTTTTTATTGCAGGCAGACACAGACATAGATATTTCCTATGGATATAGGAAAATAAAAATGAGCATATGTAACAAGTCTTGGTCATTTGCAAAAGCAAGGTTACCTTTTAACCAGAGTTTGCAGGGGAAAGGCATAACAGCTGGTCAACTACAGAAGCCTTCATAGGTATCATTCAGGATTTCCAATCCCTGTAAAAGGCTGCCATCTACTGGAAAATATTTAATTAAATCTTAAAGCCATCTTTATGACTGTCCATCAAATATGGGAATCCTCTTATTGTCAATGGAAAAAAAAAAGAGTCCTTTGATATTTCAAGATGCCTTTATTTGGTCCTTGAGTTTACTGATTAAACAATTTGCATAGGACAAGTGATTTCAGGTCATATATTAGCAAAAATAAAGAACTACAATTTTACATTGGTTTTTATCAGAGGGTATAACTTAAAATTTAATACATGACTACTTCATTAGGAAATTATTTAATGTCAGATAAATTCAAACTTCCTTCAACTTGAAGGAGAAATATCCATTTTTTATGAAAGAAATGAATGACTGCATTTAATCATAAAATGTTTAGTCAGATTCAGTATTTTGCAGACAAACAGTGAGAGTTACTATCTTCCAGAAGTCTTTGAAAATGACACTTAGAAAAATTTGGAGGTCATTAAGCGTGCAATATACTTGGACTTTGTAAAGATTACTTAATTGGCAAAGACATAGCGCTGCATTTCTCCACCTTTGTTTTCTTCTGGTGAAGGAAAAGGTGGTAGTGTTGTGGAGATACCCCAGGCCAGCTTGTCAGAGGTACAGAGACAGTAGAGCCATGAAGTTACTTGGTCCCTTCCAAGACAGACATATTATTGTGGGTTCTTGGACCTATTTATTAAGAAGAATGATGTTTGGCTCTTTCTTATCGTAGCCAGTATCAACAAGGCAAAGCAATAATGATGCTTTCCATGCCACATACAGTCCTTGACTTACTCCAATCTAAACCTGTCCCTAGACATGTATATTCACAAAGTAAATGAAAAAGAGAATTCTGTGGGTTGGGACTCACTTGTTTTTAGCCTCCTGTTTTAAAACCACAGTTATCAGGACTATCTAATGATTTCTTTTCCTAAAGCAGCTGGACAGTTAATCCTGTACACACTTTAAATGAAATTTAGAAATTTAACACAAATACCTTTATTAACATCTAGTGTATATTATCAATGTAGTTAACACAGTGCCAATTAGTTACCAATTAAATGGCAATCATTTAGCAATTAAGTTAAACATACCCAAGTTTTACAGAGTATGATCCTAAGAAAAATAAAGCTGAATTTCAGAATGAAACCAACTGTGTATCAAGGAAAACAGATCTGATGATAATTAATGACCATTTTAGAAAAAGAGGACACACCCTGGGAAAGACCTCAGTTTGGTGTTCTAGATTTCCATTCAAGATGATAGTGTAAACCTCTGTACTGTAATTGCTTTATGTCTGAGTCCTTGCATATTATTTTGGTTGAAATCTGACTATTTGCTTGATTAAGCAATCCTTTTGCCTATATTAAGTTTAGCTGATGAAAGAAGCAGTCACATTGATTTTAATAATTTTTCTGAGAACAGAGAAGTGTTTTTCATGCTTAAGACACACCAAAAATTCAAGTCCTCTCTTCAAAAGACCACATCAATAGAAGCTTAAATATTTGCTTTGAAATGTGCAGAAAATATAATTAGAAAATCACATGTACAAAGGCTTTGTCAGAGAATTCTTTAATGGGAAGGTATTTTATCAAAAATTCATTTTGTCATCATTATTAATGGTATTTTTAAAATTTATTTATCTTCACAAAGATCTAGAAAGAGGGTATTTTCCTGCAAAGGAATCCAAATGATCTTTTGTCTAAAAATAAAATTAAACCAAAACAACTAAACTCTTATCCAAAAATTATTGACTTACATAAAAATTAGAACTGGTTGAAAATATTGCATTATTTAGCCCATTAACAAAACCAAAACATGAATACCAAAATATTTAACAACAAAGAGTTAAAACAAGAGACTTGAAACTCTTTTAATAAGTGGTAGATTTCACGCACAAAAGGACAGAAGGAGCCTCAAGTAGAGATGCCTATATGATTTATGCCTAAAAACTACTAATCTTGCATTTGGAAATAAAAAAGAAAATGTGAGAATGAGACAACATTAACTATTCTCAGGTTGCAGCCCTGAACTTTCTACATGTTTTCTTTCCAGTTTTCTCATTAGCCATAACTTCTCTGAGCAAGCTGTTCCAGTGCCTCATCACCCTCACAGTAAAGAATTTCTTCCAAGGTCTCAACTAAACCTACTCTCTTTCAGTTTGAAGCCATTTCCATTGTCCTGTGACTACATGCTCACATAAAATGTCCCTCTCCAGCTTTCTTTTGGGCCCCCTTCAGATTCTGGAAGGCCACAATTAGCTCTCTCTGCAAACTGAAAAAATCCAGACTGAACTAATCCAATCAATTGTAGGAGAGGTGCTCCAGCCCTATAATCAACCTTTTGGCTCTCCTTTAATTTTTTTAAGGCCAAGTTGGATGCATCTCTGAGCAACCTGGTCAATGCAAGGGTTTGGAAGGGGTACCTGTCAATGGCAGGGGTTTGGAGCTAGACAATCTTTAAGGTCCCATCCAATGCATGCCGTTCTATGATTCCATGATTATCTGCTGCTAGAAATTTCTCCAGAGGAAATATTGGACCATTACATGTAAGAATTACTAGGAAGAAGGCAGCAGAAAACAGAGACAACACAGAAAGCTCTTGTGAAAGAAGTTTGCAAAAACTCCAAAATGAAACAAAACAGAAAGCCTGCCACTTTAAAAATTGTACTTATGAGAGAAAGTAACTGGAGACCACAGAGAACCAAACCTGTCAGGCTCTCAGTTTTCCTGCTGAGATGGAGTGTGCTGACATAACTGCCTTAATATTTAAAGCTCTCATCTCTTCTGGCTATTGATTTGGAGAATAACTCATGCAACACAGATATATGCTGTAGAAGTCTGCTGAAGAGGTCTGCACACCATGTGGAAAATGTGACTCTCTTGCTGCTAACACTAACTGACACTGGTGACTGGGAGAGACTGATAAGATTCGCTAGAGGGAAAGAAGTGTTATTATACCAAAATAATAGGATTCAATTGTTGCCTCACTTGAATCTTACCCAGTCTTGACAGAAGTAGCTCAACAGAGTTTATAAACAGTTTAGAGGAAAAAACAGGGAAACAGATGTGCTCTTTCTTACAAATGGCAAATACACTTCATATACTGGGAGGTTCTGAACTAGTTGTAGCAAATGGATCTGGATTCAGATGCTGCTACTTCTGCATTATGTTAGAGTTATTAAACTTTTTCATCCTAATCAAGTGTCTCAGACCAAGGCAATAAAGTCTAGATTTGCTTCAGTACTTTTATGTCTGATCCTTAAACCAGTAAATCAAGTTGTTTTTTTTTTTTTTTTGTTTTTTTTTTTTCACATAGGAGGAAAAAAAGAGAGAAAAAAGCCTTGAAACACTACACTGATCATCAGAAAGCAGCTCAGTGGTAGATACATGAAGCGGACTGCTCTACGTAACAAAGAGATCAATATGAAATTGTGTGTAGAAGGATTATGTTCTAGGACAATTTACAGACCTACCCTTTCTGAATCTGTCTTTGAAGAAGGACCAATGAAGTCTGCTGTTCTTTTTGATTTAGTTCCTGTAGTCACCAGTATGGCAAGAGCCACAGGCACAAGACTGCCATTTTATAGCAGATGGCACAGTAACCTAGTGAAACCACTGTCTTTTAGAAAGATGAGTTTTACAAAAGCCACATGAAATATCCCAGTTTACTGACACATTTTGCCCTGAAAAAGTGTTAGCCAGTGACATACTCACCTGTTGTCTGATTATTTGGGAAGAACCTAATATGATTTATTTTTTCTAAGCATTGCCTCCTTCTCTCTGCCTTCAGCAAGTCGTGCTGATACATTTCTTAAACCAGTAGATACCTTCACAATCTGAATTCAAACCAGTCTGATTATATTCCTCATGATAACGGATGTAGTAGATGCATTTAGTGTACATGACAATTATTTGAGTTTCACTGTAAAATCCCTATGTATCTGGCAAACAAAGTAATAATAACTTAAAATTCTAGTTAATATTAGTTTTAACATTTTCATATTTAAATCTTCCTTTCAAACTATAAAACTCCTCCAAAAACAAACTGTGAGGTATAACCTCTGTGGCTAAAAGAGAACAGGATGTGGCAGGTGAACATTCTAAATGCAATTACAAAACTACCAGCTGAATCAAAGAAATGTGGCCAGGGCATTTAAGAAATAATGCTGAAATATGTTACTAAGATGTTTGCAATAATAATAAGAATACATTAACTTGCTTTACAGATTGAAAGGTATCACAAATTGGCATTTACAGTCCTCCAACAACTGGATTGGTTTGAATGGATTTTCCCTGTGAGTGCTGTAGTGACAGGTGTTAGATATATTTACATTTTCATTAGTGATATGAAAAAGAACAATACACTAAATGTTGCCTAAATTGAAATATTGCCTTAATGTAAGGTATTTTTTATATATCTCCAGGATATAAAAAGATGGTAAATACTTACAAACATGAACAGCAAATTATCTAAAAAAGAATTACACTGGAAGATTGTGAGGAAAAAATAAACTGAAAAAAAGGTAATTTTATGAGTTTCTATTTAAAACGTTAGTTATGTAGAACTGCCTATAAAAAGCTATGATAATTATGTGTCTTCTTGTTAAAGTATGAAAATGAAATAATGCTAATGGAATTAGTAAAGATACTCCTGCAAAAAGTATCCGAAGTTGAACTTAAAGCCCTTGGAAACATTTATTTGGATAATATTAATTACAGAAAAGGGAATATCTAAATGTCTATTTTTTGTATGAGGTCAGAGTGACAATACTGCAAGAGATGTTCACAGTTTATCTTCAAGGTTAATTTTCAAAGTTCATATTGAAGATCATTTGGGTACTTGCACTCAACAGCAAATTACTTTTGAACAATATTCCTCATTTTTGATATGCCAGTTAATTGATGAAGCAAGTTTCACTACCACTAAGTCTTCTTGACAAGGAGTAGTTTTCATTCAAACCGAGACACTACTGTTTGATTTGAAGGGGCTGTGAAATACTTTTAACTCTCATGGAAGACCTAGCTACTCATTTTGGAATTCAGTTCTGGATGATGTGAAACCTAGTGGTTGAGCAAGAGAGACAGAAAGAGTAATTTCTTAAACTGAGATATTTTTGTGTGCAATTGTTAACTCATCATTATTAGTTCCCATTTTCCTTGAAGAACAAAGGAAACAGAACTATGCAGAGATCAGTATACATTAATGGCCCTAACAGATAGGAGGGCATATTTTAAACTAAAAGTTAAGCTGTGGGAGGACATTGTGACATCTTATCCCTAAGAAAGAAGAAAGTGCCTAGTATTTGTAAATGCTTATGGTCAAAAGGAGCGACAGAAGTCTGAGGATCCAGAATCAAAAAGTTCTATTGGTAAATTACACACTTGGAAATTGGTATGTTAGTCCCTGGTCCTCTATATATAGGAGGGAGGGGAGGAAGGGAGGGGAGGAAGGGAATCACCTGTCCTGGTTCCAGTATTGCTCCTGCTGATGAGATGTCCAGCACCCTACCACCACCTGGCATGGGGATGGATACTTTCTTATGAATAGGTTTCTCCACCCAGAGGATATGTCGCTCCCTTTCTATGCAGATTAGTTATTGTGCTCAGTCCATTCTGGAAAGAGGTCAGAAGTGTTCAGGGGTCTTTTGTAGTTTAGATCCCTCTCTGCAGTCCATGCCCATTTCTTGGTCTCATTACTGCTCTTGTGTTGTCTTATTTTTTTGCTGTGCCCCTGTGGACTTGAACAAAGATGTTTGTCCCAGAAAAGTGCTGCTGTACATCCACCTGTCCCCCGTCTCCAATCAAAACTCTGGTTTTTTTCTCATGGCATATTAATACCAACTGAGCTCATCTCTATTACCAATATTTCTTAACTGCTGTAACTGTCTTTGGTTGTATTTACAGCCATCTGGCTATTGAGACAAAGAAATTAGTCCCTAATTTCCTGGGATTCTACAGACATGACTCCAAGATAACTGGTAAAACCAAATATAACAAGGAATTTATTTTATGTAAAACACAAATGCTCCACTTTATTATAAGTTAAAAATACATTAGAGTGTTGCCTGGAAATAAGGAATTGAGTACAATTGTTGAAGTTGCCGTAAAATCAAAGGCAAGCAATTTTTTGTCACGGTACTTTTTCAAACTACTACCAAGCATTCCTGGAACTTCAAGAAATAAAATTTTTTGAGCTGTTCAGTTTACTCAGTTGTTTCACATCATCTGTTGACTCCCAGGGACAAGACTGAAATAACTTCAGCACAGCAGGCACAGTGGGCAGGAGGAACAATGGCAAACAAGTTCAACATGTGAGAATCATACCTATAAAGTTCCTGGGGAGTGTTCATAGCTACATCGTTTCTAGAAGATTGATTAACTGTGGGAAATGGTAAACTGCCTGGAAAAGCACATGCTGTGGAGTCAGAATTTTCAAAGACATATTTCTGACACCAAAGAGACTACTGTACCAAAGCACTGCATTGCAGGTCCAAAGAAAGCAGACAGTTCTGTTGAAGATCATAAGCACATAAGTTTGTTCTTGACAAAATATAAAGAAAGCATTCCATGGCCAGACAATACATTTTTGGGTTTTTTCCCCTTCTAATTTTTTATTGTAACTTCATTATTCCAAAATTTATCAGTTACGTCATTTAGGCAAAGAGTCTGCACATTTCTAAATTCAGATAGATTTTCAAAGTAATGCTGATATAGAGAGGAACATTATTTTAGCTTTCAGTTGTATAACCATCATCTGTCTTTGTAATAAAGGAGTAATAATAGTGTTTCAGTTTCTGTTTAAAATAGCTGATATAATTTAAGAATATATATAATTGCATTCTGTTTCTTTCTATTGAAACAATACTTAGTTATTTGAACTCATAAAAAAGTTTGTTTTAAAATAAAATATATCATAGATTATTAAATCTCTTTTAATACCTTCTTTAAACTCATATCTCAACCAACCATAATAATATTTTCAGTCTATCAAATACATCAGTGATAATACTGATATTTTCTAGTACCATTACAGTTTTAATGTTTCTCAATTTTATGTTCCAGCTCTGACTAATCCCAGTCAACAACTCAGTGCCATGCAACTGCCCACTCACTACCCTCCACACCCTATGTGGGATGAGAAGAAGAATTGTAACAGAAAGTAAACCTCATGGGTTGAGATGAGAAGAGTTTAGTAATTCAAAGAAAAGGAACTACAAGGATGCTACAACTAAGATTAATAAATAATGAAAAATAATGAAAAAGAGCAAGGGGCAAACCCCAAGAGAAACTAATGATGCTCAAAGCAATTGCCCACCACCCATGGATATATGCCCATGTGTCATGCTCCAAGCAGTGATTAGCCCCTCCCAGCCAACTACCTCTTTGGCCTGTTGGCTTCAGCTGTCCCATCTGTGCTACCTACCATCTTCTTGTGCATCTCCAGCAGAGCGTGAGGCACTGAAACATCCTTGATTCAGGGTAGACAATGCTTAGGAACAACTGAATCATTGTGTTGTCAACATTATTCTCGTACTAAATCCGAAACACAGCACTGTACCAGCTACTAAGAAGAAAATTAACTCTATCCCAGATGAAACCAGGACAGTTGCTGGTAAATAAGAAAAAAAAAAAGAGTTGGACAGTCACAGGCAACTATTTAAAGCACTCTTTTCTGCTCAGGCAAGACCAATACAACCTAAATCACCCACAGAATGTTTTGGGATGTTTAGATTTTTTACAAACTTTATTTATCACTCTATTTATCCTTTCTCTTTGTATACTAATATCATTCATTTCTGACAAATTTTTGCCATACATTACAGTTATAACTACTTTGTTGGTGTCTGTTTTCCCTTAAAAAAGAAAATTATAATTAAGACGTCTATTAAATTAGGTGCCTTCACCGCCAATCTTCAGCCAAGTTTTAATCCACTCTGTTTAGCAGAATGTGGATAGATTGAGGATGCTATGTGATTTTATGTCTCATATTTAATTCTTCTTTCTATTTTATGCCTTTGCTTTTTCTTTTTTTTCTTAAACTAATTTCTGGATGACAAAATATGTGATACCTACCATGTTGTAGTATTCTGTTGTACACAGTAAGAGAAACTCTTAAAAATTAATAACGTAGGCAGTCAGTGAGAATTAAAAGACAGTGAAGTCATTTACCTGTCAGAGGCCATAAATTAACTTTTTTTTAACACTTAGTTAAAAACATCATGTTTTTTAACTTTGCTGCCTCTTAACATTGTTTTTCAATTCTGAGATAAATTAAAGCCTCTTAAATTAAATCAAGTTTTTTCAAGTAAACAGAAAATTGAATAACGTAAAAGTGAAAAAGAACAACAGGTTGCAAACTGTTAATTTTTATCATTTCTTGAATAAATCGTCATTGTAGTTCTAAACAGCTGCTGGGCAGCTACCCTATTGTGTTATAGTTTCTATCACTTATAACGTGACCAGCCTCCAGAAATGTGTTGAATCAGAAGCTCAAATTATTTTCAAAATGAAGCGATAGTTTGAAAATTGTGAAATGCCAGTATCTGGTAACAACAGAATGAAAAATATTTGGAATGACTACACTATTCATAGTTTATATTGCAGAATTTATTACAAGTCCTTCAGAGAAACAATTAAACTTGGTATTTGTGTGCAGAAAATTTTCTCTGCTAATCTATGTAGGAAACACTCTTTAAAACACACATCTGCTTTTTCTTAAAACAATTAAGTTTAAGTTAATGTTTTAGGTAAATTGTTTTATAAACATGAGACTAAACTTAGTTTGGAAAATTATGTTTTCCCAAAACTATGCAATTTATCTTTTTCTTTTTTTTAATGTTTTTTTTTTCTATTAAGAATGACATCATTCAAGCATTAAAAAAACCCCAAAAAATTATAAAAACCCCTCAACCCCCACTTTTCTAACTTTCATGAAGTAAGAATAACAATATTGTTAACCTTTTTGACTGGCAACTGATTAAGCACCAGAAAATTCGGAACCATTTATATAAGCATTTACCCATAAATTATGAAATACTTCTTCTGTTTCTAAAAAAAAAAAAAAAAGAAAAATCATCTTTTGATTTCTTTTAAAAATAAATATTCTACATGACTAACTCATTAGAAAGCAAACTGAAGCAAACCCAGGAAAATCAACAAATTCCTAATAGTACTGCAAACTGATACTAGTGTTTATGCTTTTTCTGAGAAACACGGTACAATGGTGCGTATATCTACTTGTCTCGCATCCCCATATAGTTTCTTCGTTATGAAACCATTTTAAAGGGAAGAGAAGGTTAAGTATGAGTTTATCTTGGGTGCCAGAGAGTGACACTAGCTTGCTATCCCTTTACCCCCACCATTATTTACCATCTGTTTATTTGCAAGACAGCTTGTAACTAAGAAACGATGTTGTACTTTATAGGTACCGTGCTTAATTTTTACCCAGTCTCTCACCCCATTCATGGCTGTTACTCCCAGGCAGCTCTTCCTTAATATATCCTTTCCTTAACATAGAGAGCATCTCCATCCCTCCTTCCCAGGCTATCTCTTCTGAAAATCTTGTGGCCCTAAGCTGCAGTGCTCCCATCATGTAACTCATTCCACCATGTTCCTGTGATAGCAAATAAATCAGTTTCCTGAATTCACCATGGTTTCCAGCTTCTGTTCATAACACATCTGTATGCAGTGGTGTAGTGGCACATCAGCTGGGCTGTTGGCCTCTTCACTTTTTGGGAGACATGCTCTCTAATTCCTTTGGGAATTAAGATTAACAGGCATTTCCATCATATTCGCTAAAGTGCTGTTGTTTGCTTGCCCTTACTGATGCCCAGTAGACTATCTCTTCTGGGGAAAGAATTAGATTCTTAACATAATCAATCATCTGCTTTCTGATTACCAAATACATAACAGTTTTGGTTGCATGATGGGTCTTTATTTTATTTAGTAACCTTGACTCCTTTTCCACCTTATGGACACACAATTTTTTGTTAACTGCAGAATGTTAGATCGTCAAGACAGATTCACACAGAAGAAACTCCATGAATACCAGGTACTTAATACCCAGATACTCCTTCAGCCATATGACATCCTGAAACCTACCCTTTTCACACAGGTAATAGAAAATAAAAGAAAATGTTGCATTCATAGATGGTCTATAAGAACATAGAATTTTTATCAGAGATTTTGCATCTTGAATGTCCCCTGAAATTTTCAAGGTATTTCAGATGTTTCTTTTTAAAATTCCTAGTTTTAATCATACAAGAGTAGTTGAAGATTGTTGACAGTTGAAGAAACAGGTTTTAGACAAAAAAAAAAAAACTGTCTAATTATATACCAGGTTCATACACATTACTTTATTTTCCTCTTGTCCTACTTATTCTTTTCATAACAAATTGACATTCTATTTTGATAAAAATTTTAGGAGTTCTATATTTACATTAAATATTTAAATCAATCTGTATCAATCAAACTTGATCTTCCATTTTACTGAACACCTACAATTTACATGGAGTTGTTGGTGCTCAATATCTTTGAAAGCAGTATTATGTATCAGATTAGGCATTCATGTTGAAGAAGTTGAATTAACAATTTACTGCTATTGACTTTTCCTCCTTCTCTAGTACTTATTGTTTGCATTTTCATTATACATTTCTTATTGCAAAAGATATTGAAGATTCTATTGCATTGCAACAGAACCAGCTTCTTTTTTTTTATTCCCAAAAATATTGTCTGTCAGTATCTGCATTTATGAACTTTTAAAAATATTTTTATCTTGTTAAGATAGCTATAATAGTATTTCTTTTTTCTTACAGTTAGTTTATTTAGTTGGCCAGAGTAGCTAAAAGGAAGAGGTTGCAAGATAGATCAGAAAAATGTTTTTTCAAGACCTTTGTTTCAGAAACTGCAACAGAATGATTACCAAAACATTTTAATGTGTAGAACTATGGTCCTTTAATTTTTAGTCCAAAGTTGAACACTAGGTGCATTTTCTAGAAAAGCTGATCTTCAGCAGGAGACAAATTACAAAAATGGTTTGTAACCCTTATGCAATGATTAAGGTATAGTTGAATCCAGTATTAAATAATCATGTCATAATGATAATAGTGAAGAGAAATGTAAACACAAAAACAATTTCCGAAAAAAGTAGCTAAAAACTCTGAGGCATAAATACGTAGAGATTAAAAGGGACCACCAGAATAAATGCTTTCACATTCTTTCTATTCCAGTGGCAAAAATGTAACAGAAAATTACTTGGCCTACACAAACAAAACAGAAAAGTTTGAAATATTGCAGCTCTTACCAATAGCATTTTTCCAGTGCATACCCAACCACCATCACAGTAAACAAGCTTTTGAGGATCCAACAGTGTATGGTCAAGTGTAGACATGGTTTTATGGGCACAGATTCACATAAGATTATAGCATAAACAATGTAATTCATATTTAAATATTATAGAATAAGTATGAAAATAAGTATTTGGTATTTGAATTATTCATAAAATACTGAATGGAGAATTTTTACAAGGGTGAACTGAAACATGAGAATATTTAGTTTTGAACTAAGTTACATATTAAATGCAATGGCTTGATTTGAGTAATGATTCATAACATACATTTTTATTTCCACATATACACAGTATATAAAAAGTTTGTTTCAACTATATAAAATTTAAAGTTTAAGAAATGCTCTGGCTTTTTGCTTTCTCTGTCTTTGGAGAAAATGTTTCAATTTGAGATGTCACAAAAGCACATTACAAAGCAATCAATCACAAGAAGGTAGATTTCCAGATTTTATTTTATTTGCATCTCTTGAAGTGTTTATTCTGTGCTTACTATTATAGCAAATCACTGGATGGTGCTAACTGCAGGTACTTAATTAATAGCAAAGTACAGTTCTAACTACAAGTAAATTGTTTGAGATACAAGAAAAAAAAGAAACCCCAACAAACTAAGCAACCAAAAAAAAAATCCCTCAAAATTTCTCAAAATAAAAAACTGAGAAACAAAATTTAAAAGAAAATGAAAGACTAAATCGAGATCTAAGTGACATAAGAATTCAAGAAAGTCTCCTGAAATACTGCAAAAAGTGAAGTGCAAGAAGGCCAAATAGGCAATGCTTCCATCCTCATACAGGCATAAAGGTATTCCTTGCAAAAAAATTTACAGTGCCCATGTTAGTACTGTAGCCTTGGCAAAGAGAAAGCAACATTTTAAATTCATAGTCATCAAACCATCTTTTATTGTCTTTAGTGTATCATAAATATTATTTTAATAGATATTTTACTAGTAATTGAAGAAACAGTGGTTCAAAAGGGATAAATTTCTACATGCAGCTCTCTTTTTAGTTTATTTCCCAAGTGGACTATGATGCCAGAAAAAGTTCATGTAAGTTATATTCCTGTTAATGAGAGCCAGTCTTAAGGAAAGGATGCTTTTGTGCTAAATTTAACCTTTATTATCTGTTCCATCATCATGAGTGTTTCCAGTTCTGTAATATTCTGTACTGAAGGTCAGATATGAACCCAAAAAATTGACTATGAAAATTTCACCCCATTCCCTATGGGGTGATATGTAGCATCACAGGAACTCTCTCCCCTTGGTCAATCCCCAAGCCCTCAGCCCTGGAAACATCAGCAAGTATTCACCATAGAGTGAGCCCTCCCAAAGGGAAAAACAGACTCCCCATGGACTTTTGTGTCACAACTTCCTCTGGTTTCTCCTTCCTGTGTCACTGGCTTGGTAGCCCTGGTGGCACCCCCCTTCCCCTGGAGGCCAGGCCCCTCTGCCCAGCCCTTAGCTATGCACCCCATCCTTTCCCCTTCTCAAGCTGCCTGCTTCACCTGGTTCACTCTCTTTCTAGCCAGGTTTCCCTTCACCGGCTGTGTTACTCCGCTGGAATAAAACCTTGCAAAAGAGTCTTTCTTGCCTCCATTGCTGAGCCAGCTGTGGTGAGTGTTGAGTGGAGGCTTGACTGCGTTGCCTGAATGTCAACTTGGCTTGCCTTTCGACAGGAGAGGCTTGCTGGGGACAAGAGATAGGCAGCAGCACCTACCACTTTAACACCAACATTTTTACTGATCAATATTCTTATCACAAGCAATGGTATTTCTATATCCTTCCCAGGCATTAAAATTCCCCAAACTGATAACATTTGTGATCTACAGACAGAATCTGACGTATTATATTGGTTCTAGAATGGTGTTCTCCAATTTAGCACTCCTGCTAAAACCACACCACTTCTCGCTCCCCCTCCTCCTCCAAGTGGAAGCACAAAAGGCGAGATCACAGGTTGAGATAAGAATACTACTGAAATCAACAATGAGGGAAGACAAAAACAAAAACAGTGACAGCAACAATATTAATACAAAAGGATTAAGACAAAGAAGTTATTTACATGGAAAGCCAACAACAGTAAACAAACACTGACCTGCTCTTGTCCACCACCTTTTCTCCTGACCAGTCAGAACTCCCTCCTCCTCAGAAGGGAGGGTCCCTTCCCCCTGCTCCCATTATTGGCATGAGGTGGTAATTGGAATATCAGGGTCCCGATAGCATCTCCCAGCTATTGCAAAAAATTAACCATGTCCTGGCCAAAACCAGGTCAAATATTCACCAATCATTTTATTTTCTTAATAAGTACAATTAGAATAAGGAAGGGATACATAAGGTGCAGCATTTTAGTGGTTGAGATTTTATGTGGCAATGGAAAAATGTTTGAAATAGTCAATTTTTTTTGTAGCAATCCTTTGAAATTCCCTGAGTGTAGTTGTTTAGTTACTACAAACTATTGCTTCTAATTGCACTAAAAGTACACCATTCCTTCTTTCATTATTAGTACCATAGATATTGCTCTCATTTATGCAGAGTTTTTAAAAACATTCTTAATATATTTTATTTCTCATCTATTATTGTGAAAAAGCTCTGCGTTTCTTCTTCCCAGTCAGGTCTGGTAGTTCTGGAAGAAAATATAACCAGCCTTTTTCTTTATATAGCGATCTGGAAAATAAGGTCTTCTCATTCATAGAATACATTTCGGCAACAGTGTAGTTTCCAAATAGTGAAATCAAATCAAAACCAATTTTTTTTTTTTTACCCTGATTAATCTAGCACACTTCCTTTTACCTAAAACTAATTATATAATAATAAAAAAAAAAACTCAATATTTTACAAGAACAAGGGAGATCTCAAATGGGTCTGTGGAGCAAGAATCACTTCACACTATATTATCCAAAGCTAGTTGATATAACATAATATGGATTTATTTTATTCTGTAGTATAAAGCTGATAGCCATGTGCAAAAGTTTCTATATAAGAAAAAGTGTTATCAAATACAGGGAAAGAACAGGAAGGTATGGATACCTAATGCTTCCTTATTTCATCCACTTTCCACCTGATAATGAATGCAATCATCAGAATTTAACTGTTTATTTAATTAAATACTGGTTATGAACCCAAATGTAAGGTGACAACAATACAAATTATTTGGGAAAAATTATAAGGTTTATAGGCGAAGTGCACTTTCCAATGATTTCTTAAGCATCCATCTTCCACTACATAGCCAGACAAATAAAATAAGAGTCCAATTAAATAATTCTTGATCGCCAGTGGTATAAATGATTTTCCAGCTGACAAAAGCAGACCTTCACTGTAAAAGTGAAAGGTCAAATTTCTTGAGAAGAAATGTCATTCATGCACTGGAAGGACATCCTTAAATGGGAAGAAGAAGGTTTCTTTTCATCTACTTGTCATACTGTAACAAGTCATATAGTATCTCATGGGTAAATCCAGATCATGTACAGAGAGAGACCTTAGGACATAATGTCAGTAAGATTAAAAAGACAGAAAACTTGTTTTTTTTTTACCGATGTGTTTTCCTTGAGTCCTGCCGTACTCTACACAGACCCTTTCTGCCACTTAATTGATTTTCTTTGTTTCTAACATCCAAGCAAAAGATCTAAACCATGTAGCTGTACTCTTGTGCTGATGGTTTGAATAACTTTTGCTCAAGATACTGCAAGACATATGTAACTGCACCATGGAGAATACCAGGAATCAGTTCTGCATGTTTAACCAAAACTCAGTGGTGTTTCTTAGAGCCTGATATGTATCATCAAAATGCTTTTGCTCCACTTATGCTGCTGCCTGTGGTCACCTCAGTCACCACCCACGTGATTAAATTGCATGCTCCTTCAACATCAATATTGCTATTTTCCCATGGGAGATTTTTATTTTCTTGAACGTAGCAGCATTAAAATATTTTGGAGCATCTATTTTCAGAAAGAAAATGGCTTTTAATCTTTTACTTCAGATGTAGATTAGCCTTCTTTTAAAACTTATGACTGTTTTTTTCCAGGCAAAATTTTTTGCCACACATAATTTTTACTGTCTGATTTTCTGATTCCTCAAGGAACAAAACCAACATGGAAACACACACACACCACACCACACACACACACCACACACACACACACACACATATATATATATTTATATTTTTTATTTATAAATATATAAATACATTGATATATTATTCATATACATCTTTTAATAAAGATGTAAAAATTAGCTACTTGTTATTAAAACAATTTTAATAATGACAGTGTGAAATGTCCTTTTTTTCCACACTTTGTATTCAGCTAATGAAGAATGCTTAAAGCAATGGCATTACTGGTAAGCTTAGAGTCTGCAGAACTGGAAGTCGGAGAGATAGAAGTACTCTTCCCACCTCCCAAAGTAGTGGTTTTCTAAATTAGTCAAGTAATTTACAGCCTGAGATTTATGATCTTTTTACTGGTTGTGTTTGGTTTAGTTTATTTTTGGAGGGTTTAGTTTATTTTTGGTTGAGTTTTTTATAGAGTTACTGTAACATGTAAGAACAGACTTATTAATTCCCTCTTTATACATATTTGTCTTTGTTATTATTTGCACAGCATTGTTCCTCATTTCTATTTTTATTATTTCTGTTTAACTTCTTTAATTTTCATTTTTATTACTAGGTATTCCATTACTTTATTTTACTAAGTATTCCATTCCATTACAGCAGTAATTTCTCACATGCATTTTGACAAGCCACTAACTATAATCTAGAAGCTACAGCAAAGAAATATCAATAAGTAAATGAGAATAAACTAGTTCATTTAGAAACAAGGAAAAAATATACTGAAATAACTTTGTTTTCCAGTTTCTACAGAAAATGAAATGTATTGTTTTCTTTAAGAATCCCAGATAATCAGAAAAATATTTAATTGCACTCACTCCTTAATATTTTCACGGCAACAATGCCCCAAAGCTCCAACAAAAGAGTGAAGATTTTGCTGGGCTAGATGGAAATATAAATGAAAACATAGATTTATCATTTAAAAGATTGGATACATGCAAAATATTGCAAATTTTCATGAAATCCTGTAATGTTATATTTGCATTTAGTTCTTATTCAGTTAGCAAGAGCATTAGCCTTGCTAATAAAAATTATTTTTGGAAAACAGTGTAAATATTTGTACTCTTCAAACTGCAGATAAAAAGTCACATTATGTTATTGCAAATACTGTACACACTTGTCAAAAACTGCAAAAAATGGAAACTAGTATTTACTCTGTTTCCTTTGAAAACAAGACCATAGCAAGAAAAAACGTGCAGTTTTAAGTGAACTTAATGATTCTGAAATAATGTTGCGCTTAACACTAGAAACAATATTGTGCTTTTGGCTTGTTTAAATCATCTTTTGGATTTAAACACAGATTAAATTCCAAATATAGTTTCAGCTGTTACAGCTTGACAGTTTCTTGGAAACAAACTTAGAAGAGGAAATCTTAAATGTCTGATGAATCACAATTTTAAAATAATTTTCTTAGGGAAAGTTATGAAAGTATTCAAATAGGCCATAATATAGAAACTGATAAAAAAATTCTTTATGAAAAAATGCAACTCCCCACAAAATCTCCAGAATGACTGCTTAAAGTTGATTCAGGAGAGATTATTTTAGATTAGAGGGTTGTGGAAGAGAAGAAAAGAGATTTTTAGACATAACAATTCTTCATCTCCATGTGTGTCATGGTTTGACACTGGCCAGATGCCAGGCACCCACACGAGCTGCTCACTTACCCTCCCCTGCAACTGGACAGTGGAGAGGAAATATAATGAAGAGTTTGTGAATTGAGATAAGGACTGGGTGAAAACACTCATCAATTACCATCAAGGGCAAAACTGGCTCAATTTAGAGATATAAAGTGAGATTATAACTAACAAGATCAGAGTAGGAAAACGAAAAGTAAGAAGTCCTTAAAACACATTTTTACTCCCCTCTCCTGCCCCCCCAAACCCCTCTCACCTTCCCACTAATAGTGAAGGGAGACAGGGAATGGAAGCTTGGGTGGCTTTTCTCACTGCTCAGGGAGGGGAGTCATTCTCCTGCTGCGCTGTAGGGTCCCTTCCCTGGAAGACAGTTCTCCATGAACTTCTTTAATATGACTCCATCTCACAAGCAACAGTCCTCCAAAACTGCTGCAAAGTGAGTCCATCCCACAGAGAGCAGAACCTTTCAGTCTGCTCTAATATGGGTCACTCTTCCACAGGGTGCAATCCTCCAAGAACAGGCTGCTCCGGCCTGGAAGCAAGGGTCCCTCTCTCTTCCAGGTATCCCCCTGGATCACAGCCTCCTCCAGGCATCCACCCACTCCAGCATAGGCACATCCCCCACACGCTCTGGGTGGATCTCTGCATCCCCCATGCATCCCCACAGGCTGCAGGGGCACAGCTGCTTCACCATGGTCTGTACCACAGCCTGCAGAGGAGTCTCAGCTCTGGCACCTGGAGCACCTCCTGCCCCTCCTTCTCCATGGACCTTGGTGTCTCCATGTTGTTTTCCTTTACTTGTTCTCCCTCCACTCTTCTCTAGCTGGAAAATTACAACCATGCCACAAACTTTGTTTTGATTTCTTCTTAAATATGTTGTGACAGAGGCATTACCACCATCTCTAATTGGCCCAGCCTTAGCCATCAGCACATCCATCTTCAGAACTATCAGGGATTGGCTCTGCCAGACATGGTGGAAGCTTCTAGTAGCTTCTCACAGAAACCACCTCTGTGGCTCCCCCACTACCAAAAACCTGCCTGTACAAAACCAATACAAAGTGCCTTAGCTTAGCTTCCAGGAAGATCTTTTCTTTGATCATCCCAGGCACAAAGGTGAGACTCACAGGTCGGTAGTTCTCAGGGTCCTCCTTTCTATCCTTTTAAAAGACAGAGACAGTGTTTCCCTTTTTCTAGTCTCCTGGGCCTGCACCTGATTGCCATGACTTTTCAAATATCACAGACAGTGACTTGTCAATAACATCAGCCAATTCTCTCAGGACTCTGAGTTGTATTTCATCTAGTCCCATAGACTAAAGTACCTTCAGGTTCCTCAGGTGGTCATGAGCCTGATACTAAAGTGCGAAGGTTTTTTTTCCCCCAGTCCCTATTCTGCTGCCCACCCCCTTGAGAGTTGTACAAAAGGATAGGGAATGACATCTGGACAATGGAATATGGAAAAAAACCTCCAGTATTTTATAAACATTAGGAAGAATCATATCACTTTGAGACTTAAAACATAATTGTTTGAGATCCATTTGTCCTTTTCATAGCTCTACCAAGACTAGGGAAACACATGCCAGAGCCTCAAGCTTTTGTCAAGAGGATATGGGTTTCTGTCTGTTGGAATCTGCCTAATTTTTATTTCAATAGAAGGATGAGGGTTTTGAGAACATACACTGAAAAATCACTATAAAGAGCCAGAAACTGCCTAAGTTAGATGGTGAGAAATGCTGACAAAAAGGTGATAAAAAGGTGTCTTTAGTCACTTTACTGTCATCTTCAGAACAAAGGGATCACTGACATAATTCATAGTCTTTGCAGTCATCCAGTGATAGGATCCATTCCCAATCTTTAAACTATATTTTCAATGGTTGCCACAACTGTTCAGACTACAGGGGAGTTTGGATTATTTTTTATCTTTTGCATTACTTGATAAGATCTCATTGTCTATCTCTGAAATATAGTAAATGCTTTCAGTAGCCCAAAAATATCTTCAGGCATCAACATAGTACACAATTGTACAGGATGGCATGTGGAAAAATTATGTTTGTGTAACTTTGCCCATGTGGTCTGGCAGTCAGCTTTTCTGCTGTGAAGAGAGGTGTGATAATTTGTGTAACAGCTTCTGTGAATGGCATTTCCAGGTAGCAGCTGGAATTGCTCACCCCACTTCTCTTCCTGCAAAAGCTTCTGCTACAGAAGGTCTGCACCTCCTAAGAAAAGAAACCTTCCCCTTCAAACAAATTGAAGAAACATATGTTTATGCAAAATTCTTTGAATTGGCTTTACATGAGCTCAGTGCTTCCCTTGAACTGCCCTTCTCCTCTTCTCTTTGCATACCAGTGAAGAAACACAGAATGACTTCATAACACAATGTTAAGAAACTCACCTGCCAGTGAATATTTTTGCTCTATTCCTTCCTGAAGTGAATACTTAAACATCTGATGATATATGTGCACTGGGTTAATGACTAAAATCCACATGTCCTTATTTCAGAGTGTTTCATTATAATGCTATAGAGTGTCTTCTTTTGCTTGTTAAATGAATATTGAATTAGCTTTTCTTCTGAAAGAATGAAGGTAAGCACTCTTCCCACTCTCCCTGTGCTTTGGGATATTAGTTTATAATTTAGAATATATATCTGGCAAAAAGGGGATTTCTCTAGGCAGAAGCTCATCTGTTTCTCCAGATGCTTTCTAACCACTGAACTATTGGATTAAAGAAGAAGTGCAGAGAAGTGGAAATGGGCATTTTACATTCCTTCATTAAATGCTGAGTTCCATCTGACAGTGGATCCTGAGAAAGCCTATGAGATAAATTTTTGGATGCAAAAATGTCAAAACAATGCTCAAATCTGATCAGACTTAGGCAGACTTTGATCTCTCAAGTCTCTTCTTACAGTCAAAATGGTGAGATAAATGTCAGATGGGATAGAAAATGGACTGAAAATTGATGGGACTCATGATTTGTTCAATATTCAATTGTAACACAGTTGACAGACAGCACAGTGCTGCAGCTAGCATAGTTTTAGTTCACTAATTGTCCTGGAAGGTGGGACAGAATGCAATCTCATCAGTTTAATGGATGACACCAAACTGGGGGAGGGGGGGGGAATGGAAATCTCTCAGTGTCCAGGCCACTGAAAAATAAATTATCCAATATTCTGATTCTGTGAGTCCAAAAAACAATGAATGATGACATAGTGAAGAGTCTTAAGGTAAGGTATGATACAACTGATTTGTCATTTGGCAACAGCTGCATGTAGAAACCCTGGTACCAATTATGAAGGAATAAAATAATTTTCACTAATTTATAAGAACAAAGCACATTTACTATTATTAATATAAATACAGCACTCCCATAGTAACAAAAAACCCCAAAAAAACAAACTGAATTACAGTTTATTTCTATTATTAGGTGTTGTGTCCTACAAATCTAAGTGTGACATGTCTCAAAAAAAGACTTGGAAAGTATTCTAATCCCTTTTAGCATGGCATACCAGTTTGCATGTGGTCAAAAAAAAAAAAAAAAAAAAAAGTTAGCCATTTTAATTTAAATCTTTGCATGAATTACTCTCAATTTCAGTAGGTGAAAAATCATAATTTATTCTGCTCCAGAAATGTGAATTTTCAGTTTGCTATATGGAGAAATTGGAAGGTGTCTAGAAAACTCCTTACTGAAGAGTTCAGAAGTAAGAAGTGTTTCATTTTATTCTTCTAGCATTAAAATTTTAAATAATCATAAAGTAGATCAACTTTCCAAATTGAATTTTAACTTTTACGGTTTTCTGTATCAAGGAACATGTAAACAATTGTGAAATAGATTCATTTATAGGTAGAACTAGATATTAATCTAGTTTTAAGCTATTAAACTAGATGCTCAAGTTCCAAACTTAAAAAAATTTCTCTCCTTAGTAGCTCTAACACAGCATTTTAGAAATCTTTTTGTAAAAAGAAAAAAAAAACAACAATATCTATGACATATGAAATGTAGCTTATGTGGTTATTTTGCTTATTTGAATTTTTAGTTTAGGACTATGGATTTACTACAGTATCCTTAAATAGAGAGAAATAACTAAACAGATGCTCTTTGCCAAATATGTTGGAAAAATGTTAGCAATTCAGAAACACCTAAAGGCAGCTAATAATCCAAGCATTTTTAATAGCAATGAATAATTCCACATCTGATTAAATGCAGCAGGGACACCTCTATCATATTTTCAGTGTGTGTAATTTCAAACAACAAATTAGCTAAAACAAAAATATTCTGATGAGCAGAAATAATTTATACATTAGAGGCTTTCTCCACTGTATCTTCACAATTCAGATAAATTGCTGTGTAAAACTGTGCCGCTGGGGTGTTATACATCCATCTGACAATACATGGGTTAGAAAAAGGTAAAATTTCTGAAGAAAATCACAGAAATTAAACCTTTGGTATGTCAACAGAAAACAAAATTTGAATTAAAACATAGGCATTTTTTTATTTCAGAGACATTTTTTATTTTCACTATAATTATTATTCAGTATTTTATTCAGCATTATTGCTGTTGCTTTCATAAGAGACAGAGGCAGCTACTGCAGTTTCATCTTATTGTGTTAGCAAAGCTAGTTCCTAAATCAAATATATTCTTTGGGCTTTTTTTCTGGAGTGCTAGAGTTTAAAAAAGCTGTGGGGCCACTTGTGATGTGTTCATGAATTTACGTTAGGATCCATGAAAATGGAAATTTTTTCAAAAAATCAACTGAAAACCCCTAAATATAGATATTCCTTGCTTTCTATAGCCATTGTGATACAGGATCCAATGAATACTTACACCTAAAATAAAAAGTAATCTTCTTCACGCCTAAAATAAAGTCAAACAAGACCACTACTTCACAAATGTCTAAATTATTTTAAATTTTCTCTCCATAGATAGGAGACCAACTACAAAACATCTCATATCCTTTGCTGTCTATACTTGTAGCAATCTAGTGGCCCAGAATCTTTGCAAGAAATCTGTTTCTTATCACTTAGATCATCCAGTTAAGATTTGAAACTTTCTATCAATTTCATTCAAAATTCGGAGCCTTTTGAAATTTTTCTATACCTGACAGGAATATGGTTTTAATTTTTTTTTTTTTTAAAGAAATTCTACAACATGTTATTGGAAAGCATCACCTGTAAGATACTTCTGTACTAGCAAGCATGACTAGTTCTGGTTAATTTCATTACTACACATAGCTCTATTTCTGGGCATTCTTATTGTTCTGAAATAAATACAGAGAGAGCACCATTGCAACTGGAAGAGAATCAACATCTTGTTTATCTAAAAATCGCGTTAACAGGCTTCCTTAATGTTTCTGAGAACATATTCTCAGGAAAATGTTTCATCATAAAAGAATGTATTTATAACCAACATCATAAATTAAGTTCAGTACCATCAGTGATGCTGAAGATAGGCAAGGGTGAAAACAAAAAAAAAACATGAGAAGTTTCTTCCTAGTGTTTAAGAAAAAGAAAGCAGACCACTGTGGGAGTCTTAACTTCTTTTTGCCAGGGTCAGGATTGAATGTAAGAGATGGTATTTTTTATTTGGACTCAGATGTTTATTAGTTCTTATCTATATTACAGTCTCCCAAACCGTGAGTTCTACAGTACTTCACTCTTACTAAAAATGGAGCAATCTCTCTCTCTTTGCAAGGCCTCTTAATGATTAACTGTCCAATTAAGAAATGATAACTGAATTAATTTTACTTTTGACCCAATAACAAACCACCCGGCCCACAAGGCAGACTTTTTTATCTAATTTCACAATACCATCCAAACCCATGAAGAAGAAGGAGAAGAAGGTCTAGCTCCACCCTAAAACCTCCACCCTAAAAACTCCATAAATTTATATATTTATATTTATATCTATTACTATATTCTAAAACCTTAAACTCTAAGTTTTCCACCATGTGATATTACACATTTCTATTCAAACTACACACTCATAATCTCAGTTCTGTCATTCAATTTTGGAAGCCTTATCCATGGCCTCAGGTCAAATGCAGTGTTCTCTTGGGGGTCAGTGCCTGTCAGCACAGAAAATCTAAAATTCTCAGCCAGGTTCTCAGTCTGGGTTCCAACAAACCACGACCTCAAAAAGTGGGCCAGACCGAGAAGTGCTCAGACCTCAAAAGTATTTGGGAGGTCTTTCAAAAGAAAAAGAAACAAGAATCCAATTTTGTGAAAAACATTAAGGTGGCTGAAAAGTTGAACTTTTAAAAAATATTTTAACCTGAAATACATGGGAATGTTTCACCTTTTGAAAAGTGTGACTACAGGCTACATGTGGTTACAAATATGCAGCAAAAAAACAGATAATAATTGTTTCTCCTACATTTTTCCTGTGTGCATGTGTATATACGCCTGTAAAACCTTCAGGCTATTCTGCTGACTTCAGTTTCTCAGTATGGGTAGCACTATAAGTATCTTCCTTGTCTGACTATAACAGGTGTCAGTACCTAGATGTACTCAAAACAGAAGGCATATTTTCTGCAGTTCTTGTGTTTGCATAGTCAGAAGACACCTTAGTATATGAAAGGTATTAGCTACATCTACTTTGCTGGTAGAATTTTACTTTCATTTACTGATTTCTCTTTTTATGCTACCAGGATAGTAGCCAAAAAATGTATGTATTCTGTTCCACATGAGCAAGGAGACGTGTCACACACTAGACACTACAAGTTGTTTGATTTATATATGCAAATGCATAATGATAAAAGCAGTCTGCTTTTGTTTTGATAAGCTTAGTGATTCATACCAATAAAACATAAGACACAAGTGCTAAGACAATTTTGAAACTTTATCCATAAAGTTGTATCTTCTTCTAAAATAAGGTACCCTCTGATAGGATCATCCCACTGAACACTACAACATTTATTTTACCTAGTGTACAAATAATTTAAACATCCCCGCTTCTTAAGCTTGATTGAATTTATATATTGCTTGGGGTTCATAGTGTCTTCAAGACAGAATGTATAATGATCAGACAAAAGACTCTGAAAAATAAAACTGAAGAGCCAGAAAGACTAAAAAGCAGAGACTAGAAAATAAACTAGCAACCAAACAGAAACAGAATGAAAGAAAAATATAAGGACAATAGCAATTCAAAACTGATTACCTCATTCCTCTGAAAGGCTGAAACAAGTACCAACTAACATGGGGCCAGAGAATAATCTTAAGAGTGTAATAATGGTTCTGGACCTTATGTAGCTTTGAGCTACAGAAAAACAATCATGACAGAAGAATATCAGCCTTGATCTCACTACAGATACAATTTTAAGTTCAACAATTTCTGCAAGTTTTTTTCATGCAGAGTGTAAGCAGATTTACTTGCTTACCAACCTTTATGTGATATATTTCCTGGCCTCATAAATTAGGTGGTTTGTTTTTTTTTTTTAATTAGCCATCTCTTTTGAATTTAAGAAGAGTGTTAGTAGTCCATAATACCCACATTAAAAGATGGAAAGAGCTGGCCTCACTTTTATCATCAACTAAGTTTTCAAGTAAATATGATCTTATATGCTGTGCTTTGGGATTAACCAAATTTAATGTTCTGACATGTTCTACAGTACTATTCTCTACAGAAGTTACTAGATGGGGAAATGCCCTTCTTTATAGGCCTTGAACAAATTTAGGGGTAAGGTGATAATCAGCCTATGCAGTCTCAGCCAGAGGTTTTTCATTTCAAACACACCCGTGACATAGCTTGAGGGCCCCCTGAAGCTTTGGAGATGTAACCTTAACTGCTCAGAATATTTTGAATACAGAAAGTGGATAATCACAAGATAAGAAAGTGTAAGAATATTGAGGTGGGATGCATTGGTATGCCCAAAGGATGGTCTGAAATTTGCTATTATAGGCCTTGCTTCCATTTCCTTTTAGGCTCATTACAGATATATTTTACCTTAGTAACAAGATACACTTCAAAATGTATGGTTCTAAATTTTAGAAGACATTAGTGTTTATCAGTCAAGACTTTAAGGCCCATATATTTCCAAGGTTTTGCATTATTTAATTCCCCATGAAAATGTTGACATTAATGGAAAAAAAAAAAGAGGATATTTCTTTATCAATTTTAAAACTCCTGTAAATAGTAGACTATTATTTCCCAGCTCCAAGTACTTACCAGAGGTCAGCATCTGCTCATTCAAATGATACTAGAGGTTGGCACAACTCAATCATAGAAAAGTTGCCTATAACATACTAGTCTTGACAATAGAAAATTAGCAAGATTGGAATGTCACAGTTACTGACAAATATTCATCAAGTAATACCTCTCTCAATCAATAATACTGCTCAAGAAATACTGCTATTAACAAAGGGCAAGGTAAGTCTAGGAGTTTCCACTAACTGTGTTTGAATTGACTTTTCAGCTGTAGAAGAAGAACTTTCAGGAGGACTTCATTGTTTCAGCCACTTAGCAGTCCAGACAGCTATGCTAAAGAAAAAAAAAAATATATATACCTTGTTCTCAGAATTCTTTCTCCACCTTCTTCCTTAGGAAGCAAGCAGAGTAATGGCTACACACATACCTCATAATTCCAGCTTGTCAGAAGTCTAAGCAACCACAGATTCTAATAGAAATTTTTTCCTCACATTATCATAGACAATCTGATTACAGGCAAGTCAACAGCTATCGATACTTTATCACATGCAAGCTAGCAGTAATGACTGTGCTATGCATAAATTAATAAATCAATGTATTTCTCTTGAAATAGTAAATGGTTCTTCCAATAATATTTTTGAGACTGAGATAATACAAATTTATCTCAAGTTTAGTCTTTGTTTATAGATCCAAAGGAAACAGGTTTTTTTTTGCATTAGTTCTTGCATAAGTATCTGAAAACCTGTTTTCAGATATGTTTCAGATATTTCCTCCAGTAGTACCCAAGCTTGCATATTTGTCTAATGATAATACACATCATAGTTATTTTCTGTTATTTTCCTCCTACCTCAGAATGGTCTCCCCTTTTGAGTTTACTAAAATCAACTTGGCCCTTTCTTTAGAAGCTTCAGTGATATCCAGCTATATTTAAGTTTTGTCCTCCTGTTCAAGACCAGATTGAATAGGGCTATGAGCCACTTGTCTAGTGAAAGATGTCCTTGCCCCTGGCAGGCAGGTTGGGACTAGATGACTCTTAAGGTTCCTTCCAACCCACACCCTCTCACAGTTCTGTAAAATAATGTTTACCTGTATGAAGATTTATCATATATAAACATACACTTAGAGGAAGTATTCATTAAATGGAAGTTACTCAGGCAAAGAGCAAGTACAAACACTACCATGTGAATGCAGATGCAGTCTGCATCTGTAACATCCTTTTCTCAACAGCAGCTATTTCTTCTGCTATAGATGCCTTTGTTTCTATGAAACAACTGTAACATATTTTTCTGTTCCCATCATGACAATTTAGGATACAATTATTGCTTATATAGATCTTGCCTATCAAGTAGTAGACATCTCATATTTATTCAGCTTTTTTTGAAAATATCTGAGATAGTTTTCATGTAGCTTGTTCAGCCACTATGTCAGTATAGTACAAGTGCCATGACATTGCTGTAATACAGCTTTCTGAGATTGCCTCATTTGCTTCTTGGAATATTGTGCTACCATACTTATACTGATAGCTGTACCTGAGAGATCTCATTTATGTCTGGTTCTGTCAAAACAATATGCATTTTATCAATTTCTATATAGACAATACCCTCAGAGATACATCTTAATTGAGGCAGGGTATAGTGTATGCTGAATTTAAGTAGTCACAGCCACCTATTCCCCCAGTAATACTGCAGTGTAGTTCTAAAAAGCAATTTATTAAAGCCTTCGGGAAGAAAAAATATAGGCAAGTTAATATTCCACAAAACCATTCCTGTGACCCAGCCTTATGTAATGCAGCTGTTCCTTGAGGATTATGAATTATTCTTCATGCATTCACTGACTTCTGATACCGTGTTTTTCAGTAGAAATCCCTTCTTTTCTCCCAAGATTTCTTTAATAATAAATAATTTCCCATCTAAAAAGGAAATAAAATATATGCTTTAAAACACTATGACCATAACCCAGATATCTCCTCATGATAGTGTAATATATTTGAAACGGAAATAGAGGAAAGAAAAAAAACATGCACATGTTGCATTCATCAATAAACTTTACTATACAGAACAGTTTGTATATACAATAATTATACTAGCTTGCCAAGAAAGACATTTTTCTTAAAAAGTGATTAAGTAAGGACATTTAATGGAAAGGCACTGGAACAATTTTTATTATTCCATTATTGCTAGTAAGAACATGTACTGTATACTTACCTTCCACAGCAAACTTCTTGTCTCCATTATGTTGTATGCTTGAAATTTTAAAAGGTCAGTCTGTGTTCATGCTCATTTGTCTTCATTCTCATTTACTTCTTTGCTTTATGTTCTGCAAAAAGAGTCTTCAAATGTTTTCCTTATTTATTTGCTTTACATCATCAATTCCACAAAGAAAAAGTCAAGTGGCAAGATAGTAGATAAACAAAGGTGATTGGAGCAGAACATTATCTAAGACTGATAAAATACAAGTCTCTGTTGAGGTAATAAAAGCCCTAAAAATGGTATTCAGCTGGCATAATATCTAGAAAAACGAAAGAAATAGAGGGTTATAGTTATTCTGCAATAGCTCCTCTCCACACCACTCAATTTTTACACTTTTCCCCTGTTCCAATGTGGATCCTTCATGGGTAGAGATTCTGACAGGACCCGGCTCTGGGTCTCCATGGGTTGCAGCTTTCTCCAGCCTTCTCTGTAGTGGGGTCCTTCATGGCTTGCAAATGGCTATCTGCTTCACCATGGTCCTCCATGGGCTGTGGGGCAACAAATTCCTTCATCATGGTCTTTTCCGTGGTCTGTAGGAGAATCTTGGCCTTGAATCTGGGAGTGTCTCATCCCTCTTTTTCTCCTTTTGCCTTGGTGTGTACAGGTATGTACAGGGCTGTTTCTCTCATTTTTTTCACAGTTGGTTTCTTAAAAATATTATCACAGAGGCATTGGAAGCATTACTCGAGCTCAACTGTGTCCTGCAGAAGATCCACTGGATCTGACTTTGACCAGATGGAACTGGCTGTACTTGGGATGGGGCAGCCCCTCTTTTCTCAATGCCACCCCTGAACTGCTGCCACTGCCAACACTTGGACAAATAAACCAAATACAAAGGCAGGGAACAAAGACCACAGCTCAACCACAGAATCTGCTGAGGAGTTCTGCCTGTTTCAGAGTGGTGAGGCCTATGACAGAGCTTTCCTTATTCCTATAACTTTGTTTTCAGGCTTAATTACCTAAAGAATGTTACCTAGAAAAGGGATGAACAGTAGTACAATTATTCAACTTCTTTGATAAGATTCCATTAGGGACTCTCCAGTAATGGCTTTAAAGCTCCAGAATTCTGTCACCAAGTCCTTTAAAGGAGCTTACATTTTTGCTGGTTTTTTTTTTACATACCCTGATTTAAATGCAAGGAAGAAATACTGACAAGATATTCTCAAGAGATCAAAACAAGAAAAACTTTACCAGCAAACTTCAGAAAATCAGGGAACTATGGCAAAAGTTTAAAGCAATATTCAATCAACATTAAGCATTTCAAAAAACATCAACTTAGCAAGCTCTAAGTCCATTCAACTTAGCAAATTCTAACTTATCTGAATTTAAGTTACTCAGACTTCATGAAGAATTAATTAGATGAGAAATAGAAAAGAACAAATATAGCTACTCCTCATGTTTCAGCTGATGTAAAATCCAAGGGAAGGCAGGCTCAAGACCTGTGCTTGTACTGTTCTTTGGCTTAAGTACCCTTTGGCTTTCCTGGGCCCTTCCCCCAGGTGGGACTTTTGGTCTAGTGTCCAGTCAGGAGCTGGGTTAGTGTCAAAGCCCAGGACACCCCTCTGGGTGCCCTGGATGGCCAGAGCCGCTGGCAGGGGGCTCTGAGACCCTAGCATGCAGCCAAAGACACATGGTGTTTTGATCTTAGCCCATGGAGCAAATTACCTACTCCGTATGAAGAATTACAGGTTACAAAAGTTTAGGTATTATAGTAGAAGTAGTCACAAAGTGAAGGGAAAAGTTTTTGAGTGCTGTACAGGGGAGTTTTGGACTCTGTACAGGGGGGTTTGACTTTCATACAGGGGGGTCAGGAGTTCTAAGATGGAGGGATTTGGGCGTGCCTTATCTTTCCTCTTTCTCCTTCCTAACCTCCATGTTCATGGGTGATGTTGGCACTTTTTAATTGGTGTAGAATAGAAGCTGACTGTCTAACATAGGTGATAGCTATTGGTACAGAATTGTAAATATAGTACACGTAGTTTTTAGTATAAAAGATAGCACCAGCCTCAGGGGTGGAGAGTGTGCCTCTGGCTGACCTGCTGAACAGATCACAGCAGGACAGAAAAAGAATGTAAGAGACAAGAAATAATAAACAACCTTAAGAACTGCAGCCAAAGAGTCCTGACTCCTTCTTCGACAGCTGGGATGAGAAAAAAAGACTTTTTAACGCATCTCAGGGTCATCCTGATTGCGGAGACTCCCAGACATCATCTCACTGGAGCAAGACCCAGCCTGTCCTTTCCACTCACACATGTGCCTGAAAGGTTTTGAGCCCAAAATCTCTGCCCAAAATCTCTCAAAGTGGTAGATCACCAAAATTGTTCAAGCATTAATATATAAACCATGTCTGATTTCAGGAGTGCACAATAAACACTATCTATTTGTGAAATTTGTCTTTTGCCAAGTCTCAGATTTCTGATGACTTGGTGTCACAGATAATTGATCTCAGAAGCGTTTCAGCTCTCTGTGAAGCTCATAGGGGTTGCAGCTGTTTAAACAAGGAAGATATTGAGATTTTTTTTTTAATTTTATTTTTTTAAAACAAAGGTTTTTCTCCTTCCTTCCTTCCTTCCTTCCTTCCTTCCTTCCTTCCATCCTTCCTTCCTTCCTTCCTTCCTTCCTTCCTTCCTTCCTTCCTTCCTTCCTTCCTTCCTTCCTTCCTTCCTTCCTTCCTTCCTTCCTTCCTTCCTTCCTTCCTTCCTTCCTTCCTTCCTTCCTTCCTTCCTTCCTTCCTTCCTTCCTTCCTTCCTTCCTTCCTTCCTTCCTTCCTTCCTTCCTTCCTTCCTTCCTTCCTTCCTTCCTTCCTTCCTTCCTTCCTTCCTTCCTTCCTTCCTTCCTTCCTTCCTTCCTTCCTTCCTTCCTTCCTTCCTTCCTTCCTCATGAATCAATCACCCTTTTCTTAGAAAATCTTTACCTGAAGTTGATCTGAAAGGATCAAGCATGCAACGTAAATTCATACCTTCCACAGAAGTAGTAAAGAAACTCTTTTGAGACTGAGCAGGAGGCTGCAATGGTAATGTCTGATTGCACAGAGTTCAGCCGTGATTCTTTCTTCATACTAAGAACTAGACTGGGCAGCACAGAAGGAACACAAATGTTTCTTTTAGTTCAGTTCACAAAGCTGTAGTTACAAAGTAAGCATGCCTGATTTATATCTAATCAGCTGAATTTAATTACTTCAGTCAAGAGTCAATGATATGGCTGGAGGTTTTAAATAAGCTTATGCTTCTCAAATAAAACTAAAGCATGCTAGATATTGGTGGTCCATAAGAATACCAAGTTTTAACAATCATTTTAGTCATACACAGGAATATTTATTATCCATTATAGTGGATGAGAGTCAATGCAATTCTGATACATTTAGTCATCTAAATTTTAGATTTGAGCAATTCAGGTCAGTTGCCTTGGTAAAAGTTATTGTCATTTGAGATTATATCTGACAGGATCTACAGAAGACTGATGGTGTCCTGGATTGCCAGCTGAAGTCCAGTACTTTCAAAGACAATAGATGCCTACCATTTGTTAACAAGGTCTGAATCTAAATAGGAATCAGAATATGTCAGTTCATGTCAGTTGCTTAAACACAAACATAAATTGCAATTGTAACAGCAGCAGAGTATTCAAGCCATCTAGATACATATATGAGGATATAAGTCAAATACGGTACAAGAAAGAGATACATTCTAGGGAGATGCCTAAATTTTTTTACCTACAGCTACAGACCAGATAAGAACAACTTGTGAGCATTTAAATAGTGTCATAAGTCTGTGTGTTATAAACTGAGCTATCCCATACAAAGCAACTGAAATAATTTTAAAATACACATTATCACTTTGAATTCCACTGTATTAGCTGTATTGAGAAATCCTGTGTGTGCTGTGTGTGCTGATGGGACCAACCAGCTGAGGAAATATTTTCAGGGCCTTCACCAGTTGGTTCTTCAAGGAGATGAGAAGGGTGTCTCTACACAAAGGGCAAATTACCTATTTTAACAGTGCCACTTTAAAGCCTACTAGCAGTGACATACAACATCACTTAAGGTGAGACTTTACCAGTTACTGCAGAATTTGTCCAGTTAGATGTATGCTTATTATAGATAAGCTAAGCAATGTTTATGTGAAATTTGATCAGCTGTTGTACATGTTGATGGAGAGTCTGAGAGTGCTGCACTGTCACTTGCTGAGGTTAGATTTGAATTTTCCTTTCCACTGCTTTCTTCTCCCCATACTTCTACAGAGTCATTCTTCACAGTCCTTTTTCATAAGATCTCAGCTGTTATGCAGAACTCATTTCTGTCTGGTCTGGAGCTGTATCACACACACTAAGTGTAGGCGACCCTGAATTCTGCCTTAATTACTGTGGCCTTCAATACTGCCTTAATCCATTTAATATTATCCCTGCTTTAATACTATGAATGACAAAAAATGTAACAACAGAGAAGACAATCAACCTTCAGAAGAACTAGCTGCTAATTCAGGAAAGTGAAGGGGACTTAATGGAATTATGGCAAAGGATTTATGTCCCTGATATTAATACAGCATGATCTTAATAATTGGGAATAAAAGAAAAAACCAGGATATTAGGGGTGAAAATGTTAAATCTTTAGGCTTCTCTTCTAAGAAATTTAAAAATTCTACTTTCTTTGTAGTATCTCATGTAAATTGCTCAAGAAGAATGACTGATATGTCATTCTGAATGTCTTCTAAAGATGAATGTCTTCTAAAAGATGCTTAGGAATGGTAAAGAATATTTACTTTCAACTATGATCTCTCTATTGGCTCTGTTGTTTCATTCAGGGTTCTTCCCTTTTTAATCTATGATACAATATCAGCAAGACTGATCCCATAGAGATGGTGAGTTCAAAATCTGTTAGTCCATAACAGCTAGTGCTGGGGCACTCAGTTTTCTGTACAGGCCCTGGCACAAAATAACAGAAGGAAGCACAAATGCTTCAGTCTTTTCTTTTGGACTGTGTAGGAAGAATGATCAATAACCTACACTGTACAAGCCATAACTCAGTGTTCTATTCTAATTAAAAAACACAAAAAAATCAGGTAGACAAAAGCAGGAATTAGACAGAAACATATGCTAATGTTCATCAAGGGCGAGTCTCTTTTTAAAATCTCTTGCCAACTTTCTTCTCCTTACTCATTTTCTAATTAGGCATCTATCACAAAGAATAATGTTTGTAAATTTCCATGGTGCCAGAAAAGCTGCAGTAAAGATGACACAGAGAAACATATTGTCACACTATGCAAAAAGTCAATAATCTCAGAAAATATGTTGGGGAAAAAGCAAATTCAAAGAAAAGACACAAGTTAATATTCTCTCTCTTTATGACCTGGAGACCATAGGAGCACTAGAACAAAGTATGGGAAGTAATGAACACAGGATCTTGTATTTGTAGAAACTCTAAATGGTTAAACGTTGAAAATATTTACTCTAAAGAGTCTTGTTTATTTACAAGAATGGTAGTTTAAATAACAGAAGTTTTTGATAACAAATGCTGCATCATCAAATAAGAACGCCACAAGTACTTTTACTGCATTCTAAACTATTATTTTGTACCTAGCCTAAAGATTATTTTTCCTCTTTGAATGTTTCATGTTATTCTTTGATCCTTATATTGTAAATTCCTGAAGTCAAACATGGATAGCTTGTTTCTTTGATGTCTTTACCCACCTAAAGAGTAGCAAGCTGACATTTCCAGTAATCCAATACACACAGTCAGAATATTGTGTCTGTGTGACTCAGTAAAGAAATCAGCATTTTGTTTTGTAGCAGGTGCTGATTTTATTGATTCAATTGGTTGATCTGTACCTTTGCAGTGAAAGTAATACGAATGTCCTGTTACACTACTATAGTTAATGAGATAGTTCAACTCTACATCTGTTTAAAACCCTTTGGAAACTGCAAACTGCAAGGCTGAGGAGTAGAATCACAAAAGAGAAAAAGATTGTATTATTGTTGAGGTTTCTTGCCATCTGAATTTTAGAGATTTTTTGGAGGTTCTTATTATTCATCAGTTTCATATCCAAATAAAGTAAATGCTTCATAATTTAATATACTTTTGTAGCTGAATTTCATAGTATGTTTGAACTATATTGGTTTGCAAAGATATAGACTGTTCATTTCATCTAGTTTATTTAGAATAAGTCAATTTTAATTTGTATTAAACAGGTCTTTGATAATGAGATTCTCTTCAACATGTCTTTCCATTTCCCTACAGTCCTGTAGTGCCTGGCAAGGATATTTTTGGCAATTATGATTTAATTAAATATTCCCTAAAGAGTTGTTATATAAAGCAAAGTCATATAAAAACTGACAGCCATTTAAAATCAATACTCTTAGAAGACATAATTCCCACAATTCTCATCAAAGTCTTGGAAGAAGGCTTTGATTTAACATGGATTATAATGTGGGATGGAAAGTTAAACTTCGTTGTTGTTTTCACATTCTCCAGAAATGTCATTTATAAAACATATCAGAAGCTTACTATTATCAATAAATATATACCTAAAGAAAGTTTATCATTCAACTGTATTTGTATTCAGCCTTACATTCTTATGGGATAGGAACTATAATGTCTGCTTGTTGCTCAAACTACACCTACTAAAAATATTCTTAGTTGAAAATTGTCACCTTTTTTTTTTTCACTGAAAATACATTTTTGAAGCATGAAAGAGAATGTAGAGGAGTATGAAGTATGAGTCTCATGTAAGTGTGTGATAAAAAAGTGAAAAAAGTGGAAAAAAAAGGGAAAAAAACACCTCTAAATTTTAATTAATTCTAAGGAGTAGTCCCAAATGATGACTAGCCTCTGCTTTTTCTTTATTTCCGGTGAAGGTTGTTGTTTTACCTTGTCTCTTCCTATTTCCTGATCCATTTGCTAATTTCAGTTTCCTTATACTGATACATTTGCTTTTCAAAAAGACAAAAATAGTCTGAAACTCCAAAATGAAGAATGCTGTATGTATTTCTCTTTACTGTGTAAGCACAGACAATCTTAGTAAAAATAAATGAGGAAAAAACCTAACTGAGAAGAAAAAGAAAATTTATTGTCTTAAATTGTGGGCATATTTTTGTATTATGTTAGGACTTTTGCTAATGAAAATTCTGCTTTGATTTAATATCAGCCTTTGACATTTCCCATTGTTAACCTTTTCCCATCTTTTAAAATGTGTTCTTAATTTCAAAGACACTAAACTAGAAGGATCACCAAGATTTGAGGAAGTTCCCAAGAAGACAAAAAAAGTCTTTGCTGTTGAAGTCTAGAAAAACTTGCCTATTAGAAAATTGTCTAATTCCTTCTTAACACTCTTTTGTTGGAGTATTGGCAGACTCCTTGATATTAGTTTGTAATCCTTCCCAAACTTTTGGGTTTCATTTTGCTGAACCCTTGATACAGAATTTCCTGATGATGACTTATAGAGATGAGTTGCTTAAAAAAAGCTTTTTTTAATCTGCTTCAAATTTTCTGTCTTCCAGTATAACTGAACAACCACAACTTCTTATGAACCATTTTGAATAATGCTGTTTTGCCTCCTCATCTACACCATACACCAAGCACGCCTGTTTTCTCTTCTTTACCTGCTGCTCTAGCCTTTGCAGGATCACTGCAGTTTTAGCTACCATTTCAAGCAGAAGATTGCAGCATCACATTTACTGGGGATCTGTATATGTTGTCGTGATTTGGAGCAGGTGAAAAATGTAAGTGAATTCATGCATTAACTAAAAAAGGGCAGGAAATATTCAATATCCATACTGACATATCAACACCCAGAGTGCTATATGAACAGACAGGAGTCTCACGTGTGAGAAGAAAACTAACTCATTATCTCCATTTCAAGGTGAATAAACCTTAGTATCAGATGCTTCATTTTCAAAAAAGACACACTGAACTCAAATGAGAAGGAAATGGAAGAGAAACAGTATTTTCCCACATAGAATCTGCAAATTGCGTTTAACAGCACTGCTAATTCTAAAAAAAAAAAAAAAAAAAAAAAAAGAGGAAGGCTTGGGACAATACCCAAATCCCTGCAAATCATTGCATGTCATGTTAACACAAAATATGAACTAGAGATATTTGACAGCTTCTTACATTCCTGTCTATGAAATGTTGCTACCCTAACACTTGTGCTATAGGTGTATGTGAGGAAGAAGCAGGGACTTGCAAAGGTAACCAGCCACACAAAATACTGTTGAAACTTCTGTATCATGTATTGCATCCTATATATCAAATGCTTAATAAGAGAAGTGAGAAACTGGAAATATAGAGAATAAGGTTTAGGATTGTTGATGGCTCCCAATATCAGGAAATATCATTACTTGATGGCATGGAAAACACATCAAGATTAATAATGTTACTATTGGTATTTACATCATTTGATGGTGGTGACGACAGCTGACTACAGGTAAGTATGAAGTTTTCAATGCCAAAAGGAGAGCAATTTTATTCATAAATTGTGTAAAAAATTAAATATTTTATTATAAGCATTTGAATAATACACGTGTGATCCATCTGTCAAGATGCTGAGCTTCCAGAGAGGAATGTAAGATATGTCTAGGCAGACATCTTTAACTGAGATAGTTACTGAGTTTCCTGGCCGCTGAGAGAAATGGGTACATGTGGGAAATAATTCAAATCAGCTTAATAAAAATGTTTAAACTGGGTCAGAGTAACTGTCACTTGAACATAGTCTCATTTTACATAAGCCTTTTTTGCATGATTATTTTAAATAAAGTACTGCTGGCTAGAGAGTAGAGAGAGGAGAAAACTGATTTGATTATTGTGACCCCTCAGTTCCACAACTGCAAATAGTCACTCAGAGTTGTTTGCAAGCTATGGTAATTTTGCATGAGTTTCTCAAGGGATAATGGACATTCTTATTGTACTGGTATATTTTTGTATCTAAAAGAGACAAAGATTTAGAATAAACTCTGGGTCAGGTGAAAAATTCAGGAATATATTACAATAACATTATATTACAATAACACAACATAGGTCTGCAGTCTGTGGCTTTCACAGGTCCATTGGGTTAGAATTTGACATTTACAGAATTTTATTAACCATATTTGTACGTTCCAGTTTTTCTTGCACAAGTTCCTTTGCTCTGGCAATCCAAGCCTCATCAGGTTTTTTGGTGTGTTTTTTTGAGGTTTTACTTAAACCTAAAAAAGCTCATTCCTAAAGCTAGGAATGCTTTAAGAACTGCAAGCTTCTATCAGTATTTAAATGCTGTTAGCTTCAGCAGTTGAAAATAGTCACAATGAACATGTGGATGATGACAGACACAAGACAATCCTATCACCAAGAGCTGAATTTTTATCCCACTTGCCTAAGGAGAGTCTGCATTGGCAGCTTTTCTATTCCAGTGCAGGTGTTTTCCCCTCTGCCCACAGCTGTTGTGCATGATAGATGGATCAATAATGCAAAAAAAGCAAATTCTGAACTTAGAATTTAAGAGTGTTTGATGGTGATTTCTGAACAGAAAAACAGTTTATAATATTTTGATTATCTGAAACGGCTTGATTTTTCTGTTGAAGGATTTTAAGTCAGGAATAATCTTATGTTACAATATAGGCTCAAAAGAGGGACTCTTCAAACACTGAGTAGCTGTTGTGCAAGATCACTTTGCTCAAATTAAGATGTAAACCATCTGGCAGGTGTCTTGTACCTGTCGTTGGGGATGGAGATCAAAATAAAGACTCTTTTTGAGCAAGGTTATAATATACATATCTATAAATCTTAACTGTTTGGGATTTGGAGGTGTCATTTTTCACAGATAGCCTCTTGTATCTTGTCATTTTTATCAGTCCAGATTCTGAGATCTCATCCCAAAGAAAATATGCAAAGACTGTCTTATTTAATACGCATGAGTCTAGTAAAACTGTTGGTCAGAGCCTTGTTATGTACTTTTTCCATATTTTTAATGACTGATATCTGTGTCTCACCTGTCCTAATGCCAGTGTAGAAGCTCTCTTTTCCATCTTTCTAATCAGCTGCCAGAGACAGTTAGAGATATTATAAATAAAGGTCCCAATGGAAGTTTTCAGTTATGAACTGACTCCATGAGGTAACAAAAAATAGAATTAACAATTTTCAATTAAAGATCCAAAACTTTACATGTCATTTTCCAATTACTATTTGATCTTTAATTAGCTATCAGGTGAGCATAAAATCTCTGAAAATATTTATTAATTGCAATCTTCAGTTGAATATTTTAATTCCAGTGAAATCTCATGTTAACTTACACTCCTATTTCTTTAGCATTCATTGATTGAGCTTTTCTAAGTTGTCTATGCTTTCTGAATATACAAGCTTCTTTGCTGTGTGTCATGAGACATGTCAGGCAATACAGGTATGAAAGGAAAAGATTTTGATTATATTTTCCTAAACTAATTTCCTTCCTTCCAAAACTAACTTCATTCTTTCCTTGTCTCCACTACACACAGCAGTCCAAAAAGAAAGCTCTTCTCCATTTCCATTATTTTCTTCTGCTATGTTTTGGTATTTTGCGAATTTGTTTTTTTCTTGCTGCATAACAAATTCTGTGAGTTTCCATGAAGACATAGTTAAGGTATATTGAAATCAAGGGCTCTAAATTTTTATCTCTGTCACACATTTTCTGTGTGTCTTGGGCTGAACCAATATTGCTGTTTCTTCTTTTGCCCTAATAAGTTTGTCATGCTATTTCTAGTAGACCTATCTGTTTTGTTTTATTCTGTTGGTAACATTTCTAGTGCAAACATAAATTCCACATATTCAGCTTGTCCCACCAGTGCCCTGCATCACTAGCTGTAGGAAATTTTGTTGGTCTGATTTGACACTAAGTAAAGGATTAAATATCAACTCCCTGGGTCATCCTGTACAATCTTCCCCCCAACCCCCAACCTGCCCTGTTACAAAAGTCAGTCTGAGAAATAGCAGAAGGAACCTATTTCACATGAGTAAATTAATTTGGGCACCATTATAGATCACCACATTGTTTTTAAATCTTTCAAATTATGATTATAATATGTTAATAAATGTAAAGATTAAACTAGAAAATATTTACCTTTTTCGATGTAAGTAAAGATATTCTATGATAAGTTCCTTAAACCATCATGTTGATCTAGCAAAGATATTTTCTCAGCTTTCTCTGAAATATGATAGCAAATTAACCCAATTGCATTGAGCATTATCTAGTCTCATCTGAAGAACATAATTTACATTTAAAGGCTTTAAAGGCTCCTCCTTCAGGACCAAAGACAATAATGGGTATTTTTACTGGAGTGCAAGAAGACAATTTTTAAAATTATATAACATTGAAGTAACACTTGTCATAATTATACAAAAAATTAATCTGTTTGGTAAAGAAATATACATACAATTATGTGGTACCTTGGTTCACTAGTCTTGAAAAATAATATTAAAAAAAAAGGAAAATATTTTGGGATAAAAAATGGAAATCCAACCAAAAACATTTAAATATCTTCAAAAATGTAAGCTTTCATTTTTCATGTTTTGAAAGTCTCAGGGTAACCTAATTTCAATCAAAGAGAATTCAGGATTTCAAGTTAAAGATGGAAATTTAAAGTGGAAAACAATTTCAATAATTGAAGCTACAATTAATGTAGAACATAGCTGTGAAAACAGTTCTGTTTAAAGATTTTGAAGACAAAACTATTTAAGCTTACTGAAAAGTTAATGTGAATTAGAAAGTCATTAGATCACTTGTGATTTAGATTTTCAGGATATGTGAAATGTAGGTTTTTCACAGCGGACGTGACAAATCACAGCTATTTTGAAACTTTATACCAAAACAAATTAAGATTTAAATGTAAGGAATTGACAGTATCGGAATTATCTGTGCCCTACTCTCTGTGAAGGCTGAAAATACCTCTAATCAGCTTAACTACAGCTTTGTTTGATTTTATTTTTGGTGGGGATTTTTTGTGGTTTTTTTTTATTTTTGGGGGGGATTTTGTGTGTGTGTGGTTTTGGTTTTTTTTTTTTTTGTTTTTTGGTTTTTTTTTTGTAGTCATGGTGATATCCATTTTTTGTTTTGGTTGGTTGACATTTTTAGTATACATTTGTTAAACACTTCTCCATATCCCATTTGCATCTTGGCTTAATGAATCTCAGGCCATTAAATTTGGCCTGAGTTTGCATGAAAGTTAGCAAGAGAAGAAATATGATATTTGTCAAATGTGGATCTACTGCCTAGCTAGGTGGTGATGTGCTTGCAATAGGCTCTGTCGGCTCCTTTGCCAGCTAAAGCGACTGGTGAAAAATGCAAGGAATTCAAATCATCAGAATAATACTCATGTTAATGAAGTGGCATGTTAAAATCAAGCCTGTATTTCCACTGCTATATTTAATTCTTGTTTTAGATAACCACCATAAAGTCTCACTGAGTTAATTTTTAGAAATCTCTTGTCTAAATGGTGATGTAGTATAATCTGGTAATTTTTAGTCGACAGAGTACTGTATGGTCCTTCAAAAGGAGAAACAAAAATGCTTAAAGTACTATTTTTGTGACTTTTTATTTTCTGAAACAATACCACACTTTGGGGTGTATAAGTGTTATGTAAAAAGTAATACTCAGATTATCATAGTTTAATAATATATATTTAATCAAAAGTTTGGCATTTTCTCTTTCTCTATAAGCAGTGTAAAGAGTGTAAAGAATGTAAAGAATGTTCAGAAAGCTGAATAAAATTTCTATAAAATATCAGCCATAAAAATGTATGTTCTGTTATTTACTGAATAATAAACTCACTAGTTAGTTTTAACAGATTCTGACAGTTTCTGCAATAAAATTCAAATGCAGATGAGAAAATACTTCTTTGAAATTTTTTAAGCTGTCCACAAACAGCAATGTTGCACAGCTGCAAAGCACTGTAAACACACTGGGAACAATGGGATAATGGCTGTTGCTGTGAGAATCTATCCAGAAAGAAAATGCAAGCTCTTTAAAGATACTGAAGTGTATTTCTAAGTAACCATAATATACTGTATTACTTTAATGACTTCTATATTCACATGGCTTTGGATCCAATATCTTGTGGTTATTAAAAATCTGTTCTAACATTCTTCTCTTCAAACACAGATTGAAAATGTGATTGAAAATATACTGTCTATATAGTCTCTGTAAGTTTAGATTGTTATCCATGTAACCTTTCCCTCTATGTTTAATCCACTTGACAGCTCTAGGCACAGGACTATGACTTGACTCTTTTACTGTATGCTTCACAGCTTTTGAGTTCATATTGCACATTAACTGGAAAATTTGATTGATCCAATTGGCAATTCTAGGTACTACAGGGCAAACTACAAGCCAACAAGGTTATTCTTTTAAAATATATGATATATTGGAATGAAAACTGGCTGAAGATCCAGACCAAAAAATGTGATAATCAGTGTCACAAAGGCTAGTTGGAGACAGGTCAGTAACGATGCACCCCATGGGACAATGCTACGTTCCATTCTGTTTTCATTTCCTTTTAATTTTCATTAGTGATCAGGATGAAGAGACAGAATGTGGCCTCTGCAGGTTTGCAGTTGACACTAAGTGGGAAGAGTGGCAGGTGTGTCAGAGGGTCCTGCTGCCATTCAAAGGAACCTTGACAGGCTGGAGAAATGGGCTGACAGCAATGTCAGGAAGTTCAGCAGAGTCCTAGAGCTGGGGAAGAGCAATCCTGTGCACCAGAATATGCTGAGGGTTAACTGGCTAGAAAACTACTCAGCAGAAACAGCCCTGGGCCTCCTGGTGGATCCAAGTTGACCATGAGTCAGCAATGGGCCATTGCCACAGATAAGGTGTTAAGATCCAGTTAGTGAGGGATGGCTCCACACGAATTAACATGCAAACTAGACCATATGCCTAAGTCAACAATACAGAAACAATAAATGGGAGGTGGACAGGGCAGAGAGAATGTAGGGATGTGCCCTCTGTTGACGGAGTGACAAAACTATCCTTTGTCTCCTTAAAAAGGAAAAAAGCCCAGAAGTTTATGTCCTCGATTAGGTGAAAAGACACCTCATAGGACCTGGGGACTCCACCTCAATTTTAAGGATAGCCAATTGTATAGAAGTCGAAAAGTCCCACCTAAGCAACTTACTAGAAAAAGAAGAAACTTATCGCTTTGTGAGGTGTTTTACCTGGGGCAGGAAGGCCTCTTGTACCTGGCTCAGCTTTTCTCTAGAAAGAGTTTTGTTATTTTGCCTTTTATTTAAGCCTTTTTGTTTCCAAAACTACCACAGAAGCCATCCTGCTGATTTTATGCCTTCTAAGGTAGCTGAGCTATCTTGGGTGTGAAATAGATCTCCAAGAGCTTATGAGACCTGGCTCAAGGAGATCCCTATCTCAAAAGAGAAAGGCACAGAAAAGGATGGGGGAGAGATTGAGAGATCAGGCAGAAGACAGCCACCATCCAAAGATCTGAGGTGTGCAGTTGATCCTTCTTCACCCTGGTCCCCCTGGTAATGGGGGTCCCAAGGTAGTTCAAAACTTCACTATTTATACTTTTTTGTAAACAGAGAATTAATGCTCATTGACTATAGAATTCCCTTATTCTATTGGCTAAGTGATTTCTCTTAATTCTTCTTCTTTTGACTGTTGGTGGTGAGGAGGTGGTTACAATTCCCCTGCCAGAATTACCTTTTGCCCAGTCCAAGCTGATTTCAGCCCAACTTTGGAGCTGGTTTCCCTGTGGCCTATAAATTCTGCCATTATTAGCAATATATTTTTGTTCCTCAGCTTTGTTTACCTCCCCCTAGGCCTGAGATAACATATGGACAATAGAACAATCTTTATCTTATCTCAAGTTCCTATCACTGGTGGCTTAACAGGGGGTAGGAGGGTTTTGGTGGTCACAGATACCATCTGTCCCATCACTGTGGATGATTTTTGTTTGGCCAGGGATATGTGTACAACCAGCTGCTTCTTGACACAGTTTGCCATTGTGAATTTTGTGTGGATGCATTACCCAGGATGTGCTAACCAGATCGGTCCTCCCCAGGCCTGGAGTTAGCACCACTTTGCCACTCCGTTCTGCACTTACCTCATGGCAAAGTCCTTCTGTGGTAACTGTGTTTGAGACAGGCAACCACAGAATCACAGAATCACTAGGTTGGAAGAGACCTTAAAGATCATCAAGTCCAACCCATGCCCTAAACACCTTAACTAAACCATGGCACCAAGTGACATATCCAGTCTTTTTTTAAACACATCCAGGGATGGTGACTCCACCACCTCTCCAGGCAGGCCATTCCATTATTTTATCACTCTTTCTGTGAAAAACTTCCTCCTAATATCCAGCCTATATTTTCCCTGATGCAGCTTGAGACTATGTCCTCTGGTTCTGTCAGTTGCTGCCTGGAGACAGAGACCAACCCCCACCTAACCACAACCACCTTTCAGGGACTTTCAGAGAGTGATAAGGTCACCTCTGAGTCTCCTTTTCTCCAGGCTAAACAACACCAGGTCCCTCAGTCATTCATCACAGGGCTTGTGTTCCAAGCCCCTCACCAGCCTTGTTGCCTCCTCTGGACACTCTCAAGTGTCTCAATGTCCTTCCCAAACTGAGGGGCCAGAACTGGACACAGCACTCAAGGTGTGGCCGCACCAGTGCCGAGTACAGGGGAAGGGTGACCTCCCTGCTCCTGCTGGCCACACTGTCCCCGACACAGGCCAGGATGCCCTTGGCCTTCTTGGCCACCAGGGCACACTGCTGGCTCATGTTCAGTCTGTTGTCAACAACTGTGCTATCTAGGTCCTTACAGAAGGCTTTTGTTCTACTGGGCTGCATTAGGAGGAGTATTGCTGATGGGGTGCAGGAGGTGATCCTTCTCCAGAACTGGTGATACCACACCTTCAAGTGAAATAGCAAATAATAGTAATAGATCATGAGCCTTGTCAGTTTATGTATAACTAATGATGTTCTTGATCCTGAGATTACAACACACTGCCATGATCAGAAAGTATTTTTTAAAAATTTACATTTATCATTTATTTTGCTGATCAAGACACTGAATACAGCTTCAAGAGAAAAAGGATTTCTACTTGCACCCTTTCAAATCCTGTACATCAAAGGAGACTGCAAAATTCATGACCTTTAGAACATATCTGCATATATAACATGCAGTTCATTTCTTAAGAAAGCATATGTTAATTTTCTTGCTTCTCTCATATCTGAAGATATTTCATAAAAAATCAGAGGTAGAAAATTTGTTGCAAGGCTGTTCTTTTTCTCCTCCCTCAGTATTCAGCTCTACTATTGTAGGTATCAACTATCTTGTTATGCTAATAGGATAAAAACAAATGTATATCATCATCTTTTTTTGCTTATGAAAACATATGAAGAATACAATTTATATTTAAAGATAAAATTCCTCCTCCTTTAGAAAACTGGTGTGTCAGGACTATGGAAAAAGCCAAATATCCCAGGAGAAATGTCAGTAACACTTTATTTCTGTAAAAGTGTTCAGTAACACTTTTATTTCTTTTATTCTCTTTCTGTCTTAATTGGCTAAATTATATTTTGAAATTATTTTTAATTCTTTACTGTTCTAGTATTAAAAGCTTCTTTAACACTAAATTTATAGTAAGATCTTTACACAGTAGAATTCTTTGCAGAGTAAATAAAATTTCAGTTTCTCTCCATATATTTACTATTTTCATTAATAGGAGAAAAGAAAACCACGTGAAATTCCTTTTGTTTGATACTCAAAAGCAGATACTGATCTTAACCAACAAATACCTCATTTCAAACATAAGCAATCATCAAGGAAAAAAAGAAATTATAGCTGTTGTCCAGAAATATATGCAGTATTTATCCTCACCTATCCTTAGTAATTTTGTCTTTTCATTTTGACTGAGAAAATATTCTTGATTTCCATTACTCATGGATATCCCACCTCATGATGTCCCCAGACATGGGTACTGTATTTTACTTTCCTCCTGTGGTGCTTTAAGAACATTTACTTCATCACCCTTTGCCTCTTGCAGCTCCTGACTGCATCCTGTTCTTTTACATACTGTTTACTCACAGGTGTTTTCTTAATATCTCAATTTTTTTAAGGCTTCTCATGTTCTCAACTGTCCTTTTTCTTCTATATTTTTTCTTTGGCTTCCTTTTCTGCATTCTGTAACTGTAAAAAAGTTGCAGGCATCTTCAATTTATCAGGGTCTTTCCGATTTGCTTTCTATGCATATTTATTCCATATTATTTTCTCTTTTTGCAGTACCACTGCAACAGCTTCTGCTGGTGTAAATGTCTATTAGGAGTATGCCAAAAGCAAAAGAATTTGGGCAACATAAATGATAAAGTAAATGCATTTCATGCTGTCAAGGGAAGTTCTCTGTCAGTTAGTTTATGGGGTTTTTTTCCATGGCAAACTGTGCCTCATAGTTGCATGAATTAGTATATTTCTCACATGACAAAATTCATATTTGTAACAATCTGATTATAGACCAGCCAACTAGGGCCCAACTTTCATCTCAAAATATTGTGAAAAAAAAGTGAATACTTTTTCTAGAAAAGTTCAGTTTCTTTTACTTCAACTATAAGTTTAGGTGTGGAATTTGATATTTAAATAATCAAAAGATGCAAAAAAAGGGTGTCATATCAACTGAAATATAAACCAACACAACTAGTGTATTATTCATGATAAAGTGACTTGTGTGAAAAATTCTTCCAATGCTACCACTGGGATATCAAATCAGAGTAATGTATAACTTAAACAATAATGTCTTTGAACTATGTGTGCTGAGAATACATCTGAGGATAAACTGTAACCTTAACAAATCAAGCCTGCTGATCTAGAATTAGGGAGTATAAGCAACTATATAGACCCATGATAAATTTTGGGAAAATAAATAAATAAATAAAACAGTACTGTTTTATAGTCCAATTAATAAAATATTATATTTTAATCATGTCAATTAGTCAAAAAGAACCAGATAAAAATTGAATCAGCAATTCACCCAAAATGACATATGATAACAATTCTAAAAAATAAAGAAATGCTTGATTATGTCACTGAAAACTAAGAAAAATTTACTTATATAATATTTTATGTACTACTATAGTACAATACCATTTTTAAGTACCCAATCCTCTGTGTTTCAAATGTGGAAAAGAAATTCCAAGTTATATAAGAAATCACATAGACTATAGATTTTCAGAGGGAAGAATGAATATATTCAAAGTATGAATACACTTTGAAGCATTGTGACAGTGAAACATAAATGCATCTATTGAGATTATGAGTTAAGTTCTTTTGATGAACTACTCTTGCATTTCACTTAAGAGGGAATAAGAAATAACAAAAAAAAAGAGCTAGAACTTCTATGTAATCACAGTTCTTTGTGGTAGAAATGAAGAATGCCATTGCAGATCAAAGGGTGCAAAGAAACAATCCCAAAAGACTACTGATGCTTGAAGGTTATAAAGCTGCCCAGCTCCCAGAGACAGACTATCGATGGAAACAATGGCAGAAATGTGATCTTGCAGCATATTTCAGACTGAAAAGGCCTCATGTAAAATGCTGAATATCACATTGTTGCATCTCTAAGCTGAGCATTATCATGACTAAATAATTGATCACTTGTTCATGTTCTCTTTGTAGTGAAAGAATCCATATGAAGTGACAGAATTACATCAGAAGAGACTAGGAGAAACCCATCACAGACCTATCATAGTGTTGGTTCGACCATTTATGTATGAGCTGTAATATCTAATAAGTATATTACATCTAAAATTTTCAGAGTGGGTATTTATTCAATGCATTTCAAGTGTTTGATTAATAGGTTCCTATGTGAAGATAATTCCTGGATCCCTTGAATGATCAGCAAAGAGGAGACCACAAACCAGAGTGGAATGAATCAGTGTATTGGAAGAAGGATAACACTACTTTCAGGAAAACCTTAGACAACTAAAATCTAGTACAACTGACACAGAAGATATGACTGAGGCTTCTTTTGGCAGTTTTCATTACCACTTCGATGTTTGCCTCAGACTTCCTAAATTACAATTAGGTGCATATGGTCCTTAGTGAATTTAGCCTTTTGGCTTTAATCAATATACAGATCCTTCACAAAAAATTCAATACATAGAAATATTCTAGGGGGTGTTCATCCAGCACTTCTACCTGTAGCAGACAGTGCTCTTGCTAAATTTCCAAGGGCACTTCAGATGCATGATTCGAAGCACCTGTGTAGTAAATTGTGTTCAAAAGTTATTTCTGTATTCTCTTAGAACCATCTTGATGCTGTCCTTTACCCACTTTACACATATACTTCCAATATACCTCAAGGCATGATGGCTCTAAAGTGCGTACTTCAGAATGGCCCATCTAAACAAGGAGACCCCTGAGCAGTCCTTATTCGCTTCTTTCCCAGTTTGGAGATGCCAGAAGGGGGAAGTTGAGTTGAGCACCACGTAATTTTTATAGAAACATTATACAAGGCTTCAAATTCTGCTTGTCAGTTAGTTAGAAATCTACCTGTGAACCAACATGCAAAAGTATGGAATTTAATGGAACAGAAAATGGAGCTGCAAGACATTAATGCAGAAAATGCCTATATTTAACATTCTGTTCTCATCTGCTGCAGTACCACAGAATTTTACCTCTAACTTTAATTACAAATCTCAAACGTAAAATTGCATAATATCAATTGAACAACAAAGGAACAACCCTTTAAAAACCATTATATTTTCATTTCTAGGTAATTTTTCAGAACATAGTAAATTGCTTGTTATCACATTGGGGTCACCATTTATTACCGTGGGTCTTCCGGGCAGTCAGGACGTAGTGAAGTGAAGGAGAGATCTTGACTCCATTTCAGAAAGCTGGTTTATTATATTATGATATATATTACATTAAAAAAGACCACACTATAACTATACTACAAAGAACAGAGAGAAAGATTCATCAGAAGGCGAGACAGGAATAGAAAGGAATGAATAACAAAGTTCTGTGACTCCGAGAGAGTCTGAGAGCTGCTGCCTCCTCGATTGGCCACCAACTAGAAACATCCCACATTGACCAATCGAGAAAGCACCTGCTGCATTCCACAGTAGCAGATAACAAATTGTTTTCACTTGAAGCTGAGGCCCTTCAGCTTCTCAGGAGAATAAAATCCTAGCAAAGGGATTTTCACAAAATATCACAACCACAATTGCTTTGTTTACATTTTTCATAGTGTGAAAGCAGAGATTAAAGCCACGGACAAAAGAAATATATTAAATTTCATTATGTTATGCCTCTTTTCAAAACTGTAACATTATAGCATATAGGGTAAGCTGAACATGTGTCAAAAAGCATTTAAGATCTTTTTTTCTTAACATTGCATGAGGACTTAACGAGGCAATATTGACTACCTCAAATGTATAAATCACTGCTGAGTGATTAAAAACCCACTTAGAACTACCACCTATAAATCCAGACACCATTAAAAAAATTAAATTTAGAAATTTTTAAAGGAGGGAATTATTCCCTTCTCTCTTTGGTGGTCTTTTAAAATTGATTGGTCTTCAGGGCAGAAAAATGTACAGAAATTTAAGGAGGTACCACAAGAAAAATTGTTATAAATGGAAAACTGCCAAGGAAAAATCTCAAAGAAAAATTGACAAAATAAAAAGTGAAGATTAATCCATTAGTGAGAGACACAGAGAAGTGCACACTGAAGTGATAAATGAAACTTTGTATCAAATGTGATCAGCTTCCAGTTCTAAAACTTTGGGGGTTTTAATGGACTTTTCCCTTTTCCAAAAGTCTTTCCTGGATTCCTTTTCTGAATGGTTCTTTAAATTTTAACCATAAAATTATATGTTTCTGAGGACTTTACTGAAAAGGTATGATCATCGCCCATTTTAAAAGGAAACTACAGGAGTGTTTCCAGTGGCTAAGAAACTACGGAACAAAACATAAAAAAAATATTTTGCAAAGAGAATATTAAATATTGCACCTCTTAGTTTTTATCCATATTTTGCTTACAGTATAAATGATAGCAGTCATATTCTGAGGTAAATGAAATATTAAGAAAATAAAGATTTTCAGGGTTTTTTATACCACAGCAAAAAGGAAATGAGAGAAAATTACAGTTCTATCCCATGGAGGTAGTCCCTGGTGCAGACAGAAAACTGGATAAAATCAGTCATCACTACAGCAATTGTCTCATTTGAAAAGAATCAGTCAAAAACCAGCAGGCTGTCATTCAGGCAAGATCTTTGTCATTGTCATAACTTGCATTTCTCTATATTTACATTGCAGGTGTTTGAATTTAAGCCTGTTTCATTATTTACTTCTTACATATGCCAGCTCTAATGAGACGTTTCAGTGGTTAATTACTTAATTTCTGTAGTGAGGAACAACATAAATGAGTTAAAGCTGGCCAAAGGGGCATTCCAAGACTCTCAGAAAGGGTATATTCAGCACCTAGACAGCATACTGTGTTTCATCAAAAAGAGTGTGACCAGAAAATCAAAAAGGGTGATTATTTTCATTCATAAAGCACTTGCAAAACAGCTGAAGAATTAGATACCATTTTGGGCCACCTTGAACAAGGCAGGTGCTAACAATCTGAAGAAAGTCCAGTGAAGAGCTTCCAAGGTGATAAGGAGATCTGGAATACATGCCTTAAAGGCACTGATTCAACCATGAAATTAAACCTGCCTTAAGCAAGAGGTCACACCCTATGAGTTTTGGAGGTCTCTTTCAGGAGGAATTTTATTGTGATCCTATTATTTGCACAATGAAAATCAGATTTCAGATCTTTGCAGGCCCACCAGAGAAAAGTATATAGTACCTTGGAGAGAATACAAGCAGGTGAACCCATTCAATAACCTGTCTGTAGGATAATTCTCCTTTATTACAAGCGTTACCAGTTTAGAAAGACTGCAAATACTGCATTTTGTGTAGTTCATGCCTGTGAAATACTTGTACAAATCATTTAGACATACTGAAGGAGACTCAGTTCTCCTATGTTCCCAGCATTGACAAGGGCTCACATATTTCTCATCTGACTTTTGTTGTGGCTCTTATTTCCTTTTTGTCACTCATTTTCTTATCCAGCTTAGCTATGCTGGCTACTTTGACAGTCTGACTGTGCCCAGCCCAAGTTGAACAAGTGAAGCTTATCAGAAGTTACCTTTTTTTTTTTTTTTTTTTTTGTGCCTCTGATCACTTTATCTTTTATCAAAACTAACTTTCAAATCCTTTGAAGAACAGCAGCCTCTAGAGTGCTGGTATCAGCCTTCTTCAATCACACATGGCTACAACTATTTTCTCACTGCTCCTTTGTGCATGGTGTGGGAAAGCACTGCTTGAATGAGTCAAATAGAAAAATGTTACAATAACCCTTTACAGCAAAACCATAAAAAAGGAAGAGTCTGCTGAGACTCATGCACTTGAAAGGATGTCCTTGAATGATTTAAGAATGGTCTGACATTATGGATACAGCACAATTCAAAGATGAATTGAAGTTAGGTATTTAATGGAAGCTGTATCAGAGCTGTGAATAAACTTTTTGGCTGAAATCTTGTCTCATTTGGAGTGTTCTTGCTGTTTAAAATTGCATATAAGGCATAACATTTTCTTCTGTTTAGTGTTTCATCTGTCAGAATATATTGTCAGGCAGCATCTGTACTTCCAAGGTGAGGAAGAACTGCTGAGGACTCTCCACTATTTTCACAATGCCCAGCATCTTAAGGAATTGGCCAGTGCCCTCTTGGAAATGTTCTTTATTTTGATGAGGGGAAAAAATTATAATCATGCATGCAGAAGAGAAAGTAAATCAATCATGTCTGCTAATATGTAGTGTACAAAAAAATCAAAGCAGAAGCATATTATGGGCATCTAAAATAGGGAATATCACTCAAAGAGCCATAGATGACACAGACTGTAAAGGTACTGAGGGGAAAAAAAAAAAGAATAACAACACTGATTGGCAATCTGTGACATGCCAAGTGAACAGCAGGAGTGTGGGAAACAGTGCGTGCTTTTTACAGAGAATTTCCTATGCAGAGGTAGACCTTCCAGCTGAGCAGGAATGGAAGCATGAATGTGAGAGATTGATTCAGAGAGCATTACTGAGGGTTGCTACCAGGTCTGAAAAATAACGTTAAAAGAAAGTAAGGAAAAGAACATTTATACACAATCTCAGAGGCCTTAGGACAATAAAATCATTGTTTAAAGTGTATTACCAGTTTGGCACTGTATTTATCTGTTAAATCAGTATTTTTGTGGATTGCGCTATAGTGGATATAATACTAACAGATATGAAGGTAAATTGTAAATTGCTTTATGGAAGAAGTCTGTAAATACTGTTCATAATAAATTACTCATAACAGGATGAAATGTATTGAAGTATTTTGTGCAATCATTTAAGAGAAATGAATGAGTTTTAATTAAGATTGAAACATATTCTCTTACTCCTCATCTTAAGAAAACCTCCTATGTTTTTCGTGGATTGCTCATTTTTAAAATTCTCACTTTGTTTGTTGATATGCAGCTTTTCATGGACAAAAAATTCAAGTCATAAATATTTATTTATATAAATATAGTCATAAATATATATTTATATATTTGTCTGATCATACAGTTGGGATTAAATTTAATGCATCAACATGCTTAAACCATTAACATACATGTCTACACAGATAAATTAAAAAAAATTCACTACAGATATATGGATATGCTGAAGATTTTCAGAACCCATTAAGAAACATGAAGAAAAATGAAACTTTTTTTCTGCTTTGTGCTGAGATAATCATGCCTCTGTTTAATTTTATTAAACACTTATTAATGCAATTTCACCAGGGTGTCATGAAGACATATCAATACAAACGGACTATGTGAATCCAATTTTGTTATTACAAAAATTCAAAGCATATCCTATAAGGCTAGATGAAGAACATTTTTCTCTGTTTCAGTAGTAGAACTGCAAGCACTGCAACCAGAAGGATCACTATGGAATATTTCACTAGTGAGAAGTGTGCACAGGTTGTTCAGGGTTAATAAATATATTCACTACAAGTTGTTGCCCCTTTATTCCTGTCACAGAATGCTAAGAGTCCAGATCTTGTCTGATTTTGAGAGACATCATGGAATGATTTTGTATCTCTCTACTTCTCAGGAAAAATTTATTTTCCAGGTACTGTTCAATTCAATAGTACTAGAATTTAACTTGTTGATTACATCAGCAGACATTTCAATGCATCCAGTAAAATCTTGAAAACCTGTCTTATCAGTTACAGGTATTTAGGGTTATCTGGTTTTGTTTGGTTGGCTTTTTATTTCCTAAAAATGTATTTAAATATTAATAGTTTTTGTTTTAGTGAGAGCTATGCATAGATTATAGATAAAGCATTTTGGAAGCCTACTACTAGATTTTTATTTTACTAAAATGTGAATGTGAAACATCTATGAGTTTATATCCAAAAATGAGTAGCTATTCAACCATGACTGACATTTGGTGGTCTAACTAGCTACACATTGAAACAATTCATATAGCAAAGTAATGAAACAACAACAAAAATCACATTTTTTACATTTGTGAGACAAAAACATGTCAATTTTCTGTCAATATTTCACAGCTGGAAAAAGCTGAGATGTGACATTTCTTATAAGACGTTTCCAGTCTAAACTTTAATACAGTCAAGTTCATCCTATGATGAAATATATAAGGGAAAATCCTATAACAGAGAGGTAATTCCATGTTCCCTATAACCTAATTCATTGAAGGCATTGATGTAGTAATTTCTGCAATGAATTTGACCATTCCCACAATAAATTTAACCACTGCTCAATGTCCAGATGGAGATCAATGATGAGTTGTGTTCCTTAGGGGTCCGTATTAGGACCAGTACTGTTTAATGTCTTCATCAGTGACATAGACAGTGGGATTGAGTGCACCCTCAACAAGTTTGCAGATGATGTCATGCATAGCAAAGCTGCTGACATGCCAGAGAGACAGGATGTCATCTAGAGGGCCTTGGAAAATCTTGAGAAGTGAGCCCATGTAAAACTTATTAAGTTCTACAAGGCCAAGTTCAATGTGCTGCACCTGGATCAGGGCAACCCCCAGTATCAATCTAGGCTGAGGGATGAGCAGATCAAAAGCAGCCCTACTGAGTAGGACTTGGTGGTGCTGGTGGATGAAAAGCTGGACATGACCAAGCAATGTGTGCTTGCAGGCAGAAGGCCAAATTTTTCTTGGGCTGCATCCAAAGCAAAGTGGCCAGCAGGTTAGGGAAAGTGATTCTATCCCTCTACACCATCTGGAATACTGAGACTCTACCTGGAATACTGCATCCAACTCTAGAATCGTTAGTACAGGAAAGACATGGATCCTTTGGGGTAGGTCCAGAGGAGAACCAAAAAAAATTACCATAGGGCTGGAACACCTCTTCACTGTGAAAAGGCCGAAAGAGGTGGCGTTGTTCAGCCTGGAGAAGAAAAGGTTCCAGGAAGATGTACTTTTAGTACTTAAAATGGACTCACAAGCAAGAGAGAGACAGATTTTTTAATAGGTCCTGTAGTGATAGGAAAACAGGTAATTATTTTTAAAAAAGAGGGTAGATTTTGACTCCATATTTTTTTATGACAAGAGTGGTAAAACACTGGAACAGGTTTCCCAAGGAGGTGCCACCACTGCAAACATTCAAGGTCAGGTTGAAGAGGTCCCTGAGCAACTGGATCTAGATGAAACTGTCCTGGTCATGGCAGGGGGATTGGAAGAGGTGACCTTTAAAGGTCCCTTTCAACCTGAATCATTCTATAATTCTATTATTTGGATTCAAAAGAACTAGGTTGCTATAACTAGTTCTAAGGCAAATGGCATCTGGGGACAACCAATAATTCCAGAAGAATATAAATCTCCAGGTATGCAATCAATTCAAGAGAAACATTAAACTCTCTCTGCTTGCCCAGTGTAGGACAATAAAGTCATGTTAACACTGTAACTTCTGCAGTATTCAAGGGGTGATGTTAATTAGACTCAAAAAAGGAAGAGATTATTTCCTCACTGAGCACAGTCTTTCCTGTACATTTTCAGGGTAATTTTCCCTGTGGCACTCTTTACAACTCCTTCTATTCTAGTTCTTGTCTTTCTTCTCTTTGTCCTCATCTGTAAGGTCATTGAAGTAGCAGAGTATTTTGTACATCTCCAGCTCTATTTAATAAACAATAAAAGTCAAAAAATGGACTTTCTTTTATATCCATTTGCTGAAGTCCATAAGTACTAAGCTTTATTACAGGAAGTTGTGGACTTTTTTAAAATTAGAGAGACAGAGAGAAAAAAAGGGTATCTGCAGTCTGTCACAGAAACTCACATGTAATCAGAACTGAATACTGAATGAAATGAGTGAAATCTGTACACTGTCTATTGTCATTGCCTATTGTATAATATACCCCTCAATTGTCTCATTGCTTTCAGGAAGGAGGAGGAATGGCTTAAATTTTTGATAATTCACAGAATTCACAGAATGACCAGGTTAGAAGAGACCTTAAAGATCATAGAGTTCACCCCATGCTCTAATACCTCAACTGAACCATGGCACTGAGTGCCACATCCAGTCTTTTTTTAAACACATCCAGGAATGGTGACTCCACCACCTCCCACAGCAGACCATTCCAGAACTTTATCACCCTTTCTGGAAAAACCTTTTTCCTAATATCCAGCCTATATTTCCCTTGGCACAACTTAAGACTGTGTCCTCTGGTTCTGTCTGTTGCTGCCTGGTGACAGAGACCAACCCCCACCTGACTACAACCACCTTTCAGGAAGTTGTAGAGAGTGATAAGGTCACCTCTGAGTCTCCTTTTCTCCAGGCTAAACACACCCAGCTCCCTCAGTCATAATGCAATGCAGAAACTTACAATGATAGATGTCTAGTTTGGACATCACAGAATGGCATATTAGATAGCAACACAGTTGCCTTAAGATGTCGTACAAAGACGGTAGTGTGGTTTTCCTTTTCCCATTTATTCATTGTTTTTGGTGTAATGACAGCCTAAAAAAAGTCACTGTTAACTTTCAGCAAGTGCTGCCATTTACTAATAATAAAACCATGTGGACTATATTCAGTCGTCTACTTCCATATTCTTATATCCCAGAAAACTCCCAGGCAGAACTGCTTTATATGTCTGCTGGCTTTGTGACTAGAGGTCAAGTCTGAAAGCTGAACTTGGAGGATTTCAAAGAAATCTTCTCCAGGGAACTTAACACCTTAATATTTAGGTCTCTTTCATGAATTAGCATTTAAATATGGGTCAATAGTTCACATCTGAGTCAAGCATGTGCACCATGGAGAACGGGTTCACTGCCCCCAGTCATGCTGGTTTGCTTGCATCCTTCATTGTCCGTTTTAAGCAGTAATGCATACTACAACTCTTCTTGATGCCTCAAGTATCTCAGATTCTAATAAAAAAATAACATTCAAATGTTTATATCTGTTATCATCTTAAGTACATGATTACCTAATCTCTGAGAAACTTCCTAGTAGATTAATCCCACACAAGTTTAAGTGGTATGTCACTTCTAAAAGAATGATGCCCTTTCATGACCATTGAATACTGATCGTTATAGGATCCTTATAAGGATACCACCTTGGGTCCTGGGTAAAATCAGATAAAGGATAGCAATGAAAACAGAGAACAGGCATTAAATGCATGTCAAACATACTTATGTAGATATTTTCAAATGGAATGTAGAAAACCAGTGAAGATACAGCAAGGTGCAGAGTATGTCCGTCAGAAGTACAAATCCTCCATTTTTGCCAAAAGAAGTCCCCATTTTGTACTTGTCTTGGCCAAGTGAAGTATGGATTTTAAAGAACAGTTAAGTATATCCTAGAATAAAGTGCATAAAAATAATTTTTAATTCTGGGTTTACCTGTAAATAATGTTGTTTCAATACTCAGACATGTATTCTACACTCTATTTTCCCAACGTGTATCACAAACACTTTATAAAAGTCAGTTAATACACTTATTGTCTCCTAGTATGACCAGTTTGGAATTTCTTACTAGGACCAAGTAGAAACCCCACAGCAAAGTGTAGCAAGGTCACCCCAGCAACAGAGGGTTTAAGATTTATACTGACACTTGAAGGACATTAAAAGGAAATGGAGATACAATAATGAAGATGCTTAAGGCAGCAGAGGAGAGCACTGCAAAGCCGAGGATCAGATGGATGTATCTTGCACCTAAACAATTACTTCAACCACTATTTCACCCAAAGAATAGGGTTTTAAAAGCCTCAGAATTTTAGACTGCATTTTTATTATTTCTAAAATTAAAATATTGGGAAAAAGATTTAGTGAGAAATACTCAATCGAAAGATTGTGATAAGCAGTAATGATCTCTGGTATTTACCACAGTTTTAAATACCTTTTGTTCTAAAAAATTTGTTCATAACAAGCAGGAGATGGTACCATTTAGTGCAGTTCCCTTCTTATATAATCACCATGCCTGTGAATTTGTTTTACATTTAATTAAATTATTGCAAATTAGAGATAAAATGAAAAGTAATTGCCATTTGATTGATATTAAATTATTGGCCTGAGGGAATTCACCTTTGTTTAGACTATGGTATTATTAATAGAAAAAATAATTTTCAAAGAATGCTTGATTTACTAGGCATAGAAAATATGAAAATACCTCATGTAATTAGATGATCAAAGACAAAGTAGTATTAAAATTGAACTGCAAAGCAAGTCAAGTGGTATATGCAGTGATATCAGTCCAGTGACATAAACCCACTGTTGCTAGGAGCTTTGCTATCTGCCAGAAATATGCTAAGAAAATTAATTAGAGAAAAACCCTTACTGAAGACATAACACCATTTGTTGTCATTACCCATCATCTAAAAAAGGACTCACATAATTTTATAAATTTTGTTATTAATGTGGAAAGATGGATTAATGTTTGCATAATAATGGTATATTTCACCAGTTGCTGTCAGCATACTTTAAAAAACCTGGAAATGTAGTAAGTTATGAAAATCACTGTCTAAATTAAGCTAATTTCCAAAGACAAAATATTCAGGTTTTCCACCCTGGTTTGTTTCTTTTCAATGTGAGTACTGCTTAAATATTTATCTCATTTAGGGGTGCTTCTTGTTTGTTTAATTTGTCTTTGTTGACACACTTGCAATTATTTTATAATAATTCCATCTCTGATGTCTCTTGCTGTCTTAGAGCAAGATTTTATAACTATTCAAAGTAACAAAGGGAATAAAATTTATTTCCTATTTCTTCAGAAAACTTGGCCCCTATTGACAGGCAAGAGAGTGTAGACAGTCAGCATTAAGAGTTAGTGGGTTTGCAGCACACTCCACCTGCTTTAGTATAATAAGCTAAATTGTGACTGGTAACTGTGCACCCCCATGATCTGTATGAAAGCTTGTCACAGCAATGGTCTCTGTACTGGACCAAAAACAAAGTCACTGAAGGCATGATTCCCAAGACGGACAAGGAATAATTAGATCAAAAATGTCGCCACAATTTTTCCAGAGCATGCAGCAAGACATAGTAAGAACAGTATACAGGTTTTCCTGTAGATTTTTTTTTGCCATGCATATACCTCATTCTACTTTTTGAACAAAGGAGTCATTATTATCTGTCAGAAACTGTATTCTGGGCTATCATTTCAAACACTGTCAGTAAATATCCAAGCTTTTCTGCACTCTCTCCAAGAAAGTACTACTACGTAATCCTAGAAAAAGAAATCATAAGTCCTCTAGTTAATTCCCTGGAAGTTTTGTAGTCCCAATTCCTAGTCAAAACAGAGCTAACAGGAAAATTAGATAAAAATGTTAAAGATCTTGTCCAGCTGAATTTTGAAAACCTCCAAGGATGGAAAGTCTGAAAATGCTTTGAGCAACTTGTTTCATGATTTAACAACTCTTATTATGAAATTCTAGTTACGTTCATTCCGTCAGCTTGTATTTATTGCCTCTGGTAATTTCCCTGTGAGCCCCTAAGATCAACCAGGCACTATCCTCTCAAAGCACCCTCCGGTCCCCCTTAAGTCATGGAAGACTGCAATTGGATGGATCTGGATGCAGGAAGTGGAAACGGCACTAGTGGAGGCACAGACAGTCGTATCACAGGCAAGGCAAGCAGAGCACATGTGGTGAAGGTAAGCAGGCTCAACAAGCGTACAGGTAGCCAAACAAATCCCTCTTGAAAAAGCAGACCTAAAGCCAACTCAGGAAGTAGAGTTCATGAGTCAAGATTGGGATAGGTCTGGAAATAATTAGCCAGGATTAAAAACCATACTGAAATTGCCAGACAAGGCCATCATGATGAAACAAGTCTGAGGTCAAACCTGGGAGTCAAATCTGTGAGTTAAAATTAATGACTGAATGAAGGATCTCTAATGTGGATAGGACAAAGCTTGGGCCAGAACCATACACAAAACTTCAGGTTAGAAACAACTTTCACATGAAGAAAGGGAGAAGACTCTGATGAGGCTCCTTAGCAGAGGTATTTGAACTAGTTTTCTGATCCTTCTTCCAGACTTTTCCTGAAGATCTCTAAGGACATCTGAAGCTTCTCAAATAGCTCCCTGATATCAGGGAGCTGGCTTTTGAGTGTAGCCTCCCAAATGCCCTTCACTGCTGTCTGTGAAAACTGCTTTCCTGAGCTCCTTACTGATAAGGTCTAAACAGCATTTCACACCACTACATGAATTTACCTGCTTGGAATTCCACTCACTGGTGCATTCCTACACTTTTTGTTCATTACACAATGAAAACAGTTTGAGAGAATGCTTTTGGGGTTTTTCCCCCATGAGGATGTGATACAAACACAATTTAAAAATGGACTGATTTTACCCAAAATATAGATAACTTTGACTTATTCTTCTGGTTGTGTGTACAGATGTAGCTATTGCCTCCAAGTACACTCATGAGTTGATGATTTCCATGTCTGTTTCCTTCTTTCTTCCAAGGAGACTGCTATTGAGTGTGAAGCATGAACCTACCTCATGTATTCTCATCCTGGTGTAACTACTGAGTTTAGTAATATACACAAATATTAATGAGAACACATTGAAGTACATGCTCTATCCACAAGGTAAAATTTGACATCATTGAAAAAGCAGATGCTGAATATCTGAATGTTAATTTTGGTTTTCATAATTTACCCCTCTCCACACAGACAAAGCTTCCAGTGTCACATCCGCTCATCTACTACCACTCATAGGCTTATTTTGCTTCACAAGATTAGCAAGATTTTATGCAGCTAAACTAAATGTTAGACCAGTAGGAATGTTTATCCTATCAATAAGAAGTGGCATCTCCCAGAGATGTATGTATTTCATGTGAGCTAGATGTATTGCAAAACATTTTGAAGAGGAGAAGAGTGGTATCCAACTTGATGGGCCAAACTCTAAATGTCACTGTTTCCTCAAAAAGGGTAGGTATACTCTTTCCAGTTAAAGAACTCTAGGCAGGGAGTATACCTGAATGTTTTGATTTGGTCCTGTTGGTTGTTTAAAACAAAAAACCAAACAACATCTACTTGTAACAACTTTCATTTTTAAGAGTTTTTCTTTAAAGGACAGAAAAGTTGTTCATTAATGCTTCTCTGAGTAAACAAAAAATTCTAGAGAAAACTCTAACCTATCTTCTGCTTCCCTAAAGTAAAAAAAAAACTAGAGACAACTCTTATCTAGTTTTTTTAAAGCTTCTGCAATATTTGAAATCATAGAAAAAGCAATACAGTATCATGTTATTTTAAAAAAATCTGCTATTTTACACATAAATATTTTTTAAAAATGCTGCCTATTACAGTATTCTCCAATTTAAATCGAGAAGAAATTTTTGTTTAAAGGAAAAGGAAGATTCTTGTAATATAGGACTGGTAATGAGCTCAGGATAAGCCCTTTTTCCTACCCTTAGACACCTGCTCAGTGGCCCTTAGTTGTTATTTTGGATACATACTTACATATACAGATAAGCAATCTGTGTTAAGATATGTACTAAGAAATAACATTAACTGTTTTTTGATCTATTTTATGAATGTAGATACAGTCATTGAAATGGACTTAAGCCATCTCAACCTAAATCAATTCAGAAAGTACTAGTAGAACTTTCTGTGGATAGAAAGTGAGGCAAAGTTTGGCATCATCTGTTTTTCTCCTGTAATAGGAGATCTTTCTACTCGTGTTTGATGATTACCAGAAGAGTGACCAGATGTCTCAATGCTAAATGGAATGTATGCACATATATGTGCTATTAAACTTACATAACAGGAAAAAGGAAGAGATCTGTGGTTGAAAACACCAGGAAAATGTATTTTTAAGATACTTTCTTACAAGTATTAGATAATACTAATAGATAATATTAATCAAATAAGTAGAGTTCAGACCACAAATTATATACCTGTGCATGCATTGTACATAATCATATGTGTTTTTACATCTTGTATGCATTTTTGAAGATGTATAGATGCAACAAATTTCTTAGTTAATTAGTAGCAACCACTAATACTGACTCTTTTCTTTTTAAGGAGGTATTCGTCTTCCTCTACATATTAAAAATAACTTTTGCCACTGGTGGATTAGGGTTACTTTCCATATTATTCCTGTGATACACACAGGCTATCAGAATTACAGCTGGCAGATGCTGAGGTTTCTCCCCAGTAACTTTCACTACGTATCTGATTATGTTCCAATACATTTAATATAAAACCTTTTCTCTAAGATGTACGAGTGCTAGCATGCCTTATCTACAGGAGGCTTTTAAGGCACACCCATATGCAATTATATGGCTCATATGTAATTAAGGGTATCTAACAAATTGATTAGGCAAGCTTTAGAAGTCTCAGTAAACACTGACTTAAGAAAGGGATTTCTGCAATGTCCTACTTATGGTATTGTCTGGGAACATGTGAAGTTTTCATTCTCATCTATAGCCAAAAGGAGTGTTTCCATAGATGTATAATGGCTAAGTCAGTAAGCAAAACACAAATTTACTGTGCATACCATTTCTACTTCTTTCTGTCAACTCTTTACATAAGAAAGTTGCTTAAGACAGGCTTCTGAGGCCCATTGGGGGAACCCTAAAACAGGAGTCTGTTCATAGTTCATTTCTGAACTCTGGATGTTGCATAAAGAGGAGTTATTCTTGTGGTTTTCTTTCAGGTAGTAAGCACTCTTTCCTTTCATCATATACACATATTGTCAGTATATGTCAGACTGACATGGACATCTTTCCTTATCAAAGCAGATGCTTACATGCATGCACAAGCATACAGGTCAATATAGAGACTTTAGTCATTTAGAAATAAACTTGACATTTTTCATTTAGGCAAGATCACCAGGGTCTTCTGAAGAAACTAAAAAATCAGTGGAATGAAAACATGTATATAATGTTTCCTTCTTCTTTCCTATTGTAAGAAGTAAACTGTTGAGTAAATACATTAATGAAACAGGTAAGGCTCCTCATCCCCTAATGTCTCAAAAATTAGCCAGTAGTAATTTACACTTTTAAAATATGCATGCATGAGAGAATATTATTTCTACTTTGTTTCTAGATTTCAGTGAGTTCAGAATCAGAGATTCTTTTCAGCCATGCTAATAGCCTCGGCACTACATTTTACAGTAAATTTCTTCAATTAGTCCTTAATTAATTAGAAAACATACATTAGGGTTGACAAGCATGAAAAAGTTCTGTGAAAAACATTCCTAAATGAAACTGCGTCCTTATAAGAAGCAATGGTCAGCTTTGCACTTTTCTAGGCACTGTGTTAAAAATTCAAATATATGAAAAAATGGTTGATGTTCTTAATCTTTATATATAAATTTTTGCTCAGGTACTTTAAGACACATTGAACCACATAGTAAGTATAATGCTCAGATAATAACTAAAGGTTAAATTCCAATTCTATAACATTTCTACTCTATTGGAAGTGCTCACAAAAGCAAAACAAATGTTGATTCCCTCATTCAAAACTCATCTTTCTTTTCTTACCTATTATGTGGGAAATAAAAAATTATCTTGATGTTCTATTTCAATGTATAATTTTATATCATCAGAAAGGTTGTAAAAAGAATGCAAAAAGAAAGGTCAGTGTTTTAGATTAGGGTTCTTCAGTCTAATGTTTTCAGATATATTCTGGTAAGAAGAATAAACAGTAGAAAGCAGCAATGAAATTGCCACAGACACATTAGAAATATTGTTTGCCAAATCCATTTGCAAATGAATCTTTTTTCTTCTCAAACCACAATGCACAAAATATATATTATTGATTTGACTGATTAATATTTTAAAATACTGTGGAAGTTTTTCTGAAAGGTAGATCCAAAAAAGAGGTAAGGAAATTTTTAGCTTAACTCTCAAAGACATTTGTTGTGCTAGAGAGAGCTAGGAGGGCAAAAAACCCCGTGGATCTAGTTGGAAGAATGAGGAACAAAAGCATTACAAAGCTGACATCATGAGAGAGAGAATTGGAGACAGAATCAGACATGATGGTAGTTAATCTTAAGATGAGGACAGAAACACTAAATGCAAAGAAAATCATCAGAAAGAATAAAAAAGTGTTTTCACATCAGAACAAAGTACTGAAAACTGCAAATTTGTTCCCATTGCTTTATCAGTTTAATTCTTTGCAGTTCTTTTTTGTCTCTTGAGTTTGAAAATACTGCTGTCTGATCACTGAAGCCTTTTGAAGATAGCCAAGCACAATTTTTCTTCCTTCTAAATTTACAGACAGATTTATACTTATTGATTATGATGCCACATGGTAAATATTATTAATAACTCAATGCAGAGAGTGGTTTCAGGTATGAATAACTTCTTTCTTCTCTCTGGGTTGAATCCCAGCTGATAAACTGTTCACATAACAAAAAATTTCCTTCATACTTTTTTTTTTTTTCCTGTGAAATAAGCTAAGGTATTTCAATGTGCAGTGACATTCCTGTGTCATTTCCTCAGAAGTCATGAACTCCTTCTTCTCCCATACCCACCTATTACAGCCTGCAACAGGTTGGCAAAATGAGAATATTTTGCCTGTTAGGTCTGTTACAGAATCCATTAACTTAATTGCATACACTTCCAACCTAAATAGATAGCATGTAGGAAGGGACATCACTCTAGTGTAACTTCTTTCTCCAGTCAGAAATACCCCCAGGTCACCACACTAACTTCTGGTTTAATCCTTTGAGGAAAAAAAAAAAGGCAGAAAGTGGGAAAGACATGAAAGGAATTTACCAACCACCTAGACGAGTGCAAGAGGGAATGTCATGCTGAGTCTTCTTTTTCTCTCAGTGTGAGAATGAAAATGAATTACAAAGTCAGAATGTGGGCATGGGGAAATTTATTGATAAAAAATTTTCTACAGCCTATCTTATACTGTGTTAAGTGTATATGGTTAGTTAACAGTTTATTTATACAAGTGACAAAGGAAAAATAATTAAAGCCAAAGACTATGACTTTCTTGAAGAATAATAATAGTATCTTTGTACAAGTTTTTGAAGAAAGAGCTTCATATTTAAAAGCTTCAGTAAAAAGAAGAGGTACAAAAAATACAAACCATCTGAAATATTTGCAGAAAACAACCTGCTTATGAAAGCCAGTTAATCAAATGACTAAAAAAGCCTGGATTTTTATAAGCTTACTATTTTAGGAAAATAAACAACAAACCAAACCAAACCAAAAAACCACCAAAAAAGTCCTCTCTGACATCTATGATGACTACATATCTAAAAACCAAGTTATAATCTAATATCCTGTTTCATAGATGGAAAAATGGTACTGAATTAAAAGGAACCACATCTTAGCAATATGGATAGAAGAGAAATAACTAAAGGTGTTAAACTGCTGCAACTTTATAAAAGAGACTATGTTTAAAAATACAAACAACTGAATGTTCAGTGGTGTGCTAGCATGAAAACAAATTCTGAAGATCAGATCTGTATGTAAGTAATACAGAACATTTGTTGACATGAAACTAAGGGCACCTTCTGTAAGTGTAACTGAATTCACTGATGAAAATATGATTTGGTCTGTTCAGGTATCAGATGAGAAGAATGCCTGTACTCTTCCCTAGTTGTTAGAAAAAGCCTGAAGTAGAACCAAAACAGGCACAAGAAGAAGCCTGCATGGAGTTAATGCTAATGTATGTTATGTAATCCATAATTTCAAAATCTGGTAATTCTTATCACAATAATAGATTGTTACAATCATAAATATTCAAATACAGCAAAAGAAAATACATTTCTTTATATGACTGAAGAGTAAATTAAACTGTTTTGTTGCAAGAACACTAAAAAATTTTTTTTCTATTTTGAACACAATCAAGCATATGATTTCTTTTTTTCCAATCTGTATTTTGTAGGGCATGTCAGACTAGTTTGGTTAACTGCAGGATAATAGCCTCTTCAGTATTGTTCCTGCTGTCAGATTGAGTGACTTGGCTAGAGGGTTGATGCTTTTAGTTTATGTAGTTGATGAGAATGCAAAAGTATTAGTATTGACTTTCCTCCAGAAGCAATCAAAATTGTCTACATTTGCCTTCCAAATTGAAAGCCATCTTCGCTAGACTGATATAAAATGATCAGTGTATATCAGTATGTAGTAATTGCTAACAAAACCTCCATTTTAAAGACTATGTTTGAAAATGTCAAGATCTATGAGTCTTATTTACTTGACACAACACTTCACTCCTAAAGTAGACCATGAACAGGATTTTCAGCACTGTTGAAAAATCAAGTAAATTGCAAGCTCCTGGCTTACGAATTTCTATTTGTAAATGTAGTTCATATGTCATCAGCTGGAATTTGGCATCCTCCAGGTGAGACTACAAATATGTGCTAATCATGTTTGAGAATGTCTTTGGGAATTGCAGGGCAACTTCTAGAGTTTGGATTTAGGCCCAGTTTTACAAGTTTTACAAGTTTTATATTTTCCCCTTTTCTTTAAAGAGTTATGATGAACACTTACTTCTGTGTAAACATCTCTAAATTTTATACAGTAAAACAGCACCCAGTATTTGTCAGAAGAATTATTACAATTCAAAGCACAAAAGCTCATTGGACTAAAAGTGAATCAACAAAGGGAAAAAGAATCTTCAACCTTACAGAAAGCAAATTGAATTGCTCAGTTAACATTTTGTATTGTATGTAGGAATAAAGGAGACATGACAAGGTAAAAATGTTCAACTTGAGTAAAGAAAAAGCTGATATGACCTTGACTCATTTTCAAAAAGTCTAATTTTAAGAAAAGTTGAGTATTGATTTAAAGATTTTGGGGAGTTATTTTAACACCTCTAGTATTCCTTTAAGTTGTGTTACCTGCAGGGAAGGTTTTTCACTGAAACAATCACAATAAAATTAATTCAATTATGAAATCACAATAAAATTAATTCAATTATGAAAATATGGAACAATCATCCTAAAACATTTTGATATCAATCATTAGAATAACCAGAGTTTGTTGAGACATTGTAAAATTTATTACTGTGTTTTGTACTTTTCTTAAATTGTCCTTTTTGGAAATTTGATTGTAGTTTAATTCAAAATCTTTAAACATGCATGTAGAGAAATTCCTTTAAAAAAGTAATAGAAAAGTCACTTTAAATGAATAGTCACTCACACTTGTTTTCTGGTGATGAAGTTGCTCAACATTTTACTGAAGGAAATACAGAGGACATATAAAATTATTTTTCTTCCACACTGCACACATTAATGGTTAAGATTTTGAGTCTGAAACATCAAGAAAGACTAGTCCAACCTGTTCACAAGTTCTTCTCTATAAGAAAGCTGACTACAGTAAATCACAGAACTATATTATACTCCATGCCTCTAAGAAAAAAAAGTAAATTTTTTCCAGCTGTCTTTGCAGGTGATTTTTCACTGGCTTGATATTCACACTAGTAAGAATATGATAATTTCTGTTTTTATCTTTAAAAATACAGCTGAAAAAGGAAAACCAAAAAATTTTCTTTTTTTTAAACAGCACCTCTCATGGTCTTGGTTCTTCTCTTCCAGTTGTTTCCCACTGAACTTGGACACGGGCAGAAATTATCAGAGGCTGGAGACCATTCTTCCCACTGAATTTAGAGGTGGTTACGCTTTTTCAGAATGTTTGAGAATCTGAAACAGTGGGTGTGGGCCATATTGTGCAAGTTAGTCATCAGACATTCCATGAAGATTTATTTTACAGATTAACAGATGCAACTTGAAGTTCTTTGTATTTCAAGAATGGTAGCTCTATTTGTCAACTGCTATCAATAGGAACCCATGCCAGCTGTTCCAAGTCATAGGTAAAACCACCCCTGAGGTCGTGTCAAATCACAGGAGGCGATCGGCACGCGCGCCAGGAGTGTCTGCACCCTACCTCTGCTGCCAGCAGGCAGGATCATGGTTCAGCCACTGGCTGGGATCTGGACCACCAGAAGCAGCCGATAAATGTGGACCCACACCGAAGGATCGGGATAAAGGAAAAGGAAGGGCTCTATACTTGTTTCTCTGAGCTGCTTAATTTCTTTCCCGCACAGAAGCGATGCTGGGGCAGTGCCACATGGGATTGGTGGCGCTGCTGCACGGGTGTTATTTTTTCCCGCGGCAGGAGCAGCGCCCAAGTGAGGCAGGTGGTGCAACCTCACGGGCAGCAGCAGTGGCAGAGGCAGCACAGGCGGCGGCGGGGCTTTCCCACCACCAGAGTGGGACAGCTGATGCTGCACTGTGCGGACATTCTTGTCTCTCGCTGCGGAGAGGCACGCCGAGGTTGCTGACCTCTGCGCTGCACCGGGAGGGATGTGGGGACACAGGACTCAAAGGGGGACAGCAGCAAAAGAGCGGGGAAATAGAGAAAAACAGCAGCTTTTATGGAGGGCTGGGTGGTATCCCAGGAGTAGACTGGCTAATCAATGGCTGGATAGGAGGGGTCTGGGGTGACAAATGTAAACATAATCTGGGGAAAGTCACAAACCAATGGCAGAGGGAAAAATCATATTTGACAGCAAACCTTCTGGACAAAGGGGTGTAACAAATCGTGACAGACAATCTGCAGGGGCAGGATTTTTGAGGATAGACAGGGAAAAATCTGAAATTACTATAACTGCCACAGCGAGATGGGGGCAAACAACTTTAGACATAGACTAAACATAAATCCCCAATGCTACAGGAAGGGAGAGACTAAATATCTTCAAACCCGCACTGCCACATCCCTCTACCTGCAGCTCCTGCCATCACTGATGTGGTCTGATTCTGGTATGGAATCAGTTTGGTATGCCTGCTGCTAATCCAGTAGGGCCTACCTGCCAGGTCTGCACACTACAATGAAACTTCAGGATGCTGAATTTAAAATTTTTGCAAATGACTGCAAAGGAATTTATTATATCCTCTAGCTTTGTCTTTTTTTCAGCCTACATTAAGGAGGATGAATTTTATTCATCTAACTGTGCCAGAACTGCATTTGGTGATTTGTGTTTTTACAGTTGCTTAATCCCTCTTTAGGCAGTAAAATCTTCTGGTTCTTCCTTTCTGTTTAGAGCCTGCTTCCACTGCAAACAACTGGAGTTTTTTCATTGACTAAAACAGTAGTTGTTTTTTGCCCAAAAATAGATTAATTCTTGCAGAAGATTTTTAAGCAGTGTAGTCCATCAGAGTCTGTCAGTCAACTTCATATTTTTGCATTAAGTCTAAATTAACTTTTACATAATAATAAATATATTATTTTTAGCTGTTTAATTTTATTTCAAGTATAATGCTTTTTTTTCAAATGTATATATAAAATATTTCTCAAAAATGAAACTGTTCTGGGGAGGTAAGTTCTTCAGTCAGTCAAATTTCATCTTTTCTATTTTTTTCCTCTAATGGAAATGGTTCATACTAGGGGATGGTGATATCTCAGCAAGTATGTAAATCTCACAGTACCTTGACCTATTTGCAAAATTGAAAAGTCTGAACAAAATTTGACTAAACATTTGTGAGAACTGACCTTCTTGGGTGCCACATGTTTATTTTTATGATGGCAGCTGTAATTATTCCTGAGATACAGCTGCCAGAATATTGCCATTTGCTCTGCGTACAAGAATCAGCCTTTCTGCACTGCAGCTCCCATCATAGTGTGCTAAGCATAATGCCAAAGTTTTACCTGAAGCTGTATTTGCTTTCAGCTAGGGTTAAGAATACCCATTAGCTGTGTCCTCATAAATGATTCCTACCTATTATTGCCGAAATAAAGTGTGGCACAGTAAAAGGAAAAGTCATACAGCATGAATATACAGACGGAGTAGCTAAAATGTAGAGAGAACATGTTCAGGATTCTAAATACATATTTTAAATAAATTCTTCACTGACTTGCTGTGATTTCAGCATGACTGCTCTGAATATAAGACAAAGCAGAATTAACTGTTGAGTTTAGCCATCAGTCTCTTGATAACAGTAGTCAAAGGCCTAATTAGGGTTTCACGGAGAGGGTGATGGGGGTCTAACATGGTGAAAGAGCAGCACTCTTTGAATTTCACATTAAAGCTTGCTTTTTACGTACCCTAACTTTAATACACTAGCTTGAAACCTGGTTCTGTAATCTTCTTCCTACACTATATTTCAATCTCCTGTAGTCTTTTACTGTAGCTCTCTACCAAATATCATTATTTTAAGCATTTTTAAGGTCTATGCTTGCAGTTTTGATTTTCTTGGCTGGTTTGAATATGTTGCAGTACAGAAATTGTCATGAGACCAATGTATGGATAATGTACATACACACACATAGTTATTGCATAATATTGATGACATTTGTGAAAGAAACAACACTAAAAGCCAATCTTTTTCTCACTCCTAAGGAAAAAAAACAAGAAGCAAAACCTTCATTATCAAAATTGATATTAAAGTTCTATGCCTATTTTCTTCTATCTAGTACATGACCCATTCCATCTGTCCCATTTCTTACCTCTCCCTGTTAACAATTTTAGTGTCCTTTTCTGAAATTTGCTATCCAACTATTATATTTACTAAGATAAAGGAATACTAGAAGAATTACAGCAGCAATACAACATTTTCGTGGACTTTCTAGGAAAGGATTTGTGCAGTATCAATCAAATTGTCAATGCTCAATGATGCATTGGAAGTGTCTAAGAAGAACCTGCACAGCTATAACACAGCCCTCTCTTGCACAGCTTTACCCACTAGCTGCTCAGATTGTTACCTTTGAAAAGCAGGTGACTGACTCTGGGTGGATTTTTATCTTCAAGTCTGCAATTGCCCTCATTGCAGTCAACCATGTTAGAGCTTAGATGAGGCTGACTAAGCACAGACTGCTAGATTTATATTTACATAACAGTTATTTGAAACTTGTACAAAGCCTATCCTTAACATACTTGTACTTTATTTCCCAAAAACTTTAAAATTCTATTTTAAAATATTTGATTTGCTCTTCTGTATTTGTTGCAGGAAGAAGCCAATCTGAAAGCACTGCTCAAACAAAGAAGACCTGGTCTACATCTCTTCTGTATTTATATATATATCAACCCTAATTGATTAGATTACTGCTGTAATTACATTACTACACAGAGAAGCATGGATGGGTTTTGCTGTGCAACTGTCGCCAGATTTAAATTCTTCTCAATCAGTTGGGACAGAAGCTAAAGGAAAGCAGTCACAAATGTAACAATAACGATTTGGCATTATATAACGGGAAAGTAAGAGAGATCAGCTTGAAAATACCAAACTTATAAGTAAATTGGTAGCTAATGCCCACAATCTACTTTAAAGCAAAACAAAACAAAACAAAGCATTACAAAATGAAACAAAAACAAAAATAGAACAAAACAAAACAAAATAAAGAACAACCAACCAAACATACCACTCCAAAACTCAGACTGTGGCCCTGTGTGGGGAAACATACTCATCTGATATGTGGTGTCATACTGAAGTCTAAATCTGAGATGAAACCTCCACACATAAAAGCCCAGACCATCAAGGATGGGGACAGAGCAAGTAATTGAAGCAATTCTTCTGCTTGGTCCATGGGACTTGTCACAATGGAACAGGAAAGGCTTGGCACTTATTTGACATGAACTGAAGTGTGCAAGTAAAATATCATGATGAGACTCACAAAGATTAACAGAGACAGGCACAAAGTTCTGCACCCACCAAGGAGTAGCTCAATGCACAAGCAGATGCTGGAGCCAGTCAGTTGGAAAGTTCAGAAAAGGCCCTGGTGTTCTTGATGGGCAGCAAGTTGAACATAAGTAAGCAAGGTACACTTGTGATAAAGAAGGCAAACAGCACCCTGTGGTCACTCAGCAGCAATGTAGACAGCAGGTGCAGTGGGGTGATTCTTCCTCTCACTACTGGTGAGACCCCATCAGAGTCCAGTTCTGGCCTCTCCAGTAGAAAAGACATAGACAACATGGAACAAGGCCTACAAGAAATCATAAAGATGATTGAGGGACTGGAACACCTTCCATAACAAAAGCAACAGAAGGGTCAACACTGCTTAGTCAAAAGAGGAGAAGGTTCAGGAAGAATCTCATCAGTGTATGAAAAGCTCTGTTAAGGGAAGCCAAAATCAGAGGCCAGACTTCTCTCAATGAGAGAAGAAGGGGCAATTAGGAGAAATAAAAATACAGAAATTTCAATTTAATTTTTTTTAATTGTGAGAGATTTACACCCTAGAACATGCTGTCTAGGCAAGTTGTGGAAGGTTTATCCTTGGAGATATTCAGAACCTAACTCAACAACACTCTGAGCAATGTATCACAACTGAGCAATGGGGCTGGACTCTGTGATCTCCAGAGAATCCTTCCAACTTCAAAAATTTTGTGATTCCATGACAAGAAAAAAAAAAATTGCCTCCAAGAAAAACTGCTATTCACTCACTTTGCTCATCCTGCTGAGGAAGTAAATTTAGGTTGTACATTACAGTGTGGTGTGGTCAGGCCCTTGCACAAAATTCTCAATGACAGTATTCCAAAAATTAATATTTCCAGAATTTTTATTTTAGAAAGTGGGTTTTTTCTTTATATAGCAGATTGGTTTTCTTAAGCTGTTTCCTTAAGAATTCTCTGAGTTAAGCCATGCCTGGAGGAATCTGAAGTTAAATAATTCTTGCAAAATTTCATGGCAGATTGTATTGCTTATGAAATTCAATTACTCATAAATAAAATAAGCTTCTGATTCCTATCCAATTTATACCTCTGTCTAGTACAGGACTTCAAAATTTTGTTTTGTTTATGGAAATAATAGCAGAGTGCCTCCAAACCACAAACCTATGCTGGACAGCTGCTCTTTTGCATTGTACCAATTTTGCAAAAGTATTGACAATAGCATAAGAAATGCCAGCCTATTAATCATAAGGCTGCTATGTGGATTGAGTCTATTTATACAAACTCAGTGCTTTGTTTTCCAATAATAATAAAAGCTAATCATATAATTTTTTTTCAATATAAGAATTGAAGCAAAAGCTACAAAAATATATAGCAAATGCTCTCTCTTCCAAATGTTGGTACCCTTTTTTCTCTGTACCCTACTAAGTGACCATTGGCTGTAAGTCTTGTATACAAATCCTCAAGTGAGGACTAACCCATTTTATTATTGACAGGTTATCCATACAACACATATGACATTCCCTAACAGAAGAAAAAATGAATTTGAATATGCTCAGAATTGGAGATCCAGAAACAAAATGATAGAGACAAAAAGAAAGACTAAAAGCAATATTTCAAACCCCTTTCAAACTTAGTCTTAATTTCTGTGATTACCTTATTGTTCTTATCTCACTTATCACACAGTCTTTTCATCTACTCCCAGTAACAAGCCAAACAATGGTATTGTTACTATCAGGAACAGGTTTGTCTGCTCTCTCAATTATCTGAGCACATCATAGCAAGTGTTATGCTCTTTATTCTCACTTTATTCATGTTGATCTTAGCAAATCTTATATGTGGGTATATGGTCCTAGAAATTTCCATAATTATTTCTCAGTAGATTCTGAGAAACTCAACATGAAAAATCTTCTTAACCCCATTATGGCTACACTCTCTGGTCATTTGTTCTGTTTGGGATGTTTTATTACTATTTTACTTTCATTATTCACACATATTTTGACATTTTAGAAATCCATCTTTACTATAAGTCACAGAGATCAGTCATGTTTTCAGCAGCTATGTCTCAGTTGATGGTGATATTTTTGTTAGTCATTAAATCTATACGTATTTATTTTATCTTAGATAGAATTAGATTACTATAGTCATTATATTTCAAATTTGTTTATGTTTAATTTCCATCATTTATGTAATAAATGAAAGAAAAGCTTACAAGAAAACTAAGAGCTAAACTCATTGCTATTACACATACAGGAAAAATCTTTGATGTTGGAGCACTTAAAAAAACCCCAAACGAATAAAGTAGAAACTTATATTTATCAATAAACCTGTGAATATAGTTATAAGATTTTATCTACCTGCTGTGATTTGCAGTAGGGTTTTCCTTTGAAAGATGTATTTTGCTTCAGAGCTGTGTAAAAGAAAGGAAAAAAAGAAAATATGTTCTCTTTTGAAACTGTCATGGAAAATGTTATTTTATAAATCATGGGATGTAAAGAAATCATGCAAAATATTTTGTATATAAATGCATACTATTAGAATTTTGTTTCAAATATTAAGAAAGCTGGAATTTACTGTATTTATCCACTGACTTTTACAATTTTCTACTTCTATTATGAGTAGTAGTTTCACAATAGCTGTTTTGCTTCTCCCTGCACATGAAATTGGGTAATATTCCCCTCATTATTGAACTCAACTGGTTACTGTCTATCTTCCCTGATTCTTTCTTTGAACTGAATGTGTCAGAACATCATTTTCTTCCCCAGTTAAAAAACCTGGGCTGACAAAACAATATTCACAGTATCTTACACTAAAAAAGACCCCAAAAATCTTCAAAGAATGAGGTTGGAAAAAACTGAGTATTCAGAAGGAATTTGAAGCTAAAGATGAGTTCACGTGCTCAGGTTATATGGAGGACCAAATATTGTGGGAGATTCATTTAAGAATATGAAACTAGGAAAGAAATCTCTAATATTTTGGGTTTAATTAGGAGCGGGTTTTGTCTCTAATTTTTTATTAGAGCAAATTTCAGATATTTCTATTCTGAAATGCTCTTTTTTTCAGAATGTAAAATATTCTTATGCTGCAATACTGCACAGAGATAGCATTGTTAACATCGGCAACAGAAGAAAACTTTCTCAGTGATTAAAAGTCAGATATTCCAAAGGCATTGAGCCTGTATGAAAAATAGTAATTAATATTTGCTTTGAGGTTCTCCCTACTGGATTGTGTTTTTCATCATTTTTTCCACATGCTCGATCAATTTTTCTTAGATTTAAAAAAAAAATAAATAAAATAACCATATGCTTATTCATTTTAGCCTTTATTTCCTTGGCTTATATACACAGTGTGATAAGATATATCAATATGTTAATAGACAAAAATAAGATTCAGAAAAGTAATTTTCTTAGTGAAAAATTTCCATGTATTAAGAAACTTTTTTTGCCTTTTAAAAAAATAGTCTGTTTTAATTATTTTTACCATTAAAAAAATAGCCTTTTGTGTTTTAATTCTGTTAAAATAGCACTTGGAAAACAAGTGATAACATTACAAAAATAACCTTCTAAGAGAAAGACATGCCAGCTTGTTGAAAAACAGAGAAATTTGGAAATTCTTCATTTTCTAAATGGGGCTGATTTCTATACCTGGAAAGTCAGTGAAGCAGAAGCAGTTCCTCAGAAGTGTCTATAAGTAACTTTTCTGTCTTCTGGACAGCAGTCATGTGAATGAGCACTGAACATACATGACCAGCATCACATCACAGTATGTAAACCGAGGTATGATCAGCATCTGATGAAATCAAAATCTGCTGGAAACATATGTTGAAAAAATGCAAGTGTATTGATTCTCATAAAGCACAAGATGAAAGTAGTTATATTCCGAGCAATTTCATTACAGTTTTCATTATATTTTGTTTAAAGTAAATAAAATGTACAAAATTTCCCTTAAGAAAATATATGCAGAAATCAAGGCAGAATCATATTTTTACAAAAAAACTTGGTAAAATGAAACTCCTTAACAGCAATGTAGCATTAAGAAGGAGGCATTCTTTATTCCTCCAGATCCAAAATTTAATTTTTTTTATTTGAGCTTAGCAAGCTTTGCTGTTGGTACACTCTAAGGCTTTTTATGCCTCTGTGTTGTTTCTGTATATGTGATATTGAATATTAAGACTGTGTTTTATAGCAACTGTGATAAATAACTTCCTTTCTACTTAGTGAGACATTCAAACCACCTCATAGCTTTCTACTGGATTGAAACAGAACAAAAAAAATGTTTTCAGAAACATAGAAAGATCACACACGTTTGCCCTCCAGAACGGGGAACTTTGTATGTTCTCAGATTGTACTCTTTGTACAATCTCCTCAGGGAAACAGTCTCCTTCAGTTAATGTCACTTTTAGTGAATCAGAAACAATTCAGAAAACAAACACAAACTGTTTAAAACATTATCACTCTTAACTTGGGACAAAACAGTTATTTGAGCTTTAATAAGTATGGATTTGGAACAAATTTCCCCTTTGTTTTTTAGCTGAAATTTATTTCAATTTACACATTCATAATCAAGATAAACTGCTAATTCATGTATTTTAACATATGACAGGTATCTGGAAGATACTGCATTTTGGACCGTCATTTCAACAAACTACTTATAGTACCCAGACTCAGATTGATGGAGTTGACATTCCTTCCCTTTTGAAATATAAAAATCCCCAAGTAAGTATTTTTATATTAGTTAACTTGAAAGAAGTGATTAGGGACAGAGGAACAATAATTTGAAAATGCAGAAGATACAGAAACTTGGTAAGAATACAGGATTCCTTAGGGTTTATCTGACTACATTTCTGAAGTTTGTTTATCATTAATTTTCCTGGAAAAATACTTGTCTAGCTTTATTTTTTTTCCATCCAGAGAGAAATGTCAATCCAAACTGGCTGTGCACAAATGTCACTCAAGCACTGAAGCAGATAAAAGGGGTTATGTGAAACCACATTCCTTCCCCAAACACAAGGGTTCCTTTCTCTCATCTGCATAGTCTTAAAATATTTTCATTCCCACCTAATTTGATGATACTTTTGTTTGACTTCAGCTGTGTAAGCCCCAGAAATACAGATTTAAGTTTTAGATTTCAAGGTTTTGCTGTAAATTTATTTTGCATCTTTCTTTTCTCCTCTCCAATACCAGATAGTTTTTCTGTGTGGGTGATGGTGTTGTGGAAATAGGAGAATTAGGAGGATACTTTGAAAGTTTGTGCCTTGCAAACTTGCATATTTTATGCAAGCAACGACAGGTTTCTGAGGATTGGCACAAGTACTGTGGATGCCTAGGGCACATTGTCATGTGACAGTGGGAGGTTGACCCTGGGACCACAAGAAAAACAGCTCAAATATTATGATTGAAGTCATCATGATTTTTGAAAGGAGGTAAAGAGAAAAAATGTGGGTGCCCTGAACATGTAAGAAATGTCAGATAACTAGAGATTTCGAGGAGATTATACATAAACAGAGCCCTGGGACAAATAGTGATCTAGTTCAAAGCTGAGCCTGTAGTGTTTTCCTGCCTTAAAAGCTAAGCCTGTATATTGCCAAATATGTTAAAACCATCATGAATTTCTTCCATATGGATAAAAAAAAACATATCAATGTCACAACTGTCACTGGCAATTTTAAAAACTTTGCCTTCAAGTCTCATACTCTTGACTTTTTCATAGATTAGGAATTTACCTACCAGTGATTTAAGCTTGACTGCACTCTCTCTGTCACTGTCTATTATTCTCTACTGTCCAAGGAATATTTTGACAGAGGTCAGAGTACAACTCTCAGTTTATGTGTGTATGTTTTTGTCCCTTCCTAAATATCTTTTTACAATTCCTTCTTAAAAGTATTTTCTTCTCATTTGCTTTGCTTTATTTTTTTATCTAGGCCATGTTTATGATTATATTATTTCACAGTAAAATTTGAACTTATGCATTTCCAGGAGGAAAAAAAATGTTTACTGTTGTCAAAGTGAGAAAGTAGAGAAGCAGAATGAGACACTAAGCAATCATCTCCTTAAATGTTTTGCGTAAGAAGAATTTGCCGTTCTGTTTCTTTTTTTTTTTTTTTTTTTGTAGGGCACAGACATTGGATCATATTGAGCACAAACTACTGAGAAGAGATTTTCAAAAATGGGATGCTCAATTTTGAACTCAAAATTATTCTCCAAAAAGTTCGAAGTGTTCATATCTTAAAAATTTAGAACGGCTTTTTTTTTTTTTTTTCCAAAGTATTCCATTTAAAAAACCCCTTTTTATTAAATATCAGAAACAGCACCAAGGCAGACAGAGTTCAGAAGTGTTTGAACAATCCTCTCAGGCACATGACTCTTGGGGATGATGCTGTGAAAAGCCAGGAGTTCGACTTGATGATTCTTGAGGGTCCTTTCCAATTCAGCCTATTCTGTGAAGCTGTAACTCTGTGTAAACAAAAAATGTAAAAAATATTCTTATAAAATATTCTCTCTGTCCATAAAATACCATTTTCCTTATATACCTTTTCTTGAAAATATTCAAAGTGTTTGTTTCTCACTGTACTTTTGAATGATTTGCATTTAATAAATCCATTTTTTGATCAACAACATGAAGTATAATTTAAAAAGCCAAAGGAGGGAGTCCTGAAATGTGATTTAATAGAATAAAACTGAAAACAATGCCATTAAAACTTTAAATTATATACACTTTTATTATGAGTTTAGAAGAATACTGCCCCTCTCCTCTGCTTGCATGGTACCTCACATGGAGTAGTGCATCCAGCTCTGGGTACCCCTGCGCAGACAAGCACTTGTTGGAGAGAGTCCAGAAGGTCCACAAAAACAATTAGATGGCTGAAGCCCCTCTCCTGTGAAGAAAGACTGGGACAATTGGGATTGTTCAGCCTGGAGAAGAGGAGGCTCTGAGGGGAACTAATTTTGGTTTTCTGATACCTGAAGGGAACAGACAAGAAAGGTGAAGAGAGACTCTTTTCAAAGGGCATGTAATGATAGGACAAGGGGGAATAGCTTTAAAATAAAAGAGACTAAGTTTGGATTAGATATTAGGTAAAAATTCTTTACTGTGAGGATAGTGATGACACACTGGACCAGGTTGCCCAGAGAAGTTGGGTGTCCCATCCCTGAAACTGTTCAAGGCTGGGTTGGTTGAGGTGCTGAACAACCTGTTCTAGTGGAATGTACCTATTCTCTTGGCAGGTGTGTTGGAACTTTATGATCTTTAAGTCCCTTCTAACACAAACCATTGTATGATTCTATGATTCTGTTTAGGATTGGGAAAGATCACCCGAATCATTCAGTCAACTTACTGTAACTATCTCTAGCAGGGCATCTAGCAGGGATAAATTCTCCCACAGGAGTTTATATGTTTGTTTATCTGTTGTTTGGTCACATAACTTAGGACAAGCTGCCTTGCAATGAGTTTCTTTGGTGACATGGGGTTAACAGTGGTCTGGCATCTCCAAACTGTCAACAAATACCTAGTATTATATTTCATTTTACAGTTGAAAAACAATGTTGCAAGTACCAGACTGTCTCTTTTTATAAGGATCTTCCAGTATGGACACATTAGAAAAATACTGACTCTACACAAAGAAACTGATGATCCAGAGTTCCATATCTTTGCCACAGTGACAAAGGATCCAGGTTAGCTTGGGTCCTGTATAAGAGGAAATAAGAAATAAGAGTTTTCTGGACTGAGGCCATTTCCTCCCAAGGCTCCAGCATGGTCTCTACATGCAGCTAAAGCAACACAATAAAATGCTTATAATTCTGCTATTGTTCACATGACTAGGAAGGTCTATGAAAAATGCATTAAAGTCCAATCATAAGTAAAATACTTCCATACAGTTACATTGCTAAACAGAGAACCAAATGGTGGTGCAGAATAATGAAAACAGCACTGTAATTTGGGAACAAATACCTAGATGAGAGTTGTTTTGAACAGAAAAATGTGTTGAAAAACAAAAATAGGAGGTCCCATTTAAAACTTACTTGTCTTATGCTTCTGAAGTGAGGAAAAGTTGAGTGGTGTCGTTCAGCTAATCTATACTTCATTTTGGTTCATAATTGCCTCCTAAACTTTTAAAAATCACTATGAAGTCTGAATACTAAAAGATATAGTGATATTTTTATTGCTTGAGAATGCACAAAGAATATTTTTGGTAGAAAAGCTCTAACAGTCTGGAATTCTATTTGGTGGCTGCTGCTGTCACTACCACAGCAATGAAATTACAGTAATTTACAATTGCATTTTGATAACTTCTCATCTGTTTTACTGTAACTCCCACTCAGCTGCTCAGTTACTCACACTCCTTAGTGAGGCAGATGGCACAAATAAAGAACACAAGAACATTAAAGCAAATTGAGATAAATACAGTGAAGGTGCTTGCAGAATTGACTTTAGCTAAATTAATGAATTTATTGCCTATTCAGTGAAGATTTAAATGGGCAAACACTGGAACAGGCCCCAAACATGTCAGTGTTTAAGCTGCATTTGGACAATGCCACTAATAGAATGCTTTAACTTTTGGACAGCTCTGAAACTGTCAGGGATGATGTGGTCAGATAAAAGTTTTACATAATTTCCAAATGAAACTATTCTATTCTATTCTATTATTGTACTGACAAAAAAAGATATAAAATTTTAAAATCTTTCCTCCACCCTCCCCCCAGGCTCAACTTCACTCCTTTGACACCCATTACTCTCCCTACTCTCTCTTGAGGGATACAGATGGAGAGGTTATAGTCAGTACTCAGTGGTTACTCTCCCTTACTTCTTTTCACACTTTTCCTCTGCTCTGGCATGGGCTCTTCCATGGGCCACACGTGGAGCTCTCAGCTTTGGTGCCTGCAGCATCTGTCTGCTCCTTGGACCTTGGTGTTCCCTCTGCCATTCCTTACACTTTTCCCTCTCTTCTCTGATGTATTTGATGTTTCTAGAAAAACTGTTGACACAGAGGTGCTGACAGCTTGGCAGGTAATATCAGCTGTGTCCTGTGCTGGGTCTTTGTCTGGCACTGTGTAACCCCTGACCCCTTCTCAAAGCAGCCATCCCTGCTACCAAAACCTTGCCATGGACAGCCAATTCTCACATAAATTTTCTTCCATAAAATGAGAAATATATACAGTTACAACAATTAATTACATCTCCGATCCCATATTTCAGTACAGATTCAGAAAGAAAATTTTATATTAAGGGAAATATAGAAGATAAAAAATGTAACACCTTAAGATAGGATGAAATACTTTAATAGAGAGCAGATTTATAACTAAACATCTTACAATCTTCCTTCAACAGCAACAAAAGTAAGTTTCCCATGTCTTCTACAATTTCTGTCTCTCCTATGTAGACAAAATATGTGATGGTCAATTGCCATTTTATTTTACTTTAACAACATCTAGAGATATTCTTGAGGATAATCCTCCATTTTAGATAATTTCATAATGTTTTTTTGTCCCATGTAGAAATAAGGTCACCTATTCCAGTCAGGAACTGGAGAAGGAGAATGTGGTGTGGCTAGAAGAGACCCCTTATTGTCAGGGCAGAGAATAATAGTGGTCTGGTGTGATGCTCCTATTATTCAAGAATTATTATTTCTAATTGGCTAGAGTACAGTCAACTTGAATACACCCATATCAGAAACTTAGTTTGGTTTTAGTTTAGTTCTTAAAATCTTATGCAACTGTTAAGATGTGGAAAGTGACTGTATGACCTTGATTATAACACTGCATTCCTCAAACATCCATCATGGTTTTTTGATAAATATATAATGCAGCATTAGCTGAAACAAAACGTGCCAAGCACATTTCATTCAGAATATCTGCTAGAACAAATAGTGAAACAAAACATCTGAAAAATTTATTCAGACATTCATTGAATTATTAGGAGGTACAGGTTTTCAGAACTAAGAGCAAGCAGAATACTAATTTTCTTCTTTGGTATATTTCAAGACCCATATGAATTCATACGGCTTCTTCAGTGGGATATATACTGACATAAATGCATTCGGAAATTTTGTTACAATATAGTGAGTTGATGATTTTTTAAAAATATGAATATATATTTATCAGATGGCTTACTCTGAGACTTATTCTGAGCATCTGTAAACAAGATTTTGAAAAATAAGGACTAAAAAAGCTTATAATAATTAATATTAATTTTAAACTATTATCAGAAAATGTTATAGAATGCAATCACCATATGAGTTGCACTATGCTCCTAGTGAGAACCCAAATTTACTTTGAAAATAATATCTGTTTTGGATTCAGAAAGTAATCAATATAAAATTGAACTAATAGATATAAATTTGACTCTATCTGATATATGAAAATCTGAGTACTAGTTATGAAGAGTAGCAAAAAAGCCCAGTTATTCACATTCTTTTGTCTATGGCACAATTCAGTTTATAAAGCCGTAAAAAAAAGTCTGTGTCCTGTTATCATATTTTGTCAGCGAACAGTAAATTTTCTATTAAGTTATACAGTGATTGTCATTGGCTGAATAGCATAAAAAGAACTTCAATACTAAAAGATGACTAAGGAATTCCTAAAATATACTAAAGCACCACATATACATATACACCACATATACATAACACCACATGTGTTATGCAAACTGGGGCATGCTTTCCAGGCATGTTATTTAGGTTTCCAGAGTGGAGCTTGATTCAGAAGCTGGTAGGGTTTGTGGGTCTCACTTAATGTAGTTCTTTGGTGTTTATTTTCTAAAATAAATTTCCACTAAGGCAAATTACTTACACAAAGTACTAGGTTATTATATTCTTTCTCCTTTTCCTCATTATTCCTAAATGTAGCCATTGCTTGATGCTGTATTTTAAGTCATTTTTGTTCCATGAGTTCTCAGAGAAGCCTCTAGCAAAATTAAAGATCAGTAAATAACAGGCAAAAGTCTGGTTTCAAATAATTGAATGATTCATTGTTATTGACCACAGTCTTGATGGACTTACTTCCTTTATGCTGCTAGCCTGCATTTCTCTTGAATGGAGTGCCAGGGAAATGGTGAAAATACAAGTTCCATTACAAATTAAAGCTGCATGAAGATATAGATTGCACTTAGAGTTGGGAGGCCATGAAGACACTTTTGTGTTCTTTAGAATGAATAAAGCTCAGCTAAATTTCCATTGCCCTCAGCATTGCATAGAATTCACCATATGTTTCTACTTTAATAAAAAGTGCTAGAATTAAATTCATTGTGAGTAACAATGAAAATTTCTGAAGTAGCATAGTGCTCTACATTAGCATTTTCATGATTTTTGCTTTCATAAGTGGAAAAAGATATTGCAAGCTGGAGAAGGAAAGAAATTGCTTTTGTTGAGCATTAAATAAAAGTTATCAGTGAAGGTCTTATTTCACAGCCTTTGATATTATCAGATTTGAGAAGGATCAGAAGAAGCTACCTTTGGTATATGTAGGAATAAATCTTAACAAATTTCTTTGTTACCTGTTTGAATTTTTGTAGATTATAACCCCCCCAAACCAGAATGATTATAAAGTGGCTTGTGAGCCATATATTCAAGATTGTTGAATTCATAATTCATTTTCAAGATAATTGTGTAATTTATAAACATATTTACCTGGATATTGACAAGACCATTCTAGATGAGAATTCCTGGAGGCCAGTAAACTTTTGTCAGTGAGAAAATATGCTGTTGATGTGCACAATACTGCCAGATAAATGGGTATAAATTATTTTTTTTCTAGATAAAGGGAGCTAATATTGTTGCTGACAAAAGTGTATGCTTCTAATATCAATAGTGCTTTATTTCCCTTCTTGGGAGTTACTTCTAAGCTGCATGAGCACACAGTAAGGTGGACTGAAAACTGGTTAAATGATTTTCAGAGCAGCACAGAGGCTACTGATGAAAGGTAAGAAGACTGGTTAGAGACGAGTCACCAGTGGTGTGTACCCCACAGGTCAATACTGATCTACTGTTCAACACTTTTATTAGTGAGGGGCAGAGTATACCCTCAGCAGTTTGCTGGGAGGAGTGGCTGGTACACCAGAGGGTCGTGCTGCCATCCAGAGGTACTCTGACAGGATGGAAAATGTTCCAAGAAGAACTTCATGAAATTCAAAAGGTGAAGTGCAAAATTATACCTGAGACATAACAAGCCCACATGACAATATACACTGAGGGCCACACAGCTGGAAAGGAGCTTTTCAGAGAAGGGCCTGGCAGACCAAATTCACCATGATCTGGAGGAAGTGTGCAAAGTAGAGTCGGGCCCTTTTCAGTGGTGTTCAGTGACAGGGCCAGAATCAGTGGGCACAAACAGAAACACAGGATATTTCTGAACCACATGAAACATTTGTAACTGTAAGCATGATGGGGCCCTGGAACTGATTGTACAGAAACACTGTGCCATGTTGCTCCCTGGAGATATTCAAAAGCCATCTGAACCTTGTCCGGGGCAGCCATCTCCAGGTGGCCCTACTTGAGCAGGGAGGATTGTTGGACCAAATGAATGGCAGTGATCTATTCCAACCTCAACCTTTCTATGATTCTGGTTTCTAAATTTCTATTTATGTGGGCAAGACAAGACTACATAAATGTCTGCATTAATCTATTGTTGTAACAGGTACATCTAAAAAAATCCCTTATAATAGCACGATGCCACTCATCCTCATGAGTGAAATTTTTCCTCAAATTACTTAAGAATATTCCTTAGAAAACAAAGATTTAAATGGGAAGATGAAAAATTCTGAGGCACATTGCTATTTTTTGGTCATATTTTGTGCTTCAGAGAAGTATTTTTCTCCTTTCTTTAAGTAATTACAGTAACTTTGCTTTGTCACCTGTCTGAGCTGCATGCTCTTTTCATTCACTGGAAAGTCTTTTACTTTACTTTTTCACACATGCTTTTACTGGTATTTTACTCTCACAGTATGGTACATTTTCTTCTGCTTTCTTCTCCATTTTATGGAGTACTATAAATTGAAAGCAGAATTTCAGTCTGCAAATTAATGCATTATCTGTGCTTCATAACAGAACATCAATGATTAAACCTTGATAGAATGCTCTTGGCTATAAATGTCCTTAACTGAAACTTTAGATTATCGGTCATAATGCAAATTAGATGCTAGATAACATGGATGTCGTGTTCACTCACTCGTTATACTCAAAATATAATTCAGACTCAATAAAAAGTAATTACTAATAGGTGCAGTTAGATATATCTGCAAATGAATGAATTACTGCTTTGTTGCTTGACAGAGTCTTGAGCTATATAGGAAAATGTAAAAAAAGATAAAACAAAGCTCAAAGAGAAGAAATCCATCTTAGTTACTAAGTGACCCTGATTTAATAAGGATTAACCTTTCTCATGCAAGTGAACTTATTATCGACTAGTGTCAGTAGCATGTATAGTGGTTAAAATGGAAAAAATTCATGTCAGTGCAACAATATGTATCAAGCTTCTTGCTATTCTTTGGCTATTTTGCTTTACTGAAATATAGACAGGGCAGTTACAGCTCTTTCCTGCATTTTATTCCCTAAGCTTGCACACTGTCCATTACTTTTACTGTCTGTATTAATTCTCGGGTCATTGAAATAGCAATATCCAAATGTAAATGCTAGAAGTTCCAGTGAAGGGAGAAAAAGTTCTGGTTTTCTTCTCTTTCTTCTTTTTTTTTTTTTTTTTTTTGTTTCCTTTTTATTTTCTTTTTTCTTATCTTCTTTTTTTTTTTTCCTTATTGTCCTTATTTTTCCTTTTCTAATTTTTTTCCTATATTTTCCTGGTGCATTTTTTTTCACTTTTCTCAAGGGCATGGGGTCTCAATCTCTGAGTTTCACCTTGTATTTTATGAATAAAAAATTCCATTCATTGTCTGCTTTGAAAATGAGTATTTTTTACGTTTTAGCACCAGATGAGAGCAGTCTTTCAGTTCACTCCATGTTTCTCCATCGCACAATGGCATGTCTTGAGTGACAGGCTGTCTGGTTCCTTTCTTCATCTATTCTGCATGGTTTTGTTTTCTTTTTCAAACAATTTTGGAGGTAAGGAGTTGATGAATCGCAAATCTGATAATTTAGCCACAATCACACATTTTTTCTTACCTATTTCTTACCTAAAAAGTTTTCAGGAGTCCGTTTTGTGGGGGACATATCATGGAATCTGATTTTTCTCATGCAATCCATTCTACCCTGTCAAATAACTGATGGATGTTTTCATGATGCTAAATAGAGTTTGTGCTTCATAAGTACATAATTTACTCATTCAAACTATTGGTCCAAATTCTTACTAGTTGTGAATTACCTTGAATAAAATCTCTTAATTTGCATTACCTTTAAGTTCATTGACTAGTTCACTGACTTCATTAAAAATCACAAAATAATTTTAACTGAAACCTCGTTTAAGTCTTCTTAGAAAATCTTAGAAAATTCCATAGTTTTGTGATTTCAGTACTTTCACTAAAAGGCTAGAGAAAGGTCTCTGAAACTTTCAGCTACATGCTTTTTGCCATAAAGTGAAGTAAAATATGTGTATGGTTTATTGCAGTGCTTGAAACGTCACAGCCTGACTAAAGAAAGCTAGATAATTTATTACTGAGGAGATTTAGCTTAGAAACTGTGTGGTAGTGCAGTGTACCTACTTTGTGTGTGCTTTTGCAATAAAATGCAAAATTACTCCTGTGGTATTTTGTCCTTTGCTATTCTTTATTACTACTTTTTCCCAGGTCATTTCTTCAGCTTTCATTTATAACCACAGCAAAAATAATAAAACCCGTGTCTTGTATTAGATAACATTCAGGGTGTTCTGGTAATATACAGAATTTTTACAGCATGTCAGATATTACCCTGAATGTCTGGTGCATGCATATATGTATGATTGCACAGAACACATCAATGATTGAAAGACAGCTATCATGTCTAGGTTTCTGTTTCTGCCTCCATAAATCCTTTTATTCTTCCGAATTTTTTGTTCCTTTTATTTTTTTTTAATTTCCATTTCCTCACAGCATGACTAAGACAGTTTAACTTTTTTTCCTCTTGGATGATCTGTTTTGCTGTAATCACTTTGCCAGAAAAGTCAATGTATGTAAGACTGATATGGCTTTTCCACAATCGAAGTCCTGAGTACAGGTCTTAAAATGACTCAGACATTTAAAAATGCATCAGGCTGAAGCTTGATAAATGAGCTATTAGTATAAAGTACTTACAAAAAAAAAAAACCTGAAAGAAAACAAAAAACCCCACAACAAAACAACATCAACAAAACATCTAAAATTAATAACCTGTATAAAAATATGAAAGAAAAAATATCTAATTAGAGAACCTCAATTTACCCATACTTTTGACAAGCTATAGATGTATTTCAAACAGTGGTTTTTAAGCATCCTACTTTTTAATTACACGTTGCTATACTTATTTACAAAGATATATGTGAAATTTATAAATCTTTAAAATTCTGAAAAGCTTTCAGTCATATTTGCTTGCATGACAATTGTGTTTTCCTTCTTCTAGTTTTCTATCCATTTGATTTTTTTAACAGCACAATTTATGGCAAATAAAGAAAGGCAATGATAGATAAAAAAAATTACTCTTCTACTTAACAGAGTTCGGAAAGGGCTATTGAATTCCTTAGGAGCCTCATAAATTCAAATTCTTTTTCACAAACTCTCTGAATAATGGTCTGAATTCTTTTAAACTCATTGTGTGCAAAACAAACATGAATTGCAACAACTTAGAATTATTTCAGTGTTATTGTTATTATGATTACCTTGCTAGGTATATAGTATTTATAAAATGCTTCTTTTCTGGATCACAAGAAACCAAAACCAAAGAGATCCAAGATCTGTACATTCTACCAATAAATTCATTGCATTTGCCCAAAATGATTTCCAACAATTTATGCAATTTTACACTTTTTTTTTCTGTTTCAGTGTGGAGCAGTAGATGTCTGTTGCCGCCTGCAGTTTTATAATATCCCCTTAAGCAGCTGCTAGTATTTCATAGAGGTCTATTGAATTATGCTGTACCTTTGGCAGCTGGGAAATACTTTACAGAAGGAAGATCATAGACTTCTTGAAATCCTGAATATGGCCTTGAATAGAAACTATAATCGGAATAATGGAAAGGTACTACTTGCTAATATAGAGAAAGTAATAATTTCTTAAACAATATGAAAGATTACATTGAAATTTCAGATGAAAAGAATCCAATTGACTACAAAATATTTATTTGTTTGCTTATTAATTTGTGTTTTTATTACATAGTGGAAGTGATTTCCTACATAGAACATTAAATGGTAAATTTTACCTATGCCAAGACTCTTCATAGCATCCTCCATATATTCAGCTTCTTGACATCCCCTAAGATCTTTTTTTTGCCTCCCTAAGAAATTTCCTATTTTCCTTAAGTTTTCAACTTTGTTGTTAGCTCTATTCAGCTGACCTCAATAGCCAATATATCCCTATAACATAAGATTACGTAATTTTTTTTTACTGTGAATAGATTTCAAAAAAAATCATGCACAAAAGAAAAACAGAACTCATAATTATATCTATTGTGCTCAATGTATGAGTGTGTACTAAATCAGGTTAAGCTGCAAGAAGTCTCTTCTTTCTGGGAAGAATGGAAACAAATTCATGACTAAGCTCAAGTAAGTTAGTTATAAATGTGGCTAAAGTATCTCTGTGAAATTTAATTTGTTCACATTGCTCTTAATCTTTTTTTTTTCTTACCAAAATAATTTCAAACATTCATAAGCTAACCTGCTCAAGGTATATTATATACAAAGAATTACCTTCAAAAACTAAAAAGCTGGGGCTGTTAATTTTCTATCTAAGAGACACTTCAAAAGGTCACAGCATTGTATAAAAAGATTTTGTTAAAGTGCTGCATTTTCTTTTTAATGCCCAAATTTCAACCATTTTGTGTGTTCCATAACAATACCAAACTTTAAACTCAATGAATTAATGTAATTAATGTAAATACAAGACATTTAAAGGGATCATTGAAGGCAATAGGGATTTGGGATATCCTTAAATATACCAAAGGCATTAATTATATCCCTTTATTCTTCACGGTTATTTCCATGTATGTTTAGTTGGAAAATACTCCCTAAATACTAAGAGACATTGCAATAAAAACCAGGGTCCCAAACTCCAGAGTTTATGGTATGAGTTACCAGTGTGATAGATTTATTGCCATATCCAGATCTCTAGGCCCACAGATGTGCACTAACTGATTTTCCAGTATGGATTGATTTGCAGTATCAGAGCCGTATCCATAATTATAAATGAAGTATGGTGGAAAGCATGTGACAAGAAAATAATTGAGTAATGTAGATTCACAATCCTAGCTTTGGTTCTTAATTTTCCTTTATGCTAACTTTCAAGAATATTTTGTTATCATCTCAGAGGAAGAATTGATATGTTCATGCTAAAAAATAGTTTGCTTATAATTCTCTGAGCAACTTGATGGCACATGTACTTTTGTTACCAGCCATTTTCTTCCTGTTCAAGGAAGAAAATACATGCTGTCCATATTCAAAGTACTGCACTGAAGAACTTGTGAAATCAAACTTCCATATGCAGAACTTTAAGGAAGACAAGTAGCAGACATTGCAGAATGGGCAAAAGCCTGTCCTTTGAGGTGTTCAGATTAACTGAAAGCCATGAGATAAGTGTTGTTATTAAAAAACAGTAGCAATATATTGTATTTTTTTAATTGTTGAATTTAAAATTCATGTTTCAGGTTTGTCTAAGATTTTTTTGCAAAAGTTTCATGGTATAGTCAAAAGTTTATTCATGATATTGAATAAACAAACAAAATTAATTTGGTCTTCAGCTATACCGAAATCAAATGAAGTTAAAACTAACTCCTTTTTCGTAACAAAAAAACAGTCTCAGAAAATAACAAATAGAGTCAGTGGTATCCAAAGGTGATATTCAGGAAGGCTAAATGATAAAGCCCAATAGATTAATGATCCCTATGTTAACAATACCCCATCAATAATTGATACTAAATTTAAAAAACGAAGTTGGAACAATTCAAAATCCACAAACTTTACAGGAATCTTGGTATAATTTCCATAGGTGCAAATATTTGTTAACATCTACATTATGTAGACGGCAATATCTTAATTATGTAGACCTGTGTAATGCATTAGAAATATTTGTCCATTTATCTAGTACAATCATCTCTTCCATTGTGGAGCTTTCCTCTTCTGAGGAGGCTGTAATCTGATATTAAAGACTCCTCCCATGGGACACCTGATAAAACTCAGGATGGGAGCATAAATAAAATGAACTCTCATGCTAAACAACGAAGAAACTTGTCTCGTATGCTTCCTCTGCTGTCGGGTTGTGGCCTCCCTGGATACACTCACCATTGTAGCCACATGCTGCAACACTCCATTACTCAACAATTTTTATTTTGTATTCTTCCCTTGGTACTATTCTATGAGAACTAAAACTTTACAATAATTTAAGTATTGCTTCCTTGAATTACTTGTTTATTTTCTCACATTTTGTGTGTGTTTGTGTATGCATACATTGATGACATATGACATATACATTGGTGTGCATATGACAGAAGGATTTATCATACATGGTCTCTGACATCTCTGTTCAATTGTTTATAATAATCTCTTTTCAGAGATTCAGGACTGGTCCTCAGGGAAATATGACTTGATGCTTTAGTGCAAAATGCCCATCAAGAGATGCTGCCAAGATTCATCTTTTTTCCCCAACATTTTACTTATGAATCTGCATGTAGAAAGTCTGAGAGCAATGCCTTCCATCAGATAAAACCCAAATTTGTCCTTTTGATTTTCTAATTAAGTTCTCTATTCATTTCACTGTGATATGAAGATACTGTACCTGATTTCTGACAGTAGCCTGATTAAACATGGTCCATCAGCAATGTCTTTTTAAGTAACTACTGCAGTCATTCATATATGCTTCATTAACTATAGTATGTGAGTGTTTGAAATTTGAGGATGAAAAGAAACCAGGCTAATCATTTAGGTATAGTGCATTTTGCCTTAGCTCTTCTCTGTGCATGGTTTAATAACTAAATCAAAGGAAATGGAAGCAGAAATAGCAGTCTTCTGGGTCACTTCCTATTATTTATTCTGTGATCTTCTTGAGAAAACCATTTCTTATCATATGTGAGTACATTTTAAGATCAAGTGATGAGAAAGATGTGGCCTCAGAAGCAGGATCATGAGTTTTAAAACCAATCCCTATATAATAGGGAAAATAAAGACAATAATTAAGAAGAACAATCAACAAGACTTAGGAATAAACACAAGTAAACTAAGTATGAACAAATCAAAACAGAAGAAAAAATACACGGAAGCTACTGAAGTGAAATAATGTAAAAATGGGAGATAAAATTTACAAGAAACCATAGCTATGATGTTAAATTTATTTTAACATACAGAAAAAATAAGAAAAACTTTAGGTCTGATAATACAGGCTGTCCAGGCCGGACGACATATGGCAACTGATAAGAACTAGACCATAGTAATAAATAGGAAGCAAAGAAATTGTCATTATCAACTAGTGTTCCATGTACAAATGAGGTAGACCAATATATTCATATGATGTGTCTTTTAATTGGTAAATAAATAATAAGAAAGTGTAATAAAGCAACAATTCAATACTGCTTGAAAGAAACATATAATATTCAGTTATGAATTTTCAGGGGAAATAATGTGCTTATTATAATTTTCAAAGTCAAAAAAAGATTGTCAGTGATTTTTCTGTCTTTTACATAAGTAGACACAAATTGCAGGTGTTTAGTCTTGCACTTAGTAGTTGATTTTTGTTGTAGGAAAGTGTGTGCTTTTAAGAAATGTTGCTGGGATTTTTTGTTTGGCTTTTAACCAAAAATATTCCAAAGTATATTCTCTTTATACCAGACCAGATAATAGAAAAATATCTAACACCTCACTGCCTTTTAAAGCTTGGATTCTGTCTATTTAGACACTCACTACAATATAATGGAATTTCTGAATCATTCAGGCTGAAAAGGATCTCAAGAGGTCTGTAGTCCAACCTCCTCCTCAAACAGGCTCAGCTGTAAGAGCAGACCAGGGTGCTCAGGCAAATTTTGCAAACATTCTGCGAAAGGTACACAGCTTTACTTGGCAGTCTCTTTCAATGCTTCATGTTCTTTGTGGAGTAGAAGTTTTTTCTTGTATGTCAGACTGGAGTAGAAGTTTTTTCTTGTAAGTCAGACTGCTTCCATATCAATTTATGACCACTGTCATTCATTCTCCTATTCCTGCTTCTCGGTAAATAACCTGGCTCTTTCTTCTCACTAACTTCTTCATAGGTACTGGCAGGGCTCTCCTAGGTAGCCCAAACACATTCCTTCAGCCTGAACAAGCCCAGCTTCCCCAGCTGTTACTCTGAGGGTAAGTTCTGTAGTCCCATCTAGACTTGTGCTCTTCCACTAAACCCATTAGATTTTATCTAATTTTTTCTTTGTACTGGAAGTGAAAACTGGATGCAGTTTCCCTTATGTGGTCTGTATCTGAGATTAATAGTCTGAGTATGTTTTCTGGCCTGGAACAGCTATTTCCACAAAAATCTCTGCCTTGCATGGCTGCCAGTACAGAAGCAGATGTAATAAATATCTGCTATGAACTTAATCTAATTCAAATCCATGTAAAATACTGCATTCTGTAATTGATACATTTCTCTAAGGACAAAAAACTTAGAGAGAGTTTTTGCTTCAAGAAAGCCCTGTGCATAAAAAAAACCCAACATTGCCTAGGAAAGGACGTGTCTTACCTCTAATCAGTAACAAACTGTGTGTTTACCTGAAAGATAGAAGCTCAGAGTTATAGAATAGAAGGTATGTTATGGTTTTTTATACACTGAATTTTACACTATTATCAGGGTCATTTATTTATAATAAGGAACCCCATGGAAAGTAAAAAGAATAACATGTCTATTTTGAACTGGTAATGACATTTAAATTCTGCCTATTCTTAAGAATAATATTTGAAAGAAAGATAGAAATGTAAAAAAAAAAATGCCTGCTGTCTACCTGCAGTATTATAAGTTGCCTTTGGATGCCTATTTAGACCTTTTTACTATATTGCTATTCCAAGATGTTAAAGTCTTTATTTATGACATTTTTATTTTAGTTTAATTTGTTATTTTGCAAAAAAAAAAAAAAAGAAATTCACAGAAACTTTCTAAAGTGGAAGAATCTGAAAATTAAGAAAGTAGAAAGAACTCTTTACTTGGAGACTGGCCAATTTTCCACCTTGAAATTTCCCAATAGAAATGTGTCATAAGATTATGTGAACAAAGCATTAAGAAACACAGTCACAGTAGATTTGTGATTAGTGGACTATTATGTTTGTTTCTTTTTTTTTTTTAAAGCTGCATGAATTCCTTGTTATGATTTAGTGTATAACAGTGGGTGCTGGCACAAATGAGGTGCTGAAAATCAAAGAGAAGGGAGGTCAGCATTGTCACTGGCACTTTTTCCTTCTACCAGGTGAGATTCAAAGTTCCCTAATGGTGGTTGTGACAGGTGGAGATCATCTGCCTTGGAGCAAATAGGCTGAATTGTCGTAGATCAGTGTTTAAATGAGCCCACAGGGTGGAACTGGGAACCCCGGCTGACTGGGTGAGCCAAAAGGGACATTGACAAGAGTCTTAAATATGGGCTGCCGGTCAGTGATCACACCAATTTGCTGTTTCTCCTGAGCTGGGATAATGGATTTTTTTTTAAATTTCATTGTTTCCATGGAAACTGAAAGAAGATCTGTGCTCATGGTTTCTTTAAAACCCTCTCCCTTGCATTCTTCCTTCAGTCCACACACCTTCAGAAGTCTTTCCCCCCACTAACTCATCGTTTTATCTTTTTTCTTTAAAGTAAAATTTTTGGTCTTTTTAGGAAAATGTCTATATTTTCCACCCATCTTTAGCATTTGAGTATACCTATATGTTAATACACATTCCTCATGAGAAATCAATGGGCTTAGATCATGCAGATCATTTCATATGTTACAATGACCAGCCCTCAGGCTGAGAACTTTCACTACATACTAACATACTTTTCATCTGAAATTCCCAGCACAGTGGTCATAACATAGAGTTAATCTAAATTGTTACTTCAGTATATAGCTGTTGGTACAAAGCTTCTGGATATAATTTTGACAATTTTCAAACAATTTACTGTTACAGTTATGTTGTCCTTAGCCTATTGCTTACAATGTATTAAAAAAAAAAAAAAACAAAACAAAACAAAAAAAAAAAAACACCCCAAAAAACCAAAAAAAACCCAGTATTTCAGGATATTTTACCCAATAAAATTCATCAATTTATTCTAAAAATACCCAAATGGAATAGAAACTATATTCCCATTAACAAAACATGAGTTTTTGTCATAAAGCTGGAGGACATACTTGGAGTGTGGGTTATCTGAAATAGGTATTTATATCATATTAGTTGATTAAAGTTCATTTTTTCTGAGTAGAAACTGAGGAGAATTGAAAGAGCCAAACACATAAACCAAGGATTTACTGTCTTACATCTGCTTTATACTGTGAGATATACCTTCCTTGGCTACTTTTCTATCACAAAAGTTAAGAGACTGAGGTGATGGGCTATGAATCAGAATCACGTTGATGATTTCACTCCTGGTGAATAAGCTCTCCTGAGAGCTCCAAAGAGTACAACAGAATAGAGTCTTATGGCCAGGGCTAAGGTCACTGTGGGCAAATTTGTCTGTGAGCATCATGGATTGCTCAGGATGTTATGGCATGCTCAGGTTCTAGCCAGCATAATTGAAAACTGCTGTAGACCCTGCGTGGATGGTTTTTGTCTAGACAAGGCTGCATGGCTCTCATGGGAAGCAGCAAAGCATAGATGTGAGCACAAGCTGATGCAGTTGATGGTCTCAGGACAAGCCTCCAATAGAGAAATCCCAATTAAAAAAAAAATAAAAATCACATAATTCAAATAATTTTTCCATTGAGATCCAGCCTAAAAATCAGCAGGTTGTCTCAGTCAGGACAGAAGGGCTTCAGACATGTCTGGGTAAGTGACACCTGCGTATAATTTTGCAAGGTAGTGACTTTAGATCACCAAATTTCATCAAAATTGGTTGGAAGAATAGTACATTTGAAGAATGGGATCTAAATTACCTACTGGATCTAGATCTTAGACAGCTCTAAGGGGACATTAATCATTAAAATCCTCCAAGACAACTTCCAAATGGTCAGACAATACTTTTGATGCAAATGCAGGCAAAAGATATGTATGTGTGTCATTGAGCATCCTATCACTTGCTGATAATGAAAAATTTTCAATTGCTTAAATTTGTTTTATTTACTTCAGGTTTACTTTTTTTTTAATTTAAAAAATGTGGCATCTAAAAAATGTTAAAACAATTTTAGTACAAAAAGAAAAAGGTGCAAACACCATGACATACAAATCAGGTTTTATTAGCTACATCTTTAGAAAAAGGAAAAAATATAAAAGAAGACATTCCAGGTTTTATTACCATGGATTCTCACACTCCAGTCTTTCATGTGATGTGTTTACAGACATGAGAAATGCAAGTGAATGCATAAATACCACACATCTATATTTCTAAGATGTATTTAAGATCACAGGTGTTTCTGAAGGTTAATACAAGTTATATTCATTTGGCTATCAGTTATACATGGCATAGATTAGGTATCATGCATGTATTTATATAAATATTTAAAGCAGAATACTTCCTTCTCTCTCCTATCAGAAAGATAGCAAGAATTTTTGTTATTAATATATTTACTGAGAAAAAAATATATAATTTAAATGCTGATTTACTAATGGAAATCTGCCACACTTCATGAGCAATACGAAGTAAAAGGAATTTTTGAATCAAGTATTTTATCAATGATTTATTTGATAGAGGCATCCTGCAAGTGGAAGATGAGCTCTAGATGTTGTTGCCATAGATTAAAGAAGTGATGAAGCAAGAGCATTTCAGATAAGGGAAGGGTAGGAAGAAGGCACTGGGGAATGGGAGTGAAAACAGAGTTGACCTGTAGTTCTGAATGTAAGAGATAAAGTATTTTTTTCTGTTTTTCCTGTCTGTGCTTAGTCTTCTTAAAATGCAAAGTTTGAAGTCTTTTTACTTTTTTTTTTTTTAAGCTTCCTTAATCTTAAACAATGCAATGAAACTTCTGAACCAGATTTTTACCCCCTTTTTATCCTCTTCCCCATTCTAAAATAAGCATTTGTTGGGAAGATGGAGGTCTTAGATTTTTGATCTTCAGAATTACATGAATATTGCATTGCTACTGTAATCTTTGGATCACATTTCCAGACCAAAAAGAAAGAAAAAACCTCAAGAACCAATAAAAAATAGAGAGCATACAGATGTGATGGCTCTGTGGGGGTGCAGCATGCCTTGTCTGAAACTACCATCTACCAGACAAAATAAAAAGGGCAACACAATTTTGGCAGTCAATTCCAGGGAGGAAGCTAAAACCCTGGAAACAGTAAATAAAGGACATCCATGACACCTGGATGCAATTAAATCACCAGAGATTAATCTAAATTAAAATCACCCACAGCGTTGAAAGTAGATCCCAGAGTAAACTTGACAGAGGGAAAATATTTTTTAAACTAATGATACTTTAATAGAGTAATCTAATCCAGTTAATGCCTAGAGGGTTGTTTCTGAGCCAATTATAAAGGAAATCAACAAGGAAACAAAAATTCTAATGAATCATAAGTGACAGAACCAAGAAGGACTTCTCTCATTGCACATTCTGATCCTATTCAATGTGAGATAGTTCTGAGCAATCCTGATTGTCCCAAATTCCTTTGCAATCCAAGAGTCTTCTTGACTGCTTTCCCTGTTAATAAGTCCTTTCCTTTTTTTCTTTTTCTTTTAATTTTTCTTTTTTTTTTCTTTTTGTACAGTTTGGGCTTTTTTTTTTTTTTTATATTTTGCCATTGTTTTTTCTCTGGTCATATTCTAAGACTGTGAATAGTTTCTTCCCTTGATTTATATTGCTATGGTTTAGGATTTTAAATTTCAAGTGTTGATCATATCATAATATTGATTGAACCTTGCTGAAATGCATTATGTTCTGATCCTTCACTCTTTTTATATTCACAACATTTGTATCTCTATTTAAAATCTTTAATTTTATTTCCCATTATAGTTGTCATATACTTCAAACCATGAAACAAAGAGCTCCATATATGAACACCAACTGTAAGCATTAAAACTATGTAATATATCATAATAACTTTACTGAAGCACAGCATTGGTGTTTACTTCATGTCAGCATCACAGTGAACACTTGCTTTTTGTTGTTGTCATTGTGGAATTACTGCTGGATATTTCAGACTTATTAGGTGAATATTTGACTGTGCTGTTTATTTCTTTCCCTCTTACCAAGTGGTGATTTAGAAGAGAAAGATTATGCAGAAAGTGTCTGGCTGTTTTGCATCAGGGCTTGTAGTGATTGCTGCTCTAAAAAGAAATAATTCTCAAATCCTGGCTCTAGGACACACTGACTATGTAGGAATCCTGCCACAGTCAGCTCTCATTTTCATAGAAGCAATAGAACACATACAAGAAGTTACTCCCATCTCCAGCTGAGATTCAATTCAGAAGCAGGAGTAATGATGCTTTGATATGTTAGTAAAAAACCTTAATTTTGTTGTTTTTTCTGAAAAAAAAGTCAGGAGTTTTGCAAAGAAAAAAAAATTCTACATGAGGGGAAAAATTATTTGCTCTTCAGAGAAAAGGTCTGTTATTATTTAGTGCATAAAGTCTTCTGAATTCAATCATCAGCATAATTATAAATTTTATAGCATAGAAAAGAAAGATAAAATATTAAAGGAAGATAACCCTTATTTCCATATTTATTCATCTGTTTAATTTCTTCAACTCTGCACTATGTTACTTTTCATGGTACCCAATTCAGATTACTCATTCTAGCTTTTGTATATAATTATTTTTCTATATTGTTTTGCAATAAAATACAAATAGATGTTTAAGTAACAGAAATGCAGTTCAGAATGCCTCTTGAGGTTAAAAAGTATGCAGTAAGTAACACATGAAATAAAAACTAACTTAAAATAAGACTATCAATGCTTTGCTAGAAGAGATATAGAGTATGACTAACAGAAATTCAAATGTATTTCAAATCCAAGTTGAACCTAGTGTTTTATATAATAGTATATGCTTGAAAATGTTCTCAGATTTCCTAGAATCATTGAAAGATTTGTGTTTAAAAGATCAGGTAGTTCCAAATGCTATGGGCAGGGACACTTTTCACTAGAAAAGGTTTGTTAACTGCATAATCTGAATCTGCAGAATATACAGTTAAAACTACAATTTCTGGTTTCCTTTGCCAACATTTTCAGCTTTTGAAGATCAGGGGGGAAAATTTATGTATGCTTTCATAATTCAAGGCTGACAGAATATGTATCTCCTAAGTAGCTCATTCCAACTTAAAACTTTTGGGTTTGGGGAGTTATTCACAAAAGGGAATCTTAGAAATATGGGTTTGACTGTAGCAGGTCTGGCTAACTGTGCCTTGTAAAAGATGTGCTTTAACAGCAACCCAGTAGGCTTTCCATCCCTTACCATACTTGATTATTTAGCATAGCCTCTACTTCTGTCCAGATATTATGAACAGGGGTTAAAAAAGGGGCATGTGCACATCTGTGTGTGTGTGTGTGTGTGTGTGTGTGTGATTTAAAATCAGAGGAAGCCCAAAGTAGACTCTTGTTGATATGCTGAGTGGTTTGAAGTGACTAGACATCTCAGAAGGGGTTATCCACTCTGTACTGCTCAAATTACTAGCCATAGGAAAAGACTATTCCCTAGGATTAATGTTTTTAACAAAATGAATGTAGTCAAATAGTAACCCTGTTATCACATGTAATAATTTTCTTGAACATAAGCCTGCTCTTAGTGCTGAGTAATGATTATTTTCATCGCATAGATTCTCTTGAAACTCTCCAATTTCACTTTCTATATTCAACCCTCTAAAAGATAAGATAGAAGTTGTGTTTCCATAGCACTTCTGTGTCTCTTTAAAAGCAGCATTTTATTGCTATCTTCTCAGCATTTGAGTTATGAAATTTTAATTTGCAACATGAAACAGAAGTATTTAGTGTCTAAGCAGTTTTTGAAACAGATTTTTTGCAAATATTAAGATTAGATTTATGCCTTTCATTAAAAGCCTGTCATCAAAACTTTCAAAATAATATTTCTATAAAGGAAGGTATTTGCCTATTTTTAATGACTTTGCTAATAATTGTGATAATATATTCTGTAAACAAGCAATGATTTAATTTGTTTTAAACTTTATTAAAAGTGTAAAAGAGAAAAATATTAAAGGAGATTACAAAAGTTATTGGTAGTTGGTTTTAGGTGTAATAAACAATCATGAATCATTTTGATGATTGTTCACTTTGCCTCACGATAGAGGGAAGTGTATCATATGAATAGATTTTTTAAAATGCAATATAAACTACAGCGCAATACTGATGTTCTAAGATACTTAATGGCTCTTCATCCAACATTTACAAGCATTTACAACCACTTCATCTTGATTGTAAAATCTTAATTGTTTAATAATTCATTAAGATGTAAACAAGATATATTGTGTGGCTTTGATATGAGATATCAATTGGATTTAGCATTAACAGAACAGGCCAAAAAGGGTCTAGTTGTCTGTCTTTCTGTTTTACTTTGATTTTTTTTCCCCCACTAAAAAAAGGAAGGACCAGGTCACTTGAAAATAGAAAATTTGATGTTACAACTAAAAGCAGAATCCATTTAACTAACTTTTCCTGGAAAGAAACAAAAGGAAAAAAAAAGAAAAAGAAGATGACGGTCCTATCATGATTTTTGTTCATATTTCCCAAAAATTCTCTTTCACTCTTAGTGAGACTCTGATTAAGCAAAACCTTCTAATGTTTAGTGGGACTCTTTAATTAAGCAAAACCATAATAAATGCTCATTTGTATATCTGAAGATCTTATCAAGCCTGGCAGAATATTCCAGAGCAGAAAATTAATTTCTAAATTACAACTTCCTTGATGTTTTCTAAAATTGCTCTTAAATATGTTTTTTACAATATATGATACCTGAGAATCATTTTCTTTCCTAGAGAAAGAAATTCCTAGCTAGAGGAATGTGGATTGCTCAAGGCACTTTTAATACTAAGGAGTAGGTGAGGAGGCAGGTAACTAATGTCTCAGATTCACATCCTGATTAACACTTTCAATAATTTGGTGATTGCAGCTATTCCAAGCCAAAGCTGTGGTCTGTAATACAGAAAATTTGGATTTTCCCTACTCATACTGATATTTTTGAAGGAGTTTGGAGACTTCCTTAAATGTAAAAACAGTTTCAAGGAAACAAAATTGTCTTTTTATAGTTACGTCTACAGCTTGTGAGTGTAACTTATCTGCAGGGAACAGGAAAGTAAGAAGGTTATTTGATTATCATATCTACTTCCATATTTCCCAAGGTGGTGGAAAATATCAAGATAGGTCCAGAGAAAGGCACTCCTTTCTCATGATCACTCTGTCTATGACAGCAGGGTTTCCAGCTTCTCTCACTATATTTTCCAAAATGTAGTCTTATATTTCAATAAGGTATCTCTACACTGTATGGACTCTGCAACTGAATTCAGCTTGGAATTTTTTTTTTTTTGGATATTTTCTTTAATTAGTCTCAAAGCTAACTATTAGAGTTTATGGCTTCTTTGACTAATTGTAGCACTGTGAGTCAGATTACCTCTTTTTATTGCCTGTGCTGTAGAGAGATTTAAATTCACTCTGAATAAATTGGGAAGTTCAGCTGATCATCAGTGATTATTTCTAAGAAATAGGCTTTTCCCCTTAAACCAAATAATCATTGATTGTTTGGGGAATTACAGAATGAAAGTTCTCAGAGCCAAAACTAACCCAAATCATATTTTAAAACTCATGGAGGTTTTAAAAGTCTCCATGGCTTCTGGTGTCTGCATCCTTTTTCTCCTACTTTTCTTCTTAAACATAGTCTACAGACTTCTTTTGAAATGCACTCCAGGGAAGCTCAGTGTTAAAAGTTAATGTCCACTGGCTGAGGCTTCATACTGTTTCAGCAAAGACAACTCTCTAAAATACGTTTCCTATTCAATTCTAAAGTTTCTGGTTAGACAGGCTCTGTTTTCTTCTCTTTTTGCTCAGAGCAAGACTTAAATCCATTCTGCTCACAACAAATATATTTTGGAAATTTGGAGAGAAAAACTGATTAGATGCAGTAAATAAATATACTAAAATTATTTTCCTATTTCCTATATTCTACGTTTATTCACACGACTTAAACAAATAATAAATACATCTATATATGGAAATATCTTTCATGGTGCCTTTTTTTAATTGATTTTTTTTATACTTAAGCACAAAACTATATATTCAAAAGAAAAAAAAAAAAAGTAGTTACATAATGTCATAGAATAATAGCCTGTGTTGGAAGGGACTGTAAAGATCATCCTTGAGGAACGGACACCTTTCACTAGACCAGATTACTCAGACACAACCTGAATCACACACAAACTGTTCTATGTCTTCTACTCAACCTGGCAAAGATAAGACCTATTTTTACGTGGAGCAGATAGACAAGTCCCTTCTGACTGGTTGATTACACTTTTGCTGCTAAATGAAGTATGGGGAGGAATTTTCCCAGACACAAAGGCCAATGCATCCAGAGAACTGAACATATAATTTTATAAGATCTCTCAGCCTTCAAAACCAGCCAAGAATGTTACTGTCCTAAACTGTGACTGAGAAGCATTTGGGAAAGTGCTAGTTTACACAGTCCCAAAGTTCTAATATCAATGACTATTTTGATCATTTATTAGTAAAGAAAAAGTAATTGCCCTGCCATGCCAGTAATTAAGCATGGCTCTGTTTAATTCATTAACTGAGACACAGTTCAGGGAGACAGGGGTGCCACTTGTGTTACACCAATGGGTATAACAATTCAAATTATGACTGAGCAACTGAACCCAGCACAGGCACCACTTACTGGAGTAAGAACACCTTAGTAACATTGAAGCCTGACTCTTTAGCCTGGATCAGCAACCTTAGTAACAAACTGCTGCAGCAATTCATCATACAGGCTGTCTTGAGTCTGATTTACTAAGGGAAGCCTCCGCAGGGATGCTGGTACTTGGCACTAGATAAAACAGACTGAAGGTGAGTTTCCCTAAAGCAAAAGTTCAGTGTGTGAAACCATCCTTGCCTAGCCATTGTTCTCTTCATACTGGTAAATTATAGTGTCTAGTTCATTAACAGATTTGAGGGTTCACCTGAACTCTCAATGACGATGAAGTATTTCATAAATTACGAAAATTGCAGGGTTTTTTCTACTCTTCTAATTTTTTTTTCACTGTGATATTATAAGCTTTCCAAAGTCAGTATCTTGTGCCCAGATATACAGAAAGTATTTAGAGGTGACACTTCAGTATTTTATATATTTATATCTCTTGTATAAAGGAGCCAGATGTTATTAGACTGCTATATAAAGATGTTAAGGGGGTTATTACAGTATTATAAGGAATTAAAAAAAGAGTGAATTTTATGATTCTTAAGGTCACGTTGGCATTAGTTATATTTATTGAGGAATGTCCCCAGTGGCTGAGGCTGACAGTCACCTAATGGCCTGAATTGATGCTCACAGAGCATGGGCTGAACCAGGGGCTGGCTGCATGCAACCTAACAGGAACGAATGTTGGAATGGTCTGACTCCTAAGCTGTTCCTAGGGAGCTATTCCCAGAAATGTAAAGCAGTTGAATATTTCTCATGTTACAACACAAAGGAAGAGAATGAGTTGTATGTGTACATCTTTACCTGCTGCTACTACTATTAATCACATATCAACAGCACATCAGTCTAAAACAAATTAATTTCTCAAAAATCTGAACATGATATACAGTAGCATTATGGCTAAACACAGAACTCTATCAGTAACTGAGATATGATACTCCATGTGTACATTACAAAGCATTTTAACGTCTGTAAACTTAAAAACAATCTCTGCTTTGTTTGTAAGTATATTTTGGGTGCAAAATAATTAGCTAATATAATTGTCTAGTAATAAAATATTAGTCTGTTGCAGCTACATTATCTAAAACAAACAAAAAATTCCAGAAGGAAACAAATTTTAGAAAGGCTAAAACTGATGCATTTGCTGATATCTGCAAACATTTACTTTGTATCAATATATATTCAGTTTTTAAGAACTCTATTTAAAAATATAAGCTCTGTCAAATTGAATTTAAGGATCCCAAAATGTATTTTAAAACATATAATTTGATTATTCTGAAATACAAAAACTAAAAGTTAAAATGTAAAATAGTCCAGGTTCATAATCTCATGGGTTTTAAACTGCAAGTATTACATTTATGTAGATCTTCATAAAGAAAATCTGATTCATCTAACTGAGCCAATATGCTCAGCTAAACTTCTTATGTTAATGGACTCATCTTCACAGCCAGTACAGAAACATAAGCTTTTTCTAGAAGTCATTGTATATTTTCTTCTCTTCCAATGTGCTGAACAACAATTCACACAGGTGAAGTTACCAGTTAGATCCAAACTTCAACAGAAACACTCCAAATTTATCTTCCTTTATTTTGTCAGAAGAATCTTTCTTTGGGAGGTGATTCTCACCAAGGAAGGCCAGGTGCTTCCCACCTCCTGTCTGTAGCAGTGTGACTCGGTGGAAGCTGATTCTTTTTTTTTCCTACTTTTCCTGTTTCTCACAGCTCAGTCCAATTCTATTTTTTTTTTTCTATTACTACTGAAAAAGACAAACTGGGTACAAACTAGCAGAGCAGAGTCATTTCTCAGGAACACCCTTAATAGTTCTGATCAACATTATCCTAACAACATGGTCAACATTATCCTAACAACATGGTATCTTGACCCTCTGTACAGTTGTCAGTTTGGGAGCACTTACATCCTCTGTGAAGAAAATAGTACTTTGAAAAGTTTATCATGTGAATTTTGTTCAGCTGTGTATCTCATTCTGTTCACTTCCTATTGACCCCCAGATCTTCCTATATATAGTATTTCAATAAACCTGTAAGAGTGAAATAAACACTAGATGTAGTGATGTGATTTCTCTTTAGCATTGACAAAGACAACCAGTTGCACAGTAAATACCTCTCTTTAGTTATGCATAAACCCCATTTGTTTTTCCAAGATTGTAATACCTACGAATTTAGGAATTTCCAGAAGATAATATTCCTTGGATATTGGTTTCTCTGGGTCTGGATTGAAGGCTCTTGAGACAGTAGTTCATTTTTGGACTCAGGTATTTGTTATTTCTTATCAGTAAAACAGTCTCACAACCATGAGCTCAGCAGTTTTCACTAGCAAGGCACAAAATGGCTAGCAATCTCTTGTTGCAAGGTCTTTTAAGACTAAACTATCCAATTAAGAACTGACACCTAGATTATTTTCCCTTTTAACCCAATAACTGATCCCAAGGAGCCCGCTGTGTGGACTTTTCTGCCCAATTACAAAATGCCACCCAAACCCAAGAAGAAGGAAGAAGTAGCATGAAGAAGAAATCCAGGATGACACCCTGTGCCCTCCATCTTGCTTCCATCCACAACATACTAAAAATCCCCAAACCTAACTTTTTCAGCAAGTGATTCACCTACACTACTCTTTATAGTCTATTTCACACTTTTGTGGATTCTAGTCTGTCTTGAAGTTTAGGAAACTTTCTCCATGAATGAGGGTCAAAGTCAGTGCTCCCCTGGGGGTCAGGACACCCCAGAGCCGACAGAGAAATATTCCCAGTGCTCTGGGTTTTCACACTTGGAACCTTGCCAAATCTTTAGCTGAACCCTAATTTTTGAGTTATGTTTTTAAGCCAATGATTTTGTGAGTGTGTAGAATATTGGATCTAAAATATTTAGCAAAGGGAAAGAGATTATTTTGTTTAAAAAATATTTCGTCCAAGAACATATGGTAGGAAAAGGAAATCGGTGAAGAATGGCAAAAATTAAGAAGTGCATTTTCAGAATTTGAAAGTTGAGATCAGTGGTGAAAAGGACACCTCACTACTGCATTTGCTTTACAAGTAGCTGGTGTCTCAAGCCAAATAATACAACTGGTGTAACCCCTTCAGCTTTTGTAACAAACATGAGACTCAGGCAGTTTAATATTCCTCCAAATCCCCTGAAGTTTGGAGTGTTATTTCCAATATAGGAGCAATAAAAGACTATTCATAATAATTCTCCTTATCTTCATAATGATGAAAAATAACAGTTCTGATATTTAACACTTTCCCTATCAGCTGAAAATTTTCAAGAAGCAATCACTCAATTCAAAAACTGGAGCAGACAATAAATCAAACTGTTACTGGCAATCTTGGTGCTGAGCTGGGAAAATGGAAAACCCATCACCTTGGTAGTACTACAAGGTCAAAGTCAAAGCACATTTGGAATATTTACAGAAAATGTACCTGAGTACATATTTCCAAAGTCAGATATTATACAAAGCATTGCTTTCCAGGCCAACATGTTTCCCCTGAAAATTTATAACTCAAAATAAGCTACCCTCAACTTTGCACAAAGAGTTCTTCTATATGCATAGTCTTTTTTCAAGTCGAGAGATATGCCTGAAAAATTACTCCCAAAAATGAAGTGACATACAAATTCTTTGAGTAAAATTACAAAATGGTCTGTTAATTATCCTAGCTATTGCAAATAGTTATAAAATTTCTGAATAAGTCACTGTTTTCCCTAATGAGCATAAAGCTAATTGTCAGTGAAAACAATTCCCTACTTATGGTAAAAAATGAGTTTTCAAAACTACTAAGAGTTCTAAAGGCAAGTAGGTAAAGTTAGGCTTCTTAGAATGCAAAGTTCAGTCCTTTTCACCTTGTCCCAGAGAAGATGTAATAGAAGTAGATAATGCTTTATATCCAAGCAATGAATCTGATCAGGATTCAGTTCTTTCATATTTTACCTAAATAGGTTTGAAATGTAAAATGAGAGTTCCTAATTTTTCCTCCATAACATGTGCAGAGAGGAGCACACAGAATGAACAGAAAATGGATACATGCTTTAATTTCTATTTGTGGTATGCCATAATAAGTAACAGAATTTTCTGCAACAGACTATTAACAATGTGAAGAGACTAACAAAATAATTTATAATCAGAAAGGACACTGGCTTCCCAGGATTAGGAAAAAACAAATGAACTAAAAAAATCATGTAGTGAGGTCTTTCAGCGTGCCTTCTGAATATTCATCTGTCTCTAAACAATTAATATTGGCAACATTGAGGGACTGGACCCGTTTGAAAAACTATGGCCAGAATACATTTTCTTCAGGCTCTATCAATTTCTTTAGTACTCATACCTGTTCTTCCAAGTACATTTTCCCAATATTTTTACCCAAGTAGAAATGTTAACTGTACTGTATTTAGAAGACAGATTTTTTTTCTCAAGAAATATGTAACAGCAACAAAATCAGAAGAAGCAGGTCTGAAAATAGAGCTAAAAGATGCAGTTTCCTTAGCAACAAAAATTCTCAGATATCTTCTAAATTCCAAAAACTTGCAAAAACTGGATAAAGCACCTACTGTGTTCACATTCTCCCCTCCCCTTTATTCTGAAGCATTGCTTTGTAATTATGGGTATTCATACAGACAAGTGAAATACTCTCTGAAATGAAGAAATACTGCAGCTCCTAACAATTTGCCTTACATATTCGAGGTGGCTTATAGAAGTGTACAGATTAACTATTTTTACACAATGGCTGGGAAAAATGGAGGAAACTAAAGAAGATGTCATTTTACGTACACACACACACACGCACATACACACACACACACACACGCTCTCACATGCACACATATATATTTAATACATATACATGTATACATATATATACATTATATCTATATATATGAAATACAGAAAAAAACACACAGAAACAAATAAACCAACTAAAAAAAAACCTCAAAGAAATTGAAAAAGAAAGGAAGACTCATTATCAGAGGATGATACAGGGGATGGAATGGCAGTAAGGGGCTAAGTCATGGTAATTTTTATGGGAAAGGACTTAATGTAGCTCACAAGAAACAATGCACAGAAATGAGAGAATTAGCACAGAGAAAAATAGCAACTAACTGTACTACTAAGTCACTGGTAAAGGAAAGAGGATTTTAAAAATATGAAAGGTAAATGTGTTTAGCATAAAGCTTGAGAAGCAAATTCAAGCAATTATTGATTTTCTGTTGTGATTTCCTGTATGTTTTCTGCAAAGTTTGGCCATGAGCCCTTGCTGAGCTACAGTCCTCATATGAGCTTTGAGGGAAGACAAGATGAATCTGTACAAGTGTTCTAGTATTATCCAGTGGTATCCTTACCTCCAGTGCATTGTACAAGAGATACCATGTAAGACCAGGTTTCTTCCAGAAGCAAGCTCTCTGACACACAGGCAAGGAAGTTTTCCAGGCAGCTGCCTGTGTATAACTGGAGTACTGCCACCACAAGCATCCCCCAGGGTTAGATAACGAGCCAGACCTGAGGTCACTGAGCTCAGTCAGTTGACAGTGGGAACAAAATTCCAGTTCTTAGGTTAGTTGTCAAAGTAGAGGGGTTTTTTGTAAGTAGTCTTTAGTTTAGTGTTAGATTATTCAATTTCAAAATGTTATGTACGATAAATACCAAGTGATTGGATTAAATTTTTCTGAACTCGGTTTAAGATAGAAAATCCTTACTAATATCAGAGATATGATTAATAAAGGTGTGGAATGCCTCTTGCTTTCAAAAACTAGAATGTCTAATGTTTTCCTGCTGTAGTCAAAAATCAATTGGGAATATTTAAACAATTGACTTGGATATGAGATTTATTTCCTTTCTTTTTTATCATTTATCAAAATCTAAATGCTTCAGGCAGCCAGCTGGATGTTTCTTTCCTGCTTTTTTTTTTCTTTTTCCTCTGAATTCTTCTTTAACAATACCATTAATATTCATCAAAATATTTAATTAGAGACATTTTTTTTTTGTATGTGTATTTTTCAGCTCAGCAATTAGTAACCCTGTGTCACATTTTCCCTTTAGTCACTGCATGAAGCCTAATTCATGAAAATTCATGCTGAGGAATGAAAAACAAATTGGCATATTTTCTAGGAATTCTTACTCTGCCCATTACCCAGATAATCCTCTTTTTATTTCCAGGATGATTTTTTAGTTTATATGCAGGCTTAAGCAAATATTTAGGTAGAAATTCTATTGTTTATTGTTTTCTACTTCCTCTCCTCTTTCCCTTGTTGACACCATATTTTGCAGAAATATGTTTTCAGTAAACAGTTAGAATTCCATTACATTTTTATTGCACAGTTAAAAAACTATTTTCCTAACTTATTCATTTAAAGATGTCAACTTGGATTATTTTTAGAACATTCAATCAAAATTCCTTAATATCAAACAAAATTCAGTTCTTTGTAGTAACCACTAAGTCGGTAAGTCTTGATATTGCAAATGACAAAGGATGTGTCTGCACTTAAATAAAACAATTTAGATTAAATTTGCACTGTTGCAATCTCTGTGACTATTATAGGAAATTATTTAACTGCTTCTGTCATTTTTTTCAGGAGCACTATGAGCACAGTTCAGTGCAGTTTATCCTGTTCTGTACAAACTAAAAAAACCTCTGAGCTAGGAGACATTGGCTTAATCCTTGACTGCATGGTGTATTTCTTAGATTATTTTAGGTGGCTTACTAAGGGTCAGGTCAACAAAATTTTGGGTTATAATTTACAATCCTGAGACCAAATTACTATTGCTTTTGATGAGAAACCAAGACTTTAAAGGAAACTTTTCAACAACATACTTCACTCTTGAAAAGATTTGTTTTATCACCAGTTAATTGAATTTTTATCATGGACTTTTTTCCAAGTCTATGGCGGAGTTTCCGGTCAGAGGAAAAGCTGGAGGCAAAACCAGACCAATTTTTAATCATAATAGATTCTCATATATTTGGACAAAACACAGGTCTTTCTCCTATGTTGATCTCTTGCCATGTAGATACTTAGAGGTATCAAAATCTGAAAAAAGTTTTCTGAAACTATATTCTTCATTTCCAGATAACATTAATCAGCATATTTATTTTCCCTCATTTTGCCTCTTCTGTTTATTTGGACTAAGCAGTTAAGAAGCTTAAAATGGGGCCTTTCCCCACTTGGTACTTCAATTTATTCTCATTTTAAAAAATTGTCTCTTCTATCACTTGCTGTTTCCCTTTGATATGTCCCAGCTTTTTTCACTTCAAAGAAAAAGACATTTTAAGCTATATGTTATTTGATGGAACTGTGTGGCTTTATGGAACAAAGACACCATCTGATAAATTCATCAGATGCTTTCTCCAAGTCAGAGGATTCATATATTTGTCTTGTTATTTCTAGTAGAAAGAATTCTCCTGCATCATTTTGTAAGACTTGACAAGCTTTTAAATCCAAGCAAACCTACTGAGAACAAATGATGTTTTGTTGCAGTTTTTGCATGAGTTTTACTTTGCTACAGGCATCTGTTACTTTTTTGTTTCTTTTTCCTAATCACTCCTGTGCCTATACAGCAGTTTCTTTTATTCCAGAGACAGTAAATAGAAAATTAAATTAAAAATCATTAGCCTTTAAAATATACAGGGTTTGCTTTAAGTTTTTATCAATAATATTGGAATGGGTGAAGCCTGTGCTTATTAATGACTCCTTTTACACCTAATTGCTTCACTGTTTGATTATAATAAAACCTCTGATGTAAATTACTGTTCAGTGTGAGGAAAACAAATTACATTTATAGAGAACTTTTAATATTTTCATCATTACTTTCATTATCGTCCTTTTCACATTGAGCCACTAAAATATACGTGAAAAGCCCCTAAAACATACCTAACCCTGTAGTAGCATACAATAAATACACTGTGCGCTGTACATAACTGAAATTTGTGTCATGGGTAGAATCTTTGATATGAACAATGAAGAAATTTCTAAGAGAAGAGAAGCCTAATTGTCTATGCTGCTTTTGGCTCGTCAATTAGTCAAAATAGTCAATTTTCTTCACAGTACCTTGCATTGGACTGTGTTTTGGATTTGTGATGGAAACAGACTAACACCAAAATGTTTTTGTTATTTCTGAACAGTGCTTACAAAGTGTCAAGACTTTTTCTGCCTCTCATCCTGCCCCAGTGAGGAGGCTGGGGATGCACAGCTAGGACAGCCAATATTGGTGATATTCTATACCATACCGTGTTGTACTTATGAATTCCTTGTTTTACTTTGCTTGTGTGCACAGATTTTGCCTCACTTATTAAACTAGTTCAATCGATAAGTTTTCTCACTTTTTCTCTCCCAATTCTCTTCCCCATTCCACCAATAGAAGTGAAAGAGTGGCTGTGTGGATCTGAGTTGATGGCTGGGATTAAACCATCTTGTCTGAATTAAACCATATTGTCTGAATTAAATTAAACCATATTGTCTGAATTGCCTAAACTTGAAATCACAGGCTCACACATGGCTGACATTGGAAGTGACCTGTGAAGTGATCCTGTCCATCTCGTTGCTAAAGTGGGGCCATCAATAGCCAGTCACACAGGATCATCCCAGACTGCTTTTGGTTTTTCCTTCCTCAAGGAGGGAAACTCACAACCCCTCCAAGCAATCTGTGCCAATGTGTTTTTCACTCTCACAGTAAAAAAGAGTTTCCTGATATTAAGAGAGAATCTCCTATGTTTCAGTTTGTGCCCATTGTCTTGTTTTCTGTCACCAAAACCTGTTAAGAGCCTGGGTATGTCTTCTTTGTATACTCTCTTCAGATTTTTATAAACATTGCTAAGTACTCCCCTGGGCCTTCTGTTCTTGAAGCTGAACAGTCACAGCTATCTCAGCCCTCCTTATTTGAGAGATGCTCCAATCCCCTAATTATCCTTGTTGGATTCTCTTTCATTTGTTCATGTCTCCATTATGGGCCATGAAACCTATTTTTTGTTTGAAGGATACATCTAAGACTGACTTTTTTTCCACATTTCCATAATATTAACTAAAGTTCCCCATTTAATCAACATCCAAACATTTATTTATGCAAACACAGATTCTTAAGCGTGACTTAGAAATTGCAATGCTGTGACATAAACCTTCTTTTCAGATGTCTTTCAAAATCAGATGCAGTACTTGCTACTCAGGAATTGCAGAAATCTCTGAAACTTCATAGTAGAAAAGAGGGGAAAGAACTGCTTGTTCTTTTACACTCTCATTAACCACTTTCTTTACTTACCAAATGAATAGAAAAAAAAGGAAGTAACTGCAGCAATTGGATTTTCCCTTACATTGGAACACAGGAAATAAACATTGACAGAATTATAAAGAAACACCAATTTTTAAAATTAGGATTCCTTTCTGAGTCTTTGAACTCAAGTGTCTGATTTTTCAGACAACTCCCAAAGTCTCTATATTCTTCTTTGTTTATTTCACTTTCTCTTTGAAACAAGTGAGGAGAAAGAGAAATCTATAAGTAAGAAAGAAGAAAGATAAACTTCAAAAGATTTCCACTTCACAATATCTGAGTAAAAAATACCTGAGGAAGAATCTGAAGGGAGTTTTGTGATGGTGGGGTTTTTGTATGTATTGCTGTTGCTTTTCTTGTTGAAATTCTAAAAAGACATACTTCTGTGTTTAAAATATGAAGATGCATGAGGCAAAAGTAATATGACATATAACGCCAATTAATATAGCTTTATATGCATATATGACCATATGAGAAGGAAATTTTTATTTATGATATTTTGAAAAAACGAACAGGAGAAATGCTTACATTTTCCTGACTTTGTCTATGAAATATATGGTATTTCTATTTAAAAATTGTTTACTAAAATTCAGAATCTATAAAACTTCATTCATAACATCTAACTTTTTATAATAATATTAAAATATAATGCAATTTACAACAAACATCTTCCAGTTGCTTTTATAGTCTGGACAGATAGGAACATAGAAAAATTTTTCCATAGCTTCTTTTTTCTGTGGTGTACTGATCATCAAGTCTAATCTTCTCCTTTAATTTAAAAACATCTTCTTCTACAAATAATACTAGGTATCAATCTATGCCCGTGAGAGTACTATGCCCCTGAGAAAGTTCTGGCACTCAATTAGTTTAGGACAATATATACATCCAGCTACATTATGTAAACTGTTAATGGTTATTCTTGAGTTAATACTGGACGAAAGAGATTTTATGTTTAATTTACATCACTTCTACGTAATAAGTGAAAACACTTTTCCACTCTAAATGGCAGATCCGGTAATTTTCAGAGTTTGCTTCTAAAACATACTGTGGCTAGTAATAATATTTCATATAAAAAGCTTTATGAAATATATTTTTCTGAATGTCTGAAGCATTACAAATTTTTAATCAAGCCTCGGCAATGGACAGTCACACTTTTGAACTAAATTGTGCAGGTAATGAGGGAGAGGCAATCCTTGCCTATGGCTTGTGAGACAAGAATATGTGCACTACATATATATATATATATATATACACACGTATAGGTGCTAAATGCTAAAGAGAAAGGGTCAAGTGGTGCTAAAGCCCTCTGTGATATTCCCCTTAAATCCCACAAACTGAATGGAGATTCATACTCTACTTTTTCCTCTTAAGATTTCCCTGCTGTTTCAATGATGTTCAATGTATTTTGTCACTGTGTAACTGGAAATATGGGTATCTCTACAGAGGAGGAAAATAACCTCTCTTAAACAAAGATCTCATTGCCTGGATAAGGAGAGAAAACAATTTATTTTAAAAGTATTACTCTCCTGGGAAGGCTGCAATTTAACTGACAAACCTAAATTTCTCACATATTTTGTAGTCAAAAAAAACCCATAAAGTGTGAGATCCAAAGCTTTCATTATTTGTAAAAGTTTTTTTAAGAAAGAAACCAAAATGAAAAGTTCTTTAATTCTGTTTCTGGTCTAATCTGCAGGTTAGTTATAGAATCCATTAAGGGACAACTATTTTCACTGTCTGCTTAAAAAAGACTTTTTTTTCACTGACTCAAGTATTTGGCAAAATGAAATGGGAAAAAAGCTTACTTAATTTCCTAGGAGAAGGAGAAAATAGAACAAAGAATTTGTCAAGAATTTGTCTAATTATCTCTTTGGGGAATCCAGGACCTCAGAGTAAATGTAACAAGCTCGGAACGGGCAGAATGAAAGAACAGGTTTAATTAAAAATATCAACCAATTTTTTCCCTCGCAGGCAATCATTTTTGAACCATCATATTTGTATATAAGGGAACAAGGGCAAACAGGTGACTTCCATCCCTTATTCATGCTTCAGATAGAAATACGCTCCTTTAACCTGTGAAAAGCTGGAGGAAGTAATAACTGCCAGAGACAGTCCTGCCAATTCTTGTGTGATTAGTTTCATTAATTGTTAAAAGATAATATGAAGATCAAGGGAAGTGTATTAATTTCCTGAGATAAATGAGGGAATAGAAATATAGCTTTGGTGTCTGCAAACATACCACTGTCTAGTTTATGAAAACACTTGTGTTTTGTTTGGGAATTTTTGTTTTAGTTGATTGGGTTTTTGTGTGTGTGAGTTTGCTTAAGATACAAGGGTCTTTGTGGAAGATATTATTACATAAGGCATCTAAAATATATTTTCTTTTGTCTGTTGCATAGGATCATTTAAAAAATCTGTTTTTCAAAGTTTTGCATATTAAATGAAAAAGTCTGTTTGCTAGAATATTTGCTCTCAAATCAACTGTTGATAGTGTTCACAATGATATAAAATTGAGAAACAAACATTTTGATGACTGAGTTACCATACTTTTGTTTCTTATAAGTTATCTTAGACTGGTAATTAAAAATAAAGAAATAAATTTAAAAAGCCAGAAAGCGCATTAGCTGCATGAAAAAGAAAATATGCACATGCAAAAAGGGTACAAAAACAACATAACTGATTCTTCTCACTTGTCATGACACAAATGTTATAATGAAAATATTAAAACTATTATACTATTTTATATTGCCTATTAATTAACATGATTAATTGATCAATTAAAATAAAATAAGCACTACACAATAAGTTTGGGAAACCTATAATATTATTGTTTTTTATATGTAGACAATACTTTTAAATGTAGACATGTAGGAAATTACCCTATTCTGGCGACTTTACACACTCAATTCATTGATTCTCTTCCATGGAGATGATAGAAGACATATTGCTCTTTGCTCTTTTTGACATCTAATTATGGACCTATTTCCCATAGTTTAACCAATCTTCAAAACCTACTGATACCATCTCTGCCCACAACCTTCTGCACTAAATAATTAGAGCAGGTTTCATTTGCTTACAAATTATTTCTATCTTTCATTCTTTAATTGACCCCAAGTTAGCATAAACAAATGTCTTTTAGGTTCCCATATTGTAGGATTTAATGGATAACAGTTCTGCACTCCTCTGCTCACCGCCTTGGACTGGTTGATCAAGATGGAATTTGCTTCATAGCAGCACATACAGCATTATGTTTTGGATTGGTGACCAAAACAGTCACAGATACACACCAATGTTTTCACTGTTGCTGGACAGTGCTTACACAGCATCAAAGCCTGCTCTGTTCTCTTGCTACCCATGAGCAAGAAGACTAAAAGTGGAAAAGAAGTTGGGAGAGCGAGCAGCTGGTACAGCTGATCCCAACTGACCAAAGGAATATTCCATATCATATGTACTGTACTTGGCAATAAAAGCTGGGGGAGAGAAGGAAGAAGGGAAGGACTCTTGGAATGATGGTGTTAGTCTTATTACGGTGTTTGTAAACAAGTGGCTGTGCCAGGTTAAGCTGCTGACTGAAGTTCACCCACAATACACCCTCATAATACTGTATATGTAATTTTTTTCTATGTTTCTTTCTAAATTATAAAAGAAAATACTTCAGTGAAGAGCTAACAGAGCTAACATGCTTAAGGCATTGCAATAGCTGCCCAAGGAAGTGGTGAAATCATCATCTCTGGAAGTGTTTGACAGGCATGGAGATGAGGCACTTTGGGATGTGTCTTAGTGGTAACACAGCAGTCCTGGGCTAGCAGTTGGACTCAATGATCTAGAAGGTCATTTACAACCTTAATGATTTATGGTTCTTTAAATATTATTTCTCATGTACAACTCTTCCATCCATTCATTACATTTATATTTAATTATACATATATATTAGTCTTTATTTTTGAATAATATATATATCCTGCCTTTTTTTATACATAGTTATTTGCATCCAAAATGTTTAAAGCTCATAAATAATAAGAAGATTAGAAACAGAAATCCTTTAAATTAGAGAAGACTAATATAGGAACAGATTTCTTCTAAATCTTAGAAATTTGATTGTCCCCACCTCCTTACATCACCTCAGTGGCATTTTATCAGCATGCCACTTTGCAAAAATTCAACAGTAATAAATACTGTGGGTATTGAAGTGGATTACTTATTATGGTACATCTGAGTGTGCTGGAAAGTGTCACTTTGCCCTTTTAAACTTAGCAGACACTCTGACTTAATTTTCATGGCAGCTGCAGGAATTACACCAAGATTGTGAGAACACATGATTTCACATCTTATTCTCCATGAATTGCTAAAAAATTAAGACTAAGCCCTTTTACCTTCATCTCAGCTAAAAAACTAATAAAAAGCCTCTCTTCAGTTTAAGTGAGGTTCTTCCAACAGTTTATCCTTTCATCTCTTCACTCCTCTGTTGTAACTGAATATATGTTTCTACTTAACAGCAATTATGAAATTAGAGATAACCATAATGGGAGTGTTTAGAATACTGACAAACCAAGCCTCTTTAAAACTGAACTTTACATAAATCTTTTGTTAGCAAAGCACTTTGTTTGAATGGTCAATTCTTGCAAAATATTGATCTTTACCGCTGTGTGTACAGAACAGTTGGCCTCTAAAACTTAAGTTAACTGTGAGTATTCATTATAAAGATACATTATAGAGTTGATGCTATATATTTAGAACTGGTGACTGGCAGTCTTGGTAGTGATTAGCCACTGAAGCTAAAATGATCAAACCTAGGAGCTGGAGAAGTTGGAACTGAAGTGGGAAATCTCCTTTACTCCTGACACTCTTTATCATATTATTCAGAGTTTATAGAAATTTTGGTGGGATGTTCTGCCTATTTACTTTGTCTTGTGCTTTATTCTTTTGATTTTGAACAGTTTTTGTTACTAGGATGTCTACTAAATACAGGAGACAGACATCCATCTTTTCTTTACTCCTTTGGAACCCATATTGCTCACTTCAGCTATGACTTCACAAATCATAATCCTTATTGCTAGCAATCCCATAACACCAGTACTCCAATTAAATCCTGCATAATTCATTTATATGTCTCATGGGTCTCTGTCTTGGCTACACTTCACTCTGATCTCTGTTGTTGGTATATTTCAGCAATGCTGATTTTTATGCTTGAAATATACAAATCCCTTGTTGACTGACAGACAAAGAATAAATTGTAGAGTTTAAGGATGTATACAGTTTCCCAGCCAGCATTTGAGAATGAATTACATGTTATTCCAAGGCTATCTGGTTAAGTAAATCTTATTGTGGCCACCTTTCAGCTGCTAAGATAAAGCAGCCAGGAAATGCATTAGTTTTACTTCATAGACACTAAACATTATGACCAGACATCAGATATCTTTCTTTATGTGACATTTTGTCTTCATGTTTTGTTTTTCTGCTCTAAATAGAAGGAAACTTTAGTAGTGAATATTAGTTTTACTGCTATGATTGCTTCCCTTCTACTATATCCTTTTCTTGTGAATTGAAAGACATTTAAAGCAAATTGCCTAATGAAAACTCTTGGAGTTTCACAAAAACCAAAAATCTTTCAAATGGAGTACTATCAAATCACGTTTCACCTCGGAAAAAAATCATAGTAAGATGAATTCTCTATCTATTAGCCTGACTCTTTAAATTAGTTTCTTATTAGTAGAATTATAAACAACTGAAAAGTGTTGAACAATTCAGTTATGGATCATGTATCTCTAATGACGTCCATCTAGAACAAGTTATGAATTGAACTAAATGAACTACAGACATCTGTTCCCAGGAAACTTTTTTGTGATTGTATGATGCTCTACCTTTTTTTATTATACTCCTTTCTTCTTTCAAAACAACCATCTAAATTTAAAATAAAAGAAGAAAAAAAGTATATATAAGAAAAAAAAATCTTCTTGCGTGTCAAAGACAAACTCTTCTCCAAAGGCTGGTGGAAAAGGAGGAATGAGACGTGAAGAATAGTATCAGCTGGTTTCATTTGAACACAAACAACAACAAAACAAATTCATTAATTTAATTTTATTCAGAAACTGCAGTTCACAAATTAGGAGGCTTAGAATTCCTATGTGTTTCACCTCCATCCTGCAAAATAGCCACACTCTGCTGTATACTGAAATTATCATTGATGGAACCCCAGGACTTTTAGAATTAGAAACCACATTATTATTAAAGATATACCATTTACATTCAATTTGACCTTTCCAATAATTAATTTACTTCAGGTTTATTGCTATCAGATTTCCTTCTTATTGATTACGCAGTATCTCACTTCAGGCTGCACTTTGAGACAAAGGATGGTTTTATTTATTTATTCAACCTCTGGAATTACTAACTTCTGTTTCTCCTGATATGATCTCAGTCCCCTCAAAAATTAGTTTCCACCTATAGGAATTTGATAGTTACATATACTGAAAATCCCAAAAAACAAATCCCCTTGGATTTTCCAAAATTATCATGACTTTTTTTCCCTACTTCCTTACTATTTTTTTAGAAAAAAAAAATAGCTCTTTTCACTAGGTCCTCTTTCCTTCCAATGCTTACCTTTTACTTTTAACCTTACAGATATGTCCTTTCCTATTAATCCAAAGCACATTCACTTCTGAAAACTTCCCCTTTTGCATTTTTTGCTGGAGCAGAACGGATTAGAAGTCACTCCAGCAGTATCAAGACTAGAGACCCACTGAACAACTATTGAGTCTTAAAATATCTATCAGAGGAAGCCAGATAAAACTTGCGAAATTTGAACAGGTTGTTTTATTCAACACTGATCTGCCATTGCAACAGTGAACTTTATGGGGAAAAGGATCTCTTTGAAACAAAAATCCTGAAAATTGGTACATAAATTTTGTTGGTCACAACAATAAAAGGCTGAGGTCCTTTTGATAAAAGAAAATTACTCCAAGAAAAAAACATGTGAGTGAGGTAGATCACCACACAGAAAATTATTTTTAATACTTTGTTTCAATGTAAATATTTGTATGTTTATACAGATTATGTGATGTCACCTTTCCTGTATTTTCACAGTGTTGAGTTTGTGCAACTCAAAGGGAATATAGCTCTTTTGGAGTATTAAAAATCACATATACACTCAGAAGTATCTCTGATAAAACTGCTGGACAGTAAGGAAGGCCCACAAGAGGAGAGAGATATCTAGCAAAAATGTTTACAACGCTTTAAATATTAGAACAACGAAATTTAATTTAACAACCTCTTGAGGACATGCTTGTTTTAACAATTGATAGAAATGTCATCCTCTATTACCCAAATACTGGAAAAGATAATGGCCCCAGTTATGACCTGTTGTGGTGTGTCATTTTTATTGCAGATGATGTCAACTTGGTATGTTCTGTTCACCCCTGTTCACTCCTGTTATATGGTTCTGCCCTGGTCCTCCCCTCCCCATCAGTTCATGCCAATCCCCTTATCTCCACCCCAATTGTCCTTATTTGTGATAATTCATTACTGTAACCCCTCCCCAGACCCCTATCCATCACTCAGCGTCCCCTCCCGTTGTTCCAGAATCTTCTACTGTTCCCGTTGAGTGATTGGATTAGGAGCCGGGGTCCCGCCCCCAGTTCAAATGCATTTGTTACCCCTACAGTCACTCCTTTGTAGCCCCCCACCCCCCTGTTTCCCGATTGGACCTGGGTCCAGTTCCACCCCTGTTCTCCGCCCCCTTTATAGCCCCGTGTAGCTGGCTGCCCGGGGTCCCCGGTCGGCTGGTTGCCCTGGTGTTCAATAAAACCGGATTTCTGCCCCCGGACGGAGATCCTCTTTTCTTCACTTTGCCGCAGCTGCCTCTAAATATTCCAGGTAGGCACCCTCTGGACATGGCAGTGCATCCGGAGAGTGCCCCCCAGTGCTGGCTGTGTTGGAGCTAGCCGCCGTCGATCCTGCTCCCCCAGCCGGGAGCAGAGGGACACAGTGCAGCAATGACCTGCTTTAAAACAAATGCACAGAAGCATTTCCTGTTCCTGCATGAAATATTTGTCTATAAGCCCAGCAGCACCAAGACCTGTCCATGTTCGCATAGAATGAGTCCACAGAGCATTCTCTGGTCAGCATGATTTTGTCATAGTTTGTTCCCCTCCAAGTATTTATTTTTCAAATTGCATAGGACTAGGTTACTTACTAACTCAATTCATGGAAGCCATTTCACCTTTCTTACCATCTTTATAACCATTAGTTCTTATTGAAAGACGGTCATCATGACTGCTTAAGGATTTAAAATGTTTTGTGTCAGATTATATTCAAGCTTCAGGAATGATAGAGCACTTGGAAAATCTATTCTGTAAGGTGGTAAGAGATTTACACATGTTTATATAGTTCACTGAATGAATATCAGAGAAAGAAGCTGGAACAAGATAAAACCCAGGGCTATTAGAGAGAAACAAGAGGACAAGCTGTGTTGGTTTTGGTGGAGCTAGAGTTAATTTTCTTCACAGTAGCTTGTATGTGACTATATTCTGGATTTATGCTGGAAACAGCTTTGATAATATAGATCAAATAATACTGCTGAGCAACACTTGGGCAGCATCAAGGTGTTTTATGCTTCTTGTGTCATCCCACCAGCGAGGAGGCTGGGGGTGCACAAGTAGTTGGGAAGGGACACAGCTGGACCAGCTGACTCCAACTGCCACAGGAGATATCCCCTACCATATGTCATCATGTTCAGCATGCAAAACTGGAGGAAGAAGAAGCAAGGGGGACACAATTGGAGTCATGACATTTGTCTTCCCAAGTCATGGTTACCCATAATGGAGCCCTGCTCTCCTGGGGATGGCTGAACACCTACCTTCTTGTGGGAAAATATGAATTTATTCCTTGTTTCACCATGCTTTCTCTGTTAAACTGTCTTTGCCTCAACCTGCTAGTTTGCTTTTACTCTTCTGAGTCTTTTCCCTATCCCACTGGTGTTGGAGTAAGCAAGCCGTTGATTGGGAAAGAGTTTCCAGATGGGGTTAAACCATAAAATAAGGATATAGCTGAGCAACAAGCAAAGTATGAAGGGAAGCAGGAGAGACAGAATGAAAATATTCAGGAGAGTCTAGATCTGAACAGTTCAAGTAATGAAGGCTCAGAAGCTGATCCTACATCAGATGAAAAAATGTGTAACACCTAGAATCAAGTTTAAAGGCTATCAGGTGCCCCGAGTCCTTGGAAGAAGCTTCCGACAAAACTTCTGCTATGAATTATTATTATTATTATTATTATTATTATGCTGTATTCCATGAATACAGCTAAACTCTGTATTCATGGCAACACTAATAACCATCCCTGCACAAGGAAGAAAAGACTCCCAGATCCTTCTGCTAAACATAGTGAAGAAGTACGCATTTTTGAAGACAAAAGAGGGCGATTCCTTTACTAAGTCTGTGAATGGAGCCAACTTCTATGACATTATTTTCCTAATCAAACTCTCAAGAAAAAGTTAGTTTCCATTGTTTTTACTCTTTCTAAAGAATTCTAACACAATATTTATGCCAACTAAATACAAAATGCTACATATCTATTAATAAAACCATTATACCTGCTACAAACTCTTACAGAAATTTTAGAAGTACAATTCTTATGACAGATGAGATAACTGTATGAAACAAAAAAGATTATTCTGAGTTAGAAATACAGGATTACACAAAAAAAAAAAATTCCTGACAGAAAGAAGGTGACTGAGAAGAAAGCCCTGGAACTGGGAGAATGTCCAAGTGCTTCTGACTAGGCTCACAACAAAAAGATTTTTTATTCAAAAACTCCATTAAAAAAAAACATTTTTATTGTTATTATTTCATATAATCTAGAGAAAATTTTTGTGTGCTGCATGTTTCTATGTTCTGTCAAGTTCTGATAATTTAGTCTTCACTCATCTACTGATGGGTAACCTGCCAGTGTCTTGATTTGCTCCTGCAAACATACTGGTCCCATTTGATTCAACATCAAATTCTCAGTCCCAAATCTTAAACCATATTAAGTAATAGTGACATGACAGCTGGAATAATATCAGTGCAGTCTGACAGTCTGTGCATGGGGGAAGGTTGGCCTCTCCTTTGGAGCTATTCATTACAGAATTCACCTAAATAGGAGTTCACTATAAAGTCAGAGTCACTCAAATTTATGTTCAAAATGCAGTTATAAGACCAGTTTTATGGTATATGTGTAACCCTAATAAAAAGAGGTAACTTTGGGAAGGTTATTTAGGCCATGAGCTTAAATTAAGTGGTGTGGTTTCATTGCTACAGGTGAAGCCTCATTAAATTCAACAAAGAAAGTGAAAAATCCTGCCTCTACACTGCAGACTAAGTGGCAAAAAGCAGGAAAAGAGCACGTCAGGAATAGGCCTGAACATGAGCCAGACCAGCAATGTGCCTTTGACACAAAGGTCAGCAGCCTCCTGGGCCACAGCAAAAGTGCTACTAGCAGGCCAAGGCCGATGATTCCTCCTCTCTACTCAGCACGAGTGAGACATATGCGGAATACTGCGTCAAGTGCTGAGCTCCTCAGTATAAGCAAGACATGCTCAAATAAGTCCAGCGAAGGGACAGAAAGATGACAAAGGGACTGAAGTAATTAAGGTTCAAGGAAAGGCTGAGCTGGGACTGCTTAGCCTGGAAAAGACTCAGGATGATTTTATCAGTATGTATAAATAGTTGATGAGAGGGAATGAAGAATGAACCAGAATCTTCTCAGCAGTGCCCAGTGACAGGATAAGAGGCAATTGAAACTGATTGAAACAAAAGAAATTTTATTTAGAGGTTAGGCCCAAATTTGTACTGTGTGGATGGTCAAATCCTGAAACACTCTGCCCGATGAAGTTGTGGACTCCCCGTCTTTTTTATTGTTATTGAAAACCTGACTGGACAAATACCTGAATTAATCCTGTTTGAGCAGGAAAGTTGGATTTCCAGAGATGCTGCCCATGATTGTGGGTCCCAGGACGATGGAAGAGATGAGAATCTTGACTCCATGTTTCAGAAGGCTGATTTATTATTTTATGATACTATATTACATTATATTGAAAATGCTATACTAAAACTATACTAGAAGACAGAGAGAAAGGATACATCAGAAAGCTAGAAAGGAATGAATAATAAAACCTTGTGACAGACCAGTGAGTCTGGCACAGCTGGCTGTGATTGGTCATTAAGTAAAAACAATTTGCATGAGACCAATCAAAGATGCACCTGTTGGGTAAACCGTCTCCAGACCATATTCCACAGCCATCAGATAGTTATTGTTTACATTTCTTTTCTGAAGCTTCTCAGCTTCTCAGGAGAAAAATCCTGGCAAAGGGATTTTCCATAAAATATCACAGTGACACCTCCCAGCTCCAAAGATTCAGTGATTTTATGAAAATTCATAGGAAAGTTTTGAAATTGCTGTTCTTTTGTATTTTATGCACTTCTATTATTTTTTATTAAACTTAGATTTTCCAAAGTAGGCCTGCAGTGGCAATTCATTTAACCTGCCAAGCCAATGCATTCCAAATTCAGGAACATTAAAAGCTGCACTGCAAAGTAATAAGGGCTTATTCTGCCTGACCTCCCTCAAGATGTCTAACATAGAACCAGATCATAAATATGCACAGCATAGCAGATGTCAAGCCTTATGAATACATATAAATATTCATCAACTTATGGAATTTTCAGCTATCCACTCAGAGTTTTTACGTTTGAATAACACCGAGTTGGGCAGAAGTGTTCATGTGTCCAACAGTCGGAAGGGTCTGCAGAAGAATCTGGAGGCTGAACCTGTGGGCCAAGGCCAATTGTATGAGGCTCAACAAGACAAAGTGCTGAGTCCTGCACTTGGGTCACAACAATTCCATGCAATATTACAGGCTAGGGAATGAGGGCCTGGAAAGCTGCCTGGTGGGAAAGGACCTGAGGATGTTGGTCAACAGCAGCTGAATAGGAGCCATCAGTGTGCCCAGGTGGACAAGAGCACCAGTGGCATTCTGGCCTGTATCAAAAATAGTGTGGCCAGCAGGAGTAGGGAAGTGATTGTGCCTTTGTACTGGGCACTGGTGAGGCTGGACTTTAAATCCTGTGTTCAGCTTTGAGTCCCTCTCTACAAGAAGGACATAAAAGTGCTGGAGTGCATCCAAAGAAGGGCAAAAAAGGTGCAGAAGGGTGTGGAGCACAAGTCTTACGAAGGGTGTCTGAAGTTAAGCTCAAGGCTAAACTGAGGTTGTTTAGCCTGGAGTAAAGGAGGTCCAGGGGGGCCCCTACAGGATATTCCAACCCTGAAAGAGTTCAAGGTGAGGCTGGATAGAATTCTGAGCAACATGGTTTAGTGAAAGGTGTCCGTCCATGGCAGGGGGTTGGAACTAGATGAAGTTTAATGTCCCTTCCAACCCAGGCCATTCTATGATTCTATATCACTCTCCATAGCTTCCTAAAAGGAGGTTGTGGCCAGGTGGGTGGTGATCCCTTCTCTCAGTTAATAAACAATGGGACCAAAGGAAATGGCCTCAAGTTTTGCCAGGGGAGCTTTAGATTAGATATAAGGAAGAATTTCTTCACAGTAAGGGTTGTCAAGTATTGGAACAGGGTACCCAAGGAAGTGGTTATGCCACCATCCCTGAAGTATTTCAAAGATGTGTAGATGTGGCACCTAGAGACATGGTTTAGTGGAGGACTTGGCAGTGTTAGGTTGGAATTGGATATTTGTTTCATGTTTGAAAGAGAAGTTTGAAACTTTTAAGATACTAGTCTAAGCCAAGAGCCAAGCTTTAGCCAATTCCTAAAATCTGTTCCTGCACCAATTACAGTGATGAATACAGAACTGAATCCAAGCAAAGCAGAGTCATAGCCCATATTTATGAAGCAGATAATATTCTGACTACTTTAGAGTCTGAGAGTTTATCTAACTATTGTAAAGGACCTCTGATTTGTGTCCTATACTTATAAAGCTATCTGGCTGCCTTGGGTGTGCATGGCACAATTTTGGTAGTGAGGGTGTAATAGGGGTGTTTTCTCTGAGAAAGTGTTGGAAGCTGTCCCTGACGGAGGCAATGCCAGCTGGCATTCATGCACATGATAACTTACTTAGTCCAGGGAAAAAAGGTTATTTTACACAAGCAATTACAGCAGAGAAGAGTGAGAATGTCTGAGAGAAATAGCTCTGCAGACACCAAGGTCAGTGAGGAAGGAGGGGGAGAAGGTGTCCCAGGTGCCAGAGCAGAGATTCCTCTCCTGTCTGAATTGAAGACCTTTGCAGACCATGGAGGTCCACGGTGGAGAAGAGATTCATCTGCAGCCCCTGGAGCACCCCACACACAGGTGGATGCCCAGAGGAGGTTGTAACTTCATGGACAGCCTGCACTGGAATAGGCTCATGGCAGGTCCTACGAACTCAGGGGGAGAAGAGCCAACACTGGAGCCAGTTTGTTGGCAGGACTTTTGATCCTGTGGGGGACCCATGCTGAAGCAGCCTGTTCCTGAAAGACCGCGTGGAAAGGGGTCCATGCTGGAGCAGTTTATGAAGAACTGCAGCCTGTGGGAAGGAAGTTGTAAAAGTTCACGAAGAACTGTCTCCCATGCAAGGGACCCCATGTTGGAGTAGAGAAGAAGTGTGAGTCCTTCCTCATCACAGAGAGCAGATGACGCCGTGCCCCAGTCACTGGCGAGCTCTGACCCCCTTTCCCTCCGCACGCGTCAGGAGTGGCCAGTCCCCGCCTCAGCCACCGGCAGGCAGGAGCTCGCGGTTCGGCCACAAGCTGGGGTCCTGTATCAACAGAAGCAGCCAATAAGTGTGGACCCATGTTGAAGTATTGAGACAAAGGAAAGAAGGAAGCACCCCTTGTTTGCATCTCTGAACTGTCTTTATTCCTCTCCGTGCAGGGAGCAGCGCAGGTGCTGCAGTGTTGCAGCTTGAAGGGGAGCAGAGGCAAAAGAGGAACAAAGGAAAATGGCAGCTTTTAAGGGAGACTGTTTCCCAGGAGGAGACAGCCTAACAACAAATCAAGGGCTAGATAGGAGGAGTATGGGGGGGATATATGTAAACATAAAACCAATAGAGAAGGGGAAGAGTGCATACCAGTGAGTGAAGGGAAATATAACTGACAACGAAGCTTCCAGATAAATGGGTGTAGCAAATAATGACAGACAAGCTGCAGGGGCAGGATTTTGGAGGATGGACAGGGAAGGATCTGGAAATACCATAACTGACATGGGGAAAGGCAGAAAGACAGGTGGTAAACAACTTTAGGGAGAGACTATTAGTTAGGAAAGCTGAACAGGGGTGAATAGGAACAAACCATTACAACATTTTAAACAATTTCTAAGACAAATAAATTTCAAAACCCCACTGCCACAAGCAGAGTCCTCTCTGTGATGAGCAAGGAGCGCCAGAGACAATGTGTAACAAAGTGACAATAACTCCCATTCCCCATCCCCCTGCACTGCTGATGAGGGAGGAGAATTGTGAGTACAATTAAGCTTAAAATATAAAGGAAGGTTGGGGGGAATTTGGTTCTAAGATTTTCTTCTACTTGTCATCCTACTCTGATTTGATTGGTAATAAATTTATTTAATTTTTCCAAATCAAGTCTGTTTTGGCCATGATTCTAATTGCTAAGTGATATCTCCCTGCCTTTATCTCATTCCACAAGATTTTTGATGTATTTTATTGCTCTGTCCAGGTGAGGAGAGAGATATAGTGAAAACTGCATCTGTACACTTAGAAGCCATGACATACCTCCCAAATTACCTTTTTTTTCAGAATCCAAAGTATATATGGAAAATTTTCCAATCAGCCTGACCAGAGTCTGATGTCTTGGGAAATTAAAGGCCAAATATTTTCTTTCCTGTTCAGACAGCTGGCTGATTTTGTCTCTGCCTTTTTGTGCATTAACAGATTCACATTAAATGTTGTGTGAAACATTAGGTAACCCTAATACATTTCATGGTCTCTGGCCTGCAGAGCCTTCTGCAGAAACCAACAGGAGACATGATTACACGTTAATCAGTAAGAAACTCTCTTTCTCAGTCCTCTGTAAATTTTAAGGGATTTTCTGTCACAGCAGTTCCATTTATTATAACTTGTGCTGTGAGTTCTCAGGCTATCAAAGGATAGACCTCGTAGCAATGCGTACTTTGTTAGGATAGGGTTGTATTCCAGCCCTGTCCAGACATCAGATTGAGTCTCAGAACATTCAGATATGCATCATTATTGCATCAATATAAATAAATTGTATCTCTCAATTGATTTAGCTACTCAATTCCAAGTATTTTATTTTAGACATTTCCTCACAGTTCTGTGCACAAAGTAATAAATATCTTTATGAGAAATGCCCCAAAGAAATGGAAGTGGTACTTATGTGTGTAGTATTGAAAAATCTCTTCCACTTATTGACAAGAGCTAATAGATGAGGTTCTACAGGGAAGAATTTTTACTTAAACTTAGCCTGCAACCTGAAGTAATCCTCTAATAATAAACTTAGTGCTTTCTCAGAAGGAGAAAGCTTCTAGATCACAATTACTTTAGGAGCTGTCCAGCGTACTTAATCTCATTCTTCCAAAGGGTTTGGAAAAATGCCTATTCTTCAAAAAACAGTTATTCTTAGAGAAAAAAAAATCTATTTATTCATCCTGAAGCAATGAAATGTCTGAGCACAAAGAAATGTATTATTGCTGCTGTATGACCGGCATGTTAAAAGGATTTTGGAGGGGAATATGTCAGAGCATATCATATTTTTAAGTGATATATGTCAGCTGCAGAATATATTTAAAGGTTCAGTGGCACCAACAGAACCAAATCTAATCCCGCAGGACAGAGAAGGGACACAGATTTTTACCTGTAGGCGACATTATGAAGATGACAATTTTAGATTAGACTTAAAAATGACCCATTTAGCAGAAGATTTTTGCATAAGAAAATTCTTGGTGTGTTTAAACCAACGAATAACTTAGACACACATGGGATCTGTTTCATTTGGGATCTGAAAACTATTCTTGCCACTGAAAAATTAATCAAGACATTTTCTTTTTCTCTGAAATACTTCCTAGGTACTGACACTCACTTGTGTGCTATCAGTACAGTGAGTAGAGTTAGTGTTCATCTGGTGTATATTTGTCTCACAGGCCACTGCCTCACCATGTAAATGGAGTTCTTATTACATGGTTAGCTACTTTCGCATTACCTAGTAGGTCTGATTCTTTTAAGGGTGCTTGACACAAGACAAATCAAACTCCTGATCATATTCAGACGGGAATATATGATTACAGACCATTTTTGCAAAATGATTAAATGTCTTCCTGATTTTAATATAAAAAAGAAATTCTAAAGAATGATAAATACACTGTATAATCAGTATTTTCATATGATTTCCAAATTGCTTGAAATGCACGTATGTATTTTGTAGACACATTTTAAATATAGAAATAAAATTGAAAATTGAAAAAGTGGTACATACATGAGAATGTACTGCCATTTTATTTTACTTATCATTTTCTAATCTTTTATATAGCATATATGTGTGTATAAGACATTTCATTTTATATTAATAGTGAAAATTTTTGAGTAAGCAGAATGTAAATTTCTGGAGGATCTTTAAGAAGTCCAGAGAATAATAAAAGAAATACCCCCAAGTATGTAAATTAGGAAAATATCTATTTGTTTCAGTTGTTCATTTGCAACTCAAGGCCAAAAAAAAGTATTTTATTCAGATCATTAGAGTTACATGGTGAGTCTGGTACCGCATGAACCATGCATTTAATAATGAATATTTGACCTCCAAGGATGAAAAAAACACCATCTTTAGACAGAGATTTGCCTATTGGAAATATCATGAAGCAAAGAAAAACAACTCCGTAGTCTCTTATGTAGCTTCTTGAAGACTTACTCTTTAAGTAAAAAAGCAGCATTTGGTGGACATACTAGCAATATATAAAATGACATAAAGATTGAATTAAGATTTGATTTAAGATTATAATTAACTACTGGCATTTAAAAATATTCGTGTACATGTTGATCATGTTGTTTTAGCTTTGAACACAGATGTTATGAAACTTATGCTGGTAAAACATTCCCCTTGTGACTCTGTTATAGAGGTTCTCAGATAAAAAAAAAATTGATTTTTTTGCCTTTGTTGAAATTTTCTTAATATATTCTCTTATTCTTAGCAGCATGGGCAACATGGGAAAAGAAAATATGAAAGATTTTTTTCTGAAGTCATTCTCCGATATTGAATTTTAAAATTATCGGCTTTGTATATGTCTGACTGTTAATACACTGATTCATTCCTATCTATTATTACTATCTACACAGCAGAATTTCAAGAAACATGAAGGCTTTTAATGTAAACATACTTGTGCTTAAAAAAATGCTACACATTATGGTATTTATGCACTGAAACAAAACCTTGTCTACTGTCAGTGGTTAGTGATGTCATATAGTCCCCAGTATTTTTTACACCAAATAAACATTTGAGGGAAAATGGTGTGCTATGCATTACAAAAATCCTTAAGGCATTTTCAGCAACAGTTCTACTTACAGAATTCATCTAATAAAATTTCGCTGCCATGAGACGTACCAGTTAGCTCAAATGTCGTGAAATGCTGGAGAAGCAAAGTTGTTGAGATATAGGGGCCACTTAAAACCACAGAATTAAAAAAAAAAAAAAATCCCAAAAAAACCCCAAAAAACCCAAACCAAACAAAGCAAAACAAACCAATCAAACAAAGCAAAACAAAAAAAACAAAAAAAAAACCCCAAAAAAACCCCAAACTCATGTACTCATGTGTTGGAAGGGATTAATTCAAGCTTTTCAAAAGAAAGACCATTGTAAAGGTAGAGCCTATTCAGAAGTTAAAACTGTTTGGGGTTGTATTCACTCCCATTTTGAATATCTGCAAGAATAGGGATTTCACAGGCTCTCTGAGTAACCTGTTCTAGTGTTTAAAAGCTCTCATTGTGAGTACATTTTTGAAATATCTAATGAAAATCTCTTTTGCTGCACCTTGTCCCACTTACATTTAATTTTTTTTCTTCTATTCTCTTCCTGTTGCTGAAAACCACAGTAAAATTCTTCCTCAGTTTTTCCTTTCTAAAACTGAGGAAATTATTTTTTCATTATCTTTCTGTATATCACATATTTCAAGTCTCTAATCATCTTTGTACTCCTCTACTAAGCTAACTTTGTTGTTTTTCTTTCATGTGTGTTTTCTACTGGGAAATAAAAACTTGATGCAGGAGTCTGAATTTACTTTTAGAATTGTCAAAGGAAGGTATGATACCTGCTGTCTCTGCTATTGTTAATACAGTCTATTATGCAATGGACTTCCAAGGTGAAAGCTCTCCTTGACAACTCGTATTCACCCTGTTGTCCATAGGAAGCCCAGCTCCTTTTCTGCAGAGACAGTTCTCAGCCATTCAGTCCCCAGGTGCATGAGATTTTTCATATATTTGCCTCTGCAGGACTTCATAGAGCTTCTTTCAGCCCATTTGTGAATCCTGCCCAGGTACTGGGTATCAGTCCTGTTCTCTTCTCACAGGCTTTGTTGTCAACAACAACACTTTCTAAAGGTGCATCCTTACACACCATACAGACCATTAATAAAGATATTGAATATTAGCAGCCCTGGTCTTAATCTCCGAGGAGCACCACTGTTAATAGTATCCAGGCAGATTTTACACAGCTGACCATGATAACATATTTAAGAAAGGTTAAAAAAATACTGCAACATCTGTGAGAGAGGAGTAAGAATGTCTGATGGAGCACAAAGCCCTGCAGGCACAAACATCAGTGAAGAAGGTGGGGGGGTGGGGGTAAGGTGCTCCAGGTGCCAGAGCAGAGATTGCCCTGCAGCGCATGGAGAAATGAGGAGGAACAGATACCCACCCTGAAGACCATGAAGGACCCCACACAACAACTGGCATATGCTCCCCGTGTCCCAGAACTCTGTTAGTCTCATTTCAGTGCCTGGCAAGTTTATGGAGAAGATAATTCTGTGAGGCATTGAAAAACACCTAAAAGACAATACAGTCAATGGTCAACAGAGCTTCATGAGAAAGAAGTCCTGCTTATCAAACCTGATTTCCTGTTATGACAAAGTAACCCATAAGTTGATCAAGGGAAGCCAGTTGATGCAATCATTTTGGATTTCAGTAAAGTTTTTGATACTGTCTCTCACAGTATCCTTCCAGACAAAATGTCACATGTTCTGTGATGGATGAGCAACTGGATCACAGGTTGGGCACAAACAGTTATAGTAAATGCAATAACATCCAGCTGGCTGGGCACTTGTGGGGTTCCACAGGGCTCCATCCTCAGACCAGTTCCCTTCAACATCTTCATTAATGACCTGAATGCAGGACTCAAAAGAATACTAAGTTTGTTGATGACGCCAAAAACAGAGGAACTGTTGACTCATTTAAGGGCCGAGAGGCCCTGCAGAGAGACCTTGACAAATCAGAGGCCTGGGCAATCACCAACAACATGAATTTTAACAAGGGAAAGTGCCAGATTCTGCACCTGGAATAGGGCAATCCCAGGTGTGTCTGTAGACTGGGGAATGAGATGCTGGAAAGCAGTGCTGTGGAAAGTAATCTGGGGGTCCTGGCCAATGGCAAGCTGAATGTGAGCCAGCTGTGCCCTGGCAGCCAGGAGGGCCAAGTGTGTCCTTTGGGCATCAGGCACAGCATCACCAGCTGGGCAAGGAGGGGACTGTCCTGCTGTGCTCTGCACTTGGGTGGCCTCACCCGGGGGGCAGGTGTTAGTGTCACAATACAATCAACGTATTAAGCTATAGGAGAGCAGCTAAAGGAGAACAACAGATGGTAAAGGGCCTTGAGGGGAAGCCCTGTGAGGAGCAACTGAGGTCAGTTGGTCTGTCCAGCCTGGAGAAGGTGGAGGGGAGAAGATTGAGGGGTACTCGTCTCTGTCTGGTGACCAGTGACAAGACCCTAGGGAATGGCCTGAAGTTGCGTCAGGGGAGGTCTAGGCTGGATATTAGAAAGAGGTTTTTCACCCATGCAAAACAGCATGAAAATGTGGTTGTATTTTGTGCAGAATGGAACCTTCTTTGATCTGGAGTTGGCTGTAAAAGAGAAATAAAAAAATCCATACCTTCTGAAAATACATTGTTTCTCAAATAATTAGTGTTTGTCAGACAAGAAAATTCAAAATTAAACACTGAAGTTCCTGTATAAAACATGCAGCTTTTTTTTTTTTTTTTATCAAGTTCAGTATTGGTCGAGGCAAGCAATGCTGAGAGTTTAACACCTTGAAGAAATTTACTGATCTGCTTGGGCTCTTCTCTGAGAAAAGCCTTTCAGATTTGGAATAGTTTATGACTTGAAAATGGGACATGATTCAAAACTTCTCAACTTGAGACTTCTCTCAGGGATCCTAATGGGTCAAGTGTTGGCCTTGCCTTTTACTTTGGAGAGAAAATTTTCTAGGAAAGATAGATGTGTATAATTTTATATCTAAAGTAAAACATACCATTTAACTTATACCATCAACAATGAAATTTTAAAATGAGGAGCAAGTCTAATGACTGGATGTAGGTTTTTGTTTTAATCACTTGATTCACAGAAGAATATCCTACTTTTGATGATGCTGTGATTTTGTTGTGGACATTATATTTGAAATAAGGTACTTCCTTAAAAATTAAGTATTTCAAAACAATAAATGTGATCTTTACAAATGAAAAAAAATCTTTAATTTTGTAAAAAACCTGACAAATGTAACATTAAATGATTTGTAAAAGGTTACAGAAGAAATAGAGAATAAAATCAGAGTAGAAATCAATCCTCTGAGCTCTCAGAAAGTATAACTTTTATATAAAATGTTTTTTCTCTTTGATCTAAAAGAAAAAACAGGAAATCATGAAGGGCAGGTCAGCTCTGTTAAAGACAGAAAGGGAAATAAATTTGATCAAATGGGCATTTCTGTTGAACAGGAAGTTTCTGTCTGACAAATTTAGTCCAAAATGTCCATGAGAAATCGATCTGTACCTGGAAGAATTTAAATTTGATGAGCACTACAAAATTGTTGTTGGCATGGGGAAACAAAATCTGCAAGTATGGAGGTGGATGGCAGTAAAGACCCCTTGCAAAAAGAATAAATAATCCAAAAATCTTCCTTTTAAGATTATGACCAACAAATATAATAATTCACATAAATGGCAATACTACAATATAAGGTTAAATTATGGTACAATGTCATTACGAATTATTTTATAATAGGGTTTAAAAATACAACTTTTTAAAAAAAATGCCTGCAAGGATAGTGAAAATGAAAACAGAGGAAAAGAAGACTTAAAAGAATTGAGGATTTTTTGAGGAAGCTCAAGTTAGAAAGCTCATTTAATGTAATGATCATAATTTGAAATGTCTTGCTTAAATTGATTGCTTATTCTAAAGAGAAATCTTATGCCTAGATTTTATATTGAAATTTAGCAGGATTTTTAATAAAAATTACTAATTAAGAAAGTTAATTTGATCAATTCAAGTCAGTAATCAAGTATGAACTGCAAACTAAATCAGAAATAAATCTTAAAATAAGAAAAAAAAAGCATATCTGTTATTTCTGTTTACTATGTAAATATCAGTATATAATGGAACTCAAAATGAGTCAAACCTCTTCTGACTTGTTCCTTAAAAATAGAACACAGGTTTAAATTCAAAATTAGACAGATGATACTGAATAATAATCTAGCAGAAAAATCCTTTTTATTCATCAGGTGACTCCTGTTATGATCAAATTATTGAGAGATACCTCTGCCTGAGTCAAGGTGCAAATGAGGTCATGTGTCAAAGCCAATAATATGAATTTTATTTAACAGTAAATGTGAGCTAGAGAGATAGAAATAAATAGGAAAGAGTCAGGGAGAGGGAGGGGAGAGATAGAGAGAGGTGAGGGTGAGAGAGAGAGGAGATTAAGCAGAAGATAGTTCCCACACGTGGACCCAGAGGCATCCCCTTGGTCCTCCTTCACTCTGAGTTTCTCAGTGCTGGGGGTCCAAGTCCATCTGCTGGGGCTACCACCTTCATCCAGTCCCCATTCCAGATATTCATGGAGTGGTCACAGGTGCAGTTCCCCTAACTTTGGGTCATCTTTCTTTGACTGGTGATATACCTATTAGCAGTTGTTTCCTTTCCCACAGCGGGAATTTTTGTCCAGATACACTAACCAGGATGTACTAAGAAGAGCTTACATCCACCAGGTCTGATAAGCTCCTTCTTGGCATAAATTTCTCTTGTCTGTGATTATTTTAAGTTGCTGCTGTGGAATCTTATGGCAAGTTCCTTCTGTGGCCTTCACAGTGCTTTGAGACAGGCAGCTGGGTTTTTTTTATAGCTCCACACAGAACATTTATGCAAATTTACACCAAAATCTTCACTAAAGGCAGGCAAAAAAAAAAAAAAGAGAGAAATGAAAGGAAATAGGACTCTTAGAGAAGATAACACACCTGTGCTGAAGAGCTTTTGAATTTTTTTTAAACTTGCCTATTAATTAATAAAGCAAGAATTTATAAGCAGTATACACAGATTTCAGTCATACAATGAAATTTAATTTAGAAGAAAGATCTCAGAAATTAATATCACATTTTATTTCTTGATAAGGAATTTTTAATAAAAAGAACTGCTATGAAAAATTGTAAGTTATTGCTTTTGTTTTGCAAGGATAGAGTGATGAGGAACAATGAGAACTCATCTTAGGCACAGCCCTATTTAATATGCTCATTTATGCTCTGGAAGATTTACAGGACCCTGCATTAATATGATTCATAGGTGATGGTATAATAAAAGGTGGAACACTTGCAAGAAAGATAAATTAACAGTTCCAGAGAGATTAGACATATGACCACAGATTTCTTATGTAAGTAGAACCAAGTACAAAGTATCAAACTAATGCAATTCATACCTCACAAAATTAAAGAAACTATAAATTATTTAAGAAATTATTTAAGAATGTAGAAGGGATATTCTGGCAGTAATTTTAAGGATTTAAGAAAAAAAAGACATTAACAAAAAGTATTAACAATGAGATCTACATTCCCTGGTGACATGATAGAAATTCCATCACTTGAAACATTTCAGAACAGCCTAGGAAGAATAGTAATGAATGTACAATAAAGTAAAATTAGTAATTGTGAGGTACAATTACATTTTTAAAGCTCAAATTGAAATGACTATGTATTGAACTATGTATGTATGACTATCTACTGATCTGAAAACCAATTAACTGAATAGGTACTTCTTTTTCACTCTCATCTACATCTGTTATACCACTAGTCAGTATAATGCTTACTTTGGTAGACATATATTCTATTAGTATATATAGTGTAAAAATAAAGGCATTTATCCAGTCAGTAATTCACTGAAATCTTATTTTCTTTCTTCTGTCAATTAACTATGCAACATTTACTACTTTTAAACAAGATTGCTCAAAATTTCCAATCTGTCATTTATCTACAGGTATGCAAGATGTCTAAGTCTCAATTTAGCATCATAAAAATGTGAACTTTGTCTCTTATCAGAAATCCATTATTGCATAACATCTTAAAAGCTTGGAGTTTAGTTAAACATACAGAATCACAGCTTGTCAGAATCACCAACTACCACCTGGGACATAAAGAAGAAAAAAAAAAGAAAAGAAAACATTAAATATGTAAATTTTACTTCTACTCAGAAGTTCTTTTCTGATGATACCTTGATAGTTTTAACTTTGGATTATAAATTTGCTTAGCACTTGCAATTGAAAAAAAGAAGCTCTAATTACATACATTGAGCTTTTGTGGCCATGAAAATTTTCTGATTGGCTGAATAATTAATATGTTTTTTTATTTTAAGATTGTAAATATATCAGGAAAGTTTTTCTCCATATCAGAAAGTCAATCAACTTGCCAAACTTAAACCAAAATAGACTTAAAGTTAAAAAGTTTTAGCAACCATTTTTTGAAAGGACAGAAAAATATCACAACAATATTAGTACAAGAAGGTGAAGGGAAAATGAAAGATCAAAACCCAAAACTGCCTTCAGTTACTGTGATGCAACATGATAACAGCATCAAAAATCTCACCAAGAGGTTGCCAGATATGTCTTTGTTGTCATTGAACAATTGGGAAAAAGAGTACACCTCCTGATGTGCAGTCTCTGAGTGTGAAGTAATATTTATTCGTTCTTGTAAATTAGAAACATCACATTATTTTTAAAGTAAATTATTATTGAAAATATTTTACATGTAGCAAGTATTATATGCTTCAAAATTTTAGTGAGCTAAGTGATAAATCAGATTGTCAAGTGACCACTTTATGCTGCATAAACTCAGGACATTGGCTGGGTGCAATACTGCTAGTCCTCTGTTCATGATGTAGAAAGTATGGACTCACACTAAAGAACAGATTTTTTAGCAGTATAGTATACAGTGGTTTTGTCCTGAAAAATATTTTGAAAAGTACGTACATGCATTTGAAATCAAAATCATGAAATATTGACAACTAGTAAGATTCAGTTAAACAAAGAGTTATTCCTTTTTTTGTTTTTTTTTTTTTTCATTTCGTAATGAAACAAAAACTCTCACAAAACCCTTGACTGAGAAATTTTATTATTGAAAGTTAGTCAATATAAACAGGTTGCTCAGCACGTTATTGCTCCTTTCTTTAAAAGTGACATCCAAAGGAATGTGAAGAAGAAAATATATGGTTTAAAATTCTGATGATGATTTATAGTCACTACCCCTCCTGTCTGCATGTAGGAGACCAGAGGAATGTTTGATAGGCTCAAGGTGGGAAATGGGTGAGGGAACAGGTGAGATGGAGTAACTTCTCATGCTCTGTTGTGTAGTGAAACGTGACACAGACCTGCACTCTACTGGGGGCAACCAACTGCGTAGGACCACCGTAAGCCCCAGAATGGTGCCAGGAACATTCTGGCATTGTGTGAAGTACAGGCACAAGACCTTGGCACCACAATTAGCATAGGCCAGCCTGGGGGGCCTGGGACTTGTAAAAGGTCAGCAAAATGTGTGCAGCGTGCAGCAAAATGAGTGCAGCGTGCAGCATTCCACTACCCTGGATTTGAAAGCTGGTGAGACCACACTGGTTCCTAGGGTGGTGGTTATCTACTGCCTCTTTTTCTTTCATCTTCTCTTCGTCTGCATTCTTCTTGAAATATATTGTAATCCTTACTAAAAAGTCTAGTCAAAGCCATGCCAAGTGTAATATTATATCTGGATATTCTAAAGCTTGCAAACAGAAGTTGTTTGTTATTGAACCTGCTTTGTTTCTCCCACGCACTTCTCAGAGTATATCCACCTACCTTTCCTTAAACCTGTCAAGTGAGATGGTGCATTACAGTGAATAATCATTAAGTGCAATATCTTTTAGCAAACACAATGTTCAGACAGCAAAAGGCATTCAAAAGAGATCCATAGCTCAAAATAAAGAGAAGTTATAGGGTCCCTGAACCAATGAAACTTGTTGCCTCTCTGAGATATCCCTCCCACTCTGCCCAGGACTCAATTTCAGCACCATGGGACCCCTAAGTCCTGTCTCAGAGATGACATAGCAGGGCCAGCCTCCATCTCCCTGCATCCCTGACATGCCTGACAAGATCTGGTGATCATCATGCTCTTGGGAGCTTAGCTATGATATGGACTCAGCAGAAAGTTATCTTCTCTGCACTCACCAGAATAGACAGCAACCCAGACAGAGATCACATCAAAATATGCAGCCAGCTGCTGCAAATATGCAGCAGGTCTCTGTGGGACATAGCCTTTATCTCATAATGGATGGCAGGAGTGAGAACAGCTGTGTGAGTTGCGATGGAGTTGATGATCTGATCAGCCTGATGACAGAGCTACAGGAAAAGTGGAAATGTTAAGGAGCAGCAGAAAGTCTAAGAAAAAAATTGACTGGTGAAACCATTTTCTGAGTTATTAACAGGTTATTAACTGGTTATTCTGAGTCAATAACAGAAAAAAAAGTCCACGATAAAGAGGGTCATCATCTCTCCAAGAAGCAGGAGGCTGTAGCTCAAAGGATAGGAATGAATGGAAGCAAGTCCACTCTTAGGGCAACAGGCAAACCCTAAGTCAAACTCTAAGTCAAAGCATCATTAAAAATGATGTTGAAATCTATCCATGAAAAAATAGCCCTACTCATGTAAAGCATCCATAGAAGAACCTTATATCAGAAGAGAATCTTTCAAAGATTTCTTTTCTCTTGACAAGTGGCTGAATTCAGGTGAATGAGACAAGATGTATATTGCAAATAACTTTGCAAATGAAATCTGACAGTTCATTTATCTGTCACTTCTGATCATTTTATAGGTTTATTGTGAATATTCAGTGTTTCAGTTGCAATTTATAACAATCACAGAAAACGGATAGGCCAAAAGTACTTTACTTCCCAGATATTTGGATGAGACTAAAACACAGATTAAAAAAATCCCATATTGTTTTTCTTAAATCAGGTGTTCCAAGCTAGTGCTCTTGTCACTTAGAAAAGCACATCTTTTAACTAGATTGATGAACAGTTTAAGAGTGATCAATCTTTATAGACAGGGAGTTATGTCAATATTGAAGAGCATAAGTATGATTTAACAGTCATTCATAGCATCAAGCCATATAGAAATTATATTTTTAAAATATAGGGACAAATGCAAAAAATGCATATATTTTCTATGACCCAATCTAATCAAAGATAATAAGATAATTTTTAAAGGGGTCTCAGATAATCATCTGGTTTAAATGTCTTACATCCAGTTTCAGTGATTTCTTATATAGTGGGGTTTTTTTATACTCAACAGCAGAAAATAAAAAAAAAGGAGTGGTATACTTGTACATCACCAAATATCAGAGAATTCATTTGGATCAACATTCTGCTTTGTTAAAAGTCATATTTAAAGAGTCACTTCAGCTCTGATGCTAGAGTAGTGTTGCTCTTTCTTATACTGCGGAACCTAAAATTGTCCCCAGCACCCAAGGTGAGGCCACCCAAGTGCAGAGCACAGCAGGACAGTCCCCTCCTTGCCCAGCTGGTGATGCTGTGCCTGATGCCCAAAGGACACACTTGGCCCTCCTGGCTGCCAGGGCACAGCTGGCTCACATTCAGCTTGCCATTGGCCAGGACCCCCAGATTACTTTCCACAGCACTGCTTTCCAGCATCTCATTCCCCAGTCTACAGACACACCTGGGATTGCCCTATTCCAGGTGCAGAAACTGGCACTTTCCCTTGTTAAAATTCATGTTGTTGATGATTGCCCAGGCCTCTGATTTGTCAAGGTCTCTCTGCAGGGCCTCTCAGCCCTTAAATGAGTCAACAGTTCCTCTGTTTTTGGTGTCATCAACAAACTTAGTATTCTTTTGAGTCCTGCATTCAGGTCATTAACGAAGATGTTGAAGGGAACTGGTCTGAGGATGGAGCCCTGTGGAACCCCACAAGTGCCCAGCCAGCTGGATGTTATTGCATTTACTATAACTGTTTGTGCCCAACCTGTGATCCAGTTGCTCATCCATCACAGAACATGTGACATTTTGTCTGGAAGGATACTGTGAGAGACAGTATCAAAGCTCTGCTGAATTCCAAAAAGATTACATCAGCTGGTTTCCCTAGACTAACTCAGTGGGTTAACATATTATACATTGGAATAATGTATAATATGGTTTCATAAGCACAGTGAAGAAAGAAAAATAATTGAGAAATTCCTAATCTTCATCTGAGATACAAGTTTCTTCTCTAAACTGATAATCCTTAAGATTCCCTGGCTTCCTGAAAATATTAGTTCAAATTATCCTAAGGGTCTACTGTACAACTCAGTGTCAAACCCTTGGGTGCACCAGTAGCTCCCACAGCTCCTGAGAGAGAGCTTCATGCCCAAAACTTCACATGAATAAGATATTACAATGGAATTAAACCAACTCAGACAGTGTCGGAATCCAGAACATCCCTCTGGGTGCCCTGGATGGCCAGAGCCGCTGGCAGGGGGCTCTGAGACCCTGGCATGCAGCCAAAGACACACGTGGGGTTTTGATCTTAGCCCATGGAGCAAATTACCAACTCTGTATGAAGAATTACAAGCCACATACACAAGTTAGGTATTGTAGTAGAAGTAATCATGAAGTGAAAGGAAGGATTTTTGAGTGCTGTACAGGGGGGTTTTAAGCCTTGTACACAGGGGTCCAAGTTTTGTACATGGGCGTCAGGGGTTCTAAGATGGAGGGACTTGGGTGTGCCCTGTCCTCTTTCTTTCTCCTTCCTAGCCTCCATGTCTTTGGTGATGTTGGCACTCACAGATTGGTCTAGAGTAGAAAGTCATCATTCAATATAGATAGTAGGCATTGGAGAAAAGGTATAAACATGTAGTACATAACATATGATATAAAAGATGGCACCAGCCCCCTGGGAGGGCAGTGAGCCTTTGTCTGAGCTGCTAAACGGGCCACAGCAGTTCAGGAGAAGAATCTTTTAGATAACCAACAGTAAACAACCTTGAGAAGAGACAACAGAAGACTACTGAGTCTTTCTTCGAAGACACGGGTTGGAAGAGGGACTTTTCCATCTTTTGGGGTCACACCAATCCGGGGGTGAAACCCCACAAGACAGGAGTCAAAGTAGCCAAATTTTAAACCAGGTTTAAGTTAGCCAGTTTTAAGTTGATAAAGGTAGCTAGCTTTATAAGGTAGCCAGTTTTAAGTTGATAAAGATCTGAGGTCAAGCCAGGATGTCAAGTTTACCAAGCAAGGTCTAAATTTAGGATCAAGGAGGTGTATGGCCATGCAAGGGCACCCTGAAATGAAGTTTAAGCAGTGGTCAGGGACTGAGGGTAAGGGCCTGAGGAGGGAGGCAGCCTCAGATGAACTTTCTCATATCTCCCCAAAAAAATATGATAGGGCTGGCTTTGAGCACAGGCAGCAAAACAGCTCAGACTATGATTTTAAAATAGTGCAGAGCCTCCTTCATGTGGAGTCACACTGCTGTCAAAAATCCTGCAAGTTCTTGTAATGAGAATCTTATTTATTTCTTGAAGATCATTGTTTTGTCTCACTGGTGAGCCAAATCTTCTTTTGTCTCTTCTTTTGTCTCTTTTGTCTAAAAATTCTTCCTGATTTTAAGCTATCAGGAAAAAAATAACAGAAGCACAGAATATTCTGAGTTGGAAGGGAACCATAAAGATCATTGAATCCAACTCCTGCCCTTGCACATGACAGACCCAAGAGTCACACAATATCCCTGAGAGTATTCTTGAACTCTGTCAGGCTGGTGCTGTGACACTTCCCTGAGAAGCCTGTTCCTATGCCCAACCAACCTCTGGGTGAAGAGCCTTTCTCTGATATCTAAACTAAATCTCCCTGACATATCTTTATGCAATTTCCACAAGTTCTGTCACTTGTCACCAGAGAGAAGAGATCAGTACCTGCCTTTGTTTCCTCTCACAAGGAAGTTTTAGGCCGCAATATAGTTTGTCTCAGCCTCCTGGAGATACCAAGTGACCTCAGCCACTCTTGATATGGCTTCCCCTCACAGCCCTTCACCACCATCTTTGTTGCCTTCTTCTGTAAATCCTCTAATAGTTCAATATTTTCCTTATATTCCTCTAATAGTTCAATATTCCTTATATTATATTTGGGCACCTTTGTGGTGCCCAAAACTGCACACAGTATTCAAGGTGAGGCTGTACCAGTGCTATCCCTTCTAACCTCTCTCACCTCTGTGGACTGAGCATTGCTAAAAGCAAATTGGTGACCCAGAAAGAGTTTTGGAAATTCTCAACATGTAATCAGATTCTTATGGAAGGATGTCTGCATGAATAGTCAGCTATTATGAAATAGTCTCAAGAATAATGCAATTTTGGTGGTTTGCAAAAGCAATATCTTATGAGTAACTACCCTGGAATTACAGTTAATTCCTGAATGAGTCAAAATATTTTAATATGGAACCATTGTTAAAAATTCTGAGACGTGCATTAATAAAACAAAGGCCTTTCAGGAAAACAGTCTTTTGCTGCGAGTAGTATTAAAAATATAAAGTAGGATATTGTAAGTAATCAATATGCACAGTAATTTTGGAAGAATATGATACAGAGATATTGTTATTATGTCCCCAGGTTGCTGGGGGAGAGCATTACTTATAAAAAAAAAAAAAAAAGAGAACCATTTTGCAATTACTTAAATATACGGTAAACCAATCTTTTTTCATAGTTTAACCCCAGATGGTGTCTAAGCACAACACAGCCACTTGGTCCCTCCCCACTCAGGTGAGGTCAGGGAGAGAATCTGAAGGGTAAAAATGAGAAACTTCATGGATTGAGATAATGACAGTTTCCTAGGTAAAACAAAAGCCCCACACAAGCAAATCGAAACAAAGTATTAATTCACCACTTTCCTTGGGCAGACAGGTGTTCAGCCACCCCCAAAAAAGCAGGGGTCTGTCACACATAGTGGTGACTTGGAAAGACAAACACCATCAATTGACTGTCCCTTGTGGTGGTGTTGGGGTCCCAGGACAAGAGAAGAGATGAGGAACCTGACTCCATGTTTTTTTAGAAGGCTGATTTATAATTTTATGATATTATATTAAAAATGCTATACTAAAACTATACTAAACTATAGAGAGAAAGAATACATCAGAAAGCTAGACAAGAAGAATGAATAATAAAAACTCATGACTGACCAGAGTCCTGACACAGGTGGAACTGGAATTGGTCATTAAGTAAAAACAATTCACATGGAACCAAAGATGCACCTATCACATCCCAAAGCAGCAAAACACATGGAGAAGCAAAGATAATATTGTTTAGCTTTTCCTTTGAGGCTTTTCATCTTCCCAGGAGAAGAAATCCTTGGCAAAGGGATTTTTCATATAATATCATAGTGACAGTCCCCCCCTCTCCTTCTTCCCCTAGCTTTATGTATTGAGTGTGACACCATAAGGCATGATATATGCCTTGGATCATTTGGGATCAGCTGTCCCAGTTGTATCCCCTCCCAGTTCCTTGTGCACCCCCAGCCTTCTCATCAGGGGTATAATAAGAAGAAAAGGCCTAGATTCTGTGAAATCACTGCTCAGCAAGAGCAGAAACATTCCACATTAGCAACACGGTTTTCAGCACAAATTCAAAACACAGCTCCATACCAGCTATGGTGAGGAAAACTAACTGTACCTCAGACAAAGCTATCACAACTTTGTTTTTATAAAGTAATGAAAAATGCTTCCTTTTAAAAAGGAATGCTTCCTTAAAAAATATTTTTCCTCTTTTTTAATTTTGTCCCTAACATATTTAACAGTACCTTTTTTTTCATGTCTTATTATTTGCAAGTTTCTATTCAGGCATTGTAGCAATGTGACTGTTATATTTAAATATCTAACATGAGCAAATGACTCCTCTGTGATTTTCCTTGTCCTGATTTTCATTATCTCAGTGTTTTCAAAGATGTATTATAAACAAGCAAATTGCAAGTGCATATTTTTGGTAACACTGACTTCTACTTAATAAATGCCTGTAGCTATCATTGCATAAAAATATGTTCAATTGTTGTAGTGTAAAAAGATGAGGAATTATAAGAAGTGAAGATAAAACATTTCATTTTGTTTTAATAATCTTTTCACTACTATGGAAAATTTTCCTCTCCACCTTGAAAATAAAGGACACACCCCAGTCCATAAACTTATATATGTAGAGAAAGATTTGTCACTCACTCTTCTGCTTTTGCCTTTGAAAGAAATGGAAGGATGGAACATGGTCTAGAGCAAGAGACACAGAAATTCTTTTTAAAAGATCTTTATTCTTAAGGGTAGATAAATAAACTAAATTAGACATGAATTTTTGTGTTCCAAACAAAATCTGTATCAGTCTTAAAAGGCCAGATTCTTTTTAAATGTAGCATTTTATAGAAATATATGAAGAAATACATCTAGTACAAATTCCTCTTTCTTTTTTACTGTATTTAAATGAGCTAAATCTTTTGTTAGAAGGCTATTTTTTAAAAAATCTAGTGCACAAGAAAGGAATCCAAACAACTCTGCTGAAACAGTAGGTCAATTAGCTCACATCCAAGACTAGCCAGAACTATACACCAAGGCTCATTTGCACCAATGGTTCATGCCAGTATTCACAGTGCCTCACATATCTGAATCTTTATGCTTTTCTGTCTTTTCTCTCTAAACCCAATGAAATTTTTCATAAACCACTGTAAGTTTCCTTCAATTGCTCCAGGTTATATTGCAGACTAGATGCCTCTTTCTGGATGTGTGGTGTGCTAATAGCTGGTGTCTCAATTCAGCTACTAATCTTGTCAAAGTGTCTGCTCACACCAGAAATTAGGAATTATTGATGATCTAAATATGTTAACATAGCTACATCCTCAAATAAAACTAAAAAACACAATACTCATTAATGCATTTTTAGCTTGAACACAATCTCTCAAATGAACTGAACATCAAATCTGTTTTGTGAGTGATTAACATATTGTGTTGACATGTTTTCATTGAGCTGATTAGTATCTCAAAGATTTCTCAAGTGATTGTTATTTAAGCTTTTCAGTGACAAGCTGAAAGTTTTCAGCTCATATTTTATCACAAAAATAACATAAATTAAGCTAAAATGCAGTAACTGAACACTGCACAAAAGCTTCATCTCTGAAATTTTGGCGTCACATACACAGAAACATCATTTGATTTAAATAAATTATTGTCTTTGCAAAGTGCTGGAGCAGGACATTCAGAGATGGGCATTGCCTAACAACAGAATCTGCATGATGTTGAAGCATTCAATAATTTTACTTACTCACGCAAGTTTCATGCAAATGTATAAGATTCGGAACAGCCTAGATACTTTCTCTCTGACAGTGACTTTATTATCCGTGAACCTTAAAAACTAACAGAGTTTCAGTCCAAACACAGTCAAATTCTTTATGAGCACAGGTTTCAGTAGAGTTCTATTTTATTCCAAATTAAATTGACTTGAAAGTGTTGATTCCCAAGGTCTGTCTAATCAGTGATGTTATACAAAAGCTAAGATCCCAAATGAAGATTTAGGTTGTCATAATAAAAATGATCTATTAAATGGAATATGCCCATCATTACTGATATATTATACAGCAATTTCTAAACAACTAAGCATTCTGACTAAGGAAATCTGCTATCTAATTAACAACTGCATGGAAAGCAAACATTTCTATAGCACAACAAAACTGTAAGTTGCAATAGCAAACTGAACCTCCATTTTCATTAGGACCAGTCAGTTTGTTCAAGGTCAGAAATTAAGTCAGGTACAGCTATCAGACAATCATTTGGGTGTTTTATGAAAGTGAGAGTTCACACATTCATTACCATGTACAAACATTCACATATAAATATATGCATACACATGAGTAGGGTGTAGTAGTTAATAAATCTGAGTTTAAAAACACACAGTCAAATATATACAATTTTATTTCCATAACAATTTTTCTGTATTCACCTGGAGCAATCAAGGAGCCAATTTCTTTTATTCTACTTAGCTTTAAGCTGAATTAATTTTTCTTCCAAACTATTTGGAAGACAAATAGTAGTATACTTTCTAGCATAGCCAAAATAATTTCTTTACATGCAGTATCGAAGGACTTTTGGATTTTTAAAGTTTTCTAGGTACTTTTAGAACAAAATTTTATCTAAACAAAATAGACAGAATATTAAATAAAATCTGAAGTCATTAGATAAATATTTCTTTTTTAAATTTGAATTTTTGCTGTAAATATGACCCTTTTCATTCACTTTCTATGGTCATATTACTTCCCAGGATATGGTTTCTTTTATATTTCAGTGCAAAATATACTGTTAGGAAAGCCAGAAGGAAACGAATTTTTAATCTATTTGCATGTGTGAACTTTTTTTCCATATCAGATAATTACAAAAGAAAATTTAAGACAGACAGACAGATATAATTTTGTGTAAATATTAGTGAGATTTAAGGACTAAGCTGCCCTTGAAAATTTCTGGAAGAGCTAAAATTTTGAACAGATTGGCAAAACTCTGTACAGGTAGCTTACAAATGAAAAGAAAATCCAAACACTCCCCACCCTCAAATCTACCTCAAATCTATATGCCGATGTCAAATGTTATAATATTAGAAACTGAACTAAGTAATAAAGCATTGTACAAACAATATCTGTATAAGAGATTATAGGAATTGTGGTTTCAAAAAATATATAATTTGCAGTTTTTTACTTTTTTTTTTGAATGTTTGTTTTTTCAGTTATGGATATTGCTATAAATTATGCCATAATTGCACATTATGACATAGTTATTCTTGTAAAGAATTACCACTCTCTACATGAGGAAATGCATTTATGAAGGAAAATATAATGCGGCAACATTATTTTAATACACATAATTTTGGGAAAATGAATACACCATGAAGGCTCTCAATGGTTCCTGTAGTTTTCCTGTTATGTTTGTGAAAAAGCTCATTGGGATGCAATTCATGACACTTTTGTGTGACAGATTATTTGTAATGAGAACTGAGAATCCTGAGTCACTAAATGCCTAGTCAATTTTTCAGCTTCAAAGCATAACTGAATTAATTTATTTTAATTTATTTTTTATAATCTTCCAGGTGCTCCCATAGCTTCATCTACTACCACTGAGACTGTGAATCTCATATGTCTCCCCACCTAGACTCTATATGTATATGTATATCTATATATCTATATATCTATATATATATGTATATATATCTATATACATATATTAGACTTAATGTCATGAACTTGCTCCACTCTGTGGACACTGCTCTAGTACGTGGTACTGTAATTCACAGCCCTTGACTTCCCTCTACACAAAGCTCTGTTACATCTTTTGTCGGCCAAATTCTTCCCTCTCTGATCTGTGATCTGGTTCTCACCCCATGGATTTTATGCTTGTGAATATATTTGCCTTCTCAACTGACTCACATGGCCCATCTGAAAACATGGGCAGGTTGAACCTTCAAATGCTGGTATCTGTCTGAAAATAAAATGGGATATTTGTGAACCTCTACAGCTAGAGGAGGGCAAATTTACTTGAGCAAGATGACAGGGAGAGATGAGAAAAACCCTTCCACAATTTTCGCCTTCTTGGCTAACAAGAAGTCAGTGGCAGATTATCTCTGAGGTTGGGATTTGAAAGCTACTAGAAATCCTGCACTAGAAATTAACATTGTCCCATCATGATGGTGGTGCAGCTGCTACAAATCTGTATTATACAGCAGTATGAAAAAACTCAAAGGAATACAGCAGTTTCAGGTATTGTATGTCTATTTTATGTGTGATCACTGAACAGTATGAATTCTGACATTCATTTAAAAAAAAAAACAAACCTAAAAAATAATAAATTTTGTTTTTCTTTTGTTTGGATTCATGGATGAGTTAAGCTTGTTCACCATCATAAATGTAACATGTTGCCTCTTAGGACTTTTAGTTTCATTGCATGCTCAGCAACTGGAGTAAATGCATTACTTTTGGAATAGTAACTGGTGATAAAAGTCAAACTGGCTTGTTCCATAATTACAATGAATTAATTGCTTCTGAAAGCATTAGAAGTGAATGACTAAAGAATTAAGGAAAAGAAAACAGTAGACAGGGACAAAAAAGGAATTGCCAATGTTGACATAGAATTTTTTATTTCTCTATAACTCAGGGATAAAATTGACAAAGTTTATTTTGTGAAATAGATTAATCCCATATGAAAGTCATGTACTAATGTAGAACTGCCCAAAATTTTGTTCTAAATTATCATTACAAATGAAAACCTAAACAAAACAAAAGGACTGAAAAAATTTAAATAATTTGTGGAAGTTATTGAGAAAAAGAGCTATCCAAAGAGTACTACAAACACTTAGGTATATGGGGAATAAAAAACCCTTTCAAAATTAATATTTAATGAAACAAAAATGTTAATATTTTAAACAACAAAGACTAAGTGGAAAAAAAAAATTAAGAAATTATGGTACATTTAGAATACAATTTGTGACCTGAAATGGAAACAAAAGATGAGAGCAGCATAATGTGAAAGTCCTGTAGATCTGTATGATGTGAGAAAAGTCTGTGTCATAAGACATGGCATTAGTAACAAAACATTAAATAACAGACTGATGATATAATCAAGGTTTTTAAGGCTGAAATTTAGAGCGATTAAAATCATCTCTGTGAACTTGATTCTGCAAAGGTAATGGAAATAAGGAATATGTTGCCACATAAGAATTTCATGTGATATTACACTGTGTGGGAAAAATGCTGAAAATATACGCTTTAAAAAAAAACATATCAGACACTGGCAAATCCTATTTAAAGGTAAATCTTGGGATGGAAGAAGAAGTAAATTCTCAAAATGGCTGACTTTTGTCTTCCCTAGGTCCCTATATCTCTTGAATAGATATTTGTCTTTCATAGAATGTAAAAATATACTTCATGAGGAGAAATTTTTCAAAATTTACTATATAAGATAAACTGTCTGAAGGGCATATTGTTTTGTAATCTGAAGAAAAGCTTGACACTGATTGTTAAAGGGGCTAAAGAGCACCAAAAGTTGGAACCTCAGACATCACAGAGATGACAAGTATTATAGGAATGTTTATTTGTTAACAATTCCATTCTTGTCCATAACAGGATGTTGTAAGCTAAAAGCAAAATTTGCAGGTGAAAATGCTATGATTTTCAATGCACATGTAAAATACATCTTGTCCATCCCAACTGTCATATTTAAAGAAATTGTATATCACTGTAAGATTGTGATAATTTTTTTTGTACAAACTGAGTAGTTTCCCACAATCCTCCTTTGTTTTCAAAGAATGTGGAAAATGGTGAATATATGTTTGTAGCTAGCAAAATTAAAATAAGAGCAACTGTTGTTTAAATGAGAATTCTACTAGGGAAAAACACTGGCACTGTGCAGCTTGTTAAATGAAGGATATTGTTACAAAGGATACATCTGCTCCAGCATCCTAGTTCAGATTAGAAGAACTGAATTTATTTCACATGTGGCAATCTTCAGTTTTAATTGAAGTAAAGGCTATTCCAGAGGAATTGCTCTGTCTATGTATATGCATATATCTATATATACATATTTATATAGGCTTATATGTATGCATATTATATATAAACACAATACATCTAGAAAGAGGGTTTGGATGTTGGTCCTCAGTCCCTGTTTCACTCCACAAGTTCATTCCTAGTGGGCATGGTACTCGTCATTAAAGTAGGTACAGACAGAAATAATCCATTAGTTCTCTGGAACCCTTTTATTGAACACACTTCATCAGGCTGAACTTCTGTTTTTTTAGCAAGCTTTAATGTCTGGAGGTGAAAGGCTGTTCAATATTTTTCCCCATATTTTTGCATCAAACTTATATATTACCACAGTATTTGCAGCCAAAATAATGCTGGGCCTCTGGATGCTTGAAAAATATAATATGCTAATACTGATATTTCATATATATTAAAAATAGTCATTATAGCTTTAAAGGAATATTGCAGTAGATAAATCAAATAAATATAAAGATGAAATTGTAGTGAGTTTGTTTGACACCTCATATAAAGTCTAAATTCAACCTTAAATTTCTTGTAACACCTGTTTTTCTTCAGGATGATTAAAATGTTGCAGTCTTCTGCATCTAAGATATCTGCTACTATATCTTCATGTTCCTGCTACATTTATGTTCTATCCTATCTGGACTATTTCTATTACAAAGTGATTATTACTACCGAAATATAAATCTCCAAAACATGGATATGCTTTCCAATTATTTCTCAACGTTTTAAAAACTGTCTTTCATTTGTGTTCTAAACAGGCCCTGCCAGTCTTCCATCTTTCCTGTGGATGATTGCGTTTTCTCACTTATGCAAGAACAAAAAAGTAGGAGCAGTTTATAACTTCTTTGTCTAGACAATAATAGCCTCAATGAAAAGTGTGCAGTAGCTCAAGAAAACAAAGCAACACAGAATTCTATCACAATCCAAAAGGCACCTCAAAGCTTTTTTAAGAGACCAAGAAGAAGAAGAAGGAAAGAAACTTGCCACTTTTTCACTTGTAACGAAAGGCTAGACAGAGGAAATATTTTCATGCATCAAACAAAAGACTTGATTTATAAAGCAAAATAAATACATAACTGAATTCATCAAGGGTGAAATTGGCAGATATCCCTGGACCCAAGATTAGGGAAATCCTTCAGATCAGTCTATGTAATAAATATGGACAAACTGCTCAGTGGGGAATAAAATTGGAAATTGTTTTCCTGGGTGTTACATTGACACTACAAAGCTTTGGAGGACAATCAAAAGTAGGAAGACAAGATTAAAGTCTGTAGTTCTGTTTGTGGAAAAAATTATTAATCTAAATAACAGATTACAATTACATTTTACTAAAGCAGAAAAATCACAATTATGCAATTAAGTAAAAGATAAAAATTCAGAAGTAAAAAAGTGTGACATGTTTTTGTTCAAGAATAAATGAAAGAATTCATTTAGCTCTAGGAGAAATGTACTAATTTCTAATAGACTAATATATTTTTATTTTCAGGCTTAAAAAATCCTCTAGAACTCACAAATATATTACAAAGTAGAGGGATTTAGAAATAATTAAGCAAGTAATAACTACCAGTAATTTCACCATATTGCTCTGTATCTGGCTCCTTAACTATCTGGAAACAGAGCAGAATAGTCATCATGCCCAATCCTGTAAGGTCCTCCTGCCTCTTGAAACATTTTTTCAAGGGAACCCTAACTGAAATATGTCTGTTCTTTAGAAGTTTTGCAGGGTTATCCAGTTTTTTTTGCCACTCTGTAGACAGGAATCCTGTGTTTTCTCTTATATGATTATGAGTATAATAGTAAAATATGGGACTGAATTCAAATTAAAATCTTGCTTGAAGACAGAAACAATTACACTCTGCATTAGAGAAAAGAAATTCCAGGAGTTTACATAGCTAAAACCTCTCTGGAATGACAGTGCATTTATTCTGGTTTTTTCATCTTACAAATTTGAGTTTGGGTTTAATATTGATAGGTGTCATATTATGGGATACCATTACTGAAAAGTAAACAGCATCAATATAACTTAAATATATTTGCTTTTGTTATAGGAAACAAAGTATACATTCCACTCCAAATTGTAAACCTTGGGAATGCCAATTTTAAGTTCTTAAAACAGTCATAAAATAACAAAAGCTGTGAAGCAAAGAAACAGTCCAGTCAACAGTTATAGTTAAACAATATTGACAAAAACACCAGTGCGACAGAGCTGTCAAAAATCACTGTTGTAAGCAGATGGATTAGGGATTGAGAAGATATGGAATATGTTCCAAATAGAAACATCAATTTATCAGATTCTGACAACACTGAGTCTGCAGAAAACATTAAAAGGGAGGGCAGCCAAGGCTTAAAATAAGAAGTGAAAATAAAAAAGAATAAGAAGCCAACAAAAGCACTGAGTGGGAGAACAAAGCCAGAAGAATTCTTTTCACTGATGTAAAGTCCAGACATATATTAGTCAGTATAAAAAAGCATAAGAAAAGAACCATTAATACAGGAAAAATATGAGTAAAGGAAAATTATTTTCTGTCACGAAGCAAATTTTTCCCTTCCAAGATATTATATATTAAAGCAAAGCAAATCACATACCTTGTTGGTTTGTGGTTGGTTGGTTGGTTTTTTGGGAGGGGGGGATTGTTGGGTGTTGGGTTTGGGTTTTTTTGTTGGTTTGTTTAGGATTTTTGTTGGTTTGTTTGCCTGTTTTTTCTTGCTGTCTTTTGTTTTTTTAATCAGCTCTGTGTGAATGCTTCCATAAACTGGGAATTTAATCTCTTGAAAACAACTTGGTGTATTTTTAAACATAATTTTAAATCACTTTCAGTATGTTTGAAACATATTCAGTGAACTGGGCCTGTCTTATCTTTTAAACTAAACTTTTTACAAGATTAATTATGTAAGCATGTTTTTAGGTGAAATATTGTATATAGGCATTTAAACCAGGATTCAGAGCAGGAATCTACAGAAGTCTATCTAGGCTCGTAATTGACGGATGAAAAGAAGGGAAAGGAAAAATACTGTTATGGAAAAAGGGGTTAGTGTTGAGCATCTGTGCATATATCATCAATTCTACTGCAGGTGTTTCTGAAAGGCAGACACCCACTCATAGCTTGTGTTTGTGAGACACATGGCACTAAATTATGTAGTTCTCATTCCAAATCCATTAAGGGTACTCTAAGGCCTCAAGTAATATCAGTAATCCAAGTCAATGTTTACATAATTTTACATCAATTGTTAGGAGTCTGCATTTAAAAAGGGCAAAATCAGAACCTAAAATTACAGTTAAATGGATAAGGAAAAAATGAGGGGCCAGCCAACAAAACCTACAAAGCAAATGAAAAAAGCAAACCTAAAAAAACTGAACTGCCTTCCTGGCCAGTGTCAGGTAGTCAAGGAAGTTGAAAGCAAAATTCTTGTCATAAAAAAAGTGCTCAAAATAGGTAAAAATTTTAAATGGTGTACACCTTTCAGAAAAAAAGTGGGTACCAACATCCCCTGAAACTCAGGCGTGAAATAGTGATTGTGGATGGGAGTTTGGTGCTAAAAAGCAAAAAATTAAAAACATAGAGGATAAATTAATAGAATTATCAATATTGACAGTGACCTTACATTTTACATTTAAAAAAAATATTTAGATTAAACCTTTTGAGAGTACCTAATGAAAAACTAAGTCAGTGCTGCTATTTCCTGTTGATTTGAATTTTTTGCAGTACTGTGTATTACAAGCATTCTAGTTGCATAAAGGGTATGCATGGTCCCACCATGTGCCTTTCTTTCTTTATTCGCTCCTCTCATGAGGCTGTTTTACCCTGAAGTATTAGGAGGCAGCTGACCAGACCAATGAAATCAACTTCAGTATTGGGATCTCTGTGTAATGCAGTTTCTCCTCTCTGAGGAAAGCAAGAAGGATTCTGACTGTCTGACAATCAACTCACCAGCTCTTTTTAATATTCTGAAACCTTCCTTGAAAGTTCTGAAGCAAAAGAGCCTTTAAAAATCTTGCCTGCTCTAGTTTCTGAAATATTAGAAATTATTCTAATTTCTGAAAAATTATTCTGAAATATTTACATAAGTAAATATCTGTGGGGTATTTTTTCTACATTGCATTTTTTAATTTAGAAAGAGATTGATTGTTTTCCAAAATAACTGTCTCTTATTTCTCATTAGGAAGGGCTATATAAAGGAAGATTATCTAGAATTGGGACACTTCCTTCATCTAGCAGCACCTAGAAACTGGAAAGCCTCAAGGAACTTACCCTGCATGAAAATACCTAATTTCTCTAAAATGTTTGGGCTGGATTTTTCGAGGTGGGATTTTGTTTTTTTGGGGAGGGGGGAGAGGGGGGGCGGAAGAGAAGCTTTAGTTGGCTGGTTGGTTTGGTTTTCCCAGTAATGTTACTGGTTACTTTTCCCAGTAATGTTAGGCTTTTGGCTGTTGGCAGGTAGGGGGAGGAGGTGTTAGGGTGTCCCACAGAAATAAATATTCATCTTTCTGCTTTATTAGTTAAATTACCTTTCTGACACCCATAGCTTTGACTACTTCAGAAATGCAGATAACAAAACAAAGGAAACAACTGAAATTAAATTCCAGTGGACAAAATTATGGAAAAAACTTTGAAGAATTTATGCTTTTGGTCTGTAAGATATGCTTGTGTGATTCCCTTCCATTTTTTATTTCTTGGAATTAAAGAAAAATTAAGCTTTTGTTAGTGAAGCACACCTTCATTTCCAAAAACACTTCCATGTGAATGCCTTGCCTTCTTCCTCACTGCTTGCAGAATGGGCAATATGTATGAACAACTAAGAAAACATACCAACTTAATCAAAACCAGGTATATTTCATAACTGTGAACATGTAAAAGAATCAAAACCTATGGAAAAAAGATTATTTTAGAAATTTAGCAAAAGCACAGAAAATATCAATTTTCAGTGTCAGATGATGAATTGACTAAGCTTTTTACAGTTCAATATATATTTTATTGTGCATCTGTTTTCCTCCAATCTGCTTTGTTCTTTCTGCAGCTGCAACAATGAAAGAGGAGCCCTTGTTATTACTTATTGAATTCAATGCTAGAAGCTCTTGGTATTTAACCTCAAGGTTAGTGAGGAACTAATATATCACTTATTTTGGCTGGCTTCTTTGTAGCACCTCTGTTAATAAGATCCAAGAGACAACTGAATAGGTATAATCATATCAACAAAATGTGCTGTAATATTGCATAAACATTACTACAGACTGATCACCCTTATGAACATATCCAAAAAGGGACTTCATAGCCCTTGCAGTATTGTCAGTGATACTCATAAGTTAAGGGGGAGAATAATTCTCCCTAAGACAGCGTATCTCCTGCTGTCCTCATGCACAAATGCTTGAGAAGCCATAGTTTTAATTGTTTTGGAGTTTTGTGGCTCGGTCTGGCACATTTAATGGACTACATTCAAAAGTAAAGCTCAGGGCACTCCAATGCAAGCAGAAACACATGGCAAAATAGTCCTTGATTTTTTTAAAAACTGTTCAGTTACTCCACAAAAGGTCTCTTGTGACCTTACAGTAAGTCTTGCTTTTGGAATTCAGAAAGATAAATTATAGAGAAAGCATAAGGTGTTCAAATAGACCATAGCAGAAAAATCTCAGAGGCATATTGTGACATTGATGTGCTCCTCTCCAAGTTCTGGTAGGTCATCTTCATGCTGGCATTAGTGAAATTTGAAAAGCAAGTTACAGTTTATGGTCAAGAGAGATACAGTGATGAGGTGGGTTTTATGGGAAAAAAATTATTATTAAACCAAAGGAACTTCAGCACATGGCAATATTACTAAATCTTCCTCATGAGAATGTATGTCAATGAGCCTGAATTCTTAAATAAAGCATACCATTAGAGTTACCTTTCGCTGTGTTTCTTTTCTTCTCTTAATAAAAAATAGTGAGTCATCTCCGAACAGCTGGTGATGTTACAAGATTCAGACAAATACTTCCCAGGTTGCAACTTGGCTACAACAGAAGAACATGACATGAAAAATAAATGAGCACACAAAATGCATAACACTACTTCTGTGAAATCTAGCATACTTCTTTCTTCAGAACTTCTTTTTCTTCAAAATAAAATCTGATCTTGAAACGTAAATTTAGAGAATATGAATTTAAAATTTATTTTATAGACTTTTTAAAATTAAGAAATATGAACATTTGTACTTTGGGTAGATTTTGCAAATTGAAAATCAATAGGAATATATTGGTGTTGTAACATTATTCAAGCCATGGTCTTCTAATTTCATTAGTTGGATTGATTGTTGACTCATGAAAGTGGACCAATCCCATTAGAACTAAATGAAAGACAGTAAAAGTTCTGCTAAATTAGCTTGAGAGTTGTTTATTGCTACTTGATACTATGAAATATTTCTTCTCTCAATTGGTCTTGTGAGGACCTCACAGTAGAAAGACTCAAGATACCACTTAGCGCTAAGAGTTAAAGAGCAGATGAGTTTAAACATATAAAAATAAAACAAGTATTCCTGAATCAATGCTACACATGCTGCATCAAATAATCTGGATGCAAAAAGGAATGGTTGGTGCTTAGTACCAAAACCACAAATCACAGTTGGAAGTTCAGTCACTGCAAAATTATTTTACTGTCTGGATTGTATCTCAGACCTCAGAATACAATGCGTACAAATGGATATAACATTTATTTAATATATGGCTAAGTATTTTATTGCATATTTTAACCAAATAAATACACTCAGGTAATGAAGTAATGAATTTATAATGACAAATTAAACAGAACAAAATAATTTCTCAATTGTCATTATTGTACTTATTTGGTATCATTCTTAAAAATCTTTAGGTGTTATTTCTTGTATGTGTATATATATATATTTTAGGCAGTATCTCATTTATCTATCAAAATATAAGCCTTTCCACCAAAATATTGAAGAGACTAGTTTTATATTATACATAAAATAATTTGATCTGAGGTCAACTTTCATCCTATTTTAAAAGTTCAAAAGAGTTCAGAATCTAAGGAAACCAGTTTTATATAAAACAAATGGGTTTGGTTAATTGATTTTTTTTTTTACTTTCTCTTTCACCCTAATTTTAGAGAAAAAGATCCTTTAAAATGTTGCTGGAAACATTTTCTTGCTCTTTTGAGACCCTCCAGTGAACTGAAAAATCCATTATTTGCTCAGCACTTCTCTTCAGCTTTGCTTTTTTTGCACAGGTATTTGGCTGCCTGGGCTGCAGTGACCATGAAATGGTGGAGTTCAAAATCCTTAGGGCAGGAGGAAGGATGCACAATGAGCTCACTGCCCTGTATTTTAGGAAAGCAGAGTTTGACCTCTTCAGGGATCTGCTTGATAGAGTACTGTGGGATAAAGACCTGGAGGGAAGAGGTAAACCAGAAAGCTGGTTGGTATTCAAGGATTGCTTCCTCCAAGTTCAGGAGCAATGCATCCCAACAAAGAGGAAATCAGGCAAAAATGCTGGAAGGCTTGTGTGAATGATCAAGAAGTTCCTGGATAAACCGAAACACACACAAAAAAAAAAAAAAAAAAAAAGCTACATAGGGTGGAAGCAAGGATAGGTAGCCTGGGTGGAATACAGAAAAATTGTCTGAGCAGTTGGGGACCCAGCTAGGAAAGCTAAAGCCTTGATTGAATTAAACCTGTCCAGAGCCATCACAAGCAACAAAAAACACTTCTGTAGGTACATCAGTTACAAACAGAAGACAAAGGAAAACATGAGCCCAGAACAGAAGGAAAAAGGAGACCTGGCTACCTGGACATGGAGAAGACTGCAGTACTCAATGACTTTTATACCTCAGTCTTCACTGGCAAGTGTAATCACACTGCCTTAATCACAGAAGGCAATGGCAGGTAATGGGAAAATGAATAGAAACCCTCAGCAGGAGAAAACTGAGTTTGAGAACATCTAAGGAATGTGAAGTTACACAAGTCCATGGGACTTCATGAGATGCACCTGTGGATCCTGAGGGCTAAACCACTACCTATAGTAACTGAGAAGTCATGGCAGTACAAGGAAGTTCTCCCTCATAGGAAAGAGGGAAATCTAACCAACATTTTTTGAAAAAGGAAAAAAGGAAGACCTTCCCCTTTCCCTATTTCTATCTCTTCTTCTCTACATTTACAGTTAAATGATCCACACTACTGGCTTTGGCATATGGTCTCATTTGTACCTCAATTCTTCCAGAGGCACCTTTCTAATAATTTTAATAATGCTGAATCAGCTGTTAAACAAACACCACAGGTAGGTAGAAAGTTAGAATTCCTTTCAGGTTGTTCTTATGGTAGCTTTAAATCAGCTAAGTGCTTTAGTGTCAAATACTTGAGATGGAGTCATGACTGATGTATTGAAGAATTTAAAAAGCTGACAATATGACCAATTATTTGCACTAGTTAAGGCTCTCTGACATTTTTATGCTCTTAGTTTCCAACCAGAACTTGTTTATTTTCTCAAAGTTACCTGACAGTGGAGATTTTAAGTACTGACGCATAATATTGACAAGAAACTACAAACCGTATCCATAATAGCTTTTAAAAAAATTGCATGCCTCACTGTCTTGTTTCATATATCATTATTTCAGTAGTCTATCAGGAAGGAAAGAAAAGAGAAAATATTAAATACAGTCTTAAGGGCACAGAATTTCAGGGGAGGAAAAAAAGTGAAAATGAGGGAAATACAATTAGATGGAATTAGATGACGCAGTGTTACCTAATGCTAGAAAAATACACAATGCTAGAAAACACCTCAAGTATTTTATCCTGTTTCCTCAACACAGGAAAAACTTTAATCTGTTTAAGCCAATCCAGAGAAGAGCCACCAAGTTGATCAGAGGAATGGAGAACCTCTCCTATATGGAAAGGCTGAGAGAATTGGGATTGTTCAGCCTGGAAAAGAAAGCAGTTCAGGGTGACCTAATTGCAGCCTTCCTGTTTCTGAAGGGAACTTACAGGAGAGATGGGGCAAGACTATTTACAGGAACATTTGCAATGGGTTTAAATTGATAGAGAAAGTGTTTTGATTAGATGTTGGGAAAAAATTTTTTTACTGTTAGGGTGATGAAGCACTGGAACAGGTTGTCCAAGGAACTTGCATACACCTCATCCCTGGAGGTATTCAAGGCCTGGTCAAGATGAGGATTTCCCCAGCCACAGCAGGGGGTTTGGAACTAGATAATCTTCAAGTTCCCTGTCCTGAGTAACCCAAAATGTTATTATATTCCATACGAACCTGTGCCCAAAATTGTCACTGTCTCTTTAGGAGCTGATGCTATGGCTGGGTATGGAGCTGCTCGGGCCCAGGTCTGCTGGTCCTGTTCAAAAGTCGAAATACCCAAGCCAAGTTTCTGTTTGTTCCTGTGGGGAGGGGTTTGTGACATCTGGCAGTTGTGTATCTAGTGATTATTTACTGTTGGGGCTTTTTTTGTCTGTTGCTGTTTTGTTTTGCTTTTTAGTAACAAGTACAACTAGTTAAACATTCATTACTCTCATACTATCTTGTTTTAATGTAATATGCTGAATTCAGAATAAATGACTCTTTCTAAACTAGGTCTAACATCTTTTGCTGCTAAACTTCTATTTTTTTTTTTCTACCAGACATCTTGATAGAATACTGGAAAAGAGCAAGAGAAAGCAGAATATTATTTAGTATAGAATGCCATATATCTATGGATGTGCTTATTTACAATGCAAACAAAAACTATAGTGATATGACAATGATATTTTAATATCTTTAGTTGTCAGTACTTTCCCTACACAGCAGACCTTTTCTATACACAAAATGACACTTTTGTTTTCATGCTGTAGTCAAGTCATTATCTGAATGTCTGACAATATCCAGATTGTCAGTAGATTTGGCAAGAAAGTGATACAAAGAAATCTTCCATTTCTCAAAGACATGCTCATGTTTCTCAGCTGGGAAAGAGAAAATGCTTATGTCATTTGAACAGATACACTTCAAAAAGTACAATTCTAGAAAAGAAATCTGGCACTGTGTAGGAATGATCACATAGGAATATGTATGCCAATCTGCATTGTGATACACATGTGCATGCCACCAAATATGATATATAGGAATTTGTACTTAAGATATTTAAATGTATGGTTCTTCTGTGTCTAGGACCTGACATTCACGTGTCTTACTTTGATCTTCTACTGAAATACCTAATTAAGTTGGCCTATTTTAATAACTCAGTGAATTTAGTATAAATTCTAAGATTAAAAAAAAACAAAACAAAAAACAAAATGGTTGCACATGTAGAAGAATAATCATAAAATGGTTTAATTTGGAAAGATATTTAAGATCATTGCATCCAGCCATTAACCCAGTATTCCAGGTCCTCAGCTAAACCATGTTTCTAGCTGCCTCTTCTACAGATCTTCTAAGTATTCCCAGGGATGGTGACCCAACCTTTCTCCTGATCAGCTTGTTCAGAGACTGACAATCTTCTAAGTTAAGAAATTTTTCCTAATATTCAGTATAAACCTCCCTAGTGCAACTTGAAGCCATTCCTTCTTCTCTTGTCAATTGCTACTTGGTAGAAGAGCCTGATCCCCACATGGCTACACCTTCTTTTCAGGATGTTGATGAGTCAAGAGTTTAGGTAGAAGGATAGAAGCAATAGATAATAATTTAGAGTTTAGCAAGAAGAGCAGAAGCATGTAGAAGGCATGTAGACGGGTTAATTATTAACAGATGGAGCTAGTTAGAACTAAGACTCATCAATTGCTTGACTTTGTTTTATTTGTAGAAGCAGAATGGGAGGATGGGGTATTGTAAAGATGAAGATACCATGACCACACCTGGGCCCCAAAACCAGCCAGAACCAGGTTGGGGAGCTTGGACTATGGCTAAAGAGCCTGCTAACAAAACAAATGTAAAAAGGTTACTGTGAAGATGTCCCTTACTTCATCTCAGAAGACCACTGACCCATTTCGAAACCCACCGACACATTTTAAGAGAAGGACTGTGCAAGCATGAAAAGACTTTGAACTCATTTTAATATGAAGTGGGGGTAGGCAGGGCTAGGTAATGTATATGTATAGGTGTTTTGGGTATTTATATGAATATGTAAGATTTTTGGAAATAAACAGAGAGCCTGAGCTCTGTGAATTTTGCACGCCTCTTTGGGAGGCTACTCTCTGTGTGTCCAATGCTGTAATAAACATGCCACTTTCTAACTGTAATTAGTTGGAGAGTCTGTTCCATGCTTCATTGAGAGGAGAGTGATAAGGTCCTCTCTGAGCCTCCTTTGCTCCAGGCTGAACAACTCCAGCTCCCTCAGCAGCTCCTTGTAAAACTTGTGCTTCTGACCCGTCACAAACTTTGCCGTCCTTCACTGAACATGCTTTAGCACCTCACTGTCTTTCTTGTACTGAGAGGCCTAAATGAACACAAGATTCAAGGTGTGGCCTCACAGGGGCAGGTACAAACAGAGAATAATTTCCCTGGTCCTGCGGGATGCTCTTTTCTGATACAGGCCATGATACCATGGGCTTCTCAGCCACCCGGGCTGGCTCATGTTCAACTGTCTGTCTGTCATGGTTTAACTCCAGCCAGCAACAAACTTCCTTGCTCACCCCCTTCCAGTGGGATGGACAAGACAATTGGAATGGTAAAATTTAGAAAATCCATGGGTCAATATGAAGACAGTTAATTAGGTAAAGCAAAATCTGCACGCACAAGCAAAGCAAAACAAGGCCTTCATTTACCACTTCCCATCAGCCAGCATGGTGTTCAGCCAGCCCCAGAACAGCAGGGCTCTGTCATGCATGAATCCAAACATCTCCACCTTCTTTCTTATCCTCTCCTCTCTATATACAGAGCACAATATCATAGAGACTGGAAATCCCTTTGGCCTGTTGGGATCTATTTTCTTGGCTATGTCCCCACCCAACTTCCCACTCACTCCCTGCCTTCTTGCCAGTGTGGCAGTATAAAAAGCAGAAAAGACATTGACATTGTGCAAAATGCTACTACCAATAACAAAAATACCTCTATCATTTACACGGTTTTCAGTCCTTTCAGGATTCAGTTATTAAAATTATTAGAGATACTTGTGCCTGAAATTAAGGTGAAAACAAGACCATATATTAAAGTCAATAATATGGATTTTAAATTTAATGGTACATGTGAAGTAGAGAGAAATTGAAAGAACTAGGGAAAAGAAAAAAGGAATGAGTAGAAAGCTGTATAATCTCCACAACAAGACTTGATTGCTGCAATTTCAATGTCTCTTGGTCAAATTTCATCACCATGTCAATCCATCAGGGTGGAGAAAAGGCACCAAAACAGCAAAGTTCTCTTGTGTTATATTCACTCAGGTTCAGGTACCTCCTATGGGGCAGGGAGTTTCAGACTACATGATGTAACACTGTAGATCACAGGACACTTTGTGAGTCTTCCTAGACAATCTCTAAGTTGTTACTGCTGCCTATTAGGTCAGTGCAGTTGAGCCCAATATGGCCTATCAGCAGAGATGAATGCTTTCAAGCTACAGTATGAATGTTCCAGTACTTCTGGCAAGGGAGCAATCACAGCTGAGGTCACTTGTGAAAGGACAAAGAGACAGTACAGGGTTTGCCTCTTTCCCTATCCCTTTACTTTTCTCATTCAACACCCAGCTGTAGCCTGAGGTGATGAGTGTGCTCACCCTCTGCACCTTGGAGGTTAAGTTGATTGTTGAGTCATTAACCAGCACCCAAGCCCAAATCTAAAACATAACCCCATACTAGAAGAATTCCTAGTTCCACTGTGAAGAAAATTAACTTTATCTCAGCCAAATCCAACTCACTGCCTACCAGCATCCCCAGCTCCTTTGATGGGCAGCTTTCCAGCAGGACACAGCACTTTGTCTTGTTGAACTTCACACCATAGGCTTTGGTCCTGCAATCCAGTTGGTCCATATCCCTTTGAAGAGCCTTCCTGTCCTCTGGCAGATCAACACTCCCACCCAACTTGGTATTGTCTAAAAATTGATTGAGAATGCACTCAATCCTCTTGTCTAGATAATTTATAAAGATATTAAACAGGACTGGCCCCAGTACGGAGCCTGAGACACCACTTGTGGTTGGCCACCAGCTGCATGTAACTTCCTTCACCACCTGTCTCTGGGCCCAGTTATGCAGCCAGTATATTTACCCAATGAACAGCACATGTGTCCAAGCCATGAGCAGCTCCTTTGTTCCAAAGGATGTTGTGTAAAATGGTGTAAAAGGCTTTACTAAAGTCCAGGTAGACGCATCCACAGCCTTTCCCTCATCTACTAAGTGGGTCATCTTGATAAAGAAGGAGATCAAGTTAGTTAAGCAAGACAATAAGGGTGGATAGATGATTTTTCTCTCTGTCAGCAAAGTTCATTAAAGCTTTGAAGGGAGAACATACTAGAAGTCTATACAGATCCACAATCCTTGGTTGAGATACCCTACTTGCTAGTAAATTTTATGGACTCTCTTTCAATGATAATTTTCTCCTCACTCTACAAGAGTAAGCTACTGTCAATATAGTAGAAGATCCAATAACCACTCCTTCATTTTTCTTCATATATCATAATCAGAGGCAGGCTGAAATGGTTGGTAGACTTACCAATAAATCAAAAAAAAGACGTGATTTATAACTGAAGTATTTTTTATTTCAAAGGTTTTCTAAAAAATGTAACCAAAGTGATTCCACAGTCACTCATTTATAAACAGTTCTGATGACACTCAGGAAACTATAAACATGACCCATTATTTTTAAACCAGTGATAATTTTGAATTAATGATAACTCCATTAGTGATTAAGATTACTTCATACCCACAGTGCTTACTTTATGCTGAACACCTGGGTTCTTGCATATTCTATCCAAAACACTGTAGTGTCTAACAGATGTTAATAAGAAGAAAGCCAAAATTATTTAAAATGGCAAACTATATTTTAAAACACCTGGATTGTTCAAAGCCTTAAAAAAAAGACAGCAACTTAATAGCCAAAAAAGAGTTTATAGTGTGATGCAGTGGCTCAAAAGAAAGTCAACCCATAGAAGTGTAAGCTCAAGTAGGGCAGCACAGTGGAGACAACATGCCCATTTGTGGCACCAGTTTCTAAACCAGTGGTTGAACAACTGAGAAATATGCTAAAAATAATACAGTACATCTACAATTTGTCTCATGATGAAAGTCTATGGAGGCTGAATTGGAGCCTAATGTTTTACTACTCTGCAGTGACAGCACTAAATAGATTACATTCTTGTTAATTCAGCACTCCAGCATAATTTTGTCATTAGATTGAGCTGCTTTTGGCAAGAAGTTTTAGCTTCCACCTGGGATATTTCACATGCACATCACAAATTACACATCCTTTTCTCTCATCATACTGCTCACTGTGGCTTTTTTATCATTAATCACTATGATAAACAAAAATGGGAAGACTAAATTGATAATAAAAATGTTTATACCAGTACAATCAATTTTTCATGCAAATACTCAGCCTTGCACTCAGTAGAAAGCTAGGGAAATACCTGGAATATGGTCAAGAAGTTTGGTAAAGCTATGGTTTATACATTCCTAATAAGTTAAGAACTTTTTTTTCTTCTTTCCCAACAAATGTGAATTTTAATCCTAAAAGGGGGTCAAGCATGGCTAAATTACAATTTCCTTTTACTTTGAGGGTTATTAAACACTAGAACATCTCACCAGGTCATGCTGCAGAATTTACACTGGCAAATCTTTTAACCACAGATTAGATATTGTGCAAAAAAAAAAGTCATAATGCTGTAATTATTAACATCTATGACTGATGGTGCTGCAATAGAGATGGATAATTTTCTATTTGGCCTTAAAGTTTGTGAATCTATCAAAATGCAGTTAGGAAGGCTTCTGTAAAGTAATTATTGTAAGCTATTTGACCAGAGAACTCTACACATCCAGAGAAATAAAGTAGACCTGTGATTTACACATAAGAAACAATGTAAGAATGTTATCCTAGAATAAAAGGTATGGTTCAAAAGGGGGAGATTGTACAGTACAGTACAAAGAGCACAAATTTATAAGTGAATTTAGGTGGTGATTAATCAAGGCTACACACTAGGGTATTTCACACTTTATAATCTTGTTCTGTTCCATTTAGGGGAGACACTGAAAACATCTATCAGGTAATGCTAATTACAGGGGTTTTAGCTTTGAAATTTATGGGGAAAAGGAACATGGAAAAAAAAATATTGCTTGTAACTCCTGTTCATTTTGCTTCACTTGGTGTGCACCTACGTAGCAGACTGCCATGAAATTACTCCAGTGTAGTTTTAAATGAGGACACATTTGGGTTCCACAGAAAGCCATTTTCTATTTGATCTTGGGTTAATTTACCATCAAGACATAGTTACTTATCATCAAGACAGTGAGCACTTCTATTAAACACATTTCTACCTGTCAGATCCCTTTGAAGGCACAAGGAGGCTATTCAAAGACTGAATTGATACACTGAGCACTTGAACTTTTAATACTGAGAATACACATAGTAGAATAATTCACCTACCTTACTAAAGTTAATTTTCTACACCTTCCTTGGCCAGTAAGGCTCCAGGATCAATGTTTAGATATTTTTACTTCAGAAACTTAATTTTCAGAAATTCTGACTCCACAAATCCCATTAAAGCTGTTTTTCAACAGTTTTGAAAGCAACAACTGATAGAAATGTAACAAGAACATTTGCTCTACATAGACCCACATCATTGCATAAAATGTCTACTTTGAAGGAACAACATCAAGAGTTGGATTCACAAGTTCAGTCTTGCGAATTTCCCTAGAAAGCACTGGGTTTGCAGCCTTTATGGCAAACACTAACAATTTAAGTGAGCATTAGACATGTACAAATAAATACATATTATCTATTTAAATTCTGACATCAAAATCAATTTGATAGTTTTTAATGAATTATAGAACCTCTTCTAAGTAACAAGAGAAAAATTCTAGTCACTTTACTGTAAATTCCACAGTCTCATCTGCTGGATATATAATTTGGTCTCTAGTTCATTTCAGTCTATTGTGAGGCATAGAAATTAACCTGCTAAATTAAACAAAAAAGAAAGTTGTCAGTCCTAAACTCAGAAAGATGATTCAGAGATTTCCTAACATGAAATCAGTCTATGATATTCAAAAATAAAATTAAAAGAGTTTAGTCATCTTTAAATTTATTAAAACAAATATGTTGCTATTGCAATTTACCAAATATATATAAACCAAATATTGTTATCATTCCAAAGTTATTAGAATATTGTTTCATAGGCAGCAATGTTTTGTTAAACAGTTATTCTAGAAGTATACATTTTAATTTGCTCAAAAACATGACTGAGGGTGGTAGAAAAAAACCAGTGTGTTTCTGCTACAACTTTTATTTTATTCTATAAACCTGATTTTTCAAAAAAAGCAATTTACTCTTTAGTTGAGTGCTTTTCCTTATTACAGTTTTATATCTATGGTTCCTCTGGGAGGAAAAACAAACCTTGCTTACAAGGAAAAAGCTGCAGGTCAAGAGACAGCATCACCAGCATGTCCAGCATCTTAATCTTAGAATTTCAGGAAAAGCCTTGTTAATTTTGGCAGCCAGTCATTAAAAGCAGAGCTGCATAATGCTCAAGATAACCATATGCCTTATTTTCTGGGAAGGGAACATAATGTCGTAGATTCCTTTGTTCCAGTTGGCTAAATTTTTTTATTTCTTCTTTTGAAAAAAGGGTTGTTGTATTTACAACATCACATTGGGCATCTTCTAATGCCAGATTTCATTCATAGCAACATCCCAGAAGATCTGTCTCTTCCATTGTTCTTTCTCTCCATAACCATTTTGCTAAATAACACTCTTGTGAACTTTCCCTTTCTAGCAACCTCTATGCTTTCTCCAGATCCTTTGGACACTCTCCCATTTGTTCCTCTTCCAAATGAAATTGAAATCATAAGCACGATAGCAGATGTAATTTTGACTTCGAAAAAATAACTCACTATGGTTTTTATGCCTTTTTCTTTTCTCCCTCATTTCCCTGTCCTAAAGTATAAAAAACAGGCAAGTTATTAATTAGTTTTTAATTACACTGAAAAAATTGAGGTTTTGTTATTCCACTTTATATATATATATATATATATATATATATATATATGCAAGAAGTAGATATATTTGACTACTAACTCATTGAATGTATATATATAATATAAGAACCTTGAATAGCTATATATATCTTTGAGGAATCAACTGCATTAAGCGTGTGATGTAGATAACTTGGGCTGGATTTAGAGATTTTCACCTGTAGTCAATTCCATCCTTGTGCACTGGCTGCAAACTGGTGAAAATGACTATTTTTCTGATTTAATGAATCTTTACATCCTCTTTGTTCTGATGTAAAGAAATAAAACAGATTACAATGAAAAATAGGACATCTGATGTGGAACCTAGCTTACAGTTGACTTTATAATGGAAAAACATGACACAGGCAAAACTGAGGCATGGAAAGTGGGAGGAAGAGATATTCCATATAGTATGAGAAGCTGTACTACAACAACTGTCATGAAAAACTCTTAGAACTGTCTCTGAATGCTGAATTTTTGGAACTATCTCTTTAGAGTATTCTGCTCCTAAAATGTCACATTTTATTACTCTCTAACTGGCTTATTCATTTACGCTGATGTGGAGTGCCTTCGGGACTCACCTGTGGTCAGAATAACAACAGATGTTAAGACAGAAATGTGAATATACACAAAGTGTGTCAATGGGACTCCCAAAGTTCTTTGTGATGGTGTTTGCCCTCATCATGTGACAGAAGACGATGATCATCAATCAGATTAAAAAGTAGTTAGAGATTCACAGGATCATTTGAAACAAAGACTTCAGCTTGAAAAGAGGCATAAAGAAACATGAATATTTTTTAACAGTGGGGAGAGACCTTGGGCTGAAAGCACCAGCCCCTGCTGCTCCCTACCAGCTCTGCAAACTATCAACTGATGTGAAATGCCTGCCCCATATACTGCAGTAGCAAAGTGGGGTGCAGCATACAGAGACCCACACTCAGAGGATGAGAATCTGAGCTTGTGGAGTGCTTTCTCACTGGCATGGAGATCAAGTAGGTGTTTGGATATGCATAGCTTTGCCTAAAGCTGGAGAACCCTCATAAGGGGTGTGCAAGTAAGAACAGTAACTGTGTATGTGCCTCTGAGAAAAATTTTCAGCATTAACAACACAGAGATATTTAGAAAACTGTGGGTAAATATTCCAGAAGAGCCTAGTAAGTGATTTTCTTTTTGAATTGCAGATAATGGTCTTGAATCTATAGTTTGCTGATTAATTATATGTCATTAGTAAATCAATAACCACTTGGTATAGAAGAAACAATACAGAGACTATATTAAAAGGGGGGAAGACAGAGAAGGGGGAATATTTGGGGTAATGGCAGTTTTCTGGTCAATTCGCTGTTACGTATGATGGACTTCTGCTTTCCTGGGGATGACTGAATACTTGCTGGCCCATGGGAAGGGGTGAATCAATTTGCACTGGACATTGTCTACCTTGACTTCACTAAGGCATTTGTCTCTCATGAAGTCCTCAAGGGCAAATTCAGGAAGTGTGGGTTGAATGAGTGGGATGGATGGGAACTGACTGAATGTCAGATCCCAGGGGGTTGTGATCAGTGGTACAGAGTCTAGTTTGAGGCTTTTCACTAGTGGTGTCCCCCAGAGTTCTATACTGGGCTCAGTGTTATTTAATTTGGTCATTGATGACTTTGATGGAGTAGAGTCCCTCCTCAGCAAGTTCAGGAAAAACAAAATTGTGAGGAGTGGCTGATGTCCGAGAGGTCTGTGCATCCCTTCAGAGGTACCTTGATATGTTGGAGAGATGGGCAGAGAAGAACCTTCTGAAATTCACAAAGAGAAGTGCAGGGTCCTGCACCTGGGGAAGAATAACTCTATGGACCAGTACAAGCAGGGGGCTGACCTGCTGGGAAGCAGCTCTCTGAAGAACAATCTGGGGCTCTTGGTAGAAAACATATTGTCTGTAAGCCAGCAGTGTGGCCAAGAAGGTTAAAGTAATCCTGGGATCCATTAGGAGGAATATTGCCAGCAAGCTGAGGCAAGTGATCCTGCCCCTCTAATCAGCCATGGTGAGGTATGTCTGGAGCGTTATGTCCGGTTTTGGGCTCCTCAGTGAAAAAAGAGAGACCTGGAGCTCCTGGACCAGATTCAGCAGAGAGCTACTAAGTTAGCCAAGGGTCTAGAGAATCTCTCTTATGAGGACTGGCTGAGATAGCTGGGCCTGTTCAGTCCTGAGACAGTGGAGAGGGGATCTCATCAATGTCTATAAGTGCCTGAAGGGAGGGTATCAAGAGAATGGATCCAGGCTCTTCTCTGTGGTGCCAACCAATGAAACAAGAGGCAATGGGCAAAAACTGATGCACAGGAAGTTCACCTGAACATGAGGGAGAATGTCACTGTGAAGGTGACATGAACTAGAAGCGATTTCCCAGAGAGGCTTTAGAGTTTCCTTCCCTGGATATATTCAAGAACCTTCTGGATGCAATCCTGAGCCATGTGCTCTAAGATGATCCTGTTTGAGCAGGGAGCTTGAACCAGATGAGCTAAATAAAAAGGCGGGTGTTAACATGGTAGGTTCTGCTGCCTATCTCTTGTCCCCAGCAAGCCTCTCCTATCGAAAAGTAAACTGAGTGAACATTCAGGCAATGCAGTCAAACCTCCACCCAACACTCACCACAGCTGGCTCAGCGATGGAGGCAAGAAAGGCTCTTTTGCAAGGTTTTATTCCAGCGGAGTAACACAACCGCTGAAGGGAAACCCAGTGAGAAAGAGAGTGAACCAGTGGAGCAGGCAGCTTATAAAGGGGAAGGGGTGGGGTGCGGAGGTAAGGGCTGGGCAGAGGGGCCTGGCCTCCAGGGGAAGGGGGGTGGCCAGCAGGTATGCCAAGCCAGTGACAGGGGAAGGAGAAACCAGAGGAAGTTGTGACACCAAGTCCATGGGGACTGTTTTTCCCTTTGGGAGGGATGACTCTATGGTGAGTAGTTAGGGTTTCCAGGGCTGAGGGCTTGGGGATTGACCAAGTGGGGGAGAGTTCATGGGATGCTACAATGAGCCACTGTGATCCCTGACTGATTCTGTGAATTGCTTGTTTTTCTTAATTTGTGTACAAGGCATTCGCTTTCCCTATTCAATTGTCTTTATCTCAACCTATGAGTTTTCTCATTTTTACTCTTCTGATACTCTCCCCAGTTCTGCTGGTAGGGGGAGTGAGTGAACTGAAACATTTATGAAGGTGCATGCTAACAGAATGGGTGAAAAACTTCGGTTTTAGTCTGAAGTATTAAAAAAAAGATTGTTATTTTTCTACTTTTTCCTGTTCAAGTCTGTCGGCTTACTTATCAACCCTTCCAATCAGTATCTGATCACTTACCCTCAAAATGGGCAAAAATAACCAGAGAGCAAGTGATTATAAAAGAATGCCAGATGTAATTCTTTAAAGGAATAGATATCAATTTATTCTAACTTCAAAGAAAAGTTTAATATTTATGACCATGACTGAACCCTGAAATAGCATTAAGATTTGAAATTCCAATATGAGGTTTAAATCTCATATAGAGTGTTGTTCTACATTAGCTTTCTTAAACCATGATAAGTGTCTTAACAAGAAGATTGCTTTAAAATACCATCAAAATCAAATGTGAGCTAGAGAAAAATATAGAATGTATAAGGCTAATGCTAACATTTAACACCTTGTCGTTCTACAACTAGTTTAAATTAACAGGACCAGAAAAAATGGTCTCAAGTGCCAGGGGAGGTTTAGATTGTGTATCAGGAAATATTTCTTCACTGAAGTCCTGGTCAGCCAATGGAATAGGCTGCCTGTCCCTGGAAGTGTTCAAAAGATGTGTGTGGCACTAGGGGATGTGGTGAGTGGTGAATGGAGTGGTGCTGACTTAATGGTTGGACTCAATAATCTTGGAGGTCTTTTCTAATCTTAAAGATTCTAGGAAGGGAAAGTACAAACTTATAGATGGATTTTGTTCCTTTTGCATTGACACATAGTACAGCCAACACAGACTGCATTCCTTCATTGCCTCTCTACAGTGCCTGACAAATGCAAGACAGAGGTCCATGGAGCCCCCCCCACCCTGTGCACAGGACTGAAAATAGTTTTCCTGTTTTGACTCGTCATAAAATACTGGATTTTACAAGCTGGATCATCATATTTTTGTCTTTAGCTACTTTCTTTTCAGAGCCAAATATTCTGCTGGGGGACATAGAGTCTGTTCAGTATTAATTGCGTATTCATTTCTGAAAGCTTAACCATTTGTTAAATAGACATAAATTCTAGCTGCATTTTAGCCTCTACTCAAGTTTTTTAAAAAAGAAAAAAATTCCTAAGACTTTCAGGAAAAGACTAGCAAGAAAAAGACCAATCAGCAGTCTGTGACCCCTGAACCTCCCTAGCAAAATTCAGGCTGAAAAATTTCTTTGTCAAAATCATACTAAAATTTCTTTGTCAAAATCTTTCCCATGTTTCACAAAAGTTCTTAACCATCCTGATTAACCATCTATTTCTAAGTATCCAAATTCTGCATTAAAATGTTAAGCTATTGCTGACAGCTATAGAATCCATTTATCTGCATGCATGGTAACTGCAGCTGGGACATTCTTAATGTGAACAAAACGCTTGAACTGAGAACCTCCAGGAAATATTTCTGAAGATTGATTCAAGTTAAAAGAATATGCTGTGGCAAATCTATATCTTGTAGCTTAAAAATAACAGCAAACCCCATTCTTCAGAAAAGAATATGAATCAAATATTTACCCATACTCTTTTCACAGCGTGAAAGAAACTTCACTTGCCTAAAATCTAAGCATGTAAAGTCTTCACTACTGGTATTTTGGAGCCAGTTTAAGTTTTTGCTGTATCTTAGAAATTATATCTTTTTCTGTGTATCAACTAAATGAGTCCTTTTGAGTAGGAAAGATTACAAAATATATAAGAATTTTTAACATAGTATCTCTTCAAGCTCAATCTGGCATCTAAATAAAGTGTCCAGGTGAAGAGAAGCACTCTCCATTGATATCACCTAGCTTGCTTAGAAAGAAATCTTAATGGCTCTGATATTCAATAGACATAACTTTTCAAATGTATTCATCTGGAAAAATTCTCATATTTATGTTAATAGAATTCTGTTATTCTATTGTTCATCATACTGCAAAGAAGTATAATAATTCTTCATTGACAATGTATGAGGAATAAATCTGAGCCAGTAAACACTGAAATGAATTATGCTTTTGTATCTTAGAAAAGTCAAATTAGCATCTTAACAATAATAGTAATTGCATGTTTTCTACTGCACATGAGTTTATCACCTTTTCCACAAAACATAATGCAGTCAAACACAAAATTTGCTGATTTCAGTGGTTCTTGGAAGAAAATTGTGATCAGAAATTTCATTTTTAAGAAAACACTGGAGGGTCAATGACAAATACTCATAAAGCTATTAGAGCAGTTCTTCAAGGACATTGCATAGCTGAAACTACAATAGAGTAAAATTCCAGACACTGCAAGTCTAATTGGGTAGATAGGTTAATTCTACCTTGCAGTCAGAGCAAAATTCTTGGCCCATACCTTGGACCATACTGGCCCATAGTTTTTATCTTTCATTTCTGTAACGAAATCAGAGGAAGAAAAACACCAAACAGAGTTTTAGGTGCAAGACAATTACAATTAAAAAGGATAGCTATGTGCTGAGTTTACCTAAGTGTGAGCCAAGTGTTGGTAGACATGTCTCTTCCTGAACTAGATCACTCACTGAAAGGTGTTTGGACTTTTTTGGGAGGGTGGTGGTGGATGGTTTTTTCTTTTAGTTCCAATGAAATGTGAAGATTTCGTCTAGCATTTGGCCTTCTATCTGAAGTTAGGTCTGATATAGCAAAGATCTGAAAGACTCATTAAGAAAGGGTTTTTTTCATAATAATACCCTTATTACTTTCACCATCATAACAATGTCAAAAGAATGGGCTAATGCACAAAGAATGGCTGAAATGAATGAATCGTTTTTCTGTCATTTTGCTAATTGGGAAGATATACCACTGTAATCAGAGCTTTCTAAGTCTACCCAAGGGTAAGTGCTAATACTGCTGTTTAAGGTGAGGTTAATTAATTGTGATAAGGATTAATTAATCTCTACCCTTCTCTCTTTTTTAAAAAAATTTTATGATGAGACCATGGCAACTATTAATCCATGTCAGACTTAGAAATGTAGAAATAGTGAAGGGGGAAAGGCAGAGAAGGATTTCAAGAACATTGTCTCAGAAAAAAAATGAACTGATCTAAAACAAAGACAAGTTCTACTTTACAGTGATCCATTGATTTATCTGGCACTTTTAGAAAGCAGAGTGCTTGGAACATGACTAATGGCCGTAATAGCATATATATCTACAAGCTGTGATCCAGCCTTACAAGGCTGTGTTCAGACAAGTCTTATTGCTAGCAATAGTGACTCACTTTAAAAGAAGTTGAAGGTATTCAAGTATTTAAGTGGAAGCTGCTTGCCTAGTCTCAGATGACTGAGGCAGAGCTTTCCCAATACTGTTCAAGCTCTTTGCAAATCTATATATCCTAGAAGACATACAAAGAGCATGGCTAATAGCACAAATAATTCCACCAGTAGTACTGTCAATTACAGAATCAAAGTGTCTCACAATAATTGGACAGCAGGGAGACAGAATTAGCTCTAAGAGATTACAGAAAGAAGAAAATACAAAATCAAAACCAGAATTAAAAAAAAAAAACCACCCCAAAACAACAACCCAACAAACCCACAAAACCCTACCAAACCCCTCCAAAAAAACCAGACAAAAAACCAAGAAAATCACCAAACAAAACAAAACCAAAAACCCCCCAAATCTATAAGTGTTCCCCATCATGCCTTAAATGGAGTTGTTCCCATATATACACTTGAAACCTGACCACCTATGGTAGGGCCTGTCACTAGAAAATGGTATCTGGAAAAAGTAGTCCAACTCCATGCTCTTGAATATTTAAACCAGCAAAAATGTTTTTTTTTTCTTTTTTTTCCTATGCATAGCAGGTATGACCATATATTTTTCACATATACAACATTTTGGAAATCTTCCTTGCTCAAAAGCTGCAGTAAAAAAAACCACTAAATCCACACTCACATCTGTTTCCCCCCCAAAAAACCCAAAACAAACCACAAACCCTAAACTTTTGGAACTAAAAATGTGAAAATTAATGTCATGTAATTATTATTTTTAATCTTTTAATTTTAATCTATTATTTAATAAATAGTTGTCAAGAATCACTTGAAAATTTTTCACCTATATTGTAATTACATAGTTTAAACAACCTATGATTTCTCAAACTCTGAAACTTGCTGCTACTCAGAGCTACCAGAATCAGCCTATGATCAGGCTTGAGAAGGAAGTAAAAACCAATAGCAATTCAATTATATTCTCAGCAAAAAATAAATCATTCTGTTTACAATCTGGCACACATTTTTGAGCCCATGTTAGACAGTACTGGTATCTCTTTAATATCAAATAAACAACAATGAAAATTCTATACTCAAACAAAATTTCAGGAATTTGTATTTTTAAAAAACACACTCAAAGATGAATATATTTTAAACTGTTCCATGAAGTTGACTAAAAACCATAATTAGAACCTATGATTATGATTTAAATTTCCCAAGTAGCTCAGTACTATCTTTGGAATTTAACTTTTGTGTCCCCTGTACAGCTGAGCAGCAGGTTGCCAGGGCTCAGTGAGGATGGCTGCTTCCAGGGAAACACACAGTGGGACCTCAGGGTCTGTCCCACCATCCCAGCCAGGAGCAGGCAATGGGGTAACCCCAGCCCCAGGATTCAGGCCCCGCCTTGGAGATGCAGATGTGCTGAGGTCAGGCAAGGATGTGGCTCAGCAGGGGCTGAGGGCCTGGGGGAGTGGCAGGGGGTCTTGAATCTCAGGCCATGTGAGGGGAGTTCTGGGCTGGGCAGGTTCTTTCAGTACCTGGATAGGGAATTGATAAAACCATTGTGCAGCAAATGAATTAATAAGCTTCCTAACTTTTAGAATTTTGGTTATAGAACTTTTTACCCTTCTTTAAAACAAAGACTATGCGCATTGGGAAATAATGGATATTCCAGACAGACTTTGTTCAAAGCCACCAAGAAACTGTGTACAAAAGTGGGACACAGATGTGCTGCCAGATGTTGCAAGGCCTTTTTTTTGTCAAAAGAACATTTCCATGTTCAGTATGCTTACATTTTATGCTCAGTCAGAAGGTGAACTAGAGAAAAATATCAGGAATCCTAAGAAGTCTTTCAAGTTTACATGTACAGTGTTTGAGTAAGAAGAAATGCAATTGCATTATATTTATATACATGTACACACACATATACATATTTATAAATTCTAAATCTTATTTCCAGTTGTTCTAAAGGGAATAATGGGCAGCTCTTCTCTAGAGCCAACATCCCACAGGGTAGAGTGGGTTTAAAGTATCTACTGAGTATCTGACACTTATAAATTCTCCATGCATATGTGAAAACAGCATTTAAAATTTTAGTTTTGTATAGATCCTTGCGATAAGTAGACTGTCCCTCACCTGGTCTCTGCTCTCTTTAGGACATCAACAGATCAAAAGGTTCATGCCATCAATCCAATCCAGAGCCCGTGATCCTTCCCCAACATCAGATTTCTATATTTATTAACTCCTATTAAAAGAATTAAACAGATATGTTGGGTACTTCACAAGCATATAAATTTCATTACCAGAATATGAAACAAACTATTTTAACCATTCATACCATTGTAATGCACCTTCTTGGTGGAAAGCCAATTTGCATTTTAATCTTCTTGTGATGAATTCCACTTCTTTGCTCAAGAAATGTTTTTAATTTCATGTTAAATTACTGAACTTCCTGGTAAAAATATCTCAAGATGAAATCTTTTGTCATGTGAGCTGCAACACAGGAATACTTCCTTTATTAGAGATTGTGAGAATGCAGGCTTTGTTATTTGTTTGTGCACAGAGTAAGACATATGTCATTCATTCACAAAAAAAAAAATAATCTGCTATTGAATAACAATACATCTATTTTTTTAAAGAGATATAAAGCAGAAATAGCTCTTTAAGCCCATGTAAAATAATTTCAACTGATGTAATTATATTTCTATGCATCTTTTTCAAGTTGTAGTGGCTCTACACTACAAAACATTAGCATTTCACTGTGTGGAGGAATACATTTAAAATTAACTTTGTATTCTCTTAATTGCCTTCATTTTTCTTTTAGTAAGATGAATTCCCATCACTTAATTACTTCAAGTGCACCAGCTGCAAAAACACTTGACTTTACCAGAGGGCCCAAAAATGTAATCCAGACAGATATTCTATTTAGGAAAGAAAGAAAATCCTCCTTATGTGTAATTTTGGTAATTTTTTTTTCAATAGAAAATGACTTAAAAAGGGAAAATATTTTTCTTAAAGTACTACATAATAAGTTTCCAAATTCAATATACATAGAATATTGCTTCAATCTAATGAAATTTGGCTTTTAGCATTTAAATAACAACTTATTGCTCATAAACTGGAGAAAAGTTACATAAATCCACTCCTCATCTACTCCCAAATGCTTGGTTTCAAACTGGAAAACAAATCAACCAACCTACATTCAGCTTTGTTTTCTGGAGCTACACAGTTCCAATTGTGTATCCTATCCAAATTGTGTCCTAAAGATCTCTTCTTTGCCTACTGTTTACCAATTTTAAACAAAATCTCTCTACAATTTTTTCTCTTTACTGTTGCTCTGACAAATTTTTTCATGAAAACTGTGCGTGTCTGAATTTGGCACAGTACCCAAAAAAGGGGCAAAAAGCTGTAACCAAGATCATGGCAAACAAGTGCTCTGTGCAAAAAAAAAAACCCAAACAAACCCATAGCATTTTAAATCAGTAGAAACTGGTAAATTAATCATTAGAAATGTAATGGTTTTTAAAAAACCATATTTAACTTTTCATGCCAGATAGGAAATTTTAACCATCTGACAGGAACAACATTTACTGGACTGTGTAATTAACCATAATTAAATTACCAGATGGATCAATGTCCTACAGCACTGTTTACAGAATGTGTGCTTGGACTACAGACCAACTGCAGTGACAGTAAACTCTCCATATGTGCTGATGTCCTAGTATCTTGATCATTCCTACTGGGATATGCAGTTGGGTGCACCTACTCTCTACATGCAGTTAATTTTCTTTGAAAAACAACCTGAATATGAGGAGCAGGTGGGAAATAATTCTGTCTACTCCAAACCTGAACTTGTATGTTCATACCACTTCTAAGATAAACAGATCCAGTGTGTTTTACAGTATTACTCTGCAGTGTAGGTGCTTCCTTTCTTCATCCTCTCCTCCTTCAAGAAACTTAAGGAGGTTAATTATACTTTTTCTTTCTACCAGTGATAAATGAAAATTTCAAGTATATAATTTCACAGCTTTCAGACAAATTATATTAAATGGAGTGGTGGCAAGCCAAGAAAATATCTTTTAGAATAAGATGATTTGTGTAGTCTATTGGACAGTCAAGCATTATATTTTGATTCCAAACTGGTATGGGAGATGTGAAAAAAAATACCACATCTCCAAAAACATTGCCTTCATGGCATAAGGTGACAGAGGACTACTAGCAGTATCTTATTTCAAATGAACCATGCAAATATCCACATGACATGGTTATCTGATCTGTGTTTAGGACAAAGAGTCAAGTTGGGTAATGATGCTATGCCTACTCTATGGGTAAAAATGCTATAATAAATTATATCCTGTCAGTGAAAGTGTGCATACTTATGGGAAATCATCCTGAAGTAATTACTGAGTAGTACTTTACAACTCTTACCTAATGATCTGTTTTACCTCTGAGTGCCGTATGTCGATGCTGAGTAAGTGATTAGTGAAGGGTATTAAACTGGTATTATTCTATTTGTCTTTAAAGTACTTTGTGATTCAATAGCATAAAACACAAAATGCTATCAAGATGTCTAGATGTTCCTTATGAAATGAAAATAAGGACATGAATTACATATTGTGCAATTCCTATCAGTTTATGGGAAAGATTTAGGACTAAAATCCTTTTGAGACAGTGGTAGATGGCTATATAAGGCACAACAAAATAAACATAATGCTACTGTGTGCAATGGAAGATTTCCTTTGAGTGAAATATCTTCAGAAAAAAAGACAAAAACAACCAACCAACCAACTAACAAAAAAACAAAAAAAAAAACCTACCAAAAACTCAACAGGTTTTCTTTGGGAAAAAAAATACTTGGAAAGAGAACTTGCAAGTGAATGAAAATTTGAATTTATCAAAAGCAGGCTAACAGAAGTCTGGCAGATGAAAATCTAAGTTATAGAGCAGAGGAGATTTACTTTTAGCTATACATAAAAATGGAAAACAAACTCCCCAAACTCTCTAAAGTAGCAGAGAATTAATACAGTTCAGAACTGACTGCACTGTGTTCTGAATTAGGGAAGAAGCATATACTTCAAGCAGCACTTCATGGTCCTCTGCTCAATTAGAGACACTATTGAGACAGTTGTGTAAGTCATAGACATGCATTATTTAGTTTGTCTTGTAGTTAACTCTTGCAAGGAAATTCAGTTCTATCCATGTAAAGTTAGTGGGAGTTACCCTTGACTACCATGGTAACAGCATCAGGTGTACACATCACAGAATCCCTGAATTATTTAGGTTGGAAAAGACCTCTGGGATCATTAAGTCCAACCTTATACTGACCACTGCTTTGCCAACTAGACCATGGCACTAAGTGCCACATTCAGTCATTTCTTGGGCATCTTCAGGGATGGAGACTTCCCCACCCTCCCGGGCTGTCCATTTCCATGTTTAGTAAGGCTTTCCTGCTTATGTCCAGCCTGAACCTCCCCTGGCCCAGCTTGAGCCCATTTTCTCTTGTCCTGTCACTGGTTACTCTTTTCCAGGAGTTGTAGAGGGTGATAAAGTCTCCCCTGAGCCCTCTTTTCTCCAGGCTAAATAAATGCAGTTTCCTGTTGGGGAGATATGCATCTGATCCTGCTACAACTGGGGAGTAATGAAGTGGTTTCAAGAAAATTTGAATATAATTTTTAAAACCACATTACCTCTTTGATGTCTTACCTTGCTGTTTCCCAGTGGGGGAAAAATTAGATTGTAAAGTGAATCTTAATCTTCATAGAAATTTCTGATATAATTCCTTGCTCTCCTAATATATAGATAATTCTAAAAAAGCAGGGATAGACAAAGCCATGTGAGGTGCTCTCATAGAAATAAAGGTCTCTCAACATTTTCTAAGAAAGTAATTTATATTACAATAAACAATCCATGATCATGCACACTAATAATATCAACTACAAAATCACAAAACTCCTTATTGGTTTTCCTATTACTCTGCGTATGCTGTTTTATAAGTGCACAGATAAATTTCTAATAAAAAATACATATATATTTAATGCGGATCCCCAGCCACTGCTTTTCACAACAACACTAAGAATGCTCAAGGATCATTATGTCTGTAAAAGACTTTTGTTGGGCAGTTTTAACTATTTTATATTTCTCCCATATTCTGAAGTAATCTCCACCGAATCAACAGTGTGTCCTCCTGACCCAAGCTCATGCTTTTCTCATCTTCATGCTTTAAAAAAATTTGTCTGTGAGCAGCTGCTCCCACAGAACTTCAGTAACAGGACTTTGAAACAAACCACTACTTTTGTGCACTCAGTGTGTCAGGCATAAAGCCTAAAAAGGATTGGGAGGTGGAGGGAAGCAAAAATCCTATTAATTCTGAAATTGCCTTTACAATATTTTATAGCTATTTAATATAAATGCTGGAGCATGCAAAATGGAACAGACTTAGGCAGGAAATCTTGTACTTTAAAAAGTAATAATTAAAGACTAGTATTGTCACCAAAAATTATATTGTTTCCAACAGTATTGCCAAGTTATTGATCATTTAGAAGACATATGAAGTATACCTCTCTGCCTTTCACATTGTCTGCCTGTGAAGGGGACACTTAACATGCAGGTCCTGCATTCCCTGCAGCATTGTTGAGAATGAGTAAGAAGAGAGTGTCTAAGGAAGATGACATCCAGTATGCATTTTACACACAGCCACTGCTGATGTGAAATGACATGGAATCTGAAGCCTGTTCATACAGCTCTCTTGCTTTACTGAGTAATGTTTCAGGCAAAAAGAACATTGCAACAGTGTTCAGAGATCTCAAATCATAACTATTTTTATTAGAACTGAAAATCAAAAAAAACTTAGACAAATAACTATGTCTTTTTTCCCTTCACTAGTATTCTGAAACACTACATCTTATCATGTTGATAGGACTAGCTATCCTAATCCTAACATCATTTTTAAGAAAGTTATCTATCGCAGAGTTTTACCCACAAATGGTTCTTGGCTTTCTGTTTCACTTTCTTTTTGATGATGCTTTCATCAATTCATCTTTTCTACTTTTTTCTGCTGAGGAAAACATAACCAGTGTTTTCTCTGAAACATGCAACTGTAGCATTTAACAGTACTGAGTTCCAATCCAGCTCTTTAAGCATTATGTGTCTCTCTTTGATGTAGCATAAAGAGAAAAATGTTTGGCCTGATAACAAATATATTCATTCTAGACTATCAAGCCACCTGTGAGCTTCAGCCATATGATACATTTCAGTAAGTGACTTTTCCAGGATATCCAGAAATGCTTTGAGAAAAGTTGAGTAGTACACAAATGTAAGCACATTTTAATGGTTTCATTCACACCCATTGTCAAGATAGAACACTTAGTTACAGTCATATTTGACCTCAGCTTAGAATCACTGATTTAATCTGAGGAATCTCAATCATAAGTTTTCACAAGGTTAACAAATATATACAATGTTGTTTTAAAATACAAGATTCAATTCATCAGTTATGTTGTAATGAATGTATAAAGGGGAAAATGTTCGGGTAAAGAAAGAGGAAGAAAAGATAAAAGTAATCTATTGCTGAATCATTGGCTTTAAGGACTGTGGAAAAGGGCATCAAATCTACCAAAGAGATGAAAGAGAGATTGCAAGAGATTCTCCAAATAAAGTAAAATGGAAGTCATTTTTAGAAGAAAAAGATAGAGCCTGCAGGGTACTCTTGTAGTTGCTCAAAAAAACAGAGAGGTTAGAAATGTTAACATCCTTCAACATATGGATTTCTTTCAGAGAAATGTAGCCTGAGAGACAGGGTACTCAGAGAGAATCAATGACAGAAAAAGGTCCACAAAAGGTCTGTTAAATGGAGTATTTAGCTTTGACTCTTGTAGTTTTTCATTTTTTTCTTTAACTATCCATGCCACCTATAAACATTTGAAGTTTCACTGAAATGTTTGAAGTTTCACTTTCTCTATTAGCTTTTGAAAGCTAAAATTTTTACTAGAATTTTTACTTGTTCTGAAAAATAGACAACTATTCATCTTCATGATGACTGTGCATACCTATCTGGGTAAATCCTCTTCAGCTCCTCATTCCAAAATACTTTTCCTTGATTACACAAAGAAAAAGCAAGAAGTAAGGAATATGAATCCTCAATATTTTGCCAAATGTTTCCCGGTGACTTAATCTTCAGGGGGGTAAAAAGTATAAAGACTTAGCTATAGGGAAGTAATGAGGTTCAGGAATGGTATTCCCAAATCTAGTTCTCCCACTAAAATCTCTCAAACCACACTGCTGCTTGCTCGCTCTCTCTCCCCACTCTTCTCCCTTCTCCACCCCCTCTTCCACCCTCCTGCACCCCTGAAGGTGCCTGGAGAAGATCATTGCAGGCGCAAAAGGCAAAGATCACAAGTTGAGGTAAGAACAATTTACTGAAAACAATGAGATAAGAAAAGAAACACTAACAGCAACAATATATTAACAGAAATATACAAAAAGAGAGACAGGTCCTCTCCCATCTGCTGCCAGGCTTTGTTACCCCAGAAAGGGATCCCTCTTCTCCCCAGAAGTGAGAAAATCCATCTTCGCCACCCCTGGCAAAGATGTAATGTGGTATTGAATAACATAATGTCTTGGCCATGCTCCCCCCATTGATCTGGGCCAGAACCAGGACTGGAAGAAAATTTTAAATTCCCATTTTAGGGAAAACTGTATATGTTAAATCAACCAGCTCTGATTTAGAGTGATGTTGCATTTAATTACAAGTAGTACACAGTTTGATAATGTTCTGACTTTGATAATGGTTTTCCATTATTCTGTCAAGTTTGCACAATCACAGATATGATCTTGTAATTTTAGATAATGAAAGACAACAATATTGCATGTCCGGAGAAAAGGGCAAGATTGGCACTTGATGGATATTAGACAGTGACAAAATGAAAAAGTATCAACATTTTAAAGAGTAGTCTGCTTAGCTAATTTTCCCAGTCCAAATAATAGCTTTTTATATGCAAAATAAAAATCTGTAATTTTTAGTTCAAATGCTTTGTCAGGAAGATGGCATATTCTGGAACTGGTTTGTTAGTAATGAAACTCTACTGACCTTTATCCCAGGCAAGGAGGAGTTTATAGGACTGAGGGGTATCCTCACATTTCCACTCAACATTTTGAAATACTGAGGACCTAAATCCCACATAGTAAGGTATTTGAACTATTGTTACTAGCCAGTTCATGAAGAGACATTCAGAATTTTCTGCCATAATCTAATCTAACTAATCTAATCTAATCTAATCTAATCTATTAAATCCTTCATTGGAAAGCACAACTAGAGTAAAAAAAAAAAGAAACCAAAACTGAAAGAAAACAAGGAAATAGCATTACAGCCAAAAATCACCACTCAAATCCACAACCACAAAAAGAAAACCATTCAGAAATTTTCTACAGTTAAGACAAACTGCTTTCTATTATAAATGGATTACCTATAGTGCTAATACAGTGAAATATCACCATCTCCACAGGACTGAAAAAGAGTAAGCAATGATATGAGTCAAGAAACACCAAAAAGCACTTTTTACCACCACTAAATTCTCTTCAGGATCTTCATGTAATTCTTCTCACTCCTTCAGATTTGAAGTATAAACAGAATTTCTTCTGCCCAACTAGTAAATTCATCCTACAGCTTACCAATGCAGAAGCCAAAGGTCTTTACAGAGAAGCCCATTTGAAACTTAAAAAACTATAAGCAGTAGTAATACTTGCTAGCAAAAAGGAATGCATATCAATCCCAAAAGGAGGAAGAGCAATGTGCCTTCTCTCTTCCTGCATGAAATAGCAAGGAGTATTAAGGAATCATAACACTTTTTAAAAATTATTATTATTGTTACTAATAATTTTCTAGTCCCATTCTAAAGAATCTTATGTTAGCAGTTGGAACAGTACTCTACAAACACAATAATTTATTTTATACCCTTTTAATTCTTACAGAAAGTACATAATTGCACTAGGCAATCTCATTTTGTCCTATACTTTACAAGCTTGGAATATAACATAGTGTAGTGGCATGTACTTTTAATCAACTGAAACATCTGCATCCAAGTCATTGCACTGACAATTTCTAGTATCCAGCACACAAATTAATTTACCTTAAAAGGATTAAAAAAAAGTTCAACATTCCTTTGCATCAAAATATATCTAGATATATAAAATACTGACATTTAACATTCTAGTCTAAAAGTTATAAATTCAACTTATTTTTACGTAACAGAAGAGCTCGAGCTAAAATGTGTTAAAAAAGAACACATTTTTGTCTCAGGGTAATAACCTGGAATAAAGAAAATAATTAATACTGTAGTAACCTAATATGAAGAAGGGGAATTTGCCAGAGGATAAGTCAGACTTTAATGGGGGACCATTTCTGAGGCACGTCATGAAACATAAAAGTAGAAAGACAGCTTATCAAAAGTGAAGGGAGTGAAACAGAAAGACAAGAGTCTATACTATTGTTTGACTATAAGTTATTTATAAAACTTATAATATAATAAAGCTGAAAGACTAATCAGGTCTGCTGAATAATAGTCATGTTTAACTGAAAAAAAAATTGAAGTTACTTTTAATTTTTTTCTCTGTTGTTTTTCATATTACTAGTACTTTACACAATTAATAATTTCTTTCAAATGAATTTAGACCATTCAAGGTAACAAAATTATTTTTCAAAAAAAATTTGAAAAATCCTCTTTTAAAGAATTCTACATGGTATTGATTTGAAATTATGAAGTAACTATATTACTTTTTCCACTAACTCCTACTTTTTCCATAAATTCTCAGCAGTGGTCTTTTTAGATCCCATTTTTCTTTCTATTTACACATTTTACATGGCTGAAATTCAGTCATGACAATAAAAAGGATAGTACTCCAGTCAACAAGGAATAATATATACAGGCTGTCTGAAGACATTATATTATTTTTTATGCCTAAGAAGGTATTCTGCCTCTAACCCATCTGTTGTTTTTCTGTCATCCTCCTCCTCCCTCTCTCCGTTCCCCCACTCCTTGAAGGAAACAGAAATATAAAAAAACAGAGTCAGTTCATAGCTACTGTGGGAGATAAGATGAAAAAAAAAAAAAAGCTTGATGTTAAAGATTTGAACTGGAATTCAGAATGTATGAGTGTAATCCTTGCTTTAGTAAGCCATCTATAAACTTCCAGCAGGACAAGGCACTTCTCTATGCTCCAATTCCAGCCATCTTCCTTCACCAATTTTAGGTCATTTAGGAAAAACTTCCTTGTAAAGCATACAAAATTTAACTCTCCAAAGAACCATTGTAATAACCAATATAAATTCTTCTACTTGTGAGGTATGAAACCGACACCTGAGTGGCAGGGGATGTTTGAGTACCAAGAACAAGATGAAGGGAAAAGAAAGAGAAATTGAACATCACTTAACATTACAATACTCTTGTCCCAATTAGAGTAAATCGATACATGGCTCATTCCTAACTTAATTCTTTTAAACTGAAACAGCTTCAACCTGAATGGCTTTATAATGATTTATAGGTAAAGACATAAATCTTACAGGTGGAGGAGAAGACTCATGTATGTATCCTACTTTGACACTGTAACCCTCAAAAACATATTTTGCGCAAATAAGGGAACATGATTTTCATGAGACATCAAAAATTTACTACTAGTCTCTTTAAAGTTTTAAAGGCATAACTAATTTACTCCATTTTGTATGGTGAGTCCAGTTTAAATGATATTAACATTCATCGTCTAAATTATGTAAATAACTTGGACCAAATCTTATTATTATACACTTAAAAATTATTGTATATAAAATTTCTAGTTCTCCATTTTGTCTGCTGTTAACCTCTTCAATGTTCCCTTGTAGATCTCCTGGAGGACAGTAATGTTAATAATGGAATTTATTTTGCTTTGCCAGGAAGAAATATGCTGTTGATTCTGATAGATTCTTCTCTATTGTGGTTCCACTTCAGACTATTTTTCTATCTTTATTTATATAGTTAATGCATTTAAAAAGATATATTTCTGTATTTTAGACTGTTTAGATATTTTACTCTTTTTTCTTTTAACTACTGTAAACTCTGTTCTGTCCAACTCCCAAATCTGCACCACAATAGCTCATCACTGTTGAATTTTTCATAGCTTCAGTCTTAAGTGTACATTTTTTTTATCATCTCATTCTTATACTTCTCTGCACCATGGAAGTCTCTGTTTCACTTTTATTATCAAGGCCTCATATTTCATTCTCTACAGAAAAATAACTCCTTATTTCTTCATAAAAAATTATGGTTATAGCATAAAAAGATAAGAAAAAGCACTTTAAAAAGAGTCAAAAATGCTGCTGCAGGCAAAGAAACTAAAAAAAAAAAATCAGTGCAAAAATGAGTGGCCTGTTGCTACGACTGGCAATGCTGTATATACTGGTCTGCAGACTATAAGCCTGAGTATTATAGTAGGAATTACATCAAAAAAGAATACCTCTTCCTTGTGCTTTTAAAAGAAAGTAGAACCATCACTGTATTTTTTCAGTGGATTTGGTCCTGATGTAATGCTTTGACATGATCCTAGAAAACCATGTAGACTGAAATCTTTCAGGAAAATTAAGTAGAGGAGCAAATAGTACGTAAATCCTGACTGGTCTTACTGCAAGCTATATTCTGAGCCATCCAGCTCTGTCAAGATGTGATGTCAGCTGTCAAAAATCTTCACAGGGGAAGGGGAGGCTAAGGAGTGTAGGTCTACCTCAAGGGCATAGAATTTTTTTAGAGAAGAAGGCAGATTTTTAAATTTCAGTTGTGAATGCAGTTGAAAATATTGCACAATCTGCACAGTAGGTCTATATGAGCTAAGATTAGAGGAGTATAACAAAGTAGTGAAGAAGAGAAATACAAATGTGCAACACCTAAAATAAAAAAAAAATAAGAACTACAGAGTTTGCTTAAAAGTTTGTTTATATTGTTTAAAATATTTTGACCAAAGCCAAGTACGATATTTTGATACACAAAAGAACACATTGTGCCATCTGTTTCTCACCTCTATGCCACGCACACTGGGTTATCATGTAATCAGTAAAATTAAATAAAACACTATGAAATATATTAAAAAGAGCATTTTTCCCCTCCTGTTAGCTCTGGAGATACAGGACTAGTGCTCTTTGTATGAATGTACTTCAGTCAAAAGTCTTCTCGTCTTACAAATCTTGTCCTATTTTTACTGGAGCCCTACATTTGACTTCACTATTTTGAGAGCAAAGCTATTGATGCTTGAAACTAAGGATATTGTGACTGAGCTTAGAAACTGATGAGTTTGGGAAAGATAACAGTCTAAAAGGTAAACAAAATAATCAGTTGGGGAAAATTTATCCAAAAGTGTATGCATAAGGATTTCTGCATTCTGAAATGAGACACACAAAAATATTAGGAATGGTTGAGAAAAAAATATGAAATGCAATGTTTGCTACTTAAATAGTATGTCAATAAGTAAGACTAATCAGAGACAAGTGTATTTTCATACCAATAATAAATGTCAAAGGGAATAAGGTGTCTGAGAAAACAAGAAACAAGAAAAACCAAATTGAAATATATTGCCCTAGATGAACACATTAATGAAATAGATGCACCAGAAATTTGTTGGCAGCCACTAGGATGGTAAATGCAAAGACGAATGAGAGCCTAGTATGACAAGAAAGAGAACTTCAATTTAAACAGATGAATATAATCAGAACAAAATTTTAATGGTCAAAAATAACAATCTTAAATGGAAATACACATTTTTGTAACTGTTAGAGAGTGTCTGACCAAGATAATGATTACCAGATTGTCAGACAAGAAAGTGAAAACAGGAAATAAAGCTTTTCTGGATAGCATCAGCATCCTCCTATCAATTAGTCAAATGTCACTGTGGGAAATTAAACAGATAACATTTTAAGAGACTAAAACTATGTTTGTTCCAGGATCAGCTAATCAGGAAGCCACTACAGTAAGAAAGTTACTACTGATTTGATGCAAAACAATGATACTGTTCAAAATCTTGTAGAAGTATACAATTTCATAATTGTGATGATTCACTTAGATTCAACATCTCTACAGAAGAATAAAGGACAAAAAGAAGCTTGTAAACAAAGTCAAAAGTAGGAAGAAATTTCAATAAGCAGTTGGATAAGAGACAGGAAAATAAATGTTCAGTTGTTCATCCAGCACTGACAGTAACCAGAAGTCTTCCACTTGAGTTTGAGTAATTCAGCATAGATATGAATCATTAAAACAGGTTCAGTGAGTACAAAAACAACTTATGACTTGAACGGTACATACACCTCTGAGTCACTGGTCAGTGATAGAGCAGGTGGAATTCAAGGTATATGGGGGGAAAATAGGCAGCCAAACATTTTTTGCACACATGTAAAACCAGTGTGACCTGAGTACAGCCACTCCAGAGCAAAGTTCTTGGCTGAATATTAAATCCATGAAAATATAAGCTCAAAATGCAGAACAAGTCAAAAATAGAAATCTAATTGTTAAGAAGCATTGAGAAAGAAAGGAGAAGAGAGAGAAGAAAATGTCATCATGCCACTATTTAAATACATGGCTTACCCTCAGCTAGCAGCACTGTTCTTCAGGGGTTGATACTAGGTCTGATACTGTTTGACAGCTCTGCTGATCTCCATGGTGAAGAAATGCAGACACTCAGATTTACAGATAATACCAAACCAGGAAGAGTGGTTAATATTTTAGAGTCTGCTATTCAGAGGGATTTCATCAAGCTGGGGTAATAGGATATCTGAAGTTCAAAAATGGCAAAAGCAGAGCCTAACTAGTACAGATTAATAAAGGCTGGGGCCTGGCTGGCTGGGGAGCAGCTTTACAGAGAAGGAAAGAAGGGCTCTTGAACAAGAGCATGAAGCAGCAGTGTCCTTGCACTTGTCACAGTAAAATGAAGGGGAGAGAAAAATGCACTGATGCTCCATTAAAGGCTGTAACTATTCCTATTCAATGTAAGGTGACGCAGTTATTAAAGGAATATCATAGCCCTAATTTTGTATTTCTTTTCTTCACAGGTCAAGTGGAAAGTTAAAATTTATGAGCACACCAATTTACAACTGAAAAAAAAATGCTGAGATTGGCTCAGGGGAAAGAGTCAGAACAATCACTTCTTAGGACTCTAAGCTGCTTTGAAGTAATAACAAGCAGCCATGGATTATCTCACCTAAAGCACATTTTAAAGAAGTAGGAAAATGAGAGCTGATTTTTCTCCAAGCTTATTAAAAAGGGTGCATAAACTAATATTGTTATACAATTGCCTAAAGAATTTCTGTGTGGATAGCAATGTTTTTTACAAAGTATAAATTAGAATGTCTATTCTATTTACTAAGTAGAAATACATAGTGAATGCTCAGCAACATCATCAGGATGCTTGAACTTGGAAGATTTACTATGTTTTTTTCCTTTTGGGTGTTATTGTTGAAATCTTTCTTAAACATAAGCAGTACTTATTGGAAAAATATATCTGTGTGGTTTTGACTGAGATGAAATCCTTATCTCAGGTCTTCTAGAAAATATTTGGACTAAGAAAGGGAAAGTCATGTCTATTGAAACACACATGTACAAGAGACAGTAATCTACTTCCAGTAAATACATAACAATCTATTGTATATCTTAGTAACTGAAATCACCTAAATTCCAGACTGACTACAGTGTCATCCTGGTAGTTTTAGTGAACAAAGACAAAAACCCTTTTGGTTGTGCATCCTGCATCCTTCTCCCTGCCATTTTTCTCTGTATGCTTTGTCTATGTACTAGGCTATAGAGTGAACTTGACAGTGAATTCTGTTAAATCACACTTTCACAAGTTTATATTAAAACCTGCTTTTTGCCAATACCTTTTACAGTGACTATTTAATTGGCCACACCACTCATTCACAACAAACCATTATACACATTAAAAATATAAGGGGCTCTAGATACATATATAAAAGAAGTATAAAAGAAATAAAAAAATATAGGTTTTTTTCATCATTGCTATATCACAAACCTAAGGTATTTAGAAAGTGCGGCAAAAGTTAAGCTGCACATGTTTTTCAGTATCTAAAACATGAAAAAATGAACTAGTGATTTGGCCTAAAGAGAGGTGAAAATTGCTTTTCAAGATGCAGACTCTTTCTGTGTAGAATAATTGGTGGAAGCGTAAATGATCCTTGTTGAATAATTTGAAATCAGGTTATTTGTAAAGCTTCAAAAAGTAGAAATAAAAAGAATTATGAACTTTGCGGAAAAACTAGTCAATCCACATATCCTTAGGGTTAAAGTTACCATGAGACTGTAAATAACATATTTGCATTCAAGATCACTGAACAAGAAATGGAAGTTACTGAAGACATTTCACCAGGATTATTATTTTTCTACCTGATACTGCATAATTGTCTGTAGTTAAAAGCATAATACATGTAAGAAATCACTTGATCAAAAGTAAACTGAGGTCAAGAAGAACTGTCTGACTGTTAGATAATTGCCAACATTTTCATTACTGAAGAACAACAGGTCACAAGCAGAAACTGAAATTAATAAAGAGAGAAAAATATTAAACAGAATCTGGCTAACCTGAAGTTGCACCTTATTTGGCTTAGTAAGAGAAAGTTCCTCGTGTCATACTTCTGCTGACAAAAAGTGACTAAACTGTGATCTGAAAAAATCATACCGATGCTCGGGCCTATAAATACATCAGAGTTAACCTTAAGAATAGTGCTGGGCCTTCTTAATCACTTATGAAAAAAGAATATGAGCTTCTGAGACAACTAATTTAAAGTCATCATACGGGAATGGACAAAAATACAAGAAAAAGCTTTTGAAGAAGTAAAGAGAATAATTTCAAATTCTCCATTAATGAAATTTTATAACCCAAAGGAAAGTCTAGTGTTAGAAAGTGACACATTACAGAGTAGTCAGGGAACCACATTAATGCAGAGAGAATGTCTAAAAGCAATTATGAGCTGTTATTTCTTAGGTAACGAATGAGAAAGAATTAGCACCAGACCTTGACAAAACTGACTAGAATCTTTCACAAGCTCTATCAGGACAAAAAAAGCTGTACAGTGTCATGTCCCCTCAACTTTGCCTATGTTTTAAATGTCTGAAAGCATTAATTTAAATGGAGAATGGAAAATTGGTTCACCAGCATCCCCATCCAACAGGGTCTGGCAAAGGTAGGATCTCCTGCAGTACTTTGCCAAACCCTACAACAATGCAGCTGTCAGACCCATTCCTTCCATACAGTTAGTGTCCCCCATAATCAGAAATTAAACCTGAAAAGCCATAATGCATTTTTCTCATCAGAATAATGTAATCTTTTCTCTTGAGAGCCTCTTCAGTTCCTACATACTTTTTTACCCAAAATACTCTGTACTCCAAAAAACCCATATCAAGCAAACCAAATTTGAATACTCACCACTTTGAATACAATTGCAATTCCAGAGTTACCTTGAACTTTAAAATATTTCACTTTTAAATTCTTGAAGTCAGGGTACCTCATGGAACAGCTGATCTCTGGGGTTTGGGGACAGCAGGGACTGCCCAAGTCAGCAGAGCAGGGTAGGACTTGGCATCCTGGACCATTCCCAGAGCCTCAGCCAGAGGCAAGGCAGCCACAGGGCACTGAGGCAGCCCCAGGGCACTGAGGCAGCCCCAGCCCCAGGTCCTTGGGCACAGGATGGAGCTTAGGCTGGGATGTCACACCACACGAAGGAGTGAGGAACAGGCCCTGTGGGGGAAACCAGGGTCAGACATGGTCCCAGACTGGCCAGGAAGGGCGTTTGCAGGAGGATTATGTTTGATTATGCTCACTCAACAGCTGGTCACAGACACAGAAGATATTTATGAACAAAAGCTCTTCTCTGGGTGCTCCCAAGAAATCTCTGATCCCTAGGAGACCAGAGGTAACAACTGAATACTCAGCTGGTGGTTTGGTGGGGATACAGATATTCAACATGATTCTGCTTAAATCTCAAATCTAACAGATGCTCTCACAATCCAATTAATTAGTCTCCAATTAACAAACAGGATCTGGTTAGTAGCCATGTTGAATGCGGTGACTGAGTCACAGAGGAGCAGAAGAGCTTCCACTGTGTGACAGCAGAACAGCAGAGATACAAGTGCAGGTACAGTGATTGGTGAGAACTCAATCAAAGACCTATAAAATTTTACTATTTTTGTGAGATAGAGAATATCTTCATTATTAAATCTTCTAGGTAACACATGTATATGTAAGATACAGTTTCTGATTGTTTTCAAAGTCAGATTTTAGCCTTTTATGGGCAGAATGAGTTTAATTTGTGTTGATACTTTCTTTTATTAAACTCAGAACAGTATTATTTGGAATAGTTAAGATGGCAAAAGGAGAAAGATCAATTTAGTCTTTCAAAAATTCCAGGTAAAATTTTGCCTTTGTATAGCTATTGGTCAGGAAAATCACTGAGATAATAAAGGATTCAAATCCCGAGACCAAGCCAAAATACTAAGTGGATTCAGTGTGTCTATAATCCTATTTGACTTTGTGTCTGGAATTGTTGCCCTTAGCAATTTCCCCAAAGGTCCTTTCAGGAAGAAGTCTAAATTATCTTCTCGGTTCAGAGATTGTCACCTATGGTAGTTATAAACAAGCAAACAAAAAATAATGGTGTGGCAGCCTAGTATACAATGCCATGAAACACACACATTTCACAGGAGTGGATGCCTGCACTCTTAAGAAATTTGAGTTCATTTTTATCTGTATCTAAATGTGCCTTGTTGTCTGAGGTTTCCCTTCACATTCAAAGCAGTGAAACCTTGTATCAGAGCTAAACAAAGATTGCGCCAGCCTTAAATAAGAATGAGGAAAGTTGGCAAGTCTGGTATTGAGGTTGACCTCAAGTCCACACTGCACTAATTAGGTTCACCCAAAATTTAATTTTAGCAAATAATGTTCCAACCTCTGAACACAGTACCAGATGACATTATTTGATAAGAACTTTTCCATTTCTTATTCAGAACTTCGCTAATCCAAAAGCAAGCAGGACATATGTAATGCCAAAAGTCATGCAGGAAAAGTGCTGAAGCAGTTTATTTCTTCATGAATGTTCATGAAAATATTTTGGAAAAACACAATTTTTTTTGATTGCCTTGTTATAATCTACCTTAGCACTAAGCACAATACAAAATGCATGTCTATAAACAGATAAGGATAGAAACAATAATTTTTATGAGTAGTCTCAGTTGCCAAGGATAGCCTTCTCTGTGAACTTTAAACATTAAAATAAAGCATAAGAACTGAGGAGAACTAAAAGGTTTTCCTGTCTTCTCTGTATTCTACCCCAAAACAATTTAAGCATTGAAAATCAATAATTTTAAGTACGGTTAGAAATTTTTACTATGGAAATACATTGAGGTGGCCGAAAGATACAGGCTAAGAATAAGAATTAAATTGTTTCACCTAACTACTCATAGTACTGTAGCCAAACTCAGCAGAAGCTGCTAAATCAATTTGAGCAGCTAGTACATACGGTGCCTTATTTTTCCATAGATACGATAATGACAGCACCACCCATACACAAGTCCTTTCAACTGCAGGGTAGGCACATTATTAGAGTTACAACCCACATATAAACATTCATCCGCTTACCAGTGACAACTGAGTTCTGATTATGTTATATATCAGAATGAAAGACAAAGAACTGCAGGCATTGAATAGCTAACAGAATAATTCATTTTTCAGAAGAATATTGAATGTGACAAATAATAGGTTTCAAATTTACCTAAGACATAGTTTTGCATATTCCCAAAGCTAGAAAATTCCACATGACAAAATTTGTGGTTAACAATTCCTTGAGTCTGCCTGCAAGCACTTACATTGTCATCTTTGAGCACAGTAGGAACAAGTGAAAAATCAACAGAGTTGCCCAAGGTTTTCTGAGAAAATTACACACTGGAGAAAATAGACTGTGATTGTGCTGTAAAATCCCAGCAACTCTCAACCATAGGCCACAGAATGGAAACAAAAAAAATTCCTGACGCATTCAATGACTGTATCCAAACATCAAAAAGAATCTGATGAAAGAATCTCTCCTTTATTATAACACTGATATTATTTCAAAATGTTTGTACAGTAATCTACACTTGGCAGAAACTTTGCATAATTTTCTTACTGTACTTGCATAGAATTTCAAAATTTGGCATCAAATCAAATTTTGGGAGGCTATTTTTTCCTTTCCACTGAATTTGATGGCTTACTGATATTCTATTAGACAGCAATATAAAATCAAAGGAACAGTTAGAAAATTAGTGAGGCACTTGTCAAAGGCTGTTAGTGTAGGGAAAATTAGTATAACAAATATCTTTAAGAGCTGCTTTTTAAAATTACAACTTTCAATTCATATTTAGCATTATACATGAATTACCTTATTGAACACCTACCAGACTTGCTGGGCATAGTGAGGACACCTGAGCACCTGAAAACTTGGGCTGGAGTCCATGTGAGTGACATTTATTGATTTGGTCTCTTAATACTGATCAGGCTTCTTGTTGTGTACCTAAATATGGATGTAAGTATCTAATTTTAAGCCTCGGGGTCTGAAGGGCAGTTAAATATGTTTCTGCTTGAAAATGACACTTTGTATATCAATAATAATCTACAAAGTTGAGATCTGCCAGAGGAAAAAAAAAAAAAAAAAAAAGAAACGACCTGGTCATGCTGAAGATATGAATATCTCCAGATTTGCTTTAGGACTAGAGCCTTCACATGAACAATATTCTACAAATGATGGAGTGATGCTTTGCCAACAGACACCAGATGGTTGTTAAACGACAGATGAGGGTCTACATTTGATAGAGTCAACAAACCAGGCTGTAACATATGGAAAACTAGTAATCCATATGCAAGTTTCAGAGAATAAGAGCTCACTGATGATTATAAAAAGTTAGTTCAAAATAATTCCATTTTCAAGATTCACTTTGCCTCAACATTTTCCTGGTTGAAACCATGTCTTTATCACTTACCTTCTAGTGGTAACTGCTAATAGCCTCACATGTGATGAGAGAGAGAACTGAGGGGTCTGATTAGGACAGACTCTGTTTTTACCCAATGTTATCCTCTCAGTAAATGAAAAGAGATTCAACCTATTGACTCACGTAGGAATTCTGTTTGATATTGCAAGAGATTATGACTGATCATCATTTTCATGTGACTGGTAATCAGAATAAGGCACAGAATCACAATACTAGGGCCCGTACACCTACATCACAGTGTTACCCTGATCTGCTGCTTCATGGGTTGTTGGTAAAAAAGAGACAGAAACAACATTATCATTTTTAAAGTATATATCTCTGGGAGGTATTAGTAGAAAGAAAAGAAAATGAGTCTTCATTTTTATAGTCAAGCAATATTTTATTTGATTAAGTTGCTTTAGCAGCAGGAGATAGTATCTAGGAAGATGTATTTTAATTTCTACAAGAGGTAAATTTTTGGTATTAGTTAAAACTTTTTTTGCAGAATGTAAGACCAAATAAGGAGCTGAAAAAATGTCAAGGAAGAATTTTTCCACTGTGAAAAAGTATTTGGGTTATTTTTTTCCTTTTTCTCATCAGTAGGAGGTTATAAAAACTGTTTCCTTTCTCAGCATATGATTTTGTGTTTTAACTACTGTTGAAATCTTTATCTGAAAACAAGCTTGAGAAATTTCTTATTTTTCAGTTACATCTTTCAGCTTTGCTCTGGGGTTTAAAATACCAGCTGAGACACAAGTCAAAAATCTGTGCATACAGACTGCTTTCTAATATTGCAGAGATTAATATCTGTGTCCCATTTCAACAGAAGATTAAAAAGGCTCTTAAAGATTACTTTGACCAAAAAAAGCATATGAGTAATTAATTGTTTCTGCCAGAACCCTGGTAAGTGAAGAGAAGATTGTAATTACTCACAATATTGCAGAGAATATGAAAATCATGTACTGGTTTTGACAGTGGAACCCCCAGGCCTTTTTTTGTTTTATTTCCAGATTGATTTAAAATCCATTGAATTTTGATTGACATTTTTTTATTGTGTAGTTTAGAAACAGGAGTGTGCAAGATATTTTTGTTTGTATATGGTTATTAATATTGACTGCATTTTACACATGCCTGTGTGTATGTGAACTTGATGTGGGATATAGCTTTAGAGTGCTTTTCATCTTTGTATTGATGTCGAATTCCTTTACAGCCTTTTTTTATAAAGTGCTCATGCATGAAAATATAACTCTTGCTCTTCTTTCATTTATCCCTGATAGTATTTCTTACCTGTTCTGGGCCCAAGAAACTTGGTACAGTCCTGTAGGGAGGACAGAATAATGATCCAATTAATAATAGATAAGAAAAAGATAATAAAGAACAGGGTCAGAGCATGACATTGCCTTAATCCTTAGGCTGCAAGGTGACCTCTCTGCACATCAAGTGAAAGCACTCAAGGAATACAAGCCTATAGATTTTATGGTGTTTTTTTCTGCACTGTGTTAGTAAACTGCAACAGAACAAATTAGGATCTCAAGAACTGGAAGAGGCTGAGAATTTAGATAAGTATTGTCTAGCTGCCTTTGTGCCTGTGTCCTTTGTTGTCATCATAGTTGTCATCATACCCTGGGGAGTAGGTAGTGCCACCAGCACATACCAGCAATTTAGGAACAACAGGTGTGTAAGGAAATGTCCTAAATTCTCATGCACCATTGCAAATGTAAAGATGAGTTATGTATGGCAAGGCCCAAGAGGATACCTGGTTGGTATGAATATCACAGCTGAGGATTAGAATGCTTCTTGCTGACACTATATAAACACATATCAGCTGAGACTGATGCTAACCCTTTTCCTTCTGGCTATATGATATCAAGCTTCTGTGATAGGTATAAATATACACAGAACATTTACATACATGTTCCAGATCTAACTTTCAGTATGAGGGAAAGTGTGGCATCAGAAAATAAAACAAATAAGCTAAATATAGCAAAATTCTAGGAGACTTCTGGGAGGCATGAAGAAAATTATTTTGGAAAGAATGTCTACTTCACTTTGGTAAAAACTGGGAAACCTTGGATCTTTATAGCAGTTTTCAGAGTGAATACCAAAGTCATGGGGAAAACCCACAAGAATATCTTACCACAGCAGTGTGGACAATACTTTAGCACAGGCTGAAGTTAATGCTCAGTATCAACCTGGTCAAGGAAGTGAACACATCTATTCACTTCTGAAACTCTACTTTACAACCTGTAAGTTGTAAGTATGTCTCAGTAAATGATGTCACTCATAATTTGTCTCATCATGGCGGCAAAAATATTTCTTTAATCAGTGGAGTTGGGCGACTATAAAAATCTATAAAGGTGTCCAACATTCCATAAGCAAGGGAGAAGTATCTAAATATGTATTTCCTGTCATATTTTTAAAAATATATTCTTGTACAATTAGCATAAGCTTCTTAATTTCTTGATTTTTAAATGCAGAGTTTAGTGGAATGTCAAAATTATGTTTTCATTTACTTTCAACTTGACATCTAAAAAGCTTTAATGTGACATCTGAAAATCCACATAATTAGAAATGTGCCACTCACTGATATTGGCAGAGATCATGAAAAGTGACAAAACCATATTTAATGACCATTAACAGTCCTGCACAGTTGCACAGTCCTGCATGCAGAAATGTGAAAAAGTCTTCACCTCTGCTCAAAACTGAGTATATATAATCATGCTCTTTATTTACCCCTCTGTACTGCAGATGAACACTTCCTCCATTTCCAGCTGCCTTGCCTGAGCAAGGCAAGGTGCTGGGAAAACCAGTGCTCTCCATGCTCCTGATTTATGTGTAATGCTGCATGCCAGGCAGAAGCAGCAGTTCAGAAGAAAGCTGATTTGCTAATGTGCTCCACCAAGGATAAATCAGCTACCCGTAAATATTCAGATAAATGAAATGTGCAACTACATTTTTAGGCGGCCACTGCCTGGTCAAATATAACTGGATTTTGAATAAGAAAATATACTTTTTCTCTACTAAGCACTATTCGTTTGAAACACAGCCAGACATGCAAGCACCCATTTCAAGCGTGTACCTGAAGAATACTTCAGAAATCTTTTAATGTTTCTTTTACATGGGAAAATTTGCCCTAGATTCAATCTAACTGAACAGCTTTTGCTGAAATTATGAAAATTAAATATATGTTCAGGAAAATGTATATCCCATAGAAATTCTATCCTGAAATGTAGCAGAGGTCTTATCAGGTGAAGAAATGTCTTAGAACGGAAGGTGTCAGCAATTTCTACCTGCTTTCCTTATCATAAACACAATTAAGTAATGTTGCAGCTCTAGAAATGTTAGTGTTTGCAAAGTACAAGGGAGCATGTTGCAAGTACAAACCCTGATAGTCATCTACCAACTACCACTGCTATCAGGTAGTTGCAGCATGAAACTGCAAATGGATTATTACACTTACAAGATACCACCCAAAGTCTGGTAGGCACAGCATAGATAAAACAGAAATAAAAACATTTCCTGATTTGACAGCAATTTTTTCAAGATATATCCTGTAATTTTCCTGTCTTCCGGTCCAAGCAGAGGAGAACATAGGAAGGAACGTGTCTGCTATAATAAAGTTTTCTTTGTTCATGGTTGCTATTAGTTCATCCCTGATGATCTTAGGGAAAATTGCAGAGTGAAAACTCATGCTGAAGACTGTATCTCTCAAATCGTGGTGTTCTGACTGGGAAATGTGACAAATATGTAGTTTCTGAAAACTGAAAAGAGTAGTTAACTGGGTTTTTGTTGTTTTTTTTTTTTTCCTTTTGGAGTAATAAGGAAGTGCCTTTGTTTAGCATTTTTCTGAACACAGATCATGATGTTTTAAGCTGTTAAAGTGTTTGAGTTTTTTTCCCCTTTATACCACTTATTCCTAACAAAAACTACAGTCATGGGTGCTAAATCATTGCATTTGCTTCCTAGGATATTTTGTAATACTCATTCGATATGATAAATAATGCTTGTAACAGCTTCCTAATCTCAAAAAAAAACCCCCAACAACCTAAAAACCTCACCCTGCATACAGTTTCTAAAGTGCTACCCATTAGAACAGATATATGATATAATATATAATATATGATATAATAGGTGTTATAATGTATGAGACAATATATATGTTGGATATATATTGTTGGATAAGGGTTGGATAAGGGTTTCATAGACTGCATCCTCTTTGGGAGGTTTAGATTTTTAGTTAACCTTTCCTGTTTGTTTAAATAGATAGCTCTATTGCTACTGCAAAAATTAGATGGTTTGTTTTTGGTGTGCTTTATTTTCTTGGTTGGTTATTTTTTTAGAAGCCTCAGTTTCTTACTTATTTACAGATATCTTCATCTGTTGCTCAGCTACAAAGGTTAGCTCTGTAGTGACAGATCACAAGTTCATACCTCAGACTCAAGACAGGCATATTTACAGCAGCACAAATCTTAACATGAATTCATTAATACACAATACTCTAAATATTGTTTATTTGTTTAAACATGAAATTAATACTAAAAATAAATTAAATTCTAGTTTTAAGGAAAAGAAGCTAAATTTTGGGAAAAAAAGAGAAAACACTAATGTGTATAACGTAAATACTAATGTAGATATACTTAGGAAAACACAAGTCTTAAATAATAGTGTTTAAATATGCAATAGTATTCCTTCAGAGCTTTAATTATTATATATCACTTGCATTTTGTTAACTAGGGTATTGTTAAATAATTTCTCTTGACATAATATAACTACTACAGAGCATTCCCCAAAATATTAGATTAAAATATAGAGTATTTAATTCATTAGTTTAATTAGCTGTGTTTAAAAAAATATCTCTGCAGAATACATCTAAAGAAATCAATATATTAATAGACAAGAAACATATGCACATTGGATTCATTACTTTTCTCAATATCTGAAACACTGATGTATTACAAGTATTTTGTGACTTCAGACACAAAAGGAAAGTACTTAAAATTATTCCTGTCATAATATTAATTACAAACTCAGTCACAAGAATTCTTATGGAAATTTTCTCCACTTCTCCTGAATTATTCTTCCAGTTGTATTTGATTTGTTCTGCTGCTAACAAAATTTTGCCATTTACTTGCAGCAAACAGGAGAGACACACAAATGACTTCACTAATTTTTAAAGTTTTTTGGAAAAAAATTCTGTTCTAACTTTTAAAGAGATTATTTAAAAAATAATCATGAAAAATGCATTCTATGAATTATTCCCTGAGAAATATATCCAATAGTTAAAAATTTTAATCAATATGTAACATACGTATTTATATTATTTCCTTGTCAGGAAATAATAATATTCTAGTAGAATTCTATTCTAAAGACTTCTGTGATGAACACTGGTGTCAGAGAATTATTCAGTACCTGTCATAGTCTTCTAATGTACTTCATTGGAGTATGCACCTCCACTTCAATTCCACTTTTAGATTATAGTTTTGTGAGCAAAGTCAAAACACACAGACAATGATCTATGATTTTTAGGTTTTTTTCCCAAGGAAGAAAATGGTCTAAATGTCCTTCTTTAAACTTCTTGTAATATTTCTTGTTTTGATCAATTTCACTTTAATGTTGCTTTGATTCTACTGTTTCCTAAAGTCTTGCAGAGAATCTTTTTCTGCTAATTCACAGAATTATTCCACATACATTTCTAGTAAATTTCGAATCACCTTTTACTCTTTTGCTGCTTCAATGTCTGATCAATTTTATAGAGAAGTTTAGGGACTTAACAGAAGTAAGATTATTTTGATGTTCAGTAGAGCTAGAGGGAAAGAAAACAGATCTGCAGAAGTACATGGCTTCGATGTAAGTTGCAGGTGTTCAGATAACACTTCAGAACTCAGCATAAGAGACTAATTCAGTATTCAGAGGACTTTGAGGAGGACCCCAGAGACCAGTTTTTGTAATTATCTTATTCTACTTTTATGACAATACGAAATGCAGAGGTATAAGTTGGGAACTTCTAAAAATTAAAATTATTTCCATGGATGGTTTCTAAATAATTGATTGGCGGATCAAAACATAGTATACGTCCGTTTCTAAAAGAGATATCAACTGGATTCAAACTGCAAGTTTTTAAACTAGGAAGTTTCTAGTAGTGAATGATAGAATAATAGAATATCCTGAGTTGGAAGTGACCAACAAGGATCATGAATGTCCAACTCCTGGCCCTGCACAGCACCATCCCCAAGAGTCACACCATGTGCCTGAGAGTGTTGTCTAAGCACTCCTTAAACTGTCTCGAGCTTGGTGCTATGAACACTTCCCTGGCAGGGCTCTTTCAGTGTCCCACTCCCCTCTAGGGGAAGAATCTTTTTGAATATCCAACCTAAACCTCCCTGACACAGCTTTAATGAGAATCCATAATCCTGAGATACATCATCTTTTCTAGTCCAAAATCCTGACTAAAGATCTCGTATAACTTTAGCACTGAAAAATATTAGACGACAGCACTTTGTTGGGGCCTTAATTTTGTTGATTATGTCTTATTTATATATTGAGCCAGGAACTGCAGGGTTCATTTTTTTGACTTTTCAGCTACTCATGGGTTTTTTTCATGGAAGAGGGGGAGGAATTCTGCCCAGAAATTTATCTTTCATGGAGCTTCAATATTTGATTGTTTTCCATGTACTAGAAGGACTTCTAATATATTTTTCTCCTGTGCAGATGAATAAAAGCAGGATATTGTCCTTGCAAGATATCACCTCTTCTGAGTGCTATATCAACATTGTCATTTTTCTTTCTATGATAAAAGCGGTTAATGCAATGTTGTCTGTCAGGAAACAGCCAAAATTGTTTGTGAATAGAAAAGAAAATAGCTTTGTTATTTGTAGAACAGTCTTGCACATTAGAAGGATATCCTCTTTAGCCTCTGTTGCTTTGCTTGTATTTTGTTTTTCCATTTTCTTTCTTTTTCCTAAACATTGCATTTTTCTGGATGACATTCAGTGTTGTTTTACTGCTTTCTTTGCATAAGGATAAAACTAATAATTGCTTCCATATGCATTAAGTAATCCACTTCCATTCCAAGTTTTTGGAAGTAACATATAGACAATTTTCAAGGAAAATTCTTACGTGAAGTTTCGGAGAATGGAAATAATATTTCTTTTCTTTCCTCACTGTTTTCTTGCTACTGAAAAAATCATGATGAAGAATTCCAGAAAAAAAGTTCTGAAAGGAAAATAAATGAGAAAGCAAATGGAAAAGATAGCACCTAAAATTATCTCCTAGGCTTTAAGTGATCATCAGGCAGCAGTTAATCAAGAGAAGAAGAATGATCAAAATTAAAAATTGATTTCATTGTATCATTCTCTGTAAAAGGGAATTAAAAAAAAATTAACAAAAACCCCAAGCAAACAAAATGAAACCACAGTAGAATTCTATGTAACTACTTCATTTTTTACTAAAATTTACTGGCCTATTATGGATAGATTAAATATGATGTCAAATAGTATTGTAATTTATTAATTCTAATTATATTCAACAAAACCAGCAAAACCCAACAAAATGAACAAGAGAATAAAAACATAAAGAAATAACAGCACAATGGAAAAAGTTAAATCAAAACCAAAGGGGAATTATCCCAGCTCTTATAGCTCAAAAAAAAAAATTAAACTTCCCATGATTTTCATAATTTATGAGGGGAAGTGTTTTCTAAACTCTAAATACAAGTATTGTAGCTTAGACATGCTTATTTCTTTAAGAAAAAAAGGCGAGCTGAACACACAGCTTGGAATGAAGAAAACTGCTAGTGAATTCCACTCATAAATACTATGAAATAATATCTCAAATTATTCCTTTAATTATCCGAATTATCGAAATTAGCCTATAATTATTATAAGATTCAGATTTTTTGAAGTTTTTTTTTTTTTAATTCATTTCTTTGCAACCTGAAAAATTTTGTGGAGCATAATCCACATTATCCTTTGACACAATAAAGTATATAAATTATTCCAAAAATGTGTGTATATTGTGCTGTTGAGGAATTATTCACTTCCTGCTCATGAATGTCTGAAAACTCAAGGTTCTGTCTGAAGAATATTTATTTTAAATAAAAAATTCCTATTTATCAAAAATGGCAGTTGCTAGAAATACCCCTTGTACTTGAATGTAGTAATTTGTATTGCAAAAAAAGACCATGGTTTCTCTCTCAAGAAAAAGCAACCCACAACAGCCAAAATAGACACCATCACTTTCATGATGTCTTAAAAATCCAGAAGAGAGAAATAAAAAATAAAAATATTTTTACATTTGAAAGTGTTTGGACAAGTAAAAAAGCAATAAAAAGTTTCTGTCTTCATAGTCATGCAATCTGCAGGCTAGATAAAAGGGTTTTTAATATCTTATTATTATAATAATTATTATTGCTGTTAGGATGTTACAAGTCATTGAGACATACTAATGAAGGTATTGTTTTATCAGAAGATCAGATGGAATTGATGTATCTCTCTTACTGTAGATAGATCAGCTAGTTGACTTGTCTGTTTTTCAGAAATGTTTTGATATGACACTACAGTATTTTTTGACAATAAAAGCATAATATGATTGCCACAAACTTGATGAAACACTAAAAAATAAAAAATGAGTGTGATACCAGAAAAGTGAGTGTTATTGTGCCAGAAGCAAATTGCTAATGGAATTGGACAAGTACCCATGTGATATTGTCATCGTTCACCTTGCCACAAAAAAATAGAATCTTCTCAAAACTGTTACAGAAAGTAAATAAAATAATAATAAAAAGAACCCCAAATTCATTTTTAAAAGAAATAAGGAAGAAAATTCAGTACCTGAAATCAGATGAAGCATAAGAATAGGTTGTATTGGAGTTAAATAGATATTAAATATTTTTTATACTGTATATTTTGTAAACATCTTTATGGCATGATAACTTTTTATGTATAAGCCTAGCCCAAATTTCTTTTCAAAAACAGTGAAAATCAAATATTTCATAATGCATATTATTTAAACTCTTATGAATAATGTAGGTGTGGGGGTTTCTAACTGTTTTGTAGATCTCAATACAACCATGAAATATTGACACGCAAGGTTGAGATATCAAACTCAGTGCTTCCTAATACCACATCCCATAACAATTTCCTATGAAACAAGCCATATTTAGGGCAGCCAAACAGCTCACTCATATCCAAACCTATATACCCACACGTGTATGGGGCAAGGAGCATTTTTTTTTAGCATTTCTAGCATAATTTTTTTATCTCTACTGCATAATGTGTACATACTCTTTAACATTGCAGAAGTCTACTGTGTGTCCCTGTGTATCCCTTTCATCTTCTCCTTTCGAAAAACAGCTGATTGTTGGTTTTGGAAAGAAAAAAACAAGTCAGCAATTAAATTAAAGGTAGGATCAGCATCACACTGTGCAACAACCAAGAATTTTTTTGTCATCAGCCTGGAGGTCACATTTCAGACTAGTAGTAAACAGTTCTGAAGAGACACTTCTGAAAGAGTGGTGCCTCTGGGGCAGGGAAAAGCTGAGAATACTCCAAAATGGTGCCTTCACTTAAGCCAGCCCCCTTCATGCATTCAGCCTCCTAAAAAGTGATTGTTCTGCTCATGTGTTTAATCCTAGCACAATGTGCCTTTTCAGAACAATGTTTTGAGATTCAGAAAGAAAGCTGAACTGTAAATGTTACTCAAGCTACACAATATTTTGAAGGTTAAAATATCTACCAGTTTACTGCAAGATCTGCTAGTCATGTCCTGCCTTGTTACCTCCCAAAAAGAAGAGTTAAACAGTCTTGCAATGGAGCAGCTACACACTGCAACACACATTAAAAGGACTTTCAGTCAATTATCCACCTACATAAATTCTTCTAAATATTTCCAGGCTAACGTTAGCCAAAATTTGATCTTCCACTAACTAACTTCTATAACTCCAAATATCTTATGTAAAATTGAAATCTAGTAAAAATGGTTTTTATATGAGTAAACATCACAGAAATTCTTTCTAGAGAATATTTTACAAATATTCTAGATAAATATATCCTAGCAAGGATATATTTAGTTACCCAAAGCACTTGCAGGGAAAGGTGTTACCATTTGTCTTGACTTTTAGTTTAAAACTTTTCGATGTCCTTCATTCTTGAAGTAAGTTCATGCAGTCAAGAGTCTTCAAAAATTCATCTTGTTGCTATGCCCTCTGTATTTAGGCTTGATGGATTTTTGTTTGGGGTTTTTTGTTTGTTTACTGTTTTTTTGTTTACTGGGTTTTTTGGTGGGTTTTGGTTTGGTTTTTGTTTTGGTTTGTTTTTATTTTTTTTACTTCATTCTACAGTCAGTTCCTTTTTCTTCTTTTACCTTAGAGATGCAACAGTCTGGATTTATGGAGCTAATTTCCTTATTGCTGCCTACATGTGCTCTGACATTACAGACAGCAGGGCATTTCCAGGGGAAAGGTTGAACTCTGCAATGGTTCCTGTGAAGTGACAGCCAGCAGCAGTGAAGGCAAAGCACACAGACATGTTCTCTGTGCTGGCCAGTCCCTATCCTTTGCAGAAATATGTAGCACTTCTGCAGCAAATTGTGGACTAAAAAAGGTCTAAGAATTCCTTATCACAAATGCAAATGTTTTCTACACCCTACCTCCCAGCAATCCGTTCAGTATTCATAAAGCAGAATCTGTGAAACGTGCTCCTGAGGGAACTGGCTGATATCATTGCCAAGCCACTCTCCATCATATTGGAAAAGACATGGTGATATTTAAAAAGAGGAGAAAGGAAAATCCAGAACTACAGATGTGTGAGCCTCACCTCTGTGCCTGGGAATATCATGGAACAGATTCTCCTAGAAGATAAGCTAAGGCACATAAAAGCCATGGAGGAAATTCAAGATAGCTGGGATGGCTTTACTGAGGGTAAATTGTGCCTGACCAATCTGGTGGCTCTTGGTGATGGAGATGGCAATGGTTGACCAAGGAAGATTGATTGATGTCATGTATCTAGAATACTGTAAAATTTTTTATAAGATTTCACATGACATACTTAAAATTGGAGTGACATGGATTCAATTGATAATGAATTAGCTTGATGGATTTACAGAACCAGAGAGTTGTGGTCAATGGGTCCATGTCCAGTTGGAAACATGCACTGTGTCCCTCAAGGCTCTGCCCTGGGACTGGTGCTCTTCACTGTCTTCATCAAGGACACATAATGAGACTGAGGGCACCCTCTGCAAGTCTGCAGATGACACAAGGCTGAACCTTGTGGAAGAAAACCTTGTGGAAGAAGAACCTTGTGGAAGAAAAGGATGGCATCTAGAGGGTCCTGGACCAACATGAGAAGCGGGCCTGTGGAAATCTCATTAAGTTCAACAAGTCCTAAGCTGAGCCTGGATTGGAGCAGTCCCAAACATGAGTACAGACTGGGAGTTTAGTCATTGCTTTTTAAGCATTTCTTTTGTTTTAATCATTGTACAATAGAAATTGCAAGATATGGAAAGAGAAGCTTGTACATTCCAGCTGACAAATGTGTTTAATAAAAAGATATTCCATTTCGTATTGAATATTAGCTACAAAGTTAACTACTGAAGTAATTCTTTTATCTATGTCTGAATAAATGTAGCTATAGATAAACAATGTCCTTCTACAGGAATCTAAATATGTCTATTCAGCTGTGGAAATATTTTCTGCATGTAATGTATATATCTGTACAGTCACATCTGTACGTTATAAGGACAGCATATATTATTCACATTCTAGACTATTTAAATTCTATACAGCCATTAAATACTGGATGAATCCCTGGTTTAAGAAAGCCATGGGACACTTATAAATAACAAAGAATAGAAATTTATAGACTTGTGACTGTACACTTTATAGTTGCAGAGGGTTCCAAAGTCTTGAATGTTTATTTGAGAGGTTCAATGTTTTAACTACATTTTTTTAACACAATCTGAAAAGAGTCATCCTGCCTGAAACTCTGTGAGTCATTAAGAAAGATTTATGTTCACCTGCTTTAATACATAATATATTCCCACTTATTATGGAAATAAGATTCTTTTGTATCATTCTAGCAAAAATATTTCCATAGAAAGTGATAATTAGGATAAATTATATTTGAAAAAATTGACTTTCATTTCATGGACTGAGTAATAAAAGAAAGAGTGTGACTATATTCTTACATTTGCAGTAATTTAAGATGATGATTTCAGGACCTTCTTTTATTTTGAAGCTGTCTCATAGTCTAACTCAATTGTTAAGATGAGACATTACTGTATAATTCAAGAGGCAAAGATAACTCCATTTAATTATCATATGGGTTCATTAGGAGCTTGTATGTGATTCTGAATATATAAAAGCCAACTCACTGTAAATCCAATGAATATATTTTTGTTATAATAAATATCCATAAATATGCTATGTATTCCTAATAGCATCTATTATTATGCCATAAATATGAAAATATTTTATATTGTTATAGTGTCAGTCAAAATCAAATGTCAGCAATACTAGGTACTGCTAAAAATCACAAGTTCACCAAATGAGAACCTAAGAGCTCAAACTGAAGCAGTTGCATTTCTGGTGGCAGCAAAAATATTTGACACTTTGTGGAGCAATGTCACTGACTATCACATCCTTTGATAACTGTGTTATGACTTAAAAAGTCTTAGTGGACTTTAAGGCTCCACTACCTTTGTTCCTAGATATTGCAGCTAATTGATCCTGAGTCTTCTTTCTTCCTTTCTTGTTTTGTGCATTATTTGTTTGCTTATGGTGTGCTGTATCCACACATCATTTAAATTATTTCTGCCTCCTGTAAGTAAATTGCTAAAAACGTGGGTATTTAACATAGTTGTATTTAAGGCATTTTTAAGTTTGTGTTTATTCATGATCTTTCTCTACTTCCTTTCTCTCTAGTTAAAAAAAGAAAAAATAAGGGAATTAAAAAAAAAAGAGTATCTAAATGGATACACAAATAAGAGAAGATAAGACATTTTTCACCAAAATAAAATATTTAAATTAATTCAGGATGTGATTTTATGTGAGAGGGAGATTAGGTTACATTTTGTACTTTGTGGTCCTTGTCTTTTATCACTGCTGATTGTTTGACATTTTGCTTTCACTGTGCCATATCAATGACAAAGTGTTGGAGACAGTAACTGCATGCAGACCTTATCCTGGAATACTCCCTGATTCAAAGTGCCTGTTGAGTTCAATGGCATGCCCAAGCACCAACACAAATATTTAGGGAGAACACATATATTTAACTAATAAATATAATATCCCTGTTTTCTTGGACAAAATTGGAAATGCTATATTACCGTATGAATACTATCTGGGGTGCATCTGCTTTCCTTTCAAGCAGACTACTTCTAGGTAGACAGAAGCAGATGTACAGAATAAAGGAATGGGAAAAGAATAGTGCTGCCCTGAGCCTCAATAGGGTTTTTGTATTATTTTTAAACTGCCTCTTGAAGTTTCATGCTGTATCAAGGCACACTTAAACTTTCCCCCCCCAATATGTTCTTTTTTTTTTTTTTTTTTTGTTCTCATTTCCTACATAGTTTCTAACAGTATTTTAGGTTTTTTGGGGAAATATCTGGTCTAAAAGAAGCTGAGAAAGAATGTAGAAAAACTGCATTATTTTGCTTTGGCCAGCTACATTAGGACTTTCAACCATGCCTTTTTGGAACAAAGCAACGGTGTTCCATTTTGTTCACCTTAGGTTTATTAGTTCTTTTTTTCACTTCATTTAAAGTGATGACACATTTCTTGACACTGTGGTGGCACTGAGAACTGCTTCTTGTCCTTTCCTCAAACAGAATTTCTTCAGAAGAGTTGTACCCTCATCATTCCAGCAACTCCTTATTTTCTGTCACTAATAAAAAATAAGTTTTTTGTAGATGTAGTGTAAATATTCAGTAATATGAGTACTCATAAGCCATAAGGCCTTTAGATGTTCAGAGAACTTTATCAAAGTTTATTCTTTAAAAGTGAAAAATAAAACTGCTGACGATCTGCTATGAGAAAACCAAACTAGAAGGAGACCTTGGAGATGAGTATGTCCCTGAGGAGAGATGTCAGCAGATGTGGCTTTGGTACACAAGTCTTCGTGAGGTCCAAACTTCTCCTTAGAAAACAAGGAATAACAAATTCCAGGGAAACAAGCCCAACTGAAATACTTCATGTTTATAATCCAAATGGCAATGGTAATAATATTTGAATAAAAATTACATAATATTAGGTAAACCCTTCACTTCCCATAGGAAAACAGTAAGATAGAAGAACTATGGTATCTGCTTTTCTCTGTAAGATTCATGTGGCTTTTCCAGATATGAAATGCTGTAGGCTATTTTGTGGTGATGCGAGGCAGTGATGGTGGTTGCTGTGGGGTGTGGTTTGTGGTAGTAGTGGTGGTGGGGGCTTTTTGTCACTTTTGGTTTGGGTTTATGTTTTTTTAACCTCTGGAAATAATGGAGCAATAGAGACACCTACTGGTTTTTTTGCAACATTGAAAATTAATAAGTCTCTTGGGAAAACAATAAAATATTTAGCGTTTATTATACTATTTTGCTTCTTATTATAAGTCTTGAGATTTTAAAGAAAGAACATGAATCTAGGGAATTAAAAAAGTCACTGTTCACATTAAATTCATAATCTTTCAGATATGCAATGTCCTCCTGAAATTCCTATTTTTTGACCAGAATATATTCATGAATTCTTAATTACATTAGACTTACTTTAGATTAAGAGAATATAATTCTTCTATTTCTTAATGTGTAATTTAAATGACAGGTGACCAAATATATATTGAGCATAGTGTGGAATAAACTCATTATAACAACCTTAGACTTTTTGGACACCTAATGCATTCTCCATTTTTTCCAGTTACTGACTTAACTTTTGGAACTAGCATCAAAATCCTGTATTTTCCTTTCATTCTTGGAAAAAAAACCAAACATACTTACATAATTACTGTCTGCTTCTATTTCCCTTTCTGATGTTACTGACAGTTCTTGAGGAAAAGAGCTCGGTTTTCACAACTACAGTTTTCTGAAAGATGTGGATAAATACCATATTGAAAGAGCCTGAAAAAATGTTAGATGTTTCATAAGCAACTGGTGGCTTTTGTTTAACAGCCAGTTTGATCACTGTTCTCATTATTTTTGTTTTATTAGGTTCAAGAACAAAAACATTTTACTTTGTGATTCTTGGCTACCTGGCTTTTACTCAATTAAAACCACAATCTGATTATGTACTAATTATGATTCAGAACATTTCCCAGAGGGAGTAGAGGCACGAATCTGATCTAATATGGTGTGACAGCTGGCTGCTATTCCTTTCTTATTATTAACGTCAGTTCTCAAGATGGTCTGTGCCATAGCTTGTTTTATCTGGGGAAAAGCAATGGAAAAATTCGGAGAAAATGTAACATCCTCGAATTGACCAGAGTCCTAGTCAGGGATAGGTAGGTTTAACTCAAATTATTGCGCAACATTCTGAGAGTGAAGAAAACTTGTTAAAACCTCAGATTCGTCACTGGTTCCAAATACAGGTAATTTTACTGAAAATAATTTTATAAAGAACATTTTATTTGTGATTGTCTCCTTGTATTTGACCCTGGTGAGACTGCATCTCAGGTATTGGCTTCAGTTTTGGGCCCCTCATATTTAGGTGCTGAAGGATGTCCTGAGAAAGGTAATGAAGCTGGTAAAATGTCTGTAGCACAAGTCTTACAAGCAGCAGCCAAGGGAGATGGAATTGTTTAGGCTGGAGGATGCTCAGGGGACCCCTTATCATTCTACAATTCCCTGAAAGGAGGTTTTGGTGGGGTGGGGGTCAGACATTACTCTCAAGTGATAAATGATGTGACAAGAGGAAATTGCCTCAATTTGTCCTGGGGGAGATTTAGATTTGACAGTAGGAAAAAAATATTCACTGAAAAGATTGTTGAGCATTGGAACAGGCTGCCCAGGGAATTCACCATATCTGGAGGCATTTAAAAGACATGTCGATGAGGCACACTTGGGGACATGGCTCAGTGGTAGAGTTGACAGTGCAGGGTCAGTGGTCGAACTCTATGATCTCTTTTCCAACCTAAATGATTCTAGCTGGGTCAATGACTTGAACTCTATGATATCTTTTCCAGCTTAAGTGATTCTATTATTGTATGATAAAAAAACTGTCTAACAATTTGTGACTAGGGATTATGCTAATTTAAGTGAATCTTAATAACTCCTTCATGTTCTGAAGATTTTCAGGCTTCTAAGAGGCATTGACCTCAACTAGAAGTTTTACCAGTAGTTCAGTTTTTATTGCAACTCTACTTGATTATTTATTTCAAGAAATGAATCCAGGAATTGAATTTTCATTAAGATCTCTATGAAAGTCATGTATGAAAATTTTTTGAGAGATAATAGAAGACAGTATGTCATATGAGGTCTTTGCACGTTTTCTACAGAAAGTGTTTCCAGTGCTAAAAATAGTGATGTCCAAACTCATCAGAGATAATCTTTTCTGTGGTGAATTGATCACATGATATAGTATTTGATTAAAGGTTTCTCCTGCATCTGATATGGTCCTCCTAGTGTCCTAAGAAATAATCTGTGTACACATGTGTATGTGTATGGTATTTGAAATAAGTGAAAGGCTGTGTTACAGCCCAACAGAGTAACTCACAGGACACAGGATATCACATGAAGGCAAAAAAGAGACTGGTACTTCAACTGCTGAAACAGAACTAGAGACCTCTTCAGGTTAAGGACATAAAGTCTGCTGGATACTGTTTACTAGAAGAACCCTCAGGTCTGAATCATCTTCAGAAGCATCCTGATGAAGATTTATTTTGAAGAAAACTGGTTGGCTGGTACCAAAAGGAGATGAGACATAGCATTATATAAAATAGCCAAATGAAGGACCAAGGAGTGAACTCGTTAGCTAAGTAATCACATGTGAAGAGGCCATATAAATAACATGTGAGAATTTATAAATTTAGTCTCTGTATAACATGGACATATCAGTCTAAAACACTGGAAATTCTTCAAGTTTCCATAGAACTCTTGTTTCCACACCTTAAATGGTCAGCTGCTGTGAGCAGGGGATTTCTTCCTGTAGTTTCCATATTATTTGCTTTGATTTTCTTGATGTTCAGTAAGGTCACTGAACATTCTTTAGTACTGATTCTTGGCATACTTAAGTCTGAGTCAAGAAGTTTATTGAACCTTTAGTAAGAAAGATAAGTTTTTCAAATAGGAAAAAGGGTTTAGGGGGGCAAGAAAGGGATTTTTGTATCTCCTTTGTTCATAAACTGATTTTAACTTGGCCATCAAGGACGTCCAAGCAATTGTTGCCATAAAATGCTGCATTTCATCTTGTGATCTTTTAAGGAGTCAGGTACCCCTAAAAAAGCACCCCAGTTTTGCCTTACATCATGCCAATTACAGTATTTCTGAAAATTTTGTGACCCAGCTTCATTCTTTTCCTTCTCATAAGTGAGAAACAGCATCCTCTACCTGTGGGATAGCAGCTCTGAGGTTGCATCTTAGCTTGTTCATTATTTCACTTCACTCTTGCCTTCATCCATTAATAACAGGAAATTATTAGACAACAGAAAGTGGTAAATTTTCCAGAATTTTTTCAGACCTGAAACCTCAACTAGACAAGTGGAAGAAATATGAAGACCTGTAGAATACCAGCCACAGTCTCTGTCAAACACTGTTTAAAAACATGGTATATCATCATTGTTATTACAAATATGTATTTTATATCTGTTAGCAATGTCATTGTTTTCATTGTAAGGATCAAGGTCAGGGTTTTACACAATACTAAACTTCATCTGTAAATAGATATTTTCATATTGTCCACATTTCAGGATATCACACAAGTGTTTTGTTGCCAAAATCAATGATTCAGCTCACAGAGAACCAAATTTTCTTTTCCCATCAGATTTCTATCTACTAAAAACACATTTCTTCTTGGAAAGAGTCTGTATAATCTTACAATATTGAATTTGCAGCTATTATATATGTATACAATTTGAATATTGTAAAAAAAATATTTTTACAGAATTAAAAACAGAATTAAACAGAATTAACAATGATATTATGGCATGTTCTATCATCATTCCTCTGCAGTGAAATGCTAATTTCTGAAGACATTTTGATGCATTTTTACCCTGTTCTGTGAAAAAAGTATTTTCCAGGAAATTGCATATGAAATTATACCTGTAATTTTCAAAAGGACGTTGGAATCTGACTTTTAAAAAAGTAATGTGATATGGTCTGCAAGTCCCATTAATCTAGTGCTACTGATGTTTTATATCATATCTTCAAAACAAGAAAGAGATATAATTTTTTTTTTGTGTCAACTGATGCATGATATATATGAGAACACTCATATATATCATTCAGTTTTCTAAGCAGTGGTATATGAACTACCTAAGACATTATGAGTATCTAGCAAAAATTGCCATTTCATATCAACTCTTTTATACCACAAGGTTATTTGCATGTATTGAATGAAACACTTTGGGATAACAATAAATAAAATAGAAAAAATTACAACTCTTCAATTAAAATTTCTTCCTACTTTCTGAGGCATTCTTTATTTGTCATCTATTTTTATTTGCTTTGGTCTGCATAATAAATAACATTATGAATTTATAAATGGCTGGGAGATGTAACATTCACATACCTAAGATCACTTTTCTCTGTCTAGTTTCTGTTTCTCTGTGTTCTCAATTTTCCTGTTCATTTTTGTGCCCTGTTTCGGTGTTCTGCTTTACCTGTAGTAGACTGATCTATTTTACAATTAGAAACAAGGACCTTGGGAAGAAAGGGTTACAAGGGAGTCTCTCAGATAATGAAATCAAGTCTACTTCATTACAAGTAACCAACAAACAAGAATTTTATTAAGAATATTCTCCAATATACAGAGAATAGATGCTGTCACTTTTCTTGGTGCATAAAAAACCCCCTGTACCCTGGAGGCAAATGAAAGACCTACAGTAAAGCATCACTCTAAGCTAGAGGAAGAGAGCAGAAACCTTATGGGCCTCATCTCAGAATGGAATATGTTCACAAAAAAATTCCAAGGTAATTTTAGGATATTACAAAATCTGTGCTACAGAAGAGGGTGAAGTGGCACCCAAGTTGCAATCTGATCTGGGGATAAAAAACTTTCTCTTTATTTCAGAACAGCAATCCAGTGAAGATAAAAAGAGTAATCAGATCAGGTCTATATATTTTTTTATTAAGTGTGACTAATAACCAGTGTCTAGGGAAGAAGAAAAATAAAACACATAAGAATTAGAAAAAAAAAAATTAGTCTTAGGGTGGAAGAACTCGAGAAGTCCTCCTTTTCTTCCTGGTTAATCCTGACAATCACACTGACAGATACTTTGAGATTTAGGATTAGTGTATAATTGAAAAGATATAGTGTCTTTTTCAAACCATAGATATATTAAAACCATTGGATATCTGAAAATTCAAAGAAGAAATTCTTAGTTTGCTCTCCATTTATTGAAATATAACTTCAGGAATGCCTTCCATAATTTTTTTTCATGAGTGCTCCTGCCATAATTTAGTGACCACACGATCTGTTTCTTTCAGACCGCTTTCACAGCTAAAAATTGTTTGTTTTTTTTTTTAATTCTGCAACTTACTGTTCCAAAAATAGAAGAAATTGTAATAACTACTGCTTCTGAAGCTTTAGAGAATACTGTAACTCTTATAAAGGTCAAAGTATAAAAGCCCTTGATTTCTTATGCAACGTTTTGCTAATATACATCACTGAGACATAGGAACCGACAAAAAATTTGAAAAGAGATGCCGCCAGTCAAGGAAATAAATGCTGTGTTTCAAATGGTGTGTGTAGAATCTCTTTCAGAACTACTGGACGTGTTGGATGTGTTGATTTAGAGGTCAGACATTTGTTAAATTTAATTTTATTTTTTGCTTCAATAAAATGAAGGTGATAATTTCAAAGTCGCTAACATTAATAACAAGAGACTAGCAGGTATTTAACTTCCTTAATTTAAATTAAATATCTATTTGTCCCCCAGCTTCCTTTACACATGGCTTTACATATACAAATAACATCAGCAGCATACAATCAAGCAGAAGCACCTGAAGCCTGGAACATTTGATGATGCAGGTAATGATGACGATTAAAAATAAAGACACAGCTGTCACTTGAAGAATGGCTCGAATTTTTGAGACTTCTACTATGTAGTTCATGTAGCCTCACAAACTTACCATATGGTTACCTCTTGGGGCATGTCTACACTAATTGGTTTATCTAAAACTGAGATGCATTGAAGCAAAAGCTGCAGTGTAACTGCTCTGATGCAATTGCATCTGAGATAACTGCCAAACCATGGTACTTCTCAAAATATTACTTCTACATGAGGGAAATTTATCTTAAAGCATGTGCTCAACCATGGGGCATGCATTTGTTATGTTATTTTTGAACTGATGCCTTGTCCTGTGTACTGTGTGATTTTTGCTGCAGAAAAGAAAGAATACTCCAATTACACTACTCTTTTAGACAGATATCATATTACCATTTTTATTCATGCCATAGGCCTAAAAATTCATAAATGAGAAGATTTCCTTATAAAGTTATAAGAGGAGCATGTAGGACAGCTGAGGAATGCAACAAAATTTTCAGGAAATGTGAAGAACACGGAGAAGAGGGAGTAAGGATTACTTTCTCTTTATTTAGAATTCTCTACTATGTGTGCTGCAGCTTTGCATTTAGTATCTGATTAACAGATAGATTTGAGTAATGAAGAAACCAGCAGCTGTGGGGTAACAGTGCAGTGTACCTTCAGGAGATGATTATCTAGCAGGCAGCGAGGCAGTGGCCAGAATTAGTGCTCAATGCAATAACTGTTAGAGGAAAACTGAGGACTTTGCAGAATACTGAAGACTTGGATTAAATCTGGGAGGCAGAGACCAAACAATGTGACTATCCAGGGAGCAGCTTGCCTGTTTGTGACATCCCCTGAGGGCAAATTATCTTCTGTGTTTTTACTCCACTGAAGAGTGAATATTTTGTCTATAGGAAGGTACATTAGTATGCTGTACCTGTCTTCATGACTTAAAGTTTAGATAACAGCATATCAACAAATTTTTCAGGGAGGTCAGTAGATCTTCAGAATTTGTTTCCCATCATCACTGAGGGACCTTATGTAGGTTTAGAGAGACCTCAAGTCTGTGTGAAGGGTTGTTATGCATTTCACATGAACATTCTTGTATCATAGGAGAAATCAAGGCTTCCTGTCAGGAAAAGAAAAGAACTTCTTTGCCTTTCAATAAAAAAAAAAATCAAAACAATACAGCCCAAGACTGAATTCAACAAATGTAAAAAAATGCAAGTTGTAATCATTAATATTTTCCAAATAAGATGTTAACACAAAAGGTCCGTCCTCTCAGAGATTTTAGAAGAGTGCTAAACTTTTTTCTCGGTGCAGGCAGGTTTCATGTTTGTGCTAAGGAGAAAACACAGTACTTTATCCAGTTAAATTTCTGTAAGAAAAAACCAGAATTGGATAGGTCAGAAGTTGGAGTTAAGGAATCACTTCCCTAAATAAGCTGAGGATTAAAGCAGTCATGAAATAAACAGGCAGTCTCTGTAGTCTGACATAAGTTAGAAGGGCTAAAACATGTATGTTTCCCCTTGTAAACTGTATTCTTTGTCAGGTAGGACTCTGGAGACCAAAGCCTGATTCCATTCTGTTGGACTCATGTGAGTAGTATAGGAAGAATTGAAATAAGAAAAGACAGATGATGGATAAAAAAATTGAACATACATTTCAGGTATACTTGTTTTTCATAATCCTGTTCATAAGCTTTGTGTTCTTATCCTGATCAATCCTGCATCTGCCAGTTAGGATGTGTCTAATTAAAATGAAGTCCTATTCTGTCAGATGCAGGGTAAGATTGAATTCCAATCTTATTATGGAATATATATCCTTGTCCCAAGAAATGAAAAGGTAAAGATATCTCCAGACGGTTATTTCGACAGGGACACAACCATCAGTTTGGAAGCTAGTGAAAGACAGTTTCAGCCTGTTATTTAAGAATGTTTGGTAACATTTGCAAAATTTGAAATTCCACTTTTCATTCCCCTTATACTGTATTACAGACTTTTCAATTATATGACAGTGATTTTTTAATGAGATAGAGACATGTATGAAGGGCAGCAATAAGCTTAATATCATGTCTGTGCTTTTGGTTTTGCTGCCTGTTTATTCTGTAGATAATGCTCATATTAATTTCATTGCAAGATTGTAAATAACATTGCTAAAATATTATGGATATTGACCCTGAATATTTATTGTTTTGTTAAATTTATGCCTTTGTTAATTTTGAAAGACCCAATATTTTAGTGGAAAATCACTAAATTTTCTCTAGCTTCTTGAATTAATAAATATTGCTACCAAAATTCATTATTTACTTTGTTGAACAGCTATGCTAAAGAGTCTGCTTTACTACTGTTTCACATCCAAAGAAATACTCTGTGCTCACACTTGTGTGTTTTTCCCTGTGTCTGCCTTGCTTATATCTTCAGATTGATAAGACTAAAATAATAATACTGAATTTTGAATTTGACAAATGAAATGAGGAAGCTGACCACAAGGACTGGAGAAGGACAGTAATGTGTTGAGATAAGTTCTAGATGTATCCTCATGGTTGGTGATAACTGATCTGATAACTGACAGCTCTTCTCAGGTATAAAGTATTTCAAGTATGATGTTAGAATCCAAGAATGACAGAGGAATTGAGTTTCAGATTGAAAAACGTCTTGGGAGAGAAGTTTCATTGTATGCAATTTATTTTAATATAATCCGCTGATGGAAAGGGCATTTTGCTGTCTTCTACCTACTGCTGTTTGCTAATTTTTATTGCCATCCCTGCAACTATTTAAAGGGCATGACATCTGGAGAGTTAGTCTGGCCTGTTTTGAAAGTAATAAATTAAAACAAGTTTTCTGTTGAATTAAGAAGCTTAGTATCAGAGAGTATGCAGAGTTGGAAGGGAGCTCTGAGTATCAAGTGCAGCTTCTGTCTTGTCTTACTCACCCATTCTTGTTTGATCCAATTGAACTGAGAGGATTGAGATGTGCAATCTAATTATGAATCAGGAACAGTTTGCATCTTTTGAAAAATGTAATCAGCTCTCCATAAAATTTTCCTGGATCATATTTGGACTAGAGATGAAAATACAGAATAGAATAGAATAGAATAGAATAGAATAGAATAGAATAGAATAGAATAGAATAGACCAGACCAGACCCTTCCAGTTGGAAGTGACTTTCAGTTGGAAGATCTAATCCAACTGCCTGACTGATTTAAAAAAAAAAAAAAATCAAGGCATATTACCAAGAGTATTGTCGAAATGCCTCTTAATCACTGACTAGTTTGGGAGTTTGACTGACCACTTCTAGGGAACGCCTGTTCACTTCAAATTGAGGCAGCACCAACACTGAACCACCCCTTTAGACCAGCTGGTCATGCTGTGTTTGATACACTCCAGGATGCAGTTTGCCCGCTGGGCTGCCAGGACACACTGCTGACTTCTATTGAGCCTGTTGCCCTGGATCCAGCACTGTCAGGTCCCTCTCTTCGGGGCTGCTCCCCAGTCAATGTCCCAGTTTACACTTTTGTCCAGCGTTACTTCCTTCTAAGTTCAGAATCCACCATCCTGTCAAATATCATGGAAATAATTTCCATTAATCATAGCCCAGTGCTCCAAACTATCTAGACCTTTTTTCAAGTCCTCTTGTCCCTCAAGATGGAGAATAGCACCTCCGAGTGTAGTATTACCAGCAAACTTATTAATGGTGCTTTCACTGCCTAAGCCCTGCTGTTCAGTTACTTCTTCACCGAGTGCACCATGTACCAGCTCATCCTGCAGCTGGATAACTGACTAGAAGGATGCTATCAGAGGCAGAATTATAAAGCCTTACTAAAATCCAGAAAACCTACAAACACTGCTGTGTCCGAGTGTGACCTTATAATAGAAAAATATCAAGTATAGGTCCAACTTTTTAGACCAAATCTTTCTAATAACATATTTAACAAAACCCTTGCTAACTGGTGTAACACTGGTCAGTCTCAACCCTTAGACTGGCCTTTCATGTCTTCTCCCTGCATAAATGAATCACAACTCTATACTTTTCCTGTGAAGCCTTGCCTTTCATCCCTTGCTTCCCAAGATCATAGAGGTTCTTCTTTCCCTTGAGCTTCAAGAGGACTTTCCTGGCCTGCCAAGCTGTTCTTGAGCTCTGCTTGTTTGACTTATTACACAATGGTATAGACTGCTCTTGTGCTTCTGAAAGGGGTTCTTAAAAACTGACCAGCATTTGTGGACTCCTGAGACCTCAAAAGCATACTCCTGGGATACTGAGTTAAATAGCTTACTGAATAGCAATAGCTTAAACTTTGTTCTACTGAAGTTCAGAGTAGCAACTCTGCTATCCTGGAAGTGAATGGATATTTCCTATTTTGGCAGATAGAATTAATCTTTTGGCCAAAATTGACCATATAAGAATAGAAGGGGTAGTAAGCAAAATCAGTAAGAATGTCTTCAATTGTATGTAAGATGTTATGACAATATGATTACTCCATTAAAAAAAAATTGACACATACTTTTGTCTGGCAATAAAATGACTACAAAATGAGCTGGCAACAGTCCCAGTCTGCACTTTGTCTCTTAGGATTTGGTACTCTCTTGCTAATTAGTACCAAGACTAAGCTCTGTGCATTTCATAATTGTGAGAGATTTCTCTTACTTTTACTATGTATTTTTTATTATTTATCCATATAGTCCTGTGAAAAAAAAGTGAGACATATGAAAGGTAACTGAAAATAGACATCCTGCTCAGAAGCCATAGGAGCCAAATTAAAGTTCTGAAAAGACCAAGAAGTAAAGCTCTTAATGGAGCAGAAGTTTTGATGGGAACATACAACACCAGCAGGTAAGAACTGCAATTACACGCATTTCTTCTGACCAAGGATGGCTTTTTTTTTTTTTTTCTTGTGTGTGTATTAGTTTCCAGTGAATTTAAAACTGTAAAGCTTAATACCTGAATGCTACAGTTCATCAGACAGTAAGACAATGATTAACACCACTTTAGTAGTGGGATCTCACTTGTATATTACCACTATGGTAATTTGTTCCAAAATTCCTGCTCACTAGGAAAATAAAAGAAAAATAATTGTGGCAAGATAAATGCAAGCTATCTAATTGCAGCTAAAAGGATCTAAAACTTTTTGCACAAACAGGATCAGATAAGCTATGTTTGAAATAGTATCCATTGAGAAAATTCTTACTAAAGCACCTAAAATATTATTTTATACAAAAAAATTCTCCAAAGTTAATATCAAATAGTAATTTAATTACTAATAAGGAAAACCAAGTGAACAAGAACAATATTGTTCTAATTTTAGCTGGATCATATCTCTCACTTTAAGATTTGTGTTGCTGTTTTCTTAAATGCAACAGAATTAAATTGAATAATGGTGTACAGACCAAAATAAGAGTTCATCTTTCTTTAAATTTATGCTGTGGGGTTTTGTTCCACCCTATGAAGCCTACCAAAAACTCAGTGAGCAGTAACATTTAACCTTTAAAATAAATTATCATTGAATTATAATAATATTAAAAATGCCTTTTATGTGCAAGCAAGGTACTTGGAATTCAGATTTTAAAAAGCAGTGAAAGCACAAAAGAAAATCAAGAAGTAATCTATTACTATAGTTGCTTTGCAAATTAAGTAAAATGACACAAAACCTGGCAATATTGAGTGTATGATATTTTTCCACATTTAAAAAATATGCTGATGTACCATACCTAATAAATTAGAATACAAATCTTATAAGTTTCAATGTAGATAGTTTAAAATATAGAAGTGCTTAAAAATATTTTTGTTGGTGAAGCATATCCTTAGATTAAGCTTTAGAGTCGTTACTTTCTTCTTTGTTTTCACTTGAATAGCCTGTACTTTGGGAAAAATGTTCTGGCCCCTCTGAAGGCAACGTGAGCTTTTGGAAAGCAACGGGAGTTCCTACCCTGCAGCTCTGTAATGAGTTCAGTGCAGCTGAAACTCTGCATCTCCCTGAGACTCAGTCAGGTCAGTGGCACTTCAGGTCAATGCAATGGACCACTAGCACAAAGGATATTTCAAGATAATTCCCAAAACATCATTCCTGCAGAGAAACTCAGATATACTCAACTTTAATGCTGACTTCAACAGGACAAAGAATATTTATAAGCTTGCATGACTTTGCTTGAGGTTTAGGAGAGAAAGCAGAGCATCTATAAGAAACTCTACTTTTTTGCAATATATAATTTAAAGAGAAACATTTCTTTGAAGTAAGGAAACGTATGTTCAATGATTCTATAGTGTTTTACTACATATTTAGGCTGACTACACTGTCCATACAAACACATATTTAGTTAAAGTTTAATTAAGATAAAAATTATTTACAACAATATTAAGTCTTGAATTCCTGATTCTGATGAGTCACACTACCACTCCCACAAGAAAAAGAAAAAGAATAAAGAAAACCTAACCAAAAATAAACAAACTTCCAATCACCTGATACTTCAAAATGCTTACTTTTGGATTAAGATGAAAAGCTAAAAATTGTACTCACTGCTGTGTTATGTTTCAAGTCAGCTTAAAAGGAGCAATTGTTTCACATTCAACTTCTGTCATTTCTGTAAAACTTGACCCTATAAAAGATTATTGTTTTACAGAACTGTACTATGAAATATGACCATATTTGTAGCACTGTCTTTCATGTTTCATTTTAGTGCATTTAGCACCCTGGCCTAGTCATAACTGCTTTTTTATGGAATGTCATCATATATGTTCTGGGTATAATGAGTGCATCTTGCCCAAACACGATGAGGTAGAATCACAGCTAATGATGCTGAATGTAAACTTATTTTTGGCTTGCAAGTGCGATGTATAATTTAAATTTTTCGTCTCTTTCAGCTCCCTCTACAGTCAGCAGAGATATTGTCAGCTACAAATAGTGATGCAGTATGTCTATTTTCGTTCCCTGCCTGCACTTGTCTTCTGAAGTTAGTTGGTGTGAAGCCATTCCCTCACCTCTGAGTGGCAGCTTCTTCTGGAAAAGAGAGTGACTGTAGGTCTATCTTGTATTCAATACATCAAACAATAAGCAAAATAATTTCTAAAATATGGATCATTTTGTTATTACTGTTTTTCATTTACTAAATTGTTTATTTGTTTGTGTGCTTGCTTTCTTGTAATAGCTGATTTGACCACAAAGATACATATGAACAGTTTTAGTTCAGGTCTATCAGGAAAGTTTATGGGCTTTTTTGTTGGTTGGTTTGTTTGTTTTAATTTCTTTTTCAGTACTGTCATTACTCTGTTCGTTTCGATGCTTAGAAGAAAAAAAGTTTTTGTGAACAGCTTTGTTTTTCAGGCTGAGATTCATATGAGAAATTTCACTGTAAGCCAAAACCAATGCCAACTCAGTGAGCTGTACAGATGTCAGGAAAGTCAATAAGACTGTTTTGTCAAATTTTGAGGTTTTTTAAGACAGCAATTTCAATACAGCTAACATCCCTGGGACTATCAATATAGTACACTTTGCAGACCTAGAGGCATCTGCTTAGAACAATTTAATTCTGGAGCATTGTTTTTGGATGCTTGAGCATGGCACTTATCACAGTATGTCTCTGGTCTAAAGAAATCCATGAGATGTGCATCAGTAAACTATCATTTCTGGTCATGGTCTGAGAGCATGGCCCTTGGAACTTTATTTACACAAGCCTGATCTTGGAATGGGAAAAAAGACTATCACACAGAAGGATGACCCAGTTAAAGCACAATGTTTTAAAAGGCAAAATCACTTTTCTTCAGTCACACTTTGGTTTGTATTCAACAGCTGATTGTAAATATGGTGCATTGTTATAATCATGCTATTAAAAAAGTACAGAGCTAGAAGATAACCAAACCCTGACAAAATATAGCTTCATATTTTAAATATAGAAATTCCTGTAGAAAAATCTAAACTTCAGAAAAAATTACGTATTTTTAAAATGGTATCATGAGTGAAATACATGCTTTCACAAATGGATTTATTTTAGGATAAAGATAAAAAAGAATGTAGAATTTAAACATCCATAAGCAATACATGCACTTGTTTTCATAAGAATGATGCTGGAGTTTTGCAAACAGAAACCAGTTGATAATTTTTTCCTCTAGGCTCACCATACATTGACTCTTATGCAAATAAAACTTCATTCATAAACTTGGACTTACTCCCAATTTGTATTTGTGCTAGTGAAAAGAGAATCAGACCCATTGATGTTGTGACAAACTGCTACTATTAATGGTTTTTTAAAGGTGTCTTGCTTTTAAATGAATGTAAGGGTTGATTGCTTTCGTACTGAATATTTACTGCTTCCTTCTGTCCTTGACCTTTATCTGAAAGACAAAATTTCAGGATGACTTGGCAAGAGACTTTCCAAAAAAACTTGCACCTGGTATTCCGCAATTTTCTTCTGATTTATATTTCACTGGGAAAAAAATAGAACAAAAAACCAAAGGAGAGGAGAATAACGATATTATCATTTATATATATACATATATATATATATATATATATGTATGTTCAATCAGCTTCAATACATGTACACAGGAAAATGACAAAAATGGATAAATGGGATGTGTTCAATAATTCAGAAAAACTTGTTTAATTTGATCCATCAGTTTCCTCAGAGGATTATAAATCTCTGTCATTGCACTTTTTTAAAAAAAACAGAAAGATAAAAAGCCTACTCTCTTGTCTAATTTGCACAATATTAATTGTATATTTAAACAGTATATTAATTGTATATTTAAACAGTATAAGCAAGGGAAGATGATTTTCAAAGTCCACTAGTGGTTTTATAGCTGTACATTTTAAAATTTGTGATCTCATTCATAGTATTGGGTCTTATACAGTGTTATGACAATCTGGAATTTCTCAGGAGATTCACAAGAAGAATCAGACAGTGTGCAGTGCCCATGCAATGCAAAACCTCTCACTGGTAGGAAAAATTAAGGACTCAAGGTTCAGGCTTGTCAGCCTGTGACAATGTGCAAGTCACCACAAGTCTTTTAAGTATAATTACGCCATAGAAAATTACCATGGAACATTTGAAATGCATAATTTTTAGTGGAAAAAGGTGGAATTATATCAGATTGATCAAGCATGATTTCCCCTTGAGTAATCCATGTTGTCTACTTCTGATGACCTTATTTTCTACTACATGTGTTGTGATAACCTCCAGAATGACCTGTTCCATCACCTTTCCAGGGGTGGAGGTGAGGCTGACTGGCCACTAGTTTCTTAGGTCCTCCTTCTAGTTTACATACATTGCTGACCAGAACAGATTAATGGAGTTTCTACCCGAGAAGTTTACTGTTACAATCTAATTTCTCTTTCAATCTTCACTGATATTGCTTGCAATGACCAAATCTTTAAGTCTTTCTCCAGCCATCATCTCTAAATATTCCATGCAAATGTATTCTTACTGCTTTTGCTAAGACTGGCAAGTCAAGACCAATATGTTGTATTCATTTTCCTGTTTTTATTTTTTGAAAACCTGTTAGATTTTTAGCTGAGATATATGTTTTAGATACTATGTATGATTATTGTACATTAAGGCATCATAATAAATATTTTGCAAGTTAACTAATAACTGCATTTCTTTCACCACGGGATAAAGAAATAGTGAAGGAACAAATGTGAGATAATAAAGGCACAATAGGATAAAAAAAAGTCTGGCCATCTGTAAACAGTGTTCTGGCCAGCGTGCTTGTCTGACTGTGCCCTGCCCTGGTTAGTGCAGTCTCTTCTGTTTTCTGATTAAACACCATTTTTAAGGCATTTCCTGAGACAAGTCTCTCTCCTATGCCCTTGTGCATTTATGAGGTCTGCAGAGGATCCAGCCTGTTGTGTGCCCAAGGTGCCAGCAGCTGGAGTGAGTGTGGGTGCAGAAGCCAGGCTGCAATTGCTACTAGAGATGAGGCAGGTAATTCAGCAAAAAGGTGACATGGCCTGAGAGCCAGGGGTGTGAGTAGGTCTCTTGGAATGAGGCACCTGGACAACAGGGACCATGACAGAGTGTCCAGTCCAACTGCCAGAGAGACAGTGGAATCTGGTGATAGGTAGAGAGACCTGCTCACATGCGTGTGTAAATTGCAAACTCCCTAAAAGCACTGCAACAGCCTGTCTTTTTTTTGACATGATCCTTTAAATGCTGTAAGTTTCTCTTGAGAATTGTGGAGATAATCTTCTGTCAAGATAAACCACAAGAACATGTTTCTATATTCCTTTGGGCAGGTTGTCTGACTTAAATGTGGAGGACCACATCTAGTAAACTCCCTAAGGAGGTTTTTACCACAGCTATTTGTAATGTGGTTAGATTTAGAATACATGAAGCATTAAGGCAATAGGAGTTTCAGAATATTATAAAGTGCAGGGGGAAAAGAATGCAGTAGATTTATTTGATACAAGCAGAATTTGCAATGAAGGTAAAACATCCTTGAAATGTCAATTAATGATGAGTCCTTCTTTCAGAGTCAAAGATTTATCAGACCTTAAGAGAATTGTTGGTATGAATTTGGCTTTCTATATTCCAGATTAATATTTTTATCAACAAGATATGATCTCAAGGTCTCTAGAGTAAAATTCATGCTTAACAGTTTTATAGACATTCCAGTAGACAGAAGAAACTGAAAAAAAGTTGACTAATGGCTAGGGAGTAGGGATGAATCTTACTCAGAGAGAGAAAAATCCTACACACTAGTTCTTCCTCGCTCTTGTTAATCTAATATTTAGAAGAAAGAGTATTGAATACTCTTATTATGACGTGTCTTGCAGGGAGTGAAAGCTTAATTTTTCTCTAAATTTAATTTTATGTTTGAAAATAGCTTCTCACCATTGCTACATAGTACATTCCTACTTCTAAAATATTAATTTTCCACACATTAAGATGTCACAATAATTTGTATTCATTATTATCTATTATTTATATAAAATGCAGTGTATCCTGAGAGTTGGCATAGTAAATTGATGTCAACCATAGCAACATTAAGAAAGCTGTTTTGGGAAGAAAGGCTGAGTGGCGCATGATTTATTTCTTAAAATCTCCTGTATTTTTTTTTCTTTAGCAAAACACTCTGTAGTTATGGTTTTTCTCTATGTAAAGTCCATAAAATACTGAGCACATGTAAATGGCTTTAGTGGTGTTAATAGAGAAAGAAAAAAAAAGTAAAAATTGTTGTCTGCTTTCCTGAAGATGTCTATAATGCCAAGAGATTTTTTCTTTTTATTTATTTTCATGTATTCATAGCTCTGCAAATTATTATTTTGTCGTCATATAGTTTCTTAGCTAACTTCAGTATTTTTTTAGACAAGTACATTCCTGGAATCCTATTCTAATCCTGCTGTTTTAGTTAACAAAGGAGATTCCACTTTCCCATGTATTTAGACATAAATTACGTGGGGCTTGAATCAAGGGGGGTGGTGTTAATAGGGGGCTGAACCAAGAGAAGGAATTACTTCACTAACTGTATTTCTTGTCAATCATGCTAATTTGCAAAACATAAAAATGTTGAAACCTTACATCCTGCATGCATTCTGCCATAAATGCACCTGGAGGACCTTCAATAAATGGTAACCACTTCTCATTTTAATCTTGTTTGGTTTGTGATTTTAGGGTTGATAAGTCATCAGCTACAGTAAGGAAGTGGTTCAATAATATGCATTTTGTGTCTCTTCAGCACTGAAGAGACATATTATCCAAGACAAGGTTTGATTCTCCTGCTTCATTTTGTTTACGTTCTGGATTCCATTTATTCTTTCATGTTATTTAAATAAATAGTTTCATTACCCAGAAGAGTTTATAGTGCTCAGTTGAAAATGAGTATACACTGAGAGTCTAAGGAGATTTGAATTCATTCCTAATTGACACAATGCTTAACAAGTCTCAGTTAAAATGAAAGTTACTTTCTGCGATGAATACTTGATATTTTGAAAAGTCTAGCAGTAGAATCTCAGTGTGACTATAGAAGTATTCTTAACATTTAAGTTCGCAGGCTGCAACCTTTACCAGAGGCATAGCATGATGCGTGCCTGTACATATATGCGCTTAGAATTTTCATCATGTCAAGGGAAAAAACAATTAATTACTTTATTAGAAAAGAAGTGGCCACCTTGTCAGAAATGCTTATATTTATATTAAATTTGTTTCAAGTTTGCATCTTTCCTGCCACACAATGCATAAATAGGGTCTTACAGTGATGCAACTCAAGGTAAGAAAGAGGCACTTCTGTTACTAGCAAAGCAAAGCAGGAATTATCCAGAATTGGGAACATTGTTTTCCACAAAATTTTTCGTTGACATAATATGCAGACAAAAATAACACCATTATGAATATATATATATATAAAATGGATAAATTGTTTTTTAAAATGTGGAGACATTTTTTCTTTTTTTTTCCTGTTTCAGCTTTACAAATAATAGTCCTATGTACAGTGATTTTGGACACGCTATTTTTATTCCATCTGCAAATATATGCTGATTCCAATAGAAAAGTGTCGAATGAGAATATGACATTAGGTGTCTTCTAACTGAATGCATCCTGCCACACCATGGATTTTTTTCTGTGATTTCAAGCTATTTCATCTGTACTAAACAGTAAAACTAGAAACCGATTAGCATTGGCTGAGGCCACAGTCTTCAAAGAGCCATTGCATCTGAACAAAGAATAGATGGACTTCTACTGACTCTAGATTTTGCTAGCAGATTAGCTATTGAATGAGTTGTATTTTTGTAGCAAAAGCATATTGCAACCCCTGTACTGGCCCAGAATTTAAGATAAAAATGTTCAGGAAATATCTATAAGATAATATGGAGCTTATTTAAAAAATTTTAAAAAATGTCAGTGGCAAAAGAAATGCCAATAGAATGGCAAAGGCTTATTGATAAAAGCATAAATCTCAGAAAGCTAAGTATTCTGGCTCCTTCTTCTCCTTCAACAATAGGAATTTTAAAGTAAACCAACTCTTACAATCATGACACAAATCTAGGATAGTCTGCAAGGTTTGTTATATCTCTGTTCTTGCTGTTAATTGAACTCCAAAAATTCTTACTTCATAGTATATGTCATTATGTATTATAAATTTCAATCTGAATTCCCTTTTCTTCAGATATACTTGATACTTTATTCCTTAAATTTGCTCTACTTTGAATTAAAGGCTAATTCTCTTGTCATTCTTAATTTTCTACTTTTTTTTTCCTGCTTTGTGTCCTGAAATAGTGGTCATCTTTTACAAAACAAACTTATCAAAAGGACTGGGTCATTGTGGAGATGGTATAGCCTTCTCTTTCAGCAAAAAAAATGTGGAAGAAAATGTGTTTTAACACAAAGTAATTTTTCCTTCAGCTGCTGAGTAAGAAGACAAGAAATGCTGCTCATATTTCACCTGTTTAATTTTAAATTAAACACAGCAAAAATATGTAGAGAAAAAGAAACATCTAAATTGCAGAGTCCAAGAGGCAGTTAAATGCAAATTTTGCCTTTTATTCATGCTAATGTTATAATTCTCAGTTTCAAATTCCTAGCTTTGCATTGTTTCCAATGTTACTTCAAAATTGAAATTGATATCTCCCAGAAAGCTATCTTCCACTGAATTTATTTGTAATTGCATATAAAATACACAATGGATTGTTTGAGTAGTAAGGGTTTGGTAGCAGAAGGGGGCTAGAAGGGTTGACTTCTGTGGAAGCTGCTGGAAGCTTTCCCCACGTCCAGTAGACCCAATGGCAGCTGGCTCCAAGACTGATCTGCCACTCTGCAAGGTAAAGTACATCAGCATTGGTGGTAATGGCCCTGGGGTCACATGTATATAAGAATAAAAAACCCTGTACAATCAGAACTGGTGTAACTGCAGCTGAACAGGAGAGTGAGACTTTGGAGAGAAACAGCTCTTCCAACATGAAGGAAGGTCTCCCAGGGCTGGAGCAGAGATCCCCTGCAGCCCATAGTGAAGACTGTGGTGAGGAAATCTATCCTGCTGCAACCCATGGAGGTCCACAGCGAGCACAGATACACCTGCAGCCCCTGGGGAACTCACACTGGGACAAGTAGGTATGCTTGAAGAAGTCTGGGACCCCTGGGAAGCCCACACTGGGACAAGTAGATATGCTTGAAGGAGTCTGAGAGCCCTGGGAAGCCCACACAAGAGCAGATGTGCTGCCAGGACTTGTGACCCCTTGGGGGCCCTATGCTGGAGCACAGGTTTGTGAAGTCAGTCAGAAATTCATTTGGAGAAATTAATGGAAGATTGTCTCGTGTGGGTGGAACCCCAGCAATGGAGCAGGGGAAGAGAGTGAGGAGGAATGAGAGGCAAAGACAATCCCTATTCCCTGTCCCCTCAAGACAAAGAGGGGAAGAGGTAGAGATAATCAGTAGACAGATAGGGGGAAGGCATTTTGAGATCTGTTTTTACTTCTCATTATCCTACTCTGATTTGATTGGCACTGAATTGAAATAATTTCCCTAAGTCAATTCTGTTCAAACAGTTCCTGGCTGTGGACCTTAAGCATACAAGAAAATCCTTTAAAAATCTTGCTTTAAAATTGCTAAATTTTTCATGGAGGATTATTATTCCTCCAAAACCAGCGACCCAGTTCAACCTTCCAACTACTAGAACATGCATGATGCTCCAGAGAGACACTTGTGTGGAAAGACCCCAGGATTTACATATTATAGCAGAATTTTTTCGTCTTTAAAAAAAAAAGCAAAATCTCTTGAGGTTGGATGTTATATAAACACCTCAATTGAATGATGTTAACTAAGTACTGGGTGTCTTCTCAGATCATAGCATGACTTAGGGGGCAGGATGCACCAACACATTCCACCCCATGACTAAAGCAAACTTCTCTGGGCCTTGTATTTGTTTTCCTTTGAATGAATCTAAATGACAATATTAAAAAAACAGATATTTTATTCCACTCTGCCTACCTGTTAATGCTTTCATGAGAGTGTATATGTGTTCCATATTTGGAGCACCGCAGCTGGAGATATTTTGAAAAATCTACATATGGGGAGGCTGTTGATCTTCTTTAAATTACATGAATGGATAAATTATACAGGTACATTCAAGAGAGAGATAAAATTTCTGTCACAAGATCACATACACAAACCTTGTTTTGAGAGATTATCTCCCTCCCAAGGTTACCCTGAGAAAGTAGGAAGGACCAAACTTCATTAAGGATACTGAACTTGCATTCCAAAAACATAAGCCTGAAAAATAATTTTCAAAACTGTTTCTTGGAGACATTCCAAGGGTTGATCGACTTAAATACAGTGGTTCTTAGAGATAGGACATTAATTTAAAAAATCATTCCCCTGGTAATTTTGGGAAATTTAACAACCAGAGAAAATATTGCATTGTAAAATTACAATATTTCCAGTAGATTTTAGTATAAAATCAAATTACTGGTCCCCCATATTTGCCTTAGCATTTATTTTACTAGTATTTTTGATCAGACTCGTGTCTGGTCTCTGTAGTAGACATGGAGGAGCAGTAGTCAAGGGCTTTCAACTTCTCCTACATCTTAGAACATGCTCCTTGGCTTTGTCATACATACTCTATTCTCACATCTGACATCCTCATACCTAACTTGGCTCTGGATGAGTGCAGTCCTTCATTATACCTGCCTGTGTACTGCAGAGGCACCATTCAAATTTGGTACACAGGAGAAGGACTACAGTCAACTACAGAACAGAAAAAGGAAAGCTGAAAAATCATGGAGTCCCATTTGTTAGCTTCATGACAACACAGCTTGGTTGTATCTTTGTGTGCTTCCAGTACGTATAGAAAAAAAAAAGGTAAAGAGAGTAAATAAGTGCTCCTTCTCTCCCTGCTTCCTTCAAACAAATGAGTAATTAGGTAAATAAAATTTTTCCCTAGGGCACTGTAAGGCAACTTAGAGCTCTGGCTGTGATGGATCAGTTTATCTAAATGCAGTGTAATGATAATTATGAATGTTTAAACAATTTGCAAAAATAACCTGTTTTATTTCTTTTATTATCAAGACAAAAATGCACATGTAGGCATGCAAAGCTACACATATTTGCATAAAACCCCTAAAACCAACCCTTTCATGTATTACAGGATAAAAATATTTAATGAAATGTCTTTCAGGTTTTCAAAAATATGATTAATTGCATAATACAACTTGTATTACACACAAGTTGTATTGAAAATTTCTCCGCATAGTGGTTATATAGCCCTGGAAGACTCTTAGCTACAAATGTCATGTAAATGATGCCATACCAAGTATTATTGTTTTGGATGTTATTCTTTGTTAAACTTGTACTGTAGTGTTTGAATTAATTTAATGTATTTCTTTTTGTGTATTTTCTAACTAATTCAAGAGAACACAGTTCTTTCCTCCCATTTGAGAAACAGTTGATAGCTTGCTATATTACAGGAATAAAAATTAATAGAAATAAGCTGATAAAAATGAACTTGCATTGTTAAGTTTCACCTAGCAGGATGACCTAACACTGCAAGAGAAATAATGCATTACTTGGATTACATTTATTACTGTAAAATTTATTAGTGCCTCAGATGCTTTCAGATGTTATGAGATGAAGAATGTATCATTATATAAATACATGTGCTCATATCAGCAATATATCCAGAATTTGCAATAAAAGGATAGAGATTTCCTTTCTTACCAAAACAGTTGAAATCCTTGACTGAATTATAAGTTATGCGTATACTAACTGGAGGTTAAAATGTTTCAAGCCAGCTGTGTATTAAACCAGGACACTAACTTTCCCAACAAATGAAAGTTGAATGCCTATTAAACAAATTTTGTGCAATTTTTGAGACATTGTCTGAAACTTCAATATGAAACTCATTGAGAGAAAAAAAGATAGCTAGAGTAAAACCAGTGGAATATGCAAATATCTCAATGTTTGTTTATCATAAGCTTTATTAGCAAAAAGAAAGGTCTCTTGTTTCACATTCAGGATAGGTAGGCATGCCCAGGCACCTCCCCTAAGGGTAGTGGGGTTTTGTACTGTCTTTTGCAATAGATTCTGGGTATGTTGCTACACTTGGATCATGTGCAATCCTCTGGTGGAAGGCCTCAGGAAAGAGCCTGAGGGCATTTTAGAGGGCTTCAATGTTTTTCTACACCTTTTAAGACATCAGAGGTGCCTCTCACATCAGCAATTGAGTCAGTTATGCCACATCAAACCTTCCTCTGGGAGGAGAGAGGTGGAATTTTACTTCTAAGCACCTGTGTAGGGGAGGACAACCACCATGATAAAAGGCGCCATCCGACTCTGCAGGATTTGCCTCTTCTCAGTGTCAAAGATGCCCTCTTCTGTCTTGTGGGAATTGCCACCACACACCCAAAAATTTACCTCTTACCCCTCAGGGATGCAAACCTGGCCTCAGCAAAGCCCTCTGGCCCCTCCACAATTGTTTTGAGTAATAAACCATTAATAATGCAGTCTCTCAGAAGGTGGAGGTGTAGCTTGGTGGGCACCTGACAACCAACCAAGGTAAAACATTCCACGTACATAAAATGAGTCAAAGTAATTAATCTCTTTGATACTATTAGCAAAACAGTATAAGATCATTTGGCATGAAACGTCTTGGCCTGTAGTTTTATTGGCAGAATCTTTGAAAAGTGGAAACAAAATGAAACAAAATATCCAGAGTTATCTACATTATAATTTTGACAATATAAACCCATCAGACTACTTTTTTAACAGATCTCAAGCTTGAATATTGAGGTTGATTGCAACACTCATCAGAACTGCTTTTAATTATTTTGTGTAAATGGTATGGTGTTCAAAAGCAGTTATTTCCTTTTTGTGTTTGAGACTTTTTATAGGAAAGAAGTTCTCCTCTTCTGATAAATATATAATGTTAAATAAATAATGACAATTATCCCCACAACTGATCACCTAGCTAGCCAGGTTATATTTAGAAAAACTCTGTACCCCACCTGTTCAGATTATTTTCCTAAAACTTTGAAGGTGTCTAAATTTAGTTTTTGCTTTATAACTATGGAAACAAAGCCATCAGAACAGAAACTACTTTGTCAAAGACAGTTACATAATAATGTAAAAGAGCTCTTGCAATGAGTTTATGAGAGGATAACAAAGACAATACAATGGACTGCAGTGGGACAGTGAGATAATATTTATCAGAATGTCAGGAAGCAGTCTGAGCATATAGATCACCTCACCTTTGTCAAGATTTCTTTTGAAGGTCACCACAGGAAAATTTTGATGAGGAATTTGAAGGAATACGATGCTGCATCTTTGTAGCTGTTAACAGAAATAAAAAACAAAGGTATTTCATCTAAAAGTGACCACATGTGTGCTACAGATTTTGTCTTGGATTCTTTGATTGTAAGATTAACAGATGGTGAGTGGACCAGGTTGTTGCAAAGAAATCAAGCTATTTGTGCTGGATATCACAAGCAGGTAGTAACTTTCCACCTTCTAACCTTTCAAGGTCATTTTTTCCACAAAATCATTGTTTTCACAAAAGCATAGTAGGGCCCATGATGGAAAACAGCAGCAACGAACTTAGGCTATCGACTCTTCCAAAACCCTTTCTCCTGGTAAGACAGTGTTTTATTAATAACTAAATAAGTCATCTTTACTTAAAAAAAACCAAAAACAATCTGTTTAGATTTTGTTGCCTAGGAAATCTGGCAGTGCTATAGTATTTGAGGTTACTAGATGAAATACAGGTGAAATCCTGTAAGAAGGCACATTACAAGTGTGTATGAGGTGATCAGTTGTTACTGCCGTAAAATTTTTTCTTTTTTTTTTTTTTACTTTTTATATTGAGCTATTATTCTTATATGATGTTTTAACTTTCTTTTTGCTTTTATAAATTTAAAAACTTTCATAGCTCAGAAAAATAATTTACTATGATACACAAGGTTAAATATCAATTACTATAATTCTTAATTCGTACAATAATGCATTTACTGAATGTATGGAAGCCTTGTGCCATCAAAGGATGGCACAGTAGAAGGATCTAGTGCCTGATTGAGCAAAATTTACATTATGCACCCTAAAAAGTAGCCAAGGAGCTAAGTAGCTACTGAGCAAGTAACTCCCCCACCAAGTCTGAATAATGAGACCAACTGCAGTTGGAATGTGTTCTGCTTCGAGGAGATCCTTGGTGTCAAACTTAATACTGGCACATGATCCCCTATTGTCCATGCTTAGCCCAGGGAAAAATACTTCTGATAAGTTTCTCTGTGAATACATGTTTTAAAGTTTTAATGAGGGAGAATCCCAGTGTTCCCAGTGTAGGATCCATCTTTGAAAAGCAGCTTAATTGAACTAGGTAAAAATATATTTATAAGTAATTTCCAAGGAGTCAAGACTACCTGCCACTTAGGATACATTCTACATTATTTTAAATGTCTATGACTACCTTATCTCCAAGGAAAACAATAAGAATTTATATGTTACCAGGTGGCTGGGAAAATAACATTAAAACCAATTTAAATATAGGCTGGTAGTTGGCACTCACTGGCGCACACTCCATAGTCTCACAATCTTCTTCAACAGGAGATTGCAGGCATCCTGGAATGATGAATTGATATACCTATTTTCTATGAATTGGTCTAATCAGTGACCTAATCAAAATTTCAGGCTTCAATAAGAGATTCTGGGCCTGAGTCTCCTTCTTTAATTATGTACTGTGTGAATAATTTTTTTTTGTTTGATTAATCCACAGGGTGCCCAACATTTTTTTTTTGTCAAAGAGTAATCATTTCTCTATTCACTCTCTCCATACAAATAATGATTTTTTAGATATGTAGCTTAGCCTTTACTTCATTTTTTTAAAAATTCTTTACTGCTTAGTTTATTTTTACATTGCAGTTATTTCGCAGTGCAAATAACCTATTTTTTCCTTTCCTTGATTATTTCTACAAATCAATACTATTAACTCCTTTCACGAACACAAGGCCAAAAAAAAAAATTAAAATTTGAAGTGTGGGTGATTTACAGTTAATTTCTTAGTGATTTGTAGTAATATGTTTCTCTTTTCAATCTTCAGCAATGTTTGACTATGTATACTCAGAAAGCCATGATTCTGAAGTGCTAGAGTTTTTCTCACTAGGAATAGTTTAGGAACTATCTTTGTGCATATGCACAATTACTTTGTTAAAAATAGGGAATAGTGAGTTTGTGGGATTGTCCCATTCCCCTCCCCTTCCCCGCAAAATGTTTTTTGTTTTCTTTTAATTGATTCACCTATCTCTCAATATCAGGAAATTCTTCCAGATCTTGTGTTTTGGTTCTTCTGAAACACACTATACCAGCAAATTTCAATACTTACTAATCACTTTCTCTTCTGAATGATTTAGGTAAAAAAGAAAAATAGAATTTCTAGTAGAAATAGATGTAGTGGTTTGCAGTCAAAATATTTCTTGCTTTCTTTTTAAATATAAAAAATTTCCCTTTTACTTTTAAAGTAAATTATCATTAATTTGGAGGTGGCAACGTTTTCTACCATCTCTGGTTGATTTGTATTTTTATGTGTGTCTAAGAAAGCAATCTAATCTAAAATTTAATTTTAAGCACTATGCAAAAAATTCTAATAAAACCTTCATGGAAACTATAAACTAAAGGGCTTATGCCAAGCAAATTTTTGTGCCAAGATATGGACAGAGTTTTAAAATGATAAAAATTTATAGAATTTAATCTTAAATTAGATTTGATTATATGGTAATGTGTGGTCCTAAGAGAAACAGAATAAGTAACAGACTTCTCTAAAATAACAGGAGTATTCATGCAAACATAAAGAGATTGGCTTTATGTGCATATTTCATGTCTACATAGATAATGTCATTGAATCACATTCTATTTGAAAATTCTAGAATTCTGTATCACGGCAATACTGTACTTTACATAGAGCAAAGTCTGTCTGAAGACAGCTGAATAAATATCATATTTTTCTGAAAAAAAATTTATACATTTTTCTTGAACATTCCAGATCACAAAGTGATACCTTTTCTTCTTGCTATGTAGTTGATAGAAAGTACAGGGACCAAAGTAAACAAGAAGAGTTAATTTTTTTCAATGTTCTCTAAATAACTCAGAGGAAATGAGGTAAAAAAGAGATGTTTTTGATGTCAGGAATATAACAACACTAATTAAGTTTACCATCCTTAGAAATGTTGGCTTAGTCCTACTTAAAACTAAACAAACAGATTATGCTTGGCTCAGAAAACAGACAACTCATTTTATAATAAAGTAATAAAAGAAATTAAAGCAGCAATCTGTTCAGGTGAAAACATTTCAACAGTCATGGATTATCAGCCTTAACACAGGCAGCCCAGGAGTACCTGTAAGAGTTGTTACTTTTGCTTGTTTCCTGATAGCTATTTTTCTGGCCAAATAAAACTGGCAGAGCAGACAGACTTAAATGACTTCCACTTTAAATTGAATAAAGATTAGTTAAGTTTTTCATCAATCAAAAGTGAAAATTTACATCAGCCCTATTTGTGCTGAGGTAATTTTTCACCTGTCTCTAAACAGATTGTATTTCATGTTTATCCGAAATATATCTTATTCAGTCATTAACAGCCATTTCCTGATTTCAATGTTCTCTCTTCATTCATTAAAAAACATCTCAAATATAAAAATATATTTTATTGGGGAATATTTGTATTCATGCAAAGTTAGATTTCCATTAGAAAAAAAAAAAAAAAGAAAAAAAAGCCACAAAACAAAGAAACAACAAAAGAAAACCCAGCCAAACAATTTCTTCAAAAATTTATTGAGTATTATGACTATTTTTACCTTTGTGTCTTCACAATACAGGATAAAAAAGCAGCGTTCTATCTGATACTGATTTTTTCTTTTTCTTTTTTAATTTTGCTATATGTAATTGGCTAATGTTGATCAATGGCATAGAATTAGACCTGAAGTTGAATGCTCTTTGGACAGACAGAAGAATTGTGAACTATGAATAATGAATTATGAATAATGCTAAGTCTGTTTATAATGATTTAGGGAATCTCAATAATTCCAGGTAAAATCTGATAGGATAAGTCTGGAGGAGGCAATATTTTTTTTCTTCTTGTTGTTATAATAAAAAAACACAGATCTGAGAAAGAACTTTTATGGTAATAAAAATAATAGATAAAAAGAAGTTATGAGCTAAAATGAAGGATTAAGAATGGATGGCTGCCCTGAAAAAACATGCAGAATATCTTTAGGCATCAACACAAAATATGAAGTAAAGGGAGACATGATTGTACATCTTTGAGCGAGACATTCTCATATCCATTCTTCTTTTACCTGAAAGACTCTGGATCTGAGAGGACACAAATGAAAATAGAGGGGTTTTTTTACAAAAAGCACTTGGAAATATTAATTTACTTTGACCTAAACCTGAAAAAAACTTTACTAAGAATGAAAAAATCTTATGGAAATAGTCTCAAAGAATTTGGATCAAAATGTGCCTTTCTGTAGAAGCAAATCAGAATGGTTAAAAATGGAAGAGGCCAGAGTGAGTCATCAAGTCCAACCTCTCCTAGAGTACATTCCGCAGGATTTTGTCCAGACAGATCTTTAATACCTCCAGTGAGAGCGAGAGAGAAAGAGAGAGAGACCCTCAGCCTCCCTGGACAATCTCTTCCAGTGTGTGGTTACCTGCACAATAAAGAAGCTCTTCCTCATATTCAGGTGGAACTTCCTGAAACACAGGAGGGTTTTCCTATTATTTTATCTAACAACATACCTCATTTATAATCTTAAACTACTGACAAATTTTTATATATTGCCAATGAGTTTTTTCTGAACAATACAGCAAGCCTCCCTGCACCATCAACAACTGAACTATATTTTGCATCATTCTGAAAGATGACTATATTTGTTTAATTTCAGTGGCTGGTCATATTTCAGAGTTTTTCAATTCAAGCATATAATGCAAATAAGAAAATGTTTATTACAAGTCTTGTTGATAAATTACATCAATAAAAGAAATTCCTAATAAAAAAAGAACAAGTCTGAAGATTAAAAATGCCATATATAATAAACAGATAAAAACTTGTATTTAATAACAGACTCTATGGAGTTGGCAAGATGGGTGTCACTTTGTCATCCTGGCTGGATTCTCCCAGTCTTGCTCTCAGGTCAGCAAAGAGGTAGATTTTTCCTGGGTGGCATCTTGCACGTATAACCACCCCTGAATCTGTAAAAAAACATTCAGTTTCACTGCTTGCTGATTCCTCCTTCTCCTTAGAACCAAGGTATTGCTACAAGACAGAAGGCAACAGGCCCCTGTCCCCCCTGGTGTTTGCTCAGACCTTAGCACTTCAGCCAATAACAGACTGAAGCAACCTCAGGTAAGTCAGTGGAGATGCACAGACTTGAAAGATAAATCTATCAAGGGGAGGATTTCAGAAGGTCTTATTATGCACTTTTGTGATAGATTGGTTAAAGTTCTTTGCTTTTTGTTTTGTTCTGAGTTGTTACTTAGTTTTTCTTAAAACCTCTGAAGTCTGTGGGCATCCTAGTGCCTTTCATCTGGAATCTGAGAAAGCAAACAGTGACCTCCATTTAAGTTTAGATTGCTTTACCTTACTCCATCCCTGGAAAGATTTGAAGAACTCCAAATAAAAAATGAAAGATTGGTTTCCTTCTTTGTGCATATTTATTCTTTACACTATTTAAATACACCAAATTTTAACTTTTCTGTCTTCATCTTTCATAATAAGAGGAATATTTTATGGAATAAATTCAAAATTACATTATGTAAGTAGTAATGTCTAATTTCACTTATCACTTTTGGGTCTATTCTGTACTTCTTGGACATCCTAGTAGGTCATTCTCTCCATGACAGATTATTACTTGTGTTACTTTCATAGTTTGAGAAATAGACTAAATTATTTTAGTCTGTCTATTTTAGATATCAATTACAGGAGATGTGGAGTTCAGAAGAAGTTATTTTTCATCTCTGTATTTGGTTGTGTTCCAAATTGAGGGTGAATATAGCTTGTCCTTTTGATTTATATGCTTCTACATACAAAAAGTTGCAGCTATATACACAGGGACAGAATTAGGTCCACTGGGTTATTACTATTCATTGAAAAAAAAAAGCAGAAAATCTTCTGGTATTGCAGTCTTCCTCATTTAAAACCTGTTACAAGTGGAAGGTAAGATCCATTTACAGACTTTAACTATATTCTTCTGAAAAAGAAACTTACTTTTCTTCTCTGATGTCATTTAAAGGGTAAGGGAGAACATACTGAAATAAAATCATGTATCTTCATTCCTTCAAATAAACCAAATGACCTTTTCTTGAAATTTGAAGTATTATGTTTTTCATTAAGTGTTTCACATTGTGCAGTTTTCATCATGTGACTCAGCAGTGGGAATAAGATTGTTACTAATGGACAGACACACATGATAGCTCTACTTAAAATGTAAAGTCAAAAAGCTTTAAAACCCTGTTGAAATGCTAGTTTTACTTGAAATGTCATAGAAGATCATGTGCTAGAATCATACCATCTTAATTCTGCAAAATTAATTCTATAAGCTTACATTTTTGGGAAACTGGGGAAATATAAATTTTCTTTTCTTTTTCCTATCTTAATGGCTAAATCTCCACTCTGTCAGTGTGCAAGGCTTTAAAGAATAAATTCTGATATTATCGTTTTCATGTGTGAGGGTAAAAGTAAGTGGAATAGTCTCTAAGGTCAGGCTGATGCAGAAGAAGGAATAAGCAAAGCACAATTGACAACTAAGAGGGAAAACATGCTTTAGCCACAAGTCAAATCAAATTGCCATAAAAGAAAGCCAAATTTGAATAAAGAAAAAGAAAGTCTTGGCCTACATACACAACCAAGTTACATAAAAATAAATAGTCCTTATGTCTTATGAAGGAACAAAAAAGTGAAAATTAACTCTTACAATAAAATATCACAGCTTGGCACTAATGAACAGATTCCAAAGTGATGGCAAATGCACTCCATGGAATCCTAGTGCCTCAAGCAAATTTAAAATAAATAAATAAATAATGAAAAGAGAAATGAGAGAAAAAGGAAACGTTAATGAGAACTCAAGACAACCTAGTTCTAAGAATACCACAATATGATTTACTGAATTTGCTTTCAGTGATTAAAATATAGATGAAAAAGATAGAGTTCCTGCTCTCTTTTTCCAAACCACAAAAGACAAAAAATAAGCAAGACTTCAGGAAAATTCATCCTAAGATGTCTGACTTCATTTCAGATCCCCAAGGAAGTTCTGACAACTAGACATACCATCTTTCACATCACATTTTAACCTTAACTAATGAGAAGAGTACTTGTACTTGAATCTAGAAAAAAGAAATAATCAAATCTCCTTATGTATAGGAAACTCATAAGTAATATAAGCATATTTTCCAACTTTTCCTGTATTTGCATCAGAAGAGACATTTGTCCCCAAGAGTCTGTGAAAGAAATAATGTAATAATCATCTGTAAACTATTGATATGACAGTAGGAAACAAATAACTGATTAACCAAGAACACAATTCCCTACTGCTAAATTACTTCATCTGGTGATTTTTTTAACCATGTTTTTGAAATAACCACATGGTATTATCACCACATACAGACACTAAGATCATTAATTTATGTCCTACTGCAAAAGAAAAAGGATTATGCAATGAAAGACAATAAGAGAAAAAACCAAATTTTTCCCAATAAATAAGATCAAAAATATTAAAAAATAGTAATATTATTTATAATTCGATTGAATGTATATTAAAATTGGTAGTTATCACGATGTAAGTACAGAATTTGTTTCTGTGTCTAATATGCCTTTTTTATGGCACATGTTATATGAAAGATGAGAGGTTTCACATATAATTTTGCTTAGATAGATTAGATAATAGCTTAGATAATACTAAATAACCCTAATATTAAAAAAACCCACCAAAATTATATCCAATATTAAAACTGTAACAGAAGGATAGTGTTGATTTATTTTCTTTAATACTGGGTTTAGTTGTGTAAATTCTTGAAAAATTCTCTTCAGAAACAAAATTTTTTGTTGTTCTGCTTTGAGAACAGTGTAAACAAAAGTAGAGAAACCCTTCTCAAATGAAGGAAAAAATTCTTTAGATATCTGCAATCAAGTATTTAACTGAGCTTGTAATCACTTCTACTGAAACTAATAACTCTTGCCATAAATAGATAAATAAATAAATAAATAAGAGAAGGGACATGTGCAGGGCTGAGTAGATTTGGGTTTAAGAATTATTGTCAACATGCAAACAAAGCTATGTACTTCTATATTTAACATTGCCTTTTCTACTGAGCAACAGTCGCTTTGGAGAATATTATTTCCTAAGGAAAGATTAGGCTAAGAGGCTTGGTTACCATGGCTCTAGTATTTAGTATACATATTTGATAAGATTTCCTATGCACTTCCTCCTATGTTACAACTTCAATTTATCATTTTGTTTCTGCAGTACAAAGGAAAATTAATAACTGAAAAAAAGTACAACACTTCTAAAACAGAATACAGTCTCCCATTCAAAAAACTAGCCATTCATAGCTTCCTTGACAAGTTTTCTATGTTTATGTCTCATAAACCTTGAGCTTAACAGGCAGTGAATAAGGAAAAAATATTTTTCGCATAGACATCTTGAATCTTACAGTACAAGTATGGAGCATGGGTAACGATGGAATATCCTCATCTTCTGTTGTCAAAAAGAAGGTCTTCTATTGCCTATTGTACTCACAGGACTTTCAGCAGAACTTTTAGGTATTGAAGTGAAATGTAGATTTAAAACTTTGGTTCAATAGGTAGCCTTGTTCGTATACCACATCCTGTACTATTGCAAAGAACATCAGATAGGAATTCTCCTTTGTAATCCACCATTGGTTTTGTGTATAAATGGTTATCATCATAAATTCTTAAAACAAACGAACAAATAATCCAAAAGCCCTGACCAAACCGGCAAAAAAACCCAACAAAACTCATTTAAATCTTCCTTAGGTCAAGCATTGAATAAAATCACAACTTTATTTTATGATTCTGTACATGGGTGATATCATTTCTTTTGGAATACATGAGATGACATCAACAAGAAGTTTTTGTTGTAGGACTGTAATTGTCCATTTCAGAGCGATATTGAACTGAACATTTTTCTAAAACCCTAGTCAGCTGTTACATGCTTGAAATATTTCTAGTTGAAAAGCTTTTATTTCCTTATTATTTCTTTTAATGTATTGAATAGAATAATTGAAAGAGGTAACATTTTTCGCATTTTTGAGGATTGGTCTTTCACATTCATAAATAAGGAACTTTCAGTTATACTGTCAGTTAAGTTCATTTACCTTCCCTTTGAAAGAGCATAGCTATATTTAATGGACACAAAAGAGGAGAACATTATAATGAAGTTTCTATAATTTCTTGTATTGGTTTTGAAGGCACATTTTTCAAGGCAGAATGAAGTGAGACCCTGTGGGAGATGTATGAAAGTCTCCAACTTCACTTCCCTGAAGTAAGTTGATCATTATATTTGGACCAGTGAAGAAAGAGAAACATCCATAGCTTTTTGAACCCCTAATACTGGAAAGCTATAAGTAGAACAAAAGAAAAATCATGTATGTGAGAGGTTTCTTTTATTTACATATTATGATTTAAATTGCTAGATGCACTAATATTTACTTTTCAAGTTTGCCTGAAGGGACTAGAAATGTACTAGGTTTAAAATAGAAAGCTTAAATTCTCATAAAAGTATATCAAATCCTGACAGAGTTTTCAGGGAGAAAAAAAAAAAAGCTGTTAAGATTAGAAATAAACTGAAGTGAAGCACTAAATGCAGCAACACTGGATAAGCAAATGATGTTAGATCACCCAACTCTGAAAAAATTCCTTGAACCATTATGAGTTTCAATATCTGATAGACATCTGAAACCTTTATCAACTACTTTTCTATATATGTTTGTTAATATAACATTTAACGATAAATTTGAATATTGAATTTCCTCAGTCCTTCAGTGACTTTTGTATGTTGCTTGTGCATGTAAAAGACAGCAGTTGATAAACAGGTATAGAAATGTTCAGGTATGTCAAACATGGCCATTTTGCCAATAAATTTCAAGTGAAAAAAATCTTTTTACTGGATTAAGTATAAAACCTGAGAAACCCTATAGTAGGAACTCTCTTTTACTTCAGTTGCAGATTCTGAGTTATGGGGAAGAAACACATTTTACTGTATGACACTATTCCAGTTTTACAGTGTGTTATTATAAAGTAACAATGGGTAATAGGGGACTGTTGAATAACTTGGAGTTTCCTTCCAGCTGTGTCTATATATTAACTAAGAAAATTATCATTTCTTTGTAATTTAATTCCTTAGATTTCTAAAAGTTCTGGCAAAATTTAAGATAACTAGAGGACTAATTTCTGCTATATGAGGATTTCAGGGTAAAATGCAGTTTGATTTATTAATTAAATATGCATTTACAGAGATGTCTATATGTATGTCCATCCTATCCTGGATGAGCACGAACCTACTTTCCCTTTCAACATGTTAAACTTTACAAGTCTCTATAAGACTTGTTGAACTTCTCAGCATTTCAAATGTAAAAAATTGGAAAATCAGAAACAGCCCCTGTATTAGATTTTCTGTGTTAGATTTATGCATAAGAAATATTACAATATAATACTCCTCTCCCCCCACAACTTGAATAATAGAATTAATAAATATTATAGGTAAAACTTGTCAAAAGTTTCATTCTTAGTTTCAGTTTTCAAATTCACCTTGGAAAAGAAATTAAATCATGGTTGGCTTAATAATAAGCCAGGAAGCTAAAACACTTCTTGAACAGTACAAAAAAAAATATACATCATTCTGTATTTGGTTCAAATGAAATTGTTTGTCAGCCATGGTGGTTTTTTTGAAAATACAACAGCCGCACTTGATTGCTGGCCTGAAGTGTCCAATATAGGATGTGGAAGTGAAAAGAAGTTAAATGTATGGTGGACCATTGCATTTATTGATGATAGGAGGTGGTGAGTCTTCATCATTCTTTCCCTTAGTCCCCTACCTTATGCACATTCATAATTTATTATCCTATCATATGTTGAATTTTTCAATAGGTGTCAAAGGTTTCACTACAATGTTTCAACTTTAAGGTTTTGCATGTAAGCAGAAATGATATACATAGCCTGTTTAATACCAAATGAAATAGAAAAATATGGAAAAATATATTATAGCAAATTGCTTTGCATATTTCCTCAAAGTTATGTGCCCAATGCATATAAAGCAAAAGGTAATGGAACATGAAGCTGTACATGAGACAGCAGTGTGTCTGTGTGGCCAAGAAGTCCAATGGCATCTTGGCCAATGGCATCCTCTATTAGGAACAGTGCAGCCAGTAGGACCAGGGAAGTGATCACCCCCTGTACTTGGCACTGGTGGGGACACACTTGGAGTGCTGCATTCAGTTCTGTGCCCCTCAATTTAAAAAGGACATTGAGGTGCTGGAGTGTGTCCAGAAAAATTTTACAAGGTTTGTGATGGTTCTAGGAAACGTGTTATATGAGCTGATGGAGCTGGGTTCATTGGTCTAGAGTAGAGGACACAGGAGGAACCTCATTATGCTCTACAAGTACCTGAAAGGAAGGTGTAGTGAGGTGTGGGCCAGTCTCTACTGCTGTGTCTGTAGTGACAAGACCAGACAAAATGGTCTCATGCTGAGACAGGGGAGATTCAGAGTAGATATCAGAAAAATAATTCACTGTTAGGGTGCTCAGGCATTGGAATAGGTTGCCCAGAGAGATGGCAGAGCCAGCATCCCTGGAGGTGTTTAAGAGATGTCTGGGTCTGGCGCTAGGTCGTGCGGTTTACTGGTTTATGGTGATACTGCTGGGTTTGCAGTGGTTGTGCTGGGTGGATGGTTGGACTTGACAAGCTAGCAGGTGTGTTTCAACCTAGATGAATGATTTCATGAAATACATTTGCTCTTACTCATCAATATTTTTTAGATCTGGTTCCATTTTACATTAGCAAAATTAAGATGTTTAAATACTTGGGCTGTCTGTGTATAATCTGGGTGTTTTTTTATTTTAAAAGCCCTCTTTCTCATTATGCTGCAAATAGTAAAATACACCAAGTTTAATAACAACTGTTTATTTTTTAAATGGTTTTAGTAGTTTTAAGTTTTTCATTTCACAAAATATAAATATTAAATCTTCTATTATATTCCAGATTTAATTTGACTTAGTGTGGCTCAAAGACTAGAACATCAGTGAAATAGAAGTAAAAGACACTTAAGGGAATAAAAAACCTTCAGCGCTCCCCACACACTCATTGAAATGAACAAACAAGGAGGTATTTCTTTCTAGTTCTTAATCCACAGTATCAAAGAAACAGCAACAAACAACATAAAATATTACTTTAAGTTTTTTCCTGTCAGAAGCTTTATTCCTGAAGCAAACTGGCTGTAGGAATTAGAAGGATTATTTTTATCTTGAGAAAGATTCTTTAACTGGCTTCAAGCAAATTGTACTAATACTTTTCCTCTATTCTCTTGTTCTGCACAAAGCCTCACCCATGGGAGACTGTCCTTCATGAGCTTCTCCAATGTCTGCAATTCCTATGGGCTACATTTGTTTATGAATTGCTTCAGATGAGGTCCCCACAGAGTCACAAGTCCTGCCAGCAAACCTGCTCCATGGGGGCTCCTCTCTCCACAGGGCCACAGGTCCTGCCAGGAGCCTGCTCCAAAGTGGGTTTCCCGCACATCCACAGCCTCCTTTGGGAACATCCTTCTGCTGTGGTGTGGGGTTCTCCAGGGGCTGCAGGTGGTTCTCTGCATCACCGCACACGTCCATAGGCCACAGGGCCACAGCTGCCACTCCATGGTGTGCACATCAGGCTGGAGGGAAATCCCTGCTCGGGGCCTGGGGAACCCCGTCTCCCTCCTTCCTCTTGGTCTCTGTGGAGCGGTTTCTCTCACAAATTCTCTGTCTCCAGATGCTCTGTCCCAGAGGCTCCACCACCACCACTGATGGGCTCATCTTTGGTCGATAGCAGATCTGTCTTAGAGTCAACTGGCATTGGCTCTGCTGTACATAAGGGAAGCTTCCAGCAGCTTCTCACAAAAACCAACTTTCTTCTCACTCACTGCCAAAACTTTGCCATGGAAATCCAGTATACTTTCAAACAGTTATCCATTTCTTTATTTTTTTCTATAAAAATATTTTTAATTGCTTCATTATAACTGCATAAGAATTATTTTTAGGAAATATGACTAACAGACTCATTCAACCTAGCTTGAAATCTCCTGGAGTTCACTGGACAATTTTCCTATTTTTTAAATTAGCAAAAATCTGATAAAAATGTGTAGATGGGTAAAAGGTGATCTTCATGGATACTAAGAATCTCTTGCTCTCTCACTGGTGATGAATCACATTAGGAGGAAGACCTGAAGAATTGCAATTTATAGAAACTGAGAAAAAGAAAGAAAAGTTAAAAGCAACATGAATTTAAACACAAGAAATGTTAAATTCTATAAAAAGAAATACCCATGTCTTAAAAGTGCATGAATAGCCAAAGGAAAAATTTCAAACTGTGTCAGAATATGCCCTGTATTCTGTATATTCTTTGAGTGGTCAGACATAGGAAAAATTAAAGAAAAAGAGAGATGGGAAAAAAAAAAGTGTTCTTTTTTTGTTTGCTTGCAGCTGTAATACAAGCATAATAAAAACTTAGTACCAGAGAGCCTTAAATGGAGTTAGTTAACATTAACAGAAACAGATTTAGTTTATTATTGCAAGTGTCATTTTATTCTGTGTATTGGTTTTGCATGGCTTGGTTTTGGTAGTGGGGGGGCTACAGGTGTGGCTTCTGTGAGAAGCTATTAGAAACTTCCAGCATGTCCAGCAGAGCCAATCCTAGGTGACTTCAAAGATGAACGTGGCACTGGCTGAGGCTAGGCCAATTAGAAATGGTAGTAAAAACTCTGTGATAACAGATTTAAAAGAGAGAAAAACAAAAAATTGTTGCCCAATTTTAATCACAGCCAGAGAAGAGTGGAGTGTGAACCTGTGAGAAGGACAACTATGTAGACACCAAGGTCAGTGGAGAAGGAGGGGCAAGAGGCGCTCCAGGCACTGGAGCCGAGACTCCTCTGCAGGCTGTGGTGCAGACCATGGTGAAGCATCTGTGCCCCTGCAGCCCATGGGGATCCACAGGGGATGCAGAGATCCACCCACAGGCTGTGGGAGAGCCCCACAACAGAGCAGGTGGATGCCTGGAGGAGGCTGTGACCCTGTGGGACACTCATGGAAAGAGGGGTCCTGCTGCCCTGTTGGAGCAGCCTGTCCTTGGAGGACTGCACCCCAGATTGGCCCACATTGAGCTGTTTGAGGAGAATGGTTGCTTGTGAGATGGACTCACATTGCGGAATTTCACAGAGAACTCTCTCCTGTGGGAGAGTCCCCACAGGTGCAGCAGGGGAAGGATTCCTCTCCCTGAGCAGCAGGAGAAGCCTTGAGTGATGAACTTATCATAACCCCCATTCCCTGCCTCCTTGGACTGCATTGGACTGGACTGTAGGAGGTAGAGCTGAAGGAGAGAGGGGTGGCGGGAAGGTGTTTTCAAAGTTTTATTTTACTTCCTATTATCCTGTCCTGATTTTGTTAGTGTAATAAATTCACTTCATATTTCTAAGTTGAGTCTATTTTGCCCTTGACAGTATTTGATGAGTGATTTCTCCTGGTCCCTATCTCTACCTATTAATATTAAATTCACTATTTTTTTTCCCTCTGCCCACCTGCAGAGGAAAGTGAGTGAGCAGCTTTCAAGGGAGACTGCATTTCGTCAGTGTCAACCCACAGCACTTGGTTTCGTTAATATGCAACAAATTATTTCAAGTATCAGACCATGAAAATAATGAAAATTCAAAAGTGGTTTTATACCTACATTCTGAAACTTTCCTTTATGTTTACCATTTTCCCAGTGGTTTTTGGTTTTCTTTCTTGTAGTGCTTCAATAAGTCAAAGAAACTCTTTGGCTGAATGAGTTTTTAGGTAAATAGGAAGGAAAAAACCCCAAACAATCTGGAAACAATGTCAGCCTAGTGCTGGTAGTAAGAACAACCTGTTCTTGGCAAAGTTAGAATAATATTTATTTTCATTGTTTAGAATGATTCATCTAAGTTTTCCAATACCTAGAATATCAATCGGAATTACTTGGACTGACCTCTTCTGTAGGGGAAAATTCTTGCCTACACAAAACAAAATTTCAGTTTGACTCCTGATAACTGTATCTTAGTCTATTTCTTCCGAAGCTGAAAAACTTTTGACCCAATTTATCAAACCAGGTAATTATTTTTGGGAGTGTTGCTAACATCATAAGTGTCTCCAACTCTACTAAGGGAATAAGAAACAAGCAAAGAGGCAAGCGGAGCAAAACTACTTTATGGAATAGCAGTTCTGTATAATAGACCCTAAGATATTTTTCTTCATACCACACAGACTGGAGAAATGGAGCACTAATTCTCCTTTTAGTTTTTTGTTTGTTGCTTTGGTTGTTTGTTTTTCTGTATGCTTGTGTTTTCTACCAAAAGAAGCTAGAACTGTAAAGGGGCAGTGCACCCAATTGCTTGAGACAACCAAGAGGTTTTTGGAGATCTGAAACTGACATGAGGATCTGCACAGACACAACCTTTTAGATCTTGTCATCCTTCCCCTCAAATTTTTCGTTAGAGTATCTCCCTTACTGTGAGTGGAATTCACTCAAGGTGTCCTGGAAAGCCAGGTGTAGCATGCAATTTCAGAAGTATATCTAATGCAAATGGAAAAGCAAGAACAAGCATAGCAGTATTTCTGCAATTAATGTATGTTGTGGGAAATGTCCCTGTAATGGCATTATGGAGGTTACAGCATGGAGAAGCATGACTGGATTTATTTGAGCACTAATCCAAGAATATAGTCTGTAAGAGTTGTGTGGCCCGCATATGCTACTATAGCATATACAACCATCCAGGTGTCACATGCCTTGTTGTAATGAATTGTAATTAATATTGTGATAAAAGCTATGGAATGTTACATTCCACAGGTGAGTTTCCATTTCTAGATGGAAATCTCTGGATATGTGTGACTTACATGGGGTTTGCTCTGTATTCAGATGGACCAATTTAGATTGAAATATTTTATCCTTCAACTTCAAAACATGTCCTCTGCTTATCAGTATCAGTTTACAGCTCAAGATTCTTCTTGCTTGATTTTCTGTTGCAATAGAGGAGTTAAATTGGCATCTTTACTGGCAGGCTCTGAAAAATGAAGTGATTATAGTCTTGACAGAGCATTATGGAAAATGTTGAGCTTTCTGTTGTTGATGTGGGAGATTTTGTACTCTGAGACTACCAAACCAGCAGGCTTTAAAACCAGTCACTTCACTCCAAAATGTCACTTCACTTCATCTGACTACATTATAAAGATATCTCTATTAAACACAAAATTATAATCTCAGAAGAATTATAAAATATTAAACAGAAATCTTTCAATAACCTAAATATTTTACAACAATCATTTACTTCTAATCATCTTGAAAAGATTTTCAGACATTTATCTATAAAAAATACACTCTAATACTTGAAAACAAATTCTGTCAGTCATTGTCAACCATGTAGTGTAGCTAGTGATGAGATTGTACATTTATAGGAGTGCAGAAAAGACTTCTAGTGTTTCTTATAAATAGAGAAGTAAATGAATGAGGGAAGGAAGATTAGAGATAATGTATATAAAGCCATTTTAGATTGCTCTATAGGAAGGACAGTCAATGGAAATAACAGGGGTTTAAATGTTAGGATTTGATATGATATTAATACAGGTTTTGAAATCAATAACTGTTGTGCTATAAGTTAGAACTAAAAATATGATTGACAGATGTATAATAATTGAAAAAAGAGATATCATTTACTGAATATAAAAGGTTGGATTTTTTTTTGTTTGTTTTCTATGTGACAGATCTGCCAGGAAGATTTTGGAGTTCTCAGCTGTAGTCTTTCTGAATACAGAACACAGGAAAAGTAGAATGGCCTGTTAGCTTGCCAGATTACATTTATTTGCTGGAAAAGAAGAAATGCAGAGTAACACTAGGTATTATTACCTAGTGTTAGTTGTGTTTTAGAGAGTATTTAGATATTTTGATAAGAGATCCTTAAGATACACTGCATAATTTGTATTTATTGTTCTTTGTACCTAAAGTGATAGAAAACTCTTGGTATCTTCTAGGACGAGAGAAATGGCCTCAAGTAACACCCAGTGGAGGTTTAGATTGGACATTAGGAAAAAAATTCTTCACTGAAAGTGATGCCAAGCCCTAGAACAGGCTGCCAAGGGAAGTGGTTGAGTCACCATCCCTGGAGGTATGTAAAGACGTCCAGTGGTGGACCTGGCAATGCTGGGTTAATGGTGGGAGTTGACAGTGTCAAAGGCCTTTTCCAAACTAAATCATTCATGATTCAATGATCTCATCTGGAAGTATAACTTATTTGCATAATAGCACTGATAATTTTATTTTTCTAGAGCTCTCTTAGGAAGGTCGGCAGTACTTGCTATGCTATAGATCTGCTAGAGACAAATATTATGAAGCCTAACAGGGTACTACAATAAAAGACCAAGATAGCCATGGTCTCTGAAGCCCAAGAAGCCAAAGAGGCCACATTTTTTAGATGTCTTCAGGCAGTGAGTGTTACAACACCATTAGATTACTTAGTAGCTATCATTACCAGAAAACAACAAAACCATTTGTTGGGTCACATCAATGATCATAATAATACATTTGAATTACATTGGCCATTATTTTTTAAACAAATATCCTGCATTATGAAATAGTAATTTCCTGGATGGATCAATACAGTAAAGATAGGGAAATAAACACTGCTTTTTATATTATCACTGGTCAAATGTTTATTTTCTGAATTTCAGTAACATACCAGCTATTAAGGATAATTTAAACCATTTAATTTTTTTTTTTTTTACTTTATTCAGTTCTGCATAAAAAAATTAGTTCAAATATATGTGACAATTTAAAGTCTCAAAGTTGTGTCAGATTTTGCTTGGATTGTCACTTCTTGGAGCCACCAGTCTCAGGTGTTAGCATCCAGAGTCCCCCCTCTTCCCCCTCTATTCATCTATAGCTATCTTCCCAAATTTCACACACTTCTTCCACCTCCAGGATCTTTTCTCTAGTCAGTAGCTCCACCATTTTTATTCTAGGTCCCCTCTTTCCCAGGACACTTCTTTTTGGTGAACACTTCTCTTAGGCTTTTGTCCCTGGCTTTCCCAATCTATCCAGGCACAATGTATGATCAGTTTTCCAAGCAGTGTTTCTGAGTCATGTCTCTTCATTATTTGGAGAATTCAGGAAAAGATACTTTTTTTTTTCTAAACTCAGACATTGTGAATTTTAATCTGGGAAAGGAGATGAATCCTGCACCTAGGGAGGAACACCCCTATACACCAGCATATGCTGGGTGGCAGTTGTATAAAAAGCAGATTGTCAGAAAAAAACCTCGAAGTCCCAGTGAACACCACAGTGAATGTGAGCGAGCAAAGTGCCCTTGCAGCCAAGAAGACTCATGGGATCCTGGTCTCCATTAGGAAAAGTGATGCCACTGGGTTCAATGAGGTGATCCTTTCCCTCATCTCAGCACAGTGAGGCCACACCTGGGGTACTGTGTCCAGTTCTTGGCTCCTCAGTAGAAGACATGCCCACAGGAGAGAGACAACCACTAAGATGACTAAGGTACTGCAGCATGTCTCAAATGATGAAAGATTGAGAAAGCTGGGACAGTTCAGCCTGGAGAAGGCTTGGAGGAAGGACCTTGTAAATATTTGGAGGGCTGGTGCAAAAAAGGTGGAGACAGTCTCTTTTGAGTGATGTTCAGTTACAGCAAAGGGCCTAAACTGAAACACAGGAGATTCCCTCTGAGCATCACAAAATACAGTGACAGTGACTGATCTCTGACACACATGAACCAGGGGTGTTGTGGATTTTCCCTCCTTTGAGGTATTCAAAAGCCATCTCGACATGATCCTCGACAATCAACTCTACATGGTCTTGCTTTAGAAGAGGAGTTGCACAAGATGACCTTCAGATGTCCCTTCAAGCAGCATTATTTTGTGGCTCTATGATTCTGTGATTTTACATAATGGCTCTGTGTCTAAAGGTTAATCTATTTTAATTTGAAAAATAAAAGTAATGTTATTGCATTTTCTATCAAAAAAAAAAACAAAAAACAAAAAACCCCCAACGAAGGAGAACAAAAATACTGCAGAAAACAATTCTGAAGCCCTACGGACACAAATAGCAAGGACTTTTTTTAGGTTTACTCATTCTTGCAAAGTTTTTTGAAAGCTTTTCAAATCACTATTTTAAAATAGAAGCCACTGAGATTAAAGGAAGATATTTTAATTTCCCTAATGTCCAAACTTCTTTCAAGAATCTCAGAATTTATTTTTAAATTTTGGAAAGAGCTATGTAGCACTGAAGAGAGAGACTTGAGAATATTCAAGACTGTTTAAGTTATTACATGTGATTAAATTAGAGGGTGAAAACATTTCAAAAATTTGCCATTCATGTTGGAAGGAAAACAAACAGATCAAAGTCTCATATATATAGCCTTGGAGACATCAAACTGAAGTGTCTACTCTGAAGCATATTTCATTATTGTCAGACACTGTAAGAAATAGGAAATTAGCAAGACTCTATGCCTTCAGCACACCTTAGCTGGTCTGCTGAAGGTGGTGAGGTAAATTATGAAACTGTATCTTGAGTTTTACAATAGACTCTTTACTCTGTGTGACAAATATTATAGATGATCCCTGAACACTGAGTTACTTGCCTAATTAATAATTCTAAGAAGAAATTGTATCCTACAGGCAAAGTCTCTCTGATTGAGAGCCTCCCATGAAATTCAACACTTTGATAATTCAATGCATTCTAAAAAATAACATTTTCTTTGGAAAGTTTACAACTACTTACCTAAAACTTATACAGGAGATTTTTTTTATTATTTTTTTCTAGAAAAAACTAAACACAAAAATTCCAGTACTGTTCTAATTCAAGTATTTTGATCTTATATTTTTGTACTTGAAAGAAATCTTAGTTAAAAGTCTAGAAAGGCCAGAAAAATAAAAATTACCTAAAAAGAAGACAGGAGTGTTTGTCAGCCTCATGAATCATAGCTTTGAAGAAAATAAGGCAGAATTAAGAACTGTGTGTTATTTGTGTCTTTCTTTTCACTGATCCGGAATTTTACTTTTTATTTTCATCTTATTGAATTTAAAAAGTAGTCTTGTATGTGTAAATTGATATAATGCTTGCAAATTTTCACACAGAAATTAAGTAGAGTATGTGAATGCACTTATGAAGAATGAAGATGTATGCAACACCAAATCACAGAGGGCATTTTAAAAATAGCTATTAGAGTAGCCTTTTTTGTCCCTTTTGCATTATTTTTTAGGTACTGGGAAATTCCTTCCCACTTTTAGGAGGGAGGTTGGTCCTACAGCCATCCTATCCTGAGACAACAGATCCAGACAGGAAATTCTTTCCCAGACATAAATTATTTCATGCCCTATTACATCATAAAATAATACAAAACACTGAGATCTCTTCAGAAAAAGAAGCAACATCTTTTTGCAGAAGTGTAGAAATAAGGCAAGTCTTTTCTGCCTGAATAAACATATTTGGTCTGGAAAGTCAATGAGTTAGAGTTTCATGAAACTGTAAATTAATTGTCATTCAATATCCTGAATTTCTTTAAAAGGAAGATTCAGATATGGAAAAGTCTGTGAAGACAGCTCATTACTATTAACTTCTTAAAATACAAAAGTTTCCTTTGAAGAACAGTATGTGAAGAATTGAAAAAATATTTCATTTCACTTTCTTCATTCGTATTTATTTATCATTTACTTCTTCATACATGCATAGTCTTCCTGTAGAGATATTTATAGAAGAAGATAGATGGCACAGAAGTACACTGCAAGGTTTTTGCTACTTCAGGAATAAGTAACAGATGAATTCTGAAAGTGCAATATTTTTCAGAAAAATCAACAGAAGACTTCAACTGTCAGTTGTTGAGCTACAAGATTTAGTAGAATGGGTTAGGAGCCATCATCTGCTGACAGGTCATAGCACCTTTTCTCTTCAGTTGCCAATATATTTTAGAGCTTTTATGTGCTGTAACATCTTCTGCCGAGTTGTCAAAACAATGCTAATGCCTGAGCACAACTCAGGTCACGTAATCTCTACCTCTCATCTTTGTCAAATAAGCCATATACTCTAGCACAGAAAAGTAATGTTGAAAATCTAAACCATAAAAAATTCAGATGGGTGATTCGTATTTCTGAAGTGCCTCACTACCATCAACAAAAAGGGAGCTCCTCCAGGCTGATCATTTCTCAGTACACTGTTACCACTACAGTGTAAAGGCAAAGATTCCAGTTAAAATAATCCTGAAGCTCTTTTTCTGACACAGTTAAGCTGTACTTCGAAACAAGAAACCAAAAGAGTAGAACAAATCTTCACTCCTCCGTTGCCACAATTTCCCTCTCACCCAGCCTTTGGCAGCTTTACTTTCAGGAACTTTCATACCTGTATTACATAATATTGCATAATATTACATACTCAATGATTGAGTTCAGCTTTCACCTAAGATTTTACCTAATCACCTTCCAAAAGTGATTTGTATCTGTGTCTATCCTAGCATCCTGAAAAAGAAATTCTGGGCTTCTGAATCAATTACCTACTTTCACAAAATTGTTCTTTCTGTGTGATAGAGCATCAAACTATAGTTGATCTCTAAAATGATTTAACAATAATTTCATTGCACGCTATTGTATGATTCAGCATACAGATTTTTTTTTTGTGAGCTGTATTTGAAAGCACTTAGATGTGTAGAAGGTACAAAGAAAGAGCATGAGCTTTCTATAAGTGTTTCTGCCTAATATGTGTAGAAGTTCCCTATGTTCTTTAGTTTTCTGTTTTCTGAAAGTAATTCTACATACCTGCAAAGCAAGAAAATAATGTTTCCATCTCTAGAGACTTTCATAAAACTCCACAGTACAAGTGGATGGATCTGATTCCTTCAACACTTCTTGCTCAGCTACCTAACCAAATAATAATCCTGATTAGACAACTTGCAACAAAAAAGAGTTTTGCTGGGTTTTGTTTTTTTTCTTTTTGAAAAAATATCAATTCCCTGAAGAGAAAATACGTAACCAGAAGTTAGTTAAGGGTCAACAAAAGAAAGACATAATAGGGTATCAAAGATTCTAAGGATTAAGGCAGCCATAAGATGTGAGAAGATCAAGTTTTTGGTAGTTTTCACTCTGTGGAACTTCCAATCCTTTGGTAAGTACCTGAAATACTTCACTACATATTGTTTGCTGTATTTGGAAATTTTTCTACTGATGCAAGTCATATTACAGATGCAAAACCAATCATTTTAAGAATTCGAAAAAAATCGTGGTGGCCTTCCAATATCTGTTGATAAATAGTAAAATGTTTTGTAGGATGTGTGTGTATGTATGATAATGGATTTCCCTACACATTTCTTCAGCTTCTCATTTTATCAGAAAAACAATTGTGTGAATTTCCCCTACGAGGATTTGAAAAATATTTTAGAAGAAAAATTCAAAATTATTATAATATATATATATATATATATATGTGTGTGTGTGTGTGTGTACATAAAATTATTGTAAAAAACATATCATGCTAATCACAGCAAATAGAAACTATGAAGCTGGATTTCATTTTTCCATACATATACACGTATATGTGTACACATATATATGCACATGGAAGATTGTGTTGTGTCTAAGTGTTAATCCTTAAAATGTTTTCATTTTAGTAGGGCTAAATAATCTGCTGAAAAGCAGTTTCAATGCATTTTTTTAGAAGAGCTCTAATTCATTATCTTATTACTGACTTTCTTGAAGATCAGTTGTTAAAGCATGATTGAGACATAAGGAGAAATGATAAATTTTGAATTAATAAATTGTTCAGGATGCTTATGTCTTTTCAAAGTTAATGAATGAAAATCAATCCAGGTTACATTGTTGAGCAGCTATTTTCCACCCTCAACTGAGCAGCAAATACTTTAGTCAGTAACAATACAAAAACCAATAACACTTTTAAGTGTTAAATCAGACAAGTAGATTTTCAATTTAGCCACAAAGCTAGAGATTCATCTTTTACAATAGAAAGAAAAAAACTTCTCAGGCAGAGAAATCTCAAAAGTCAAGAAAAAAGACATGGGTTCAGGACTAAAAGGTCAAGAGAATGGATGCTGACAGTTTTAACAGCTGGGTTGGATTTCTCAATTGGATATTACAGCCCCAAATTATATGACACTTGCTGGCATTTTTTGGTTTGTTTTTCTTGAAAGAATAAATTTACTCTTTAATTTAAAAGTATAAATTAAAAATGCATAATAGTATTAAGTATGAGCTATTCTGTTTTCCACTTATGTGAAACAAGCACAAATGTTTAACTTCGTTGAATAGGTCATGAGATTAGAGCTGGTTAAAAAATAATGACAGAAATGTAATATTTCAGAGAAATACTAAATCATATCCATATTTCATATGGAAATCAAGAAACCAAATAATTCAGTTTCCTAAATCTTCCAAATAAATTTAGAGTGATTTTCTCAGGCTCCTACAACTCATTTTACAAATTTCTGCTGCTCCCCATCTGCTGATTTGTTTGTCTCTCCAATCCTGTGCACACCACAGCTGTTCTTCCTGTGAACCAGCCAAAAAGACCACAGCACTGGTGTGAGCAAAGCACCAGAGGTCCCAGGGCGGCCGACAGCAGCATATCCAGGTGTCAGGGCACGAGCTTGACCAGGTTTGTAGGCCAATATTTAGTTAAATGCATTTCACAGGTGAAAGTTTCAAGGTTTCTTTAGCCACTGTCTCTTTTTTCTTCTGGTCTGCAGATTTGACTAAGCATCTCCAAAGCTTTCCAGATGGCCAGAGCAATTCCCTTTGGACGCAGCTGCCCACCTCACTGCCAGGCTTATTGGACTATTGACATCCCAAGAAGGTAGAAGTAGTTTTCCTAGTAGCAGCTACATTCTATCAGCAGCTTTAGAAAATACTGTCCAGTGCTCCCCTTGCTGACTCATAGAGCTCACTTAGCTAATGTGCTGATTTGCAGAAACCTTGTAAGGAAGCAGTTCATTAATGAACAGCTGGAAAAATTTGGAAACTCAGTGCAATACTGTGGAATTTCAGTTCCACTAAACAAAACCCAATACTTTTTAACTTTTCATGGTTTGAATTAGGTTGTAGCCATTTGTAAATGTTATACATGTTTTGCAGGTCAGAAATTTTGTTTCTTAGGAAGCTTATGCAAGCAAAAATTTATTAATGGCTTTGCAGAGCTATCCTTGGGAGAAAAAAAAAAGAAGTTGGCGAATTCAAAGTTACAACCCATTTCTTTTTTTTTTTTTTAGTATAAGATATGTAATTAGCTGCTTGCATGGATAAGAGCTACTTATTTTTCATTAGATTCACTTAATGATAATTCTGGATAATTCTGCTCCTTTTTTACCAGACATTCTGGTACGGGTTAAGATAAACATCCTAATCCTCGCATTTATATTTTCTTCCATCTTCTTTTAGACAAAACTTCTGTCTACAAGTCTTACTCTGCTGACATTAAGTAGAATTTACTGTTACTAATACTGGTTACCACTGCGTGGTTACTGATTCTTTTCCTCTCCCCCATGGGACACCAAACTGCTGAATATTCCAATTTTTGCCTGGGGTCTTAGAAGCATTAGCTATACTACTCAGACTGTGCAGCCTGCAGTCTGATGCACTCCAGGTCTTAAGTTTAAGTGCCTATATCGCTGTATTTAATTAGGTGTCTGAACTCTGCCTACTATCCTAACCTGTCTTTTTATCTGCTATACTTAGTACTGGAACTACTTTCTGAGAGAGACACCCAGCTGCTTTATCTAGCCATCACTAATCATGAGGTGGTTTCTACAGCCAAACGGATACATCTAGGGACTATAAACATCTGCTCAAGTGTTCTGATAAGCTCAGCCCCTCTTTCCCTGTATTGATTATGACTACAGATAGCATTTGCTGAGGCGAGTGCTATGGGCGATAATTTGCCCCAGAGCTCACAGAAGATACAAGTGCAAGATTCGCCTTATTGCTCGTAAATGAAAGTCTTAATTATTAAACTATCTTTCCATTTTGTCCCTGTATTGTTTCCAGTCTATGTATTCTCTTGCTGGTCCCTAATATTTCCTACTTCTTCAACAAATTGTACTCAATTTAAAGAGACAATAACTTCCTTAGAGTCTTTAGAATCATTAGCTAAACCCTTTCAATGATTATTGGAACACAATAAGGCTATTAATAGTTTAACTTTTAATAGTGTGCATACCCCTAGTTAGTTTCCCAGGATACAGTTAGTTTTCATTGTTCCATGCTCAATTCTTTAATTCATTCACTGCTTCACTGACATGTAACAACGGTCACAGACAGAAACTCCAACAATCCCCTTGTGTCTGAGATGTGAATATATTGCTGTATACTTTTGTCTAGTAAAAGAAATGTTCTAGCAGAATGTGTATAGCTTTTGTGCAAAATTTTAGGTGGTAAAAACCCCACATATTCAGGCCATGATACTGTAACAAAGATCGCAAATATTTTTGGACTTGCTCCAGCAGTTCCATGTCCTTTTTATGTTGGGGACACCAGAACTGGATGCAGCACTCCAGGGGGGTGTCACAAAAGCAGAGTAGAGGGGAAGAACCACCTTCCTTGACCTATTGGCCGTGTTCCTGTTGATGCAGCCCAGAATACAGTTGGCTTTCTGGGCTGCAAGTGCACATTGCCAGCTCCTGTCATTTTCCATCAACCAAAAGACAACCAAGAAACTAAAAGATAGAGTCAGTAACAATTCTGTGACCCCAGGTCACAAATTGAACTGCTGAAGCAGAAAGAATATGGGGTACCTAGCAGCACTAGAACACTTTCAGATCACTAAGCAAGGTGTTAGTCACTCAAGATAAAATATAAAAGTACAGGCTCCATTTTTCTTGTCTTAGTTTGAAAAATATAGGTAGGAATGTAGACTGGAAAGTAACAAATAATTGTACACTGTTAGCAGCTTACTGGAAAGTGTTGAGACAATAGGTAAAGACGTTTGGTTATATATCCATTTAATAGTAAAATATATTTTGTTTCTTTGAGATTATAATACTGTTCAAAATCTGCAGGGTTGCAGTTGAAGAGAAAACTGATTTAAATATATTTTTGTCCTAAATGCTTAGATGATTTCTTTGCCTGGTTTTATTCTTCCTTGTGCAGATGTAAATTATTTTTTCAAAACAAGTATGATAAATTTCCAGATCTGATTAGGAATATTTTACATTTATTCTAAAGAAGTAGCAGGACTCCAATAACAGTACAATAACACAGAATGAGGGCCCTCTAGGATACAGTGCATTGTAGGACAAATAAGGTCTAATGCTGCACATTATACATGGAAATGTACTCTTTACCAATCTCTCCCACTTTTACAATTAACTAGCTGAACAATGTAAAGAATCTTCCAGAATGAAAAAATACAATTTTTTACAAAATTACTGATCTTCCATCAGAAATTAAATAATCATGTCATAGCACAAATAACAACATGCTAGGGACCTATGCGTAGAAATGCAATAACAGGGAGAACTGATTCTGCAGGTTTCTTCATGAGAAAGGCCAGAAAATGGGCAGAAAAATGGACAGAAAAACCCCCAATGACATAAAGTTCTCATCTTAGAGAATTTGCAAGGAAATGATGGAATTCGGTACATTATGTCTATGTCTTGGGCCTTTCCTGTTCCAAATGACAATCCACTATTGCTATCAGGACACACACAAGAAATCTCCTGGCCTAGAGGCTGTCTACAGGCAAACTTAAGACTGATTCCCTTTTTCCACAAAACAGATAATTCACCTCTGATATCACAAATATCCACAATTTCTATATTTTTGTCAGTACTACCATCTGAAATGAGAATATCTTAGTCTAAAAGCACTAAGATATTTCGCTTCTGATTACAGTACTGACTAAATATAGGAAAGCATGAGATATAGTGGGTGATACATGTTCATCACCCCCAAAAGACGTCTCATGAAGCCAATTAAATTTAACCTGTTAAATTGAGTTAATGATGTTGACCTTCATTTTGCTAGAGACAAGCTAAGTCTAAGTCACACTGACTACCCAGCTAAATATCTGTTGACTACAATGGGAGCTTAAACAGGTAGCTTACCTGCACATGTGGAAATATGGATTTTATTGTCTTAATGTTAAGTCCCAGAATGGACTCCTGGAAAGGCAAAAAAAGAAAAAAAATGCACTTTTTAAACTTGGCATCACATAATGATTAAGTGTAAATTAGGTGTAAAGAAATTTATTTATATATTATTACATTATATTTATTTCTATTGCTTTTATTTGTTGTATTTAGTATTTGTTTAATGTATTTGTTATTTGTTCAATACAACTATAACCTTTCATAATTTACTGTAATATTGCTGAATGCCACTTAGAATGTTTGTCCTGCATTTTATTTTTTCATTAAATGAATTAAAGCATAGAAAGCCCATTTTTTGAAGCTGCTAAACTGAAACCACACTAGTAGCTAACAACAGATTTGAGTGAGATTCTGTATCTAAACCCCAATAATTTTCTCACTGTTTGAAACAGTAGTGAAACTAGTACAGGATGTCAAAGGAGAAGTATGGAAATGAGCGAAAATATATCCTCTGAAGGCCTCTGTACTATTTTTACTTCTTCCTGCCAGGGGGCTGCAATCAAACAATGCACAATGAATATTCATTATGGAGCTGAGTAATCGATTCTATTATTTGCTTTTATACATTTCACAAAACGAAGTTCAGAAGAGAAAGACACATCTGGTTGGATGCTGAAGCAAAGTCTCTCTGACTCTTTCACTTCCAGAATGCTGACAGAGACAGTATTCAGGAAATGAAACTTTCCTCAAGTGTTCAAAAACTAACATGAAAGACCATTTTTGCTGTTGTAAATAACTTTTTTTTTTTTCTGACAGCAATATAAATGTGCATATCTATGTTATCAAATGTATGATCCTTAATAATTTGCTTTAAGAGCGACTAGGTTTCATTCTTTATGCGGAATATTCTCTATAAAATGCCCTGATTTACATAATTTTCAAGTTATTTTTATTTGCACTTTCACGTTACTCTTACAAAACAGCTATCACTTTAATGAAAATTGATATGAAGTAGCCTTGGGAGGTTTATGAAAGAAAAAGTTTAGTAAAAGGTTATATATAAACTGTGTTTCAGTCTGGCAAGAAGCTGAAAGACAGAAAGAGATAATTTTGTTTTATTCCTAGGTTACATCATTGCTACCATGTGAATGACTTCTTTTTCATGTTCTTGTAGCTGTGAGCAAAACCGTCATGGGAAATCATCTGGAACACTTTGCTTATCCAAACGTACAAAAACTTCTCAAACCTTCTTTAGCTTTACAGGTCTAATGGGAATAGAAATCTTCCAAAATGTTATTTTCCACCTGTGTTCTCTAACTTTTAGAATATTAATCCAAATCCCAGTGAGCTTCCATTGTTGCAATGTCAGTGTAATTGTAAAAGTTTTCCGTTCAGCATGATTTTCAGTATATAGCTTTCCTTACTGTTTTATGCTATTCACAGTAATAAAGGCAATATAAGTGGCTCCTTTGTTTAATACAAAACAGGTATTATTAATTAATGATGTGTAATACTAAGCTGCAACCTTATAAACTCGCAACAGAAAAAAACAGTGTTAACAAATATTTACACTAAAATTATTAGGTGATTCATAGCAGTGCATATAGAATTTAATTGGTATTTCCTCCTGTAGATAAGACATCACAGATCATAATTAAGAATACTCAGAAACACCACCTCCACAATTTAAGAATGATTCATGACTTTCTTTGTCATACTGGAAACAACTTCTGAATATGAATGTCTTAATTTCTGCTTAATCAGCAAACAGTTCCACAACACACACACGATGTTATAGACAGTACAAGTTTATCTCTTCATGAACTCACGTGCCTTTGTAGAAAAATCCAGAAAACAATTTGTTGAAAGAGGCATATTAAGTAGTGATATGAATTCCAGAAGAAAATTTATTTCTAAGAATTGACTTTGATGTTCCCAACACAGAAGTTTGTTTCCTTGTCTGTTTTGCCCCTTTCTTTGAATGCAGACCACTCTTGCACCTTCTTAACTTTGGCAGCAGTTAATTTGCAGATGTTTTCAAAATGTGAGCAATGCAGTGTAAACAGTATTTCTCTGCGGGCTTGTCAATAGAATATATGAAATTGGTAGATGGGGATGAAAGAAAATAGTCAACAGAGACTACACACTCTTGGTTTATTGTGTGGAGTGGGAGCTCTTTTTTTAAAAAAGCAGGTTTTGTGCTAATTTTTCAAGTTTCTCTCTCCTACCAACGGGGAAATACAAAAGCTATTGGAAATGCTATCTCTTGAACAATGACTAAATGCATTTAGAGTTTAGTCCCATAGGTAAGTAATAGGTATTTGAGCCTTTTCTCCCATTTTTTATAAGGGCAGTGAAATTGTGTGATCAAGAGCAAAAGTAATTTTAACAACATAATACAAAGGATGTAGGCAATTTGGCTCAGTATCAGATAAACATTTACTCTGGGAATCCATGAAAATCAGAGGAATTGCTATTTGTGAGTCTTGGCCCTGGACGTGCTTAATCAGCCAGAATTTTCTATTAATGACTTCTGAATAGTCGTGACAAAACTAATTACTTTAAAGAGTTTTGGCAGGATAAGACATGACATTTTATAAGGGTAAATAATATCTCTCCTTCTCAATATGCATCACTGCTGTGCTGTGTGCAGTGCATACAAAAAAGGAATGGGCTATGCATTAAGTTCATCAATTAAGAATTCTAATGAAAGGGTTTTTCACAATTCTGAGGTCTTCTAGTTATTCTTAACAAATGTGTAGGATTGATCTCATAGTCTCATGTTTGGGGTTTTTTGCTTCTTTTGTGGCTGGATCTTTTCTTGTTTAGTTTGTTTTTAACTAAAGTAGAGGTGAATCCAAGGAGAACAACAATAGATCAGAAAATAAAGCACTGTTCAGGATTTGTTGCAAGACTATTACAGGCTGTTCGTCTTAGCTTTACCTCTCACTTGGGTCCAAATTCTTCAATGTCATCTTCTTTGCTTTTAAATACAACATAAATCAAATTATTAGCCTTAGTATACAAACACATTCCTGAGGATTAGAAAAAAATCATATGGATAATGTCCCTTAGGATTGTTTTCCTTAAATCCTCAGTGACTTTTCTCCCAGCCTGTAGTTAAAGGATATCAGCATTTCCTGTATATTATCTAGTCATATTTTAGATTTGAGGGGGGAGTAACCACTTACCACTTAATAAAAAGTAGAATTTGAATGGATTTGCAATTTATTGTGGTATCACTTGACATTTCCAAGCTATGGCATATGATACATTAAATAACAGCTATGATAAAAATTATTATCATACAAAGATTTTTCTACAAGAACTACAAGTACTGAGTTCCCTTCCTTGAATTTAAATTGTTATAACATGTTATTTCCTCTTTTGTAATGATAATGGGCATAAAGCAATTTTCATGCTAGAATTGTAAAACATTTTAGAACCATGCACAGTCTATAATTGATGTGACATATATAATGTTCTAGGGACATAAAAACAGAGAAACCTTTTGTAGGCTGCTGCTTAGGTTCCAAGCTAACCAAAACCAAAGACTACAATACTTACAGTATTGTTCTTTTGTATTTGTAGGTAGAAGAGTGTTGATAACACAACGGTGTCTTGCCTGGTGCTGAGCTGTACTCACAGAGCATCAAGGCTGTGTCTCCAACAGTCCCTCCCCAGCAAAGAGAGGCTGGGGGTGGAATAGAGGATGGGAAGGGACACTGCTGGGACAGCTTACCCAAACTGACCAAAGGGATAGTTCATACCCATAACATCTGTTCAGCAATAAAAGCCATGACAGGGGAAAATGTTATGAAGATGTTTCTTCCAAAACAACCCTGAAGATTCCCCCCTTTCCCTTAGCTTCTTTTCAATCATAGCCATTATTCATGTATGATTTTCTTTTTCCTTAGAATTAAATTCACTAGAATTTGCTCATATTTTTCTCTGCCTTTTTCTGAAGAGTTTCTACTTCAAAAACAGTCCAAGATACATATTAGATTCAGCAATATTTAAATATCTATCTTCTGAAATCAGTCAAAACTTATAAATCTAATTTGTCCTAATATGACACTTGCAGGAGACTACCTTTATTTTGTGCTTTCTTAGGCAAAGATGCCTTGACTCATGTCTGATTGTTTTAAGGTTCTGCTCAAATTTATTATTTTGTTATAGAAGACCTTCCAAAGAAAAAAATAGCACTACTAAATTCAATGTTGCTGTAATTTTCCTCATTAAAAGGCAGTGTTTTGCCACTGGCCTTTGGAATGTCTAACCATCAACTATTATTAAAAGATCAGTCAATTGTTTGAAATTCATTATGAAAGCATTTATCAGATGGCATTGTTAATTGAATTTGACATTAGATGTACTTTAGGGTGAGGTAATTAAACTTTGCATGCTATTGACACTGATTAGTTACATGTATACTTAATTTTCTTTAATAATTTTTAGATCAAAATATAACAGTATTTAAACAGTTCTACATATTTAAGACAATTCCCATTTTTCATTTCACAAATTCTTTTTTCACTTGAATATAAACTGGAAAGGATGGAATTTACAGTTTGAAACTTGTTCTTTGTAATGTTAAGGTATTTAAATACAAGCTGTCTAATAAGACTTGCTATGGCCCCTCTGACCTAGAACTGTCTCTACATTAAAAAAATAACAGAAACAAAAAACATAGAAAATAAAGTTACCTGGAAGAGGAAATCTGAGCCTTTCTCATTTTTAGATCCTGGCCCACAAAATAAGGCCTTCTGTACTTTCTTTTGCCTGAAGATTTCTTGCATTCTGAAAAGTCTTCCTTTAACATTACAGAATATCATTAAAGATAATTATCTTTCCATTTTGCATGAAAACCTGAGAAATGTTTCCCGATATAATATTTCACATATATTTTTTTTGTCTGAGAGTGGCCTTGTCTATGACACTGTGTGAGAGAATCAAGGATTCATCTCAATTTTAGCAATAAGAAGGTTGAGTCCTCCTCTAAGCAGCGTGTCTTAGTTCCCAAATCCTAGTGGAATGAGGAGAGGATAATGTTTTCTACCCCTCATGCACAGCAGTAGAACAGGGTACCTCATTCTTCCATGAAACATAGAGGATCACTTCTGGTCACTTCTTCCAGTTATCTTGTGTTACATTGGAAATCTGTGGCAGGAGTGGCAAGCTAAGTGGAAGTCTGTGAAATTCCAAGTGAAAGAGAGCTGGAAGTACTAGATCCATAAAGAGTGGAGTAAATTGAACAAACAAAACTTTGTTCATAAGAGATGTAGCTAGGAAAGTGTCCACAGATAAATTACAAAATGTGAATCTGAAGTGTATTTGCTTTTTAAAGATAGCACTTCTCTTAATATTGTAAAAGGTACTGTAGTTTATATTCAAAATAGACTGCTCATAAATAATAGCAAAAGTCTTGCACTGCTTCCTAAGGGCATTTTCTAGTCATTTAAGGGAAAAACTGGAGTATATGCTGAATAATCTCACTTTCCTGTCTTTATCCTATTAAAAACTATATTTTCTTCAATTTTTCTTTTTTTGCTTTATTTTCTGCCTACTGTGGTTATGTTTGGAAAATCCTCATTTATGCTGGAAATTCTCACCATAGTTCTATTTCAGTATAGTTTATTTCTCAAGTTATCCTACAAAAATGTTCCCACTTATTTTTGTAGATGTCTCATTTTTCTTCTTCCCAATACTTAGCTAAGTAATTAAAAAATAAAGTAAGTTCTGTGAAAAGGTACTTCTAGTTTAACACCAGTCAAGCACTAGGACAAAAATTATGTCCATCCCAGCCAAAAGCAAGAGTGCAATGTAAAAGAATTAGAAATGCTGGGCATTGATTTCCTGCAGCCTACAGTAAATGGTGATGGTAAATACTGTTTCAATCTCAGTATAGTAGCAATGTAAGGAAGTTATATTGCTTAATTTTGTGGAGGACAAATCAGTTACACATAATGAAACCAATCACAGTTTAACAGATTTAGGGAATACACATTTAGGGAACACATTTACGGAATTCCTAACATCACAACTGTCTTTCCCAACAAATTGGTAGGTATGAATATTCATGCAGTGAATATAAAGGTGCTTTTATTTCCAATTAGAAATGCACAGGTAACAATATGTCCACTGTAGAATAAAAAAATATTTTGATTTTTTACTAGGGAGAATTTATTTTTAAAAAACCTGAAAAAATGGAAAAAAACCCCAAAACAATGAAACAAACCCCAAACCAAACCCTGTTTTTCTGTCACTTGTAAATTTTCTAAACACTGCACTTGTTTCAGGAAATCTTTTTCCATTACTAATGTTATAATAGTTAAAAGTCTACTAGACTTTCAATTGTACATCTCAATTTGCATCTGTTTATTACTTGGCTCTAGGATCTTTTCTCTAGTCTAAGTCTTATTCTACCAGGACATAACTCTGGTGTCGGGTCTCCTGCCCACCCAGGGACGCCAGGTGTGGGGTTTCCAGCCCTGGATTGGGGTGACCCCAAAAGATGGAAAAGTATCTCCTCCAACCCGTGCCTTCAAAGAAAGACTCAGTAGTCCTCTGTTGTCTGGTCTCAAGGTTGTTTATTGTTGGTTATCTAAAAGATTCTTTTCCCTGAACTGCTGTGGCCCGTTCAGCAGCTCAGACAAAGGCACACTGCCCTCCCAGGGGGCTGGTGCCATCTTTTATATCATATATTACGTGTTGCATGTTTATACTTTTTCCCCAATACCTACTATCTGTATTGAATGGTGACTTTCATCACCAAAGACATGGAGGCTAGGAAGGAGAAAGAAAGAGGACAGGGCACACCCAAATCCCTCCATCTTAGATCTCCTGACCCCCATGTACAAAACTTGGACCCCTGCGTACAAGGTTTAAAACCCCCCTGTACAGCACTCAAAAATCTTTCCTTTCACTCCGTGACTACTTCTACTACAATACCTAACTTGTATGTGTGGCTTGTAATTCTTCATACAGAGTTAGTAATTTGATCCATGGGCTAAGATCAAAACCCCACGTGTGTCTTTGGCTGCATGCCAGGGTCTCAGAGCCCCCTGCCAGCAGCTCTGGCCATCCAGGGCACCCAGAGGGATGTCCTGTGTTCCGACACTCTGGGATGTTTATATGCAGAAATTATAGGTAGTAATCTGTTTTGATGTTATGAATGAAAATTTAATTTTCAGTTTAATGGAGATTTAGCTTATATTTTTAGGTAAGATGCGCATTCATAAGTTTCTTACCATACCTGTTGTTCCAGTGAAGCAAAAATCAATGACCACGAACATTGACACAATCATCCCTTTGTAACTCCCATTAAAATACAAATAATTTTATAGGAATAAAAACCTAAATACAGTCAAATAATTTAGTAGTATATCAGCAAATTTCATACATTTTCATGCTCACCTTGATGACTCATTCTGATCAAGGACAAAATAATTTAAAACTTACCAAATTTTTTGTTGTAGTGACAGTGACTAGTAGTTGCAAGGGAGTTCGCAGTCGTGGGATGAGCTCTCTGAAACATTTCTTAGAAGAAGTGCTCACACATTTGGACAGCCTCATACACTGGCAGGCCTGATTCAGTGCAGTTTGCAGTTCTCAGCTTCTCTTTTAGGGGTGATAATGGCCAGGGTTAGTAAAGAGGAAAATGCTTTTGCACCATGTGTAAGAATAAATTAAACATTAATCTGATAATAAATTACTTTAAGGTTACTTAGACAAGCCCTCCAATGTTTTGCTCATTGGGAGATTCTTATCTGGCTTTTAATTAATCTGATGATTCTCCTCCCTTAACTTCAAGTTCAATTCAAACTTCTGCTCACTACCATGACACAGTAGTGATGTTTAGTTTCTGATTCTCTGTACTCTCATTTAATCTTTAAACTCAAATAGATCACAGAATCATGGAATAAGCTCTGTTGGAAGGGACACTCAAGGGTCATTGAGTGAAACCCCTTGCCCTGTATACCCATAGAATATACCATGTGCCTGAGAGTATTGTCCAAATGTTTCTCTAACTGTCTCAGGCTTGGCGCTGTGATCACTTCCCTGGGGAGCCTGTTCCAGTGCCCAACCACCCTCTGGGGTGAAGAACCTTTTTCTAATATCCAACCTAAACCTCCATTGGCACAACTCCAGGCCATTTCTTTGCGTTCTTTTGCTGGTCACCACAGAGAAGTGATCAATTATTTACCACAAGACAGCTTCTTACTTCAACTGTTGTAAATAGAACAGCAGTTAGTGTTTGTCTGAAATATGACTAAAGAGCAAAAAAAAAAACTTACTGTGCTGTATGTGTACTAGGTAAAATAATACACTTTTATCAAAATCAGCTTTTTAATAGATATAGAGTTCAAAACTTCTGTAAAAACCTCTTCCACAAAAGTGTGCACCAGAAAACTGCAAGGAATTGAGAGTACAATTCAAATGTATGCGCAATTATTAAGCTTAGAAAGGGATTTTGTGAAACTAGTTTTGTGACCCTACTTGTAGCATCAGAGAAAAAAGAAGACCAAGACTGGAAAATGTGGTATGTCAAAGATTTTCCCATTCCAATATCTTGGATCTCCATGTTTTACACCAATCAAATTTTGCACTAGGGAAGATCAGACTCAAATCTCAAGTGGGAAATTCAAGTATTTTAACTGAAGATTTAATACCTTTAACCTTCCTGATTATGAATGGTATGGCCCCTCCAGCCTAGATCATTCACTTTGTCTATGTACTCATCTGCTGTTTTGGCCCTTTCCTGGGAAGACCAGTCCTTTTCATGAACCATACCCTGGCAAAGATCCCAAGCACTGTGTGGATCTGCAACTCAGCTTCCCTACTTTGAAAAAGCTCTGCTGCTGAATTATCAAGTCATCTTTGGAACATAACTGTTCTTTGATTTGTAAAGCAGTTATGATTATAATGGATACCAAAAAATGTATATCTTTGTACATGTGTATGTGTGTATTTGCTTACATGTGTAGATAATATGCAGTGATCAATACTATCATTCTTAATTTTTAGTAATTCATTCAGACACAAGAAATGTATAAGATATGTCTTAGTAAAGATATTTTAGTAGGGAAAGTGAATCTCACCTGCTAGAAAAGTTAAAAAAGCAAGCATCATATGAAGCACATGGAAAAGCAATGCTGGCTGGAACTTAAGAAAAAAAAGGAGCAGTTTAAGTGTGCACACTAATATATGTGTGAGCTTAGGCATGAAGTTTTAGAGGATTTAGAAGAGAGTGACAGCGAATTAAATTTTGGGAAATGGGTAAAGACTTCTAGCAGTCAGATTTGCTGGCACACATGCTGATCTTCCCAAGCACACAATATTCAGAAACCATTCCCTATACCTGTTCCTTACTTGGAAGTCTGCTCAGATTAACTATGAGCTAAAGTTTATGCTCTCAAGCAGCCCCGGGGCTTAGCTTCCAGCAATCCTTTATAGTTAGCACATTAGTCATCTTCAACTGGAGATGAACTTGAAAAATAGCTGAAATATCTTCCAAATACCAGCCAGATGTAGAACTGCCACAGGTTCTACTCATGGGAAAATGTCACTGTGTCTGTTAATCAACATTTTATTTCAGCTGAATCTCTTTTGACAACAATGTTTCTGAGGACAGTATTCAGGCATGATATGAGAAACTCAATAGCATCTCACTGCAGGTGTATAGGTTATGCCATGTCATATGTGACCTCAGCCAGCCAAATGCAGCATTTTCATCCTGTGCCTCCCTTTCATAAATTCCAACCTTCTTCAAGCTGTTTTGATCTTTCTCTAAATTCCACTTCTTTAGACAGAAATAGTTTTTAGACTTTCCCTATCAGTACCCCAATGTGTTTACATCCCAGAAAGAAATAGCATAAAAATAAATTATATTCATCAGCGACAGGCAAATATTTCAATTTTCATTAGTTTTGACAGGATTTAGCTTGCCATTGGTAATACACATTTACAAGTTGTATTTTATTAATGCATCACAACATGTTACAATGAATTACAATTTGTCACATAGTATTAATATTATGTTGTATCTGAGAGGGCATTGCTTCTATCTAAACACACCAAGAAGTTAGTAAACTTACAGGAATTTTATGTGTTTTCTGCATCTTCAGCTCTTAAAAGATGGGAGAGTTTGTTGCTGGTCAACTGAACAGATAACTATTAATGTATGTTTTGGCACCAAGTACTAAAATCTATTGACTGAAATTTTAGAATTTTTTTCTCATGATATTCTGGCTTTTAAAAATTCAATCATTAACAAGCTTTAATACAACGCAGATACTCCAGCATGCAAAATCCACTAGTGGCATAATCCTGTGCCATTTAAGTAACTGGGGACTTTTTCACCACCTTCAGCTTTTTGTTCCCTATCTATAAAAGTGTTCAAGCTCAACTACACTTCGATGTATTAAGTGCAATGTATTCTAAGCAGAGTTTGCTCTGATTGTTTCATGGAGTACCATAACAGGATTGCAATGCTCACTGAAATCTTGTGAATACTGAGGAAAAAGAATTAGGAAGGATAAATTAGACATGTTTTCAGGAAATGGCAGAAGCACACTGATCTGATGATTCCTTATACAATCATCTGCATATTTGAAGCAGAGGTAAAATCTCATGAGACTTAGAAGAAATGATTAGTCTATGCAAATACTTATTACAGCATGCATGGCACAAACAAGTATACTGTAGTATTAGATATTTCTAATTTTAACCTAATAAAAAACATAGAATAAAAAAAGACAAAATAAAAAGTTTGTACAAAGAAATTCATGGACTAACATGTGATTAGACACACAATTGAACATTTAAATACTTGTTTAACAAAATCTTCTTTCATAGGTGCAGTTTTCTGATGCTTTAGTAAGAGCTTTAATAAATATATACTTTACAAAATGTGCATCTATACATGAACTCTGATTCCAAATTTATATATTATTTTATTGCAAACAGTTGTAATCTAATTAACTACTGTTCAGTAGTTAATTTAGTAATTTATAAATTAACTACTGTTTAGTATTTCCTATTACCACTTGTTGCTAAGGGTTTCATATTGATTTACAATAATATTTTCCCAGAAAATAATAAATGCACATAAACTATGCATATTAATTTTCTATAAATTATATGCATTAAAATCTATACATTAAAGAACATAAAAATTTAACTCTGTCATTCATGAAAAAGCCATCAGAATCACAGCAATTTCACCTGTCTCCATCTTAACAAAAAATTCTTTACATTCATTTCAAGGTATTTTTTTCATTATGATGTATTATGAATGTCTTCTTGACCCAACATCTAATTGATCTCTACCACCACTGTTAAGGTCATAGAAAACTGCTAAAGCACTTTCAGTGTAATTTTTGAAGAAGGGATTTAACAAATATTTACTGAAATATATGTCTAAGTGATTTTGTGTTAATCTGCATGACCTGTCAACATTAATTTAATATTTCCATCATGTTCTCTTTTATATTCATGGGGTTATTAAAACCCTGCTTTTTGGTTTTTTTTGTTTTTCTTGTTAGTGGGATGGGTTGACTTTGTCTGGCTGCTAAGTGCCCACTGAGCCACTCTCTCACTTCCCCTCCTCTGCAGCACAGCAGAGTAAATAAGATCAAAAACTCATGGATTAAGATAAAGTCAGTTTAATGAAGAAAAGCAAGGCTACATGGAGAAGCAAAGCAAAGCAAGAAGATTTATTATTTATGTCCAATCCTCCTGCAATATCCAATGTCCAGCCAGTTCCTGCGGAGTAGACACTCTATATGTACCTTGTCATGTTTTATTAGCAAACTGACTAAATCACAGATGTTACTCTGGATTTCTTACATGTTATTCAATGTTTTGTACTTGAATAAAGCCTGAATGTTGCAACTTTATTGCTAAAGGGGAAAGGAAAAGAGGCTTCCTACCATAATAACCGAAGGAAAAGAAAGGGCCTTGAGTCAAATTAATTTTACTGTTTACTGCAACCAAAATTCTTAAGCCTTTCAGTCAAAAAAGTTGTTAAGAGGTAGCTTTGCACAAATGGCACCCTTTAAAAGTTCCCCCTTAGTTTATAAGAATTATAAATTTAAAAACAACTGGAAAACACACATTTTTATTTTGTTTTCAACAGCATTAATAAAATAGGAAATTTCTAGGTTTTTTGTTTGTTTTGTTCTTTTTTATTTTATTTTGAAGGCATATTTTCACCTTTTTTTCTATTAACTCTAAGCCAAAAAACCCTTACTTTTGATAGCTGAGGAGTACAAAAATGTCCTACTTCATAAGGCACTGCTAACATCTAGAATGGGAAGCCTTTTAAAAATTAAATTAGGCTAATACAGCTCTGGACCTAAAGGTCAAAAATTCATATGCACATTTCAATAAGCATAAAATAAACATGAGAAACACTATACAAAGTGTCCTCCCCATATTCAATCTGAAACATTTATGCCTAGGAGGAAAGGTGCAATAATGTTTTTGGGGTTTTTTGTATATTTATGTTAAAAATATAAAAAATATAAATTAATTGTGTTTTGTGATTACTTTACATTTTTTCCTCTTTTTTTTTTTTAACTTTCATTAAAAGCAAATGCTTATTGGAAGAAGGAAAATCATGCAAAATAAGTTAATACCAGAATATCAGGTACAGCAAAGTCTTGTGGCTCACAAACAAGTAGGAGGCCATTTGCAAGAACAGTTAAGAACTAACACAGATATACACAACCCCCTTTCTCATCTGGCTTGTTAACTTTGAGAGAAGAACTTTATACAAAATTTCTGCTGAAAACCAAAACAAATTTTTCATGCCAGGAATCTAAAGAAGCAGTTGTGCTGGGTTTATTTCACATGAATAAAGAAGAATTGATTGGTGAAGTGCCCATTGAGAGCAGCCTTGACTGCAGCTCCTATGAGAAAATGCTGTTTGAGATCCTGAGAAAAATGAGCAAGAAAAACAACAGAACAACCACAAGCCTCTGGAGAGGATCCCAGTCTGTTTAGTGCTCTGCTTGGTGAGATCCTGTGGGACACTGCCCTGAAAAGAAAAATGGCACCAGAGACCTGGTTGACCTCCAAGAACAACAACCTCAAAATACAGAAGGATTCGTTCTGACTTACAGGAAATTGACCAGGTGAGGCAGAACTTCTCTGCAGATAAACAAGGAACTCCTGACTGAGCTCAAATGCAGAAAGGAGGTGCAAGGAGGGGTGGAGGCAAGCACTGGCTGCTTGAGTGCTACCAAAGAGACATCGTTTGTATGTGCTGAGTTGGAGATCCAAAAGCCAAAGCAGAATGAGAGTTAGCACACAGAACAGATGTCAAGGGCAGGAGGACAAGCTTGTAGTAGGAGAAGAAATGTTGAGCACACTGCTGTCCACTGCTTAGTGGGGAGAGGACCTGGTGATGATAGACATAGGGAAAGATGAGGTACTCAATGGAGTTTTTTGAAAGCTTTATTCCTAGGTCTTAGAGGCCCCTGATCCAACATTCAGGCTTTGTGGAACTCAAAATCAAGGCAGAGTGAGAAATCACTTAACCCATTTGGTCTAACACAAGCCCACAGCACAGGATGGTTTGCAGTTGCAGGTGCTGATGGAGCTGGCTGATGTCTTTACTCCTTTTTCAATAAAAGGGAAAAAAAGAAAGTGTGAGGAAACTGCAGTCTACTCAGTCTGATCTCAGCTTCTGGAATTCAGGTCCAGGCAGTCCCAGAAAGGAAAGAACAATGAGCAGAGATCTGAAATAAGTTATCGTGAGAATTTTGCTGAAACTGATAGCACTTTTGAGATAATTCAAAATTACTTTTAAAAAGTTTTTATATCATTCTATAAGACTTGAATAAGTCAAAAAATGTGCAAAACCATAAATCAGCTACTTATGCATCAATTAATAGGTCACTGGCACCAGCAGTGGTTCTGCCCAACTAGAGTTTTCTGTTAATCTTTTATCTAACTTGTGTTTAGATTTGAGTAATTCGTCTAGTACTGAATGGGGTTTTTTTTCAGAAAACTAAAAATTATCTACCAAATGTTATAGACTTTCAGATGAGAAATCTTTTTCATTTGGATAACTGAAAAGTAATTTCTTTTGTGAAACCAGATTTTTTTCATATCTATTCTGTATTCAATGAAATACCAATCAATCTGGGCACATTGTTCTTTTCTTTCATATAGCTTTACTTAAAAAGAAAGGGGAAAAAAATGTTGCCTAAAATACATGAAATGCTGATCTGGCACAAAAGTCTGCTTTTTATTTTGCTATCAGTCAGCTTGTCTAGAACCCCTGACAGTGCTTTGCCTCTGACACAGTCATATATAACATGATGTATTTGTATGTAACACATCGTTGCTTGGATATGCACTTGATAGTCATGTTACAAAAAGACCAAATTACTTCAGTTTTTTTTTAGAGCACTAAAGAACCTACCTTCAAATTTTATACACAGCAAAGAATGTAAAGATATTTATATAAATACATAGAACTGATGCTCCTATAAAATTCACAAAGTTAACACCAATTACGTTTATTGAGACTGATGATTTTATTACTGAGACTGTTTAAGCCATCAGTGCCTATTTCAATTTAGAAGGTTCAATTAAACAAAAAAAATCAAATCTTTATTACTTTTAAAGAGGGAGTATTAAATAATAGAGTTTAGTTCAGATTGACAGACCTCTACTGAATTTCATTCTGTTCCTTATCAGATTCTTTGGACTATACTTAATCTGCTAAAGAGGAAAAAAAAAATCAAAGCAAGAACTCACTAGGCAGAACCTCTTGAGGTAATCTCCAAACCAATCCATAAGGGAAATCAACACTCCATTTCTATATAGACATAAAAATACTCCAAAAAACCCCAATCAACCAACCAGAATAACCCCAAACATACCAAAGAAAACCCTCCAAACTGATGTCCTTTATTGTGTTCTTTGATGCAATATTTCTTATAAATTTAGAAACTACAGCTAGCAGCTTCCAGAAGCCAATGACATAGTGTTTCTTTGGTGAAGAGTTCAAGGGGATGAAGATGAGATAAGCTTTATTACTCCTTGTTTAAGAGAACTCAAGGAACTCCAGGATGCACAACATCTGCTCAGAAGGACTGCTTGCACAGCAGGTATTGCCTTTCCTAGGTCTGGGAACAGGGGACTTGGCGTGTAAGTGAGGACAGATGCCTCACTCTACTTGTCATACACTGTGTAGATCAATTCTGAATAACCTGAATGTGCAGGGACAGGTTCAGAGCAGGAACTAGTTACTTTGCACACTTAATTGGGCAGAGAGAATTGCCATATAGGACAGTAAAATGCACACCATTTTTCTGTAGGACAGCACTGTCCCAGCGGAATAGCATAATCATTTTACATGGACTGATAGCAATAGGACAACAGGGGAAAATTTTAAACTAAAAAGACCCATTTGGATTAGACACTAACAAGAAATTCTTTGCGATGATGGGGCTGATGCCCTGTCCCCTAAGTGTTCAAGGCCATGCTGGATGGGGCTTTAAGCAGTCTGATGTAGTGGGAGGCGTCCCTGGGTATGGCAGGGGACTTGGACTAGATTATATTTATGATTCCTTTTAAACTAAGCCATTCTATGATTCAATGCATCTACGATGCACTCCTTCATGCCCCAAAATGTGAATACCTGCTTAGATACAGATACAAACCTTTTAACAACCAGTGTTTCCCTTCCCCTTCCCCTTCCTATTTTCCTAGTCAAATCATGATTCCTTTAACTGACCCAAGAGTGAGTGTTAGTTCTGGTAAACTAATCTGCCAGACTGATATTCAACACCTCTCAATAAGCCTTCACTTATTAGGGTGATTTACTGGTTCAGTTGAACTGGAGACATAAATAATAGTCATGTTACTTTTCCCTTTAACTATTTTTGTGTAGCTTAAAATCTGAGGGTCTCAGTCTCTCAAAAACAATTATTAATCTAGGAAAATGTAATGAATACATTATTAGTATTTCCTGAACCATTGAAATGTTTTCTTTTCAGAATCAAAACACTCCATCAAAACATTTTAGCTTCATTCTGTTCACTCAGATTCTGAGACATCTGAGCTCATGCCAGTCCAGATTTTCCACTGTTGGTGCATACACAGTCCTAGCTAAGAAAAATTTCACCTGGACTCTCTTTGTCTCATGAACTGATTTAGTAAAAGTTTGTGAGCTCTGTGTCTCAGCTGTGCAAAGGAGCAACTCATTGCATAATTGTTCATTACTGCTACTGGTGTGTAATTTTCACAGAGTGCAGATTTTAATTATAGAGGAATAGCTGCTGCCTTACTTGTTTTTTGTAGCTTGTTCCATGGCAAAGATTTTTTGAAGGCTATAGGAAGAAATATTTAAATCTAAGACATTTATTCTTACAGAAACTTTTTATGAGAAGGCTTATGAATCTCACTCTGCTCATTCAATATTTGCCCAAAACAAATAAAGTACTTCCTGAATGTATCCCTCTGTGTCTGTAGGACCACTTTATAAGATATCTGAAATTTAAAAGAGCCCAAAATTCTGAATCTTATTTTTTAAGACTAGTAGCGACTTACATTACATTCTCTCCTCTTGTAAGTTGTATGAAGTAAACACAGTAATCATCTGCTCTCTATTTCTAATGGTATAATTTATTTAAATATTTTCTTGTAGCTATACTGAAAAGGTGAATTAGTCAGTGAAATCTCTACATAAAATGCCAAATAATGTCTTCATGGACTAGATGACATTGCTTCTGGTATTTAGCCTGGGGAACAAAACTACTAGACCAGGTTGCGCAAAGCCCAGTTGAAACTGGCCTTGAAAACTTCAATGGATGGAGTATCCATAACTTCTCTGGGCAATCTGTTCCAGCTGTTCACCACCCTCACAGCAATTATTTTCCTAATATGTTATAAAATTCTATTCTCTTTCAGTTTAAAGCCATTCCCCTTTGTCATGTCATTACACACTATAGTCTAAAGCCCCTTTTCCACTCTCTTGCAGGCCCCCTTCAAGTACTGGAAGATGCTCTAACATGTCCCCAGAGCCTTCTCTTCTCCAAGCTGAACAACCCCAACTCCCCCAGACTGTCTTCATACGAGAGGTGCTCCAATCCCCTGATCCTCTTCTGGCCCTCCTCTGAACTCACTTCAACAGGTCCAGGTCCTTCTTATTTTGGGTCTCCCCCACACTCTGGCTCAGCAGCCTGTTCTCAGGATGATCTGACTGTCAGGAGGCTCTACGCTGCTGTAATACTGCTGTACACTTGTAGTAGAGCTGAAAAGAGATGTGAACTTTATTTAGGTTTGGACCGATATCTGGATGAGAGCTTCAGAAAAAAAAAAAAAACAAACTACCAAACTACAGAGAATTCCCTTAAAATGAAATTTCTTCAAGTTTCATCATGAGACTCTGGTTTGAAGACTGAAGAGCTGTAACTCTTATTAGCTATCAGCAACCAGTATTTTTGCCATAGCATTGCAATAATTTCCCTTATGATTTTTTTTTTTTAGAAACATCTTTCTCCTTTGTTGAAATGTAAAACAATATATTTGAAAAAGTATCTGTAGTTTATCTGAAGGGACTGTGAATGGAAGTATCCTTAACACTGAATCTTTTGGTGCCTAAGGCTTATCAAAAGATCCTGAAAGAAAAAGGAAAACAAACAAACAAACAAATAAAAATGCATCCTTGTAAAAACCTCCTTACAGAGATTTTTCCACGTGAAGAAACACCTAATCTATAATTAGAATGAAAAGGAGGGATGCCACACTCTGAGCACCTGCATTGATTCTTGCTGATTCATTTAGGATTTCTCCCAAACAACCTGAAAAACAAGTCTACTAAAACCAATCATTGAACTGATGTCCTATTAATACAAAAGGATCTGAGATTATTTAATACTTCATAAGACTCTGCCATGTAATCAAAATCTCTGATGTCAATGGGACCATCCATACATGGAACTTAAATATAGGGAAGCTTTTTCAAGAAATATGATGGTGAATACCAGTGCAATAAACATTCTGATTACATATATCTTAACTGGACAAGAAGGATAGAGTCTGGTTTGGACTATATGGAGAAAAATAAGCATTTAATCAGTTGGTTTATGTTAATCATCTAACTGATTTCTGCTCAGCTAAAGATATACATGAATTCTGATTTAGACGTCAGATGACACGACATCATTCTTTATGACAAGGACCATTTGCTCAAATGTTTGTTTTCTGAAATTGGTCCAAATAAAAAGAAAAAGTGACAGATGCAGAGATAAAGGAGAAGGAATCAGACAAGAGATCTCAAGAGATCTTAACAGTCGATTAACTAAGATCTTTTCTCAGAAAAAAAATAAAATTGGCAAATCTTTCCACTTATGCTGTAGTCTGAGAGAATTTTTTTTTTTTAAATGGCAGGATAATGTGCCTTAAATACTATAAAATGTTGACAAAAATAGCAAAGGACTGCTTCAAAATACTGGTAGTCACAAAGACTTGCAAGAGGAAGAACATATACTTGAGAAGTCCAGAAAACCAATTTACTTATTTTTATATGACAACTGTTCCAGTGATATCAGTGGTATCAGTGATTTTAATCAAAAGTGTATCACAAAGTTCTGTAAAATGACTGCCCATGAGCAGAATCTATAATATTTATTTCAAAATATTTTACCACTTTTGTTTTTAGTGTCTCCTTTTGTTTTCAGATCTGCTTTAGAAGAGTATTTTATTTTGAACCTTATTGTCTCTTTAGGAACCAGAGCTGATAATCCTCGGCTCAGTGTACAACACATTTCTAGAAGACCTATAATAATGTTATTGAAAGAGGACAGAGGGGCTTCTATAATTGTTTGGCAGCAACATTCAGTGCTGCAAAACACTAACAAACAAAAGATTTGGGTTTGCTATGGGGTTTACTACAAGTAGGGTTTGGAAACACAATGTAGATTTTTCTGGCTTACTATTTTACGACAGGTTGCAATTAGTAGAAAAATCATTGAAATGCTTAACCAAAGCAGACCCCTGTAACACTTTAGAAAAGTCTTGACAGTTTAGAAGAAGAAGATGGTTTCCTGTATGCAATTTAAGAAGGAAAGGCCAGGTGCAAGAGTGAGCATGAAAGCAGTGGAATTGGTTTTCTGGGCCAGAGCACAGACTAGAAAGGAGAGCAGGGTAAGTATTTTAGTATGTCCAGGGTCTTTTATTATTACCCTTACCCTGTAGTTAGATGTCTAGTCGACTTCACAGACAACTGACAGCCTGGTACATTAAATAGTCTTGATTGATCACCTCACTGACTCATCTTTTCCTCTAAGCTTGCCTTTTGCATCTGAGTTGAGTTTCTCTATCACTTACTGATGGTATGCCTGCCTTTCCTGATGTATGACCTGACAGGGAGATGCAGATTCTGAAAGTTCCTCAGCAAGACCTACCTGTATTTTTAGTGAAAATATTAGCTGACAGAAACAAAAGAAGGTTTGTGCATAGTGAAATATTTTATATGAAATAAAAACATGTCAGTGGCACTAAGATATTTTGTAACAAAAGTCTGACTGCCCAATGTTGAAACATGTCAGGTTTCCTTCTCCTTAGAATTGGATTTCTCTCTCCCAGGTTTGGTACTCCTCCTGAGTTGGTTCTGCACAGCCTGGTTTTTGGTAGCAGGGGGGCCACAGAGGTGGCTTCTGTGAGAAGCTTCTGGAAGCTTCCCCCATGTCTAGCAGAGCCAGTTCCTGATGGCTCAGAAGATGGACATGCTGCTGACCGAGGCTGGGCCAAGTAGAGATGATGGTAACTCCTCTGTGATAACAGATTTAAGAAGAAAATCAAAACAACATGGTGGTGCAGTTTTAATTCCAGCCAGAGAAGAAGAGGATGTGAGAACATGTGAAAGAAAACAACATGGAGACACCAAGGTCAGTGGAGAAGGAGGGGCAGGAGGCGCCTCAGGCACTGGAGCCGAGACTCCTCTGCAGGCTGTGGTGCAGACCATGGTGGAGCAGCTGTGCACCTGCAGTCTGTGGGGATCCATGAGGGAGGCAGAGATCCACCCGCAGATCCAGGGGGAATACAGAGATCCTCCCACAGCCTGTGGGGATCCACGGGGAATGCAGAGATCCTCCAGCAGGCTGTGGGGGAGGTGCCCATGCCAGAGCGGATGGATGAATGCAGGAGGCTGTGATCCAGTGGGAGACCCAGTGCAGGGAGAGAGCCCTTGCTCCCAGGCTGGAGCAGCCTGTCCTTGGAGGACTGCAGCCCATGGAAGAGTGATTCACTCTGCAGCAGTTTTGGGAGGATTTTCTGCCCATGGGAGGGACTCACGTTGCAGCTTTTTTGGGAGGACTGCTGCTCGTGAGATTTGGAGCCATGCTGGAGCTCACAGAGCACTTTCTCCCATGGGAAGGACCCCGCGGTGCAGCAGGAGAAGGTTTCCTCACAGAGCCAAGCAGAAGAAAACATTGAGTGATGAACTGACCAAAACCCCCATGCCCTGTCTCTCTGCACTGTCAGTGGGAAGGAGGTAGGGGTTGGGAAAAAAAAGGTGCGCTTTAAGGGTTTATTTTGCTTCTCATTATCGTCCTCTGATTTTGTTGGTAATAAACTCATTTTGTATCTCTAAGACAAACCTCCTTCACCCTTCGAGTGTTTTCTCCCAGTTCTTATCTCAACTCATGAACTCCTCATTACATTTTTCTCTCCTCTGCTGCGCTGCGGCAGGGGAGAGCGAGTGAGTGACTTTAATGGGTGCCTGAGGTTTGGCCTGTATCAAACGAGGACCCTGAGCTAACCCCCAGGCTGCAGCCAGACACTGCCTGGGGGGTGCCACTGGGCTGCTGACAAAGACCAAAACTGCCAATTTGTAGTTGAGCAAATGATAAAAATAATGGTGTATCAGCACATTTCCTTGCCCTATTTCGTTTACTGTTGCACATAATTCCAAGCAGCCTTCTGTAGGGAAAACAATGCAAAGATACATGAGCTAGCATAAATTTACTGTGAAAAAAAGCAACCAACAACATATGGCATGCCTTTTTTGGATAAGACAGAGATATAGCAGAAATTAATTTTGATTAATTAAACTCCTTTTAAAAAATAATGCATAGTGGTCCAGACATTGTTCTGCACTGATGTGTGCAAGCACTTCTTTTGTACTCTTGTCAGTCAATAAAGCAGGGTGTTTTTAAGGTCTCCCCTAGCATTCCTCACCACACTGGCATTGACTCACTGTGTGGAAAATTATAGATCTGCTTTTTTTCCCTGACAATGACTTCATGGAAAAGATGGGAAAAATGGTTTGTTTACTGGGAAAAACTTGGGGTCCCTAGATACCTGTGCAATGTGAAAGTGATTGAGTGGGGCATTCCAGATAGTACATTAGCACCACATTACAGGGTTAAGCAAAATCAAACCAAATAAAATATGGTCACGCGGATAAGTCTAAATAACCAAAGAAAGTAGGGCAAGTCTTTCATCTTTATGTTGTTTGGCGTAATTCAGGTCATACTGGTATTGATTTACTGCTAGCAAATTATTTCAGAATTACTAAAAAGTGAAGTTACTTTATCATGTTTCCTACATCCATTTCAATTACACAAAAACCTTCACAAATTGCTGATTCACCTAAAAGAGTTAAGAACTGAAAGATCAGAACTGAAAATATATTGATTATGGATTTTTTTTTTCATCTTGTAGATTCAAACTAAATTTGGTTCAGACAAGTAAGTTGGGTAGTGTAGGAAACTTCCCTTATCATCTAAATTGGCTTTGCAAGTGTATATGAATAAGCCATTTCTCAGGACTGTGATATTACAGTTGCCTACGAATAGGAAGAGAAATTGCATTTAATATGGTACGCTCTAAAGCAATGTAAGTGGATCAATAATTAAGTTCCAGAATTTTAAACTGTGAAGATTGCTGTTCTCTTCAATCTTTACCTAGTAAATAGCAGTACTCAGAGGCTTTGAAGCATAATCTAGTATGGACACAGAAGTCAGTGATATATCCAAAACCCCTACTTACATTCTTTACATTTGGAACAAAGAAATACCAATATCAAAACATTCTGTTCTCAACAGAATTTTCCATGGTACCTTGTAACTTGCAACAGTATATCTAGTGTGACTTCCATAAAAAAATCCAATAAAGAACTGTAAGAGCAGCCCTATTTAGGTCGCCAAAGGAATGAGAAATTATTCAAACGAAGTTATTCTGTAGTAGTGTTGGCTCAGCAGCAAAATGACACAAAGGCACATCCACACACTTTGCTAAAGCTTAATTCATTTGGATACTTGTGATCAAAGGCTTTGAATGATTACAAAGAAATGTCAAGGTTGTGACATTGTGGCTAGAAAAAATCAGACAGAAAAAATAAGGCAGGACGGAAAAAATATAAAAAGAAGAACCCCCACAACAAAATTACATTTCCAAAATTGCTTTTTCCAAGGGGGGAAAAAAAGAAACCTGCTTACTTTTCCCCCCAGAAAATGCATTTTCTGAACTATGAAAGAAAAGAGTTCCTCTCATTTTTACTTTCAGACCTTGTGTGACTGTCACAGTGCAATGGTGGCACCTATTGGTCTAAGATATTTATGAAAATCACGCTCTGTAGAGGGCATTTTTTTCTAAATTAATACAGTTCACTCTCTGCATGCTGGGAGCAGCACCAGAATGACAATTCCTGCATTGAGGTGACAGCATGATTCATGGTAATAGCTCTGAATTTAGTAATTTCTGATTCATGATTCTTCCCACATGTTGTGGCTATATTCTTGAATTGAAGCAACTGCAACTGAGCTGATCGTTTAACAGGTAGTGGGTCTATCAGTTCCCTCCAGAATAACTGGATGGGTGCTCCCTTCTGTGCATGAGTCATTTCTCTGATGTTTCCTCAGAAGAGAGAATAAATAAAGGGAGTGTACATGGGAGAATAGGTAATGAGAGTCCTGTGTGAATCAAGCTGTGCAAAATGGGGTTTGCTGCTTCTTAATCTGTCAGACAGAAAAGAACAAAGAAAAAGCTGAGGTGGTATGAGGAAATGACAGGCACAGAGGGCAGATGTAGGTTCACAGCTGTCCCTGAGCACACTATCCTGAGCAGAGATGCTAAGTAAGCACACTGGTGACATGCAGTTAATTTAAGCAAGTATGCAATATGTAGGCAAAAAAGATCTATTCTGTTTCCTCCAACTTTTTTTCCCCTGGATTTTCTCCTTAAGATAAAGAGTTTCTCAGAAAAAAACAGTGAGAAACTAAAATTTTTTCATTAGAAAAAATAAGTGATAAGTAGCTGGAAATTATAATAGTGATTCAAATTATAAACCAAAAAGACTCCAATATATTCTGCTTTGAAGAAAAAATGAATCTCAACACTAGTTGACTTCTCATTTCTTGCTTACCCTGCCTTGCTTGGCCTTCCCTCTCTTGCCTTTGTCTTTCTCCTGCATCACCTAATAAAACTCCAGTATTTATTTAATCTTTTTTAAAAATAGAAAATAAACTGAATCAGGGCTATTTTTATAGAAAAGAATTTTCAATTTAGGTACTTTTTAAAATTTTATATCTGTTTTAAGGTTAGAGAGATATTTAGACTAGTCAACATTTGTCATAAGCTGAGGTGACTACGACTTATTACTGTCTTAGGTAATAACTTCATTCATAGTTAACTCAGAAAGGGCACTTAGTTAAAATATGAATACTGCACAGGTGTAAGATAATATTTTTGAGACACGCCATAATAGAAGTTCAGAGGAAAAGTAAAGGGACAAAGTAAAAGCTTACATAGCAGAATAAAGGAGAATATTAGAAATATAATATGGCCTTCAAAAAGTGGAAGTCATCCTCAAATCATGCAAGAAATGAACAAAAGAAATTTCTGACAAGTAAACAATAAAACTGTTAAAATTGAGGCCAGAAGATGTAGAAGGAATGAGAAAACTACCAATGAAATCTTATTCACAGCTCTGTAAGAAACATTGAAAGAAATTGAGGGCACATGAGTAATTAGTGAAAAGGACCATTCAAGGAAATTGGTGAGAAAAATTCTAAAATACTTCTTCACATTGGAGTTCAATACAAACAAGCCAAAGACAATTTCTTTCCAGAGGCTTTCTTTATAGTGCCATCTTAAGAAATAATATCTTCCCGAAGCTGAAGATGAGTAAACTGAAAAAACAGTTATTTAGACCAAGTACTATTTAAAAATATAATCAACCTATTTACTCTTATTTAATAGATACTGTGGACAACAGGAATGGATGGTCATGCATGCAAATTTTTTAAATGTCTCTGAAGGAGAACTGGAAATTATAGGGAAAAAATTGTGATTTTCAATAGGAAAATCAGAAAAGTATATAATAAACAGAGAAGACAGATATATGGAATAAAATTTTTAGAATCCATAAATATTTAGAATTTTTTAATGCATTTTATGAATTCACAATTATTTAGATCTTTGAGACATACAACAAGAATTTAAAGAAGGAATGAAGATGATAATACCACTTCTGGAGAAAATGATTGGAAGTTCTTATTAAAAATTAATCATTTACATGTTTGGTGAAATTTCAGATTCTTTAAGTAGAGTATAGAAAATATATTCTGCTGTCTAAAGCCATGGTACTTTCTCAAAATGTGCACTAGATAAAATAACATGGTAAGGTTTTTCAGTAATACAGAATACTTTAAATGTACGGAAAAACAGGATTCTTTAGCTCAAGAAGGGGGTGATTGAATCTGGCAATGTACTATAAAGTTGTAAACAAAAATGAGAAATTAAGAAATAAAATATTATTTGCTATTTCTTGTAGCAGAAACTTAGTCATGAATGAACAAAGTACCACATGCAAAATAAAAGGTTTAATAGTAAGCATGAGTTTTAACATAAAGAAAAAAATATTCTTTTTACACTGATAATATTTGATATTTTGAATACCTTAAAAATATTTATTTGATTCTTACATGCAAGTTAGTTTTGGTGTACAAGAGAGAGAGGAAATTGTATTAGTTTTTGTATCTATAAATTTCTGCATGAATTTGAATTTTCAGTTAGTGTCTAACACCACATCAGGATGTTACACCAGTACTTCAATCACTAGAACTTCTATTGTGCTGAGATTAATGAAACTGTTCTCATAAGCAAAATTGTGCACCTGTTTTTCATGATTATTCACATCAGCTTTAATTTTCTTGGATTTCCATATTTCAGTGGTTTACTTATATAAAGCTCACTATTAAAATCAAGGCATATAAACATTTTTTTAAATGCTCTGGCTACCTGGTGACACGTACTGGTAGTTTCCTGAATTCATACTTTTTAGCCATATCTACTCACTCTCCATTATCACTCAAGCCTTTGCACTTCTTACATCACATTGTCTGTCAACTCTTAAATATATAATTTGCAATATAATTTTACAGAAAGATGATTCAGCCAAAACTATGGCAAACTTAAAAACTTGTTTGATTTACTATTAGGTTGGCATGTGTTTAAATGTCCTTCAGAAGTTTAAAATTCTCATTTTCCACAGGAATTGAATATTTGAAGAGATCACTTGGTCACAAGATTCTCTGTCTCTGAAGACAATCATAACAAGTCCTTCCCTTCATAAAATGAACTAAAGTAAAATAAAATTTCATGTCAAGGGAGTTTGGTATTTTTCAAAAAATATGCTATTTCTTGAGAGATCTATACAGTGTGAGAGTCCCAGCTGTTTTAACATGTTGGTTTTTTAGCCTAAACTCACTTTAAAAAAGATCTGCAGGTACATATAAGGCAGTCTTATTCCCTGATGAAATAGCTCACATACAATACATTTAAAAAAATGTAAAGACTCATGGTTCACTTACTGTATTTCTATTTCACTCCAATGAAGAGCAAACTTTAGTGTGAAATGACATCTAATAATCTCACAATACACCCTATTATCTAGTGGAAACCTTTTATTGGCTACAGAATAGGCAAGGGCCAATATAAGCAGAGTTCAAAGGATTCACTTCGGTCATATGAACTGGTGTTAGTATTCAGTGGGTTTATGAACTTCTTGTGAATTTAAAAAATAATGCTATGCATTCCCCTTTTTTTCTGAGAATGATCCTTATGAAGAACAAGCATTCTTATTCTGTTCATAATATTTTGAACTGATATGTTTAATATTGTCTTTGGACCATGCTATCAGGCATATGGCGTGACTCTTGGGCCTGTCTTGTGCTGGGCCAGGAGTTGGACTTTGATGATCCTTGTGGATTCCTTCCAACTCCACTTATTCTGTGATTCTGCTAAATAACTGATATTCAAACTAACTTTTATTTGAAGATGTAAAGGTATAAATTAGAAAACATCTAAATTTTACATCAAAATATGACTTTACATCTTTTACTAGTTGAGTCCTCTTCACATCAAGAGTATTCTTCTGCCTCTCCAATGACCATCTCAATGATCATCTCAATTTCTTTAGTTCAACAAGAACTAAAGAAAAAGTGCAAGTAAAAAGCATGTGTAGTGTGGCTATCTCTTTATTTTGTTCTCTTATTCTCTGATATACTTACATATGAGAGTAACTCCTTTTTCGTGGTGGTTGTATTGCAAACGTCCCTTCTTTTTGTTTATTTTTTTTTAAGGAAGCCTAAATACGTAAGTATGCTTTCCTTGGTGTCTTCAAAGATATATAATGCAGTTTTCTTTTATTTTTCTTTCATTGCTTTATAATTCCATCCCTTAAAATCAGTGTATAATGTTTTCCTTTTGTTGAAACTTTAAGGATTTCTTGGCCACATTGAGCAATATTAGAGGTCTCCTTGTGGTTTCCAATAGTGAATCTACTGGTTTTTTGCAAGTGTTGGAAATGTGTACAAATTGTGTAGCATCAGGGAAAAAAATAGGAACATATTTAAAAATACAAACAATACAAAGACCTCAGGCATGGTCTTGGTCTTGTACCAGACAATGTACTATTATATGGGTTCAAGAGTAGTCTAATTCTGGTTCTTTTTTTTTTTTTTTCTTAATACAGTAATCTCTTTTTTTTTTTTTTTTTTGTTTGGTAAATATGACTATCAAGAGAAAAAACATTTCATTCTGCAGAATATTTTTTAATTAGAGCAAAGACATCAAAAGTTCTCAATTTTGACTCAAACAGAATAAACACTTTGGAAATAGTCTTCTAGCATAAAACATTTTATGCTGAAACCTTTTATATATTTAAATGAACAAAGACACAGTGATGAAAAAATTTTCCACTGAGGTACAAGGCCTATTATGTAACAGAAACACTCCTTGCTTGTTGACTGTTAAATGAAAGTATATCTATTTAATTTATTATATTTTAATTTCATTTGTTCCAGTCACCCGATTATATCAGTTTCAGATTTTATTACTAATGTAAAACATTATATTAACATTAGCAGAAACAATTCTAATGTAATTGCATTCTAAGCTTCTCCAGCTTGTCAGGGATAAGACATATTACAGACACTAATGATAACACTTTAACATTCTTTAAATATTCTTCCACATGTTTTTTAATCTTCTCAATTTATGAAGACCATAAATATATTAACATTTTTATTTACTACAATGAACTGTATTTTGAAATGTAACTAACTCTCTTACTAACCTTATTTTGATAGCACTCTATTTTACCACATCACTGTACTTAAAATAGTATTGGCAAATGAATAATTTTTTTAACTGTTGCTCATATGAACACAGCGTCACTACACAACCACCTTATAATGAACTTTGGTATTAACACTTAATTGTTATCTTCTCAATACACATTTTAAATGAACAAACTAACTGCATCTGTCAAAAGCATAAACCTTTTCTCACATAGCTACCATATATTGCTGTCCAAGGTCATACATTTGTTTCTGCCATAAGAAACTAATAGGACTTACGTAAGTAATTAAAAAATAAAATTGGTTTATGCTTGCGTAGCAATTTGTATCCATTATGCTGAAAGCTTTCATATAAACCATACATCAAAATTTTAATATATTCAAAATCTATTAATGAAACCCATTTCAAATATACAAAAGGAATTACTATGTCTTTCTAGTTATTTCCTCATTAACAGGAATTAAAATTCTGAAAATCAATATAAAAATGAGCAAAACTATGTTATTTCTTTTATGGAAGACTTAACTTAAACACCTTGCTATTGTTTTATTAGACTTTTTTGGCTATCCACCATAGATGTGAGATTGTCACATTTTCACTTCTAAAAAGAACCTTTTTCAGCAGGCCCTTACACCATCTCAACAGTCATGCAAGGTTATTAGCACAGTTCTGGAGCCAAAATGGTCTGGATACATTTCTGATTTTCTGCTTTACGTACAGTTCACATACACTTAAATAATAGTTTCTATAAACAACCTTTCCTTTCTCTTTTATGTTCGACTTCTTTGCTCTACCTGTCAAACAAGAGTGTCTTTACAGTGGCACATATCTAGGCTGAGCTTTTTTATCTATGAAAGCTCCTGATTACTTCTTTCTGTAGCTGTTGGCTTTGGAATTATAATACTTTAATTCTGTACAAAATATTTTTTCTATTAAGGTTAAATTTTTATTTACCAGCCTTTCCAACAGACTCTTTTCTTGTTGCACCAGAAGGTACCATTTTGTATTCAACTTGCTGCAGAGAAGACAAGAGAGATTATCATAGTGTTGCCTAAATTTTCATTTCTAAAAGTAAATTGATTACTATTGCAAGTAGCTATTGTTCTGTGTGTGGAAATGTAACATTCCATGTGCTACCAAATCAGTCCTGTGAACTTTGGGCTCTTTCAACAGTCAAGTTATACCACTGAAAGAAAAGAAAAGTAAATCTGACTACTTTTAATAAGTGTAATGCTTCTAATAAATGTAATGCCTTTCCATAAAGTAAGAATTTCTGTGTGATTTCTTGCTTTAAAAGAACTAACATTTCTTTTTATAATTATGTTTGAAGACATTGAATTGAAAAATGACACAAAGTAGTTTTGAATCCATGTATTTTTCATATGTCTATCTCTGTAATCTAAAGATTAGAAGGAAAATTGTAGTGATTAAACCTAATTTTCACAGTCTGACTAACACATGAAATGGAATAATTTTATCTTTCTGTCTATTTGTTATTTGTTTTAACTGCCACAGTGTATTCTTTTGATAAGCATCAGGCCCAATTCCACCACCAATACTCAGGTATTACTCGAAAAAAAAATTCCACTTAAAAATAATTGCATTCAGGTCAAAGACTTTAAGACTTTACTTCAGTTGTTGGGATTTCCATTAAAAATACAGTTGATAATTACTCCTCCCACTCCCAAGATTTGTGATTTTTTTAAACTTTTAAATGTTTTCATTTAAAAATAGATGAAAATTATGAATAAATTTTAAAGCAGAAAGATGTATACACAGCCACATTGCTATTTTCCACAACCCAATCATATCTCTGTGATGAAATATAGCCATGAATTAGCAAATGTTAACAAGGGCTCTCTACCAATTTAATGCAATCAATGGTGTAAATAAACAAAAAAACCCAACCAACTTTGGTTTGGACCAAATATAATAATAAAGAAATGTTAACATTTCCACTAAGCATATGTAATGAATAGGATAATAATTTTAACATTTTCTCTGTATGAAGTTACTTACACCAACTTTGTGTCTTCCTCTCCCTGAACTTAGGTGGCCATTCAACCCTGACTCACAGGGAGAGCTATAGCAGCCCCGTTACTGTTTACAGCCACTTCAACTTCGCATTGATCAAATCAAAATTTTCTTGGCTGTATACTGAAAGAAGAAAGTTTTCCTCCTAATGATCTCATTAGACTGTGATGAATAATCACTCCAGGGAAGTCATTGAAGCCATGTCATCAACATTACTTAAACCTTCTACTCTTCTTAATAATTTTTATTATGCCATTGTCTATAAAATCAGGCTAAGATTGGAAATCCTATTGTACTGGGTGCATGGTTAAGTGCAGTCCTTGCCTTGAAAAGCTTAACATCTAATTAGATTAGACAGCTGTGAGAGCAATGTTCAAAATGTCACAAACATTTTTAAAGCCTGCCACTGGTTTTCCACCAGTATCACCTCAGGCCTCAACGTAAAAAAACCATAAAATAGCAGGACCAAGATTTTCAAAGTATCAGACTTGTACACAAAATAGAAAATAGCGTCCTGAAGTGGGATAAATTAGAGTCTAGAAGCCTATGATCACAATTCTTACCCTCTCCTTTTTGATTCGTGCTGCTATTTTCATCTCCAGGATAATTTGTTTTCTTGACATAAAGCAAATAATGCTTTATCTAACTCTATAATTTAGAAAGACTGACATGTTGAAGCAATTCTATAAATTAGACATAAACCTGAAGTCAGCATAAATAATGCATGGTGTAGTTCTGTCCAAATGCAACCTAAATCCTTACACACATTTGAACAAAAAGCCGTACATATACACAGGTGTGTGGTGGTACAAGCACTATTAAAGACACAAAAGACATTGAAACACTGGCAACATTTTTTTAGTGGCTCATCAATTTAGGCAGATTTAACCCCTGGCTCACTTGAGTGTGGAAGGGTCATGCAGTCGCAGTGATCTGAAAACTCTCAGTTAAATATTATGTACAGTCCATCTCAGTGAGCTCCTCAGAAGAGTCACAATAAGCTCACAGACATTATGTGTGACTATTTATACCATGCTCATCACTGTAGTACCAAACTTGCTTGCAGAGGAGCACTAAGCACTGTAAGAAGTTAATGTCAGGCATGTTTTTTTCCTCCTATTTGTCCTTCGCTCAAAAGAAAACTTCTGTGTGCAGCAGTGTAAATATGGTTTAGTAGCATTATATAATCGTGAGAGACAGTGTCAGAGAATGCCAGAGGGCAAACTTTCTTTAGCTCTCCAAAGACACAAGGGTGAAAATGTGAATATGCAAGCATTTCATCAACTTGCTTGGAAAAAGGAGAAAATTAAAGTGTATAGTATACCTGTAGATTATGCATAATTTACATACAGCTCATAAAATATACATAGTGCAATGTATCATCATTTTAATTGTGTATTACTTAATACTACATATTGCTTTCATTGTTATACACTAAGTTGTATTTTCTATGTACTCTTTGTTCATTATTACCATCTTACTACATTTAGTATTACATTTCTTTATACGGTGATCAAAGGATTTAGGAAGACCTCATATGACACTCATCAATTAAATAGAGGTATTGCCTAGTGGGCTGGGACAGAAGAGCAGAATTAGTGTACAGGAGCTGTCTATGCAGCAGAAAGCACTTGTGAGACTTGTAATCAACTGTTTCAGCAATTAAAAGTACAGAAAAGCACTCACCGTTTTCAGGCTCCATGGGGAACTTAGACTTCAAACTTTTTTCAGAGTTCAGTTAAGTAAACTAGAGTGAGAAAGTCATAAAAGAGAAGATCAAAGAATACTCTTTTTGGCAAGATCTAAAATACATGGGTTTTCATGCAGGAAAACTTTATTTAGACTATGATTCTTGCACACTGTCCTTTATTGTTGAAACCATGTAACCTTTAAATTATCAAATATACAAAGATTAAGACAGAATGGCAGTACAGCCTGGTGATCATGAATATCTAGATCCCAATGCAAGCGCCCTATGACTGTTTATATTTAAAATAAAAATCCAAATACTTAAGTAGCCAATACTTAAGTACTCCAAAACATAAATTCAATAAAATGTAGTTCAGTAAACTCTAATAACTGGATACAAAGAAAATTCATAGGGGGATAAACACATTTTTGACTTTGTCTCTCTCTCAACACTGTACTCTGTTTCTAAGTGGGAATAAATAGAATTAATTTACCTAAGTCAGATTTTTTTGCCTGTGATGGTAATTGGCAAATAAGCTCCCTGTCCTTTTCCCAGTCTGGGAGTTTTTTCATCCTATTTTCTCATCTTGTCCTGTGCAAGAGGGGAGAGAGAGAACAAATTTTTGGGGGTCTGGTAGCCAGCCAAGGCAACCCGCAAGAGGAAGAAAATCTTTAATGGATGTATGGAACAGAATCTGAGAAAGAGCAAAAGGACATGAGACAGAGGACAAAACAGTGCCTCATGTTGGAAAAAGAATATAGAATGAATTCATAGGTATAAAGCAATTTTTTAATCAAATTGGAATAAAATCTTTAAAGAGATTGCTAAAAAATTATGAGTAATGACAAAATCTATATAAAATTATAATTATTTATATTAATTTATATTAATAGATCAATTATTTCTATTACTATATTATTTATATTAACTCAGAATTTCTGAATTTGCCATAAGTAGACTTCTAATTAAAAAAGAAAAAAAAACAAATATACTGATTGCAAAGAAAATTTAATAAAGTATAAAAAATATGTGAATGCATACAATATGTATACAATATGTGTACAAAATTTAATAAAGTATAAAAAATATGTGAATGCAAATAAAATAATTTATTTGTTTCTCAATTGTGTCCCAGTTTATCCTGAAATTCATAAAATGAATATGAGAAAAAATAAATGCCATCTTCTTAAAGTTAGATAAGTTAGATTTTCAGACTTCTCTTGTCACAACTTTTGGATTTTTGAATAGTAATAAAGGCATGCAGCAAATTTGATTTTTTTCAAAGGTAGCTTCAAAATAAACAATTTAGAAGTAACAGGAAATGCTGCAGTTTTTTGTGTTTTTTTTCTGGTACTTCTTTTCTATATTGAAGGGATAAATCTATATGAAACAACATGAAAGACAGCAAAAAGAGTTAATGGAATACTCACAGCTTAATGTCATAATTCTACATATTCATGAGTGCATTTGGAAAATGCATGAATTTTAAATATGAAATCACAGATTAAAATATTCATAGACAGTATTGTATAAACTTGTCAAATACAAATCTTTGAATCATGGAATTCTGAGTGACAGCTCGCATTTAGAATTTTCTTATGATTTTGTCTTTAAATTTGTGATATAACACAAAATACTATTTAGTTAGAAAAAGTAACAAATCTTAATCTAAATGAGTACTATTTGAACTACTGGTATTATTCCAGTTATTTGACATATGAAAATGAAAGGGAAAGCACCTGAAAAAGCCACAAAAAATATTTTTGATGGTAGAAGCAAGATCCTTTGATAGCTATGATTTGAGGAAAATCCTTTACTAACATTACCAAAAACAAGTAGTGAAACAACCCAAAAACAAGTAGTGAAAGAGCAGTGTATAGTATTTAGATAAAAAAATCATTGATCTTTAATTTTTTAAATTTCAATTAGTTCAGAAATTTGTGTTTCTGTGGTTTTACTATTTTAGCTTTTATAATCTTGTTGCCTTCGCTGCTCTTATTTCTAGTTAATAGATAACTTTGCTCTAGTAAAATAAGATAGATATTATAGAAAAACTAGGGAGTAACTCCAAACTCATACACTCCAAAAGTTTTAATAAATGTAATCCACCTGCAGAACTTATTAGTGAATTGCTCACCTAAGAAATTTAAATTAATATAATATTGTTAAACAAGCCAAGCTTTGACTTATGCTTTAACTAGAGATGGATTAAATGTTTAATAGTAGTTGAAACAATAAGATGAAAAATTGGGAATTGACAACAGGAAAGAGGGCTGTGGGAAACCTTTGTGTTGCAATGTATATAAACCCTGTCAAGCTTTTGTTTCTTTGGACATTCTTGGGGAATAAATGACTGCTTGTCCCCAATACTGGCCACCTTGTTGAAGTTTGAATCTTTTGGTTCTCTCCTTTGACTCAGTAATCTAAAGAAATAGTTTTTGATTTACACAAATGTCAAAGAAAATAATAATCTCATTGTCTGCAGGAGCACTGCAATTGGATGTACTCTTTTTTTTTTTTTTTTGTGAAAAATGGCTTTTTATGAAGCAACAGACAAAGGCTCCTACAATATTTAGATGAATATATTTTCCAGTGATAAAATACAAATTTCAAGAAATGGAAGAATGCTTGCTTTGGTAGCTTAATGGAGCTACTGGATATCATCCAGTGTGTAACATTCTTTTTCTAGGAAACAAAAATAATGGTGTTCTCCTTGCAGTAAGTCTACTGAAAAAAAAAAATCTGCTATAGCTGATATAAAACATGAGAAACACAGTACTAAAAATATTTTTCCAAGGCAATACCTCTAACTACCCTCTAAATTAGAAGAATAAGCTGCTCAATCTTGTCTAGAATAATTTTATCCTGTATAATAAGTCCCATCAGTCTCTGAAGTCATTACTACATGGTATTCTCTCATCAGTCAATCAGACAAATGCATAGCAATAATCAATATGATAGAATGATACATTTATGATTATGTGGGAAGATGACTGATGGTAGAAAGGTAATGGTAGAGAAACTACAGGGAAAAATACAGTTGCTACTCCCTGGATGGAACAGAATCAGCATACCCAACCTCCCATACACAATAAGATCGAAATGGGACCAATGGGGGGTGAAACAGAGTGGAGACATAGTGGCCAGGCTTTGTTGAAACCCTTGCAGAGGCAGCTTGGTGGTACTTTTCAGCTTATAAGCCACAGAGCAGCTGAAAACCAAGGGAGACAAAGGAAGATATTCTGCTCTTGAATCAGCTACTTTGGTGAAATTATTTTCCTTGGACTGACATGTGAGCCCATCCCAAGGTTATTGCAGGTAGCATGCTGAGATAGCCACCCCTAGGTACAGCCACCCCTCTGTGAGTGTGGTGTGTGACTGAAGTCATTCATGCTCCACATAAACACATCTTCAAACCTTAATCTGTTACAACTTTTTTAATAAAGAATTTTATTCTGTATACTGCTCGTGGGAGTCCATCAAGGGCGCCAGCAGTCCCTGGAAGCATGTAAAGGTGTGGAGACCCAGGAGGGGATTTCTCTGGCATGTGACCCTGAAAAAATCAGTTAAAACATCCTCTGATCTAGTGAACTGCTCAGTAAAGAGTCCCTGCAATGGGATGATGACATACTGGTTGGGCAAAAGGGTCTTAGCTTTTCTGGGGTGCTGACTGACAAATCAAACACTGAGGATTTGAGTAAATCTCTGCTTTTCATGTGAGATGGTGTCTCACACATGACAGCTTAACAAATGAATGTAAATACTGCTTTCAGTTTCAGTTGAATAAAATTGAAACTATTCTTTTAAAATTATATCAGAATGAACTTGCTGATATTCAGAAATACAATTTTGACTGCTTTTAAATTGTAATTTTTCATATATTCAGGGATTCCAACATAGGTATATCAGTCTATGCATTCCTCTGCTGACAATTTACTGTACTATGTTTGCTACTTTTCAGTTAAAAGTAAGACTGAAGCTTTCAGGAAGACAGTTCATTAAACCAGAAAGAAAGTTGCAATATTTTCTTTTCTATCTTGCTAATAATCCAAATACAATTTCTAGAAGTGAAATAGTGGTGGTTTTTGATCTACAACACGGTACAACTTTAATTAAGTGGTACACATTCTAAATAAGGAAAATGGTTTTATCTCCTGACATTTCAAATGAGAAAATCCAATAACAGGAACAATGAAGCCCAGCAATTTTAGATATGTATTTATTTTATTCTTGATCTTCAAAGTCTTATTTCATTAGCCTGCTTGATATTTCAAACTATTCTACCAGACTGTAGATAACTTAAATAAGAATATATATTTATGATAAATAAAGACACCATCATTCACTTTACTTTATCTCATCCATTGAGAAACTTTATTTTAATGTGATTATAATAAATTCCAGGTCAGCTTATACCAGCTTATGCTTTGGTATAGTGAATGCAACCTCTGATTTTGGAGATGAGTCACATTTAAAATAGTTTTCCAATTAGACTATGTAAAATTCAGCTGACATGCAATAATTTATTGCAGCTGCCACCAATTAATTTTAAAAAAGGAATACTGGAGTTGATGAAAATTTTTGAAAATTATCTGTGATATTATCTCAACTTTTCCAGAGAAAATATCAGGGCTTGACATTCATCTATTTCTTCCAGTGCAAGCTACAACTATGTTTTTTTCTCCATGGACTGACTCACTGCTACTGTCTCCATCTTTAGTCTGGTAAGATTGTGTAATGGGTTTAATATCTGGGATTTTAGAGGGGAAAAAACCATCATTCCTTTTCAGGAATGCTCACAGCATAAATGTGTGCTAGTGAAGAAAAGTCTGTAACCTAAATAAAAACAATTTTACAGTATTGAACATAAACTCACGAGGATGTGCATGGACATACACAAGAATTACCAGCATGTGCTTGGAAAGAGTAAGACTTGGTGGCATGAAAATGATCCAGAAGTAAACATACCATTCTGCAATTCCTAGTCCAGATATGGAAAAATGTTTCCTCTTAGCTGTCTTTTTAATCAAGTACTTAGCCTATGGTAGTAACTTAAGAAAAAGCAGTTCCTAAAGTTCCTTCCTTCACTGCTCCACATATAGTGTTAGATCTTTGCTAAAAATACATGCATTATGTGTAGCATCTGCTCAGACAGAGTACATAAGTTGAATTTTTTTTGCTGGTTTTGTTGCAAGTAACTTCATTTTTTTCATGAGAATGCAGGTGCATAGTGGCTTTGTAAGCTTGAGTCTTGATATTTCTCATTAGTTCTCTCTTATATCCATAAGAACCAAAGGTATTCCTTCTCTTCCTTCCTCCATTACTTCCTTTGTCCTCTTACCAAATTTCTAATGGTATATTAAGCCTCTTCCCATTTAAGTTATCTACCCTGCTGAAATTAGACTGATTAGACCATCATTCCCTGGCCTGCAATCAGTGTTTTTGTTAGAAAACTTAAACACACAAAGTTAATATGAAGTCAGAAGTTAATATGGGTCACACACTAATGTGGTAGTCTTAAATTGATAATATTTCAACATGTGGCAGCCTATTTTCTCTTGTTCTTTCACTGGATATCACCATGAAGCAGCACCTCCCTTTTCTTTGCTTGCCCAATAATGCATTTATGTATATTGGAAGGATTCTCCACTGCCCCTTTCCTACACAATGTACCTGAACTCAAAACTGAGGCTCAGTTCCCAAAATCAAGCAGTTTCAACAGAATTCAGCAGAGGGCACAGATCGACCTGCAGGCCATAGCCACTAACCCAGAGACTGTTACTATTTTTTGTTGCAAGAGCACGTTACTGTTACTGCTCCAAGGCCACCCTGGGGTCCTCTCCAGGATCCCCAGGCCTTTCTGTAATGCTGTTTTCTAGCTGGTCTGCTCTGAGCATGTACTAGAGCATGGGCTTGCTCCTCCCAAATACAAGACTGCATTTTCTTTTGTTGAATTCATCAATTTCCTCTCAGCCCTGTTGAGGACCCTCTGAACTGAGCACAATCATCTGATGTATCAGTCACTCTTCCTAGCTTTGTGTTCTCTGAGAACTAGAACTAGCTAATTATGGCCTGTCCCATCAAGCAGGTCACTGATGAATATACTGAACATTATTGGTACCAGTATTGAACCCTGTGGTACACTGTTTCTGACTGGCCTCAAACTGGACTTCATGGTGCTCATCACTGTTACTTAAGCTTGTCATTTGAGGCATTTTCAATCTGCTTCACTGTCTCCTTAGCTAATCTCTAATTCATCAGGTTGTCTGGAAGGAAGTTTTAGGAGACTGTGTTGGAAACTTCACTAAAATAAAAATAATGCCCATTTTCTCTCCATTCAACTACCATAAGCAGTCATGTTCTTCCAGTTTCTAACTACGTTTCACTTCACTAGCCCGAGCAAGTCATGTCTGTGATGGATTTTGGGTCTTCTTCCTTTTAATTTTTGCTATCTACACCTTTATTATAATATTCTATAGTCCAATTTGAGTATTTATCGTTCCTGAATGTCATTTATTTTGAAATACTTTTCTAAAATTTTTTTTTTCAATGTGGAGTGAATTCTTCACCCTAATCACCAATAAGCCTTTCTATTTAATTTGCTTCTTTATAATCAATGTCCTGGAAAAGAAGCCACAACAACAGAATGCTGTTCTCAATCTTCAAGCAGATACTGACTTTCAAAAGTATTAGACTCTCTGTGAGTAATCTAAGATGGTCTTCTCCATCCTGGAATGTGCAGAATATAATCAGACTAACCTGTTCTAAACATGTCATATCTGTATTTGAAGTAATATTTATATAAAATTGACAATCCAGCATTTAAAAATTTTAATTTTTTTCATACAAAAAGTACAGCCCAAGCTTGTGGTATCATAACAAAATATATTTTCCAGACTGGATTTATGTAGGTCATTACTTCATTGGAGAGTTATAAAACACCTTTCCTTCCCTCACAAAATAGCTGCTTCCTTCCCTCATTCTTTCTATGTTTTTCTCTCATTTTGGTATATTAGGGGCTCAAAAAAACCTGCTGGAGCTACTGGTTTTAATTAACATAACAAAAAAGTATTTCTATTCTTCCAGGACTGCCTTTTGACTCAAATACATTTAGAGATGATGAGGGGTACCTTTTATAAATCCCTCTTGGGAGGTTATGTGCTCAAGTCACGTTTACATTAAAGAGATTTGTTTGTGTAGCTCCCTGTACACCGTTTTGAAGATCTGCTTCTTGGAATATCAAATTACATTTTATTTGATAGATGTGAAGTCTGGTAAGAATAGCAGAGTGAATTTTGTTGCTTGCTTGTCCTTCAGCTCAAAATTAGCATTTTGAAAATTATTTAACTTAGACTGATAGGCACATAAGAACTGACACTACATAGGCTTTCTAATGTCAGTTTTAAAATATTATCATATTTATAAAGCCCAGATAGCACTGGAAGTTTGGGATTTTTTAGTACTATGATAAATAATTTCTTTTTTTCTTAAATTTCTTTTCTTAATTTTTCCTCAATTTTATAAGTTTCTGTTATGCAAAGATGAAAAATAAAGAGGAATTCAAGATGAAAAAAGAATGACATTTAAGAGGAGCTTTGCTGGTAATATATGCGGTTTATGTATTTGTACTTCATATAAGTCCAACAGATTCTCAAGCCAGGAAACAAATAATTTTCTATTTATAGTCAAAAGTGAAAAAATACAGTGTGTCAATTTAGAGTCACTCTGCCCTGGGCCACATGCAAAATAAGAGCTATTCCTGTAATAAGCAAAATGTCCTTACGATGCATTTATACACATAGATATATAGATAAATATTTAATCATATCATTACCTGAAACTTAGTGCATCTAAAGAAAATGTGAAGGCTACATCTGAAGTCAACAGGAACAATTTTCTCCTACAGATTGTATCAAAAGTTCGTTCCTTTATGAAAGAAGGGATTCAAACCAAAAGCTCTAAATTGATGACACTTCTCAGCATTCCGTGTTGGCTAATTTTGCTGCTTTTTCACTCTCTGATTATCCTTTTTTTCTTACTTTTTTTCCATTTTATTAAGTTACCTTTTCAGTAATCTGAAAACATATTGATATTTAATGAAAAAATGTACTGGAAAAATTATTAGGGTGATGGACTTATTTAAACAAGTACTCTTTAAGATGAAAAAGCACAACTACTCCATCTTATTTTTTCCTTATTAATATCTCTATTCATTGAGAAAATACAGATAAAATTTCCTTCTTTCAGGAGAGAAACATAAAAGAAAAAATAACTAGAAAAAATGGAAGTAATTTACAGCTAAGTTCATAACAACTTCAAAGGAAATCAGAGTAAGAATTGCCTACTGTACAAGGAAAGATTTTGGAGAGGGTGGTGGGAGTTGCATCAGTTTGCTCTAGAGAAAAACACTAGTTATAGTTACAACACCTCTGTTAATATTTTTGATTGATTTTTCTAATTTTTTTATTTGGTCAAGTTTTTTATTTGATATAATGAGGTAAAATAAGGAAGAAAAATATTAATGGGATAAATTAAATTATAATCTTTGTGCAATCCTTTGTTTTGATGGTTTGGCTGTTCTGGTGAATACTCTTGAACCTGCAAAAAAACCTTAATTTGCTCACTTCAGAAATATCTGAATAAACACAATGTACTCTTGATAAGAAAAATTTAACTACAGCATCTAGTAGCATCTCTTCTTTAGCATCATATTCAAATTTCTTTCTATTTCTAGTACTGAACAGAAATCTATGCCTCGTCCAAAGCAAACAACCTGACAGAAGGCCTCTAAAAAAAAACACTGAAGAGCTTTGCTGAAAGTTCTTCATCATGTTCTTTGGAGGCAAAGTATGGCTCTGGGACCCTTTCCTTCCTGTGTTCTTCGTGACCACTTATAGTTTAATGGACAAAAACAAAGGGCAATAATCCAAAGTGTGGGAGTTAAAAAAAAAAAAAAAAGGCTGTGACATGAAATCTGCCGAAAGTGGCAGCACAGAGCTAAGACTCCAGGGAAAAGAGAGCTGTAACTGCATGAAACAGAAATTACAACAAAAGGAAGGAAAAGCTGGACTTGGTTGGACATCAAGACTGGGAATAGCAAATATGACAGAAACAGCTGAAAAAAAGAGAGAGGTGGGGGCAGAATGTTGAGGTAGGAGAATGACACAGGCTGCAGGGAGAAGCCCTTAAACAGAGAATGGGCTGGATTGGCAATAAGTCAAAGAACCTGGATGGCCACCATAGGATAAAGATGAAACCAAACACTTCAGGAAATGGGCAGAAGAGTGTGTTCACAAAAATATACTGACTGTAAATTAAGGAAATGAAACCGATTTTCCCTGATGTTAACACGTATTTGTAAGACACATGGACACAGAACATGGCATCAACATTGTGACAGAAATTGTCAAGCAAACTGAGAGAAAGACTTCGTCATATTATTCAGCCATCCCATTCTTTGGAGCTAGGAACAGCACTTGTGATATTTGGAGATGTTATCATTTAAGCATGAATTTAACATGCTTCCAGAGAAATAACTACCACACCTTTATTATGTTCAAAAAGCTACCATATAAAAGGCAAACTGTTCTCTTATTTTGATTTTATTATATATTGATTCAAACTGCTCCGTCACAACTGCTGGGACCAGTCAAGGTGCTGGACCCCTTTTCTCCCCCAAAGGGACACCTTTTGGGTAAGAACCATACTTTATGCATGCTGCATACTTTTATTGGGGAATACAGATATTGCTTTGAATACATTTTTGCAGTCAGATACTATCAGTGGTGATTCTTGAATCTTAACCTGTTACAATTTTATACTAATAAAGGATGCTTTTCTGTATACTGTTAGTGTTGAATCCTTCACAGGCACAAGCAGTCACTGGCAGCAGGTAACACACTCAAAGTGGGAGGACCCACGTTCCTTTATTCGGTTGGTGTGCGTCCCTGCCTCAGTCAGTCAAACCACCCTCTGACCCAAGACTGTTCAGTGAAGGGTCCGTGTAATGGGACACTGACAGACTGGGTGGGCACAAGGGTCTCAGATTTCCTGGAACACTGACAGACAAATAGATTCCGAGTTGCAGAAATCTCCTCTTTTCATGTAACACTGATCCAAGGGACTAGCCAAGAAGAAAATATTTTCAAGGCACTCTGAGTTGAAGGGAAAGAGAATTTACCCACATGGGCATAAACCATATTGTGCCATATTCCCTAAGGCTCAGTGAATGCAGACTGACCTTCCCATTATGTGGAATTAAAGTCAGATTTAGCTGTATTGGAGTGTTTATACATAGATATCTGCACAGACACATAAACACAGGTGAGCAAAGTTAAATTCAGATTATGCAATACTCATTTGTGAATTTACATTGTGATATAATCAGAGGACTGAAACTTTAATCGGTAGGTGTTAGACCAAAGATACAACAAAGAAACAAATTTTACATTTCTTAAAATTTCAATATTTTGTCCTTAAAACCTACCCAAATTTTTCAGACATTTCAGATTTTCTCCTAAGGAACATAGAGATCTAAGTTTTGTGAAAGTTTTGATGTCAAAACTGTCAGATATCATTAAGACTTTAAAGACTCAAGAGACAAAAGAGACAAAAATCAATGCCTGCGATTTCAGAGGGAAGGAAAAAGTAATTTAGAACTCTCTTCTGTCTTCTTGAAGAGAGATAAACATAGTAGCAAACCAAAGTCTGAGAGCTGCTGGGTGCTTTCCCTTTCAAGCTCTCCTTTTTTTTCCTATTATTGTATTCTGGTCTCTAGGTAGAATTAAAATGATACTTGTGCATTATTTTGGAGGACATTTTTGCCTCATTAAGGTCTACCACTTCCTACTTGTACTTATGTTAGCTAGATGCTAAAAGTTGCTAGATGTTGTATAATGTACAACATATGACACTTTTACTTAATAATTAAGCTTGTAGGAACTTAGAATCGTCATTAAAGGCAATTTATTTTTTTCGCTTGAAATATTTTCACCCATCTAGATTAGCTACTTGGGAATTTCTCGGTGTTCAAAATGTTAAATTTATTAGTCTCAGTATTGGTTAACTTGTAGAACATAAAATAGCAATTAAAATTAAACCAGGAAGAGAGAAGTAGTTTTCAACATTTCTGACATGTATGTGGTGACCTGTGTGATGCTCTATCCATAGGCAAAATGGCACTTCTTTTGTGCTATAGACAATTCAGGATATAGAATAACCTATAAAATCACAGAATCACATAGTGGTTTGATTTGGAACGAACCTTTAAAGGTCATCTATTCCAATTTTCCTGAAATGAGCAGTGGTAGCTTTTTGCAGAGGGACAAAATCAACCCACTTTCATATATAGATGAAAACTTTTTTTTTTCCTCTTGTCCACAAGTTATTCTGTAATTGTCTGTCTCAGAACTCCTAGCATTATCTTTTGGGAGTTTATGGATCGCTGTTTAGCTTTCTATGCTTTATAAATATGAATATTTATATAAGAAATTGTGTAATTTATATGGGTATTATTACTATTACTATTACTATTACTGTTGCTATTACTATTACTATTATTATTATTATTATGTAAAATGAAGTTCTATAGATGGTGTTTCAAACCAGATTGATAGACAGACAGATGAGCCATTTTAGATAACTGGGCTGAGTATTTTCTTTGGGAGAACCTAGACTCTGAGCTCAGTTCTTTGCAGGCTGCTAATGACAAACATGTATGGTTATTATGTTATGCTACTGAGACTGTGCTATGCCAAGATATTACAATCAAAAACCTGTGGTCCAAGGCCCATTTTCTGTGCCATGAACTTGCTTTCCTGCTGCCTTTTGTTATTTCCAGACATATTTCCTCTCCTTTTAGACTGGAACACATCTGGTTTTTTGTTTTTCTTAACACTAAACCATGGAAAAGATCAGTATTTCAAATTCTCTCAGGGAGGTCCTTTTGTTGTCATTCATTGATGCTTGAGATCTCTTGAAAGACTTGGTATCTCCAGGTTTTACTAGCATTTACCACAGACACCCTGACTGCCTATTAAATACAATAGGTAAGACATATATTGCGGACTATGTATATCAAACTTCTGTGTGCACATAAGTCAGTTCAGACACAAAAAACAGCTGTCAGACACATTATAAAGTCTACTATAGAAAGTTTTTTCACTGTGAAAGGCAAGTGGTTTTTCTCATCTTCCTTCTGTATAGAAACCCAAATTGTTTAATTATGCAATCCAATTAGAATATTTTTAAAGGCTTGTAAAAGAGATCTTTCCCTTCCTATAAAATACAACACGCAAACCTTTTCCAGAAATCAAAATTCCTTTACAGACCATTTTCCTTTCCTTTGTGTGCTTCTGCCAAAAGGATGAGGGATGAGGGAGGTCCTTTCACTAGTCAGATTTGTGAGTGAAAGCCATAACACTTAAACACAAATTTTACTGTAAAAATTTTACTGTTTCTTTGTCAGTTATATGCTTATGTCCAAATAAAGCAAGTGAGGTCTAGTTATAAGTTCCCATTTCCGAAAATACCTTGAACAGAGAAGAATTATTAACGTTCAAGAAAACTCTATTGCACAGGTTATAGCATGATTATAGTACTCCAGATATCAGATACAGAAATAAGATCCCTGTGTTTATCCACTATCAATAAAAAAAAATGATCTCCACATTTTCTACTCATCTGTAACACATATGGTGCTGGAAGGAAGATCCCATGAGTACAGAGCCTCTGGCTCTGCCTCTGTCCTCTAACTTTCCCTGAGCTCATTAAGTATAATGTTTTTCCTTTCATTGCTGTCTTTTATCTGCTCTTCTGAACCTCTTTGTTCCTCTGTTTGGTTCTCATCTACCCTGAACCACTGCTGTGGTACTGAATGCTGATGAAACAGTAACTTATTCCTACTCAGAAGGTTATTTTTCAGCTGTATTTCTTAGCATAACATGACTATCCTGCATTTGTACATCTCTGCATCCATGATAAGAGCAACTAACTCAGCTGTTTGCAAGTACCCTGGATGTGTGAGGGATTGCAGGCATGGATCAATACTGTAATACAGACAGACTGATAATGTGACATCCTTTCAACTTGTCACTGATTCTGACTCACTTCCTGCAATCCTAATACCCTGCAGTGTTACTGCTGCTCAGTCATTGTCACTGTGCGGGGACATCCTCTGCTGGCTTCTCAAACCAATCTGTTGACATTTCCAATTCCTTCCTTGACCTGAGTGTGTTAGCTGCCACTTTCAACAAAAATGTATGGTCAGTTACATTAGCTCAGGTTTTTTTCTGGCTTTGTTTTTCAGAACTAGAAGGACAAAAAAAATTAAAAACCCTAGGATTGAAGCTGCCCTTTGTGGTCACTGAATCCACTTCCCTCCACTTAATGGGACTTGTAGACCTCAGCAGAGGTGGTCGTGTGAATGCTTACATTTGTATCAAAACAACTTTTAGCAGTCAGAAAAATAATAAAACACTTAGAGAAAACAACATTGTATTTTGTCAAAGGAAGAAAAAATCTCAGGAAATAAAGTCTTCTGAGGAAAGAATAGAGTTTTTAAACTCATATCTCTTTTTCATCTTAAATAAGAGAATGTGAAGGCAGGAGGGCTGAATTTGAACAAAAAAAAAATATAGACATGATGTATACCTCCATTAACACGGACAAAAGTCAAATTTCTTTCACAAGCTTCTTAAGAATTTAATTTGAAAGGACATAAAATAACGCAAAAAATATATTTTCATTTTTTTTTGCCTCTCTACTAGAAAGTGGCAATAGACAGAATATCTAGATTCTGCATTCCTGTGTAGTTTTCTATCCCCTCTAAATTATATTGGAAATCTTTTAAAACAAAAGCTACGTTTTATTTTTCTTAGTTCCATAATAATTTCCTCTGTGACTGGTATAGATAAAAAGCTGTGTTTTTTTCCCATAGACAGTGTATACCTCGTTTGCCTTTTCCATTTTACAATATTTCATAATGATCCATCTTCTATAACAAACACAAGATACACTCAGCAATTTTTCCCATCACTGCCACACTTGACAGAATATGTATTGAAAAAAAAATCAGTTCAGAGAAAGTGAAAGTGGTGCTGATCAATTGTTGGAAGCAGCTTGACGAAGCGGGAAAACTGAAGCTTTTTCAAATTGTGTAGTGAGCCATCACAATGCTGCTGATATTCTATGCAGGTACTGACTTTCTCCACAGAACTTAAAGTTTATTTTTTCTGTAAGAGATACAAACTACTGGGACTATCAGATCTGCAAGTGCTGTTGAAACATCAGAGAAGCATCAGATGAAATGTATACAAAATGTATACATATATATATATATATATATATATATATATATATATATATATATATATATATATATATATATATATATGGCTAGCAGCTGAAGATAAGGTTCTTTTTCCATTTATTACCGTAGTATAGAGGATGTTATTTTAAAAATGTTAAAAATGTTAAAAAATGCTGTACATATAATTCTTATTATAAAATTTTCTAAGGAGTTAAAATTTCCACAAATATAATTTGCACCTAAAGGCATGTGTATAGTGATTGCAGCAGGGATAGTTTTGTTTGTTTTTTTTTCCAGGAAGCATGTTACAGCTGTCTCTTTGGCTTGCATCTGTTCACCTTTAGCTGTGATGCTATTGTCTAGGCATTCAAGGTGCTTGCTGCTTTGGGAATAGTGTTTTGTCATGTGAGACATTCTGGAAATTAGCATCTGCACCAAACAAAGACCAAGGACTGAAGAGAGGTTGCTGTTGATAAAGAAAATGCAGCTCTACCACTCTCCTGTTAGGCATTATTTTAATGATATAACCAGCACCCCCTTACTCTGATTATTTCAATGGACTACTTCTTAGGAGGGTTCTAGGCAAAGAGTTCACAGCTCTTTTATTTCAGACAGGAAAAGCAAAGATTTGAGAGCACCTCTGGCCCTGAATCCATCTCTAAAAAGTACCAGAAAAATGGACTAACTGAAAAAGATCTGAAGGGGTGGATGGTTGTTTCAGTTTACACTAAGGTCACAGCAGGTACTCACGCTGGAGCCCACAGGAGGCTGCTCATCTGGATAAGCACATCCTGTAATTCCCTCCCACCTGCCATACCCAAGCCGCAACTGCTGCCAGTACTTGAGGATTCACCAAGGAAGTGTTAGAAAATAAAGAATCAGTGGTGTTACTACTGTTCAGATGAAAAGATTCTTTGATCCAAAAGACTGGATCCAACAGCACTACATTTGGGTGGAAAACAGCATACATACTGGGTGGAAAACTTATGCCTATCATGGGCATAACAGGTTTGATGTGGGGAAAATTTAGTTTATTACCAGTTAAAAAGAGAGTAGATGCTGAAAAATGAAGGTGAAATGATACAGTCTCCCTTCCTCCCAAGCAATACAGAGGGAGTAGGGGCTACAGCCAGTCTGTAATAGTTCCTTTCAGCTACTTCCTCCTCCTACTTTTTCCTCTGCTGCATCATGGACCCTCTCTATGGGCTGCAGTCCTTTTCTACTCCACTGAGGGCACTGCCAGGCTGCAGCTTCCTTTAGGACTTATCTACCTGCTACAGTGTGGGATTCTCCATGGTCTGTAGTGTGGATATCTGCTCCACTGTTGTCTCTGCTGGAGCACCTGGAACATCTCCTCCTCCTTGTCTAACCTCAGCGTTAGCAATGTTATAAATATATCAAAATTCATGTTCAAATAAAGATATAATTACACTTATAAAGGGTATAAACACGCTAGGGAAAACATGTCCAGACATGTCACCAAAACCACAGAGCTTACAAAGGAACATCTGCCCAAGTTGGGAAACGGGTTACCTCATACACTGTACCTATAGACACACACAAAATTTACAGTTGAAGAGGGGAGACTCTGAAAGAACCAGAGCTCTTAACTAAGTCATGCAACCAGACATCAGGGGCCCATTGTGGCTACCTATAACTAAAGATAGCATACTTTATGATAATCATCTTAACATGAATAGCCAGTTCTGGGAACTTCACTAGCATGTAAAAACCTGATTCCTGTAATCACTATTCAACATGAATGTATTCCCGGACGCAGGTTGTGTATTACGGCATGGCTTTTGTCCTAAAGATAGACAGGTTCCTGCACTCACTAGATGGAGAACAAGAGAAGCCATGTGAACATTCCCAAAGCACCAGAGACTGGACTGTTTGCTCATCTGATAGACTTATCCTACCCTGGGGAGACATCAAAAGCTCATCAGACTGAGAAAAGCACAAAGGAAAGAGTCCCTCTGGGCAAGAAAAAGAGTATAAAACCTGGACTGATCCGGGCACAATTTGTGAACTCACCACTCTGATGCGCCAGAGGGTCAGAGCTGTGTTTCACCCAGAGCCAAAGTCCCGGGCTTGGCTCTATCATTTTGATTCGTGGCTGGCATAAATCGTAATCCGAATGCTAAATAAATTTTATCTTTTTATTATTATAATAATTTGGCTTTTGCAAATTATTGATTTGGCTTAATAGGCATTTTTACCTATAACAGTGAGATTGTTTGTTCCACTTTGTCCTCTTCCCTGCTGTGCAGTGTTTTTTATCATGTCTTACATAAATTCTCCGAGAGACACCACAGACTGCTCTGCCAAGCTCAGCTGTGTCCTGCAGTGAGTCCATTTTGGAGCCATCTGGAACTGACTGTCCAGCACAGAGAAGTCCCTGGCTTCTGCTCACAAAGGCCATCCCTGCAGCTCCCATCATTACCAAAACCTTGTCACCTACATCAAACACCAAAACGTTATTAGATAAATTATGTTTATTGCAAATATATAGAGTTACACATACACTGTTCCCAAACATACTGTGACTTCTACACTTCTCAAGTTGGTTACAATTGATGAGCTTAACACAGAAAAAAATTTAAGAGCAGAGACAGCTGCAGGGACTGACCAGCAAATTGTGATTCTTCTGCTAGGCATAATATTTTAGGAAATTATTTTGTATTTTCCCTGTATTTTTAGGTTAATATAAAAAGAAGCCTGTTAAAATCTACAGTTCATGAAGAATAGAGTGGCCTAGCCCAGAGATCTTTTAAAAGTCAATAAATTTAATCAGTTAAAAGTCAGAGTTGGGGCAGACCTAATACCAAGATGTTTGTGTCTTTATTGTTTGTTTGTTCTGTTGTGTTTTGTTAGTATTACATCTAGGTATGGAGCTGAAAAAAACTCCAATAAAAGTATAAGGAGGTAAATTGGATTCTCTTTGAAAATATAAAGCAATGATTGCAGCACTGTACTGACACAGTATGAGGCAAACACATTTAGCAGGGCTACCAGCCAGTGTGCCAGTGGAGAGTTAAAGATGACAGGAAATTATCGAGGACCTGATAAGAACAGACAGAATCCTAGGATATATGTTTTATTTATCCTATTAGAAAAATAAAACAATAGAAATTATATTCCATATTTGCATTAGAAGATAGGAACACACAGAAAAATCTTGAAATAATGTTTGACTGAGAATCCATATGAGCATGCCAGTGGAAGAGAAAAAAGTGCTCTCTCCATGGTCTGGGGAATAGATGAAGGACAATTGACTCAAAGGTTGCCAGCACAAAAGGGTCTGAAAACCCTTCTGCAGCAGCTCCACAGCCTATTTCTTTTGCCCTGTTCCTTTTGCTTCGCAGGTGAATTCACATGTCTATGTGTCAAGCACCAGCAAAAGGATGGACAGAGAGCTGCATTTGGGAGGCCAAGACCAAGAACAAGATGAGAGGAGTGGCTGAGGGAACTGCTGGTGTTTAGTCTGGAGAAGAGGAGGCTGAATGAAGACTGTATCACTCTCTAAAACCACCTGAATGGAGGTTCCGGAGATGGGGCGACTGACCTCTTCTTCCGAGTAAAAAGCAACAGGACTAGAGGAAACATCCTCAAGTTGTGCCAGAAGAGATTTAGGTTGGATATTAGGAAATAATTCTTCACCAAAAGGCTTTCAGAGCATTGGAACAGGCTGCCCAGGGAAGTAGATGAGTCACCACTGTTGGAGGTATTTGAAAAAGGTAGTGCTTAGGGACATTGGTTGGTGTTGAACTTGTTTAATGGTTAACAGTTGGACTTAATGATCTTGAAGATCTTTCCAGCCTAAATGATTCTATAATTCTATGACCTGAATAAATTTTTTGCTGTGGTTTATTAAAATGTTTCTCCACCTCCACTGTTGTACACACAAACTTTGTCCCAGAGCCCTCTTCTGCTTTAAAAGAGCACAGAAATGTAGGAGCTATCTATAAACAGGGGAAAGAGTTTTTCAAGAATGGACAGGATATTCCTGAGACAGAGCTCAGGATCATTGTATAATTGTATTATTCTGATAATTGTATATTGTATTATTTGGTTATAAAGCTAAGTGTTCCCCCACCAAAAAAAAAAAAAGTACATAGCACTGTATTTGTTCTCTTAAATAGCCTGACATTCAGGAATTCTGGAAATGTCCTTTATCACATTGCCTTTACTCAGAAAGAAAAGAAATATCTTAATTCAGAAAAAAAGTGAGCTTGTAAGGTAAGTTAATATCCAAAAATATTGTGAGAATCTCCAAAATTGCAAATTTCTATTCAAATTGTCAGTGTAGCGATGGTTTGGCATTTAGTGATGTTAGTAAAGTGACATGAAGAGCTGTATAACTATTTAATTTTATTAGCTATCAGAATTACAAATATTTTATAGGTAATGTAAGGGATCAGACAACAAAAAAAAATATTTAAGAGGTTATCTTACTTGCCCATGTCACATTCATACACACATTTTAATGTAGACCCCTTCATCTCCAAATATTTGCTTTTCTTTCAACTTTTCAGGAGTCCAAGCACCATCAGTTTATTGTCACAAAATCCTGACCATGTTAAATTTTTGCTGCTGACAGCACAAGTCAGGAAAGCAATATAGATGGTTCACCATGCCAAGAATCATTATTCAGCAAGATCTCTTCCCCTAATTTCTGACAAGATCAGAAGAGCTTAAACAGGTATTAGAATACTAGTGCAGTCTACACCATTTCTATTAATAGTGGCATTGATATTTTCTAAAGAAAATATATTCTGAATAAGAGCCAATTTACATATATATTTATTCATATATCTATATATTAGCTGGAACAGAAACGTGGGATTTTTTCATATGTCAGGTCTCATTCATTTTAGTAATGTGGTGTCAGTATACTGCCAACATTTACAACACAAATGTCACAGATGGTGTGTTTAAAATAGAACTAGCAAATTCACTTGCTTCACCTGAGATGCATTGAAGTGGTGTTATACTTTATGGAAAAGCTGAAAATGTTATTCTAGATTAGGCTAAAAGAAATTGGATTAACTCCTCACGTGTAATCATATTTATTTCTAGCCATCTGAGGACCTCACTTGGAAAGCTACTTCACTTGGGAAAATTAAGGGAGAGTTAATCATGTGCTTTCTGTGGTAATATGTAGCAATAACTTTTTGTATTTTAAGTTGACAGAAAACAAATTTACATAAATTCTAACTTTGATGTAAAGTTTTGGCTGAGGGGAGTTACAGGTAGGTGAATTTAAAATTGTGGTTTTATTTCACAAGTCAGAAGACTGGTTGTGTAGATGCAGCTGCTGCAATTTTGCAAGCTGCTCTTTTAATAGATCTTGGTTAGCAAGGCACTACACATGAGAAGTTAGATCAGTCAGAGCCACTGAAAGCTGGCTTTTTTTTTTTTTTTACTGCCATTGAACACTATCAGATGATGTACTGATGATGTAGAGTAGTCTGAGACTAGGCAGTGGAAGAATAATGGACCCTAAAGCACTGTTTCAGGCTAATTTAAATCAATAATAGAATGATAAAGCTTTCACATTTGAACATCATTTTTCTTACCATAAGTATGATAAATATGTTACTGATGTATGACAGTGTTTTGGTTTCATATTAACTGACAAATGAGAGTCTAGTTTTACAGTTATAGATACAGATCAGGCATATGCTTGTCCTGGTATAGAGTTGCACTGCACAATAGTAACATAGCTAGAAGATACATCATTATTTCCAGTAATGTAAAAAAATTCCTGAAGCAGAATTTATCTATAATAATAAATTATTATTACTATAGAAGAGCTGGGGAAAATCAACAAGGAATTTTGAATTATCTCCCGATTTAAATATGTAAGAATATTTTAAATTTAAGGACATGCAAAATAAATTCTCCTTTCTTTGCACATCCCTAATCAAATTGTTACCAAATTTTAGGAACTCTTTAAACACAGAAAAGAGTCAGGTTTAAAAAGAAGACATTGTTTATTCTGAGCAGGGTGCAAAGTGGAAGTTTTCCACAAATCAAGCACACCAGAGGGTAAATAGCAAAAAAATTTCAACACTAAAATTTACATAAACACACCTAATACCGAGTACCTAGTCATCTAGCTCATGTGACCTTATTCAATACTTGTTATTGCACCTGTGTGCTCCTCTTTGGGGGTCTCTGGTGGTCATCTGGGGAGGTGACCCTTCTTCAGTTTCAAGCAAAGTTCAGCTAGGACCTGCAAAACACAAGAATGTGTGACAAGTATTATGTGATCTGCAGCTTTGGAGCCACATCTAAAACAATGGCCAAGCAGGACAAAGAACAAAAGATTTCCATAGGCATTAATCAGAACCTACTTAACACACCTGATAAGATCTATTAATGTTCAAAAGTGGAGTTAAAGGTGAGAATGATACAATCGGCTTATATTCACAACAGAGATCAAAAGAAGAGACAGAGAAATCTGCTCATAGTTAACAAAATCAGTTGCATTGATTACTTTGTCATCTTCTGTTGCTGTTCACTCTGCTCCTCACTCCAGTGCTGCAAGGCCGCATCGAAACCCAAAGCTGCAGCCGCTGAGCAATGAGCTACTCATGCATGACTGTTATAAGCTACCCCGAAGGCAGGGTAATTGAGGTTCTTGTGAAGAGATCCCTTGGAGCAGATTAGTGTAAAATGACACTGAATGACTGGTGTTTATACATATCTAAGGCAGCTTTATTTTAGAACAATTTGGTTGCCCAGGAAAGATGGTATGTAGCCATTTTTGGATTATCAGCATATAGAAATGAAAAAATATTAAAGTATAAAGATATCACTTAAGAAAACATATAAGGAAAAAATAGAAAGAGAAAGAAAGGTCAAGAATAGATAGCAGAGGGAAAAGACATCACCATCCACTGATCCAGCAATGAAACTTGGTTGTTACAGTTTCTATGTCTGGTGTTCAAAAAGTTGGTCTCATTCCTGATCCAACAGGAGTGGGGAAGCTCATACAACATAATGTTCAATGTGTTCAGGTGGGAGCAGCCAGGTGCCTCCCTTGGGGCAGAGGGGGTTTACAATATTTGATGTATCACTGGATCATGGACAGTCCTCTGGTGGATGGCCCCAGAAATGAGTCTGGGGGTACTTCAGGGGTCTTTGATGGTTTATGACACCTTGTAAGACTTGACAGATGCTTCTCACACCAGCCAGCATAGCTGAGTGAGTTATGTCACTCCTGAAGGGATGAATACCTTCAGGCCTCTGTGTGAATACGAATGCCTGGACATCTTTCCCAAAGAGGTGTAGGGAGGAGGTTTTACACCTGAGCCAGTTGTGAAAAGAAGGACATGAGTATCATTAAAAACATTAGCCCACCTCCAGGATTTGCTTATCAGCCCCACCTGGCTCACAACCCAGCCTTTTGCTAATAAAATGTTTGATGAGGCCATCCTCAGTGGTGGAGGTCTTAGTCTGGCACGTTTTGACGCAGGTCAGAGGTTTCACCACCACATACTCAAAAACTCTCCTCCTCCCCTTGGTCTGGATGTGTGTGTGTGTGTGCAAACCTGGCTTCAGCAAAGCACCTGCTGCTTCCTAAAGTAGCTGATTTCTTGAGTCATTAACCCTTGTCATTCCAGTCTCTCATTGGCCCATGGTTCATTCCCTGCATGCCTCCCCCAGGTCAAACACTCCCATGCCCTGGCAGAAGCTGGATCTGACCCTAGAGACATTCTGCTTGTTTGGCTATCAGGGTAGTGTGATAGCTTGGCATCATGGCTCTCAGCAGCTGCTGACATAACCAGCTGTGACACCACAGTTCTGGCCAGTAAGTCATTTATATGTTGTATCACAAACTCTTCTATTCCTTATTCTACTCTATTATGCATCCTGAATGTAATTTTAATTGTTTATCTGTACATTAAACATGCAGTGATATTTTCATTCTTAGCAGCACCACATTTTGCAGTCATTCAACATATCTTTAGAGGATGTATCTTTTGATTTCTCCTTTTAAATACTTTCTTCAAATAACACTGGTGTTTTCTACAGGCAATCTGTGTCAGTTACCTAACATAGTTAGCTCCAGACTGTTTCAGTTGCACAGCTACAATTATTTGAGATCAAATATTTCAAGCTCACATAACATTTCATTATCTTGGAGAACAATTTTGATTTAATTTTCAAAAGAGATATTTTTAGAGTGCTTTTCCCCCTTAAAACAAATGAATAAATGAAGCAGTGCCTCTACTAATGCAGATGTGCTAAATATGGGTCTGTCTGTATTAAATAGCTACAAACTGAAGTATACTATTTGAAATGTTATTAATACTGTTTTAAGTTGTCTCCATTCATTGTTGATACAGGAGGAAAAATATGATTTGGTTCTTTTTATTCTGAATTCTAGGAAATTATGAACATTGAGGGTTTTGAGATTTGTTGTGCCTCCTTAAAGACCTGTGAACCTTCATTAAGTGTTAGTTACTCCCTTTTGTGCCGTGTGGTGTGTCTACTTGTCCTTTCAAAGCACCTTTCCCTTCCTAATATCGAGACCATTTCTATGGCTCTGGTGCTACTGGTATAAGGTCACTTTTGATCTACAGTTGATCTTATTTTAAGAGGTGCTTAGAACCATAAAGTCTTTACAATGCCAAAGGGAACATCCTTTGTTTCAGGAAATTCACATTTAAAAGTATAAATACAGTTTGAACATTTGAATTTTAAGCACACAGGAGAGGAAAGTTTTGTATAACTCTGCATGCAATCTCTTTTGTGAGTAAAAAAAGTGCACCTATTTTACCTACAGTCCTTTTTATTTTTTTTTAAATTTTGTATCAATAAGTATCAAAAACATTTTGGGTTTTTTCATAAAACAAACATAAACACTCTCTGAAATGTTTCCTAAAAAAAAAAAAAAAAAAAAAAAAGGGTATGCTCTTCTGTCACCTACTGTTTATTTGCTTTTAAAATCCTACCAGACTGTTAGGTAGAGCTGTAGTTGAAGTAATGGCAAGGAAAACTATTATATGAACTAATAATTTTTTTGTCTGTATTCAATTAAGGATGTCTTGACTAATCTAACTGTAAGGAGTATTTTTTTGTTGTAAAACAATATCCTTCAAGGTGAAGCCTGAATTAATTGGAAATATAATCAGGTTTTATGCCTTTTTCACTATTCAGTCTGTAACTCTCTTAGGCTCTACAAACAATTCATTATAATTCAGCAATATGACATAAAAGGTCTTGAAGGTTGTTGGGTTATTTTATCCACCTCCACGATCTTTTAAAGTAAATTCATGTTCATAAAACCTAACATGTTTCTTACTCTCTGGAAGAAATTCTCCTGACAGTTATTTAAAGAAGTAAGAGCTAAAGTTAAAGATGAAAATTTAAGTTTATAAATTATGATAAAATAAAAAAATGGAATCAAGGAATGCATAACTATTTGATAAATTCATGTAAACAGCCCTAATCTGAATAGAGAAATAAAAATTATGCAACATTTCCCTTTTTTTATGTTGACATGAATTTAGATCTTATTAACTAATTATGGATTATACTGAATCATATTGATTTTTTTTTCCAATGACTACTACTTTAGATTTAGCCAATACTTCAACCATTGCCATTTCAAAAATGACTTGGCTCCTGGAATTTGGATTCAATGGAAAGTGAAATGAGAAAATTAAAATGTACTCTTCTGTCTAACCTTTTTGGACACTGGGTAAAATTATATCTGGTCAGAACATGCTATAGAAAGTGGTTATAATGAATAGTGATAATATGCTCCCAAAAGGCCTCTTTGATTGTATATTGTACCTGATGGTGGTCATTGGCAAAAAATACAAAACAAAACAAAAGCAGAAAACCCCAAAAGATCGATGATTCTAAGATATGTTCCTCTATCTTATGTGATACTTTGAAACCTCCAGTTTTCTTTGGCTAAAAAGACAAGTCTAGCCCCAGAGCCTGAGAAATGAAGGTCTGATTAAGGTCTTCCAACACTAAAAACCATACAAATTTTATTTTACAACAGCTATTCATTCTAGGAGAGTAGCAGAAGATACAGCAACAGCAGCCTGGTATATTCTCAGGTATGAGAAACTGCAGGTCAGCAGTGATTCCCTTTGCCCTCTGTGCAATCAGAAACCTCCCATCCAAGAGAGGTCAACAGCCATACTACAGCTTCTTGGTTAATTGGCAAATCTCCTGCCTTTGCCACATCCTTACAGTCTGTCTTCTGGGAGCTGCTGGCAAATTTCTGAACAGGAACAGGGAATCCTGATAATATCATCTACAAGGATTGTGTGGCATACTCAGCTCTCAAAGTTAATTTTAGGCTCTCTGGAGACTCACATGTATTCAGATGCACTGGTTGTATTTGACTTGTGTTTGAAAGCTACCGTTACTTATAATAAGAGGAGTTTATACAGCAATTACAGGATTTGTAGAGCTTTTGTGCTGAGATAAATCTATTTTTTTCCTTACATTTGATGTGAACATCATGATGAATATATTGCTTTCACCTTTTGCTTGTCCAAATGTATTAATTTATAAATTTAAACAAAATAAACTATATATGCATACTGAATGCATTAATTAGCAAAAAATCCCCTTCAATTCAGGATTCTTACAGAAACCACAGTTACGCTTGTATGGTGTGTGTGTGTGTACGTATGTGTTATCTGAGGAACTATGCATTCAGTTCTCACTTCTGATTTTTTAATCTTTGAAAATTTCAAAACCAATTCAGTTTCTTAGAAGAGTGTTGATGCTGCAGATAAAAATTCCCCACATATTTTGAGAAAATAGTTGACTAATGAATGAGGAGAAGGGACCTCATAGAGAAAATAATTTGTTAGATACCTGAAAAAACTCAAGTTGGACTTATGACTGAACACTGAAAATTTCCAGGAAGAAAAACACCACATCTGCCAGCCTAGATGAGAAAAACACTAAAGCCAAACCTTCCATGCAATGTAATCCTTCACTTCTTAATTTGCATTTTCAAACTGAGCACAGAGTTTCACAATTGTGACCAATGACAGGACCTGGGGCAACAGCACGAAGCTGAGTCAGGGGTGGTTTAGACTGGACATCAGAAGAGGGTTCCTCACCCAGAGGGTGGCTGGGCACTGGAACAGCTCCCCAGGGAAGTGGTCACAGCACCAAGCTTGACAAAACTCTCAGGTCACATGAGAGACATGGTTTGTCTCTTGGTGATGGTGATCTGCAGGGCAGGGAGTTGGATTCAGTCAGCCTGATGGCCCTTTCTAACTCAGGATATTCTGTGATTCTATGCTGCTGTGAAATGTAACTGAGAACACCACTTAGATCTGACTTGTAGCATCTCATATAATCTATTTGGGAAAAACTGGAAACTTCATTTCTATTAAGAATAGAAGACAATGTTTGCCCAAAAAAGATTAATGCTGTAAAAGAAATAGGACCAAAATAATGATCACTGGGATTCCTAACTTCTACATCTCCTCTATCCTCCCTTAGGGGAAAAAAAAAAATCGATTTTCCTCTCCAAATGCAAGCGCAAGGTCTCGTGTCCTACCAGGTCAGCTCTGCTGCTGCCTTGGTATTTCCAGCCTCAAACTTCCTCTTGAAGATCATGTTTTCATTTTTTTCTTTAAATATTAGTAACATGACATCAAAATTTCTTTTGTCTACACATTAAGAAGTATTTCTGTTAAGTGCATTTAGAACATTTTTTCTTGTAGTTTTGTATACTTTGCTAAACACAAAGATGTTTTATTATGATGATCATAATGTACACAAATATAAAACACTTAGGTATACCTATAAAACAAGTACATTTTATTAATAGTATTTTGTATAAACACTTTCAGAATTTCACAGAAATTCTAATGTCTCAGGGACTGTTACTTCCAAAAGAAGAAATTTCAAGGAAAAAAATAGTGAAAGTAAAAAGGCTGAGAGAAGAAAGCTCAAATTAAAAGACAAGAAAAGTCTTTGATTCTGTAATATATATATATATATATATAAATATAACATGAGGTGTGTGTACAAAATACAAAAGCTAATATTCTAATTACAAAACTTTTCACACATCTTATCAAAATACAAAAAATACAATGCACAGTCTTTACCCAAAGAATTCACCTTTTCTTACTTGGACTATGGCAGTAAAAGGCACACCATGATCCTTAATTGCTGCCATTTACTTGAATTTCTTACATTAAAATAAATTGGCTCTGATCCTGCCTCATGTTCTCAGAGAAGCTAATTTGAGTAACAAATTATCTTCACAGCAATTCCCAGTGCTTACAGGTAACTTAGATTTGTATGTGGGTTTTTTTGTTTTGTTTTGGGTTTTTTTTTTAATGGGAACATTTTCCAAACTGTTCTGTGAACAGTTTAATACTTTAATCAATATGCCCATAGTGATTTAATATTGTGTCCACTACCCCATTATTTCAAAAGGTCACTTGTTTATGACTGTGTGTATACAAGGCACTATTACTGTTATGGCTACTATTAATAATAATATTTCATCAAATTCAATTTTATGAGTGGAATACTTCAACTGGCTTTGTCTATCATGCAAGTCTGATCAGTAATTACTAGAGTCATCTTTGTATTTATTTTTGCATTATTGTCCCATGATTAAACATTTCCCTGCCCCTACTTCTTCACTTAGTTTACCTTGGAGACTGTTTAACAAAGTAAGTCAATAATTTCACAATTCTCATTGACATAATTTATTAATGGGCCTACTGTATAATTTTACTCTCATCTACTTTTTTTTTCCCCATTTTATTCACATATTTTTATGCAGATGGGTATCTGCAAACCTGTGCAAAATTAGATGACTTTGCTGAATCAAAACGTTATTATAAAGGACTATTCATAAGTGCAGGACTCTATCAATACTTTTGGGAAACATGTGGGTATTGATGTGAAAACAAAAATAGGTATGTTGAAAACACACATATGACACTTCTGCAGGGCATTTCTAGAGCCAGGCAAAACATTCATCAACATTTTCTCTCAAACACAACCAGCAGTACCATAAAGAACAGCACCTCTAAGGACAGACACTCCATTGCTGAATATATATTGAATGAAGTGCCTGCTACCACCATCCATTCTCCTGACAATCTACTAGGAATTTGATGCACTGCCTGAAAACCCTCCAGGAAATCTGAGAGGGTTATTTCTTAAATCACATATTTGATGTCTATGGGAAGTGTTGTTTACCCTTCTGGTGAATCTTACCTGGTTTTCTTGCTTGAAGTTCAACACCTCTGTGTTTAGCAAATAATTTTCTTTTAAGACTGAAAGCTGTTGTATGTTTTTCTAAGCAACAGTTTGAGAAGCATTAGTTTCTTGAGAAGTAGAAATGATCTGATTTAAAGGCTATCTAATTTTTATGATATAAAGGCAAATTTAGTCATCAAGAAGGTCAAACAGTGTGATCAACATTCCAAGTCCTTCAAGGAAATAATGTGTTTAAATTCTACTTTGTTCTATGCTCTGAAAATAATTTTAAAATAACCAGTACTCTGACTAAATTGAATAAGCCTAAACAAATAATCCAATGTAGTATTCTGCATGATAAGAACAATTGGCTGCATCATTGTGTAACCTCTGGAATTGTTTCACTCTTTAAATGTAACTTTTATGGACTTTTTGAACATCAGGCATAGCTGGTAAGTCATATAGCTCTGGAAGGTCTTATGAAGCCCCTGTATGAAACAGTCATATTGTTTCAATGATGAAAATAGAAAGGATTTATGAACAATAAACAAATTCATTTCAGAAAATTTAAAGCTTTTTAGGAAGTCGTAGTAGCTCTTACCAGTGTAAAGAAATATAAAGCAATTATCTGTAACCTTTACATTTTTGTAGATCACACCTTATAACCCCAAGTTTACTGCTTTGTCTTTTGTAGAAAAACTATAGGCTGTGCACAGCTGAAATTAACAGAAAAAGTATGGAGGTTTTTCTTGATTTAATTTCCTGAGTTTTAAATTTATTATGTTATAGAGAATTACCAAATGTGATGTACATGTTCTTTACATAACTGGCATCAGTTATACCTACCTCTCACTTATTCTGAAAAATGTATAAAATAATCTAGGGGGAGAAAATCTGGCAGGAGGAAAATATCTCTTCGTCTATATCCAATCTAAATGTTGAAGAATGTCTGCAGCCCAAGGTAAGAGAGAGGAATATGGAATTAAAATAACACTAGCTAGATTATATAAAAACACTTTTTAAAACACAAAGAAGATATTTCATGAGATGTTTTTAAATCCTAGTGCTTGCATTCAAAGAAAATTTATAATTATAATTTTGGTACTATTCTGAAAATTAAACACAATTGACATAGGGTTCTTTGTTTAGGGAAATTCTGCTAGACTTAAATAATTACTGACTTCAGAGAACAACAGTTACTTCAGTGAAAGGCAGTAAATAGAAATAAATACTATATAAAAATGGTAAACTGCACTAGAAAGAGTTCTACATGAGATTTCACCTCTAATATAAAATCTCTTTAATACTGCCATCAAATCTGAAATGTTTTCTGACTTTCTCGTTTTTCTTTTTTCTTTGCTTACAGAACAATGAAAGACCAAAGGAAGCCCTCTTTATAGAAAATTAGTGCCTACAGTGCAATAATAAGTAATAAGTTTGTGTATTGACAAAACCATGTTAATCAGGTTAATATTGTCTATAGACATAAAATAATAATATAGAATAATATAGTGCATTAAAACCAAGGTGTTAGTAGAACTACTCGCATATCTTCATTAATTTTCTTTTTTCTGACTTGTTTAGCAAAATAAAAAATTACTTAGAAAGTGAAGCCTATGAAACATTAGGTATTTGTATGCATCCCACATATCCAAACTTCATTTGCTAATGAACTAATGACATTTAACCTGCTCTTTTAGTTACCATGCCTTTAGGTAGGCATCTAGTTTTTCCAATGATTTATCTTCCTGGCTCTGCACGATGTCCTGCTGTTACAATGCTGCCTCCTGCTATCACAGGGAATGCACAGAAGCTCTTTCACCTCTCTGAAGATAATTACAGGATTTCAGTCTCCAGAGCAACTAATCAATGTTCTACTAGTTTTCTGGAGAACTCAATTTTCCTTCAAGAAAAGAATTAAATTGAAAAGGATAAAAAGAAAAGTCTCATTTCATTTAATGCAGTAGTTTCAGAATATCTATACATTAAGGACAACCAGTTTAATAATTCTGGAAAAGCTAATATTGACTATAATGGATTATTACGGAAACACTGTGGGTTTCTTAATTGTTTATCACTGCACTGTATGTACACACATGCTGATATACAATCCCAGACCAATAATATATCTTGATTGATATATTTCTTATATTCTGAAAAAGTCCTATCATTACCCAATTTTTAAAGTAATATTAAAAAGCAACTCCAAATTTTAGCACTATATCCCCTGCTACAAAATCTGTTCACATTTTTCCTAAATATAATGTGAAATTAAAATATGCTGATTTACACATTTCCATCTAAGCACAAGCTTAGTATCTTCCACTATGCTTATTTACATGAGTAGTACTGTAGTGCTTAGGTTCCTGTACAAACACAAGTTAATGCTGAATGTTGCCAGCACCAAGTATTACCAATGACTGTAGAAAATAGATTACGTCAGCTGGCTAAACCACAGATTGCCTCTTTCCAGGCCACAATTTTGAAAGGAACAGAAAAGGCAGAATTAAATTAATGAAGCAAAATAATTATATTAGATAAGGCAAGGTAATGCTTCCCTTTCTTGCTTCCTCATGGATTATAGAAATAGGAATAGGGATGAGCACTCTTCCCTTTTTATTTCTCTACTTTTGCGTTAGCTCTCTGGCAGATAGCATCTATTTTATTTATGCCATGAGTAGATATGGGGAATAAGGTGGCTAGGTTTGTCTCGGAGGGGACATTGTCAATTATGGGAAGAGGAGAGATAATGATATTGTGATTTACTCTGTTGGAAAAAGAGAACCTCTGGCTCTCAGATGATCTTGAAAGACAAAATTCTCCAGCTCTGTTGGAAAGGAGCTAAGTAACAAAGGTGAAATGGCCTAACTGCTAATGAGCATGGTGGAATTAAGTCAAAGATTGTACTTGATTCTATGTCTTGTCCATCTGCCTGAAGAAAAAAGTGAAGAGTAAATTGTAAAACTGCAATAGATCAAACTTCAGTAAGATTTGTCACAGTTGGTGATTCAGTCAGGGATCCATTGAACTGCCTAAAGGAAGATGTCCATGCTTTTTTAATTCCCCTAAATATCTGAAACAGTTGCATGGGACTCAAATATGGGAAATGAGACAATTTCAGAGACTAAACAGGATATGTGGGTCATCTCCAAGCAGGATAAATTTTTCCAGTCAGGCTAGTGAATCAAGTCCCTAATGCTTAATTTCATGTCTTGTAAATCAAGAAGCTCAGTGGTCTTTGATATGTACACCATCCCCCAGATTCTGAGTCTCCAAATTAAAATATAAATACTATTCCTTTTTTATGACATCAACTTTATATCCAAAACCTCACCAGATATGTGTTGAAAACATATTCTCTTCTGCCTTCCATTCCATATGCATCAGCACTGTGACTTATATACTTGCTACCTTGGGGAAAAAATGCTTTTCTGTAGGAGAACACTTAGGAGAGGGTTAGCATCTCTCTCCTCAGAAGAACAGATTTTTAGATTTTAAAAATATAACTTGAGGCAACTAAGTTGTAATTTAAAAAAACAATCTCAGTGAAATTTTCTATATCACATCCCCAAGATACAAACTAGAAGATTCCAATAAGGAAATTATTTGAAAAAGGCAGAAACAGGTTAGACCTTAAAAAAATTTACGGAAGAAACCGAGCTTATTGCAAGTGACACAGGTGAAGTTGTAGAATTGTTCAAACTGAACATTTTCTTAGACCCAAAATTACCTTGTGGACAAAAAGAAGCACAGGAAATAGCTGGAGCAGGCAAGACCTTCCCAGGATTCTGGTCAGGAAATGTACTAAGTTCATGGTTCCTCCTCAGTTTTTGGCTTTTTTAGTGCCCCATGCCTTGCTTCCTTCTTACTGGCTCCCAGCCCTGCTTCTGGTGCCACCGTGCCCAGCTCCAGGGGGCAACATGGGTGACTGCCTGTCCTATGGTGACTGTCAAGTTTATCTGTGACCATCACAGAGGTTCAGCGCAGGCCAGACCGTGGTCCTGTGGCCAACAGTTTGCTGTTAGAGCTAGCTGGCAGCAACTCCAGCCCAGGGAAGCTCTGCCACAGGCTGAGCACTGCCCTGGCAGCCGAGGTTGATACCTGCTGCCATTTTCTAGTGTCAGAACTCCATTTGCTGACCAACCAGCGAGTTATGGTGTTTGGTTACAAATTTAGCCTTGAATTTTCTTTAAATATAGAGCTCTCTAGGTACTGTTTAATGATGCGTCTCTGAAGACACATCAACAATAACAAATGTTGGTGCTGCCTGTATTTGCACTCTTTTGACAGAAACTTCATCTTGTAGAAGTCTGAACTGACTGCTGACCCCTTCTGTAATGCTCTGCTGCCTCTCTATTCCTGCCTACTTTGAGCACTTTCTTATCTATGAAGATTATTTAAGCCTAACTTGTTATGCATTCTCTTTTTCAAACCAATGGTTTGAAAGTAATTTCAGTACCAAAACCACAATGCTGCAGATCAATGAAATGCACAAAGTTTATTCTTGGCCTGTCCACACACAACAGGTGTGTTGGTCTGTGGGATACAGATGGCCATATGTGTTGACCTTCTAGTAATGTAAATAATGTACTGACCTGACCTATCACGTATGATAGGTAGATGAGAGTATGAGAGCTCCTTTCTCTCTGTTAGACATTTTGAAAGCTTGTGATCATTTAAAGTTTTACTGAGCAAGAGACAAGGAAGGATGTGAAAAAACACATTGTAGAGCGGCTTGTTATTCAAGGTGATGTAGATAGATGCTGTGAAAAAGAATATGCATTGCTGTTGATTTTTAAAAGTTGCACACCTATATATATTCATCTTCCAAAATGGAGGAAAAGAGATTAAGGAAACTAATGTTTTTCAAGCTAGACACCAAGTCAAGTTTCATTTTCTAAAATAATTTGTGAATTCTGTCAAGATATATAGAGCAATAAATGAAACTGCCTTTTGCTCTTGCTAATCTGGAATGATGCAAAACCTGGAGAAAAAATACAGTACAGTAATTTATATAGAGAAAAGGGGAGGGATTTTACTGAAAGAATGAGCAGCTGTTATATAATTTATTGATCAACTATAAATAATTGTTGGTAAGTATTCGTACTTTTTTAACCTCTGACATGACCTTAGTTTATGAAAATGTCTGCTGGCCTCACCTTCTGATACTACTACTGGTCACACAACAAAATAAGAACCATATTGAAAATAAAAAAGACACGTAGATAGAAATTTAGCATGGGCTGATTCCTGATGATGCGAATATTAAACTGAGATAAAGTGAAGATTCTTTTCCTTGACAATTCCCTACATAATTTTTCTAACTCTGCTGAATGCAAGGACAGCTCCGTATACATAAGTAGGTGAAGAAGCAGACAGTGTCTACCCTTGCTCTCCAAATAATCAAAAACCCCGAAGATGGATGTTTGAGGCTGGTCACTTCCAGCACCAATAGGAACGCTTCTGCCTGACTTACCAGCAGTCCTGGTTTACCTGGAGAGGTACTAGCTGACTGGAGTTAGCAAATATAAGGTTGTGGGAATAGCGCCAAAAACCTGGCATCTTAACCAAGATTAGAACAAGAGAATATTGACCCTAGAGGCTTTGCTAATCTGTGTGTGTGATTGAAGGTGCTGTGGGAAAACTGTTTTGGTGGAAAATCCACCATATGTTTGTGTGACTCACCGTGATCAAAAACAATCAAATGCATGGAATGCTTGAGACGCTTTGTGTGTAACTAAATTAGCAGAGGCCCTAGGGACCAATCAGAAGGCACTGGTTTAACTGAAATGAAATTAAAATAGAAGGAAGCTTGCATGGGAAAGAGGGAGAGAAAAAACAACACCTGGAGAGGTCAAAACTATACCACTGCATCACTGTGTCTTTTTTCCCATCACCAACATGTTTATTCTTTACATTTAGAATTTTCTTTACATTTGATATCATCCCCAACATAAGATCCATTTACAGAAGGGTTCTAAGGAGAATCCAGGGAACTACAGGCCTGTCAGCCTGATCTTGCTGTTGGGGAAGGTCTTGAGCTGGTCATCTTGACTGCCAACACATGGCACATGCAGGAAAACAGGGGAGCAGGCCAAGCCAGAGTGCATTTATAGAACACAGGTCCTGCTTGACCCACATTAAATTAAATAAATTAAATTGAAATAAACATTTCTTCATAAACAGGGTTCTAAAGTATTGTAACAGGATGCCCAGGAAAGTGGTGGAGTCAGTATCCCTAGAATTATTAAAAAAATGTGTGTATATGGCACATGAGGACATGGCGTAGTGGTGCTAGGTTGATGTTGGACTTTATGATCTTAGAGGTCTTGTCCAAACTTAAAGATTCTACAATTCTGTGATTCTACGACCAATGGGTAAAATTACTCTGAATTGCTAATGATAAAAGAAATTTCATTAGGTCGCCATTATGAATGCTTCACAAGTTTTTTTTAATCAAGACAGTATCAAAGAAAATGCTCCTCAATATTTTGGAAAAAGAAGAAAAAAAAAAGACAAATAACAAGCCAGACTTAAAAAATAATTTGTAGCAAAGATTTAAAGAAGATGCCAATATTGTTACAAGGAAAAATATCAAGTCAGGATGTATCAATGGGTTTAATGCTACAGGCTTTTGCACATTATTGTATTCCATGTGCTGTGGTATTTTTTAAAATATGTAACTATTTTTGACTTTCAGATATTGTATTTGGCATCATTAAAATCTATAGCTGTGAGCCCTGATGAGGGTAGAGAGAAATGATGAGGCTCCATCGATACCAGAAGGCTAATTAATTACTTCATTCTATACCACACTACACTATATTACATTACATCTAAACTGAATCTGCCAAGCACTCAACCCTGCACACAACTGCACAACAACTGCACAGAAACTCGTAACTGTCACCCGACAGTCCCCACACACACACACACTTGGCCCTGATAGGCCAAGGGAACAAAACACCATCACTTTGGGTAAACAATCTCCACATTGCATTCTACTTTTGCACAAACATAGGCACAGCAAATGATAAGAATTGTTTGCCCTTTCTCTGAGGTTCAGAGAATGTGAATCTCAGAAATATTCTTGGGAAGAATTGCACCTTTTTTTACTCTGTGAAGAGAAATGTGGCTACACAAAATCAGCTGCAAGCTTTTTACAAGCTCTTCTTCAACAAAAGCAAATAAAAATAAATTCAACGCAAGGACATAGAATACAGGACAGATCTCCAGACTGGGAATTCTCTTTTGAAAAGAGTGCCATTGCAATAGGTTATCAAGCCTCATTTATCAAGGCAGTAAAAACCGGACTGACCATAAAGAAATGCAAAAATGTATCACACCAGTAATTAAACAATCAAATAGTGTGCAAAACTTAGTGGGGATAAATTCCAGCTGACGTACATGAAGAAAAAAAACCCAATCCTAAACTAAGACAGCAAATCCTGGATCCAAGATTGCTCTAATTACTATGAGTGAATTATTGGAGTTAAGATAGTTAGCTTTGTAAACACTATTTTAACATATAACTGTAATACAAAAAATATAGTTCAGCTTGCATTCCTTTCCTAATATTGGACAAAACATCAATTTTTTGTTAATCCTGTCTGTAGTCACATGTCATAAGTGATATATTTTAATGGAAAAGTTGTCAATCAAAGGCAGCAAGGGTGTATTGACTTCTGTATTAGACATCAGAAAGTAAACCTCACTTTGTTGAGAAAAAAAAAAAAAAGGATAAATGAGAAGAACTATACAAGAGGTCTACCAAAAACATATATCCTGGGGAGATTGGGTGGGTAACGATTATTGTTTCTCTTTTCCAGGATCAGCAGTGGATAAAAGAAGCATGAGAGATAATCGAAAGGTGGACTCACAAAAAGTCAAAGGAGATGAGATGTCAGGTGACTGAGCTGTGGACCTCAGTGCTAATAGAACTAGCTCTGAAGGAGAGAAAGAGGAGCAACTTTTTGAGGGTTACTAAATACATAGAAATCGAGTCTCAGACAAGTAAGCCTCAACTGAAACAGATCAAAAACTGGGGGAGTTTTGAAGGGAATTTTCATATGTCCTTACTCTATTCTTAAATTCTTGTCTAGATATATATTTATATATATATATAGATAATGGCACTTTTGGCCATTATCAAATGCAAATGCTCTGCTAGACCTTTACCCAGTAAGACTGTACTTAAAGTACTGTGTATTTATGACAAACAAATGTGATTGTTCTCTGTGGTCCTGCAGTATTTTATGCAATTCTTGGCTATCTAAACAGTGGAAGATTGCAATGAGGTAAGAACAGCAGGGATTCTGCCCTTGAACACTTGAGCTGTTGCAAAAGCACTTTATCTGCTTTGGTCAAAACCTCAAGAAAAATAGATTGCAAAAGTGAAAAGTTAGAAAAGAATGTGTGAAAACCTTTACAGTAATGGATTAAAGAAACTCAAGTGATACAGGAACAAGATAAAGAAGTCTTCTGATCACTGTCAGCATGTATATATACCGACAGAAAAGATTTTTGATGAGTACTTGAACTGGTTTTGTCTGAGATAGAATTACATCTCCTCATGTTAGAGTATTGAGCTAGGTTCTGAATTGTGCTGGAGACAATGTTGGTAATTCAGAGGTGTATTTGTTATTGCTGGGCAGTGCACAGAGTCAAGACCTTTTTTGCTTCTCACCTCCTCCTACAGCAAATAGGCTGGGGGTGTATGAGATGTTTAGAGAGCACACAATCAGTACAGTTGACTCCAACTGACTAAGGGATATTCCATAACACATGGCATCATTGTCAGCATACGAATTTGGAGGTTTGGAGACTGTCTAGGCATTGGTTGGTTGGTGGTGAGCAATTGTTTTTATTTCCATTGCTTGTCTTACAATCACAGAATCATAGAATCATTCGGGTTGGAAAACACCTCCAAGATCATTGAGTCCAGCCTTTGACTGATCACCACCTTGCCAACCATGGCACCATGTGCAACAACCAGCCATTTCTTGAACACCTCCAGGGATGGTGACTCTGTCACCTTCCTGGGCAATTCATTCCAACACTTGACATCCCTTTTCATGAAGAAATTCTTTCTGATGTCCAAGCTAAACCTCCCCTGGTGTAGCTTGAGGTCATTTTCTCTTCTCCTATTACTAGCTGCCTGGGAGAAGAGGCCAATGCTCATTTTGCTATGATCTTTTTTCAGGTAGTCTTTCTTGGGTTATATTTTCCTCTCTTTGCTATTTTCCTTTTCATGACAATATTATTACTATTGTTGTTGGTGTTGTTGTTATTATATTTTAATTATTAAAAATTCCTTGTCTTAAACCATAGGATTTCTCACTTTTGCACTCTCAATTCTGTTCCCCCATTCCTCTGAGAGTGGGTTGAGCAAGTGGCTGTGTTGTGCTTAGTTGCCAGCTGGAGTTAAACCAAGACAGTACTAACCTGTTAGTGGATTATCCTCCTCAACTGAAGCACAGCACAAAGCACCAGCTAGCTGCCTTGCTAGCTCCTCTTTTGATGCATGAAATATGATCTGTACAGAGTATGTAATTACTGTATATCAAAGCTATTAATTTGACTTTTTTGTAGTTTAAATCATACATATTGTTAAGAAAATAATATATTTCCAGTAAAATGGATTTGTTCAGACATCAAAGAAAACCCTTTATTTGTGAAATTTTAATTAAATATGTTCATGTGTTATAAAGGTACAGGAAAAGAAAAACTTTGAAAACATGAGAAACAGACAAGTGGATCTTCAGAATTCTGGTACGGACTTTAACCATATGTTTGTACTTTCAAATAACAACTTATAATTTAAAAAATAATCTCACAACTGAACTATATTGATATGTTTAGGTTTTCTAGTCTGTTTGTAAATGCTGTATGTAGGTTGCTATAAACAAAATCTAGAGTATGTAACCCTCTGCAAGTTAATTAACAGTTATATGTTAATATCTTGTGATTGGGAGAAGTGTAATTTAAAAGAATAAAAATAGCAATCAGTGGAGAAGATGAAGCATATTATTTATAGGAAATAATATCATTATTCACTTCTTCTTACTAAAGAGAAACTACTGTATTTTTTCATTCTAGAAGTAACCACACTGTATTTTACAATCTAATATAATTCAATCATCCTATCCATATATTGAAACTGCCTATTTATAGAAAGAAGAATTAGTAGAGAAACACATCTTTAGAAAGGAGCAAACATGTTAAAAGATATAAAGTATGCTGAGCCTTACAACAGGACATCAAAGAAATAAATGGTTGGATTAAATGTTTATCTTTTAGTTCTAAAGCACAACTTAACTTTCTTTGCTCACAAATGGTGATCTTGATGAGAATAATAAATCTCTTTAGATGGGAGACAAAGTTCATATTTAAAACTATGCAATTCAATATGGAGCTGCCACGTAAATGAGTTGCCTGACAGAACTGGAAAATATAAGGTATTTCTTGTGAAAAAACTTAGAAACATGAGTAGGCTGCAAACGACAGTCGGGGGCAATGGTGTAAGAACTTGTGGGTGGAGACAGTTTAACCAGTATAACAAAAGCTGTGTCCGTAAGCAAGGGAATTAATTCACCCCTTCCCGTGGGCAAGCAGGGGTCCAGACATCCCCAGGAAAACAGGATTACTTGGGAATCACAGAATCACAAAATCGAGTCTAACCTATCACCCAACACCACCCTGTGCACTAGATCATGTCACTTGGTGCCAAGTTCAGTCTTTCTTCACACACCTCCAGGTACAGTGACTCCACCACCTCCCTGGGCAGTCCATTTCAATACCTAATTATTGTTTCTGTGAGAAATTCTTCCTGAAACCTCCCCTGGTGCTGGTTGTGTGCTCTTGTCCTATTGCTTGTTTCCTGGGAGAAGAGGCTGACCTCCTTTCAGGTAGTTGTAGAGAGTTAATAAGGTCACTTATTCCTCCAGGAAGAGGAATGTCATAGCTGCAAACGTCCTCCCTCTTACTTCTTCTACCCCCCAAATTTATGTTTTATATTTTGAGCGTGACAGCAGATGGTCTGGGATATCCCTGGGATATCTGGGATATTTACCCTTTCAGTAGATTTTGATGTTCTACTAGGTAGGTAGAGACCAGATGACTATAGAATAAACATGGGGTGTGGGCAGACAATTTGTAAAGAGATTGTCTTTGCAGTATCAGTAAAGACCATATATGCTTATAATAATAGTAAAAGCATGATTCAGCTTCCCTGGAAGAATATATGAATCTTCTCTCCCACAGTAATTGAGTTACATCTTCAGCTATCATAGATCTTATTTGTAAGGGCAATTTTTTTGGAGAGAAAAGTATAGATTAATCATGAGTGAGAATTTCAGGACTGACTTCAGTAAAAGAGATAGCAATCATCTAGACTACACCATTATCTAAATGCAGCAATCTGGAAAAATGGTGTCATGACAATGTTATCGTGGGCAGACATTAAATTAATATAGTCAAAATTTTATGCAGGAAGAATAACTTTAGTGAAGAATGAAGAATCTTGTCTTGCATACCAGTTCCAATACAAAAATAAACAAAGAGTGACTTGACCTGTCAGAAAGGTGTTGGTCAGAGTATCATGGAATAATTGTTATCTAATAAGTATTAGTGTTCAGACTTCTACAGGAGTAATGAAGAAAAATAACTTAGTTTGTTAATGGCAGGATTTTTTAAATTCTTTTTTATTTTATGGTTTGTTGTTTGTTTTAATTTTGTCGCTCTTTGTGTCTGTGCTTACTGAAACTCAGCTACTGTCATGGGCAGCACTCAAACACAAAAATTTTCTTGTGAGATTGGCACAAAGTTTGCTGCAGGTCATAGATGGAGACAAATAGGTATTTTGAGTAACTGGGAAAACAACACCCCAACACAAACCCAAACTAGTTTATGTCTCAGATGACCAGATGTTTACTTGTGGATAAACAGTTCTCAATATAGATTCACTAGACAAAATTTAGCTTCCTAATGAACAATTATTTCATCATTTGCTTTAAATTCATTATTAGATATGAGAGTACATGCAGTCACTGTGGAAATAAAAGGAAGGTTATTTTAAATATAACTAGAAGAGGGTTTGGGGCAGTTCTCCTGTGTGAGCAGAGGGCAGGGGCTGCTCATAGCCAGATGTGGCTGGTCCCACCTGCCATGATGAACTCAGCTGAGCCCTTCAGCCAAGCTGGTGGTGATTCTGTGGTGAGATAATTTTAAAAAGGCAAAATGCCAGAAATCAGAAAGGACTAGGGGAGGAAAACAACAAACACAAGAAATGATCCTGTGCCCTCCAAGGTCATATATGAAAGAGAAGGTGGAGGTGCTTCAGGCACAAGGGCCATGAGTCCCCTGTGGTCCATGGGAAGATGACCTTGGGGCAGCTGTAGCTCGTGGAGGTCAGTACCAGAACAGGTGGATCTTTCCTGAAAAAAATAACTGCCATGAAGAATCCATGCTGGAGCAGATATTACTGAAGTACCACTGGTGAAGGCTGGTGAAGGACCCATGTTGCAGCAGGTTTATCCTGAAGAAGGGCTCCCATACTGGAACAGGATAACAGCCTAAGGAAGGAGAGATTAATTGTTATGAACTGAATGTAATTCCCATTGTCCAACCACCCTGCACCCTGTGGGGAGGATGAGGTGGAAGAGAGTAAGAAATGAAAAAGTGAAGAAAAGACTGGGGAAGAAAAAATGTCTAGGGGAAGGTGCCTTCGCCTTCCAAATCTAATTGACAATACATTTAATTAATATCCATGATGTCTTGACTGTTTCTCCCTTAGTGGTAGAAGCATTAATTGTTCTCCATATCTTTATCTCAGTTACTGACTTTTTTCATTTTATTTTCTCCTCTTGTCCTACTACAGAAATAGAGTAAGAGAGTCACTGGATGGATACCTGGCAGCCAGTGAAGGCCAACCTAGTACAGTAGCATGTGAAAATATGGTAGGGTAAGTGATCCTTAAAATCAATTGGAAAAAAATACAGTAAAAAATTACATTTTTTTTAAACCATTTCTTTATAGATTTCACTGTGTGTGAAATACTTGCAGGCCTGTTTTCACCCTCACAAGACCTTTCTGACCTGATGTTTCTTAGTTTACCTGTTGCTATATTAAATATTTAATATATTTTTAAGTTTCAATACAGCACGCTCAATTAATTAGCCATTAAATAACTAGTTATAGGGTATCACAATTGGTAGAAAACAAGCTTGAGTCACCTATGGTAGCTAATTCTTCATTCTATAGGATGATATCTGAGGGCAAAATGGTGACCTGTGCCCTGGGAATAGTTTTAATTTCCAAATAAACAGTGTTTTCCTCCAATTAAAACATATATCAACTATCTTGTTTCTTCAGACATGTGCTTAAAAATACATGTAAAATTTTTTCCTTGTACTTTATATCATCCGGCATATTTGAATGTAAAGTAATGGCACAAGAGAAATCACTTATCTGTTTTTCAAAGGAATCTACTATTCCTATCATAGTGAGTGTGCTATTCTGTAGGGAATCGCTAAATGGATTAAAAAGACTGCAGGAAGTTTTTTGCCAACATCTTTATTAAAGGCAAGAGAATTCATATAGCTTAATTCAATTACTCAAAGTACTCAAACACTGTGCAATGAGCAAGGGAATGTGCCAAGGGATACAATTCTGGTTTCATTATTTAATTGTTTCTTCCTTTAGTTAGTATCTAAGTAAATTTAAAGATTATACAAAGGGTTCTTAATACCAACATTAGATATGGAGGTTCAAGATATAGCTATCTCAAATAGTACTAGCTAACTTAATAATAAATAAAACCCCTAAATCCTTTAAAATAGCACCTCATCCCTTGGTTAACCCAAAGTGGCTAACAAAGCGGCTATAAGATTTTACAATTAAAGTTTATACATTCCTTTTTCTCTGAAAATTGATTAATTTTAATTGGATATTAATAAGAGAGAGAAGCATGTATATGTATCCATGAAGAAAGTACTTCAAAGATCCTATTAATTTCACATTTTATACAAAAGGCATCTTCGTTTCCCTAAATGTAAGAGGCCTGACTATGTGCCTTTAAAATCTATAAAGTAATTTTAATAAGAATAACATATATTTATTCTTTACTACAATAATAAAACAAAATGTAATTTACCAAGAAAAGATTCAATTAGAATGTGGTAGCTTAACCTTGGTATATTTCTGACCACAAATAATACCACATCATACCTAGTGGCTGGTGTACCTTGACTCAGAGGTCTAATTCTGAAGGGAAAAGGCAAGCAGTTTCAACTATTGGCTAGTAGAAATGAAGTTACAGCTCCAGTCTTCTGCCTTTTTACTTACTCCCTCTCTACTAGTTATTTCATGATGCAAAAAGGTATTTCTTTACAGTATGAGTTTATTTGAAATATAGGTATACCAAATTAGGTATAAGATTTGGCAGAATACCATCTTCTCCAAAAACCTGAAGTAGCAGACATATTAATTTAAGAATATTGAGCGGTCTGTGTTTATTTCTTACGTCCAATTTTGCTTCACAGATGAGTAAAGTTCTGTCTGAAAAATCTGCAGAGGTACCTTCAAACCTGAATCATACAGTGATTAACAAAATAGTCACACTTTTTTTTTTTCCTTCTGTGTTCAGAAATCAGCTGTAACTTCACGGCTGTTTTAGAATACTACACATAAAGAAAACAGTTTTGTACTTTCAGGTTTGATGTTTCATCTCTTTTGCAACAATATTATTCTTGTACACAGTATTTTTCTCTTTAAATGACAAATTTTTTTTGAAAAATTTTGAAGCTACCATTTGCATTTTACAAACTTGACCTTTATTATTGCCACTAGAAGAACAAAATTAAGTTTCATTAGCATTTTTTTCTGGCAAGGACCTTCAAACAGCAGTTAAAAGAAACTGATTGAGTAGGTGTGCACAGATGTATAGCACAAGACAAAACACTTTTCTTTAGAGCAAACAATAGGACCTTAGTGACACTGATCTGGTACAGCTCTCATTAATGGACCTGTCACTTTCCCTATATTTTTTTTTAGTCCATCCTTATTTTAACAAAAAAGTGAAATCCTTCTCCAATTTATATGGCCAGAATAAAGTTAATCCTAAATTGTGACACTGAATTCTCTAAACTATAAATTATTAAGGAAAAAATAGTTGTCCAAAAGAATAGATTCTAAAGACATCCAACACAAGAGCATATCTAATATCTGCTGCTGAAAAACAATAAATTACTAGCAAATGATAATGGAGTAAGAGATAGTGTTGGGTTCTTTCAGATATTTACTAAAGACATCATTGTACTGAAAAATCTCAGAAAAAAATTGAAAAATTAAAAGCTAGAAACAGCATGAAAACAGTGCTCGTGGAGTCTTAGGAATATAAAATTTTGTTTCACATTTTCAGAATGAAATCATCTTACACCATCTCATAAAACATGATCAATGATGCTAAAGATCTAGGAAAACTTACTGATAAAAATTAGTTTGCAGCTGAAGGACAAGACTCAAAAAATTGGTTTTGATAACATACCAAATGATCTAGAGTTTCTGCCTGTAAATACCTGCTAAAAGGTGCACAGAAAACACCAAAGAAATAGCAAATATTGATCACTATCAGAAAGGTAGACTTTTTTGGAGGACGTGCCATTTTTGAAGTTCCTAAATATTTGTAAGTGAAGGATCACAAGAGGGTAACCTCTTAAGTTTTATTTCCTTAAAAATACAGTACCAGAAGCTCCAGGGAAACACAGAAAAGCTGAGTGCACATATTTTGATGTTGCATGATTGTTTACTACACACTTACCATACCAAACAGGCTGTTCATCTTGCTCAGACAGTGCTGTTGCAGTGTTTAACCTTATTTGCACCTCATCTCATTTAGCAGTCTCTGTGATGTCTGTAAACCATATCTGCAGCATGGGAGAAGTCAGTTACGCAGACAATTTCTAAGGTACCATATAAATGTTTCACATCTGAGGAAAGAGTAAGGAAAAGTTCTTTTCCACCACCTTTCCTTTTCTCGTGCTTCTGCTGTCTTGTACTGATGTATGGAGCACACACAGCCTTGCAGATAGGGAAAAGGAAAGGGATAACATTTCACTAACCAAGAAGCCCATCTTGATAGACTTTTTTCAGCCATGTTATCTTTACATTTTCTATAATGTTTTTCATAAATGTATGCACACACATATATATCTGCATATTCATCTCACATTCTTAAAGCAGTTCAGGTAATTTTTCTACTATGTCTTAACATTAGGAACACTGATTTCTTCTTTGAAAAAGAAAGTCCCTCTAGTAGCACTAAGACTGCGTTGTTTTATCTATCTGTAAATGTGCTATGGGCTCTCAGGACAAATACAAGCCTTAGTGACCACATGAATCACTTTTATTGGAAAGTTTCAGTAAGAGAAAGAAGTAAAAAGTATAGCAATTTAAAAATATTTTATAAATGAAAGGTAGTACTTTTTTTTTTCTTAAATTTCCATCATATATTGAATGAAAATAAATAAATACAAAAAATGATACATCATTATCTGGTAAATTTTTCTATGCCAGGGTATGAGAAATGCATGTCTTGCTTCCTGACGTGTGTTTATCCAAAAGGTTGGACTATGACAGGAGTCATGGATACATTTCAAGTGAAGGTGCAGCCTGGTCTAGTGGAAGGTTCCCTGACTAAGACAGGGCAGTTGGAACTGAATGATCTTTAAAGTCCCTTCTGACCCAAACCATTCTGAGGTCCTGTGAAGATGTATAAACACTTTCAACTAATTCAAAGTGAAATACTTTCAATTAATTTTTCATATTTTTCAATACTGCTTTTAGGGCAGGTCATAATTGAAAATTACAGATTTGTATCCAGCTGTTTTCCCTAAATCTTTTCCAATTTAGTAATAAAAAAATATTCCCCCTTATGCATTCTCTCCTGATTTTTTCTCTTAAAGCATTGGAATCCTGTGAACCACTTGTTTAATTTGCAACCAAGAATATCTTACAATTTATTATAAAGCCAGAAAACTTCTGGTTCTGTAATGATTCCCGTATCTTCACTGTTTTTCAGTAGTTTCTCTGTTGAAAGTCATATATTTGAGAAGACAAATTTGCCACCAGTAACAAAAGCTGCAAAGGAGTGAATTATATATAATTTTTGAAGAATATATTTCAACATTGCAAATGCTCTTGAGCTTTGAGTAGAAATTTTTGTATCAGAAGTCACTGAAGAAGAAAAGATGAAAGTTTTATCTACTATAGACCTGTTCTTTAAAGCCAACAGAAAAACTAACTTTTGAATATTCTTTCTTCTTTTTTTTTTTTGATTGTATGAGGATGTGTTTATCTGTGCATGACCTGTAAAATAAAATAAATACTGAACCACAAAAAGCTTACAGGCGATCTGAAATGTCAGTGCTCACTGTAAAATGCTGGAAAAAAAACCCAAAAACAACACAGTACTAAGTGATTAGGAGAATTAACAGAATAGCAACATAAAATTTTTCACAAAATGAAATTTCTATTCCTACAGAAAAGGGCTCAATTTACAGTATTTCCATTCAGAAAATAAATCTTGGAAACATAATAGTTAGTTTCCAAAAATGACAGTTTAATATGCAGAAATTTTAAGTATGACCTAAAAAAATTAAAAAAAAAATTATTCTACAGTCTTGAAAATTAAAGAATGCATAGAGAAGGACAAGAAAATATGCAATATTTTTCACGCGAATACAGATAAGTAGTCTAGGATTTTTTACTTTGGCAAACATAAGAAGCAGAAGATATAACATAGGTCTGTACATTGAATAAAAAAATAGGCAGTGATGACCCATTTTTTTCATAATTCAAGGATTATTAGGCAGCCAGTATTATCAAGCAGAGCACTGGCAAAAAAAGGAAACATTTTCCAAAAACCATCTAAATAATTGTGTAATTCATTTGACATAAAATATTCTGGAGCTCAAAAGTGTAAATGTGTCCAAAATCAACCAAAATCTTAAACAGAAAAGCTTTCTCTCTTATTATTAACAGGATGGTCCAAGTCCTGCCATTGCTGGGACCTTTAAGAAAATAATGAAAGTTTTAATTTTTACATATTTTGCTACCACATTTTTTCCTAAATGTCTTCAAATGGCTTTCAGGCAGAAGGACTGAATGATCTTTGGCTTGACCCAGAAATCAACCCAATGCTATTCAATTCTTATTTTCTTTTTTGCCCTATTTGTCAAAGATGTATGATGAAAATTTCAATTTTTCAACTCTTTTAGAAGCTTCATTGCAGTGTCTCAGATTACCTATCAAAATTTAATATGACTTAATAATACTTTGAGTCTACTTTTTTCTTCTTTTTTTTACATTACACATGTAAAAATACTGCACACATACAGTATCTTAATACTGTATTTTAACAATAAAGAAAAGAAAAATAATTTTCACAGAACTTCAAAAAGATGAGTGGAATAGAATAAGTGAATGCTTGCTGTATTTTTATCCTCAATAAAAGGTGTATAAAATACCTTAATTTATAGCTACATCCATACATGTGGACTAACACTGACTGCAAATAACTCTTTTTAAGTAAAAAAATATAAGGAACTTCTTTTGGTTATTATAGTTATTTATTTGCTTACTCAGAAAGTATGATTAATTGTAAAATTCACTTTATGTTTCAAATTAATTGACTTTGAGACTTTCATTTAAAAAAAAATATTATCAAAGTTTTTAGTGTTCTGCTTTCCTCCTTAATGATATTTTCATGTCACAAAAAATTATGGGTCACTCCTTATGCTAACCACAGGATAAAATGCTGGTTAGGTGGTACGAGGTAGACTCATTCAGTGTGACTGTAATAACTCCCACAAAGGACCATATTGACAAAGATACTGAGCTTTCCAGACTATTGTTCCATGCACAGTAGTTAAACTGCAAATTGACTTTGACTTCCCATTCTATATATAGAAATGTAAGAAAAGGGAACAATAAACATGAGAGTGGCAAGAAACTTTTGGGTATAATTTCATGTGTGTATTTACCCCAATGTCTTGTTTTCTGCATGCAGTACCTGAATATCACAGAAGCCATAAAATTGAGAGCAAAAAGTAATGGAAAACCCAGAATAAGTCACTTTATTCTTTATATGGATATGTATCTACATTGTAGTTAATACATGTCTGGAGATTTTTTTAAGAGTTGCTGAGATCTTGAGTATGCAAAATAAGCTTTTCACTTCACAAAAGTCAATATTTCAATTAAAATGCAAGAAGACTTTCAAAGAAGTCCATTGTGACCAATTAATTAGGTTTAGTTAAAACTTAAAGTCTACTGCCTTCCTCTTGCTAGTACAGAGAATGATGAGACATCATTGAATAAATGGGTGAGTGTCAGATAAGAATTACATAGATGTTAAATGAATTCACAGCGAGAAAGAAACCTTTCCAAGGATACAAAAACTCTACTGATACAATGAATTAATTTGAAGTTATATTTGTTACACTACTGTTTTAGTAGTAGAGAAAAGAAATATCAAAAATGAAACAAAACAAAAATTTACCTTTCCAGTGAGTCAACGTTCTAAGGAACACTAGGAGAAATGGAACCAGGAACAGCTGATCCAAAATATTATGAGAAAAAACATTGCCAATCAAAATTCTTCACATGAGTATAAATTATATAAATGATAACTTAACTTATAAATACATGTAAACACTTTTCACTATAATGGATTTCTTGCAGCTCAGTGATCAGAAAGGCATTACAGATTGCTAACATACATATAAAAACATAATATTCTCTTGGTACCGAGCACAGTAAGTGTATCAGCACTTCAGTAACCATGAAAACAGCCAGAGTGGCATTTCAGGGAGATTTGTCATGTCATGTAAAAATGAAACCAGAAATCACTATTCATATATTTCCAAATGGAAGCAACAGTAAACTTTCACATCCTCAGGAGCAGAAATCACATGAGGATGTCATTGCTTGTCCAGAAAACACAAGTAAATCAATCGAAGAAGAAAACATTTCATCATGGCACCCTAAAACTCTGCTGATGTTGTTATTCAAGAGTTAAAAATTATGTACCCATACAAAAAGATTAAGAACCTATACTTCCAGCAAATGATTTAAAATAAAGGTGAAAATTGCAACGCTATCCCTTCATAATCTGTCATTGACCAGGCAGCAGAACTGGGCCTTTCAGCATTAATCTCAGGCAGTAAGGGGCAGGAGGGTGAGGGGCAGGCAGTGGACATGGGCCTAGAGATTATTTTCTGGACTCTGGAGGCTGCACAACAGCATTGAGAAAGATTTCTTGCATGTAACAGATTGAGCCTCCTTGTAAATGGTAGATATATATGTCTCTACAAGCAGAAGATAATAAGGTCAAATGTACAAGTACTTTTTAAAAAAACCTGCAAGTACCTTCAGTTTTTAGAAATTTTAGGTTGAACCAATAAGCCAGTAAATTTATCTCCCTTTGAAAGCTAAATCCAGCAGTCCTTTCTTTGGAAAATCTTGCCCAGGGGACTTGATACAGAACTGAGATGTTTATATTACACTACAGTTCAGTCACTAACATGTAAAAGAATGATTAACTCATACTACAGTTTCTTTTAATTCTTAGGACAAAAGTCACAGACAATCTGAAGTAAGCCTCTGGACCTGGATTTAGATCTGTAGTAAACCTTGCCTCAAAGCCTGCTTAAATATTTTATGATCATATGCATAATGATGTGGTCAGCCATGCCTTGGTGGTAAAACCACAGCAACTTGGCAGAGAGGCTTGGTTAGATAATTTGGTTTGTATATCTATCTATTTATTGGTTTCTGTCCTCAGGACTGCTCTACCAGTAAAATTATTTTAATAATCTGGAAGAAACAATTTATTGCTAATAGCAGCTATAAAGTATCTTAATAAATGTTGCCAAGTATTAGAAAGTCTGAGTCATTACTGAGAATAACTTTGTGTGACCTATGGTTGCAGCTTTTAATTAAACTCTCTCCATATTAACAACATTATCTTGCACCATATTTCTGCCCATATTTTATTTTAATGACTTGTATGAATCATGGTATGCAGATTTAATAGACATGAAACTTATAATGACCAATGAAATGTTCTGACCAAAATCGTTTTTTTCAGTTGACTGTCTCCTTGCATTAAGGTGATGTCTAAGTCTTCTGTTTTCCAGGCTGAACAAGCACAATTCTCTGTCTTACTCATACTTTGCCACATTTGCAAAGGTGAAAAATAAAGTGGAATTGCAGAAATAAACTGAGAGCATCAACTATTCAGTGGAAATATCTGGGGTGAAAGAAATGGCACAGGAAAGGTAAAACTGGGATTTCAGATCACCTGATGTTCATGCATTTCCTGTAGCTAGATCTGCAGCTTGTCTCATTCCAGACCAATATAAATATCACTTGGAGCTTGTCTTGCAACCATTCCCAGACCGCTTTAAGCCTCATGGAGCAGCCTCATGAGAAAAAAGAAATTTGATCTTGAGAGCTTTGAACAATGTGAAACATTTCTAAGAAATTTAACACAAATGAGGAGAATAGACAGACTGCATTAACTCACTGAGGTGCTGGAGATAGTTTTAATGCCCATCCCTCTTCCACAAGTTCCAGAATGGGAGGTAGAGTCAAACAGGTTTTTGTCACATAGTGACACATAGTGGTATGGTCATCTTTGTATAGTCAGATAGGGTATAGAGTGATCCTGATAAATTTGATCCATCCAACACCATCACCAAATAAGACTATGTTGGGAATTCCTTCTTCAGGATCAAGTAATACAGGTTCAAGGAGGAATTTACATTTCAAGAAACCTGGAAATAGTTTTATGCACATCAAGTAGGATAAATAAAAAAATAATTTTTTAAAAGTACTTGAGAAATGAGTTTGTGAGGTGCCATAAAATGTTTCCCTGTAATGTGGACACTGAATCTCTTCTGGAAAACTACTGAGAGATTCAGAAAATGGTGGCCCAAGTGCACAGAGTAGTGGTAAAGAAAAAAGGCAAAAGGGAAAGGTTTCTCTTTTTGGAGTCTTTGTTGTCTTCCCTTAGAGTGGTGAAAAGCTTTCATTAATAGTTCTTTAATATTAACTTCTGTTCCTTGGCATAGTAAAACATGTATCGTGCCTCTGGTGGCAGTCCTTTTTGTATCACTCTGCCAATAATTTCTCACCATGGCGTCTTACACAGGGAACTAAAAATACTTAAATTTAACTAACTTTTCCAAGGTTACCAAGCAACACATACATAGTGAGAATTAAAAGTAAGGAAGAAAAGCAATTCAAAATATTTTTAATTCATAATTTGAATGGATAATGTTGACCTTTTTACCTAGTCACGTGCACTGTTGTATGTATTTCAGTGTTGTCATCAGTCATTTTGAAGCTTCATATTTTCATACACTATCATTTGCAAAAATTAATGATTGTTCTATACAATTGTGATTTTTTCCTAAAAGCTTCCTTTAAAAATATTGAATATGTTTCTAAAGTATATTCTCCTAAGAGCTGCATTAAGAGATGAAGCTTTAAATTTAATATTATAAAAAGATAAATGTATCTAAACCAGAAAATTATTCTCATACTTAAAACTCTTTTTAAATAAAAGCATTTTTTTAAACAAAGGAATACTATATGCAACAACCTATGAGCTCAAAATAATCTGTGGAATATTCCTGAAGGATTAGTGAATATTTCCCTCAACTTATACCTGAAATTCTCATGAGATAGTCACAGAAACTGCACAAGAAAGCACATCAATTTTAAAAAAGTAATATCTAAAGAAGTTAGATTTCCAGTTAAAAAAAAATTACGTAAGAATGCATAACTGAAGTGTGAATTGCCCCAGTGAACATAATTTAGAAGAAAGTATCTTCATCATAGAAACTTTATTCTTTCAGCCCCCAGATGGGCACATCTTTCTCTCAGAGATGTTCTCTGTACTTATTACCGGGAATGGTAACAGCCATCTTTAACCTACTTACAAGACAATGAGCTTTCAATTTCCCAAAAGCACATTCCAGAGTCCTTTAAAACATTCCTTCAGCCAAAACTAAAGAGGAGGCATGGGGGAACACTGGAACTACAAACACCCATGAGAGGTGACCTGAGGAGCAAGCCTTTAATTAGTGAAAACAGATACAGGTCCCTGAACGGCTGAGCCTTCTCACCCCAAATGCCCTCACACTGGAGGAAGAACATACAGCCACCCGTCAGTCTGCACCACCTTCTTTGAGTAAACTCAGACCTGTGTCACTCGGACACCAAAAGCTGATAAACCTCAGCCCATTGTGCACGACACTCAACCACCAGCAAATACATCCCAACTCCACATCCCAGTTTTGAAGTTACTGAGAGAAAGGAAACAGCACTCCAGTTAAATTTAACCTTTTCCATGTGAAGACCTCACTAGCAAGTAACTTAAGTGTGGAACACTGAGGGAGCCCCTCTTCAGAGGGGATCTGGCCCGGGGAGTGACCATGGCACCACAGGAAGTGTCGTGCTCCTATTGAAGTTATTAAAGGCTCTGCCACTGATTTTACACGACAGCAGAAATGTGCTCTCGATAAAGAGTTACGGTGTCTACAGTTCAATGAAAACATCTGGATAAACTGCAGCTGAAGAGACATGTGTTTTCCAGATCAATTCGGTCACTGTTTACCTATTTTCCAAGCATCAGCTTTTACACTGAAACATTTCATGTTTACACTAGAGCAAGTAGTACAATTTGTTGAGTATTCAAATATTTTTAAAATATTTTTCATCTATCTAATATAGAAAATCTGAGCAATTCAAAATGAAAATCTCCATTAAACCAGAATCTGAATCAGTCCTAATGGATATTCAGCAGTTTGCTTAACTCCATATTATAACCACATCTTTAGGAAATACACTCATCAAATGAAGATAACTACAAGAGCTGCATCTTTTCCAATGAAATGATAGTTTCTACTTAATTTTATTAGCTGTACAAAGAATCACCTCACTTTAGCAAGGTTTGGCTGCCAAAAAGAAAAACAACAGCTTTTGTCACAACAAAAGGTTATAAAAAGACATACGATTGCTGTAATTAAAATGAGCCTTCCTTATGTGAGTCTGAGAGTGTTTGAACAATCTCATTTCCCATTTGTTTGCTGTACCTAAGTGAAGTAATAATTAGCTAGGAAATATACAGAAATAAAACTAATCCAGGAAAATCTTCCATGCAAAAGGGACACCTTGTATCAGGCTTTATCATTATCACTCACTGTGGTCAAGTATTGAGCTACAAAATGCCAAATTCTAAAATAAATAAGTGACCTTGAACAAACTGTCTTGTCTGGCTAGAAATTTCACCCTGAAAGCCTGCTGCTGCAGCTGGAAAAAACATCTGCCCCAAATACATATATTGATACCATGAATCAGGCAAAATATGTCAACTTAGTCTAAACAAATCATCAAGATATCAATGGTGGCTCCTTCCTCAGCTGATAACAAAATAAAAGTATTAAGAGAAAAATAGCCAATTAAACATACCTAGAAAGTGACACTTTCATGATCTTCTATACAAACATAAATAGTTAAGTGCAACAAAGATGATCGTAGTGGAATGGCATATATTCTTCTCCTAAACTTTGTAATGAATGCCTAATTATTGCAGTGAGAGATAGATTGAAAATACTTGAAAAATCTTGAAAAATACTTGAAAATCTCTGGAGGTCTTCTGTGACTAATTTGTATTGTGTCACAGAACTGAAACTCACTGGTCATTCTTAACCCATTTGAGGGCAAGTTAATTAACAAGCCCTGCTTAAGATGAGAATTCTCAATAGCTGTCTCAATGAACATATTAAGATGTGTAGACACAGACATACATGCACACACACATATAAAATCGAAGTAAGTATTTAAAATGGAGTTTAATCAAGCATGAAAAAAAATCCCTCTGAAGACCTTAAACCTTTTGGAACTAAGTTTTGCTTTGGTGCAGAAAGCTATCACTGTCAAAGTTGATTTTCATATAGATTGTGTTGAAGGTTTTCTAGCATGTTTAATCTTAATTATAGTTTATTTTGGAATAGTTAATTTTTTTCCAATTAAAGCCATTAGCTCATGATGCTCAGAGGAACACAGTATTATTTCTTTAAAGAGCTAATTTCTATGGTAATAAACCATAATCTTTCCCAGGACTTCTACAAAATCCATTGTAATAAAAAAACCTGATTGCTTTAAAAAGCATTTTTATATCACTGTGATGATTTAAATTTAATTTTAATAATTTTATCCCTGAGTAAGAAAACTGCATCTATTCAGAAATATATCTTGGTTTGGTTGACTCTCTTTGTTGGCAGCTAATCAATCAGCTGCACTGAAAACTGCTAATTTCTGGTTGGCTGGAGAAAAAATTCCTCTCCCTCAGTTCTATTTTTTTTCTTTTCTTGATATTAGCCCAAAGAATTTCCAATAAGATCCCATAATTTTTCTGACTTTTTTTTTAATATACGCCATTGTTACAATATAGTTGCTTTTATGTCTACATAGAGATGATCCATTTATGCAAAACTATCATAAAGTTATTATTAATGTTAAAATAGGCTGATTGTATAATGACATTTCTTGTTTTTCTCTTCATCTAGTCATTTTATATTATTAATTTTCATCTTTTTGTTCTGAAACAAAGAATAATTAATGTATTCACTGTTTCTTATTTTGTGGTTTGGAAGGTCATGTCAGTTCTTTTGTGCTATTTGACAGATTCCTTTTCTTCTTTTATCCTTAATTTAAAGCTCACTTAACAACACATGCCAGTTTTGCAAGCCTGAGGTCAATGACCCTTTTTAATTGCACTGAAAGTATTCATAAGTTTTTCATAAAATGCTCCAGAAACTGGGTCTCCAAGTTGCCATTGATTCTCTTACACTTGGCAATAGGAATAAAGCCTATTTTTCCCAAGCTAGTTTCCACTTAAGGTATTATTATTATTATCATTTTTATTTGTATATTTTTAAATCACAGTGATTTCAGTATTTGGTTATTTGAGAATCTTTGAGTTTTCCTTTAATGTTGATGGATTATCTTCAAAAATCCTTATATGTAAATATTACTAAAGGCCTTCCAGTTATGTTATCTGATTTCATTATAAAACTGAAAAGGTATGGTTGTGTGTTTAAGAGATAAAGTACAGTGCACCAGGAATTCCTAAACCCATTAGGAAATAAGGAATAAAATATTCTGTCTATAATTATTAAAATCTAGCATTTGTAAACTTCTTATGCATCTCAGTTCAGTATAACTGCATCTGAAATACTGGAACTAGTTTGGTCTTTCTTTAAAACATTTTTCATGAAAGGATGCATGATTATGACAATTAGAATGAAGTAATTAAAATGTTCTTGACCTAAAGCAACTCTGAACGCGAAACACAAGAATTGTGGTAGACAGTAGTACAACCATGGAGAAAATAATTTTAAAACAATTCCAAAGAAATCTATATTGTGCTTGTTTCAAAGTTTCCTTCAAGTGAACATGACAGCTTGCTATTTCAAAAGTATTACTCTACAAAAAGCTGGAATCAGAAAGTCATGTAAGAGTTACAAAACAAAAATAATACTCAATTTCTTTCAACGGTTGCTATAAAAAGCCCAGATATATAAGGACTGAAATGAAAACAAACAAACAAAAAACCAAACCCACCAATGAATAGAACACTTCCAGCAGCCTAAATTTCTATTTTCAGTGACTGTGTGAAGGAAAAATGAGGAATAAACTAAACTGTAAGAATTGTGCTAAACTTCCATCTAATCAGTGACCATAAAAGATAAATGACCTAAACATAATGTATTAATAGCTAATTACAGGTCAGAATGAAGGTAATTTTATTTCCTGATTACAAACAATAGTTCTATGATGACAGTTGCATCTGTAGTCATCACTCAGAATGACCAAGCACAGGAGTGACAAGGTTCTCTAGAGGATGCCGGTGCAGTGCTTGTGTACTGCCAGGTAGAAGGATCCCTCAAGTGACTCAAGGCTGGACATCCAGCAACAGGAAATGAAAAATGACTTGTCAAGATGAAGTCAAAACAGGAAAACATAGAAGTAAGACCTGACAGAGTGACAAAATCATACCATAAAATTGTTGTGGCAACGACAGCAGGATTTGTTCCTGCCTGTATTGGGGAAGAAAAAGAAAAAGAAAGAAAGAAAAAGAAAGAAAAAGAAAGAAAGGAAAAGAAACACAGTTATCTGTCAATCACAGTAGGGAAGATTTTGGGCATCAGTTTTGCAAATAAGGCAGAAGTAATATGTTTAGAATCACATTTTTAACAACAGGAGACACAGACTTAAGTGAATATTGCCATCTTTGTGACTACAGGTCTTTTCCCTGTTGAGTGACTGCACTTACTGGGCAGCAAAGGCTTAGACTAATTTAATTAGAATAATTTAATTAGACAAAGACAGTTTACTTTTTGACCACATGCAATTTAACTTTTATCAAATTTTTAATCACAAAGAAAAATGTACATACACAAGAGTTCAAATTTAAAAACACGAATTGCAAGAAATGTCGAGGGACAACCTACCCTAATATGTTCCTACCTCAAGTTACTGCTTAATTTTGAGATGTAGTAATACCAGTACAGAGTCTAAATTGGGAGGGGTATTTATGGACACTTGTGACATCACAGTTCTGTACAATTGCAATTTAATTCTATGATTTAATTTAATGAAACAAATTGGAATGGACCTCCTGAAGTCATCAGGCATAATCCCTGTCTTTAATCAGGTCTCCAGTTAAGATGATTTTGCACAAGTTTTTACTGTCTCCAAGGACTGAGATTTCACAGTCATTCTGTGCAACTCCTTAGAGTATTTTATCACCCTTATAGTTGGCTTTTTCATAGATAATCATAATTTCTCATTTTTGCTTGTGCTCACTGCCTCCTGTCATAGGACTGTAGGCCTCTGAGAACAATCTAGCTTTGTCTTCACTACAGCCTCCCATCCAGCAACAGAATCCAGCAGGATCTCCCTTAGCCTTCCTCTCAACCATTTCTCTCAACCCTACCCTTGAAAGTACCCAATGTACTTCCAGAAGGCTGCACTTCACATCCCTCATGAGTTCTACCTCCTCCTCAACTGTAGTTTTTGGCTCTCTGATCCCGCACACCTGAGCGTTATCTATGTGGTCCTTCAGGTGGCCAGTCCTTACCTCCACCCCACCTTACACTTTCTTCGTGCATTAGAGCTCAGTCAGAGGCTCCCTGCTGAATGCTGCTGGTACTCTGCCTTGCCTAATAAACTTTCTATCTTATCAACATCAATCATTCTGTGCTTTAAGGATGTAAAACTTTGAAAATAAACCAGCTCTTCATGGCGTCTTTTTCTCTTCAGGCCAGACTCTCATGATGTCTCAACAAGAACAATTTTAACAAGCCCGAATCTGTTCCCCAGAGGTCTCCAGAGAGTCCAATTCTGCTTTTTTTTTTTCTTTCTTGACCACTACCACCTCCCAAAAACTCATTTCCTCTCAAACCACGACATTCATTTATCTTTGGATCTTAAACCATTCTGTCTCAAAATGCTATAGTTAAGGCTGCCACCAGTAAGCACGGCACCAGTGGGCTCTTCCTTATTCATGAGCACATGTTCTCCCATATACTGTATGCATGAACAAACTGCCCCTCAGTATTTTTCAGAAGCTCCCTGGAGTTTTTACACCTGTTACACTGTTTATCCAGCAGATGTTGGAGTGGTTAGTGTATCCTATGTGAATGATGTCATGTGAGCACAAAACTTTCTCCAGAAGTTTAAAATGGTTTCATCTGATTCTTGACCTTTAACAAATAGTGAACCGAAAACACCAAGGTGTCACCATTATTGGTCTTTTCTCTGATCCTTGAGCTTACAAATGACTTGTGATGCCTTCCAAGGCAAATATATATTTCCTGCTCAATAAGAAAATTTGAATTAACTATTTCAACTAGAATCTATACGGAACATAACTTAGACTTAAAATACTTACTCTAGATGGTTTACATGGAAGGGTTTTGATAGGGCTTCAGGGATGGCCTCTGTGAGAAGACACCATGACCTGCCCCCATATGGAACAGAGCCAGTTTCAGCCAGTTCTAAAATGAACGCACTGAGTCAATCAATGAAGCTGGTGACACCTTTGTTGTAACCTGCAAAAAACACGCACCACACCTGTGAGAGACTAGAAAAACTGTGAGGGAACAAAATTAATGTTTTAACATTCTGTGAAGGACTGTCTCTTCTGGGTAGGACCCCATGCTGGAACAAGACAAAAACATGAGCAACAGAGACAGCACATCATGAAGTGGCCATAGCTCCCATTTCCCATTTCTGTGAAATGCTTGGTGGGAAGAGGCAAAAGAGTAAGGAGTGAAACTGAGCCTGAACAGAAGGGAGGGATGGAGGGAAGCAGGTTTTAGTTTGGAGATTTTTTGCTAACTTATTCTCATTTTAATTGCCAATAAATTGAAATAATTTCCCAAATGCAGTCTGGTTTGTGCATGGCGGTAACCAGTGAGCGATCTTCCTGTCCTTATGGGTAAGGATCCATGGGTAAGGACCCATTAGCTTTTCATCTTATTTTCTCCCTGTGTTCTGCTGAGGAGGAAGACTGAGTGAGCAGCCTGGAGGACACCTGTCATCCAGCCAAGTTGAACCCATTACATCTGAGAAATCAACACAGAAAAGGCTGTTTGCCCTTTTAGCTGGATGTTTAAATCTAAATTAATTAAATTCAGAACCAATTAGTAAATCTAAATAGGGACAGTTTACATATGGTAATTTATGTGATTTGTACTCTATGGATTCTTAAGAAGCATTAAACTAATTCTACAATCAGCAATTTAATACAGGTTTTGAGAAGAGAATATTTTTTTCTCTTTTTTTAGTGTGAGCTTTTGAATTACAGCTGGTCTTGTTGAGTGTTATCAGCCATGTCACCCTGTTTCATGACCTGTGAATAGTTCAATAGCTTATGTCAGGATATGAAAACACCTTGGCTTGAAAGGTTTGGAATGGAAGGGTTTTATCCACTTATATCACCTCAAAATCCAGAGATAAAGTGACAGTATACAAACTAAAAAATAATAGCTTTGAAGTACCTTTTTAAAGAATCTATTCCCTTTAGAAATGGGATTTTTTTTTCACTCTCATCTTATGTTTTATTACATCTGTCACCTGAGAAAAGCACATTCATTCCAGACCCCTAAAGAGAGACTTATACTGGCACTTGAAAACTGTTGCACCACTAGTTCCCTGAACAGTAATATTTTCAGATTTATTTTACATTTTTTTTCTTAATTAGATGAAGCATCTTAAATACACAATGTTTTTCTTACCAAACTGAAGCAAATTTTGCCCTGTTTCTTTGAATCACAGGGTACAGCTAACTAGACAAGAAAGATTTCTTTCCCAGCAGTACTCTCTGACTGGCTTACAAGATTCTTCAGCAGTTTTTAATCATAGATCTGGAGCTGCTTTGGTCAGTCATCTGCTTATGCAGCTGATAGCTCTTTTGTCTTCTCTATCCTCAAGGAAATTTTTTTTTTGTTATCATTCATTCTTGTGTCCCAGAAGGTATCTTCCTTCCATGTGGCAGGTACATGGGTTGAATAAGAGATTATAAAATAGGTCTAAAAGCCTATAATATTAATAATATCAATCAGAGAAAGGCTGTGAATATTAATTTTCAGATTCTCAGAAAAATTAATAGAACTAGATAACAGACATTCATAAAAATGAAATGCTTTTCTTATAAGGATTCGTTAGATTTGGACCAACACCACCCAGCTCTCTGTTGCTCTCAGTTTATGAGTATTTTCTGAAAACATGGTGTGGTCAAAATATTGTAATGGACAAGCAGAAAAGTAACTACATACAAGTGATGCCAAGAATTTATTACTAGTCTAATGAATTTTTTTATGGCATAACTAAAACACAAAAATGTTTATTATTAGGTCAGGTACACAGATACTAACACAGAGGAAATAATTTGGTTAGTATGTATTTCCCTAACAAGGTTACATTTAAAAGTTGTTATACAATAAAAACTGGGGTGTTTGACAACTCCCCTTTTCCTCTGCTGTGTTTACCATTATGTTTACACTGCTCCCTCAAGTCCTAGGGCTGAGGGCTTCTGTCTTGGAATGCCAGGGAGGGATAACAGTGAGCTGTCATCAGTTGGAAGCCTTCACAGGGAGATTAGCTGTGGGTGTTCCTTCTTTCCTTTGTGAGGATTAGCAAGATGTTAATGATTCCTTCTCATCACCCTAACGTTCACTTGAGGTCCTATTTTTCTTCTAACATGCTTTGTGCTCTGTCTGCACTAGACCATAACTCATTTTTCTTTCGACTTTTTTAGGTATCATATGTTAAATATTAGTTAGATGCTGGTTATGTATCTTTTGTTACACCCAAAATGGAGAGGTTTTTATTAACTTGCTTTTGTAGCCATTGGTGAGTTGCTGAAAGCCTTGACACTTCAGGTATCATTTAATTATTTTCCTGTTATATGTTTAATGAGCTCTCTGAGTTCATTTTACATACAGTGACTGTTAGTCCTACCAATATGTAAATTATTTTTAGTAGGCATTACAACATAAAGCAATACCATTATAGGAAAAAGTAGATAAAATCCACATAGGCATTAGCTTTTACAACTAAGCAAACTAAAATAAGCTCAAGCCAAGAAGTCTGGACAAGATGAGCTCCTGCACTGTCAAGTCAACACAGAGCTAGGGGGCCTATACTGATAATAACAAAAATTTTAGTTACCAGGATACATTATGTCAGGTTTCTGTTCAAGAAATGAATACTAACTATCTCAAAAGCAACCTTGGATGAGCAGGCAGCTGTCCAGTGCTTAGTTGCCTGCTGGCCTTAAATCAAGACAGAGGTATAATTGTGCTGTCCCATTCCTGGTACCCAGTGAAATTATTCAAACAGTTGAATTTTATGGATAGAAATATGTTATACTTACGTTAAGCATGTTGTGAATAAAAACAGGGGAAATAATTTTATTTCAAAAAGTCACAAGCAATTCCATCTCCTAGAAATTCAGTAGGTAGATTGTGGGTAATGGAATGTTACATTTGCCTCTTCTATTTCATGGATGATCTATGGAAGCAGAATAACAATTTCCAACACATTTCTCTGATGGCTAGGAAATGATAAGAAAGGCCCATAGTAAAACTATATAATTTCCAGTAAAAATAAATATTTAAGGCATACGCTAAGCTGTCACTCTGCATAGAGACATGGTTATATTTTATTATCACTAGCCTCATTGAAAATACTAGCATTGTAATAAAATTATTATACTTTTTAAACGTTTCAGCTATAATATTTGACATTGTCATCATCTGATGTAGTTAATTCTAAAGGATAGTTTTCCAGCTACCCAAAAGTCAATATATTATTTTTACAATATATATAAGCAAAATATAAGCTGATTAACTTTTATGTGTACACATAAACTAGTTTAGTTTACTGGTATTTGTATTTGTCCTTGCCTTCTAAAGTTAAAAAGTTTGAATTTAGAGATTTCTCCTAGCACAATATGTTTTACAGTATGCTTTAGACTATGCATATATTCTCTTTGCAAAGTCCTAAACAACTGTGCTGGTTAGCTTATTTACTTCAGACTGTAATTAGAAAAGATAACCACCCAAAATATGTAGCCTATCTTCAAATTATCAACTGTGTGAAACTACCAAAACATGATTTTCCCTGAGATATGAATGACATTTCATAATATGCATGTTACTAGATCTCTGCATATCCTTACTTATGAAAACCAAAAGCCAAACATACGTCACAGCTTCCTATTAGTTCGTAGTCAGAAGAAGTTCCTAAAAACATAGTTTATCAAAATTTGTGATTAAGTTCATGTCACAGATGAGAGACAACATAAGGCATTCTTCTAATGACAGTAATATTACAGGAGTGTCTGAAAAAGATTATCTCAATTATTGGGAGAGGCAAAATTATAATTCCCAAATTTCTGTAAGTTTACAAATCTTCTAATTCAAATATATTTATAAATCCAACAGTTTTCAGGATTTTTTTTCACATAACTGCATTACTCATTCAGCTATTCTGAAGCCGTCTGAGACAATATGCAACCATGCGGTAGTTAAAAACTGCCTGGGTAAGGTTGCTTTTCCAGGTTTATTGACAGATGCATGGGATGACCTGTAAGGCTGACTACAGGGTTTGTCACTTGTGACTGATGTAGCCATTTTGTGCTTATGCTGATAAAACCTATATTCAACTTTGTACTCTTATGCATTTTCTCTTACCATGTACAAAACAAATGTATCTTTTTGATCAGCTGTCACTTCATTTAGGGTAAGACAAATTTTTTGTGCTTCAGCTTTCCATGAAAAAAAAGAATAAAACCCAACAGGTAAAAGGAATTATTTGTTCCTTAGCAATTCCAGTTACCAAGAGTGAATGGCACACTTGCAAGAATACCCATTGCTGAAACTTGTCAATGTATGACCTGTGTTATTCCTAAGTAGTTTCATGTGAAGTGTCCCACTAAGAAATACTAGGTTTATATCTTAAAAATTACTCTGAATACTTAAAAGCATGATATACCTAGTAATGTATTATTCACATACAGGTATTTGAAACTGTCAGATATTCTTGTAACAATGATATTGTTAGCAAACTAAAGCTGCTTTTCTGTGGCTAAGACTGTAAGATATAAATAAATTTGACATGCCAATGAAGACTTCTGGCTCTGCAAATTTGTGATGTGAATGATCCAGAAATCCAGTTTGCATCTTTTTTTCAGACATCCATCAAAGCTACATAATGTCACAAAAGGGTTTATTTTGGAAACCTATAATGCATTCTCTGAAAGAATTAAAGACTTAAGAATCTATGTAATCCAATCTTTGCATATCTCTAAATATAGCTATTTAGAAATGAATAATCTTATGTGGTTTAGTAATTTTTAATTAAAAAATAAAATTCAAGAGTCACGTTAACCACTTTTACTTGTTACTAACTCTGAGGTGAGAAAATTACCTTAAACATGGTGATCCTGCTTATAGATTTATGTGTCATAGCTTCCCTGAGGCTTAATTTGTGCTGAGATAAAACCTCGTGAGTGTTCCAAGGACAGATGAGGATGAAGAGTGAAGACTCTGCATACTGAGTTTGGTTTATTCAGGGAGATAAGAAACCTGCCAAAGAATCCAGATGACTTACTTTTGGATGACGAACATAGGACTGCAGATCAGATATTTTCTAAATTATATATGTAACTTGGGGAAGAACATCTTTAACTTGCCAATATTCTGATAAATAATTTATCTTGTAACTGAAAAGCTTCTTTATCCCATAAGCTTCTAAACATTCTTCAAACTTACATGGTTTCAGTACTGCTGGCTGAATGCCCTGTAGACAAATATAAAATTTTAAACACTTCCTTTTAATTTTCTTTTTAAATGCCGGTTTAAATTTGTTTTTCAACCAGAAGGTATTCTAAAACTTAACCCGAAGAAAATGTGAGTTTATACTTCAAACATTGCTTGAGGGATCCTTTTGTCAGAGGAGGAGACAGTACAGGTCTGCTGCCTACAGACAAAGCTGCCTATAGACAGCTTTGAAGCAGGAGAACTTCAGGTTATTAAATGATGACATTTTATGTCTTGCATCTGCTGAATAATTTGTCTCAGCAGAAGATAAGTAACAATGCTCAAACTTAAAAAACAATCAGGACTCTCTTTTGATTAGTTTCATTTAAATGTTCTCAAGAAAAAAAATATTAATAGAATTGTTTGAATCAATCACCAACACTGATGTCCACTACAGAAACTAAAGAAAATAGTAAAGTACAATTTCTTTATTGTTTCTATTTATTTTTCTTTCTATTTTATTACATTTCAGGATTCTGCTCTCCTGTTTTTGGGCCTTAGGAAAACATGGACTTCAAATCTTGTAGGTTTACTGCTGAGGACCAGAAATGACTCTAGAATAAAGGCTGAGGGATGATTTGGGGTACCTGATAATGACAATACACGATGAACAAGATGTATCAACCAACCATTTCCAGATTCATTAAAAACTGAGAAAGCTACAGGGACTTTCCACCACTGTTATCCATACTTTAGCAAACAACATTATGACTTCTCCAATTATTTAACTTATTACTTAAAAGTTCCCTTCTAATAACTTAGAAAGCAACAATGTAATAAAAGTTTAAAGTGTACAGACAGTTATGGACAGGTATAGATTGATATCAGGTCACTTCATGCAAGTGAAAGAACAAAGTAATGGAAGTAAAAGCACAAAGTAATTCAATGCCAGTATTGAACCTCTCAAGACCTCAATCCTCATGCAGTATTAATGTGCATCCAAGACAATTTCTGCCAAGATTTTCAGCTAATGAGTTAGATTCCTCTCCAATTAGATGCAAAATGCATTGTTAATTGGAAATGTTTTACCTAAGCATTGCATTTTCTATCTGAGTGTGACAATTGGTCATGTTCTCTGGATTTAAGATTTGCTGAGGAAGTTAAGGAATTATGGCTTTTTTCAACACACATGTTCCATAAATGGAAATTAATTTTAAAATATTTTAACTAACTTTCCTGTTCTGAAATATATCAGATAACTATTCTACAGATAACTTATATCAGAAAACTATTCATACAACTTTATTGCATATTAGTATATTTCAATATTAAAATTAAACTATTAATTGTTATTCTAGGTAAAAATAAATAGAAAAAATTTAGATGTACTATACTCAGATAAAAACAGTTTTGCCATAGGGGAACCATAAATAGTAAAAAAAAAGTAAATATAAAGAAGAATAGTAATAGTTCAAATGTTTAAGCTGTCTTAATGCAGTAAAAATGCTGATCATCATCAATACATTATCAGCAAGAGTTTATGTTGGTACTTTATTTACAGGTGCAAAATTCTAACATCTGTAATAACATTATGGCTGTTAAGTTATTCTAATAAAATCTAATTCTTCTACACAAATGAAACAGCGAGAGCTACAACAAAAATTTGAAAATTATTCCACTCCTCTGAGACTTTTTTTTTTATGAAAAAAAATAAATATTTCATAGTTGAAAAAATTATAGGCCATTAGTAAAAAAAACCTTCCAAATTAGCTGATTGGCCATTTTCCCTTAATAGTGAATCCTAATCTCTTATGTATCATTTAATCTCAAAAGAATACTTTGTATAACCCAGCTTCATCTTAAAAAAAAAACCAAAAACACAGTAATTGAAACAAAATCACCTAGAATTGTTTTTTAGCCGTTTTGACTTTGTCTGAAGTCAAAGAACGAATTTCTGTTTTAACATGGTCTGGAGTGGCACTCATTTCTTCTAAATATCTTCATCCTGATCACAAAGTAGGAACAGAAGGAAACTTACATTGGAGAACATCAAGCTCACTTAAATCTGTCAAAATTAATTGCCACATACTAGTAAAAGGTCCACTTCTTGCATCTCAGGGCTTGCAAGGTTACACAATGTTCAACAACTGTCATCTGAATAACCACTAAAATTGCTGAAAAAGCTAACATATTTGTTCATAGATAAACATGGCAGAGGTGGAATTAAATAGACATAATATGTGTTGCTTCCAATCTTTAAAATGTCTAATGCTAAGTAAGGAAGATATGGGCCAAAGCAAGAAGGCTGAAATTTAATGTAAGAATTTATAATCATTACATTTTATAGAGAAAGAAAAGACTTTTTCATTAACAGTCTGCACACAGAACAGTAATTCACTTGAAATAATTTCCTAATGCCAGCATTATTAAAAAGAAACATTGTCACTAAAGCTGGTGTCAAAGAGACTGGCAATATATATTCAAATTCCATTTAGATCAAGTTTCAGCCAATTCACATTCATTCATCAGATACAGGCACTGGAAGAAAGAAAATACTCTTCCAGTTTTTTAGGTGTGATACTAATGATTTATAATAGGAAATAATTAACCATTAGTGTAATTTGTGACATTGTTGAACTAAATTAGCAAAATTTAATTTTAAAATTTAAAACTGTCTTGATTGGTCAATCTTCTAAACACTCCAAACAGTACAGATCTTTATTTCCACACCTGATATATGTAAATATGCATAAATTAATATTCAGCTTTAATAATTTTTTTTCAATCATCAAGTGACAGCCGTATGATGCAACAAGTAAAATAATCATCTTCAAGTGTATATCACATATTTTTTATAAGAAAGGATAATTTTTGTTTTTCAGCTGTGTCTATTTTGTCTAACAACTGTTCACAGGAACTTTTTACCCCATCTAAAAATTATACTTAAATGACATTTTTCTCTATCCATAATGTCATCTTTGTTTGCTTGTTTGTTTGATTTACCCAGGACTAGCAATCTATAGGGAACTCATCACCCCACATGGAAGCAGGAAAATATTTCTATTAGGATTCAGTTCAATTATCTGTATTTCATCGCGCTCGTAAGAAAACTTTAATGGGAAGAAAAAACAAAAGCCACAAGATCCATGCTGAATCAATAATTTTTGCTAAAAGGTCTATTACAAATTTTTCTTTCAGCCTAATCTCAGTTTCTAAAACTTGATGCAATTGGTTTTTGTATTACACTGAGTTAAGTGTTTCACTCTTCACGCTTCATTTACCTGCTCTGCGACTGTAGTTTATATAATAAACACAAAGCTGCACACTAACAATTCTGTCTGAAGAAATTAGTTACCTGCATTATTTTCTTCTGGAATCTCCCTTCCTCATCGTAGAATCATAGAAAAATTTAGGCTGAAAAAGACCTCTAAATTCATTGAGTCCAGCAGTTAACCCAGCACTCCCAAGTCCACCACTAAACTGCAAGTGCCACATCTACACCTCTTCCAAATACCTCCAGAGACGGTGACTCAACCACTTCCCCAAGCAGTAAGGAAATTTTTCCTAACATCCCACCTAAATCTGCAGTGGTGTAACCTGAGGCCATTTCCTCTTGTCTTATCTTGCTACTTGGTAGATGAGACTGACCCCCACCTCACTACAACTTCTCCTCAGGTAATTGTAGAGAGTGAGGAGATCCATGCTTACAATGGATTAGGCCACATGAACCTGCTGTGAATGCTGCATAGTCTGAAGCCATGCAAATCTCCCTGAGACTGCACAGATATAATTAGGGTTACTGGGAACCCTTTAAGCTGTAAATAAATTCTTGATTGAGATGTGAAAATTTATTATTCATTTCTTTATTGTTTCCCTTTATAGATCATTATATTTCTTTAATTATTTTTTTTGTGCAAGGTAAAATTCCATCATCTCTCTTCACTTCACAGCTGTGCAGTCTAATAATATTCATTCCTGCACTACATCAGAAATATATTCATATGGTAATCCACTGAATACATTTTAAACTTATAATCATGATGTATTTACTTGCTCAGTGCTGGGCTAGGCAACACAACAAAGAGATCTAGTAAGTACAGCAATAGTAATCTGACGGAGGAAAGAAACTGCAGCATCAAATATCTGCTGCAGAGAGTGCAAATTGCCTAGTCTCTCTCAAGTAGATATCATGGATTCAATCAAGACTCACAAGCCCATTAACACAAGCAATATGTTTAGACAAGTTCATTTAAATTTCATCAAAAATGGTCATAGATACATGGCCTTAAGATCTGCAGAATGCTCAGATTTCCCAATTATAAATATTTCAACTACATTATTTAAAAGGATTAATTGAAAAGGTTTAGTTTAAAACTAGGATAGCATTTCAACCGATAAACACAAGGACATGCAGAATAGATTCCCTAGGCATCTTTCTTTAACATTGATCCATGAATGATATGTTGAATAGTAATTACAGATTTTTTTTTTCAGCATGCAATCCCATTGGGTTCTCTCCCTAGATCTGACCCCTAAAGGGTACAATCAAGAATAATTAAAATATGTATTACATCATGAAATTTATACATTGTAGATCTAACCTGGAAATGTTTATTTATGCAAACAGAGAAAGGACTTGTACTAACTTAATTTTAGTGAGGAAAAAATACTATCTATAAGAAAAAAAAAAGAAAAAAAGAAACACCAAACAAAACAATCTCACTGATATGTTAGAGAGTAAACATATCTGAAAGAAGACAATTTAAAGTTTGTTGATCATCCTGCTTCCAGCTCAGTGAGTTAGGACATTGCAAAAAACCTCCAAACAAATGATAATTTCTTTATGAATGTAAATATATATTACAGAATCACAGAATGAGTAAGGTTGGGAGGGACCACAGCGGTTCATGTGGTGTAACATCCCCGGACAAGCAGGGTCATGTCAGAGCACATGGCACAGAATTGCATCCAGATGATCCTTGAGTATCTCCAGTGAGGGAGATTCTGCAAGCTCTCTGGACCATCTGTTCTAGTTCATGGTCACCTGCACAGTAAAAAAGTTCTTCCTCATATTCAGGTGGAACTTCCTGTGCATCAATTTTTGCCTGTTGCCTCTTGTCCTATTGCTTGACACCACCATGAAGAGCCTGGATCCATCCTCTGACACCCTCCCTTCAGATGCCTCCATACAGTGATAAAGATCCCTTTCAGCTGTCTCTCCTCGAAGCTGAACAGGCTCAGCTCCCTCAGCCTGTCCTTGTAAGAGAAATGCTCCAGTCCCTCAATCATCTTTGTCACTCTCCCCTGGACCTTCCCCATTATCTCCAGGTCTCTCTTGTACTGAGGACCAGAACTGCACACAGCACTCCAGATGTGCCTCTCTAGGGCTGAGCAGAGGGGCAGGATCACCTCCCTTGAACTGTTGGCAATGTTCTTCCTAACACTCCCTGGGATACCATTGGCCTTCGTGGCCACAAGGGCACACCAGCTTTTTGTATAATATTTATTATTATTGGAACCAAAAAGCCACCCAAAATTCTCTTTGCAGTACATCTCAAATATTTCAAAGACTTTGTTAAGGAAAATATTTGCCAAAATATTTTCCAAAAAAGGGAAAATGTTCCCTTTTGTTTAGGAAAATATTGCCAAATAAAAGTAGAGTGGTAAAGTTTCTTGTTCTCCATATAATCTTTGTGCAAGTGTGCAGTGTACATGAGAAAATAATAAATGTGAATAACTCTTTGGTAATTTCACACTGTTATGTTTGAGCTGCATAGTGCCTAAGCAAATCCTGGTTTCTGGAACAGAAGCAAAAAGAAAAAGTAGATAGAACAAACAGTAGATAGACAATGAGCGAGTGAAATGTGAAGTGAATCTTCTAATAGCAAGAATGGATTCATTGCAAGGTCAAAGTCTTTTCTTTCTTATGTAATGAGTATGTATTAAAACCCAGGTTTACCTGTGATTCCCAAATAGACAGGTGAAACAAAGAGGAAAAATCCACGCTTCTTTATTGCCTACTCTTATATGGTAGGTGCTACAGAATTACATTACAGTGAATGAGGTATAAAAAGTGCATTTGTTATGCCTTGTTTTGATGCATATTCTGAGACTCTTACTGGACTGCATTATATAATATGACCTGATGGCATCACAAATTGTCCAAGTCACAAATATTTGTTCTCTCACCAGTTGGAAGTTGGGAATGTATAAGTATTTTATTGTGTTAAAATAACTATTCATCAATAACAGGTTTTTTGGATAGCTGGTGAGCTTCATAATCTAGCTTGGTAAAGATGACCTGTAAGGAGTTCCTGGAAATGTTTACAACTCCCAAGCTTATCCAAAAACTAATTGTTATGCTAAAGATAGACAAAACTTGGCTCTACCGATTTAACACCTCTTCTGTACAGAACAGTATCCAACCAAAAACCTCCTGAATTTAATAGAATGTCTGTGAACTGTGGTGAAAGTTCTGCATGGTTAGGCTGACTTACAGTGTTCTGGTCTGTGCTCTGAAGAACCATTAGGAAATCGATCATCCACAGCAGAGACAAATGGGTAAAGAAATGGGTATTACTTCATACTGTACTGTATTTGATCCTGAGGAAAAAGCTGTACCTGCAGTAATGAATAATGTCAGGGGTTAAGAGCAAGGCATTTAATTTTTACTTGGTTCAATTTTAATCTGTTTCATGGAGATATTAACTCTACAGCACTCAATATCCGACTCCTTAAAATACTGGAAAGGCATTAAATTAACTCTTTCTAAAAGGAGTTTCTGGAATGTTATGATCAATCTCTCTCTATGCCCACCACACATCATTTTTCATGAACTAGGAGAAATAATTCCTCTTGCAGACATAAAAAAAATTCATAGCCGGTAACTTGACACATGCTACAATTGGTTTCCCTGTTTTCATTCCTGAAACTTTTCTTTTGCTTATAAATTACTGTTCTTTTTACTTGTTTCTGGCCAGTTACTAACATACAGTGAACATCCACTAGTTAAGATTCTATTAAATTGCTTGTTAATTCTATTAATTTGCTTATTTCAATAGAATTATAGGATTGTTGAAATGACTTCAAAAACCCATCCCATTCATTTTTCTATCCTAAGAATGACATTGTACTCTAACTTTACAGGTTTTGTTTTGATTCTTTACAAGAATTTTCATTTGTTTCATTGAATAGTTTCTGGTCTACATTATACATATATATATATATATATATTATCTTTAATATATTGTTCAGTCATGTAAAACATATATAATGATTAACTTTATACATATATTCCCTTATTCCAAAATATTGTTTTCTTATGGGAAGTTAACTGCTTTAGTGAACTATTCATTGCTTATAGCATTCTCATATCTTTATCAGGGCTGCACCACACAGAAACCTCACCCACATATTAATGTGGATTTTGTTAAGCTGAAGCATATCATACACATTTATGGCAATTGTAAACTTATTTGTTAAGTAAGAACTTGGCTAAGAGTAGAAAAATGTTTAAGAGGCTTTCAGAAACCTGCTGTTTTGAGGTGGCATGAGATGGAAGTCAAAATGCTTAATCAGAGTATGTCACCATGATATTTTATGAAAATCCCTTTGCCAGGATTTTTTTTCCTGAGAAGCTGAGAAGCCTCAGAGGAAAAGAAAAACAATAATTATCTGCTGTTGTGGAATGCAACAGGTGCATCTTTGATTGGTGCATGTGAGTTGTTTCTACTTTATGATCAATCATTGGTCCAGCTGTGACAAGGCTCTGGTCAGTCACAAGCTTTTTTAATCATTCCTTTCCTTTCTAGACTTCTGATGAATCCTTTCTCTCTATTCTTTTAGTATAGTTTTACTATAACATTATTCATATAATATATATCATAATATAATAAATAAGCCATCTGAAATATGAAGTCAAGATTCTCATCTCTTCCCTCGTCCTGGAGACTCTCAAACACAGCCACAAGAGTAGTAGAAAACAAATTACCTCAATAGTCATTTGTTCCCTTATTTCTATGATTTGCATGTGATAAGAGAACATTACTCACAAGTGTCATGATACTTGGTGTGTGTTCTGTAAGAAATTAGGGTTGGTATGTCTTAATTCTTTTAAAACTTTGATCTTCCTCAGATAATTGTTCCTGAATGGTTGAATACCTGTGCAAAATGTTCAATCATAGTTATTTTAGAATAAGTTTCTATTTCAGTGCAGCAGTGGTACTTTCTCTCTCTTGTGGTGTAGCCATTCAAAGGCCAAAGGAGAAATGCAATTGCAGTCACAGATTATCCTCATTAGTGTCTATTGCCAATACACAGAAAAGAGCAGTTATTTAGAGGAAATTATTGAGCAAACTACCATAGATTATAATTATTTCAGAATAGCTATAAGAGTTAATCTCTCTCAGTTGATAAAGACCACAGAATTGCACCTATCCGCAGGAAAAAAAATTTGCATTGTACTGGGATTCAGGAATACAAGCTGGGTAGCTGAAGCAGTCCATGACTATATCATTCCTCATGTTCACTGCAAGATGCTGTGATGGATCATTAAGTGACTTCTCTCATACTTAATGCTAGATTAAGAGATTCTGCATTTTTCACAGACCAAAGAACTCTGAAAAATAAATCTGATCAGAAATGGCTGCAGGAACAGGTTTCATCAGTAACTTCAGCAAATCTGTTTGTGATATCTCCATGTCCTAGACCCTTTTCTTAATATATATTAACCATTTCTTCTAACTTTCACCAGTTCTACTAGAAGATATTCATGGATGTGACTGCTAACAGCACAAGTATTCAAACAAGTAGCATTTAGATAAAACTATGACAAACTACGATAGAAATTATAAAGTACAAACTGTTATATTCTGGTTATCATAATTTAATTTGAGGCTGTTGCAATTGTTTTACTACACTAAACACAATTTCTTTGTTTCTGTTCGTCATAAATTAGAGCATACCTTGGCTCCTCAACTATCACCAGGTTTTGAAATGCTAAGTGAGCATGTCATTGGTTGAACTTATTTCTGCTTTTTTTATAGACATTTTTTGTAGAATGCATTAGAAAAGAACTTCCTCAGAAGAGAAGCTGCAAAAGAATAAGAAAAATAGGATATGTTCTGTTTTTGAAATTCCGACAGAATAAAAAATTCTAATCATCAGATTTTGACTTGCAAAGTTCTCTCACAAGTCGGAGCCAAGGAGTGCAGGTCTCCTTAGTACACCAGGCTCCAAGTATAAAAATTGATAATCTAAGATCCCTAAACTGGATCAGTTCAGAGATCTTAAAGTTTTCAGAGCTCCTTGTTGCAGGCAGAGAAGCAAAAACACTAAGAGTAAAGGTAGCAGATCTATTACCAGAAGACTGAAATTATTTTAGATTTCCTAATTCCACACTGTATTAGCATTTCTGCTCCTAAAGCAATAGTCATACTTGCATTACCTTTCAGTAACAAAAACTTTATGTCCCTGAACGCTTTTAGCCCTACGACAGCCTACAAAACAGGATTCATGTAGAGATACAGATACATTTAACAGGAAAAATTCTGAAATTGTTAGATTTCCTCCTAGGCTCAAGAAATTAAAAACACTCAAAAAATGGACTTCATGTCTTCCCTTTGAGAGAAGTAGTAAGTGAAAAAATTCAAATTGCTACTTGTTGAAAACTCAGAGAATAAATCCAGCTTCTATGGGTATCCAGTTCCTTGAATGATTCCAGTTCCTAGTAACCAGTTATAATAAAGATAATTATCTATTTAAGAAATTAAATTATAGAAAGGGGAGAAATTTCACTTCCAGTCTATTTTTTGCCAGCTGAGGGAAATCTTTTCACCATATTTATCGATATGAGTCAGTGTGATATTATTTGAACCATACCACATTCCACAGTGGGTTTTCTTTTCTTCATATTCTTCTAACCTAAATCAGAAAATATTTCTTATTTGAGACTTGGAGCTTGATTGCTGCAATGAGGTGGCATGGAAATACAAGAGAAAAGACTTGAGTATGGAACATGTGACTAGAAGGCAGTTTATCTGATTTGAAATCAATAATCACCACTCCTTTTCTCTCCAGCTGATGATCTCCATCTTGCTTGCTCCTGTCTCACCAACTGGTCAGGAAAGGGAGATATATAATTACAGCCTGAGTAGTGAAGGGGAAAGGAATAGGGTTGCAGCAATCCCAATTTAAATTATTTACTTACTGCAGAAGAATACCTCTAGAACCTTAGGAGTCACAGAAATTTGTCTAAATCATACCCCTTTTCACAAAAATTGGTGCATATGATGTTCACATCCTTCCCACCAGGTGATGATCAGACACCAAGGTAAATGAAGACACTTCTTGGTGTCTATTTTTCTAGACAAACCTTCATGGGCAGACAAGCCTCTCTTTAAAATTCTACTTAACTACATAATGTAAAACCCTGGGACTCAGCAATGATGTGTACAAGGTGATGAATGTGATGAACTGGACTAAGACAGAGATTGTGCCCCTGTATTCAGCACTGGTGAGGCTGCACCTTGAATCCTGTGTTTGGTTTCGGGCCACACACCACAAGAAAGACTTTGAGGTGCTTGAGCATATCCAGGAAAGATGGTGAACAGTCTGGAGCACAAGTCTTGTGAGGAGTGGCTGAAGGAGCTGGAATTGTTTAGCATGGAGGAAAAGGGGCTCAGAGGACACCGTACCACTCTCTACAGCTACCTGAAAGGAGGCTGTAACCAGGAGTAGGTGAGTTTCTTCTCCCAGCCAACAAGTTAATTTAGAAGAGAAGATGGCTTCAAGTTGTACCAGGGAAGAGTTAGAATCATAGGTCCAAGCCCTGGTCCTGCACAGGACAGTCCCAAGAATCACACCATGTGCCTGACAGCATTGTTCAAATGCTTCTTGAACTGTCAGGCTGGTGCTGTGATCACTTCCCTAAGGAGCTGTTCCAGTGTCCAACCACCCTCTGGGTGAAGAACCTTTTCCTAATATATAATCTAAACCTCCCCTGACACAGTCTCTTGCCACTCCCTGAGGTCCTGTCGCTGATGACAAGAGAGAAGAGATTGGTGCCTCTCCCTCCAGCTCCTCTTGTCAGGAAGTTATAGACTGCAATGCGGTTTCCCCTCAGTCTCCTTCTCCAGGCTGAACAGGACAAGTGACCTCATATGGTTTTCCTCCCAAGGCCCTTCACCATCTTCCTTTTCCTACTCTGGATGTTCTTTAATTTCTTTATATCTTTGATATATTGTGGTGCCCAAAACTGCACAAAGCACTTGAGGTGATGCCACACCAGTGCTGAGAAGAGTGGAACAATCACCTCCCTTATGTTAATTTTGTTTGGATACTATGAAAAATTTCTTCACTGAAAAGATGTTCAGCCATTGAAACAGAGAAATGTTTGTGTCACCATTCCTGGACATGTTTGAAGGACAAGCCTATGAAGCACATGGGGTCATTGATTAGTGGTGGACATGGCGGCATTAGGTCAGTTTGACTTGTTGATTTTAGAGTTCTTTCACTAATTATATGATTAATTCCTTCTTATTATGTTTACCATCAGTAAGTTGCTGCTAGGGTTTATAACTAGAAAATGTAAGATTTGAATGCTTGAGGGAAGTTTTATCAACTTTGCAGTTGAGATTCCTCTTTAAAAAGAGCATTCGAAGAGTATTTAATGGGTATAAAATTCACTCTTGCATTTTTTTCAGTTCCACTGAGCACAAAAAAAAAAGTGCATCCATGGTATAGAAATATAGATTGTCATCAATTTCTTATGCACCATTACTGCTTTTGTTTTCTCTTAAAAAAGTTCAAAAGTCATCTGTAAGGTGACACATATTTTAGTGTCAGAACTTAAAAGTCAATCAGGAGTACAGCTCACATCAATGTCCTTAAAAAAAAATAAATACAGACATGAAAGTAAGCCTTACTTTTGAGATGTATTATTTTTGAAGTAGTATCTCTTGTCACTTTATAAAATGAAAAATCTAAAATTTCAGCAGATCAATCCTAAACATAATTACTGTGTGCTCAGATTCCAAGAGATGGCAGACTGTATATTTGTTGGCTTTCCTGAAGGGTGAGTGATGGTAGGACATTAAATATTTTGGGATAAGATGTATAACTACCATTTCTTTTAGACCCAAAACTTATTTCATGTGCATTCCAAAATATCCTGAAGCTTTTGAGAAATCAGTATTAGCCTCAGCTTGGGGCCACTTTAGACTGTTTTGTAAGGAAAAAAAGTAGAAAGAAGGATGCTGCAGTTTGAGGTTTTAACAAGCCCTTTCCCCTTTGTGAACTCAAGGTTTCCTTGAACCCACCAGAAATCAGGCATAACTATAGGCATCAGTAAACTAATGAAAAGTAGAAGTGACTGATGTCAAGACTGGCTGTCTTGGTTTGACACTGGCCCATCGCCAGGCACCCACAAGAGTTGCTCACTCACCCTCCCCGGCCACAGCTGGGCAGCAGAAGGAAAAGGAAAAAAAAAATTAACAAAAGGTTCCTGAGTTAAGGACAAGGAGAAACACGTTAAGGGCAAAACAGGCTCAATTAAAGGTTGCAAAGTGAAATTTATTACTAACAGAATCAGAGGGGGATAATGAGATGTAAAATAAGCCCTTAAAACAACTATTTCCCCTCAGCCCCTCCCTCCTTCCCGCCGACAGTGCAGGGAGACAGAGCGTGGGGGTTTGGTTAGTTCATCACCCAGATTTTCTTCTGCTCCCCGGGAGAGGTTTCCTTCCCCTGTGAGGCCATGGGGTCCCTCCCACGGGAGACAGTTCTCCGTGAACTTCTCCTGTGTGGGTCCACTCCCATGCCACAGCTGCTGCATTGTCTGTCCCACAGGCAGACAATCCTCCCAGAGCTGCTGCAGCGTGGGTCACTCTTCCATGGGCTGCAGTCCTCCAGGGACAGGCTGCTCCAGCCTGGGAGCAAGGGCTTTCTCCCTCCAGCAGGTCTCCCACTGGATCACAGCCTCCTGCAGGCGTCCACCCGCTCCGTCATGGGCACCTCCCCCACAGCCTGCTGGAGGATCTCTGCCTCCCTCATGGATCCCCACAGGCTGCAGGGGCACAGCTGCTTCACCATGGTCTGCACCACAGCCTGCAGAGGAGTCTCGGCTCCAGTGCCTGGAGCGCCTCTTGCCCCTCCTTCTCCACTGACCTTGGTGTCTCCATGTTGTTTTCTTTCACATGTTCTGACCTCCTCTTCTTCTCAGACTAGGAGAAAAACCTGGTTTTGGTGTGATTTCCTTCTGAGAAATGTCATCACAGAGCTGTTACCAGCTTCTCTCATGGGCCCAGTTTTGGCCAGCAGCATGTCCATCTTCAGAGCCATCTGATTGGCACTGCTAGACATGGGGGAAGCTTCCAGAAGCTTCCCACAGGAGCCCCCTGCTACCAAAAACCGGGCCATGCAAAACCAATACACATGCATCTTAAAATCTCAAGATTTTTTAATTTATCATTTAACAAACAGTACATGTAATTTTATTCTCGGAGTATTATTATTTATTAAAACCTGAAATAATATAATTTAGAATACCATTTGATCTTTCTTCCTTAAATTCAACAAGACACGCTACCTTACTTGCATATGTTTTCCATCTGTATGGAAAAATTTCAGCAGTTATTTTTTGGGTCTTACTTAGGAACATTCTAAAATAATACTAATGCCTTTCTTACTAAATCCCTCTGTTGTGTTCATGTGAGTTATCCAAAAATCTTGGTTATCACACTCTTCAGAACCCCAGAATTATTTTTAAACCTGAGCTCTTTTAATATTTGATTTTTTTAACTCAGTTTTTTGTTCATAAAGAGTATAAAGACCTTCTTCATAAGGAAACACCTAGATATTAATAGGCTATTATCCATCTTGTTGTGTACAGCATAATCTTGCAAAGAGATTGAAACCAACATCTTTATTGTTGGCCAGAGCTACATCTCCTGTGTCTGAGTAAGCATCTCAACCAGCATATTTCTAAATAAAGGTTAACCTCAGCAAGGAAACCTCAGTGTCTCATGTGAAAGGTCTGATTTTGCTAACACCTCTTTTCCTTTTCTAGGCAAGTCTCCAAAGTCAAGCTCTTATACAATTTTATGTTATATTCTCCTTTTAGACCTGATACAGAGTTCAGACTCAGCTAAGCATCAATCACTTGGTCTTGCATGATGGTTTTCAGTGATAGCTTTAAGTATATGCAAAATCACAACTCTGAAGAGTCTGAATTATTTTTAACTTCAAAACAGACACATAAATTACTTAAGAGATAAGCAGGAGTTTTCAACATTAAAATGCTGGGTTTGGGCATCATTTATCTAAGTATTGGGCATTTGGGTACCAAAATATTTTACTGGACAAAAAATATGTGGGGCAAAAACAGGGCAAGAAACTGGCCCTTATATTGAAGATTCACTGTTATAGAAGCATAGGATTGAGACATACACTATTTTTCATTAACCATAACACTATCATTGGGGACCTCTAGGACATTTTTAGTACTACAAGCAAGAAAATGTATAGCTAACTCAGGAACGCAGAATTGGTGCCAGGAAGTCTTACCCTACTTCTCAGCAGTAGACTTGCTGAAAAATCTCAGCAAAGAACTTGGTTCACCCTACAAGAAAACAAGAGCCCTTGTAACATGCCAGGAAGCAGAATTACTATCGCAGACTTAGTAGTCAATATTCAAATATTAAAAATCTTCATAAAGATTAATTAAATTAATAAAAATAAGTGTTCAAATTAAAAAACCACAAACATTTTCTACATCTTTTCTCCAAGACTGCTTTCTTACCAAAACCATTAAAATCTTTTTCAGCTGCTACAGTGTAATAGACCACATATCAGCTGCAGCCCATTTCTTCCCATGTGATTTACATTAACTGGAATTCACAGATAATGTAAATATTGAATCTGGTTACTAAGGAAATTGTCACTTATGTTATATCATAGTAGGTCTTACCTTTTTTGACACTTATAAATATTAAAATGTTCTAAAAATTAGATCATAATATGTCCTACCATTCCTGTTGTAAAGCACTCCAAAATGGGCTAATTATTATTTGTGCAAAATGTTTTATTAAATTTCTCAATGTGCTCAAATCACCTTTCATGCTGGATAAAAAGTTCAGAGGCCACTTGCACAAAAAAAAATCTGTATATCACTTCTTTTTAACAAAATTAATTATTGGGGTGGTAGACCTGCTCACCTGTTTAAATCATGATAAATTCCAGTTGTCATCATAATGACAAAATCTTTTTCTTACAAATAGCAGTGACTTTCAAAAATCTCTTCATTGGCATTTTATTGTAAACTCAAAACCAAGAGCAAAATAGAACTTGGTTGCAAATACATATTTCCCTTAAATTTAGCTTTTCTTAAGGTATACAAAGTGGCACTTTTAAAAGGTATGTTAAGGTTTGAAACTCAAAAAGATCACAGTGTCTGCTTTGGAGCTACATTCACAAAATAGCTCTTTAGAATGAATCAGCATCAGTACTAAAATGCAGGGGGTTTTATTTATTTTTTTCTTTGTAAACACATAATTGACTGGTATCTCTGCTGTTCAGCAAGTCCTCAATTAATTTGCAAGAAGGCACCATACCAGTCCAGGAGATGAGTAGCAGCCCTGGCAGGAAAAACAGTATGCAAGAGTATGTGTAAAGGCATGATTCCCAGCTTGAAATGCTTCTTTACTCATGATTAAGAGGTTGTGTAATCACTAGCCTAGCTCCAAGCCCAATTAGCTTTGAAAAAAAAACATCCACTGTGCAGCCACATATGGTGAGCTTATGACCTTGGTGAATTAAATGGATTCGTGTGGGGTTTCATTCTATGAGCTAAACCTCAGCTTTATCATACTGCATTCAGCTGAAAGCAAGGATGCAGTTCCAGGATAAATCAATAAAAGGTCATTTGTTAGACTAGAGCTTACTCTTAGCAGGAAGCCATGAGAAAGACTTAAGCAAATAAAATTTAGTCATGTATCCCTTCAAACAAGCATAGGTGACTTAGAGACCCTAATCTTCTGGCCATGCATGCAACATTTCCAACTAAAAATATTGGCTTAAAATAACTGAACTATAATGAATGGTTCGTTTTTCCATTCCAAAAACCTGTTCTAGGACAGAATCTTGCATCTTCTCAGAACCTTAGTTAAGCTCATGGGGCTTTGTAGGAACTTGCTGATATACTCACAAACACTGTGGGGTTTTTTTGAGACTGATTATCTCCTTTATTTTTTTTCCTTTTTTTTTCTCCCATTTGGTAATATTCTGTTTGAGGACTCTGGCACAAAGCTGAATAAGCTTAGGCTAGCTGAGCTGCTGCATGCATCTAAGGGTTGGCTCTGAACGAAAATGAGGTGGAATGTACTGACTTGCATATGAATCATTAACATATAAGTAGTTATATTTTCTTGCAAATTTATTCTTATTTATTATTATTATTATATTAATTTAAATATATATTTAAATATATTAAATATTTAATTTATTATTATTATTTATTTTCTTGTGACAGCTAACATGCACACAGTTAGCAGGTGTAGTTCAGCTAATGCTGATTAGTGTCTATGCCAGATACCTAAACCCTTAATGATTGTATCTTTCTCATAAGGGTTGATGATTTCATCTGAGAAAGATGACAATAAATGGTATCTTGGAGGATGGTTAAATTTATTCCTGCATATATTTCATGCTCTACACGAGGATCTTTCAGCCAGCAATCACAGATTGTCTGTGACCTGTTGTGCCTGCTTTTGAAATACTCCTTCTCAGGAATAGTCCGGGTGCCAGAGGAGAAACACAGCAGATCTGGTAGCTGCTGCTGGTAGCTGCTGGTAGCTGCAGCAGCTTATCCATGTGTAATATCTTTCATGGGTCCTACTTACATCTGGGTATCACTGCACTCAGGCAAATGGTACTCAGCTGCCTCAAGGCCTCACCACAGGGCAGGAAAAAGGGGTGTGGTGGTTTGCAGTCACCCGATGATGGTACAAGATATTAAAATAACTAACCCATCTCAAACAGGAGGATGTTATCATGGAAGTAATAAATGTGGAAATGAATTTATTCTCCAAAAATATGCCTGTTGTAACAGAGTTACAGTTAAAATAACCAAGACGTGGAGAGAAAAGATGCATAATTAATGCTGACAATACAGGACAAATGACAAAATCACTACCAATGATCTGTATCATTACTACTTCTGAGCTCAAGCAGCAAAGTTAGTTTTTTTTTTTTTTTACAGGCTAAACTGTACTAGAAGTAATAGTCATGGGACTTTATTGGCTACCTTATTCTGCAAGAGACTTAAGTTAGAAGAATGGGTGGAAGTCACTTTAACTGTTTTGGTGGCAGCTAATGGCCAGGATATCATCAGCAGCATCCTTGTTAAAGCAGTAGATAGAAACTGTGCAAAGAGAGAATAGTAGATAAATGTAAGCTGATGAAGTTCTAGAGAGCAGTGAAAAGATACATAAGGAACAGTTTCACTAAAAGGTCTCAGAAGTCTGCTGAATGTTGCTTCACTGAGCAAAGATAAAGCTCTTAATTGAACCCAAAATCCAGTAATGACAATGCACTTCTGAAGACCTTATAGGACATTACTCCAGGCCCTGAAGAAAAGTCTACTCAATGGCCAGAGAAAAGATTAAAATAGCCTGCAGAAGGAGATATAGACATTAACTTAATGAGATAATGAAAATGCTATACCACTTAAATTTGGTATCAGAGAAAATATCCAACTATTCTGACATAATTTTAGCTATAAATTCAAAAGATACTTGTTATTTTCTAAAACACATTCTACTAGAAGTCATTTTAAATGTCCTGGAAGGCTGAATTTCATTTTTTGCTCAGGCAGAACTGAGAAAACCTTTATTCAGGTCCTTAGAGTTTTATGACCTACCTGTATCTGATGGAATGTTTTTCAAGCTGTTTTCAATTATTTTGATGAATTAGCTTTTGTAAGTTTTCTTATGAAAAAAGTGTAGTTTCACCATGTTTTTTAGCTGTTTTGAACTTAGAGGTGTTCTATTTCTGTCATTTTAGTAGTTATAGACACTTTTAAATTTATTAACATCTGGTGCCAATTCTTTGTTCAGAAATTATATATGACAATTGAAAGTCCCTAGGAATCCCATGGAAGCTGAAGTGTAGGAGATTGATTTTGGAGTATGCAAAACAATAGTTATTAAAACTGTCAGAAGACAGATGGGGATATAATACTTAGATGCCAATACGACCTCAGATTCTTCCCTGCTATATGTGTCCTCAACTCACAGAGTATTAACAACTTTCTCAGCTGACTCCTCCTCTCACCATAGCAGGTAGAGCTTATTTAGACTAGAGCCACTAGAGAGTGTGACTGCAGCCCCACCACACGGAGATTTTTCTCACAGGGTCTGTCTGCAAAGTTGTTCAGACTCTCAAGTCACATCAGTTTTGGCCTGTGCAACTGTTGCATTGAGAGTATAGACATTTGGCACAAAATAAATTTGCTTGTTTTCTGGCTGATCCTCAGAGAGCAGAGGGGCTAGATGTATCTGAACCTAATTTCTGATTGGAATTAATTTGGCACTATAAGCCTGGTAAGGTTCAGTAAGTACTTTCATGATCACAGACTCCTGAATAATGCAATTTATTGAAGCCACAGTCTATAGATTCTTGTTAGATTGCCATATGAATAACTAGACCTACAAAATATAAGTGCATGGCACTATGTGCAAGGGTATGCTCTGACACAGTCAGAGGTGCAAACTTTACAAAAGAGGTACCACTGCTTAGGGGAAGAGAGAGGAGCAAGCCCATCAACTTGTCTGCAAGTTGATTGCATTCTCTTCTGCTGCCACAAAGGATTTGAAACACTTTTAGAAGTAGAGATGAGACTGTTGTCAAATATCCTGTTGCCATCATAAATGGTTGTTAGGGCAGATAGTGAGGAGTATGGAGAGTTACAAAGAGAGATTACACAGGCTGTGGATCTTGCACAAAGGTGGAATGGAACAGTAACATGTTGGTATCACTCACTATTTCACCGGGCTGATTGATAGCAGTGATTGGTCATCTGGCCTTCAGCCTGATAACCTGCCATCCCCTCAGGGTGCCATCATGCCTGTGGCACTCCCTTCACCACATATCTCACGGCATATCTCATGGCTTTAGCCCTCATTTCCACAACATGGCTCCAGTTTATTTCAGAGCTGTGTGATCATCACAGCATACAGATCCTACTTCTGAGAATTTCCTTCTCAGAAATTGGTTTAATTCTGAAGGAAAACAAAATTATCTTTCACTCATTTTTTTCTTTCTGTATATACATAGGTTTATTTATACACATGCATATGTGTGTGTGAACATTTTGTCAACAAAAGCAGTTTTACTTTCAATATATTTTAGTATATTAAAAAAGACAATTCCCAAATATTTCAAAATATTTTTTAAGAATTCTCTTTTTATCAAGGTAAAGGGTTTTTTTATCAATCAGAACATTACCTTGACATATATGAAAGCCATATACTGCACTTACCAAACAGTTTTCCTAAAATTTTTACAGTTTTCAGATTTTACAAATTGTAGTTGGTTGGTCAGCTACCTTTGTAGCATCCATTAAGAATACTATTAAGAATAGTAAATGATGGAATAATTAAAATACTTCTCATTAAAAGCAAGACTCACAGTAAAGTAGCTGTTAAAACTGTCTTTTTCAATGGCTGTAATTGTTTGACAGAACACGTCTTAAATTAAATTGACTTCTAGACATCAAATATAGTTTACTCTAATGTATTCTGCCTACATTATACAGAAATTTAACTTTCAGGATTCATGTCATACATTGTATTAGTGGGCATCAAGCAACCTGGTGTTAAGATTAACAGGTTGGGAAATTGCAGTCCTCATTCAGTCCTTTCCTCATTGTGCATCTTTACATGAAGGATAAATGGGAATTTCAGTTTTATTTTTTTACATCAGTGCCATTTTAGCTAGGGAAAAAAACAAAAATAACAATGAAGCAAAACATCTGGTTAACTCATTCTTTTCATCTGTGTATGCGCTGTCAGAGAGTTCTAGCAATAATGCAATTCTGTAGAGTGTTTAGAAAACAACTCCTCCTGAGTTGGGAGAAATATTTTTACAGAATCATATCCAAAGCACAGATTAATTAATTTTTATTTGGGGTTTTGTGTTGAATTCTTCTGGGTTTCTGTAACTATAAAAATCAGTAAGCTATATATCCAACACTTTAGCATTTTTACTTGTGGGTAACTGTTAGATGATAACATTGTAAGTTCAGTTTTGTCCTTGCCTACATTGCTTTAAAAGTTTTGATCAACACTATGTTAGTTAACCTTCCTCCAAAGGTTGTGCTCTAGCAGCATAAATTCTTGCAGGTCTTTACAAACATTGTGAAGATACAAAGAACCGAGAACAATTCCTCCTACCATTTGCGGGAATGTTGATGTGATAAATGACTGTCAAAACTTAATGGCTCTTACAAAAGCTATCTTCACGTGTGTGCCGGATTTCAAATGAAACATTTATTTTGACATTATTTATAACCATTGTTATTTGTTTCCAAAAATACTTCTCAGCTATTTTTTTTGTAAGAATGCTGTCTGAAAGTTTTAGAAACTTTTGAAAATATATTTGTTCAGAGATCCTTGACAGAAGATAAAGTGTAAACATCTTAAAGTTACTGTGATTTCTTTCTTATTTATAGATTATATGGTGATGAGAGCAGGGAGTGGAAATAATTCTCTATAATACACTTTGCCTGCTGGTAAATAAATAGCCTGATAGTCCCAAGATAATTTTTGTGACTCAAGGCTACAGCAATAATGCACACACTTAAAAAAGGTGATGGTTCACCATATTACTTTGTGACATGAGAATATGACCCCTCTTGAAACAAAGTGTAACCATCTATGGACTGGAATGGATTAGCATAAAAATTTTGTTGTCAGTTATGAATAATGTATATGCTTTTGAATTAATCATTTTTATAAAAATGTTCATAAGGGATAATAAAATAATTCTTCACGACATTCCTTCTTCCTAACATTTCATAGTGTTAACCACTCTTTGCACAGATGTTTCCTCCTTAGTAGTTCTTCTTATGATGAAAGTATAAGTAAAAAAGCCATATGGGGAATTAGAAAATAATGATCTAATTAGTTTCCAGTGCCTTTTGTTTCATTATATTGTAATATTGTAATAAAGTATTTAATTTGAGTGGTGAGGGTAGTTCCTTGAGGGTAGGAAGGGTCTACAGGGAGAACTGGACAGAATCAGTGTGCTAAGGACAGCTGCAGGAGGTTCAGTAAGGCCCAGTGCTGAGTCCTGCGCTTGAGTTACAACAACCCCATGGAGCACTATGGGCTGGGGAGGAGTGGCTTGAGAGCTGTTTGGCAGAAAGGGACTTGGGGGAGCTGTTTGACAGCTGGCTCAGTAAGAACCAGCAGTGTGCCCAGTTGGCCAAGAAGCCCAATGGCATCTTGGCCTCTATCAGGAACAGAGCAGCCAGCAGGACCAGGGAAGTGATCATCCTCACCCGGGTTCTCGGGACACACCTGGACACACCAGTGCATCTGCCAGTGCTGTGTTCAGTTCTGGGGCCCTCAATCTGAAAAAGACATGGAGATACTGGAGCCTATCCAGCAAAGGGGAAAAAGGCTCCTGGGTAATTTAGGAGACACATCTTATAGGAATGGCTGCAGGAAATGGGTTTGATTAGTCTCAAGAAGAGGATGCTCAGGAGTGAGCTCATCACTCTTCAAGTACCAGAGAAGAGTTTGTAGTGAGGTGGGGGCCAGTCTCTTCTGTGGTGCCTGCAGTGAGAGGACCATGGGAAATAGCCTTAAAATGAGGTACAGGAGATCCAGATTAGATACCAGTAAAAAAGTTTTCACTGTTAGGGTGGTCAGGAACTGAAACAAGTTTGCCAGAGAAGTCGGGGAGTCACCATCCCTGGAAGCATTTGATCTGTCTGGTTTTGGCTCTGGGTGTTGTGGTTTAGTAGTTTAGGGATTACAGTGGTAGTGCTGGATTGATGCTTGGACTTAATCATCTTAAGGGTCTCTTTCAACCTTGATGATTTGATGATCCTATTTGATGATTTTTTTTCAAATTCACTCAGTGTTCACTCAGGGGTCTTTTTTTCTTGTTGAAAACCAAAAGAAGTATTTATCATCTACATTATTCAGACATTTATTCATGACATTGATTCAATTGGAAGGATATATTTCATTTAATGATTAACTGCCAGATTGTATTATTCCACAAAAACAATGATCTGTCTGTATTGAGCTGACCAGTAAAAATCCATAAATTAACAACAGAGCAAAAAACATGGTGGGTTTGTTTGGTTTGTTTGCTTGTTTGTTTTAAATACAGCCTTCACATTTATTAAGTTGACAGCAGTACATATGACTTAAGGAATAAATCCTTACAGAAATAATGATGAGTCTGCCAGTGCATCAAAAAATAATGGCTGGACTTAAGTATGGATCAAGTATGTACAGCTTTTGAAGGCAAATGTTTTGAAACATAATGGCATAGATACAATATAGCTGGTGGGGGCGGGGATATTATCAAACTGAAAAGGTGCAAGTTAGAGCAATTTATTTTCCCCTCTTCACAGTGAAAGTAAGTGTAAGTACAAAGACAGCAGTACTGGGAAACAAATAACTGATTTGATATCTGAGATCTTGAATGTAAAAAACATTAATCTTTGAAAGTATACTTGACACTTATTCCTGTACAGCTGAAGAAGAATGATGCATTTTACTTCTGGGGCAGGATCTTTTTAATGTGACATCCAGACAATTTTATTTTATTTATAACTTCTGTGGAGAAACTTCTGAGAAAAAGGTCTGCATTTTAAGTGTTCTATTCTTTAAACACCTCAACAATATAAACACCATAATGGAGAAGGCATTAGTGTTCAAATACTGAAAAGCAAACAGCATCATCTTGAGGGAAAAGCAAATGCTTCATTTCAGAAAACAGACATCAAAATTTCTCACCATTATTTTCTGGAATGGATGTAACACTCTCTCAAAGGCATAGTAAATCTCAAGGAAAACTTTCCATTTCTGTGTCTCTTGTCCAGCCTATAGGTAACACACTGACATTCATAATAAAAGTTTCTTCAACAACACAGAGTTACAGGGTCACTCATTCTAAATCCTTACCACCATCTCTCTCTGCTAACTAATAAATGAGGAAAACAAAAAAGCAAGAAAGAAAATAAAGAATGTCTGACAGTTTGTATACACTTTCCAAATGCCTGACAATGAAGTGCTGAAGAATATGTTTCATTACTAAATCAGCAGGCAGAAAGAACTGAAACTATTATGATAATATTGCAGATATTATGAAAAAAACATTCTGTTACTAGTCTGCTGTGAAAAGGCATATTCAGAGCTACATAAGCTCCCCATCCAGGAGAGACTGCCTTCAGCATCCAGTCTCATTCTGAAAACACATTTTATTAGAATGACTTTTGAAATAATAAATAGCAGCAACAAAATTGTATTTTAGAGTTTATCATAAATACTAAAAATGTATAAATAGTTAATCATTCTAATCCCACTGCTAATAATGTGTATTTTTTCAGTACTGTGTTTGGCTACCCACAGCAGGCTGTTATACCTTGTCATAACTTTAGCAAGAAGCTCAGCACTATTGTATCTCTTTTCCATGTTTAGCTATGGATTTGTAATGATCAAGTGAGCTCAGTTTAATTCCTCATTCAAATTTACATTAGCTATGTAAGCCATATGTCATAGGCTCATTTTCCAGCTCAGTGGTAGTAAAGTCTGCTTTCTTCCATAGGTAACAGAACATGAAATCTTTTAACATTCCAGTTGGTCTTACCTGAGCTTCATAAAGAAGCAAAGAAATGTATACATTCTAAAATAAAGTTTTAGATGTTTCAAGATATGTTTCCAACCATTAGACCACAGGTGGCCAGTCTGTCTGATATGATGAGCTACACATTTTTTATATGTCCAGAAGGTGCCAGGCATTTGCCACATACTGGAAACTCAAAGATGGCAACCTGTGTTACCTGTGTGTCTTATTACTCCCTGTATTCAAGGTTATGAGCTACCCAGAAGCTGGCCATGGTATCCTTGCTGTTCAACACAGTCAAGGTACAAGATCCACACACTAAGAGGTAAGTGGCAGACCTACAATAATAATTTGGCACTTCTCTTCAAAATAAAATTAATAGCCTTTGTTCTGAATATATGATCTTAAGTTTTGCCGTTTATGTCTATTAAACTGGGAACGTCAAATCCCAGTAAAGAGGAACACAATCTTGATATTATTAATTACCCCAGCTGTCACATGAAAGTGGCAGCTGGGGTAATGAACCCTTTATGTTTGCTCAGTCTGCTAATGCCCCAGGAAAGCCAAAACCCTTGTGACCGACCCACCTGTCAGCATCCTGTTATGGGGACTCCACTAATAGTCCACTGTATCGGGGGCAGTTTGATTGACTTCTTCAGGCACACGTGCTGATAGTACATTAGAGCCTAATCTTTTATTACAATTTTGAAAGAAGGACTCCTTAGTGGATCTTCCCACTTTTGTTGAGTATGTTATTGACTGCTTATGACTGCTAGGACCCTTGCAGGACTTAGGCAAAACAGTTTACAGAATAATCCACTTAATTAATAGACACACTGATAAAAGAAAGTTGTGCCAGGCTAAGGTTTGAAAATTGCCATTGATAGTAACTGACTGCAAAAATATATTTAAAGCAATATACAGACATGCTCTAATCACCAATGAAAGTTAGCTTGAGATAATAATAGAACATACATAGAGTAAGTTTCTTACCTCTTATCTCATACCTTCCTACAAGGGAAAAGAGAATCTCAACCTGACCCCAGAAGCTAGAATGGAGTCTTCTCTAACTTTTCCCTGTCCTTAACTTACTTTTATACCATTTCTTTATGTTTAGGTGTAGCTTGAGTGACCAGTGTTACTGATAGGTGGAAAATTCTGTCACTTCTCTGTTAAAGATATAGTTAATAAAATATATAGCACACACCCTGTGAGGAGTGACTGTACCCTGGAGATGGATAGCATTAAGATGGAGGCATCAATTAATATTAAAATTGGATTATAATGAAGTTGCTGATTCAGCAGGACATCTTCTCCTATCTGCCTTGGTTCGTAGGTGCTGAGCAGTTTATCATCCACATGATGCTTTTGAGTTCCCATGTCTGCAAGGATTTCAACAGAGCATGACTGCAGTTTCTCCACTCTGCTCCACCCTCTGTTCAATCCTTCTTAGGATGTGCTTAAAGGTGCAGGTTGTGTTGCATGGGGAATAATTTTGGAACAGATTTCATGCATGCCAAATGCATTCCAGCCAGGAAGCAGCAACTGCAGTTCACCTTTTCATTCCCTACTATTGGTAACGGTAAAGTCACATTACGTTAGAATGTGCATATAACTTCGTAAATTTCTCTAATTTTACCCCCAGTCATCTTCCCGCGGCAGTTTTCTGTTTTGTAGATTGTACCTGCAGAGAGTAGTATTTGTAGTCTGCATTTTTAAAAAACTACATAACAAAATATGTTTTGCATTCCTCATTGCAAGGAGACAGTTTAAAAAGCTCTAAAATTTTATTTTAGTTTATAGGTTATTTATTGTCAACAAGTTTAGTACTTCAAAACATTTTTCTGTACTCCTCTAATAGAGACATATTTTTCTATATCATCACAAAATCATTACTCAGTTTTGCATGTCCTTTATTTGAATTCTACATTCTGAAAGAATAGCATGTAAAGAAACCACCTATTTTTGAGAGAAGCAGTGGGATCAATTTAATAAGTGATGGAAGAAATACAGTCAGGAAAAAAAAAAAAGAGGTTTCAGCTTGGAAAAATACAAGGTAATACATCTGGGGAGAAATAATACAAAATCAGATTCTGTAGAGGAGTACTGTGGATAATAAGAATGCTCAGAAAGACATAAGGACAGCATTATACAGCAAATCTTCTAAACTTTTTGCATTGAATTAACATAATCAATGAAACAAATCTTTTCACAAATCTGCTAAGTTCAGGAAATGCTTTTTGAGTCTTAATATAGTCTAGTGAGAGCATACTTTCCCAAAATAGCCCTCAGAGGAGCATTTCTGTGATGCAGAGAGTACTGACATAGACCTTGGCATTACACTCTTAACTTTACAGGTTTCTGACATACAGCAAGCAAACAAACAAGCAAACAAACAATGTCTGGCACCACAACTCCACCAAAGGGGCAACTGTTCAGTAGCTATTTTTATAGTATCCATGACTGGCTGCCTGGACAAGAACATCACAACTGGGATATGGCTTTCAAGCAGAGCTGAAAGTTGAAATAAGCCAACACTTAGAGTGAATGGAATAGGCTGTCCAAAGGTTTACCCCCCAAAACAGCTGCCTATAAAATGACAAACTCTTAGAAAAGAAATAGATTTGCACCTGTATTTCTCATATGAAGTTCAATATTTTTCCACATGTTATTAATCTTTCTGCAGTAAGCTAGCATAAGAGAACATTTGAATCTTCCTCAGAATCTTGCTTTCAATAAATCAATATTTTCTAAAAAAGAAAACTTTTATGTAAATTTCTGAACAGCTTTGCTTTTAAGCTGTTTATATACACACTAGTATTATGTAGGAAATATATATGCCCTCAGAAAATTCTGAGATAGGATAAAGCTTTTCCTATATTTGGCATGGGCATGTATCTTAATATTTGGTGCTGACTCGAGGACCATTTTAGCCACCTTCTTCATTTCCTTTGGTAAATCTCCTCTGACATCTGCATCACTTCCTAGATGAATATGATTATGGAAGCCATTTAACTTATGCACTATTTTAGGACTGAAATGTTAAGTGTGATTTTAGACATGGAAAACACATGGTAATTATTTTTGTTGGTTATATTTTTTAATGAAATTAGTATTCGTTTTCTTATACCATCTCAGTATCCCTTTACCATGGATAGTCTGCGAGGATATTTTGCTAAAACTGACAAATGTTGATGTACATAAACATCAACAGTTTTCACTTAGTTATCTCATCAGTATTGTGAGAATTCAAAACACTTTAATCTGAATGAACATTAAATTTTATCCCAAATCAAAATCACACATATATACAGTCATGCATTTATGTGAATGAAAAAAAAGCGCAGTATTTGATTTTATAGTCTATTTTAGCTTATAGTTTTATTTTATGTGATTAAATAAATTTTGAAATTTGAAAAGGCTCAAATACTTCCCAGTAGAAACTAATGAATATTTGGACATGTAAAACTCACCTAAATAGTTCCTATATGTGTTGAAGCACACTACGTTCATAATTTTCATGCAACAGTTTTTTGGATTATTTACTGTTATTGCAATTGGCTATATACTAATCATTTGGACAAACCCTTGAGGAAGGCAGAAGTGATACATGGGCAAAGAGAGAAAACTTCAAAATGAGTGTCACAGCATCAAGATACCACAAGAGCAAGACACAGCTAAAATACAGTGAATGGCAAATCTCATATCTGAACTCATATCTTTCTGTAACAAATAAAAATTTACAGTAATGTGGATAAAAATAGACCTTATTAAATATGGTAATTAAATACATATATTTTTATATGACAATATTTTTATTTACTTCTCATCCATGCATACATTTTTGAACTGAAACTAAATTTTAATTGCTTAAAGACAGGCCTGAAAATATTGAAAGAAAAATAGCCCTCATACCAAACAAAAGGAACTGTACTGCAAATATAGATTGTATGAAAAAGAAGATGAAGACACAAAACTCCTAAAGGAGAAATCAATACTATTGATACTATAATAAATTGAATGGCAACATGATGCCATTAACAGACAAATTTCCAACAACTTACTACCTAGGAAGTTTAGTAATATCAATATTCTCTAAATCTGATTTTTCAAACAGCATTTTCTTGTGATGAATGAGGCAGCTTTCGCTGAGTCTAAGAAAGTTTCATATTTAATAAAAGAGGAAGAAATATGAAAAGAGGCTGAAGACACTGAGGTATATGTATCATAACATTGCCTTCTAGATACAGGAAAAGTCAAAAGAAACAGAAAGACTCTATGAGGATTAATTCTTTAAAAGTTGTCAGCACTGAAGCTATACTTTTAAGTGGATAAAAATGAGTCTGAAGCAGACCAAATCAAGATTATTTTAATTATTAAGAAGATACTAATCTCAAAAATGAGAGAGATGAGTGTAGAAGAAAGAAAAAGAAGAAAAAAATTGTTTCTGTGTATTGGACCAAATTTGTTGGCCATTTTTCTGCAGCAAAATTTTCACTGATTCCAGCAATTGTTTTGATATAATGAGAATTGCAGCCTATCCTAATATCCAAGACAATGACATAAGAAATAAGGGAAGCTGCAGCTCCAAGCTCGTAGAGTACAGGAAGGGAGATATGAAGCATATGTAAGCCTTTCCACTTTCAGGTTGCTTTTATCACTCCTTTGCTGAGACAGCTTTCTTGCTCTTTTCTAATCTGCTGTCTTCAGTTGTAACTGGAATCTACTTTTGTTTAATTAAAAACATGTAAAAAGATACACAGAAATATAATCAATATATTCAGTCTACTACTTCTTTAAGTCATTCTCAATTAAAATAGTTTGATCTGATATCCAATTTTAAGCTCTACTTCTTCAGTAGATATTGTGATTTATTTTCATTTTATATTTCATTTATTTTCATTCTTTGCTGTATTCTTCTGAAGTTGAAATATAAAAACTAGTTTATCAGTCTAACTGAACATTTTATCACGACATTTCTGTCAAAGCAAATGTTTTTCAATGTTTAGTGATTCCAAGTTTACTAATGCTCATCAGTCATTTAAACCTCAATTGAAATTTTACTTGGAAAAAAGGTATGATCATAACTCAACATTTGAAAGATGTTTTGATATGCTGCATAAAGAAACAAAACAGGTAAAACAGACAGGCTGCCTACAACCCCTGTACCAATGAATCTGCTTAATTTTTTCCATTATCTCAGACTTCTTCTCTTGAATATGCATTTTTATAGAAGACTGTGACTCTGTGAAAACTTTACCAAAAGCCCTCTTCATGCCAATTATTCAAAAGGCATCTTTACTGTTTATGTCATCTAGAAGAGAAGTCAAATATCCACCAAGTTGACAGTATCATTACCCAGTTAACTGTATAATTGGGAGAGGTCTATTACGCTCAGAAAAAATATGGTATATCCCTACTTTTCCAGCAATTAGAAAAGGCCTTCCAAGCATAGATGGCTCTCTTTAGATAGCCTTTCATGTCTGCTTTCCCTGAAAGTTAATCCTAAACAAAACTAATAGAGCAATGGCATCCTGGTAGAGTAACTGAGTGAAAAATCTCATGTTCTCTGATAATGATAGCTAGCTGGGAGCCATGCTAGAGCACTGCTATCTTTTAAGTCTTCTTTTTCAAAGATCAATATTGCTGGTTTTCAACACTTAATTATCAGAGAAGGAAAAAACTTGTTCCAATTCAACAGCAGAGGTCCCCTCTTAGTCACTCTTCTCAAGGCCAAACAGGCCCAGCTCCCTCAGCCTTTCCTTACAGGAGGGATGCTCCTGTCCCCTAATGATCTTTGTCACCCTCTGCTGGACCTGCTCCAGGAGTTCCATGTCTCTTGTGCTAAGGAGAGCAGATCCAGACACAGACTTCCAGAAGCAGCTTCACTATTGTTGGTCCTACTGGAAGTGCTCACAGAAGGTGTCAGTTAGAGTGGAATACAGTCATGACCGATGTCATCTGAAGCCTTCAATTCAGTGAAATGGTGGGTGCCAAGACTCATTTTTCTCTACTAATTAGCATTGTCCTCTATGGCGAAATTAGAAGTTATTATCTAGCTTGACTTACCTACACAGATGTACTCTGATGAAGGATAACTTAGGTACTGTTTTATGCTAGTCAGGTGTCCTGATTTATTTTTATAGTTTGATTAATAGTTCTCTATCAATTAAATTATTAACAATTTAAAACCTCTTAAAATTTTTACTGTCTCAGGTTTACAATAGACGGGTAAAGAAAAATTATGTATGTAATATTTAAGCTTTCAAAGATCATAATTTTGGTAGTTTACAGGGAGGAGAGTACTGACACTAGTTCAAACATTAGCTATTGAAACATTGTAGTATAAAGGTTGCTAATCAGACACCTAATTCTCTGTGAGTTTCACCACTGACTCAGTAAGTTCAGCATTGTGTCCAAGGACTTTGTGCACAAATATAGAGTTCTGTGCTGCATCCATAAGCTGTAATCTCTGGCTTACTTTTGTATTCGTTGTGTGCTAACTTCATTGATATCTGCGATAAATAAGCACAGACAAGGTGCAGACAGATATGATGCAAACTTTTCAAATAATGCTTTTGTAGTCAAAACATCTTCAATGATCTCTTCAGGTTGGATGAAGCTTTTTTTTAGTAATATTGCCATCATCAGATGAGAATAACAGGAAATATTTTTAAAGGTTTTGATGGAACAAAACTACAGTAGAAAAGTTTAACTTGAAAGAGAGCAAAGAAATGAATATACCTGAAATATGGATTCAAATGTTTGTTTATGAACAAACTAGTCATGGGAAAATAGCAATGGATGTGTAGCAATTGAAGATAAGTAACACACTAAATTGGTACCTTTCACAGCTGTTAACTCCCTGTGTCTGAAAAAAAGTTAGCCAGTGGTTTCCCATGAATTCACAGACAAAAGGAAAAGTGATGTCATAATGGCAAGTTAATAAGTATTAATCTGTCAATGATAAATATTCTTTCTTCACATTTATTGTAGAAAAGACAAGTAATATAAATATTGCCCAAGGTTTGATCAGAAGTGCTTCTTGCCACAAAATCAGTTACATTTCAAAATCTTGTCAATCAGAGATTTCTTTACAGGTTAGAACAAAATGAGCTTTACATCAGCCAGCTCCATGTGGATATCTTAGATAATTTAGAAGCTTTAAATGTTACTGGATGTGTCTTCATGGGAAACTGATCTGAGTTCTTGCTGTCTGACAATTTATCTGTTAATTTTACACTTTAGTCCTTTACAATATTTTATTACCTTTTTAAAAGGGTGTGCTGCTTGTTCAAATATTAATGCTGTTCAAATTCTCTTTTCTAATTGAATTGTTGTTTGCCTCAGCTTTGGAGGCAGCTAACAAAGCTCAGCTGGAGTTTAAGGTCAACGTCATCCTTTGTCATTCCTCAATTTTACAGATAATGGATTCTTTTAAAGGGACCTTCTTTTGGCTACTCCCCCTAAAACAAAAGGAAACCTGACAAGTCAATCTTTACTTGAACCAAATTTGAGGAGACTATTGTATTATTTGCTAATTTCTAAACTCCCCTCCAACCCCCACTCCTCCCCCTCCAACTTAGAAACATACTCAGATATGAGTGTAAAAGCTGAAGAAAAAATGACAGAACTGGATGTTCTAAGTGTTTTCAACCTAAGAGGTTTTCAACCTCTTCCTCTGTATTAAACTAGTCCTCTTTCCTCTTGGTACAGTGGCTTTAAAACCTTTTGTTAGAGAAGCTCTGAAGCAATGATTGCACTCTTGAAATGTTCATTTTAACATTTTGACTTCCTTATTGAACAAATTTATGCAGTGTGACAAAGTGCTTGAATACTTAAAAAACAGATCATACTTGTCTTGAAGTTCAGTTAAAGATTGACAATGTTAAACATTAACGGAGAGTTTGGTATTTTTATTTTGTGTAATTCTCATTTAAAAAAAAAAAAGTGCTTCAAGTTTTACTTTCTTTCTGTAAGATTACTTACTTGTAAGTAAAGCATAGAAACATACAGTTTTACAATATAACCAGTAATGCCTGACAAATCTGGTAATATAAATCTCTCTGTTAATAGATGAAAAAACTCTTTAGTTTTAACAAGCCTTTAAAAATGAGAGAAGCTTGATAAAATAACTTATTATAGAAAACATAATAAAAATATTATGTTGTGCTTAATGCTAGTAAAGTCTTCCTGACTCACAAGGAAATTGATAAAACATATTCTGTCTCAGTAATAAGGTCAGAAACAATAGATTTCTTTGATTTGCTGTCAACATTGCAACCATAGACAATAAACTGCTGAACAGCCAGGAATATAATATTTGAATATTTATGTTTCATGTAAGCAAATTCTGCAACACTATGTTCTTGGCATAAAATTGTTTATAGAAGTAACAAGTACATGGCAGTACCTCAGATTCTGGTGTCAGAAAATAATTTTGCAAAACATTACAATAAATAAGAAACTCGATACTGTAAAATATTTGTCCAAAAGGTACCTGGTGTCCTGCTTACTGCAACTCACGGGGTATCACTGTGCTCAGCCCTTTCGGTGGTGCCCCAGTCTGACCAAGGACACTATGGAAGAGTAGACTGTGGACACTGAATGTCATTTTTCACATCTCTAGAAAATGGCAGCTGGTTGTGCACTGGGCTTGGGTGCCATTTATCCTCGGTAAGTTCTCCAATGAAACTAAGCTGTGTGGTGCAGTTGACATGCTGGAGGGAAGGGACATCCAGAGGGACCTGGACAGTCTTAAGAGATGGGCCCATGGGGTCCCCTGATTGCAGCCTTCCAGTAGATGAAGGGAGCCTACAACAAAGCTGGAGAGCAAGGGCATGTAGTGATAGGATGAGGTGAAATAACTTTAAATTGAAAGAGGGTAGGTTTAGACTAGATATTAGGAAGAAATTTTTTACTGTGAAGTTAGTGAGACACTGGAACAGGTTGCTCAGAGATGTTGTGGATGCCCCATTCCTAGAAGAGTCCAAAGTCAAGCTGGATGGGACTTAGAACAACCTGCTCTACCCAAAGGTGTCTTTTCCCATGGCAAAGGGCTGGAACTAGATGATCTTTAAGGCCTCTTCCAAACTAAAACACTCTGTGATTCTATGATAAACTCTATCACAGTTTGCAGTGAATGCCTGTTATTTTCACTCTAGACTTAAGGGTAACATAACTGCTCAGTGAAAACGCGTAAATTTTCTCTAACATGATGCAGTCATCATGTTATGTATTGCTCAGTAAATAAATGGTTGTTTCATAGTAAGCTTAATCATCTGCTCTGATGTCTTTGATTAAAAGACTCTATCAGTAATTCAGTGTGAAAAAAAAAATCAAATTATTTTGTCCATCCTAGCGTAACTGATTCACCTTCACACAGAAGAAATGTCTGAATTTATTTACCTTAAGAAGTGGAGCACATAGGCAAAGAATAGTAACTCATACAATTTTCCCCATCTCTATTCCACTTCTCCAATGCAGTTTCTTTACTGACTTTATTGAAATGCGTCTGCACTTCTTTCAATAACCTTTCTTTCCATCACCCTTTCTTTCAATCGCCCTTTCTTTCAATAACCTCCTTACTTTCTTTTTCAACTTTTAGAACATTTTCATATTTTATCATCTCCTTCTAAGCTTTTTACAAACAATAATGGATTTTTATACCTGGGGATATTTTTTTTCCAAACCAACTATATTTTTTTAATTGTATATTTAAAAAATAATAATAAATTTGATCTCTAAGAGGATACCACATAACAACCAAACAAATAAAATCAAAATAAAAGTCATTAACAACTCCAGAATTTATTCTACCTAAATTTTATCCTTTCATTGAAAGAAAATCAAGTAATTATATTACAGATCTGTAGTTCCCATTCTCCTAACATTTTCTTTTTTATCTAGACTGTACAGTTTTCCAACTCCCACTAAAGTTGAATTACTACTGCACAATTCCTGCTGGATTTATGTTAATCCTGAAGAGTTTAATTTTATTTTTTGAATGCACAAATAAAACTTCATTTTTATAAGAGTGGCAAAAACTCTCTACAAGAAGTAGGAAAAGGAATATTAACAAGAATTTTGAAGCATACTTTACCATACCTAATGACCTCAGATATCTCAATCTGTGATGTCAATGAAAAATTATGGAAACCTGTCTACTCATTACATTAAACAATATCACAGTAGCCACCAATTTACATTCATTGATTACTCAGAGTCACAACTTTTAAAGCAGTGTGTTTGTCACAATTTTAAAGTTTTTACTTACTCTGTCAATCTACACTGAATTCAGTACATTGTTTAGGATATTGGCAAATTCATCAGAATTATCTAGAGCTTGTGGGCATCTGTGTTCTTTAATCAGCAGATTAGATCTCTTGTGACCAAAAACACATTTGGCAGCTAAAAGGAAGAAATTCTCTGGTGTACTATGGTTGTTTTTAAATAAGTGAAACACTGCTAGCCTTTGGCATGTTCTAAACAGGTCACAAAAGTACAAATGTTTCCTCGCCAGCTTTCCAATTAGACTACAACCTGAACACACAGCAGTATGAACCAGATTTGCTAAATAAAATCAATACATCACCACGTAGGTGGCTTGTGACAGACAATATGCACCTGCTCATACTAATCAGGGCTCTCTTTTCTTCCCACAAACATGCAATAAATCTGGCCCTACTCATCATTCACAGTGTGTCCATGAATGAAAAAGAAGATAAACCTTTAGCTGATTACTTCCTACTTTCAGCAAAAATCAAATATTTTTAAGCTTATAAAGTAAAAAAAAAAAAAAGCTTCTGAAAAAGATAAGAAATTGTCTTAAAATTTAACTCTGAAATTCTTTTTCTAACTTGCAATTTCAAATTAATTTTCTTGGACCAGCAGAACAATTACATTATATCACTACTAAAAAGGTATGTTGGTATTTTGGTACATTCAGTTTTCACACTTGCATATTCCTTGTTAAATAAGATGCAAGCAGTTTAATATCTTCTGGATACTCAATTTACACTAAATATTTAGTTCAAGTATGAGAACCTTGCCAGCTAAAGACTGATGACATATGTATTTTGAATTGAAACTGGAGATATCTAACTGTTGTACGTTTCTCACCTTCCTAAAAGAAGACCAAAGTAAATCCAACTAATTTTCAGATTGCTGGATGATTTGATTGAAGATTTTTCTTTATATCAGCTCTTTCTCGCCCTTCTTCTTCACAGTTAGTGTCTTCTGCTAGGTTATCTGAATCTATGTGTTTTTCCCTATTCCCACACATCTGCATCTTCATACTTCACACTTCATATGGCTACTTCATTTTTGGTACCTTTCTAGATTACAGCTAAGCCCAGTATTTTGTAGTTTTCTCATCTGGAATTGCATCACAGAATCAGTAAGGTTCAAAGGGACCACTAGAGGTCATCTACCCCAACCTCCTTGCTCAAGCAGACTGCCCTAGATCATTGTACTCAGAATTGTGTCCAGATTATTTTTAAATAACTCTGTTGAAGGAAATTCTACAACCTTCTTAGGCGGCCTGTTTCAGTAGTTTGTCATCTATATATCATAATGAATTTCAAATCCTGCATGTCTTAGCAGATGCAGTGATTTTTTTTTTAATATGGCAGCTGAAAAACATTAGAAAACTGCTCATACTTTGTATAAATACAGATATATTTCACTTTAAGGTATTTTTCAGTTTTATTATTTTCATTTAGTCTTTTCATTTGTTCAGGTAATTACTTCAGCTGAGGTCTCTTACAGACAGTTTACAGCATGTTACAGGTCTATTGCAGCATGTTCTGTGACCTTTGATTTAGCAAAAGGTTTCTGAGGTTTGGTGTTATCTCTGATGGTCCTCAGCTGTGCCTAAATTATCATCAAATAGTCATGGCTTGGTTTATTAGAGAAACATTGACAGCCAGACTGAGTCCTAGCAGTTTATTTCAAAGCATGCTGTGATTTACTGAAGACATTGCCTAACTTAAGGAGAGACATGCCCCTATAACCTGTTCATATAATTTTCTTTTTGCAGTCAGTGTTGATGGATCAGCAGGACATGACAGCAAAGGCAGTTATTTGTCTCAGCTGCCTACAGTTTTGTTCTTTCTTTAGCACAGTGATGGCAAGTTCTACCATAGGTCTTTTTCTTTTATTCTCCGATTCTCCAAAAACACATTCAATTCACATCAAGGCTTTAAATTGGGTAATACTCCCCTTAAATCAATTGTCAATAAACATAATTTCTGGAACAGTGTTAGCGATATTTTCAATTTTCAAATACATTATGAGTGGTAATATGCATTTTTCCATATATTAGTTTTCATTTAGATTTTTCAATTACAAGTTGAACTACGAATTGAGACCTAAGTTAAACTGACACAGCTCACAGTAAAATGATACATTTGGCTATGTAGAGTTCCTTTATGTGCAAATAATTAAGGTGCAAACTAAGAGTATTGTAGGACTGGATTCACTATATTGTCTCTCTGTTAAATTCCTAGTATCCAAATGAATTGTCTCAGACATCATATTGTACAGTATTTGGAAGGCATTTCATTATTTTCTTCACTTGAGGCTGTTTAAATTTAAATATTTCGTTTAAATATTCATTAATCTAGTGAAAGAGAATGTACATGGTGCTAGTATCACAAACTCTTTTTGTTTAAGACTTGATTTTTGAGTTTTTTCCCTACCTCAAAAACTTGAATGGGAGGTCTTAGATGGCTGTTCTACATCTGCCATCTGACAGGTACTTATCAGAGGCAATTTTCTGATATGTGTACAAAATTTTTAACTGGGATAGCAGATCTCCAGATAAAGCCGTAGGGAGGTGAGCTGTATCAGTACACACCATCCAGACTACACACTGCATATGGAAACACTGGGCTTATTATGAATGCATGACACAGTCATTCTTCCATTAGTAGGTCCGATGCTTCTCAAAAGTGCCAGATGTCCAACACATTCCCAAAGGACTGCACACATGCACAGCCCAGTTGCAAAAAGTATGTTTTCCTAGTTCAGTTTTTTCTTAAGTATTTCCTTCAATGCACTTGCCTTAAAATGTTTCATCTTCTAAACAGAGAAAGTATTTGGCAGTATCTGCTGCAATGCAAGTTTAAATACTTCATACAAAATGAATCAGTGTCAGCAGGAAAATCTGTGAAAACCACCTACCTAGAAATCAAGGGGATTCATGACAAGTTTAATATTCATGCAAGCATAGTAAAGAACTGTATCTAGGACTTCCACAGCCTAGGATATTTCTCTACATATTTAACTTATATAAAAGGCTTGTTAACTGTGCCATTCTTTTTAACCATGAAAAGATATTACAAAGGAAATTATGTGGTGCATTGACACAGGATCTGTAAATAACTTGTGATTTACTAAACACAGTTTTTTTTCTAGCATATATCCAAAAATAGTTTATAGATCTATATAACAGTGAGGTTTTGACAGGACATTATACTAATTGGAAGTTTGAGAGATATATACCAAATTTCTTTTAACTAATAAAAAAATCTTCCTCAATCTCAGGAAAGTCCTGTGGTTCTGTAACAGAAGGCTGGGCCCTGGAGCTCCTTCTCTATATACTGTTGCTTCATAGGTAGCCTGTAGATGGAAAGTACAGATTGGCCTCAGCAAAAATGCCATACCTTACTGCACTCACACACGCAATACATGTGTCCTAAAAAGTGTGCTCCATTAGTATCTGGGCCTGTCCTTGGGCTCTAATGCAGGTGGCAATCCAGGCCAGTCTTCTGTATATTTCGGAGCTTGTCATCCTCTGTAGACATTGACAACCTGGGCACATGCTATTCTGCAAGATCACGATTAATAGACGCTTTAACTCACAAGTGTTTGCAGGAATGAATATTTTGAAGATTTTGAAATACTATGGAACCTCAGTTTTGAAAGCCCTACTTAAATTTCTACATCTTGAAGGATTTCTGCATCTTTACAGAATCTTATGTGTCAATGTAATTTTTTCCTCAGGTAATAAAGTTGTGAAATTACATAGCACTTTCGCACATCACAGATTGGAATAATAGCACAGTAGAGCATAACTATACTAATATTTGAAAAGAACACATAGCTAGAGAGGTGCAGTAAATTAAACTAAATAATAAATTAAGATTGGTTTCTTGTTTCCCAAAAAAAATCTTCAAATATTTCCAATTACAGTAATTTTCTATACAGCTGTTCTTACTACAGTTTATATAATTGATAGCTAATTGTATTGATGGACCTTGGCTAAATATAATTACCTGAGCTTAGTAACATTTTGATTAAATTAATCATAATAAAATTTCTATTTTACAACATTCCAGCATCAGAAAATCATCAAATTTTCAATTAATACATTTTGTTGCTTCTATCTGCAAATGCTGAATGAATTTTAGCTCTTCAGTTAGTATTATACAGAATATTGATTATGCAGCAAATTCAGATAATACTACTTATAAAATACAATTATATACCAATTTCTTTGCTAAGGTTACACATCCTTCCCTAGGACAACAAATGCTCCCACTGTCATGCTACATAAACCAGAGAAATGAGAAATGAAACATTGAATTTTACATAACTTTAGGACAAAAGATCCTGAGGTATTTGAAAGCAGAAGGTCTCACAACCATATTGTGGCACATCATTTTGACAGTTCAAACACAACAGACACATTAAGTTTTTTCAGGCCCTTGAACCAAAATGAAGAGGAGTACAGTGGTCTGTAGGCATCCATTTGCTAATCACGCACATGAAGGACAAAAATAAGGATGGATCACAAAACTGAGATTGAACTTCTGTCCTTAAACTGAGCATTGGGCTACAGATGGAGTATCTTGTCCCTTGAGAATCCCAGGACTCCTGTTCCTTCAACATGGGCTTCACCTGTGATGCCTGAGGGTGTCTCCCCTGCCTCCAGCTGCAGTGGGAGACAGCTTAGTGTCTGCCTCCCAGCTGCCAGCACTGGGCAGCTGACATGAATGCATTTGAGAATCAAAAATGGCTTGGGAGTTTGTTTGTGGGTGACCGAGACAAGTTTTATCAGTTACCAGAATTTTGTCAATATATCTACAGTAAATTTTCCAGGAACTGGTTCTTGGGGGTTCTTTTTTCCTTGATTTAATTATGTTCTGAACTATAAACTCACCTCAACAATCTGGACCTCTACTGAAGGATTAAAGAGCACATAGAAGTTTTTTTTTTGTTTCAGTTAGTACTTTCTTATGCCCTGAGAGCTGCCTGGAAGAGGGAGGAGGTCAGTTGGGCATCTGTGATGCTGTTTTCAGGTCAGTCAAACATGTCCAAATTTTATGTGTTATCAAAATCAGTAGATCTCCATTGCTGAAACTGAAGTTCTGAAAATATATGTTTGGGGTTTTTTGGTTTTATTTTTAATTTCAGAGAACAAAAAGTCTGAACTGCATAGCTTTAAATGAAAATTTTGTCTCCTCTCTATTCCTTAGCAAGGAGGTAACAAAGAAGAAGAGATTGGTCATACTGTCAGAAAACCTGCATTTTGTACATAGAGCAATCCTGAGTACAGCTGAAGTCCAGCACATTTGTCTTTGCATTTTTTTTTTCCTTGCTCTCCAGCTCCAGGGAAATACTGTCAAGTTCACAAGAGTTAAATGGCCACCAAATCATAATGTGGCTTATCAATCTCAGTGACAGCACTGCAAGGGATCAAGAATGTTTCATGCTTAGTGCCACAACATCTTCAAAATCAATGTGCATGTCTGAAGAGACAGATTTAGAGTTAAGTCAGGAGAGAACTGAAATTCCTGTATGGATGTACATGAAGCATATAAACATTATAGGGTTTTCTTCCATTACATTTCATTAGAATCATGTAACTCCAAATAAATATTTCAGAATGAGAGATTTTAAAATATTTTCTTACACTGCCACAGATACTTTAAGAAAATTTCACATTCTTTTTTCTTGCCTTTGTATTAATTGCTGTGCAACTTTCAAAACCAAGATAATGCTATAAAAAAGAGCAAAATAACCACAAATATTTTAATAGGCACATATCTGTTAAAAGTCAATATACAATTTTAAAGATTTTATTTAAGATTTTTTTCTTTAATTACAATTTTTATTATTTTTTGTTTATTTTCATAAATACATTGAATTTATGTCTACATATATATATACCCATATGTATGTATGCAAGTGTTCCACTTTCACAGAATCACAGAATGTGTGAGGTTGGAAAGGACCACAGTGGTTGTCTGTTCCAACCTCCCTGCTCAAGAAGCATCATCCCAGAGCACATGGCACAGGATTGCATCCAGAGCGTACTTGAATATTTCCAGTGAGGGAGACTCTAAAGCCTCTCTGGGCAATCGGTTCCAGTGCATGGTCACTGCACATTAAAGAAGCACTTCCTTGTGTTCAGGTGGAACTTCCTGTGCATCCCACAGGAAGTGGGCAGTTTCTGCCCATTGTCTCTTGTCCTATTGCTTGCCACCACTGAGAAGAGCCTGGATCCACCCTCTGACACCCTCCCTTCAGATTCTTATAGACATTGATAAGATCCCCTCTCAAGACTGAACAGAATCCCTCATAAGAGAGATTCTCCAGACCCTTGGCCAACTTAGTAGGTCTCTGCTGGACGTGGTCCAGGAGCTTCAGGTCTCTTCTTTTACTGAGGAGCCCAGAACTGGACACAGCACTCCAGATGTGCCACACCATGGCTGAGTAGAGGGGTAGGATCACCTGCCTCAACGTGCTTTGACCTTCTTGGCCACACAGGCACACCGTTGTCTCATGGATGGTTTGTTTTCCACCAGGACCCCCAGGTCCTTCTCCACAGAGCTGCTTCCCAGCAGGTCAGACCCCAGCCTGTGCTGGTCCATGTTCCAACTGGGGTTGTTCCTCCCCAGGTGCAGGACCCTGCACTTGCCTTTGTTGATTTTCAGGCAGTTTTTCTCTGCAATCTGTCTGGCCTATCAAGGTACTTCTGAAGAGCTGCACAAGCCCCCTGTGGTATTGGCCACTCCTCCCAACTTTGTGTCATCAGTGAACTTGCTGAGTAGGCATCTGCCCCTTCATCCAAGACATTGATGAGTCATTTCCATTGTAAATTAGGAATCAACTTGAAGTGAAATGCAGGTTAGCTTCAGCTGATAGCAATCTCCAGTGTAAGCTCCTCTTCTTGTAATTCAGGAAAGCTTAAAAATATTTGCAACAGCAGATGAATGAGTGTAGTGTTAACAAACTTATTTAAAATTAAAGATTTATGCTAGGGGAGTATAACTGATTTTCTTTTATATGAAAACTTCGTATATAGGTTGTACTTTTTAAGCCTATGATAGTTTGAAAAACAGATTTGCTTGCTTTTATAACAATATAGTACATTTTATTTTTAGCTTCACAACATCTCAGTTTATAATACTGAAAGAAAATGTTTGTTATTTCACAAGCAGTCTTTTGTTCTTTGGCTGAGTGTTACAAAAAATATTGCTTTTGTTTTCACCCAGTTGAAGAGAAACCAATTCATAAGAAAACAAGTAATTCCATAGATTTTGATATGGTATGATATGGAATGATAAATCATGGAATCATAGAATGATAGAATCATCCTGAACTGAAAGAGACCCATAAGGCTAATCAAGTCCAAATCTCTGCTTCCCACAAGACTGTCTAAAATTAAACCACATGATTAAGAGCATCATCCAGATGCTCCTCAAACACTGAATTTCTTGGTTGGCATCTAATCCTCTAAGCATTTTGGGTTTGGTCAAATATCCTGGATTATCTGCTCCTGCCTTCATTTTGTTCTGCTTAAAACTTCCCGAAGATTTTAAAATGAAGCTTTAATATGTATTTTCTATATGAACTGTACATAATGTATCAAGTCATTAGGCAATTAAATCTAAGTTAAACTGATACATATGATGGTCATATGGAATTTTCTTTGTACAATTAGGTAACTGTAGCAATCAGGGTCTCCAAGTGAATATTTGCTGCTGTAAGCATGCCAATTCACTCATGCATCTGACCAATGTGGGAAGAGGAGTGCTGTTTGGCTAAAGGTATCCAAGGATATAATTCTGCTTTTGGACCTGATCTGTTAAATTTAAACATAGGAAGGGGGATTTGTGCTCTGCCTTTTTTTTGCCACATCTTTTTGCAAACTCTTGATACTGCTCTTTTCACAAGTGCTTTTACGATGAGTTGAATGCAGGGAAGCAAACAAGAAAGCCAAGGAGGTGGAGAAATGAGCCAGCCAGAATCTGTCAGAGATCCACATTTAGTTTACATAAGGTATGATGACAAATCACATAAATGAATGAAACAGAAAGAAATTCCAACAGAGCCCTCACAGGAAAAACAAAGAAACATAACTGGTACAGTGAATATATCCCAAGAACATGAATATCAGAAAAAGTCTGGAGAAATGGTTCTTGGAAATGACAGGTTTTTGAAAGCACTTTTATTATATGCAGAAAAAATTGTTTAGTGGTTCATTTCTCCAGAGCATAGATAAACAGGATTTTGCGTTTTCCTTTACAACTAGTCAGCTGCAGCAAAGAAAAATATAACTGATGATCACTTTCTTCACTTAGCTGAAACAAATATGTACCCAAAACTCCCGAGGATCTAAAAGCTTAACTACTTTCTTTAACATATGCTAAAGTTGTGGATAGTGAATTGAATGAATTTAGAATATATACACTATATTTTTCACATATTTTGACTCAACATCTCACATTAAATTTTTTAAAATACTAATCTTATCCATTCTTTTCCTTTTTCCTTTTTGTTGTTTTTGTTCGTTTGCATTTTGTTTTGTGGATTTTTGGTTTTGTTTGGTTCTTGGTCAAGCTTAGATAGAATCATAAAATCATAGAATCATAGAATGTCTAGGGGTTGAAACACACTTTAAATTTCATCTAGTCCCAAACCTCCCTGCCATGGGCAGGAACACTTCCCACTAGACCAGGTTGCTCAAGGTCCTGTTCAACCTGGCTCCGAGCATTTCCAGGGTTGGGGCATTCACACCCTTCCTCAGCTACCCGGTACAGTGTCTAACCCTCTTTCTTTTATCTAAACTAAATTTCCTCTCTTTAAATTTTTACTCATTACTCTTTGTCCTATAACTACAGTTCTAAAAAAGAGCCCCTCTCAGGCTCCTCCGTAGGCCCCCTTCAGATTCTGGAAAGCTGCTATGAGGTCTCAACAAAACCTTTTCTTCTCCAGGCTGAGTTTCCCAACTTTCTCAGTGTGTCTTCCTAGGGTAGGTACTCCTATCCTCTGATCGTCTTCATGGCCCTCCTCTGGACTTGCTCCAATAGGTCTATGTCATTTTTATGTTGGTAAAACCAGAACTGTAAGCAGTATTCACAGAATGTGCTGAGTTGGAAGCCACCCACAAGTATTACTAAGTCCAACTCCTAGCCCTTCACAGGACTATCCCCAAGGACCACACCATGTGCCCAAGAGCATTTGTCCAAGCCAATGTCCAAACATTTCTTGAATTCTGTCAGGCTGGTTCTGTGACCGTTTCCCTGGGGAGCCTGTTCCAATGCCCAACCATTCTCTGGCTGAAAAACCTTTTTCCTAATATCCAACCTAAACAGCTCCTGAAACAACTTCAGGCCATTCCCTCGGGTCCTGTCACTGCTCACCACAGAGAACAGATCAGAGTCTGCCCCTCCTTGTCCCTTTATGAGGAAGTTGTAGATGGCAAAGAGATCTTCCCTCCGTCTCCTCTTCTCCAGGCTGAACAGGCCAAGTGATCTCAGACACTCCTCATAAGCCTTTCCCTAAGGGCCCTTCACCACCTTTTTTTCCCTCCTTTAGATGCTCTCTAAAAGATTTTTTTCTTACATTGTGGTGCCCAAAACTCCCCCCAGCACTCAAGGTGAGTGAGTGCAGAGCAGAGCAGAGCAGAGCAGGACAATCCCCTCCCTTGCCTGGCTGGTGATGCTGCGCCTGATGCTTCCTAGAACAATGTTGGCTGTCCTGGTTGCCAGGTTCAATGCTGGTTCAACTGCTGGTTCATGTTCAACTTGCCACCATCCAGGACCCCCCTGTCCCTTTCCGTGGCACTGCTTTCCAGCATCTCATTCTGTCCACACATCTCAGTCTGTTCATGCATCCCGGGTTGCCCATTCCAGGTGAAGAATCCAGCACTTTCCCTTGCTGAATTTCATGTGCTTGGTGATTGCCCAGGCCTCTGACTTGTCTCTCTACAGGACCTCTCTGCCTTTGAGGGAGCCAACAGCTTCTCAGAGCATTCTATTATCCGTGAACTGGCTCAGAATCCCTTCCAGCCCCAAGTCATTTATGAAGATACTGAACAGCACAGGGCCCAAGATGAAGCCCTGCAGAGCCCCATTAATTACAGGTCACCAGAGTGATGTCACCCCATTCACTGCAACCCTTTTGTGCCTGACATTCGAGCCAGCTGCTCACTTATCACATGTTTATCCAGCTGTATGCTGGACACTTTGTCCAGAAAGAGACTGTGAGAGACAGTGTTGAAAGCTGTACTGAAATCCAAAAAAGATGACATCAGCTGACTTCCTTTGATCAAGAAGATGTTTTATTTCATCATAAAAGGAAATCAGGTTGTCTAAGCAGGATTTTCCCCTCATCAAGCCCTGCTGGCTGTGACCATTGACTGTGTTGTCTTTCAGGTATTTTTCAATACCTCCCAGAATAATATTTTCTGTAACTTTGTCAGGCACTGAAGTGAGACTGACAGGCTTGTAGTTTCCAAGGTCCTTCTCCTGTCCTTCTTGAAAACTGGGACAATGTTTGCTAACTTCAGTCAGCTGAGAATTCTCCAGATTCCCAAGACTGCTCCTTCCAGTTGCAGTTTCACAAGAGCAGAGGAGAGGAATCACTTCCTTCATCGTGCTGGCCACACTCCTTTTGATGCAGCCCAGGATTCTCTTGGCTTTCCAGGCTGCAAGCTCATACTGCTGATTCATGCTGAGTTTTTCATCAATGCTCATCTCAAGTCTTTCTCCACAGGGAGAAAGACTGTTATGCCTTTATTATGCCATGTAAACACTTTTTTTTCAAGAGATATTTAAATATTTTATATTTATATTTTATTATATTTTCAGTATAAAATTCTAAACATTTTCTACTGATATGTCTTATCAGGTACTTAATCTATATGAAATTTCAGTTTGAATTTGATTTTATTCATGATCTTATTTATTATTTAGTGGCTAATATAGTGATTTTGATCCTAACAAATATTTGTTCAAGATTGCAACTGAATTTGAAGTTCGCAATTGTATTCTTAAAATGAGGAACACATCCCCAAGGCTGTACAAATTTAAACAATGAAGTGTACATTGTCATGAAATTATTGTGGGTTTGTATATGTGTTTGCTGTCAAGGTTAAAGTTTCAGCTTAGGTTCTCTTTATAATTGCATTATTCTATTCTATTGATTGAAGATTGTGATAACTGAAAAAAACTCTGAAACCTGAATGTCATTCAATATTACATACAATCCAGAGAAGCCACAGAAATTTAACAAATATCTGTCCTAAACTTACCCTTTTTGATAAGTACCAAAGTCAAGGCTGATTAGTATTGAACATAGCGTTTGTTTGGTCAAGCTTTCAACTGATCTCTAGCTACATTAAAGTCTACAGTGAAGGCATAGTCCATAGTCAGTGGAAACCTTTCCAATTTATTAAATAATGAGAGGTAGTTCTGTTTTTTAAGATTTTGATACAATTGCTCCAATTGTAAACAACTTTATTGTATTAAGGGATTTAATATCTGAATATGGGAATGCTAGGTATTGATCCCAATTCAGCCTCCCTAAAAGTCTATAAAAACCACTAATATAAACTATTTCCTTTAAAAAGGAATCAAGCATTACAACAATCAAAATAAATATCCAATTCTAATTACATAACAGAAATATATCAAAACAAGTCTTCAGCTAGCAGACCAACATAACATAATTTGCCAGTTTTGAAAAAGCATATGTGTACTTACTTTTCCAAAATCTGAATATTATTGGAAAACATTTTCTATCAAGAGCACAGAAAAGACACTGGAGCAGATATATGCTGCATTAAACAATATATACAAATTGAACAGTAACTTTAAAACACCTAAAACTTTGGATTCACAGTAGAAACCAGAATAATGGGATGATTCCATAGAAGTTCACTTCTGTAAATTAAAACAGAAGACCACATTTTCTTCTCAAGGTCTTTATTTTACATACTGAAGAAAATCCCCATAACTCATAAAAGTAGAGCTCAGGCAGCTATCAAACAACACAAAGCAAACCCAGGTCAGGTAAAATTTATGATTGGAAGTCTATTGATTATCATGAAATTGTAGCTAAGCTTTTGGCAAAGTGCAGGCAACAATTGACTAATTTTCATAGAAAGATTAATATATATGACAATAAATTAGAAATGAAACATCAACTTACAGGACTGTCAACTAACTATTAACTGTGAAAGAAGATTAGAAAGCTCAGAATTTTGTGACTTTTTTGAAAAACATCTGTTTTGCTTGTAAATTCCTTTTTTTTTTTTTGAGAATTAGAAAAGCTAAGTCTGAATTAAGCCAGAAACAGAACAAGTATTCTTCTATACAATATTAAAAAGTGCATTATTATTTTTATCTGCTTTCTGTGCTATTCAGTGAACCACAAGGGAAATGGAAATTTAGACAATTATTCTAAAACCCTGGAAATAAAGAATCTTTTGTTTCATGTTGTTTTGTTTCTTTGTTCCATGTCCTTCCAAATCAGTAATATTGAAAGATTAAGCATTTTGTACTACACAAATTTTCTTTCTTGGCTCAGTAAGTTTTATTTCAGACATGAACAATGTTGATGCAAATGAAACATATTCACCTCAATCACCATGTCATTCAGTAGCCTTCCAATGGCACCATTTAGAAGAAAAAGCAAGAAAAACAGGCTCATTTGCAAGCACCTTGCAAATCCAATCCAAACGTGGTTTTTTTAATATTTAAAAACTTTTTTTTTTCCTAAATGAAAAAAGTAGTCTTTTAAATGTTGGAGTGAGACTGACAAAAATCTCACTTCATATATAAGGTCCAAACTCCAGCCTTGCTCTTCTAGACATTATTTTCTCACGCATTGCTCAGCCTACAAATAAAATACTCCTTTTCAAAGTAGGTCAGCGATGAGGGAGCATCATTTAAGGCAATGGGAAAATGAAAATAGTATCTTTAAGTCATGAAATGATTTATTGCTTTGTGTAGTTTTATGTATTATGTTTTAGTATTTTATGTTTTCATTCTATATGAAAAGTAACAGCTTTCAAGATTTCACTTCTATATGTGTAACTTTCTGTATTTCTTTTGTTGTATTCAGGCAAAAAACCTCCCAAAATTAGGTTTTCTTTTCATCAGTACAGTGCTTGAATTATTTTCTTCCAGCTGTTTTCTAATAAGTTTTTCACCAATAGTTTACAATGTTCCAACACATTTCAATAGCTAACTGTGATTAGATAGGTGATAGGAAACATCATTTGACTATTTAATTCATCACATTATGTAGAAAATTATTATCAGCATTAAAATTATCTGCCCACCCCGAAAATAGGATCGTTTGTTTAGGTCCCTATTTTCTCACTTAACAGTGTTATCTCTCCAGCCCACTGCCTAATGCTGTACTGTAACTCTCCATCTCTCTTTCCTGAATCCATATACTGTTGAAAAGAAAAATTACCTTCTCTGCATGCTTGACTGATTTTTTTTTTGTTATGTTCTATTTTAAAACTTTGCAAACTATGCTGATGTCGTACTAAACAGAAAGCATAGATGGATTTTGTCAACATCTCCTTGGTCTGTGGTAATATTTGCCTCCCTCAGAAAGTAGACATCACAAAAAGTTTACCTAGGAATCCATAATTATGCCTCTTTCAGAAACTGTGGAAGATATTTTTGTTTAATAAGGAGAAAGTATCCCATACCAAATGCAATATCACTTCTTAGCTTCCTATTATTGTCTTCCAGGTCTACTTCCAAAAATATAAAAACCCAGTTTGGTTTAAAATCAGGAATCAGTCTCGGTTTTAAATTGGGAATCAGTTAAAGTAATGTGACTCAAAAATCACAATTTGCTTCCAAAAACTCAAACTCTGAATAAGTCTTCAGTCATGAAATTAGATTCATGCGCATGTGGTAGACATTATTAGTTCAAGCCAATGGATGAATGTCTCACACTGATGGCTTTTACAATAACTCCTCTGTGTTATGCCATAGTTGAAAAGCAAGTCCAGAACACAGTGGCTTGTCTTTTTACAGGTATCTATGACAAACAATAGTAAGTTCTGCAACCTTGTGGTATTTTTCACATTTGTTCATATTCCTTTCATTTCGTGCACATAAAGACCGTTTTTTAAATTCTGCTATTTCATAGTTAAAGATTAAATATCAATCTTTATAACTTTTTATTTTTGAAAGACATTATTTTGATGTTGAAAGCTGGATAAATGCAGAAATTCTTTCTTTCCGCCAAAGGATAAGGTAATATAAATTTAGAAATGCCCAGATAAACTGAATGAACTTAAGTTTCCAGAATGTGTCCAACATACCTGCTTTTCTTATGCACTAATAGCTTCATCTTTACCTGCTAATAGCTTCATCTTTACCTGCTAGTTTCCTAATACGTGCTTCTATATAAAGTGGCCTTTTAACACAAAACATATTTATGACTAAGGAAGGGTCCTTCACTGTTTTTCTTCTACAAGACCTGGATTAATTTCCTTTGTGCATCTATATTTCTGCCATCCTAAGGGTCTCATCTGGAAAGATCTTTGAGGCATGCCTTGATTTTCATGACATATTTCTTCATTGTCTGATGCTGGTCCAAAGCTCTCCAATTTATAAATAAAAATTAATGATAAAACCTACTCTCAGAAAAAGTAGCACACTCTCAGAGAAATTAAAACTAAAAGCCAAACACAATGCATCCCTAGTGAGTTAAGCTCCATCCAAAGTCCTAATTTAACATGGAATTATTCTAAATCCGTACCACTGTCTCAGAGTTTGGGATAATAGAGTAAGGAAAATGCATGTAAAATTCAGTTCCTGGGTTAATTTTAAAAATATTCTGTCACACAGTTTTCCAGCTGCTTTCTTGCTCCAAACTGTCTGGTCCTGGCCTCTACTAGGAAAAGTTAAGAACCTCTCTAGGGTTCAGCTAATCTATCCATAATCAGACCTGTGATGCATAAACAAAAGCTGTGCTTTGCATAGATATAAATTGTCATTTGACAGGAAATTTATTTCTGGGTGAAATGCTTTGCATTTTGCAACTGCAGATATGCCAAGTCTTTTAAGTGTAAAGCTCTAAGGCAGAAAATGACCTTATGAGGCTTTCTATTCAGAGCTGTATGACATCCTGAATGAGTTCAGGAACATGCAGATGGCAGCTGCAAAAAGACATCTGATTGTAAAGCTCTTCAAGATTACCATGAAGAACAAATATGCAGTCCATTTATTTCAAAAAGTTTAAGAGCATTTTCAATTTATTGGAATGCTTTTTTTATTGTGCCTCAAATAGCAGTGCTATTCCAAGTGAAATATCCTGTCAGGATGCTGAGTAAAATGCTGAAGTAATATGTACTGACATTCTAACTTCAATGTGTAAAGAAAATATGTGAGAGTCATAGTAGTGATCATCATTTTTTCTCAGCTTCCACTGCTTTGCTGTGATGGAAGTAATGGCTTTCCCTAGAAATTGCTGATTGTGGTTAACTGCTGTCCCCTTGCACAAGCAAGTGAGAAAAGGTTGAAGTCATCCAGAAGAAGAGAGGAATATGTGCTTTGAAAAACCAAACTACTGGTGTAAGATTCATGAAGCTTTTTTTTTAATATTAATTTTTAATATTAATTTCTTCTTAGATTACAATTCAAACTACTTTTTCAATTCAATGCAGGATTTTGTATAAAAATTTAATGCATTTTCTAGCATGTATTTGAAGTGGAAGGAGTGTTAATCTTTAGTTATTTTAAAGTGAAAATTAAAGAATTTTCATATCAAATGGTTTTTAAAAATGTTATCATGACTTTTTATTCTGGAAGCCCTGTGTTAAAGGTACTTTACTGCAGGCATGAGCTGAGCAACCTCAGGATACAATTCTAAATGAAAACTCAATAACTTTTCTTATTAGTAAGCTTTAAAATTCAAGAAATGAAGAATGGGAGGGCTATAAGAATGTTTTACTTTTTTGTAATGAAGCCTACTGAAAAAAACTTTATTCTTAGATTCTTTTTCTTAATGAGTTTTTGTTTTGGTTTGTTTTGGTTTGGTTTCTTTTTTTTTGTTTTGTTTAGTTTTAGCATTGCAATGTTATAAGGACCTCCTTGGAGATAAAAAGTTCATAAAAGAAACCTTCTTTCTTGTCTTGAAATGTTTGTGAAAAAAGGGTATCAACATGGCTTAAACCAAAGATATAAAAGGAAATTACCCTCTTCTTCTACACACCTATACAGAGATTACATAGGGAAAAACGGTAAAAAAATCTGTGACGTGAGGAGCAAAAAAGAACTTCAGGGAAGTCAACAATTTACTGCCATTGTGTAAAAATTGCAAAAGTGAAGCAGAAATTAGAAATTAAGACATTTCATTTACAAGATTTTGCGTCACAATATCATTACTTTTCATTAAGTTCACTTAAATCGTTTTAAGCTTTTTGAAAAGACAATCTCAGGAAACAGAACGATATAAGGACTGCTTTTTAGGTGAAATGAATATGCTACCAATTTCCCATTTCTAACATGCTTACAATTGCTGATGGAAAAGTTTTAAGTAATACATATATTGTGTGTGGACATTTTAATTTCTATGTGTACTCATGAAAATCTCAAAAAAAAAATTGATGATTTAAAAAATAATTGGTTATGTTCCTTAGATAGTATGTGTGTATTGATAATTCTGATAAAAATTATAATGTCTTCACATATAGAAAAAATACTAAACAGAAAAATAAGATATTCAGAAAAACAGGTCAAGGGTTCATATTATTTTAAAAAATGCATATGTAATTATATCATATCATCCTATACCATATCAGTTTCTGGATACAAATAGTTTTGAAGAAGTTCTGAGTTCTTGCATTCCTACTGTACTAGCATTTATTTGGACTTGTGAATTGGCAAATCCAAAATACATAACAGGTTTTTCTCATATAGTAACTCAATTAGAAAGGGAGAAATATTGATGGGGTTTTTAGATTTCTTTTTGTATTATGAAAGCCCTCATTGTAGGTTCCATCTGGAAATTTTAACTGGATATTTTTACTTCCCTGACAATTTAATGAGATAACATTACATGAAACCATGTACTTTCAGATTTTTCATTACATTTGAGGCTTTAAGAATAACTTTTATTTCATCGTTATTTCTTGCGTCACTCAGCTTAAGGAATGAATGTCTCTGAAGGAAGCTCTGAAGTGTTCTGTTTCTTTAATTATTTATTTTTTTCCATTGCTGCTTGCTGCATTTTCTCAATTTATTTGGCATTGATTCATGAATGAGCTTTTAAAAATCTCAGAACCATGGATTTAGATGCTTTTTAAACTGCAGTTTTAGCAAAGGAGGCAATGGGCCATATCTAAATAAAACACTTGGGGCCTTTTCTCTGAAATCAATCATCTAGGATCCATTTCAGTTCATGCAGAGTCAGACCTGTCAGAAGGATATTGAAATCTAACAGCTCACTGATCAGCAACAGAAAAACAAGGAAAACAGATTTAATTTTTCAGTCCCACTCCCAGAGGGACATCCATGCTTACAAAGATTACAACTCATTGACACAGGTGGAGAATTTTCCTTGGAGTAGAAACTTTTTTTAGGAAAACACAGAAACACAGGAGCAGGAAGAGGACAGGTTTTTGGTATTACCTTGTGAAAATCTTGGAGGTGGACAGAACTGTTCATTTAACCACCTATGCTGCAGTATCATGCTTCTCATTTTTCTTCATTCCCTCACCTGAGTTAATTCTGTCCTGAGTGTTGGATATTCAGCTCTAAAAGAGACTACAGTGACATAGCAAGGCAGAAGTTGTGATAAGGATGGTAAAATGTGATTTATACAGCCAGGGGGAAATAGTTAGACTGAGCCTGATTTGGACATCACCTAAACTGGAAAAAATATTTGATAAGAGTGAATGTGCAAAGACAGAGTTGGAAGTGGAAGCAATACGCCTACACTATGTATGTTTTAAGATGAATACTTTACATCAGCTCTGGTTTGATCCTGTAAACTGGATGTTCACCAGTATTTCATAGTGAAAGAGTTTATTAGGAGTCTTATTCTAAAGAAATAAACCCTCCTTGTAGGTCCTCTGCTCAAGGCCCCTTACACAGTATCAATCCATTGGGTTCACTCCAGTTTCCTAACACTCCTCCAGAAATGGACGCAAGTATTCCAGAGGTAACCTTATTAGTACATGGTAGAGGGCAAAAACCACTTTGCTGAGTTTCTCCTAAAGGAAGTCCAGTTTGTGGTTTGAAATGTGGACTCCAGTCCAGTTTTGTTCTTGAAAGGCTTCATAAGTTTTATGCTTGCTTAATCAAGTTTATCAAGGTCCCTCAGAACTGCAAATCATTCTTTCATTGTGCGAGTTAGTTATTTTGCTTCATTGTTTCTACAAATTTCCTATGGGTGCTCTCTGTTCACATTCCTGATGAAAATAATGGACCAGATGGATTCCAGTGTCCCCTTGATACTATTACAGTCACCAACAGTACACCAGCTCATTGATTCACACCCTTTGAGCTTAGCAATCCATCCCTTTTTATCACCCAGTACTTGGTTCGAAACATCAGCTCCCAACTAAGAATGCAAGTGAGAGTTGGTGTCTCAAGATCTACCTGCATCCAGGAGTGCCACAGTCACCACTCTCCTGTCATCCATAAAGACAGCAACTCCTTTGTGGAAGGCAAGAAGACTGAATCAGCATCATCCTTGAAAAATTCATATTGACTTCTCCTGATTTCTGTCCTGTTTTTTTTTACATTTAAAGAAAGAGACTGATTCAATTACTCCAAGGTTTGTCTAGGGGCAGAGGTGAGGCTTACTGGTCACAATTTCCCTTCTTGCTCTTTTGAAGGAAAAATACATTGCATTAACTTTGTCCTGGTTGTGATGAACCCCTCCCAGAAATTCAAGGTTTTCCACCAAGAGAATGTTTTGCTGCAGTTCTCTTTATTTTCATTAAAACTCATCCAGCTTTTTCTCTCCACAGCAGCTTCCCAGGTATTCTGATTAGGTGAAATTAGCTGATGTCTGCTCTTCTAAAACCTTTTCTAGCATTTCAAAACTCATATATAAAAATCTACAGAGTCTTCTGTTTTACTAGCTGCCAACTACAAGTTGGGAGGTTGCCAAGCAGAAGGGAAGTGGAAACTGTACTTTCTGTAATGCAGTCAACAGTCCTTAATCAGGCACAGAACCCTGAGGGCTCTAAGGTAATTCATTCCACTCAGCTAAATGGAAAATTATTAAAATAACATCACATACTTTTATAATGTCTTCTCTCCAGGGTTCTCAAAGTGCTTTGTAATAATTAATTAATTAACTAAGCCGTGTAACATGACTTTGGCATAAAATACTACTGTACTCCAATCTACAAATGAATCTGCCCATAATTAATATGTATGTCAGTTCAAGAAAGGTGGTGTGCTTGTAAACTTGCCCATTCTTTCAGTTAATGTCTAAGAAAAATGAGATTAATTGCTTTTTTTGATGACAGCATTTCTTTATCACCCAGAGACTAGAGGCAAACCTTCAGCAAATCTCTTATATACAGAGAGAAATATTTTGCTATATATCCATTAATTCCAAATGTAACCACATATTGTAGCAGGACACTTCAATAAATTCAATGTTAAAGGATACAAAACAAAGGGAAATGAAGTGGTGTTGGGGTTTTTTAAATTATTATCTATAGTTATGATGTAAACTCCCAATGGGAAATAAATTTCAAATTCTTTTTTTTTAAATTTGAAAGCAGCAGGAAGAATAAGTGGATGATTCTGGCCCTCAAATAGGAATTGGAACATACAGATTCTAGGAACTATTCTTCTGGGCTGGAGCAAAATCCTGAGACACAGTCCTCTATGCTGGCCATCAGAAAATATGTTGGCTTTTTTTCAATAACTATTTCAGTTATGATTGCTGTAATAAAAAGAGTATTTGATGTAAAATTTCCTGTGATATGTCTACAAAACTCATAGATATGAAATCAGGAAATCCAAATCAGGATTGGAATCAGGAAAACCAAATGTTGGCTATGAAACTAGGCCCTTCCTCTTGATACAAGTCGAGAGTTAATCTATAAAATACAAAATTTGCCTTTTAAGAAAAGTATTATATATATATATATCTATAAAAGTCACTTTTAGCATTAAGTTCCAAGATTTCATAAGTTGATTTCTCCAGCACACATCTGCTCTAGTGATATGGGGTAGTATATTATCTAGACCTACAGACAAATCAGATAAAGGATAAATATAAATGAAGATTTTTAATGCAAAAATATTTAATTGCAGGATAGTTAGCTCTACTGAATGAATGCCAAACACAAACAAAATCAGAGAAGACACCTTATTATTAAATTAATGTAGCATTAAATCTAGCAGTACAATATAGATCAATTTAATTTTCATTTGTATGGTTTCATTATGCCGGCCATGACCTTAAGTTGAGATAAACCTACTCAGAGGTTGACTTTTTACTCTGTTTCGAATTTTATGTTTTGGAGAAGAACCTTACCTCATTTTAATACTAATTTATCAATGTTTCTTTTAGGCATAGAGGACAGGGACCATGACTGTTCCAGTTCTTAATATTTCTGTTATATTCAGTCTGTCATATGGGCATTCAACTCATTCTACTCACATGAAAATATTTTCAAAAATATAGTGCAGAACTCTTTCTGTAACTATACTGTTTTAAATGCTTTTATGAACAATATCTGCACACAGTATTGTGCTGATTCCAAAGTAACAGGAATTATCCATAGAATAATACTTAATCTGGCAATTAACTAGCTAACCCATAGACAGAAAGCTATATTAAAAATAAATTAGTAAATATTGAAAATAAAATGAAAGCAAAAGGGTGTTTCTATTGAAGTGAAAGTACAAGCAGCTGCACAATGGAAAAATCAGTGAATCAGTTTACTTATTTAAAAATACAGTGTAATTTTTAGTATTTTATTTTGTGTTCTGCTTTCTAGCCTTTAATGCTACTTCTTACTCATTTTGTTGTTAAATTGTAGAGGGTTTTTTTGCAGAAGGACTACATTGTCAAACTATTTTTCTGTATTTCCCAGTATATATTGGATTTTAATCTCCTATTTGCAGAGTTTTTACATTTCAGATTTGTGAACTATTCCAAGTTGTCTTTCAAAGACTGCTGGTTTTAGCAAGCAGAGCTTTTCATGTGGCCCTCATCTGAATTATTGCTGACAACATAATATCTGTATTTTTCTATCCTGAATGAGGTCTCATTACTGGTATTTTTCTACAGAGTTGCACATTTTATTTTCTACTTAAGAGAGTTGCAATGTCATATATTATGTGTGCGACTAGTGTTACTGTTGTCTACAAGCAAATGTCAGAAAAGTGTCATTTAATGGATAAGATTAAAGTAATAACATTCTTCAAAAGTTATAATAATTCAATTTTATAAATGTTGTTTAAGTATCATTTTTAAAGTAAAAAGAGCTACACACATAAATATTAAGGAAATAATTGATTTATTATGATAACATAAGGCAGATTAAATTTTTTGTAGTTACTTTTGAAGGAAAATATGAGCCACAGGACTATCAGTTATTTGCACAGCTTTCCATTGTGATAAAAATTGTAGTCTGTGTTGTTTTTTGTAGGTGTTTTCTGTTTTTTCCTGGAGTAAAGAAATTGAAAATAGAAGCAAAGCTGTAGGAAATATAGAAATTAAACTAGTGAAAAATTATAATGTATGAAGTACAAAACTTATTCTCTAGTGACAATTTCACCACCTTGAAAACCACTAAGAACTAGTTCCAACCCTCAGTTAGGAACAATGATGGGAGGTAATAGAGAATACATTAAAAATGTCATGCTTAATGTAAAAAAAGAAGCAATTAAAATCCAGCAATTAGTTTTAAGTGACTAGCAGGAGGTAAATAAGAGGAGAGGAGAGCTGATCATGCAAGAGAAAGGACATAATTAAATAATAAGTAAAGGTTTTGTGGACTGACTTTCACATCCCTGATTTTAGGCTAGAATAAATTGCTTCATGCATCTCACCACCTGTCATAGGTGGGAACAATTCATATAATTCACCCCCATCGTGCCTGCAAAGGAATATGTGTGGGAACTTGAGAAGGGGGAAAGCAGCATGCTCTGGGAATAGTTTTTGAAAACAGCTATCAACACGTTACCAGAAAATGCAGATGATGGCATTCAAAGTTCAAAAAGTTAGTTATGTTCTTCTGCTCGTAACAACAGAAGTGAGACTGACTGCAGTGAGACCAAAGATGTCTCCAGAACAGTATCATATCTACAAGAGTGGATGAAAGCACACATTTGAAGAAAAACCTAAATGCAAGGCAATTACTGGGTGATAATTTTCCAAATATCCTCACACCTTGGATTTGTGCTGCAGGGACTTAATGAATCACACATCACTTCTGTAGTAAATCATAAGAAATTTTTTCTTTTCCTGGAAGCTTACTATACTGCCTTAAGTCTCTACATTTTTTATCCTACATCACAGCCAGTGTGGGGAGCTTCTGTTTTTATAGTAGATATATTGCATGGTGCGTGCTCCACAGACATCAATGGCAGCAAAGTTCCTCATGTGCAGCTTGGTAAACATCATACACTGGGCATCAAGGTATGAAGGAAACCAAAGGAAACCAAACCTGTCAAAACATTTCTGAGGTCACAATTTACAGATGCAGAAATATATTTGGAGGAATTTCAGTGCTCAAAATAAGAGGATACACCAATAAAACACATAGTTTCTGACAAAGTGCAGCAGAATATACAACCTGCATCCTAGGATTGTACAAACCAGACCATAAAACTGCACTTGTAGATGTGCTACAGATAGATAACCTCATGTCAAGGAAAAAAATTCTGCTTCCATATTAATATATCACAGCAAAATAAACAAACAAAAACAAACAAACAAAAGAAAAACCCAAACCCAAACAATAAGTCTGTCTTCAGATCCACAGGAAAACCAAGATTCTAAGTTAAGGCGAGTTCCTTATCCAAAACCCAATTCACTTTTAAAATGAACTTGTATCCATTTTTTTTTACAAGATGAGTAATTCATCAATGGATTTTTGATTGACTTAACTTCTGCATGAATGATTGACTTAACTTCTGACTTCATCAACAAAAATGGGAACTGGGATTAAAGGATATCCAAATATTTGGCAGGAAACTTCTAGCAAGGGTAGAGCAGAAGCTAGAAAAAAGATGTATGGTAAGTCTTATGGTAATATGTATGGAGCACTTAGATATACAGAGGAACTGTCCACTATGTTGCTGACTCTGTGACAATGAGGGTGGGATGGAACACTTTTTGTGAGAGCGATGAGTGCTTTATGAGAGCAGAATCATCTCACATAAATATTGCAATTTAAGCAGTGTTTTCTCTGCATAGTTTTCTTTAGTCCAAGGTAAAATTTCAGAAAGAATTGAGAAGACAAGGAGGAAGAAGCCCCAAAATTTACCATTTTCAGTGAAAGCTTCTGACAGAGTACATTACAAATTATTTGGGAAGATTTTATTTCATTTCAAGGCATTAAGGAAATACACTTTGAAACCTCACAAGTTAGTATAACATATTGTTGTTTTCTGGATAGGTCTAATGACAAAGACACTTCAAAAATTGAAGCATATATGAACTATAGAGGAAAATAGAAATTGTATTCATACCTAATAATTCCGTATGAACCAGACTAGTTTTCTGTCAGAGTGGTTAGAGACTGAATGTATGTGGTTAACAGAAGCCAATCAAGTGAAAACAAAATCTTGCAAAAGGCTGTTCATACATTTCCTTAGTTAATTTGGTATTTTCTTAATGAAAATATTAGAGAGTAGAAACAGCATTAAGTGTCTCTAATTTGAAAAAAATATACCTAACACCAAAAGACAATCCCAGGAGACCAGTACTCCAAGATTAATTTATTTACTAAAGTCTGTGATCCATTTTACTATCCCTGACTCTTTTTGACCAGATTCTGATTTCAGAGATTGGATTGTTTTGGTATGAGCTGGTTTTTTGTTACATATTGGTTTACTTTTAATCTTGCCTATTTCTGAAACTTGGTATTGAAAACCTGTCAGACTTTACCTAATTTTTCATCTTCCACTGTCTGTCCCCAGACTTTGCTTCACCAACTTTTCTTTCTCTAGAAAGTTGTGATATTGCATGTATTGTGTCACTACATATGTGATATTGGTTGGTTATTTTTTTCCCCGCACTCTGTCTCCTGCCAAAGATCACTTTTTTGGCACATTTCGCTTGTCACACAGTCAGAAAATAGTAAGTAGATGGCATTTTATAGGTATAATGTCCCAGCATGAATCTTTTAAAAGTTAGCTTTTGAAAAAAGGTTCTTAAAGGGACAAGAGTCATAAAAAAGATAATAGCATTGAAGACACTCCTCTCACTTCCCAGGTTTTTTTAAAGACCAGTTTAATATGCTTGGAAGCAATTAAGTTTAAAAATAGTACAATGTTCTTTTGGCCTAATATAATTCATAGCCAATAATATTCAAAGTACACATGTCCTGAATTTATATATATACAGATCTCCCAAAAACTCCTGGCAACCAACACATTTTTAACAGGAAATGCTGATAGATTTCTTTTTTATTTTGATAAAAAAGTTTAAACAAGAATATAAAATATTTTTTCCAACCAAAGGTGAAAATGAAAGACACCAAAGATGTGTTCAGATTTTCTTGTATGCTAATATTTTGTTTCAACTCCAGATAAACGCAGTTTCCATATAATGCAGCTGACATCTTTATTAGAGCCTTCTGCAAGAGCAATTTCCTTTCTAATATATTCTTTCACAGATTGCAGTATTAAAGACAGAAGAGGAATAGAGAAGATCAAATCTTAAACTGATAGAAAAGGATAACATATTAAAAAATAGGATTATATGCAATATTTTCACAGCTATTCTAAGCAGTAGTAGCTATATGAAGATGCTATAAATTCTATTCACAGTAATAGACTGTCAATGGCAGATTTGAAAACATAAAGCCATAGACAACTCCATCTAGATAAGACAAAGACAGAGAAATAATATTTGGCCCAAATTAAGCCAGCGCTTTACATATGACACCAGATCCAAATCAGCAGGAGACTAAAGCTTTATCATTTAAGCTTTTATGCCTGTTTTCACCTAACATAGATCCTTGTTCTGACAGACTCTCACAAAAAGGTCAAAACACAGATCTGGAGAAATAGACTCAAATGCGTGTTTTCAAAAGTTATATTATGTTAGAAGACCAAGAATATAAAACCTCTAAATTAAAAAATAAACACAATAAAACTTGTTAATTGTTCATAGAAAAATAATTATCAACAACACTTCCTAAGAGCATTTTTAACACATAGAAAAATAACAGTTACTTGAATGGTCTCTGTACTAATCATATTTTAGTGCAAATAAAAAGACCACTTGAGATAAAATTATTGGCATTCACAGAATATGTGTATTGTTTTTTATATAATTTTCGAGGACAGACAATTGATACAGGTATGGTGTTTCATTTTTTTACCATTCACAATGGATTAGCTAAGACCATGCAATACAATATCAAATAATCCATTTTGATTCTTGCATGTGTAGGCTACCCCAAATTACGTTTATGTTTGACTACATATACTAAGAATTAGTTGAATTATCCAAATATCAAAATTCCTGAAGAACAATATCTCTCCTCCTTTACTTTCCCTCCCAGTCCCCAAGTATGGTGCAAGGAACATTTCAGGGTGCATTTACAAAATGCAAAGTGCAAGCAAGTAGTGTGTCATCTCACAGTACTTGTTGGCAAAATTAGTACTGTATGGTACAACCCACTATTGAAAACAGTGGACTCAAAGGAATTAAAAATTATTTGACATCTGCAACACAATATTTTTCAGAGAAGTTGTTTCTCAATTAGGACTAACAAAGCCTACTCCCAAGAGGCTTCTTCTACATTACTGCTGTTATAAGTCCATTAAGACCCTTCCATACAATTCTCAATTTGCTTCCCTCTCTCAGTCTATAATTAGCATCTCTTTCTCATTCCTTGAGTAATGCCAGTTACTTCTCCTGTTCCCTAATTACTGAATGAGAGTGTGACAATTTTATGCCTGTTTCCAAACTATGCATGTACTAACTGCCCTGCTATGAGGTGAAAAGGGTAAGAGGAAGAAGCTCCAGTGTTGCCTGATAAAAAACAGTAATTTTCAGAAAGCTCACAAGACCTTCATATTTCAAGATGTGTTTGCTTCTGCTAATGATCACTTCACAGATAAAGGAACAGAGACTCAGCAACTCCATGAGCTTGTTTCCTGAGGAACCAAGGCATAGACAGACTTAAACTCTTCCTAGCTTAAGCTCTTATTCTGGCTTCTAGCCTTAATTTATAGTCTGATTTTAAAAAGGGTTATACATATTTTTTTTAAAATATCATCATTTTATTCCACATTTTAATTCAAAACAGAGCCAGATCCACAATATTCCATAACAATCCATAGATTCTGCTGTGTTTTATATGTCACCAGAGAAGTTTAAGTAAACTTAAAAAAAAAAACAAACCCTATAGTTTCCATTTACATTTTTGTACATACATTTTCTGTAGATATTTTAGAGATTTCCAGTCTGATTCTGCCAAAAAAACAAGAAATTATGGCTTGATCTCTCCTATACACACCAGTTCTCCCTGCTAGAAATTATTTCATTGTAATCAGTACTTAAACCTAATTCATCATAACATACATTTGCAGAATTAGATGTCCAGACTGCGTCATAGATATTAGTGCTTACATACAGAAATATGACTGCTAGATTCTGGGGGATTTTTTCTTCTCTTTTGGATAAGCAATCATTTCTGTCTCCCCTCTAATGGGCGCACAGTGTTCAGCTGTCCCTCAGCAGCCAGCTGCATGGAATTGTGCTCTTCTGCTGCACAGCTCCAAGACAACAAGGTGGCAAGTGATTAGCATGGGTCAGATAAGGCTGTGAGCAAGAGATCGGCTTGTATGGCTCTGCACTCTGATTCCTGTCCCTGCTTACTACTTGGTTTCATTTTTCTCCCATCCTAGTTCTAACAGAAAACATCTTGATACTATGTCCTCAAGCCCTCATCTCAAGAGAAAAGTCTCGTTTTTACCAGAGGCTTAGGGTACTGAAATCTGTTCTCTCATTTTCTCTTTGAATGCTTGCAAGATAAGAGGTCACATTACCAGAAAACTCAGTCTGAGTCAGAGCAAGCAGCACATTCTCTTAGTCTCTTATTATCTTAAGAGTAGTTTCCTAAGTTCCAGGCTATGATACAGTCAGCTGATAAGAGAGAAGCTTGTAGGTCTAACATATTCCATAGAGCTAGAAGCATTTCTGATTCAAAATTAGGGAGGGGAAAATGACTACAAGAGAGGCACCTTTTAAACAGAAAAAAAAAAAAAAGAAAAACAAAAAGTTACTAGCATTACATTACAGACTGTGTAGGGAACTATACTACTGTACCATGAGTGGAAACCCAAAAGGAGTATTTTTTCCCTGTATTTTCATTGATGTCTAGTATTTTGCTATCCTTCTTAAAAGATTTCCTTTTTCACCTTTTGATCAACAACTGAGTGTTTTATGTTTGGTTTGGTTTTGTTGGGTTTTGGGGGGTTTTTTAGTTGATTGGTTCGTTGGCTGGTGATTTTTTTGTTCTTTTTTTCTTTTTTTTTTTGCCAAAGAAAACCTAATTTTTCATTTCTGAGCAGGGACTTTCATGTTCCTTTAAGAGAGATACCATTCAAAGAGAAAATGCATAAATTAATGGCTTACAGGCAGAACTGATATTATTTTCAACAAAACTACACTAAAACTAATATTTAATAACTTCCGCATTTAAAAATCAGTAAACTATGGAATTAGAAAAAATAAATTAAACCCTTTCTAAATATCAGTGTGCGTCTAGAAAGAGATAAAAAGGTTTTCATTGATCCAACATTCAGAAATGTTTATAGGTTCAACCCATAACAGAAAAACTGAAATCTGATTTTGAGCAACAGCGAGTGAACAAAATGACAGAAAAAAGAAAAAAGGTTTCATAAGGTCAATTTTTAAATAAGATAAAGTTTTCCATTGTTTTATTCCAAATAAATTCATGGTTCCCTTTAGACATAAATTCAAAATTTATCTCTTTAAAAAAATACAACAATCATAGTTGATTAAATCAAGAAATTCAATGCTATAAAAGACTAGGACTCATGCATTGATTATCATTTGCCAGCAGGCTATTAAGGGTTTTTCATTTAATTAATTATGTCCAACTGAATCACATTTTAGCAGTTATGTTACTTTACATACAGAGAGAATAGCTGTATGTTCTCTTTTTTTTTTTCTTTCAACTTTTCTTTTGTAGATAATGATTTCTTTTAGATTAGTTTAGACCTGGTATACTTGGTTTATAATTACTTATGTAGATAATTTTTATAGTGAAAAATCTTTGAAAGAATGCAAATATGAATATGACTTAAAGCAGAAGTGTTTTTATACTTTCTATATTTTGCAAATACATTCAGCAAAATCCTGGATTAATGGTGATATCTTTCCTAAGATTTCCTTAAGAGCAAGAGCAATGCAGCTAATACAGTTTATTACATGTCCCTTTCAAACAAAGAATTTCTTCAAAGAATTTCTATTCCAATTTTCTCTTTCCTTCTGTTAATTATTTATAGTAACTAGATAATGCAGTGTCTCACCTGTAAAGACAAATTTTTCAAACTGCAGTCTTTTAATCTGCTCTGAGACAAAATCCATGAATGGGGAATCTGAATTTTATATTGCCATAAGGTTTCTTTCCCCTTTTCTACAATGAATATTTGCAGAATGGAATTAAGTTCCTGAAAGTGAAAGGTTTAATAAAATCCAGGTGAAAGTATAAATGCAGTGTGTGAGTTTTCCTATTTGCTTAAGTAGGAAAGCTTGTATTGTAAGTAGACAGCTTAGCTTTTTTTTCTTTTTCTGTAGGAGGAAGGCAACAGGAAGAAAGAAATCAGTTCAGCAGAGTTTGCATCCCATAACTAAAATTTGTCATGATCAATATATTCTATTAAAATCACCTATTATACTACACTCTAGGGACTGAATGAAAATTATTAACTGCTAGCACTAAGAGAAGATTTTTTTTTTTTTTTGCTTCTTTTGTGGGTGGAAAGGTTGATGTCCTGTGTCCTGTACAGAACATGAAAAAATGAAAGTGTAAAAGTGCAAGTCCTGAGTACTTTCCTTGGAAAGTACTTTCCATAATGACCAACAGCTTTAAGTGCAGATTACAGCCACCCATCTACTCAGTAATGAACATGTTCATGTGTGTCACAGGCTGACCTGTGCACTACTCAGATGCACCCCTAAAAGAAAATGAATCCTTATCTGCATCCACCCAAAGGACCACTAATTACCTTTGGATACAGACAAAATAAGGGAGGTTGATCTGGGACCACATGACCAATGAAGCTGTTGGCAACTGGTGACACCCATGAGAGTCAGAAAGTGAAAAATAATGAAAATGTTAACACCTTAGAGGGAACACATCCATGTGTGTCCATCCCTAAGGAAGGCTGAGTTCCAGCAGGCACTGCTAGGCCACTAGCCAGGGCTGGGACACACACACTGCATCAAAGGGAGCATTCTAGACCCCAGTGCTGGTCACAGCCAGACCAGGACAGCAGGGGCCTGAGCTGGTGCTCAAGTGTATTTTCAGGGCAAATTCTGTTTAACGTCGTTCTAGTTAAATATTTGCAAAATCCTCAATATTAAAGTGTTTGCTACTATAAACCTTGGAGTGAACTGCAATGTTTGTGAGAAAAACTGCTCGCAAATGCATAATAGGAATGACTGAAAGCAAGTATAGCTTGACTGCTTTCAGAAAAACTTCTTGGTATATCAGGGACCTATGTTTTTGTGCTTAGTAAAGTGTTAAGACTACTGGATGGGAGTCATTAAATAACTCTGATGCATCTATGAGGAATCTGCTAGTAATGGAAATTTCTTGAATTTTATGTACCTGATGTTTTCAGGACAATCAGGGGATTCAGACCCAGCCAGTATGGGTTTAGGAAAAGCAGGTCCTGCTTAACCAACATGGTTTTCTTTTAAAACCAACCTGATTTCCTCTTTTGACCAGATAATTCTTTTAGTGGATGAGGGAAAGGTTTTAGTCCGCCCGGACTTCAGTAAAGCCTTTGGCACTGTCTCCCACAGCACCCTCCTGGAAAAACCGGCAGTCCATTGCTTGAACAGATGCACTCTTTGCTGGGAGGACTGGGCCCAGAGAGTGGTGGTAAGTGGTGATATATCCAGTTGGTAGCCAGTCACTAGAGGGGTCCCCAAGGCTCAGTATTGGGGCCAGTGCTGTTTAATAACTTTATCAGTGATTTGAGTGAGGGAATGGAGTACATCCTCACTAAGTTTGCAGAAGACACTGAGTTTAGCATTGATCTGCTGGAAAGTAGGAAAGCTCTGCAGAGGGATCTGGACAGGCTGGATCTATGGGCTGAAGAGAACAATATGAGATTCAACAAGGCCAAGTGCCAGGCCCTGCTCTTGGGTCACAAAAAGCCCCTGAAGTGCTTCAGGCTGGGGGCAGGGTGGCTGGAGAGCTGCCCATCGGAAAAGGACCAGGGGTGCTGGTTGATAGCAGATGAACTTGAGCCAGCGTGTGCTCAGGTGGCCAAGAAGGCCAATGACATCCTGGCCTGGATCAGAAATAGTGTGGCCAGCAGGATTAGAGAAGTGACTGTTCCTCTATACTGGGCACTGGTGAAGCTGCACCTCATGTGCAGCGTCCAGGCAGGAGGACATGGTCTCAAGCTGTGCTAAGGGAAATTCAGTTTGGATATCAGGAAGAACTTCTTCATGGAAAGGATTGATAAGCATTGAAAGAGACTTCCCTGTAAGGTGGTAGAGTCACCATCCCTGGAAGTGTTCGAAAAATGACTGGACATCACACTTAGTACTATGGTCTAACTGTAATGGTGGTGTTTGGTCATACTGGACTCTTGTAGGTCTTTTCAGTCCCAGTGGTTTAATGATTCTGTGTTTCTGTGTTGTTTTAAGTACTATTCCTGTGCTTAAAAGAATAAGCAGAATGGTAGCAGGGTGAATGTATGCCCATGAATACGTGCTAAACTGTTGTTAGGGTTTCAGCATATATTTATCTGATTACTCCAACAACTTTCCAATCTAATTTTTCAATTAATCTTGTATACAAAGACAACATATACCAGTATTTTAAATGCCATTAATAATTTGCAACGTGTAATAATAATGATTAACTTTTGGGTTTTTTTGACAGCACTGAATAGATTTTTTAATACATTATTTGCAAATATATCAGTAGTTTCTGGACAGAAGGGAGAAAAAATGTTGATCCCAAATAAAGGTAATAATCTGTACAGATTTAATTGTACTGTGGAAATGAGTTGTATGCATGAAAACCTGTTTGGGGAATATTTGATTTTTTTTTTAATCTATGAAAATATAATTTAAAATCAAATTTAATAGCTTAGGTTCTCAGAAATTTGGCTTAGAAGACTTCTTCTCTGCACAAATGCACATAGAAATGGACACACACACAGACAGTGGTCACCTCAGCTGTGAGCAAGCGTCTGCATCTACATCTACAAAGTGTTTGTGGAGCTGTACAGAGGTGTGATCTGGGACAAAACTGCTTGTGGTGGAAACATTTCCTTGTCCTTACAGTGAAAGGTTGTTTGGAGGCAACCTTGAACTTTCCTAATAAATCCTTAAAAATTCCTAATAAATTCCTTAAACATCCCTAATAAATGCATTGAGGACAACATTCTCTATTCTCTGCGGAGCAGGAGTTATTCAGTTTGAACATCTTTTGAATGCATCCATGTGTGTTTTAATGATATATCCTTGATACCTCATTGCACTGGGATACAGCTCTGTTTTTGTGATAGTACTATTCTGCACAATCTTCAATACCTGTCTGTGCTATTAAGACATTATCCAAACACAACTTGCAATTAGAGTGTATCTAAGTGCATTCTGTATCACATGGTTGCCACCTCTTATCGGCTATATAAAAAAACGCAATAAAAATACCTTATGATCAAAATGGAAAATATTGCTCAGATATAAACTTGAGTAAATGTAATTTCTTATTTTGGGAAAGAAAGAAAATAAGAGGACAGAAATCTTTTTAAGGAGCAATACTGCTTTTTAAATACTGGAACCAGTTTCTTCAGAATAGATCAAAAATATGTAGAATAATCTCCTAAGCTACAGATCTGGACTAAATAAATTGCTTCTAAACAGGAATTTACAAGTAAATAATTCACAGTTGAAAAACTTCTGTACTGGAAGTAAAAATTTTCCTTATAATGCTGGGACAATATTTTCTGAAAAAGAGAGATTGCGGTCAGCTTTTACAAAGGATTTTGAGGCATTTCCCCCTCCATCTTGGCAAGAAGCTCTCTTTAAAGGAAAAGAGCTTTAAAGGAAAAGAGGGAAAAATCTGTAGAAAATCTTTGATGGCACTTTCTTCTATAGAAAGTTTCTAAGCACTTAATAAGTTGTTTGGCTTTGTCTAGGTTTATCATTGTCTTTTTTGTATTTATCAGAGGTGGAGGTGTTAAAGGAATTTTCTATTAAGCATTTGTCATGCATTTGCTACTTAAAACACATGGCTGGAACTTTATTCACATGCCTCTTTTTTGAGATTTCTTATGTCACTTTGTAGAATGGCTTGTTAAGTGTCTATTTTTGGTAGGTGTGTCATAGGCTACCTAACACTTAGTTCCACATCCTGAACAATTTTCTATGAAACTTGTCTATTTATAGGTACTATACTGTACCCTGATAAAGAAAGATGGCAATGAAGCCAACTGGAAATTTATCTTTCTTTGTTCACTGGCCTTTTATTCAGTGATTCAGAACATCACAGGCGCAAAAGAAAAAAAGACTACTTGATCACAATAGCACCAAATTGTTCTAATTTCAAAAAAATACTCATATCTGTGCAATAAATAAATTACATATATCAATTATCTATAACAGTGAAAAATGTTTTAGACAATATTATGACATCGAAAGGGGAAAATATTGCTTTGGGATAAGAATTCAAGAATACTCATTCTCATATTGTAGATTTGGAAATATATATTTAAAAAAAAAAAATCTTACATACACGTTTACTATCCAGGCTCCATATAATCTGCCCTAAAGACTTAAAGGCCAACATTTTGCCTGCAAGTAGTCTTTAGGTATAAGAGAATTTTACATTAACTGATTGAAGCTGAAATGTTTTCTGAATCCAGTGCCAGCTTTGTAGAAATGAACTGAATAATTTTTGTCACAAAGAGAATAGCACATGATATTTTCACCTTCCTCAACTCCACTTCCCAAATTCCAAGATGCCTAAGAAACTTTATTTAAGATTTTATGCCAACAAAAGTTCATCTGAATGTACATTTCAATTAAATTCTATGTCTATTTATGTAAAGGGCTATTGACATTTTTGGAAAAAACCTATAGTATCTATAGGGTGATGAAGAAGCTACTCCATTTCATTTGGTTTCTTTTGTCATTGATTACAAAAGAGAGCTGACATCAATCTTACCCTGTTTCAATGAAGAAGACAAACTATGAAGGTCACTTGCATATGACATTCCAGAAACTATTTCATCCCATTGCAAAAAAAAAAAATATTTTTGGCACAGTACTGTGAAATCTTCTGGCCCTTGACAAAATGTTAGCACTAGGAAGTGCTGAAATTTTTTAATTTTGGGTCTTTTAGCCATGGCAGGAATTTTTGTTTCTTTTTGTTTTTTTCAGCTTTTTTGGTTTTTTTTTAAGGAAGACTGTTCAAGGATTGCTAAGAACAGCTGGATTTGGCATGGATAGCAGTCACTTTGTTCACAGCCTTGGTTTCTTTGTCACTTCTGCACAACACAATTTTGCCTTGAGCAGATGATCGTGTAAAACTACAAGGAACTTTTTTATTCAGCCACACAAGGAGTGGACAGAGACTTCACACTTCTGTCAGTTTAAGAACTAGATGAAAAACCTGGCAGCTTTTTCAAAGCTTTGTTTTGATCATGCTGTACTTCTAAGAGTAGATGTATAACAGACTCAGATGTTGTATTGGATTGAAGTAGCTGATACTGAGAGATTTGGGAAAAGGACTATTGCAAAGATGTTCTAGACAGTAAACACAGTAGTTGAGGACAGGATAGCCTCCTGTAAAGGACATTGTGTCCTTTACACTAGAACTGATGCTTTCCAGAGCTGATAAGTGGGAAGAGATAAATCCACTAAAACCCACTAAGAGCTATGTAGGATATGTCTCAAATACAGAGAGAAATATTTTAAAAAATGACAAAAGTCTGTGAGGACAAAGTATCGAAAGAGAAGGTGTGATTAATCAAGCTATGAATAAGTGTGTGAACATGAAATTGAATTAAAAGACCTATCCAGGAAGGAATCATTATACCTACAGTCTACTAAGACACCTAAATATAATAAAGGAGACAAAAACTAGAAAGCTCAAATAAATGCAGAAGGAAATATAAATATAATAACTATTGTTGAGATTTCTAATACTGAGATTTTTAAAATTTGATCAGCAATAAAACTAAAGATTTTATCTTTTAAACTAGAAGAATAGGCTAACTTCTACTTCCACGTCTTAGGAGAAATTTGCCATCCCCCAAAATCTGATTTAAATTGCATAAAATGAGCAAAGAGGAGAGACTAAACTGAATGTATTTTTTTAAAAAAAGTTTTTCATTAAATATAATATTCTTCTTGACTAAAATAATTTTATGTAACTTATTTTCTATTTTATTTCTGAGCAGTTTTAATAAAAATAAATTAATATATTAATAATGTGAGTATATACTAGAGCAAATTTTTAAAAAGTGAGGCAAAAAATTTTGCAGCTTGGTGACCAGAGCACTGAAATTATATCTGCTATAATACTGTTTTACACCAAATTAAGAAAATTAAACAGCAGAAACAGAGTACTCCAGAGTCCAGTATCTCAGAGGCTGCAGTTAAGATCTTGACTTTTACAATTGTTATTATATCTTTGCTCATATGGAAAAAGAGATGCATGTGACTCTCCCATACATGTGATATAATACCTCTCAGAGCTTTCAGAGCTAGTTAGGAAGGAGGCTCTCCCTCAAGAACTTCACAAGGAATTACAAAATCCTCTTGTGAAACCAACCACAAAAAAAATCCACAAGTTTACTTATTATTTTTCACCTTCTTCATGAGGCATTGGCTACAAAGTACCACACCTGAAATGTTTCTAGCAACAATGCAAACAGCATGGGGAGCAAACAAGAGGAGCTTAAAGTTTTGGCCCAGTCCCACAGATTTGATATCACTGGCCAAAGTAAAACCTGGTGGGATGAGTCCTGTGTCTGCAGTGCCCAGATGGGTGGGTACAGTTGAGCACTGTGTCTCCTTTTTTCCCATCATCCTGAACTTTTCATTTATCTACCCCACCTGAAACTTCCACACTTGATTTTTGAGGAGACTGTCTTCACCAGTTTGTTTAGTCTGTTGGGAAGATGCCCCGCTTGACTGACTGGGTCAGGATGGATCCAGTCTTTCACAAGAAGGCTTTGATCCTTTAAGAGAGCCCCATTGTTGAAGAACCTGAAGCCTTACTCAAGCACCAGCTATGTAAACTATTGTTGAGCCATAAAGTCTGCTGAGTCCTTCTAATACCCTTTCTCTTCACTGGCAGGAGTCAAACATTACGTGTATGCTGTTGAACCCTGTCCACAGAACTCTTTACACACATTTTGGCAATTCCCAGGTCACCCCATCTATATTGTTGGTACCTATGGGGAATAACTGTAAAACCACTGAGCTGGATGAGGCATTGGTCACCTATCAGGGAAGTCATGAATGCAAGCTCCCAGCAAGAAACAAACCTCTCCAGGGGACAAGTCTGGTCAGCAGGTGAGGGCCTCTGCCCCCTGCATAGTGGTTCTCCTGCTACCACCACACACTATTTTCTTTTTTGTGGTCCTGAGTGGCTCAGATTCAGCCACAAGGGATGGTGTTTGACAGTGTTCCCAGTTCCTCATCAGTTATAAGGGAGATGAGCTGATTCTGCAGCTGCAAGTCATCAGAAAAAATGATGGAACAATCCTGCCAAGACTCAGCTGTTAATCAAACTCACATGCAATTGTTCTGCAGAGAATAATTGGGGTCCTTTTTTAAATGGGAGGAGGGAAAAAGAATGAGAGAGATGTTAGCAGCTGATCTGGCTTGGATCTTGAGCATTTTTTCTAGGACAGATTGAAACTATAGTATACAGACAAATCTGTCAGTGCATCAAATGGAGGAAAAGGCTAAAAACAATACATAGACCTTTAGATAGATAAAGGTACATAGAGATTTATTTCATGTTAATGATCCATTTGCAGATCATGTTACTGCTTGATACATAGTAAATTGAGAAAAAATTGCTACAAGGCCTTGCAGTTACCTTGTTAGTTACAGCCAGAACAAAGCAGGGATGCTTTGTTCTCTGTGATACTGTATTCTATGAACTCCAACTACTGTATTCCCATGGTGCTTACAGAACACAATCATGTCTGTCTTATATCTCTTACAGACAGAGGTCATTGAAAATTTTAAACTCCCCATGAAATACCAAAGGCTTCAGCTATCTAAATACTTGAGATACACTTCAGAAAATAAAAAGGAAGCAAAAAAAAACTGTGAAAATAGGACGATTTCATTGCCTTCATCACGATGAAAAGAATCACTTGATTCATTATATTTTTTCAGGTTTTTCTAATCTATACTGGTGGCAACCTTAAATGCAACTTTAGGGACTGCCAAATAAGGTGATAAAAGTAATACAATAACCAATGTATTCTCGTTCACCACTTGCTTAGCTGATGGCAATCCTAACACTAGTGAATAAATACAGAGGTATGGGGAATTTTAGTAAGTAGGGCATTGCAAGCTGTTTCTTTTGCCCTATATTTTTTCCATCTGGTGTCAAAAATAAAGTGTAAAGAATCTCGTATTTCTTTCTGGAAGAGGGGACTAACTACTGGGATTGGTGAGATGCTTGCAATTCTGAAGGGGGTAAGAAAGAGCAAAAGCACACATTGCAATGTGTTTACCACTGTTCCTGAATGGGATTGTTTGAGAAAAATATTGTAGCCTTTAATAAGTAAAGGTTTTAAATTCACAACAGTTGTGACCTCAACACTGAAGGTTTGTGTGTCAGTTACCAGTAATTTAATATCGACCTGCAACACAGAGGTACTATTGACTGAATTAAACTGCATATTTGACATATGATTTCATGTTTCAATATGACATTAATTTGCAATGGCAAGAAATTTTGGGGATTATTTTATATACTTGAGAGCTTTGCACATTTTTATCCAGAAGTAAAACATTTCTACTTCTCTATTTAACTCCTGTGTTTTAAGCTCAACTTCTTATTTGATCTATTTCTGTACTTGTTTTTTGCTTGTAATTACGTGGCCTCAAGTACATGGCTAATATTATTGCATGTCATAGAAACATGATTTTTAGAAATATAATATGTTCATAGCTGTTTAGCCTAGTGGTTAGGATCTCAATTTACCAGAGGAAAATGGTCAGGATAAATTATAGTCTTTCCTGAATTTTGGACTATAAAAAATATTTGAAAGATTTTATGCGACATCTTTTCTTCACGGGGAGATAAACAGAATTAACTAGTTAGAGCTGAGCATTCTGGTTTTCTGTTGGTTTTTTGGTTTGTTTTTTTTTTTTCTATTATCTAATATGGAACAAGATTTTGTTATTAACTAATGCCTTAAGAAGTTTTAATTTGCTTATACTTCTAATTCTATATGGTTTAAATTTTTGTCTAGAAATTAGGGGAAACAAAAGTCTTCCAATTTTTCAAGATACTTTAAAAAATGTACATAAGGTTTCCTAAGTTTCCTAAGTTTCCTATCAAGGTTAATGCCAACTGCATGTATATTTGGGTAAAATTCATGCTTTTCTAAGGGTTTGGATGTTACATTTTTTCACTTGGGAGATGCTGGCCAGCAGAACTCAACCATCGGAAGTACCAAAAGACTCTATTAAAATGTCCAACTAATTATTTTTTTAAATTAAAATAAATTATTTATCCTCTTCCTCTGGAAAATAATCCTATTTTGTTACCAAGACTAGCCCAAAGAAGTTATCACTTGAGCATTATTATGGTTTTTTTTTATTACATCTCCAGTTGGACCACTCAGTAACTCAACTGTTATAGCAGAGACTGGTAGTGGTTCCATATCTGACAAAACAAGCACCCAGCTGCAGAATTATTTGATTCATAAGTGGTCTCAACTAAAGCTAAGAAAAAAATAAGAAAAGGCATGATATCTGGGACATAGCCACAACTAGTACTGTGTAACTGAGCAGTTGTACGAGAGCTGCTGCAGTCTTTAGTATTATTTCTCTTTTCTCTCTAATATATCCAACAATTCACCAGAGGTACATGAAGCAATGCAGACATCTATAAAACCATGTAAGTGATTTATAGAATCAGCCTTTGTGAAATACCAAGGATAATTGTGTTTTTAAACTTCTAGGAACTACAAATCAACATAGAACAACCAAAGTAAATTAAAGAAATTCTAACCAGAAATTCAAACCATGTTTTATGACAATTAGTTTGTGCTCACTCCAAAACTGAATTCTGCAAGACATCAGAAAGCTGGTAAGATATATTCATGGTATTTACTTTGTTCTGAAGAAGTTTCACCTGATCCAGTCCCCAGTGGCGTCACAGCAATCATATCAGCCATTTCACTACTGTCTTCCATTCACTTCTGCATCTCTCAAGCATGGTTTATTTCTGTGTCTCAGTCCTTTGCTGTCTACTTGCTCTGTCACCTAATTTAGTGAAATCAGGAATATTTCTTTATTTCTTAAAATTGTTTTGTTTAGAAGCTTCCATTCATTATTTCTTTAAGAAAATGAAACAAAACTGGATTTCATCTTTTGATGCAAAGGAGTTGATTAGAACCGGTGTAATACAATTAAGACAAATATTAAGCTGTACCTCCTGAAAATATATGTAGAGAATTTTGTCTACAGGCTAAAAGAGGAAAACCACAATACATATATCTAATACCTTATGAGTATCAAAAGAGCTAATTCTGCTAAAAAGCACTGTTACATTAAAACAGATAAATGGACCATTACTATGGAACATGTGATGGCACAGCTAAAAGCTATTTTACTACTCTAGCTATTTAACTGTTAGCTATTTAACTATTTAGCTATTTAAAGCTATTTAACTACTCATCTAAGGATTGGATTATTTGTGTGCTAATGATTTACATACAATCACTCCTATAGGAATACAAACTTAAACACAATTTTCAAATTAATAAATATTTGGAGAACTCTTGATGTTTCTAATGGAACATTTGAGATTACACAAAAAATGTATTTTGGGTGATCTTTGCTCTCAGCGACATCTTTCCATTAAAGGAACATTCTGTTGTACTGTTTAAGACTCAACATGTTGTGGATGTGGGTTTAAGACTCGACATGTGGAACCAGATCAGATTAGAGAACACAGATAATTCAGTTAAATGAAATGTAGTAATTTTGTGAGATTCCTTAAGTCATAAATAAACCATTTTAGTAATAGTAATGGTTTTCTCTTTTGCTAGGTACTTACACTTAAAAAGTAATTGAAGTGTTAAATAGAAAATAATTGTAGATTTCTTTGCATTTAAAATTCCTTTCAACAAAAGTTCAGTATTTTAAAACTTTTATATCATCAGTAACACCTGTATTAAGGTTATATTACTTTTTCAAGAATTATATAAAAGAATTTTTGGAGAACAACAACAAGTTTGCTAAAAATTTAGGGAAATTATGAGTATCAGACTTTTTGTTTTTACTGTTAAAACACTCTTTTTTTCAATTTTATTAACAGAATGGCAATGGTGATTCATCATGTGTAGAAAATGGTGTTGAATTAAAAAAAAAACAAAAACCAACCCACAGAAAATCTAGAATTATCTGATGGATATTCCATGAGTGCCCAGTGCTTGACAATTACAGACTTTCTGAGCCAAAGATTTTATTTTGACTATTGTGTTTAGCAGATATCTAATTGTTCTTCAAACTTATTAATATTTTTAGTTTCTAGACCATCGTCTGACAAGGACCTCCTCTGTTTCATTTCTACTTTATTTTTTCCTGGTGCTTATATTAAACCCATCAAAATGAAACATGAGTTCTCATTTTATGTAAGGTTATTGAAAGATATTAAAAACTTTTTCACACAGCCCAGAAAGAGACAAATTTTTTTTAAGATGCATACCTTTTAATCCACTGGAAAAAAGTGTTCTAAATAATAAAGTGAAACAATTGAGTTATATTTCTTTCATTTTTCTCTCCCCCACAAAAATTCTAAAATTATTGCAGATAAAATCTTATTAAAGGAATTATCTGCTAGATATTATTCTTGAAGAATTTTCTCCTGAAACAAACTACAGAAAAGAGGAAAGAGTTTTAGATTTGGGTCTTTTAAGCTCAAAAAATACCTAGAATTAAAAGAAGTTCCCTCATTAAAAAATTCTGGTATATGATAAGGAAAATTTAGAACTGTTAATTAAATGTTGTATAGACTTTTCTCATCCATTCTTACATTAAAAAAAAAAACAACAACAAAACCATAACCAAAATTTTTAAATGTTAAGATTATTCTAATCCTTTATAGGTTTTATGTGTCATCATATGTAAGTCATCATACAGCATCATAATAAAGGTTTCCCTACAGAAGTGTGTACTAACACGCTACGTAAAGGACATTGGTTTTTTTCATCATTTAAGGAGATCAAGTTAAATGTTTCTCTGAAATTCACAGCATAAACATTGTTATAAATACAATTTAGGGGACCCTTTGTATTAGAAGCTGGGCTCTTTTTCTATATGAAACCTTGATGACAATAAATATATAGATATATAAAATTGAAATATAATTGGTATATGACATCATGGTTCATCTGAACTGGAATTTTGCTTTAGGTGGGAATTGCTATGGGGTAGTACAGATACAATGTAAGGATAGGTACATACTGTGCACCTCTAGAGAAGAATAGGTAGTTGGCACAATTTGATTCTTGGAAATTTTGTTTTGTGCAATGTGTCTCAGTGAGGCAGTGCTGAGCATTTTAGTTATTATTTATGTGCACCTTTAGATCTAATAATTCTCCTAGTTTGGATAATTCCAAAAGTATCTTGCACAGTGCCATGGTGGCACATAAATTAAATTGGCCTTTTTAAATGCAGTGGAGATCTATAGAGACAGGTGGACAAAAGCTGAGGTATGGAAGAAGAAAAATGTTGATACATGAAGATATGTACCTTCTAAAGTTAGGGTATTATAGTCAGTCTGGACTTTCTCTTATAGGTTGTAATTTAGCTTTCCTCAGTTTTCTCTAAGGTAGTGTTGGTTCCAAATGCAAAGTAGCGTTGTTTCTCCTGTTTATAAGATCCTTATTTGAGAAAAACTTATTTTTCCTTTAGATAACATTTTGATTCAAATCACATTCCAACCATTAGAGGCATTTGCACACATTACTTTTAAATTCCTTTTTAGAGAATAAAAATATATATAGGAAGTTTAGTTGCTTGCAAAGATCAAATAGCATCTGTATTTCAATTTTGCTATATACATTCAATGAAAACAGAAGCATAAGTCTACAGAGTACTTTACAGCATTTGTCTTCTAGAATTTTCTTATGCTGCAGTGTCTTTTTTTTCTCATTTGAATTCATAAGTGTTCTCTATGAGGCCAGCACAACACCATAATTATTTATTAAATAATGTAGAACCCTACCAGAGAAAATACTTAGTACAGGATGACTATTAAATTAACCCATTTTAAGTGACCTTTTATTTGGCAGGCAATGCCTTCCAAGCAAATTAAGAAAAAGAAACCAGGAACAGCACAGTTTCTAGACCCAATAATATGGCTTGGGAGCAATAATAGTAAAAACAGATATTGCAACTGCTTCAATGAAGTTCATCTGAAGTACATCTGACCTTACTCCATTGCACAGGATATTAGTGCTGATATCTGTACTAAAGTTAATTCGAGTGAGAAAAAAAATTGCCATGTTATTGCTTAATCCTTTCTGATCCACCAAAAAACAATAGCAATTTCATTCTAAGGCTATATCTCACAGGTACTTTGCCATTCCTGTACCAAAATGCAGGGATGAATCCTCAGCCGTTTTCAGTCATTGCACTCCATTTAAGATAATGAAACTGATGTGGCAGGAATGTTACATTGATGGTAAGAGCATTTAATTTACCCCAAAAATAGGCATGTACCTTGCTAGTCATATACACTTTGGAGACCTTTGAAGTAATGAAATCTGATGTCATCACTATTGCATCAGAAAGGTGTAGTGCTATGCTCTTTCTTGGTTAGGGGAATTTCACCAGCTATATTAATGAACAGTAAATTCTTTCCTGTGGCCATTGCATCAAAGAGTTACAAGTTTGCCAGTTTATGACTGTTACAGTGCCAAGAACATTCATTCAATATAAAAATATGCACAATATCATGATTATGCATTGTCTCTCTTGGCAAATTTTTTAATATCTCATCCTGCACAATGTCCTAGTAATAACATACTTTTATCAGCTCCAACCAAATTAGCTTTTGCTGAGGAATAAAAGTATGAAATTGGTTATTCAAAGGAAAGGGCTTTGTCTTATTATTCTGGAAGATAGGCAACTGCTGGGATTTGGGATTTTGTTGATATCCTTGATATGATTTGAAGACTTCCACCTAGAGTATACTCTGACTTTGAAGACACTGTGAAGGTGCAAACATGGAATTAATTTCTGACTTAACAGCAACTCTGTATCTCTGTATTAGTGTGCAGTTTGAGACATTCCTGAAAAACACATTAATATCAGAGGCAACAAATATTGATAACACTGATATAATTACCTGTGACATAATTTTTAGTTAGGTAACAACTTGATTTAGAGTCAAATCTATTTTTAAAAATGCTTTATGAGTTTTATCTAATCTCATTTTCCTATGTTTAAAGTTATCTCTTGGCCAATACAAGAATCTCATTACTACAGAACATTTCATGTGAAAAAAAATAAAAATAAATTTATTTTGTATAATTAATATTCTTGATGTTCTTTTTTTTTTTTTTGGTAAGGGAACAGTCAATCTGAGAAAATTGCTTCTAGAAATTGCTTCTAGAAATTCAAATATTTTTTGATCACATATTTGCAATTATGTGTAACTAATACCTTTGATTAAGTCTAGGAAAATCTTTGCAGAAGTATTTGATGTTGAGAGTGAAATAAAGCTCTACTCAGTCTTCCAAAATTAGAAATCTGAATTTCTAAAGAGCAGTTTATTTTAGATATTTGAGGCAGGTTTCCTAGCCTGTTTCCTAAAATGTTATTTAGTATTTCTATTAAAAAGAGATTAAATAGATTTATGTTCAGCAAGAGCACATTTTTTAATAAACCCCACAATTTGTCCTCCATATAGGTGTAGGCAAAACTAGCTGACTCTTATTCCGGAATTTGAAAGTCCTTTGCTAACATGTGAAAGATTTAAAAGCCATTGTAACATAGATTAATTGTATTGTAGGTGGCAAAATTTATGCCATCTCCACTGTTAATTAGCAGTCCACCTTGAGTTCACCTACTTTGCTCAGGTGCTATAAAGGAAACCACTTGTCTGACTCACTGAATGCCTGAAGCTCATTGAGAGAGCTGCATTCCCTGCTCTGACATGAGCATGGGTGATATGCCTGATCTCTTGGACACTGGAACCATTAAGCTGCCAACTGCTGACAAATCACTCAGAGCTCACCTGACAACAAAAGGGATACTGAGTTCATCTCTTAAATAAAGCAATTACAACTGCTCTGTACTAATTATTCATTTCTGCCCAACCTCAAATATTTAACATTTTCATCGTCATGTCACTCTCTCCTGGCAGATATTTCCTCAGCAGAAGGCACATATTACCTGTGTTGTGTTGATGTTCATATTGTTCAGCACAGATTGATTGCAGGCCATTACAGTGGGATTTGTCACAGGGTGTCACAAAGGGCACAGATAGCTTATGAGACAAAAAACCCAGATCTATTAGTGATGAATCCTTGAAAGAACATTCATATTTCAGCAATTAAGAATACAAATACAGTTAAGAAATCAGCATTTAATATGTCAAGAGTGGTTCATGCTAATTGTGGATTATACATGAATAAACTGCAGCCTGAAAAAATTTAATTCAATGGAATTGTTCAAATTATATTTAGGGGAGCAAAAAACCCAAATTAAATACTGAAGAAAAGGAAAAAAAGTAGTCATGTTGAATGTCTTTTTCCCACCAAGAAAAGAAAACTAAACTTGCACTTGAAAAATTCACTTCAAGATAGCACAGAAAAAGTTGAACTAGTTGAAATTACTAGTTTGGGTACTGGAAGCAGTATTTCTGTACAATAGTCTTAGCTGGACCAATAATAGGCATATGACAGAGGAGTGGAGTGAATCAGGAAAGACAACCTACCCTGTGCTCCAAGCTCCTCAAAGGTCTCTGATTCCTGGTCCAGATAGAGTCAGCTCAGGGTAGCCAGCCTCTAGACAAATTGCAGCACACAACAGGTATGGGTTCCTTAGCTACTACTCACAGATTACACTGCCTCGGTATAATCACTAGCTCCCTCAGGCTCCCAGATGTGGGTGGAATGATTAACTAGGAATCACAGATAGACTCTGACAAAAATGCCACAATTTTATAGTACTGTAAGGGCTCCCCCCCTTCCTTGCCTCTTGGCTTTGCAGTTTCTTTCTGAGACTACCAGCATTTATATAAAATTAGGAGTAATAGAGAATGAGGACTGGAAAACATTTTTGCTGCATCTATTTGTTTAGCACGTGCTGGTTTGTCTCCCTGGTATCTGCATGTATTAAAAATTAGAGATTATAGAGAGTTTGAGGAGAAAAGGTTATGTGTAACTTTGTGTTGTTGTGCAGTAACTAAACTATCCTTGTAGTCTATTTTGAATATAATGCAACCATAGATTTTTGTAATTCTGAACATAAACAGCTATTTCATTCACTGTATGAACATGAGTCACTCCTTCATGATCACATGCATGGGTGCGAATGAGCTGTCATTAACAAACACAATACTCATAAAAATGCAGTAACTCAAATTCTGATTGTATTTATGAAAGATTTGTTGCATCACTTAGCAAGGTTATATTAAGCAAACTAAATCCTGTCTAAGAATTGTGATGTATTGACCTTGGTTGGATGCCAGATGCTCACCAAGCTATTCTATCCCTCCCCTCCTCAGCAGGATGTAGCAGGTAGAAAATAAGTTCGAAGAAAATTCATGGGTGAAGATGAAATCAGTTCAATTAAACAGTAGCAAAAACAAAAGACACATGTAGAAGAAAAGAAAAACAAAATAATTATTCTCTACTTCCCATAAGGAAGTGACGTCCAGGCACATTTTGGGAAGTAGGGTTTCAATATGCATAATGGTGGCTCTGGATGACAAACATAATAATATTGCCTATCCCTCATTCTCCTCCTTTTTGCTAGCTTTTATTGCTGATCAGATGTCATATGGTATGGAATAACTCTGCAGTCAGTTTGGGTCGTGTGTCCTGGCTATGTTCCCTTCCAAGAAGTTGCCCACCCCCCACCTACTGGCAAGGAGGAATGTTGGAAAACCGACCTTTGTGCTGTGAGAGCCCTGGTCAGCAGTACCTGAAATATTGGTGTGTTGTCAGCACCTTTCTAGCTACCAAAGCACACCTCCAAGGGCAGTGCTGTGAGGAAAATTAGCTTCATCTCAGCCAGACCAAATTCACAACGTATTACTGAAAAATTATAATAATACATTTCACTCTGCACATGGTAAAAAAAACCAAAAAAAACCAAAAACAAACAAACAAAAAAAGAAAAAAACCACCTTTTTTCAAAATAGTCCAGAAGATATTTAGATAGAGCAGAAATGCTTTCACTTCTCCCTGCTGCCCTCATTATCTATGAATACAAAAAAAACAATAATCTATAGTGTCCCTTTAAAGTATACACATCAATTTTCATTAATTTCACTTGGGGACAATATGAAAATAGAATGTTCATGCAGTGCAAATTTAGCTAGATGCTTGATTTTCAAGCTAAGATAACTAGCGTTGAGTCTATACCCAGACATGTGAAATGAAAAAGGATTTCTTGAATGATACATATGATAGCTCCTAGGCTGGTTTAAGTCAAAAATTAGGTGAAAAATACTATCCTTATCAGGTCCCATTTGGTCTGGTTATTGTGTTTCTTATGGCTGGGAAGACCCACTGCTCTGAGAGCCCCTGTGGAACTCTGTAGCAAATTAAGATATACTGCTTTCCATTGAAATTATATTTAAGTACTGAATTTCTTCATAAGTTTATATTTAAACTATAAATTCAGGTTTAATTTTTTTAGATTAGAGTGGTATTCTCTGGCCTGTGGGACCAGACAGGATGGATATCAATATGCTAAGACACAACAGATGTCATTGGGACACTTCTTTCTATTACACTTAAGACATTGTGGAGAGAAGGAGAGGTCCATAATAACAGAAGAAAATATTTTACCTGTCTTCAAAATAGGGCAAGAAGTATTAGTGAGGAATGAAGGTTGATTAGCTGAACTTCAGCTGAATTTTCCATAGAAATTCCAGTTCAGTCTATCTTAGTCACATAATGGAGAGGTAGGTTACTAGGACCAAGCATCATGGGTTTATCAGGAATAAATCTGCCAAGGCAGAGATGGGCTCTTTACTGAGGTAAATTATGAGTAAGAGGCAGTAGTTATGAAGAAGAAATAGTACGTTACAAGAATGACTTGGGAAAAATCTTTTTTTTTGCAATGGGAGCAGACGATGCATTGGTCAGGCTGCACAGAGGTGTTGCACTGTCTCCTGCTTGGGGTTTTCAGGAACCAACAGGCTACAGCCTTGTGCATCCTGGTCTGAATTGCATTTTGTACCTACTTTCATCAGGAGGTTCAGCTAAAGACCTCCTCAGACCACTTCCAAGCACAACGATTTGATGATTCACGCCCATAGCTTCCATCATATTAAGAAGAGGTTTATATAGGGGTGTTTTCAGGTAGTCTGCAAGGGCCGCAGTCAGTATCTTCAAAACTGGTGTCTCATAATTGATAAAGTGGAAGATTCACCACATCTAAACAGACCTGGGTAAAAAGTTAGGTTCTCAGTTTATTTTCTAGTTTTGCTTTCTAGTCAACAGAAGAAATGTAGTATTTCCAAAAGATATTGCATCCCACTTTTAAATATATATTTAAATTAAGTGAGAATAGATAATTCTCTCAATGTCCCTGTATGTCTTCATTTCCTGTAAAGAGAACAGATTTGGCTTAATTCCTCTGTATGCTTCATTTAAAAAGTTCTATTATCATAAGCAGGAACTACTGCCTAAGTTCATTGTCTTTTCTACACTGTCTCTGAATCAAACTGCATGTAAGCTCTGCCTTAATATGTTTGAATAACACACATTACCAATGAAACACAATAATACCAGCAAGAGTTATTTTACTTATTTACAGAAGAAAATATAATAGAATTTAAATACTTTTATTTTCAACAGGAGCTTACTGGAGCTGCAATTAAATATATGTTTTCATAATAAACTATGTTGAGGCTTATATTTTCCAAGTTATGAAGTGATTTGGGAGGAATCTGCCACCTGTCTTACTGTTTGCAGATCAGACATTCTGATGTTGCAGATATAAATCCAAAGTAGAAGATGAGTACCTTGATGTTAAAAAGGAAGTTGGTCCTCTGTCTCAGTTATGTCTATTCTTCTCCGTGTTTCTCAGCATTAGTAGCCTAACATCTAGATTTGTCTGACTTGCGGTCTGTGGTCCACTGACACAGCTGAGCTTGTGTGATGGAGCTCAAACTGAAGAAGTGTCTTGTAAAATCCTCAGAATAACACAACAGATTCCTTGTCCTGGAATAAATAGGTGAACATAGATCATATAATGTCCTGAGTTGGAAGGGACCCATGAAGATTGTTGAGTCCAACTCCTGGTCCTGCACAGGACAGCCAAAAAGTCACACAATGTATGTGAAGGTATTTTCCAAACACTGCTTGAACTCTTCTCAGTCTGGTGATGTGACCACTTCCCTGGGGAGCTGTCCCACTGCCCAACCACCGTCTGGGTGAAGAATCTTTTCCTGATATCCAACCTAAACCTCCCCTGACACAGCTTCAGTCCATTCTGTTGAGTCTTGTCACTGGTCACCACAGAGAGGAGGTCAGTGTCTTCCCCTCCTCTTCCCCTCATGAGGAAGCTGTAGACTGCAACAAGCTCCTCCGTCAGTCTCCTCCTTTCTAGGCTGAAAGGACCAAGATGTCTCAGTCACTCCTCTTATGGCTTCCCTTGCAGACATTTCACTATCTTCACAGACCTCCTTGGGATGGTCCTTAATAGGTTTATATCCTATATTGCAGTGACCAAAACTGCACTCGGTATTCAAGGTGAGGCCACTCCAGTGCAGAGCAGAGCAAAACAGAGCACAGCAGGACAATCCCCTCCCTTGCCCAGCTGGTGATGCTGGGCCTGATGCCCCCAGGACACACTTGGCCTCCTGGCTGCCAGGGTGCTGCTGGCTCATGCTCAACTTGTCATCGACCAGGAACTCCCAGGTCCTTTCCATGGCATTGCTCTCCCGCTTCTTGTTCCCCAGTCCATACATCCAGCCCCATCCCAGGTGCAGAATTGGACACTTGTGCTTGTTGAACTTCATATATTTGGTGTAAATGGCACTGATTGTACATTTGCAACAACATTTGCAACAGCAATCAAGACTGGCGGCAAGGCCAAAGTTTGAACTCCCATATCCAATGAATATCAGCATAGTTTGCAAACAAATAATACTATTATACTTGCAATTGGAAAAGTGACTTTAAAATTAGCATTCTAGTTGGTCTAGGGGGAGTTCAGTCTTATATCTCCAATTGCACAGTGTGCGCTGGACCTTACCCTGCTGGATTTTGGGCCAGAACCTGCGGTGATAAAGCAGGATATCTTGGCAGGGAAGGGGGAGGCGGGGAATATGCTACAGCATAACATGAGTTTTGGTAGGTCTGCGGTCTTCAAGTACTTGAAAAGGCAACTTTTGTGCTTAGATTTCCCAGAGCTGTGAGCAGGAATAGCTACACAGTTACAGACACCATGGTTGGTAAACACAGACTTTTCCTGAAACGGTAAGTATTATCATTTTGTAACAATTTTTTGCAACATTCAATGCCCTCATGAAATACAGAAATAAGATATCAAGGTCTCTCAACATTCTGTAAACATTTACTCTAAAAAGGACAACTGAGTGAATGGAACTATTCCCAAATAAAGCCTGTAGCATCAGGATTGCACTAAGTATTATGCATCTGTCTAAAAGAGGCCAGTACAAAAGGGGCAAAAGGATATTCAACTGGAATTATTTAGTTTTAAAGTGTGAAGTAAAAACTAAATTAAATTAAGTGCACTCAGAAAAATCTTGAAATCAAGATTTCTCAAAGCTGACTTATTAACACGCAATCTTAACAGTTAGAAGTAGTACATTTAATGAGTTACTTATTAAAAACCTCTACAGATCATGTTTCAATTTAAGCTCTTACTGCTGAAAAAGTAGGAAGCAGTGCATTTTAATGTTTACTCAGTGCTGGTTGCCTCCTCTATCTCAGTGGAAGCAACATCAAAAAAAAGTATGCAGGTGAATTTCTTAAGGCTTCTATTAATTCACAATTTATTTCATGCATTTAATCATTTGAAGCTGTGGTTTGAAAAGTTTCCCTATTTAAACATTCACATAATTTCTCTAGGTATTGCCATTTTGGTCTTCCAGCAAGTTATCCTCTCTTATCAATGTCCTTTTCTTCACCACTTTTCAGTCTGAGTTTCCAGAAAGGTATATATGTCTCTTGTCCCTCTAGCTTCTAATGACGAAACCTAAAATGAAAAGCAGTTTGGACTTCTGAAGTGCAGCATTGGGCTTTTATTCCCTCTGACTAAGGTGCAAAAATTTGTAAAAGCAAAACCAATGAAAGCAAATGGCAATATGTTTACTATATAATCAACTACTGAAATGGAAATATTATTACAGAGTACATTTTTTAATTCACCTGTTAATGAAGTGAAGAAAAATTTAGAAAATGGGACAGTGCTTTCTTGCTCTCAGACCAGGTGCTATACTACCTAAAGGCCATATGTTCCATTTATTACTCACTAGCTTTACCTTGAGCATCTTTCCCACAAAAGGCAGTCTGTGCAGGTATACTTGTGGAATTGGTTCCACAGGGATGAGAGCAAAGCTCTCAAGTTAGCTTTTAAACAAAGAGAGGAAGCAGGGGAAAAAACCCAGAAAGCCACTGCATGTAAACATAGTAATAAAGTTGAATTTCTTATTAATGTGGCTGTGGAACCTGGCAGAATTCTGGTACTAAACAAATACATACCGATCAGCATGGTTATTACCGACGTCTAACACTTTATATTGACTAATGACTGTTCATGAAGATATAAATTTAAGGTAAAAATAATTGCTATCAATAGATTAACAGATCACATTTAGCCTTCAAAATCTGTGAAAATCAGTTTTTGTCCTATAAATTAGGTGACTTGTGAAGTTCTTCCCAATAATGTGCTAGGTGCATATGGTGTGCAGTATGAAGTGTTTATTTGGGTTCTAACCAGGTTTAAAATAAAGTGTAAAACAACCAAAGGGAGTATATTTTTTGTACGGAGCTAAGAATTTTTTTTTAGCCAAATTAAACTCTTGATGTGATCAAAATCTAGCAAACATCTATCTTTAGTCCTGTTATAATGATATACATAGTCCAAATATAGAAAAGCTTCATTGGTAACAATATGCTTGCAAACTGTTACTCCTGAGAGCATACTCTGAGCTGCCCTGTTACTCTGGTGTTGTTCTAGCACTCCCAATATCCCTCTGCTCAACAGCACAGACTTCTTCACCCAGAGAGACAATGAGGTGTCAAAGTGAGTTAGCATCCCAAGCTCTGTGCTGGGTGGGGAGTGGTGTTCAAGGTGGAATGGTGACATTTCTTTCTTTTCATGACCAGCGCTGTTTTTCCAATGTTCTCGCACCTGATTTCCTCTGACTTCCCTCCAGCCCCATTTGGATCACAACCTCCCCCAGCATTGGGAGACTCCACAGGCAACAGCCTGTCCCGTAGTGCATGTCTGGTTTGACCAGTTTCATCCACCTCTGGCTGTCACAGAAGTATGACTCAGGTCAAGCAATGCTCTTGTGGCCACCAGATCTTTGTTAGAGCAGTCTGCCACCAGCTCGGGCTCAGGCAAGCCCTCCCAGGCACCAAGCACTGCCCAGCTATGCATCTGTTGACATTTAAATATAATGTGGCATAAATACTCTTGGTTGTGTTACATTTGACTACAGTAAGTAAAATGAAATAGATTGCATTAGTGGAATCTACGTAGATCATTAAAACTTTTACTTTTCACAGTTTGTGCCTGGCAAATACCTCCACAAGAAGAATAAGAGTCCCACTGTTCAGTGGGATTTCCGCTTGTAGGAGGTTTGTACTAATGTAATCTATTCAGATCATCTGCACAGTCAATATTCTCCTTCTTCAATCATTTTTAGTTGAACAATAATGCAAGTCCCATAACAGACAAGCAAAGAAGCATCACAGGCACAATTACCAGCTTGGCAGATGTAGCTGGAACTCTAATTAGGCAAGGGGGGGGGCCACACTTACTAATGAATATTGAGAGTAGAAATTAAGATTTCTGACATTGAAAAAAAAGTCATAAGTTTTGAACTTTATATCCTTTCTTAAAGAAAAGGGAATCTATAATTTGTAAATTATTGTCAGTAATTTGATTTAATTTTATATTTTTTATGTTCCTGTCTTTTTCAAAAGTTAACCCCTAGGGATTTTTCATTTCTCTGTACTGTTGTGGGCTGGCTATATTTACAGAAAAAAAGCATAAAAAATTTCCTTCTTGTTTTTAACACACAAAAATGCCTTCTCTTCCATTCTTCTGTATGATTTACCTTTTCTTCTTTTTTATTTTTAAAGCATTAATAATTAAAAAATGGCAACAACCAACAAAAAATGAGGGCTTTTACATCTTTCTCAAAACTAAAATCATTATAAAAATCTGTTGAAAAAGTTGTTTGTGGATCCCAAAATCTAAAAATGAGCAAAACATGAGTTTATTGTCCTTTATAAGTTAAATTCTAAGACATATATACTATAAATATTAGCAGAAATTAAAATTCAACATAGCATTAAGCGATATTAGATGTTATTTATACCAAGGCATTTTCTCTTTATTGTCTTTATCACATTCACTTTAAAATGTATAAAGTCCAAAACAAGGGAGGGAACAGAGAAATTGACTCTGAATGTGACTATCCAAAAAAAAAAAAAAAAAAGAAAAAAGAAAAAAAATTGTAACAGTGAATTGCTTAACTGATTTTACTGTACAAATCCCTGCAAATACTCACCTTTTACATGAAAGAAAAAAAGTCACATAATGCAATGATTTGCAGTGCTGCCTACAGCTACACCAAAGCCAACAGATTTTCAAAGGGAGAACAGGGAAGTGAGAATCACTCCCATGAGTAATGGACAGCTAAAGGGAAGAACTATAAACACTTTCTGTCTGCCACTGTGTTCAGATCTTGAAAGAAGTAATCGAGCCTCAAACTATCTTTCAGATGTCTGCAAAGTCTGCCTTGCAGTCAATTCCATTTTTCCCAAGAGCAAAAATCTTTCTTTAGAAGTGGAATGTCTACACTGCCACAAGCAGACTGAGCAAGCAATAAATTATTTTAGAAGTGAAACTGAATAACATAGGCATTTATGAATTATGCCTCTTAAGGACCTTATCTCTCATCACAGGAGTGCTGCAGACCTATGTGGTGTTGGAGACCTGTTGTTTGATGGGCACAAAACATCAGATACAGCTCCTTGGCACTTCACGGCCACAGCTGTACAAATGGTCTGTCTGACAGCATACACAGCATACACAGAGGTGATATTTATTGACAGCTTAATGCCTAATACACATTTGAAAGAGATATGTTTTACCACATGTGGTTGCATCAGACTGTTAGGTCTACAGTGTAGCACCTACAACTTTCAGTGAAAGTAATCCCTAGAACAGCAAGGTTGTATTAAGGCTGAAGGTGACATGAAGAATAATATTCATTGTAGCAGATCAGTGTGATTCTTATTTCCTGCTCCCCAGTTTCTGAAAACCAGACAATCAGTCCACTCAGAAGTGCAGTAGAGGCATATAAAAATCTTCTGTGGAGGCAAATAATATCTTCTTCAGTGGAGGCAAATAAAATCTTCTGCAAACTCCTAATGATTTTGCTGAAGTCCATATCACCATCATGGACCTTCTGTGGGTGTAAATGCTTTTCTTCCAATGTTTCTGTAATTTATTAAAGATAAGTGCCGATGAGGGGGAAAAGATGCATATTTGCTTAGGATCATGAAGACACTTTAGTCACAATCATTGAATTAAAAGAAATTTATTGAGATACTTAGTAGTAAAAGTTCTTATGAGAAACCATGTTACTCCATGGGCTGGAAAATTTTTAAGATACGATATTCATGCTCTCAAAGGCTAGTGATCAATTACAATTTAAGAATTTTTAAATCCAATGGTGTTTTAGTCTTGCATGATTAGCAATATGTTTGCAAGACAAATTTTTATGAAAGCTTACTGGGGAAAAGTTATCCATTACTACACATATATATAGGTATTGAATGCTTCTTTTATATTTATGCAATATTCACACTTGAGGAAAATAATTTTTAAATTTAGTACATAATAATAATTCAGATTGAGGATTCTGTAGACTGAAGAGTTTTGTATCTGAACCACTGGGAAGAAAATGAAGGTTGTTCCATAAAATCTTTAATTTGATTGTTTCTGTTTAAAGATCTCCTCTGGTAGACTAGATCAACTTTTTCCAATTACATGGTTTGAGACTTTGCTAACAGAAGAAAACATAAACTAATAGGATTATTTTAATTTTTTGAGAATATCACTTTCATCTTGGACTTCTTTTTGTCAAAAGAGGATGAATGGAAACCAGAATAATAGACCTTTTAAAAGTCTTTGATGTATTGTTTACATTGGTAGAACTATTGTTAACATGCTTCTTCTCTTTGATACTTTCTGGAACATGCCTAGTAAAATCAGCAAATTGATGTAAAGGGATCATTCCATCAGACTGAATTATTTAGTGATATGATTAGTTCTAGACATTGATATATATTGCTACATGAGAAAATACCTTCTATGATATACCTCATAGAAAACAGGACAAAAACTGATGGGCAAATATATTTAGTGTATTTAATTTATAGCTTCATTTGCAAGGGTAAGAAAGGGTAAATTGTGGCAACAACAGATACAAAAAGATCAGATGGGGAAAGAGATCTAGCAGATTCAAATACAATTTTTATGTCAGACTTTCATGATCTAATACATTTTATCTAAATATTCCTAAAGGTGTTTGATTTACAATTCACCACAATCTCTACAGAGACCCAAATAGCTATCAAATTTCATTATCGTCTATTGTGCTGTTATAATGTAATGCTTATACCATATTAGAGATTCATTTCATACTTTCTAACCCAAGCTTGTTGCTTCTATCACTCAGCAAAAATGTGATGAAGTTTTTAGGAAGTAACATCAGGTAGTAAGAAATGTCCTGAATTACTGTTATACTTTTCTCAAAGTAATCTTTCCAGGTCCCTGTTTTTCCTGCTTTTTTTTTTTTTTTCTCATGAAACTAAAAAATATGTTTATTAAAAATAGTACTAGCTGCATGTTCAAGCTGTGTACAACTAGAATTTGTGGATTCTTCTATTTTTCTTTCTGTGTATAATAACCAAGAAGTAGTTCTAACTCAGAGTATTCTGTGATTTTGTAAACCCAGCAGTCTCTAATGGCTACTGCATAGTTCTATCTAAATGCTACACGTTATTTTCTCAGTGTCTATGAAGCAAAATCACTTTAGCCTGCAACATTTTTTTTATATAAAGTTGAATTGCTATGGCCGACTTACAAACCAATACTCTGCAGTGCTTCTTCTCTGTTAATATAAAGAGCACTCCCTTTGACATTACTCCTAGTAAGAAAAATGTTTGACAAAAAAAACAAGGCTTCATTTAGCCTGAAGAAATGCAGAAAACAATGATTCATTTAAAGGTTTTCAAATGTCTTCTCCAAATCAAAACTGTTGTGATCTTAAAAACATTTCTAATGAAATCATGCTCATCATAATAGAGCACACTTGAAAACTGATTTCAATAAGCCAGGAAATTATTATGATGATCTAAACCTATAGTTACTTTACCCTTCAGTCTTTCAATAATATTTTTTTCAAATAGACCATATAAATATATAATGGAAAGACAAGTAAGGAAGCCACAGCTACAATTCATGTGACCTGAAAGGCTCTCAAAATCAGCTATTTCCATTGATAACTTAATGTTTTCTGGATTATTAAAAGTAGTCTATTTGTTTTCAAATGTCCAATCATATACTAAATAATAATACTAATAATACCAATAATACTAATAATAATATTAATAATAATGGAATCATTATTAATGTTTGAAGTAAGCAGTACAGAACGTATATTGTAATTATAACAAGGAATTATTTGCTTAAGTGAGTCATACTGGAGAATAAATTGATACTGCCAGGAAGTAATCACCTTTTATAGAGAAAAAGTTAAAATTATGAAAAACCACTGACATACTAATGAAAGCCTTCAGCCTCATAGTAAAAGATAAACACCTGAATATCTGTAAACAGACTCAATTTCTATATCCTGAGTTTTATAAAGGATATGTTGTATTTTAAATAGATCTGACATCTGTAAGAAGAAAAATGGGGTTTTAATCATAATGTAAAACCTTATGTAGTTCTGCAGACAAGAGAACATAAACTAAAGAAAACATCAAGCTTGGTGTTACTCTTACAACAAAGGGAAAAATGCTGGACTGAAATGTACAGTATGTGTAAATACAAAAAGTGCCATAATTCTTCAAGAAAACGCATGGGAAATCTGCCCTTTAACTCAACAAAAAATGTCATGATATTTGCAGGTTGGAGAAAATAACCCTTTGAAAATAGCCGTTTGACAAGAGCTATTTGACATATTGCTAAAACATATTGTTTTAATGTTTTTTGCAGTGTCATTTCAATCTCAAGCCATTATTCAACTATAGACAATGCAAGCTAAAGCACTGACTTTCTGGGAACAAGGATTCCAAGGCAACAGTGATGGCACAAACAGCACAATCTCATGAACCTCCAGTCCAGCAGTCACCTGGTACTAGCCTTTAAAGGATTTGTCCGTCTTCCAAAGTCTTCAGTGCAGATCTTTTATCCTTATGTGCCATAAAATAAATCCTTTGGCCTGAAAAAGGAAACTTTCATGAGAAAACTGTCAGTGTTTGGAGAAGACTATCATGATAAAAACAGATAGCCTGTAACTCCTCTGACAGTTAAAACCATACATGTTGTGATTTAACATATGATGGAATATACCTACCAGTAGCTCTTTTATACCTATGTCAATTTTTTTCCTCTTTTCTATTTCAATCCAGAGTTATTTACATCTGGATAGATATAATTCTCTCTCTAATACACACTATTCTTATACAATGCAAGGTTCACCAGATTTCACTTGTCTAAAAAGGGTTTGTTTTCAAGGCTTGCAAAATACTAGGGCTATTCATACAGTGAAATGAAGAAGTGATAGAATTTATGAAACAATAATAGAAAATAAAATATAATGTCTTTCTCTCAGGACAGAATTTAATTCGCACCACTCCTGAAAGATATTTAGCCAATTTGTTTTCAAATTATGTCCCAACTAGAGGCTCCACAACCTCTCTGCATTTTTTTGCTCACCTCACTTCAAAAGTTCTCCCATCTCTACAATATTTTCCATTACATCCTATTGTGGTCACTAAGAATATACAGAGTATTTCCTGTTGTAAGAAACTTTTTATGGACTTGAAGACCGTATTATCTCCTTTTCTCTCTCTCTCTCACACAGATATACATATATATGTATATATAATTCATTCTACCTTTACTCATGAACCTCATTTTTGCTACCTTTGGTCATTCTTGTTAATGTCCATTAGGTTTCACCTAACTGGTTTATATAATTCTTTAACTGGAATGCCCAGAACTACACAGATTGCTCTTCCTGGAATATTAGAGCTCCCAAGCATCACTGAAGCATTATTCATATGTTATTTTGGCATTTACTGCTGCTAACACAATGTGTGCAACACAACATTGATTCTTGCTTCATTTCATGATCAATTTCAACACTTCTGCAGCCTTACCTATATGATAAATTATTTCTATGCATTGATGTAACTAAATATTCTAAATATGCTACATGTGCAGTTATGGTTATTGACTATTTCATCTTTGGGACATTTATTCACGATTGTTTAAAATCTTGGGCTCTTTTTGGTTTCCTTCCTGTAACTGTAGACCTTCCCAGTTTTTTCTTTTAAATAAATTTTAATTAGCATACTTATGTGGTGTCCTTTTGTGTAACTGAATACTAGACCCAAGATAGTCACTGACAGAAATCCTTTCAACATATCCTTCTCTTCTGAAGTTGTAAAGATGTAATTCTTCAGTTCCATGGATGTAAACATGAGAGATTTTAAATAGAGGTTATATACTTATCATCTGAGTAATCTGCCTCACAGCATCTAGAATCTGACATATTGAAAGAGTGAGGGTAATTTGAATTAAGACATGGTTTGTTCCCAAAGAGACATGGCAAATTGCAAGATTTAGCAAGGCTACATCATATCAGGCTTCACTGAAATGCCAGATATGGTTAATACAGTGTGTCATAAACATACTGAATTCTATTCTCCTTCAAACGAATAAATCATAAATCATTCCTCTGTCACTCCACATTCTTACAGCCTATAAGCTGCAAAAGCAAAACTCTGTACATGTCAAATCTGTTTTTTGGTTGGCAGTCAGGGGACAAGAACTGCAGTGCATGAGTCTGGCTGAAGTCATATTAGATCATGGTGTCATACCCACAGGAGTAGCAGAGACATCGTCTGACCACTTGAAAAGGAAAGACTGTAACTCAGATTTAGTGGCCTGGAATAAGGTGTCAGAGAAACATCCATTCCAGAGAAAGTACTGCTTGAGTGTGCAGCAGGTGTAAAATGATTTTGAATCAAAATGACAGTATTCTGCTTTTACTGATTCCCATGTATGGCAGTTCTGCTCTGGCAATATGCTAAGAATAATATAATAATATAAAGACAAGTAAGAGCTACTGTGGAGTAGAAAAGCAAAAAGCCACATTCATTTAGCAGGCAGCAATGGAAAAGATGGAGATGAAAGGAGAAGAGGTGTGTGGCTCTAAACAGAAGCATGCCAGGTGCAAGTGCAGCCGAGGGTGAAATATTTCTACGCAGGATAGCAAAGTGAAAGCAACAAGGGTAAGTGCTGTAAATACCTTAGTCCTATCACAGTCTTCATGCTGAGTGTTGCAGAGAATCAGTCCTATTATTGCAATTTTTCTGTCATAACCACCACTATACTGACATTAGTAAAAGGGAAACATTTTATTTTTGAGATTAGATATAATCTTCACTGCAGCTATTTTCATAAACAAGAAACAGAAATTCAGGAGCATCCTGACAGTTCCAAGGATGGAGCAAGACAATGACATAGCAGCAGCTCCTGAATATAACAGAAGGAATCACATGGTGTTTTGCTATCTGAATATTACTTCTCATTAACACATATTGACTGATCAAAGAAATTCATGCAGCAATTTTCATAGGAGTGGAGAAGCAACTGCAAACCATCAATTTCATCATCTAGAGTTTATCAGTAGATGAAAGTGTCTATATGTATTGCAACTGCCTAGAAATTCTAGGAATCGGTTTAAAAACAACTCTTAACTGAGAATTTAGCAGTAACTTATACTATGATAATGAAAAACCAGCATGCTACCTTTGATGGTCACAGAGGTTCAATAACTCAGACCTCATTTGAAGTCTCAGCATGAGCCTGAGACAGGTCTGAAACAGCCTCACAGAAAACACTGCTAAAGTAATACCAACATTTTATGAACCCTGTTTTGCTCCCCTGGAGGTGATACTGTACCTTCATATATTCTGTTAAGAATATTCAAACTTATTATCTTAGTGGATTTAATATCTATTATGCTAATTTAAAAATTACCATGTTGTAAAAAACTTAATGTCTTCAGCTGTTCTCTCCACCAACTGTTTAAAAAGCATGTCATGGTTTAGGAATGGCACTCCCCAGTTTAGTGCTCCCACTGAGACCCCTCAAGCCTTGCTGCCACTCACTTTCTCCCTCTCTCCCTTTACTTTGTGGCAGGCTGTATAGGAAAGCTGGAGACACAAAGGGTAAAGATCAAGGGCTGAGAAAAGAACAATTTACTGGAAGTGGCAGTTAAATAAGAAAACTATCAGTAACAGCAACAATAATAATAAAAGTATACAAGAGAGAGGAGAGTGGTTCACATGCAAAATGCTCAGCACTGGTGTTACCCTACCACTCCCTCTGTCACACTCACTCAAAGGAAGGGACCCCCTTTTCCCAGAAGTGACTCCCTTCCCTCTGCCCCCAGCAATGACACCAGGTGGTACAGAATAACCTCCAGGGCCTGGCCAAGCTCCCTCCTGGCTGGAACCAGGACACCCAAACTCAAAATTGACATAGATCACGACATAACATTGCATGTCGCTATACCAACTTGATTGAATATGAATAGCAGACTATAGGCCCTGAAAAGCTCTAGCATTTCTAGGACTAAGTTCTATACTAGAATGATTTTATTATCAATTTTTCCCACCTGAGATACAGATTAATTTTAGCTACATTTCCTTTACTTCTAAAAAATTTGGTGTTTCTTTTTATTTGGATTGTGTTGATTAATATAAGAGGGGTTCTGGAAAAACCATGTAAATGTTACTACATTTAAACAGGAAACAGATGGCACCTAACTGGGCATGCAGGTGAGGAAATTTGTGTTATTGCTTCTCTCAAGGCTAATTTTGGTCTGCAATACCCCTTTGTGGTGAAGGGAAGGAAGGAAGGAAGGAAGGAAGGAAGGAAGGAAGGAAGGAAGGAAGGAAGGAAGGAAGGAAGGAAGGAAGGAAGGAAGGAAGGAAGGAAGGAAGGAAGGAAGGAAGGAAGGAAGGAAGGAAGGAAGGAAGGAAGGAAGGAAGGAAGGAAGGAAGGAAGGAAGGAAGGAAGGAAGGAAGGAAGGGAAGGAAGGAAGGAAGGAAGGAAGGAAGGAAGGAAGGAAGGAAGGAAGGAAGGAAGGAAGGAAGTGGCGGAAGGAAGGAAGGAAGTGGCGGAAGGAAGGAAGGAAGTGGCGGAAGGAAGGAAGTGGCGGAAGGAAGGAAGTGGCGGAAGGAAGGAAGTGGCGGAAGGAAGGAAGGAAGGAAGGAAGGAAGGAAGGAAGGAAGGAAGGAAGGAAGGAAGGAAGGAAGGAAGGAAGGAAGGAAGGAAGGAAGGAAGGAAGGAAGGAAGGAAGGAAGGAAGGAAGGAAGGAAGGAAGGAAGGAAGGAAGGAAGGAAGGAAGGAAGGAAGGAAGTGGCGGAAGGAAGGAAGGAAGGAAGGAAGTGAAGGAAGGAAGTGGCGGAAGTGGCGGAAGTGGCGGAAGTGGCGGAAGTGGCGGAAGTGGCGGAAGGAAGGAAGGAAGGAAGGAAGGAAGGAAGGAAGGAAGGAAGGAAGGAAGGAAGGAAGGAAGGAAGGAAGGAAGGAAGGAAGGAAGGAAGGAAGGAAGGAAGGAAGGAAGGAAGGAAGGAAGGAAGGAAGGAAGGAAGGAAGGAAGGAAGGAAGGAAGTGGCGGAAGGAAGGAAGGAAGGAAGTGGTGGAAGGAAGGAAGGAAGTGGCGGAAGGAAGGAAGGAAGGAAGGAAGGAAGGAAGGAAGGAAGGAAGGAAGGAAGGAAGTGGCAGAAGGAAGGAAGGAAGTGGCGGAAGGAAGGAAGGAAGTGGCGGAAGGAAGGAAGGAAGGAAGGAAGGAAGTGGCGGAAGGAAGGAAGTGGCGGAAGGAAGTGGCGGAAGGAAGTGGCGGAAGGAAGTGGCGGAAGGAAGTGGCGGAAGTGGCGGAAGTGGCGGAAGTGGCGGAAGTGGCGGAAGTGGCGGAAGGAAGGAAGGAAGGAAGGAAGGAAGGAAGGAAGGAAGGAAGGAAGGAAGGAAGGAAGGAAGGAAGGAAGGAAGGAAGGAAGGAAGGAAGGAAGGAAGGAAGGAAGGAAGGAAGGAAGGAAGGAAGGAAGGAAGGAAGGAAGGAAGGAAGGAAGGAAGGAAGGAAGGAAGTGGCGGAAGGAAGGAAGGAAGGAAGGAAGGAAGGAAGGAAGGAAGGAAGTGGCGGAAGGAAGGAAGGAAGTGGCGGAAGGAAGGAAGGAAGGAAGGAAGGAAGGAAGTGCCTAAGCAATACAGAGAACATTTAAATGGGAAAAAAAACCAAGCAAAACTAACAACAAACAAACAAAAAAACCCCCAAAAACCCAAAAAACCCCCAAAAACAAACCTAAAAAACCACCAAGAACCAACTACTAAATAAGAAAAGAGTGAATGCAGGCATTTCATTGAAAAGAGAAATTTAGCTGTCTAGAACTGGTAAAAGGGTCAGATCCTGATTCAATTCTGCATGCAACTTCCTTAAAGAAATGTTCCTCTTTAATTATCTTTTTCTTAATTTAGCCTCTTAAAAGAAAAAAAGCTGTTGTTTTATGATGTGTTGATAGAGGAAGAATAGAGAAAATATATCAGAGTAGTAAACAAAATTCTCAGATTTTTCTATCAAAACCCTGGGGTTTTCCTTAGTTTCCATAAACCAGAGAAATTCACTTCAAAGATGGAAGAAGAAATTCATCATGTGTCTGTGTTAATATAAGGCACTGAAAACCATACAAAAGTAAGTAGGGATAAAGGCAACACCACACAAGCTTTTTAGAAAGAATGCTAATATATTCAAAATCTCCTAAAACACTAAAATCAGTCTCATTTTCCTTTGCAGCTAAATGACAGAAGTGCTCAACCCTTTATAATTGAACTGTCAGTGTCATTGAACTGATCATCTTTTAAAAAGGTGTGCAGTGCACTAAGAAAAGTTTTTTCAAGGTTTGAGATCCAAAAATGATATTTTTTAGAATGTCTCATCTACACCACAATAAGGAATGGAAGCTCCATCCATGTGAAACATTCTTCAATATGTAGAATTAGTGATCCAAAAAGTCAATGGATTTGAATTCCTATCTATATTTCATTGCAACTTTGATGATGCAAAAATTAAATCAGTTCATTAGAGTAGCTTTCCACATGTACATTAATACTTCAGGAGATCATATCAATATCTATCTGTGTGACAGACCTTAACTTACTTGCATACCTAAAAATGTCTTATTCTGTAGCAGGACAACACAGGACAATCCCTATCCTGAGTCACATCAAGTAGCAGTCATTTACCATGCAGTGAATCTCTTTCAGTCAAAAGTTCACATCTGTTACACCTTTTAAATTTTTTTCCTTCTGTCACTCTCTCCCTTGGGATTTAGAAATATGCTAGGGCAAGGGCCAGGAGGCACTTTTGTGCTCTCTTTCAAAAGAATAATAAACTCTGATATGCAAAATAAATATCAGTTCTGTCCTGCAAATTGTCCGTACCTGAAAGCTCCTTTGCTCCTCTTGGGCTATCATACTCCAATCCTCACATTTCTCTCCTGCCTGCAGGTCCCTTCAAGGGAAGAGAGCAGTGGGGCCAGGTTACCAATCAGCTACTGTCCTACTGAACCAGCACTGACTTGTTGAGCAGCAAGAAAAACATAACCAATCTATTCCAACAAGAAAAGTATCACTTTAGATTTTTGTCTTGAAGTGTGCATGACCTATAGGAATTGTGTGGGAAATGGTCAAGCCCTGCATTTTTTTTTTTTTTTTACAACAGAGGAAGATTTTTATGCTTTTAGATCTAAATGTTTTTCTACACCATACTGCATTTCTACAGTGTGATGTACTCAAGCTGCTTTTAAACCAGCTTATCAGAAGTGTTTATGCACATAAACATCTGACAGCAGACAGTAGTCCAAGAGCAGCACATACTGACATTTTGTGAAACATCTTCCAAAAACAACTGCTTTTCTAAAACACATGTGTAGATTGCTTTAAAATCTGTAGAGAGCAGGGGAAACTGTTTACTCTATGTGATCCAAATTTAGAGTGGTTTTAGACACAATTATCCTTTGTACAAAGATAAAGCCCTACAAAGAACAGCAAACCCCAGTATTTCACTAGCCTCTATTCATCTTATCTAAAACCTGCAATTTATATGGCTCACCAAATAATCAGTACTTTTGCTTTTGGAAGGTATTGTTGGCTAGGTTGGCTAGTGCCACTTTTGAGAAATCACTGCTTAAGACATTGTTAAAAGAAGACTTTAAATCAATAGAGTAGGAAGTGCCAGTTGCATATCAAAGAGAATCAAGAAAACCTTAATTAAATATAGGCACCCAGCAGGCACTGTGGGCCTGCAGTGCAAGCTTACACTGTGGGTAGAGCATTTTATAAAAGTAACTCTTCTGTTCTGGTCCTGCACCCATTTCAAATGTTTCAGATTTACTCTACCTGCTCTGACCGACTTTATACCATGCCTTCTTATCCATGCAGAAAATATAGTATTTCTGTCCAAAAATCTAACATTCAACCTGAGTAAAGAATTTTGTTCCTGAAAGTTAATGTATTCTAATGAACATTTTATCTCAAGCAAATAGTAACTTAAAAACTTCAAAATCTTTGGTTCTATATCTCTTAGGAAAAATTCCAGATAATAGAAAATAAAATTATTAATTTTTATTAATTTTCTAAACTACCTACACATGATTTCTGTAGACATGGCAAAAATATTTTCATAGAGATTCACTAGATTGTTTCATCCCAATTAGCATTTTGACTTCTTTCCCATGCAATTGTCCTGCTAAACAGTGCAAGGCAAAAAGTAAAGGCTCGCCACATGCTTGAATGAAAAATTTTGTCAAATGTCAAATAAACTCAAATAGATAAACACAGACGAAATACACACATCTAAGCTGAAACAGGTGACTTTAACAGTGAAAAAACCCCTTCCATGTTGGGCCTAAAATCTCATTGTGCCCAGAAAGAGAACAAAAGAACACATCATACATTGAGCCAAGAGTTTAGTATGTGGCTAATTAAGTTCTTCACAGAAGAGTTCAAATGCAAAGATTAGTTATAATTTATCCAGTGTTAATGGTGGCAGCATAGCTCAAATTATGTAATTATTTTAAAAATTTTTTTGAATTAATAATTTAGTTGATGAGTAGACTGCTCATTATTGTTAGACCTTTATCATATATGGTTAAATACGATGCAGAGCCTATAGCAGTGTCATTGAAAAAAAGAGCTGAGTTCTTTTTGAACTCCAGGTGTTTTTACAGTTATAGCGGTTTTGCTTTTAACTTGTTTTCAATTATAACATTTTTGAAATATTATTCAAATTCAGCAGTTTTGGATTAAGGAAAAGATAGAGGAGGAATAATGGAGCAACTATGCTTAGTAAATTACTGTGATAGTCTGTGGGGTTTCGTGCCCCGGATTGGGGTGACCCCAAAAGATGGAAAAGTCTCTCCTCCAACCTGTGCTTTCAAAGAAAGACTCAGTAGTCTTCTGTTGTCTGTTCTCAAGGTTGTTTATTGTTGGTTATCTAAAAGATTCTTCTCCTGAACTGCTGTGGCCTGTTCAGCAGGTCAGACAAAGGCACACTGCCCTCCCAGGGGGCTGGTGCCATCTTTTATATCATATATTACGTACTACATGTTTATACTTTTTCCCCAATACCTACTATCTATATTGAATGGTGACTTTCCACTCTAAACCAATCTGTGAGTGCCAACATCACCAAAGACATGGAGGCTAGGAAGGAGAAAGAAAGAGGACAGGGCACACCCAAATCCCTCCATCTTAGATCTCCTTACCCCCATGTACAAAACTTGGACCCCTGCGTACAAGGCTTAAAACCCCCCTGTACAGCACTCAAAAATCCTTCCTTTCACTTCATGATTACTTCTATTATGCTATCTAAACTTGTGTGTGTGGCTTGTAATTCTTCATACAGAGTTGGTAATTTGCTCCATGGGCTAAGATCAAAACCCCACGTGTCTTTGGATGCATGCCAGGGTCTCAGAGCCCCCTGCCAGCGGCTCTGGCCATCCAGGACACCCAGAGGGATGTCCTTGGTTCCCACAATAGTCATTAGAGAAGAAACTTCTTTGATTCCTACTCCACATCCTGAATAACACCAGTCTGAACTTTAGTCTGCATTTCCTTAACCAATGCCACAAGACCCACCCAACTGGACACCATAATCTCTCCATTCATTTCCATAAAATATTGGTAAAATCCCTTTTTTTAAAATTTGAAATGTGATTAATGACAGAACTAACTACACCTCATGAAAGTTACAACAAAAGAAAACAAAAAATGTCATTGCAAATGAAACATTAGAATCTTTCCTCATTTAGTTGCAAAAGTAAGTGTAACAAACCAAGAGATGAGATTCCCAAAAGAGGACAGAGGTCTTCTGAAGTGGGTGGATTTTTCCAATGATACTGCAAGTGCACAGTATCTAAGTGACTATAACATTCTAGAAGTGATGGAGCTTAGGAAATTTACTGCAGCACAAATAATCAAGTTCTACTTTATATCCTCATACTGCTTGCTTCCCAAAACTGGGCTTCCATTGCCATAATGAAATTTCTCTATTTGAGTATTACAATGAAATTACTAACATTGATCACCCTGAAAAAAAAGCAGAAGCAAAACTGTATTGTTAGTGAATAATATCACTGTCTTCCCTTTTTAAAATAAGTTTTAAATAACCTTAACATTTAGTTCATTTTCAGAATGAGTTCAGAATTTTATTTATTTATAATATTTCCTTTATTTCATTCTCATCTCTGGAGGAATTAGGTATTTCAAACTCTGTAAGAGCAGTGTTCCAACTTTAGGTATAAAAAGTAATAGTGTAGTAGCAAATTCTTATATGGAATTAAAGAAAATAGCAGTTTCTACTACAGGTAATTACATAAAGTTAAGATTATTGTATTTTAACAATGGTATATAACTACTTTGAAAACAGGGTTGCTTATTGTAATGATGAATTAGCATTTAGGAACTTTATTAAACTATAAGATTGTAATTCAATCATAAAATAAAACAATATTTTATTTCTTATTCACACATAAGATGGAACAAGTTTTCTGCACCTCAAAATACTCAGGTACCTTAAAAATATCCTGATTTAATCTTGTTTACAGAGAAATGGGAGTTTAAAATCAGCTTACCTTGACATATATGCAAATCTTGGAAAGCTATGGAGATTATCTATTCCTTTATGCCTGTGTTACATCTCTGTTCAGGTCTGTACATTAAGAATGGATTAATTTAAATAATTTTAAATTCCATATAGTCTCACACTAATTTCCAATGAGAACTGGGAAGAAAAAAGTGTTTTTTATATAGTACCTATTTGTACAAGGAAAGGTAAATGCCACTTTATTATCTCCTTCCTTTGCAAATGTGTATTTAAAACAGAAAAGTTTCTTAAATACTATACTCTTTTTGTTCCTTCTGGCCTCCTACCCACAAATGAACAGTACAGATTTAATATTTTATATTCACAGTACACTTTCCACTCTAGTAGGGCAGGAAACATAATTCTGAGGACATATTTTAATATTTAATTTCAGCTGAAAGTAAACATAAGAATGTAATGAAGTTACCTGCAAAAAAGTCATGCCCCAGCACCCTCTTTATTGGCTTGGAGACAACTGGCATTGCCTTGCCACACAGCAACAGAGTAGGCTTCTGTGTCTTGATTCAGGACAGCCCAGCAAAGACTCAGGGAAACTAATCCAGAATATAAAGAGGGTGCAAACTCCCAAAGAATGCAATGTGCAAACACGCTGGATAAAGCCCTCAGTAATTAAGTTAGTGGCTTCTCAGACACCGCCTTCTGAGTGTTTTCTGCTAAACTTAGGATATACTCTTGCAACTACCATGCTTCGTTCTTCTTCTTCTGCTGCTAGGAGACAACACATTTTCTGATTTCAGGGCTGTTTAGAAGGTGCACTCCAACAGATGATACTCATCCTTCATCAGTCCATAAAATGAACTATTGTTATAAATTTCTCTGATTCTTTCCTTACCCAGAAACTTTGCCAGAAGTTTGCTGAAATACACTGAATGCAATGTAGAAAAGGTTTCAGCAACCAGTTCTGTCTTTGTTTTCATAATGCCATGACACATCAGTAGAGTGGACGAAAGGACAGAATGTCACACAACAAACCTGAACACCATGAATCAAGAGAATATTTCAGGAAGCAAAGGGATATGAGTAGGAGGAATGAAACATGAGTTAACAGTAAGCATGACTCAGATTCACAATAAACTGTATTTGACCTTAAAAAAAAAAATCAAAATTTCAGGTTCTAGTATTCCTTAAATAAGATTAAAAATCTGGGTTTTTAGGTATTGTATCTTTCTCTTGTACATGGTCATACATGATGCAGCTGGCTTAAGCTATGTGCTCCATACAAAGTGCAAACATACTTCTGTATTCTGTCCTTGATACTATGTTTCACTGCTTGATGCTGTATTTTTCAGAAGACTAGAAAATATGCTAACCTTTCCCAAAAAAGATACTGGCCACTAATATATTTGCCACAATATCTTTTAATTCTGTATACTATTGTTCCAAATATGCCTGGTGAATTACTTTCAAATAAGACACCTCTAAAAGGACATTTACAGACCCAAAAAGATTAGCAATCTTACTTGGTTTTGTATCTGATCAACTTTACATAGGAGTTCTGGTTTATTAAAAAAAATAAAAAATTAGAGGTGTAGATTACATATAATAAAAATAAACAAATGTATAAAAATAGAAACAGATTTCTTGCTAAGAACATTCTTTCATAAAGAAAAAATTAATAACATACAATCTTAACTAGCTCTTGAATAAGGAATATTTTCTTTCTCCAAAATAAAGAAGATAGTGATAAGACCTTCTCTCCAGCCACATTGCCCTTTCAGGATGAAAATAGGAAAATAAGTCTTTGGTAAGTCTTATGCCACCAGTTATAATTTAAGCATAAATCATTTGTTTTATTTCTTGAAAATAAAAGATGATACAAGCTTATCCAAACATCATCAGAAATATATCCTTAGCATATACTCATCACTTTGAAATGAGTTTATTTTAGAATTTAAGCTTCAAGTTAAATAAGACTGAATACACACATTAGGACTTGCAGAGGTTTACAGACACCTCTTTTTCCACTTTGTGGTGAGATTTACCAAGGCTGCACATGCCTCAAGGCACAGAACATGGTAGACTAGTTGAGTGTCTTCCTAAAGAATTACTGGAACAGACACGGGATTTTACTGAATTACTGGTTTACCTAAAATTCCAGACAGCATTCAAACATGGGTATTTTTGAATATAGTAGTAGTTGAATACAAGGCTTTAATTTGTCTCATAATTACAGGTTTTGCAACCACAAACTACAACTACTAAAAGGAAACATCTGGAAATGCAATAATATTTTTTGAGACATAATATTAGAATGCTTGCAAACTAATATCACTTTGCTCATATTGAAAATCAAAGGCTCCTGTACATTTTACTTCTTTTGGAGAAAGAAATTACCTGCATTTGAATCGTATGCATGCTATATATTCTGTTTACAGGACCAGGAACATTTGTGAGATCCATAGGGAGCACCATGGTGCAAATAAATTTCTGGTTTTGGTTAGCAACTTTCAGACCTTAAAAGCACCATTATGGTCAGATAGTATCACAGTAAGAGCACATGCAACAAATTAGGAAGCACACGCAAGGAAATTTAGGAAACAAAAAATAGCAAAGAATATATTAATAATTATAGTGCTTCTAAAATAGTGTTTGCTTTTAGGAACTAAAGAAAAAAACATTAGCACTTTAGTTTCTTTTTCTTTTAGCTGTTTCACATAATGTGAGCAGTGTGGATCTTAATAGTATGATTATTCCTCTGTGTTAGAGGTTTCTCAAAGGGTTATGGGGCACTATAAAAACCATGAAATCTCCAACCATTCAAAAAAACATGCCAAAAAAAGGAAATCTATGAGAGTACTTAGAATACTTATCATTTTTTAAATGTTTGTGTGTCAGAATAAGACCGCAGAGGCATTATATTTTTACCATTTTAATGCATAGCACATGTTTTGTAAGTGGCTGTTTTGTATTCTGGGGTTAAGAATATTCAGGAGCAGATTCTACTGACAAATAATTACAATACAAAAATTAATGTTCTAGACAATCTTTTTCTTGCAGACTGACAAGTCCTTTAGAGTTCTGATAAAGAAAAATCGCTACCTGATGACACTAGGCTTGCTTCTAAGTCGTGTTCTACCCTCCAGCTGGATGTAGTAGTACTCCCAAATGCATTCACTTTCCTCAGGGGAGAAGAGATGTGCATAAGAAATATTTCTACATGCAATATTATATTTATTTTCTATTCTAGTCTAGTCTATTTTATTCTATGTTATTCTTGTTCATTTTTTAAAATAAAGAGCAAATATTCAAATTTAGTACTGGAAGATCAATCACAGGAAAAATATGAGGATATTTTTATCATAAATGCAGTTCTTACCTCTGCATGTGGAAGACTACCATAGCGCAAAATATCTAAAGAAAACCACAGTTCTTTTACAAAAGAGTAATTATTCATATACATTTTAAGGCTGGTTACATTCAAAAATTTCATACTGGAATGAAAAGAGAACAGTATTTAATGACATTTGTTATATATTTGTTATTTTCCAGAATGAGAAACGATGTAAGTGATATAATTAATTTTACCCACAATATGAAGGGTCATATATTTTTATCTAGATATTTTTGAACCTAAAATGAAGATTAGGTTAAGGAATTACCTTTTTTGGGCTGCCACAACTATGTAACACAAAGTTAGGAGTCTGTGTCAATAGACAATTATATTAGCAATACGATGAGCTGTATCACTAAAAGCTGTTTGGAAAACCACATTGCATCCATACATTTCTATGAACTCAGCCCCAAAGTGCATCCTATGTCATCATAATGGTGAAACTGCAGCCCTAGAGATACAAATACACCACTGTGAATGTGTCAGATTTGCTTCAGAGGCAGTTCTACCAAGCATTCTTGCTCTTTACCTCATATACAGCTCATAGTTTCTCTTGTCTAGCTCCAATAATACTAAAATTTAAATTCACTTCTGGGTGTTTCTCCTTTATGCATATGGACATGTAGTTTTAACACTGATTAATCACTGGTATTGTGAACAATATTTATCAGAAGCACAGATTAAAAATTATGTGAAATATGCTCAACTTCACACTTAAACATTAATTATTATCATATATTTTGAGACCTAGGTCATTTGGAGAAAAGTTATTAAATCTTTCCTAGCTTGACTTGGAGTTATCAAAAGAACCACATTAATTATTAACATGATTTATTAAAGAAAATAATGAAGAAGTGCATGTAATGATTAATATTATGCCTTAGATGGCAATACTAATGTGCTCAGCTGAAATTTGACCCAAAAAAAAAAGCTTTAGAGTACCAAGTCAGCATAGTTTCCTATAAATAGTGGACTACAAATACTTGTAGGGCAATGAAATAGAGAGTATTAAAGGTCAACATAAAGAGACTCCTCTAGTTCCTGAATCAAATGTCATCTGTCTAACAAACTAAAGAAATGATTCATCAATATCTCACTTAACTGTAGAATTTATAAGCCCAAAGACAAACTTCTGAAGGTGAATTATGCCCCAAAGTACTTTCAAGACTAAACACAGGAGATTTGTTAGATGTCTGCTGAAGCTGTCCATCTGAAGAGAAAGTACAGGAAGACCTTGTACTCTTGAGATCATAAAAGCCTAATGTGTAAGAAATATTGTAGAAGCCAAGGGAAGAGTACCCTTCCGGTAACCAGATAAAACTGTGCATACACCACCCTAAAGCACAAGCCCCAGACATCCAGCTGGGGTGGTTTCTGGACAGTGACAACCAAAAGGCTGTGACACATTTTATACCAATAGTGGGGTGGTGTCAGACATTCAGCAGGTGGCCATACAGAATAGAGCTATACAGGCTTCCTCTTGCTCCAGTGGCATCCACACAAAGAAACCATCTGGGTTTCACTAATAAGTGTTCTTGAAAATTCTTCTTTACAGTTGAACTAATGCCTCAGCATATACTTCATTTCTACCACCTGTGTCTATTCCAAATAATAAGTGGATCATAAGAGGCCAATTAAAGATGTTGCATGCATGTTATCATTGTTCTGATCTACTTCAGTCCATGTCACTCCCTTTACTTGTCTGAGTTTGTTAAAGACGTAGATTGGAAGCATGAGGAGTTCTAAAGGAGGGAAGCCAAGGTCCTCTCTTTTCATCCGCAGAGGAGTTTATCAGGTGCAAAAGCACTTATCTTGTTTCATTAGAGATTTCATTCTTAGTAAGAAACATTTAAACTCTGTCTTATCCATTTCTACTGAAAGCTTTCTCTTAAATAAATAAGTAGCGCAGAGTACCTTACCTAGTTTCAACACAAGGAGCTTAAAGACTTCATTAAAAAAATATTTTAAAAAAAGGAATGATTTCCCAAGTTTGTAAATTAAAATACGTAACCAATATCCTGTATTTTCCTTTTTTTCCTTTTCAGAATTGGCAATTTTGTATCTAAACACAATCCAAGTTCTAAAAGCATTATAATTAACAATTGCATTGTTATAATAATTCACATTGTATATCTAACCAAAGGAGATAGACTAAGTCACAGCTGAGTAGAGATATTTTTGGTCTTTTCATTGTCCTCATTCCAATTTTGTTAAAGTACTTTGAAATTTCATTATTACTTTTTTTTTTTTAAGAGGGTGATTGTTACAGTGAGCAGCCTAAAAGCATGAATTTTTAAAATAATGAAACACAACTGTGCACCTAATACTAAAGAAAGTAAAAATATTTTTCTATTAATCTTTTCCTCAACAACGAAATCTTCTTCTGAGTATAAAGCATACATCTAACATGGAAAAGGGACAGCTGTCAGTAATACCTATGTCTTCTACACATTTTTAGATATCCATGAAAAGCAGGTACATTATTATCCTAATGGGGAAAATCACAAGTCATTACTCAGTCGAAGAATATGAAGCTGTTTGAAAACAAGCTTGATGAAATTTGTCTGTCAAGGGCAAGAGGAAAACCTTCTACCACTGCACTTGTTTAGTGTAGGTTGAGCACAAGTCCAGATGGGTTGCTTCCAGTGAGGCTTAGAGAGCTGGCTAATGGGTTTGCAAGACCATCCTCTCATTTTTAGAAACTTGTGGATATAAGAGCAAATTCCTAAGGATTCAAAAGGAGCACTTATTCTGTATAGAGAGGATAAAGAGAGAGGGTTTGTTTAGCCTGAAGAAGAAACAACTTTAGAGCCAACTAGTAGCACATGCCAGCATCTATGAGGAGGTCACTTAGAAGGTGGAAGCAGAATCGCCACAGTGGGAGGAAGAAAAGAAATAGATAAAAGTTGAAACAAGAAAGGTTTAGACTGAGTGTAACGATAACTTTTTTTCCATATGATAACAGTCAAATATTGGAACAGGTTGCCCTGAGAAGCTGCGCAGTCGCCCTCTTTGGAAGTTTCAAGACACAACTGGATAAAGCCTAGAGCAATCTGATCTGATTTCTCAGCTGACTTGCCTTGTGTAGGAATTTGAACCTCCCAGGGCCCCTTCCAGCTTGAACTCTCCTATGACACTGTGGTAGTAAACTTTCATTAAATATCCAGAACAAGTAGAAAGGAGGCAAGAGAATATTTTTATTGCACGATTCTAAATTAACCTTATAGGAAAGGAGATGGACTGGATTCTCAATAGCTATTCCTAAAGTCACAGTATACCTTGAGAAGTACGTTAGGAAATCAATTGCTTCACTTTATATTTATGAAAATAAATTTAGAATCTGCTAGAACAAACTGTTCCCCATTGGAAAGCAAAAAGGCCCACACTGTTAAAACAAAGATGGGTCTCCAGCAGTCACTGTACATGCTCTTGCATAAAAAGGAGTGTTTGATGAGAAAGATTATGTGTTAAGTTTACTTAGCATGATGGACAGAGCATGAGTATTATATCACTTTCTCTAAACTTAAAATTCCAATGTATTTAGAAGATGATTCAGTATTCACATTTCTTAGCACAGACTAATCTCAAACAAACACTGCAGATTTCCAACTGACATTCAGAATGTGCACTTGACAAATGGGAAAGGAAAAAATTAAGCAAGTAGAGCAAAAGAGGAAAAAATCAATAAGTGACTATCCGAGTTGGAAAGAAAAAGACCCTCTCCCTCTTACTTTTCCCATCTTAATCACATTTTTAAAGTGCCTAAGAATCCACAAAATTGTTTGTCTGTGTTTCTCCATGCTTATTTTTAACTTCCAGATACTTAAAAATAGCAATTTTCTGCTATGTTATGTGTCATCTTATTCATTTAAAGTAAAAGGTTTGTAAATGCAGGCTGTAGAATGAGAAGTGACTATAGTCCAGGAATATAATAAGTATCTATGACCCACAAATATTAAGGAAGGCAATATTATTAGTATGGAAAGGTGATTCACAAAAGTAAGAGAGAATTCAGGAACTGAGAGATCTGGAGGTTGACTGAAATTATTGTATCCACTTTATGGTACTATTTTTTATCACTAATCTTCACAGTAACTTCACACTATCAGAAGGAACCCTTTCTGCTATCACAAAATAGTGTTTGCTTTATCATGCAAACCTATTCTTCACATGCTTTTGTGACATTAAGGCAATTGCAAGTCAAAAACCATGAAGTTTATGACTTCAATACAATAAATACATATTTCTTCCCTCAAGCTCAAATATTAGCAATATTTTGTCCTTGCTTAGCAAAAAAAGCAAAAGTTCTAGTTTTCAGATCAACAAGCTCAACACAAACTGTCATATTTTATTCACATATGCACAAGAAAAAAACCCTTAATTCTCACCATTATTCTACATAATCCCCTCTATAAATTTTAGTTATCATAAATTTTACAGAATTACACCTATGCAAGATAAATAGATTCATATCATTCTACTGATTCCTATGAGAACATTGTACACACACAAAGCAGATGTATCATAGGTCCTTTTTAGGTTTAAGATATACATTCTGAAACCATACAAATTATAAATAATTTGTATAAAATACAGTTGTAAAATGGAACTGAATGTTTAAGCTGAAGAGATATGCAATCTTTTTACCACAGAGAACAACCATGAATGCAAGAGAGAAATGAAGATGAAAAGAAGTAAGGGTTAGGTCATCAAAAGAATATTACAAGTAAAAAAATTTCTGTAAGAGAAGTTTCAAGGCTCAGAAATTCAATTGTATTTGACTTTTGAATTTGGGACACAATAAAATAATTCTTCAAAATCATTTTACAGGTAACTCTCAAAAAAGCCTGTCCTTAGGTCTAGAGGTTGAAATATTCTACCCTTTACTAAAAAATTTCCTTTGATATAAGAGATGGTGGAGATTTTTCAGGCTCAATAGGCAACATAACATCTCAAAGAATTTTTCACAGTTCTGGTTTCCCACAACAGACATTAAAAAGTGGTTTCATGGAGGAAAAAGATACAGACAGGACTTTTTGTGTCTCTACACACATGCACATTACCCATTCAGTGTAATCTCTCATTGTTCTTTAAGATTGGATTGACTGTTATGTTCATTGTTCATGGAGATTCATAACATTTCTGACTTACCTTCCTCCTACAGTTCTTCAAAGAAACATAAAGCTCCTGTATCATTTTGTGGGAATTTTTTTCTTTCTTTTTAGATATTCCATGAAAATTATGCATTTTGGATTCTCAAGAAAAATTTTTTTTTTCTTAAAATGGACAAAGAAACTTGGTCCTCTCAAAAATTTAATTTAATAGCCTGACTCACAAAAGCAGAAATATATTTGTTTCCTTAATAGTTGTCTTTATGGATAAATAATCAAAGCAAATGTTACATGCTTGTATGTTTAAGAGGAAAATCTGCTTTGTTGCATAGTGAGTGTAAAATATCTTCACTCATATCCGTGTTCCCAGTCAAAGTGAAAGAACTTCAAATCTATTAAAAACAAACCAAAAAAACTCCAATAAACAAACAAAAGAACTCCACAAACCAAATACAGAGCAAAATCATCTATTTGGGATCAAAGATTGAAATAGTGACCTCTCTTCTTAAACTACCTAAAATAACCCCAAATACAATTTCATTTCCCTGAGCACATTTCACTATAAAATTTCTATAATTAATTTCAGTCCAAGAAAATTCAGGGATGCAAAAAGAAATGAGTTATAACCCTTTGAAATCTATCCATGAATGTTTAGCAGAAACTCTTACAATTTTCTGTTGTTATTTTAACCTAACATCTCCCATGAAACAGAAAAAAAAGTCTTAACAGCAAGGCGCTCCTGATAATGTCCATATATTTCCTATGTTAATATGCAGCTCAAATCAAAGGCCATTCAGAGTTCAAGATTGTATTGCATTCACATCACAAGGAAGACAAGGCCATAAGAAATATGTGTATTAGGGAAATCTGCCCAACAGAGTTGTAAATGCTCTTCTCAAATTTGTAGTTAAGCCTCCCCGGCTCTCACAACTGAACTACAACTCTACTTACATATAAAAACTGTTTCATAAATTTCAATCAAAAGAATATTTTCTATCTGATATTAAGACAATACAAGGTGACCAGATGTTTTGAAAATCTCATTAATTTCTCAATTTCTGCAATGCAGGAAGCTAAATACAAAGCCACCAGAGACATTTTTCTCGTATCTTCAAAATCTAAAATTATGATGATAACATCACAGAAGAATGCACTGGCATAGAAAGGCCCAGAGTCTCTCATGCATAACTTAGACTTCTGAACAGCCAAAAAGATGAAGAAAAAGAGTTGGTGACTTCTAAAGCATCTCAATTTTAGCTTTAGCTCAGCATCTTTAGATGTGCAGTCTGAAGTACAACAGCTTCACAGATGGTGTTACTGTGTCCCTCCAATGCGGGTTCTTACGGCAGAACTAATTTCACACTGACATTGACTGTCTACACACCTGCACAGACATCTGGTTACATATATTTAAAACATATTTAAGAATTAGTATTTGACTTTAAAATGAAATGAACTTTTTTTCAGTCTCTGTACAAATCAAATATGATTTAAACTGATAAGCAGTTTTCATTGGAAATGGTAACATTATGAAAAGTGTTACTTTTATTACTCTTAGCAATAGGTAAGAGTTTTATAATTTATGAAATCTAGAAAGAAACATTGAAAAAAAAACCAAAAAAACAAAACTTTTTCTTCACTAAATAGAATATCCTGTCCTGGAGGAATGATTATCTCCTCTCTGCAATGCAGAACATGATCAATGTAAAAAGTTACATGGTAAAAAGTGTTCCTCAAGGCACAGCTACTTCAGGTTCTCACTTTTCCAGTAAATAAGGGGTCTCAGAAAAGGTTTCACTTACCAGGCAAAAGTGACACAAACTCAAAAGTAGTCAACTGAATTTCCATCCAGCTTCTTTTAATAATTGAGAGATGCTTTTCTGAACCCTTCATATATTTTTTGGCTATATTTTAATTTAAAAAATGCTATGAAAAATAACACAAAAGAACAGTAATTTAACTCTGTGGTTCAGATTCCTGTGTAAGTCACAAAATAAAATTACAATTGCTAGTATTTATTTATAAATTTTCATCTTTACTAACCTCTGCTTATAATAGTGTCTTAAATGTTTGTTTTCCTTTACTGTGGAACTACAGGCTGTCATGATGAGAGCTGAGCCTGAATCAGTTTTGGTTTGGTGAGATGTTCAATAGAATCTACGTCATTTTCAACTGAAACTTTTTGATATCTTTGAACTGAAACATTTCCTTTGTTGTGGTGGAAGTGACATACTTAGCTTTGACATAGCATGAAAAGCTGTCAGGAATCTGTCACCCTGAGCCAGTAGTTCAGCAGGTCAGTATACAGGATAGCTAAAATTTTAGCTCCTCTTAGGCCAGGAAACACCACTGCTGATCACCACCCTTGAAGGATGGGAGTCAAGGGTTCACTGGGATATAATCTGTCTATAAACTGTCCCTTAGGCAGCAATGATAAAATAAAGCACCTCAGCTGTAACTCTTAATTCCTAAATTGATGAAAAATTATGATTAAAAAGCGTGGAGTTTGACTAGTAGTTTTCCTATTTAATGCATTCAGTTTTGTACTAACTGCAATAATATTTCGTTTCTCTGAACTTCAGAAATTTTCTCTTAGAGAAGTCTAGACTTAGAAAATGAAAATATTAAGTGGAAAACAAAAAAAAAAAAAAAGAGGGAGAATAAAATCTTACAAAATTCATCACTTGTTTTCAAAAATATTGTGAAAATCTGGGAGGAGTTTTTCTAAGACATTTGTCTTCTATCACATAGGCCTTACTTTACATACTGCAGAATAGCTCTCTTGCCCAGTGAAAAAGCCCGGTCAGGACATTCTGTGACAAGAGCCACTCAACCCACAACCAGTGATTAGAAAATTTCCTTGTACCATAATATCACCAGGGCATAAGCAATACCCTTGACACCCTAAACTCTTGTTACTCTAGAGAAAAAGTCTTGAGACACGTAAGATAACTGAGGGTTACTTGGCAAACTTTTTATTAAAAAAAGGAAATTTTAAAGACATAACTTTTTGTATTGTAGGCTACAGTGATTGTGGGTTGTCATCATCTAAGCAGGCTCCAAACATAACAAAGCCATTTGAGTTGCAAGAATATGGACGTTAAAACTTTCAAGCTTAATACATTTGCAGGATTGGTATTGCCCAGCATGGATATATTCTGCAACTGTACAAAAAAGCTTCAGTCATGATCAACTTATTCTACTGAGATAATAAAATGGGCTTCACTAAGAGATGCCCTTTAGGCAAAGGGATGAAGAAATTCATCATCCTTAAGCAAACTCTGTGCTCTCTCTCTCTCTCCCCTATTTCTTGATGAACTGTGATCAATAGTGGATCAATAGTGGATCCTCAATCTGAAGATTGGCTATGGAAAGTAAGATTTCTTGTGCACTGTAGGAACTAGATACTGATGATCCTCACTGATTTCAGTAAATAAATTGATAAACTATTTTGCTCTACTGTGGTGATGTGTGAATTTATGTACTATAAAATACATTGCAATAAGATATTCCAATGAATGCTTCCAGGTTGGCTACTCCTCTCAGGGCTTCAGCAGGTAAAAGAGCTCCCATTACACATTCACTTATGATTACAAACCTTGATATATAGACCTTCAATGCCCTCATTTTCTAATGCCTAGCATTATTCCAGAATATTTTATTGATTAAAACTAGTTCTTGTCACACAGTTCCATGTGTTTCTGATTAACTCGGTCTCCTGATTTATTTGATATGAGCTTTCTTCCCTTTTTAAAAATTTACTAATTAGTGGGCAAAGCAGAACATTGTGCTCCCCCAATACTCTTCCCCAGCTATGATATACACTCTGCAGCTTGTTAATGCCCTTTAGTTAATCATTCATTGAATATAAGATAAAACTTTTTAACTGTTCTAATTACAAGTTATTTTGCCTTTCCAGTGTCTCATGCACTATTTTTCAGTTATTAACAGCAGCTTCTATACATTTTAATATCCTATATTTGCTGTAGGTTATAGCCATCCTGACAAAATCTCAGAAATTTCAGCAAATCCAACATTTTAATAGAAATACCGGGCAAACTTAAATACATAAATTAAGTTTCCAAGCATGGATTCAGTAGCATTGAGGTCCTCAAATGAATGTCTTCAATAGCAAAAGCTCCTGCTTAACTGTGTTGTATAAAACAGGATGTGTCTAAGTAGATGGATGCCTACCTGCTTGAAATCATTACTCCCTGGTGTTTTAACTATGGACTGCCTCAGAATTACTCCAGCCTGAGCAGCCTGGTTATTATTGCCTCTCTAAATTTCACTGGTTCCAGAGTAACTTAGGCATTTCTCAGAACATGCTCAAAACTGATGTGTACTCACCTATATATGTAGAAAATGAAATCTCTTACAAAATATAGCTATGACTTCTGTTTGTTCTGAAATTACTAGAGGGAGAGAGCTGTCACTCATCTTCTGAAGTGGTAACTTAGTGATTATTAGCCTTTCTCGTGAAATGCCACAGTAATTTCCAAATCTTTCTATACTTATATTTTCAAAACACAAATTACAAACTGGGAGGGACAAAACAGATTAAAGTAAAACACCTGGTAGGAGAGGGACATGAGAAAGACAACCTGCTCCTCTGTGCTATTTCTGCATATCATCATTATACCATCCAACGCAACTAAAGAATTAAGCCTATGAGCTTTGAACTATCAGTGTCTAAAACACTAGACTAAAGAGTGAATTGATCCAACAAACTATCCTTGCCCTGTATACCTTGACTTGTTATCTGCAAAACCTTAGCAAATAAACAAACTGAAACTCCAGCATAATTTAAAGCCTTTGAGATCAGGGCTTGCATCTTGGTGGCAATATATGTGGATTTTAACTCCCTCATGCTGAATGAAAATTCTGTCTGCTGAGGATTTGTACCAGTGGCCATTATCTAAAAAGTAATAACTTTACTGCCTGTTTTAAAAGAAAATATTCCTTCTTTGAAATACACATCTCAGGAGAGGCTGCTGTGGTCTCATTATCAAAGATACACAGCCGTGCAGCACGTGACCATGCTCAGGAGAGAGGTGGCATTTTAACCCAGTATGCCAGACAGTAATTTTTGTTTGTGGGAACATGGTGAAAATATAGTGCACCACATCCTTCCCAGAAATTGTAATCTGACTGAAAAAAACCAAAGAAACAAATGGTAGTTTCTGATCAACAATGTGAAAGAAATCTACAAGAGGAAAGGAAAGCATGGCAGTTTTTGCATCCAGTACTTAAACTGCATCAGGAATCATTCTATTTGCATTAAAACCAGAGGTACAGTAATATTTAATACACCTTATATAGAAGATCATGGGGTTGTACAATTAGGCTATAATCATATTATTTGACTACTGCCCAGGTGTGCTGAGGGTATGCTTATTCCACAGGATGGAGAAGACAACTGGACATGACAGGTAACACACACAGACAGCACCTCAAAAGACACTGGGATCTCCCTGTCAGCTGGGGTCTGCTATCCCGGCTATGTCTCCTCACAACTTGTTGTGCATCACCAGCCTCCTCCCTGGTATAGTGGAGTGAGAAGCAGAAAAGACCTTGACACTGTGCAAGCGCTGCTCAGCAATAACAATAACATCCCTGTGCTATCAATGCTGTTCCAAGCACAAACCCAAAGCATAGCCCCCTTTTCAGCTACTGTGATGAAAATTAACTTTGTCCCAGCCAAAATCAACAGACAGTATCAGAAAAATCCTATTTGAGTACAGGTGTAGCAATCTGGGATGAAAGGCAAAGGAGTAAATGAGAGCACATTTTATGCTCATGGGAGAGAAAGGGACAGATTCAAGTGTAGGAGAAAAAGTGTTGAGGATCCAGAAAGGGGATACTGAGTCAGGCAGTGATGCCATAATTTCCTGGATGTTGAGGATAACTGATCTGCCTAATGTCTCAGCCGAAGCAGGACATAAACCAAAAACCCAATCACACAACACAAGTTATATTCATCCTTCATTCTAGAGGATGGTGCAGGGGAGATGCAGAAGTGACAGGTGAAATACTCAGATACTATCATACTTGTAGTTGCCTCGAGTCTGTTGACCTCATCACCTTAAAATTGCACAAAAGCAAGCTGCATCATGGTCCTCTAATGAGCTCATCAACTATTCAGGAGGATTCTCAGACACTCCCAGATCATGTGCTATCAGCTGCACCCTGCAGCTAGTTTCATCAGTATCACTTGAATTAAGCTTGTGTAAGCATGGAATAGAAAAGGCATTGATTAAATCTATGATAGGATTTAATTTAGCCATCATGAGCAGATAGGTAGGTGGTTGTCAGCCTAGTCTTTCACAACTATAACTAATATTAATTTCATAAACACCACTGAAACAATATGAAAGCTTTCATATAATAGAAAGGTAAAACCTTTCTGATGAAAGTGAAGCAAAACACTGTGTATATTTTGATCAAATAGAAATCTTAGTAATTGAATTGTGCCCTGTAAAATGGAACATTTTCACAGTCCTGAAACTTTTTCAGGGATAATGAATTGAAAATATTGAATTCCATATTTTTTCAAATATCTTTCTCCTACTTTTGAAAAGTTCCTTACAAGATATGCACCCTTTCTCCAACAGAAGCTCTAATTCCATTGTTGCACAAAAAATGTTATAGTTCACTGACATCAGAACACAGTTATTGAGAGTTATCTGTAAAACCATTAGATGGTGTGATTACAGATGTTCCCACAAGTGGATTTTCAAATTTCAGAAAACAAATAAAACAAAACTTCAATGCACAGAGAAATTACTTGCTGGAATATCCCTGAAATAATTTTGTGTGAACACACTATTACAATTTCATAAGGATAAAAGATGCATTTTTCAAGTTCTTTTTAGTTTCTTTGCTTTAATTTTAGAAATTGTATTAACTAACACTCTTCTGAAAATGTTTTCCTAATGGTTAAATTAAGCCTCTTATACCCTGTTTAACTATTTTAGCAACAGTGTTTAGCACCTTTTCATTATTCAGATTGTTGTTTTCAGTTCTATTCCTATTTTAATTAATTTTTGAACATTCTATGCTGTAGTCTCTTGGCTCAAGAAGTAAACTCCATGGGGAAGTTAGTGAAATCAGAGAGCCAAAATCCTCAGAGAGGACTGGGTTCTTCTCATATTATGTTGGTGGTTTTTTGTTCATAAACCTTTACCAACAAAGTTATTCTGACTAGATTTTATGAATACTGATAACACATAGCATTTTCCTGTTTCAATGTGTTAGCTTAAAATTGCTTTTTGTATGTATCACCACATTCATTTTATTACCCATTGGAGAATATAAAAGGAGTAAATTAAGGTATATATACTTAAAGTGAGTGTAATTTAAGTAAATTTAGCTCTGAATATTTTACGGTACAGTTTTGCAAGTTTTTTGCTCAGATGATTTTAAAAAACGTATTTTTTGTTGTGAGTGTACATTGGATATTCTATTTATCTTTCTAAAGGTAATACAAATCAGAAAAAATGGAGGCTAGCAGTTGTAATTCAACAATATATATGTTCAAATTTTCTTTAGCAGAGCTTTTTACTGCAGGGAGAAACAATTCACTGGATATATAAAAATACATACATTAGTAAAAGACCATTGCTGTTGTTGCCACAGTGACATAGCACAAAATGTGCAAAGCCTCAGGAGAGGTATTTGCAAACACATTTATGCATTCACTCAATCTTCAGCTACATTTTTGATGGATTAAAAACGCATACACTCAACATCAAAAGGATGACAGCTATATATTCATCTTTTTTTTTTTTCAAACTAGAAGCTCATCAGAAAAAGAATGTAGTTGTGAATAAGTCTGTGGTATATTACAGCTTTAAATCATATTACAGACACAGTATGTAGAATACGTAATGTATGCATAATAATGAGAAAGCTATCTCTGGAAATAATAATCTAAAAATCCCTCCCAACATGTGAAATTTGTCCCATTAAAGATCTCAAAATAGGACTGAACTTAGCTCTTACCATGCCCAAAAATTCACAATGACAGCTCTTTAAGTATTCCTTTACTGAGCTTAAATTTGAGCCAGATGGGTGATGGAAAATTGCTGGTGAAAATTTGCTTAAATTTGCTTTTACTTGATGCATTTGAAAAGAGCCTTGGTGAATGTGGCTTATTATGAAGTGCTGGGAAGAGAATGCTGGGATTATGCAATGTTTGTTAAGTAATGCTTGAAGGAGAAATTAAGATGGGGAAAGGGAAGAGTCTGAGGAGGAGGAAGCATGGTAAAATAGAGGGAATAGTAGGCAATCTGTCTTGTCTTCCTATAAAATTCCTTTCCTAACTGGCTGAGGGCGGTCAGTTGACTGTATATTTGTTCAGTTGAGGCCAGAGTGCAGCTACTGGGGTCAGGCCAAGGGTCAGAGCCCACGAGTCTATGGTGCAGCACCTGGAGAGAGCAGAATGTAAGTGGAGTGTGTGTGCGCCTTCGTGCAGCTACTTCAGCAGTGAGCATCAGACCAGACTAGCCTGAGAGTAGAATAAGTTTGGGATCCAAGTACCAGAGAGGCTGAAAGCTTCTGAAGGAGCAAAGAATGTGAGAGCTGGCTTCAGGGGGGAGTGACTGGAGAATCCAGGACTCTCCCAGTCAGCTCTGTACCACCTACTGGAAAGGTCCATTAGCATGTTATTACATGAGGCAATCTGGTGAATCCAGGAGATAGCTGCTGAACAAAAGCCTAAGGCCAGCTACTGGATGAAACCATATTACCTATACTTCTGTATTTTCCATGTCTGATTTTTATCTTGATCATTTAGAGCAGGATCAAGATTTTTCTGCTTTTCTTTTATCAGTGTTTCTCTGTGTGGCCGTCCATGTGCCCACTTACTCTATGTGCAATTGTGTGTCTGTAGGCGTGTGTACCTAGGGGAGCTCATGTTCCCCCTTGCTGCCAGCAGGACTTGGAGGAACTGTGCTGCAGCCGGCTGACCCCTGATGAACCACCTGATTTGGCAACCCCTAACAGTTCCTACTCACAAGACTACCACACTTTCCCCTTCACGCATTTAAAGGTAAGACTCACAGGACTTAATATTTATTCGGAGGAAAAAGAGAAACATTTCTGAAGTAGATACTACTGATTTCTTTAGGGGACGAACAACAGTTATTTGGGCAGCTCAGGACAAAGCCTAGACACAAAGAGCATTGCAACATAAAATGAAAATAAATGCAGTGAGAACTTAGCAGAAGAAGTTGCATTGAAGTGGAAAAAGCAAGAGAGAGGTTTTATTAATTAAAATTAAATAAAGTAAAATTTAAATATTGGAATAGGATAGCCTTAATTGCAAAGAGAAAATGATAAGCTAAGGATAAAGCTACCATAGAAAAGCAGGGAAATGGCTGTGACATGGCATGGAGCTAAAATGAAGCAAGGCATGACTATAAAGGGAGATATCATTAGAAATTTGATATTTTTTCTAGAATAGCTCTAATAATCTAAAGAAAAACCTTTTGAGAGTATTAGTCTGCAGATCTGAATTTCCAAGTAATGAAACAACAGCATCATGTAAAGCAGTGGAGTTTCTTTCCTAACTCTTAAATCAACAAGCAAAGCCAAACTATTCGTGATCCCTTCAGGGGAAAAAAGTAGGGAAAATGAACAAACAAACAAACAAAACCCTAAAGTGATGAAAATTCTTCCAAAAATATCTGTTGAAATTGTAACCCATTTCAACATATCAAATCTCAAAATAATATATTCAATATCAAAATTTATATCAAATTCATATTCAATATCAAAATGAAGTTAGATCAAAATAATTCATTCCTTCAAATACCCAGTAAATTAATGTATTAGAATGGCTTAAGAGTATTTATACTCTACAATTTCCATTAAATTCTGCAAACTCACAGTTTAAATCTGCCAATTAGAATGAGTAAACAGTGGATCAATAGGCTGGACTACAAAACAATTAAAGAGAAGAATCTGGAAAATCACAAGCTGTTTCAAAGGAGGTGTTAAAGATTTATTTCAATAAAATAATGGGGCCTTAGAAAATGTTATATTTAATGACCAAGGCATTTTCATGTAAGTTAATTATTTGGGTTCCACGCTCTGGCAATATGAAAAGATGCAAAGGCTTCTGGGACTTTCAAAGATGTATAATAAATTGTTGTGAAAAATGGAGAAAGTTGTTGTTGAGGCTGTAGCTGGCAGAGTTGTACTAGCAGAGTGTTTTGCACAGTCTGCAAATTCCTACAATATTGTTGGTGTCTGTTAATCACCCATCTAGAAAGGGGCAGCAATTGCCAGTGATGGATGATGACTGAAAATATCTCACCACATCCCAAAGGAAAGACACAGCAGCAAGAAACAGCCTGTAAATATATGATTCCTATGTTGGAAAACTTGGGGCAAATTATTGTTCCTTTGACAGATGCTGCACCCAGCCTTTTTACACTGGGCACCTCGGTATGAGACAGGACAGCCAGGAGCTTTGCTGATGTAATGCTAATAATTGCACACTAATAGGCTTCCTTGCAAATTGTGTATAACTCAGTGCTGGATTTCTCTTCAAGGAAAAAGGATTAGTATAGGTAGATAATATTTGGACAAATTTTACAATAAAACTGGGACAGTAATATAGCTAAGATACCAAGCTCCATCTAAGTCCCTGTTTTCTTAAAGTTAGGAAGTTTAGGTTGCACATAGAAATATGCAATGTAACAGATATTTTCAATTTGGATGGAAGTGATTGCTAAAAGAAGAATTGTGTCTCACTTTTATATTAATAAATATTTATTTTTTCCTAAAATGCAAAGTGAAGCTGTTCACCAACTAAACAAAAACAACAACAAAAAAGCCCCATAAAATCCAAGTCATATTTCTGCAGTACCTCAAAGTACTACATACAAGAATCCCTATTTTTATCATTAAAATGCAGAGAGAACAAATGAAATTATATATATTCTATAAAGAAAAATTAATTTGGAGGTCATACAACAATTAAATTAATATTAGTTTTATTTTTCTATTTACAGTGCTCAGCAGAACAAAAATACTTCAGTCTGTCTTATTATACTTTCAGTATAGCATCTTCAGAGCAGTAGTAATAATTCACATACAGAAAATTTTTGTATGCATACTGAGAAACTGAAACAGTACTCAACAGAGAGCTAAATTTAATAAAATTTCTGTCCCTATACCAAAGGTTACTGCATAAGTTATCCAATTTAAAGAAAATCATTGTACAAATGAAAGTTCATATACAATGTGTGTCCTACTGTGATGGCAGATTAAAATGTCCACAAAAAAAGGGAATATAAGGAAACATTTTTCAGAATCGCACTACATTTCACTGTAAATGTCAAGTAGAGCTATTCTGAAAAATGTCACAGCAATAATTACATGGAAATGGTTCCAGCTAGTGTATACTATGTGGTCACATTCAGTGTATCAATCAAGAGAAGATAATATTATCACCAGTTGCTCAAAAAGTATCTAACTACCTTCCAGAGTAACAGCTCCTCTGAAGAAATTTATGCAGTTCTAAAAGAGCCAAATATTAAAATTTTATTTATAGAATCTGGACTAAAATGCAATGTCTTTTATAGTAACTTCGAAATTAAAAAAATACATGTGTACTTGGGAACTCAACGCTATAAGATTTCTGGGTCAGTGACTTGAGCTCCTGTTATTGAAGGAAGACATAGTGTGTAAGCCTTCTTGTACATTTCCTAATCTTCATCATAGAAGGCTTTTGAATTTTTTTGTTCTTCACTGCTGTGAGTAAAATGATGTTTCAATACTTTATGCTTGTCACGGTCTGAAATTACTAATTAGCAACATAAATTTATTCATGCTCACATTATATTTTTTCCTCTTTTGACAACTTTATCCTTTAGCTTTAATAGGTCTCGCCTGATTTTTCACTGTCTAAACAAAGCATATTGATATTCTCTCTCTTCTTCCTTCTACTTAAGTAAGCCAAAGCATCTTTTTTTCAATTTCAATAAGACAACCTCTACATTTTTATTTTTATGTTCCTTTTAGATGTCCTTTCTTATATCAGCTGGCAGATTTTTTTTTCAGTGAAGTATCCCAAAAATATTTCAGCTCAGTCCTGTGCAATAACATTCTTAACTGTGCAGGAAATAATTCACATGTTAAAATCTTGCACTTCATTTACTTTTCCCATTCAGCTGTCATACACTGGAGAGGTTTATAGGCATCCTATCCTAAGTAATACAACCAAGTTTTAATGGGCTGCCTGGAGCTCAGCAGATGAAAACTTGTCAGTACAGGATAACTCTGTTTTTCCCAATTTACGAGGTTAACTAAGATTCTCTGTGTCACTCTCTGACTCTTTTATATTGACTGTACTTTCCCATGATTTCCAATCCATTAGTCTTCCTGTTAACATACGTTACCTTCAAACTGATACCACTAATATTAAGGAGGAGACAATAAAAAGCAATCAAGCAAAAATCTTTTTAAAGTCAGGTACAACTTTGTAAAAAAATTGAGTCCATGCCAAAGCTCTTTTCTATTTCCCTGGCTTGCCGTGCTGTGCCACAGAAGAATTATTGCCTCGCTAAACCAATAAAGAAGTTCCTAAAATGGATTAGTACAAGTAAAAGCTTTTTTAAAATCTGTCTGACCTATCACAGGTTACCATAGTAGAAATATTTATATTTAAAAAATAAAATAAAAATGTGAGAGATTGAGGCAGAAAGGAAGGGAGAAGTATGAAGATCAACAAAATAAGTAAGTATATACATTTTAATGTGATATGGGCTGATGAAGCTGCAGAAAATTTAAATATAAAAGTAGAAAAGCAGAAACTGACATATCCATAGTCAAAACCAAAGATATTGGAGTATTATGTTGAAATTACATGGAGTCGATCCAAGAAATAGAATTTGAGCTTTGGTAGAGTAATTCTGTGTTGCACTGAGAATATATGGGTAATTTCAAGTTTTAAGAGTAGTGATCCCAGGACCACCTTTATCAGTAGTGCCTGCAGCTGAATGAAATGTAACAATTGCAGGCAGGATTTAAATCTGGGCCTAAACTGAGCATTGTAAGCTTAGCTATAGTGCTATTTGGAAAACAATTTTATGCTTCAAAACCTTTCTGCAGTGCAGAGGAACAGTAGCACCTTGCAGTAAGATCTACAAGACAGCAACAGTCACGGGCAGTGGATAAAACACACTGAGAATAATGACTGGCTTTTGAGGAGAACTTTGCAAGGTTAAGTATAGTCCTTCTATTCAAGTCTAAAACTGACTTGAAAGCAAGATTTTAAAACTCTGTTTTTTAAGTATCTGATGAAAACTCATTCTTTGCCTTTGAAATACAACAGGATAGATAATAAAACTATGGATTTGGTTTTCAGTTTCTGTATAAATACTAGGTATTCTTTTAAAAAACTTTAAGGTAGGTTCATGAAAGGAGTTTTTTTGCAATGGATGAGCACAGTCAGTGGAGGAAGTTTGCCATCTACAGGATCTATAAAGACAAAGAGATAAATCATTCTAAAGTCTTAGGCACAGGATAAAAATGTATGGAATTTGTTTTGGGTTGTTCCAGTAACTCTTCACCAGAGGAAAAGACTGAACATGTAGAGATGAAGAAAGTAGAATTGTTTTGTATTTCTGCTTGCAGATTCTTTTCTCCATTTAAATATCTGTGTACTTCTATTTTAAAGTGAAACCTTGGGGTAGATTAGAGTGAAACAACCCTGAATGAGGGTACACATACATATACCCATATATTATCTATAGAAATATATCAATATCAAAGTATAAAATATGATCTAGAAAAATTTATAAGGAAAATAAATAAAGACAAAGAAAGCATAAGAGTAGACAGTGAAGATCAAAGTTTTCAACACCTATGAGTTCAGCAATGAGAAAAGTAGATGTCTGTTAGTCAAAGTCATGGTCACAGGCCCTGATCCATTTGGGATGGGGGATACCCATGAAACAAAGAATTCAACAGGCTGATGTGCATTTAGGTTCATGTGGGAATGCCCAGGTACCACCTCTGGGGAGAGGGTTTTAATGCTGTGAGTCATGCACGGTCTTTGGATGAAAGGCCCCAGAAATGAAGCATCTGGAAATGATTCAGTGGTCATTGCAGATGTTATCTCTTCCATAACTTGGGGCGGTAAGTATGAGAGGTTGCTTCCTTTCCCACGGTTTGCCACAGTGGGAATTTTGTCCAGATGCATTACCCAGGATGTGCTAACCAGACCTTGCTTCTGTCAGGCCTGCCTCCCTTCTGTGCTTATCTCAGGCCCGTTGTGGTGACTCATCCTATGGCAATCTTAACAGTGTTCGAGAGATGCAACTGTGCTCTTTAAGTTCTTACATGTGGGGTCACACAAAATCACAGAACCCCAGAGTCGTTAAGTGGTTAAGGTTGGAAGGGACCACAGTGGGTCATCTGGTTCAACCTCTCTTTTCAAGCAGAATCATCCCATGGCACAGGATTGCATCCAGAAATTTCATTAACATCTTCACTAAGGGATACTCTACAACCTCCCACACAATGTGTTCCAGTTCATGCTCATCCAGCGAAGTTCTTCCTCATGTTCAGTTGGAACTTCCTGTGCATCAGTTTCTGCCTGTTGCTTCTTGTTTTATTGGTTGGCACCACCAAGAAGAGCCTGGCTCCATCCTCTTGGCACCCTACTTCCAATACCTGTTTATATTCATAAGGTTAAACAGGCCCAGATCCCTCAACCTCTCCTCTTAAGGGAGTAGCTCCAGTCCCCTAATTGTATTCACTGCGCACTGCTGGACTCACTCCAGGAGCTCCATGCCTGTCCTGTACTGTGGAGCCCAGACCTGGACAACAGTCTTGAGTCCTGCAGCAGCACTGTGAAAATGGCACACCAGTCCATTAGTTGCCCCACCCTGATGCTCTGGGTGACTTAGTCTTTCATTTGACACTCAGTCTCTCTTTTTCCAACTCCATCAGCAGGGTCTTTCACAACCCTAGAGAAGCTTAACTCCCTGTGCAGCAAGGATTTAAGGCCCAGCTCTTACATGGCCAAGCTGTGCAACACTAGTAAAGACTTCTGAGAATACTGTGAGGAGGGTAAATGTACAGTCAGAGATAGGAATTATAAGATGGGGGTCAATGGTAGAAAAATAAGTACAGGTCCCTAAAGGAAGAAAATAAAGAAGCTCATCAGGTTAGCTCTATTACATGAGAATATTATACAGCTAAATTTAACTCCATATTTTCAAAAGACATACTGTGAAAAATCCAACTTTTTATTAAAATGTGGTCTAAGATGCACAAGGAAGAATTAAGAGTTTAACTTGCTGAAGTGCTAATTTGAACACCAGTCCTGTCAAAGCTGGGATGTCTCTAATGATGTGCTGAGGTAATATTTTAAGACTAAAATAAAGAAATAAAATAACTGAGGCATCAGTAGGATTGCATGACCATGTAAAAGAGAATATTTTGGATTAGAATTTTCCAGTTCATAGGTCATTTTCAGAGATATAATATTAATTCCATATCAAGATGGGCTGACAAAAATGCTTAACCAGCTTCTTGAACGCAGATAGAAGTACTCAAAGTAGACTAAACTAATGAACAAAAGTGTTATACCAAGCAATAAAGAGGAACTTGGCAACACTAGTACGTCCATGTTGATTCTGTTTGCAGTATTGAGCTTTTAGGATGAGGTTTCCTGATAGTTTGAACCAATCTTAACACAGGTTTATGCAAATTTACTTCACTGATTTGTGCTAGGATGTGTGGGAATGTGCAGTTTTCCAGGTGAGGGAGATAATCTGGCTAAAACATTGTAGCTGTATCTATGGAAGGGAAGGAGAAGAGACAAGAAGGAGTTAGTTTCCTGCTGAATCAATCAATGGAAGGGGGAAGAAGAGGCTGACCATAGAACTATACCCCTGTAATCCATTAAAATATAATCAGGGTAAAAAAACTCTATTAATAAATTGTTGATAATTAATCTGTTCATTAATATGGTTTAAACAATTTAATATGCTGAGAAACAACTATGAAATTGCTTATCTAACTTGAGACTTTTTATTTTTCACACTAGGATATCATAGAGGATTTCTTTAAACAACTCCTACTACTTGTTTTTTTCTATTCTGTACTCTCAGGTATGTTTCCAGGGTCATAAGCACAAAAGTGTCTGGCAACAGTGTTCTTGTCAGCTGGAGCAATACAAATAAATTACAGAGTATAAGAAGTAAACCAAAAACCAATCAAAACATATTCTGCAATTTTGTTAAGCAAATATGCCTGTTCTGATGACTGCTAGTGCAGTTTTTTCACAATGTTTACTATCAGCGACATAAATCTCCAGATTTATGTTTCCTTACTGTGATTGCATAGTTTCTCTATTGTAAACTTTTCCTTCTATGTTTTCGTATAAAGCTGGGGAGACTGGTTACCCTATTTCTAGAATTCTGTCCTTGTCTAGAGTAAGAATACTTTCTTTCTTTCTTTCTTTCTTTCTTTCTTTCTTTCTTTCTTTCTTTCTTTCTTTCTTTCTTTCTTTCTTTCTTTCTTTCTTTCTTTCTTTCTTTCTTTCTTTCTTTCTTTCTTTCTTTCTTTCTTTCTTTCTTTCTTTCTTTCTTTATCAAAGGTAGCAAGTTGTGTGACTGTCTGCACATGATTTGTTTTGTTTACTCACTGTGTTGCTATTTACATAAGTGCTTTCTAACCTCCTATTAATCTGTTTTCCTGTCTGATTAATCATTCAGTTGTTTCCACTATAATTTTGTTAGATAGATAGACATGTTCTCTTGAGTACTTGAAGCACTAGCAACATCATATACTGGTTGTTCTACCATAATTTTTTCCTCATTTCTGTATTTGTATTTTGATTTTTGTATAATCATTCCTGTGTTTCTCTCTTTTGTCCTCTTAAACATAAATCTTAATGCAGACCATATGTTGACAAAAACAATGTCAGGAAACTCTAATAAAGACTTTAACCAATATGAAAGTGCATCAGAAAACAAGATTCTTCACCTGGGGTTTTATATGGCATTGTTGGGGCTCCAGATTATTTTCAGTGTTGGTCGTGCATATTAAAATGAGCACAAAAGCACAGTTACCAGTGACATATTTCTTCTGTACAATGCATGTGACAATGCTGCCATTGGGAATGTGCAGGGATTCACTCTTCTCCCCATAAGCCAGTTGGTGCCAGCTGGTGGCCATCCTGCTGTATAGTACCACCAAACATCATGTTCACATACTCCTTAGTACAACTGAACTTGCTTTGAGCAGAAGATTGGAAAATAGGTGACTTGAAGGTGCCTTCCAATCTAAATATTTCTCTGATTGTGCAATTCAAATTCAAGCAGTGTTCTGACAGTCAATGAATAATTAACAGAGATAGTTTTCAAACAGTCATAAAGCTTCCTCCGTACAAAAGTAAACATATATATCTATTTTCCCTTGTGTATGTCAAGTAAAAATTCTGAAAACATATTTTGTTTTCAGTCTGCTACATTCCAGAGCAGTACATGCAAAAGGGAAAATACTAGATAGGAGACAAAAAGTTGTTGGCTGCCTGTTTAAAATTGGTTTCATCATTAGTTGTGCTGCTTCTGAAGGGAGAACTAGGGTGAATAGAACTGCATAAGCTTTAGAGGAGTGTTCCAAAATCTGGGAGAAAAACAGCTTGCGATGAAAACTGTTTCATCATTGGACACACCAAGTAAACATTCAGTAGGATAAGCTATTCACTAAATGTGTTTAATTAACAGAAATATCTAGATCCTGATTCAATTACTCCTGTGCTGCATCATTCATTCCCTTGGCTCCACATCACATTACAAAGCTTGAGTATAATTTCTTTTTTCAACTGAAACAGAGCTTGTTCACCATTTGTTTTTTATTATATAAAGACAAGGATATTATAAACCTGTGTAAAATTAATTCTCCAAATAGTTTCTGTATACACCTGTTTAAGCATTATTTGGGAATGTAAGTCCCATATCAGTGTCCAGGTGTTTTGGTTTTGTTTTGTTTTGTTTTATTAGGCAATACGGGACCATAGCAATATCCCCATGATAATCTTATGCATCACAAAATGGAGGAAAATTGTCTTCAGTCAGTTTTTTCTAGTCTTGTTTCTTTTCTACAGCTGTTACGACTCTCCTACTCATTCTGGATTTGGATTTGTTTTCACTGTAATTCTTAGTAGGTCTCTATTGCCTTTATTTGTGCTGGCTTTTGCCAACTAAATGCAACCTTATATTCTCGAATGGCTATATTGAAAGGACGTAATTCTTCTAAGTTAGCCAAGCAAAAAATACACAAATCCAAAAATATATGGCTGATTTACCCATTAAAAATCAATTCATTTCATATCATGGATAATAAATTTCCAGTCATTTGAACACTTGACTATTCCTTGGGGTAACATGACGCTTGTAGTCAACAGACCATAAATCTCTTTACAAGGGGGAGTAACAAAATTATTGCCCTTTTTAATGGCCCCAACTGGCAGATTTAGTATGTGGTAGGAGAACCTTCCTTTTTGTCTAATTCATGATTATTTAAATATACCATCATGCAAAAGTAACCCCTAGTTCAAGAGTGGCCCATTATGCTGACTTGTCTCATAAATACAATGCATTTTGGAAAAAAAAAGCATATAAGTGCTCACTAAAATGCCAGCAGCTTTCATACACTTCATCAGTCTTGCTAGACAATTGCACTTCCTTTTGGCTATTTGATTTTTATTTTATTTTTGCAGTTTCAGACCCAGATTCTTCTTTGCACACCAGTCTAATTCTTTCTGAATATCTTCAACCTGAGAAAACCAAACAATCTAATTTTATATTGATAGTCCTTTTTTTCTATATTCTCAGACTTTTTTTCCTGTCATTAACCATCAACAAAGCTTCTACACTAACAGAGTACCTTAGCATCTTCTGTAGCCCTCTATGCTCCACAGCCCATCATGTCCTTTGAAGCCAATCCTCATAAAAAACTTGGTGCAAAGACTTGATGTGAAGGTAAAATGACATTACCTCTCTCTGTTTCATAACATTTTTGCAGGTACAGAGTTAGATCACATTAGAGGTAAAATTTCATTCCCTGGCTTTGACATGTTTCACTGCAGTTCTATATAGCATCTAAAAAATCACATTTATATTTGAGATAACATAAATTTTTAAATATTTGTGTAGCTATATCCAAATATGTTGCAGCTTATATTAGATTTTTCTAGATCATGTTGCTTTCCATAGATAGTGATGTGACCCTACTACAGTGTTCTCAGTTTACACGCCTTTTGTGATGGACAACAGAGTAATTACATCTCGATCTGGACACAATTTATTCAGAAATTTTCTTGCATATGAGATGATGACTGTTTTCAGATAAGCTCTAAAAATTTCTTTGGATGTATATACTTGCCATTGTGGTGTCAGAGTCTAAGCACTGATGCTTTACAGAGTAGTGCTTCAGTGCCATGTCCTGAACATTGTCAAGTAATGTTCTTAAGAAGCAGTTGTCCCAATATATCAGTTAAGGATGTTTCAAAAAACATGTGCTGTGCACAAAATGAAATTAATTTTATCTGTAAACTTCTGTAATACATCCTGTCCTGTGGTGCTTACACTGGTTATAGAGACATCTGTCATCTGACTTGAATCCATGAAACACGTATATATCCTTCATGTTTTTCTTTATTCATTAATCAGATTGTATCTGGACCGAATTTGATATTTTGTGCTTTAGTAATGATAACCCTTTTTTTAGTGACCAGTCATATTCTCTCTGAACTGGTGTTCTTTGTGGTCTTCAACTATTTGACTAGTACACATTCCATTCCATTGATTCCACTCTGAGGTGCAATTCTTTCTTTCCTGACCTTCTGTGAAAATGGAGACAGATCATTAGGCTTTTAATTTGCCATGCAGTGTCCTGAAAATTCTTGTTCAAATGGGTTCACATCAACTCTGCTGAGAGTTTTCTGAAAACTGTTCTTTTTTAATCTAGAATAACTCTATTTATCTAGAATAGCTCTGCTGTCCTAATAATCTACTAAACTCTCTATGAATCAGAGAAATCTAAATTTCATTTCTATTTCTGCTAATGAGTCAAATCCGCTGTAGGTAAATCCTTTTTTATTAACTCTTGGTAAAACTCTGAATCTGTCACTGAAGGTGACATGCTACATTCATTATGCTGTCATGCTGGTGGGGAGCTGTCATCTCTCACCCCTACGCCGAAGGGAGCACCCAAAATTTGTAGGTAAAAACAAATGGCAAAAGTCAAAAGAGTCCAAAGAAGCTCACAAAATTTTATTATCATACTACACAATCAACCTGGAAATTGATACAAGCTTTACCCCTATCTTCTAATAGTAAGAGTAATAAATGAATTAAAGAAATGGGGAAAGAAAGAGAAAGTGAATAGGAAATCAGATAGAAGAGTAAAGGGGATCACCAGTCCAATGTCCACACACACTGTTGTTGGATGTTGAGGATGTTGTGGGTCCAACATCCACACACTGGAGCAGTTTATTAAATACTGCAGCCCATGGGAAGGACTCACTTTGGAAAAGTTTACAGAGAGCTGTCTCCTATGGGAGGGGTCCCACACTGGAGCAGGGGACAACAGTCAGAAGCAAGGAGAGGCAGAGACAGCGTGTAATAACCTGACCACAGCCCCCATTTCCTGTCACTCTGTGCTGCTGGGGGAAAGAGATAGAAAATTGGACATAATGTTACACTAGAAAGAAAGAAAGAGTTGGGAAAGCTATTCCTAAGATTTGGATTTGCTTCTTATTACCCTGCTCAGATTTGTTTGGTAATAATAATTTCCCAAGTTAAGTCTGTTTCAATTCTGTTTGACAGTAACTGTTAAATGATCTCTCCCTGCCCTTACTCAAGCCACGAACCTTTCAGTATATTTTCTCTCCCCTGCCCACTTGAGGATGGGCTGTGATGGGCTGTCTTTTGTCAGCACCTTGTGTCCAAGCAAGAGGAGCCCACCACAATATGCAATATTAAGCATTGATATCTATCAGACTGCAGATTATTGTTTATTTCTTGATACTGCCTGTGAGTGTACTGAGTTGATCATACTCATGTTCAGCAAGAAATCTGTGACAGCATTTAAATGACAGCTTGCGAAACCAAATTTTTATTTAATTCTATTCTTTTTATATGTGGTTTCCTCTCCAAACATTTTATCTTTATTTGTCCTATTTGTGTAATTTTGCTTGTTTGCATTAAGTGAACAATTTTGCATATACTGATTGCTTGCATAGACCATATTTTCTATGTTTTTGGTGTTAACAGCAGCTATCTTCTGTGTGTCAGGCACTTGGCATAAGACTGGGATCCTATGAAAGATGCTGTCGTGGCTTGTGTACAGCTCTTTGCATTGACAGCTCAACACACTTCACCAGGAGCTACTCATCACACAGAACAGTAATCACAGAACTTTTGAACACTTGCCTCGCAGGACTGCCCAGAGCCCGAGGCAGGAAAATAAGAATCAACATTGATGGAACATTCCTATTGATAAAGGTCAATCTTTCTTTGCCAAATGTTTCTGTTCCTTTAAAATAGATTTTCAGATCAGATGCTTTTAACAGAAAGGTATTGCAGTGGGAGACTTTCAACCACTTCTACTTCACAACTTTTAGATGGTTAATGACAGGGTGGTCAAGCTATAATCTCTTTTGGACAGATGGCAGCCTCAGAGGTTGTTCTGGGACTTGTGAAGGGAGTAGACAGTTGATGAGTTATTTTCCTTGCTCCTAGCAGCTGAAACAGTTTCCAATAGTAAGCACAGAGATCTGGCAGTTTCTTCGACCTCATCCAGTCCTCTGTTCCTCTCTCAGGCTCCCTACTGCTTGACATGCTCCTCCTCTTACCTTTAAATTAATGAGTTGCAGAGTTCAAAATCTTTTCTCCTGCTATAACAGCTGTTCCAAGAGGACATTGTTGTTTGTGCACCCTCAATCATTTCCCAAGCAAAACTGTTTACATTTGGATGAACAACTCTAAAAAAAAAAAAAAAAAAATACCCTGACTAATAGTGTCAGATCATTAACTGGGACCACCTGATGTTGTCATGCTGTTAGGTGTTAGTCCACCATTTAGGTCAAGGCCAAAAATTACCGAAAGACTTCCAAGCCCTTGTCGTTTTGATAGCTAAAAAATTAACTCAGACTGTCTTGCTTAAACTTTGTTGGATTTTTTTATCTCTTTGAGTTTTTTGTTTGTTGGTTCTACAACTTGTCTGCAATTTTTAGAGGGGCTGTAGATCAGTGGCTGGAGCACACTATTTTGTTCTTTAACTGACCTGCATTCTTCCATGATGACCTCTTCATTTCTCTGTTGAGTAGATGAGGGGCAATGGCCTACAAACTATCTTTTAACCTCAACTTCAGTTTCTGGAAAGCGTAGCATGTTTTAAAGATACTCATTCTCACTGAAGAATTATGTTTTAGGTGTCTCCAAGATGCATCTCAATTTCCTTTTGACTGTTAGCCCAGAAAAATGTAATACCATTTCTAAATTCCTGGCCTAAGATTAATTTAGTTGTGAAAACCATTTGCACTTACAGGGATCATTGAAATAGATTTTTATTTTTTAATGATGGCATTCTTATTTCAGGTAAAGAGCATGATTTTTAACTGAAAACTTGGATTAGACAGGCTGAACATATTCAAAGTGGTATGGCCATGCTGTAGATTTTGGAGGGGGATCATAAATGTGGATTTATGATCAAAGGCTGTCTCTAAGAACAGTTGTCAGGAGATAAAGTGATAGATCGGTGGCACTTAGGAAAAGAGGAAAAACATCTCCCTCAGGTGAATATATTTTTGCTTTAACTCACCACATGCTAGAACTGGATCAAAAATTTGATATCATCCATGGGAGGATACAGAGCAGTATCTTGCAGCAATGTAATGAAAGCAAAAATTGTAAAACTGCTTTTCCATGTAACACCAGCCTCCATGACAATGTTATTTAGACAGAGGATACACATCAGTTCATCAAAACCTTTCATGGAAGGCAATAGCCTTCTCAAAATTATCATTTCACGGCAAAGAAATTACCACAAAATGAGTGCAAGAGCTGTATACTCTTTCCAGTACACATGATTAAAATATATAGGAAAGAGATGAAAAAAAACAAGCTTTAAAATTTATCTAATCTTATCAGCCCTCTTATTTCTAGGTGAGCTGTGAACTTAGCTTTTAGTTTCCTATCCAATCACTTGAAAAGTTTCAATTATTATTTTCAAACCACAATTCTATAATGTGGTTCAGATTTAGGAAGAATCTCTTTTGTTTTGGTTTGCTTTTCACTCCATTTCAGCACCATATTTTATACATTAAAAATATGCTCCTTCTTTTTCTCTGAACATGTAAAAATCTCTCATGGTGCTAACTGATGCTCCTGACAAATTTTTCCTGTAGCTTTTATTTCACCCTGAAGAAGCATATGTAATAGGAAAATGCTACTGATATTAGTTGCAGAAGTGGCTGGTTATTCTTAGTAAATTTTTCATTGTGCTCTATTATGATCTTTTTGACAGCCAAGCAGATTCACAATGAGTGTTATTGTGAACAGGAGAAAAAAAGCTGCATCAATTAACACAAATTAGCATCCCTGATGGAAATTTGCAAAAAACACAAGCGTGAATGGGAAGGAACACAGCAAACTGAATTCCCAAACTTCATTTCAATTTGTACTGGTAGAATTAAATATAGCCTCGAAATTTACACCAAGATCAGCTGCTGCACAGACTTGATTTTGTAACAGATAAACAATAAACTAAGGATGCACTGATCTATGTCTCACCTGTACAAAACACTGCATGGTCCCTTGCTTTTACATATTTTTCTGTTTTCTGGGATCATACCACAAAGGAGAGAAGCATAAAATTAATTACAAGCCGAATCCAAATTATTTTCTCCAGAGGATACAAACAAATGAGTTTGTCCAGCCAGACATCCTGATAAGTTTCTGACACCTTTCTCTGTACAGCTATTTTCCCCCATAACTCTCAGTGTAAATGGTCTCCAATATAATTTCCTCTATTTATTCTAAAAACGTAACATTAAAAAAAACACTTTAAGGGTCAGAGATACATTTACCAGTGCCACTGCTACATGTTGTTCAACAAACTATTTTGTACTAATCTCCACTTCCCAGTATTACTACTGTCCTCCTGACACTGGATGTCAAAAGAAACAGGCATAGTTAAGAGACTGTCACATGAAGAGAAGAGGAAGAAGTTTCACTATAAATGCCAAATGTGGTTTAAGGAAAAAGCCATGTGTGTTTAAAACTTGGAACCTCGAAGAAGAAAAAGGATAACATACTTTTAAGAGAAGAAGCTGGGAAGACTCAGCCTAAGCCCAACATTGAGGGGGCACTTCAATATATGGAACTGGTATCCTTGGCTGTTTAATTGATGAAATGGATGGATAATAAAATCTGGGATACTGCAATTGCTAGAATGAAGATCCGAGACAAGGCACACTAGGAGAAGCCTTGCATTTAACTCCCCCTGTAGATACCACAGAGGGTCACACAGTAATTTAAATGCTGGATGGATAGTGGTAGCAGTAAAGTGACCATGCATTCATCAGAGGCTATAATTTGTCAAATAAGAAGTGAAAGTTTCTCTTTCTGTAAATAAAAGTTATATTTCTTTTTTGTTTTAGTAATTTCAAGTAGGTATAAGTAGCTGCTGAACCAATCTGTTCATCATTAAATAAAGCACCATGAAGCAATAATTTAACCCTTTAAGTTGTTTTAATTCTGGATAATAAAATCGTGAAGACCAGTAGAACATAATGAAAATCAGAGTCCATTTCTTGAATACTGTCTACTCGTATAATCGTCTTATCAGAAAAAAAAAAATTAAAATTTGAAAAAAAATGACAGGCAGGATAATCAAATATCCAGCTTTTTCCTCAGAAACAGCTGAGCAGACTATGATTCTTCCACATTACAAAGTGACGTAAGGAGAAAGTCATGCTGATATGTATGAACATTGTGTGACATGGAGACACAAAGCAGTTAGTGCACAATCAAATATCACTAAGAGGTGACAAGTTAATAGCAAGAAAAATGAAATGCTTTTTTGCATATTTTTGGCATACTTTTGCATACATTTTTGGGAATTATGCCACAGAACTCTGAAAATTGAAGATTATCATCAGTTTAAAAGAAATCAGAAAAATTAATGGACAATAAATCCATGAAGGGCCATTTATCTCAAAGCTAAAATAGCTGAATGAAGATGCTGATCTGGGAAATTTAAAATGCTTTTCTTTAAATGCTGTGAATTTGTGGAAAGTGGAAAACAGCCAAAATTTCTGAAAACAGGTATACAATTGGGAGACAATAGTAAAAATATTTGGTTTAATTTATCATTTCTGTCTTGCATTCTCTAGATTGTGCTAAAAAAACATACTCATCAAAGTAATTTTCTTCAAGGTATCATCTGAACTATAGGAAAATACCTGACTTCCTGAAGGACTGAAAGGCAGTATGTGCTCCCCAACAAGCTAAGCAAAATGGCTTTGGGTAAGGGATGAATTTCACTGCATCATCCAGCCCCTCCAAAGGGTGCCAGCCAAGGTGCTACAGCTGGTGGATTAACCCTGCTCCCCAGCTCCTAGAAAGAGAATCAGTCAGCCCCTTCACTTCTGTTTCACAGAGCAGTGCAAGGAAATTGCATCTGTGCCATGTACTGGGCACGTTTTTCATTGGTTTCTGTTTTAATGCAAAAAAAGGATAAGTCAGAGAATTTTGCAACTGGGAAGAGAAATGTTGCTGTACAAAGACAGAATTCAGGAAAAAGCGTATTGCTTTGAGAGGGTTAAATAGAAAGATTGGTTGAGGGACTACTATCATAGGATAAATATGTTTGACTTTATGATATTTATTGCTTTATTGAATTACATGGCCCTTATAAAATATTTTCAAACTGTTGAAAAATTAAAATCTCTTTCAGGAAAAAAAGTATACTCAATATAGAATTAAATACTTTCATTGGAGAATAGAAAAGCCTTTCCTTGTTGGTTTTTTTAATTTATTATTATTATCTCTCTATATTTTTCAAATTCCTCTCAATTAAAATTACTAGAGGTGTAGAAACTTTTTCACAAACATTTCAGTGAACTAGGCGGCCTTTTCTGTCATCAGTTTGTTTCTCATCAATAATTTATGAGGCCTAAGTCTTGCTATGTTCATAGAAAATCAGTTTTAGGCTAATAGTACTTTAAAATCCTTTCATGAAACAGGTTTAGTTGATTAAATTATATTTCAGCAGTGAATTATATAGAAGAAAGGCCATCCTGTCAACCAATAGATAAAATTACTTAGATAACAACTGGCTACAGGAACAGTAGGTTTGGCAGTAAGCAACAGAACGCATTCTTCTTGCAATGAGTTTGCAGACATGTAATTATTACAATGCTTAGGTTCATAGAAAAACTCTAAGGAAAGTTTAAGTAGGAAAAAACAGTGAAGAGAATGATCTGTTCAAAAGAAATTAATGAATTGTAAATGAGAATTTGAACTCAGAATAGTTCAGCTTCTTATTTGAATCTGTTTCTTACTTGGCTACATCGGTCTTCTATTTGCAAATAAGTATTACATATTCACAAATGAAACATTACAATGTGAAAATATTGTAAAGAAGAAATTATTGTCACACTCACTAACTAATATTTGTGTTAGCCAAAATAATTAAATGCTTTTGGAAAAATTACAGTGTTGAAACAAATGTATAAATAAAGAATAAAAGCACTTTAATTATGAAGCCTGCAAGTCAATAATTCTTCATAGTGGTTCATGTAAAAGAAATTTTCTAGAAAATCAAAGCTCTATATTTTTTTTTCTTGTTTCTAAGAGTGTTTAGCTTCTTTGAGGTCACAATGCAAATTTTATCAATGTAGCTCAGTGTTTTAGTAAAATCTTATGCAAAATTTACATGCAAGCAATATAAATTTTTATACAGTCACGACAAATACTAATTTGCAATGTTGATCGTGCAAGGAGTGCAATCAGAGGTTTAAATTGTTAACTTGTCAAGTGGCAAAACAAAGCCTATCCTCTCTTTAATAAGTAGGTAGTGCTGGATTTTCCTTATTTTTTGACAATGTCACATGAAACAATGTGCTTCTAAAAATGTAGTTATATTAACACATAAATTCAATGTTCAAGGAACATTTTTCTCTTGTTTTCTCTCATAATATAAAACAAAATCTATTCTCTGGTAAAATACAAAGTTACGAGAATGAATATTCTGTATCACAACAGATGTTTCCTGTGAAAAACATAGCAGACATTGCAGGAACCTTACCATACTGAGGCCCAGCTCACAGCACTGTCAAAATATTTTTAACTCATTTCACCCAAATTTGCCAATGCTTAATATGCTGCAGTAAACAATAATAGAATTCACTTCAATTACATAAATGTAGACTGTTATTTTTCCCACAAGTCTTAGCCACTCTATGTGCATAGAGGAAAGGTAAAAGACATCAAAAATTTCCAACAAAAATAAATACATTCTTATCCCATAAGGACAGAAGGGTGCTGTGTTGTTATGGAGGTATCACTTGAATTGCAGCCTTAAAAAAAACCAAAACAAACAAACAAACAAACAAAAAAAACCCAGAAAACAAAAGCAACACATTATTTCATTTATGCTGGATGTGTAGAAGCTCTTTGGTGCCTGGCACAAAGCAGAAGGCCCCTCATTTATGATTTCTACTTGCTATTACTGTATGTTGCTTTTGGTGCATTGTTAAAAATCACCTCAGTCACGGTTTTCTAGACTAGGACAATGATCTTTCTGCACTGACATTTACAGCTGTAATTTTTTTGGTGCTTCAGAGGGGATTAGTTTTCTGTGATGATTCCTTCTCTCTTGTTCCTTTGTCCATTTATCGTTTCCACAGGACAACAAGGTCCCTTTGAACTTTTTTTATATCAGTGGTAAATAATTAAAATCAGTCCAAAGGCACATAGCATAACCTAATTGCCGACATCTTCTTACATGACTCTTGTGGAAAGCAGAGTCAAACCACAGGTTCAAGTGTCTCAAAATAGTTGGAGGATTGTATGTCAAATTTATTTTCCTTTGTATCCAAATGGAAATATAATTTTATTTGGTTGTTTCTTATCTTTAAAAAAATATAATGAAAGCACTTTTACTTGTTGCTACAAGAAGCTGCCTAATTCTGTCTAAATTTTCCAAGTGTTGTGCATAAAACTAGATGGAATAGAAAGTGTTCCTGGTACTTCTAATTATAGGCTAATTTGAATGTCATTGAAGGGAAAAGGAATGTCAAAATAGTGAATGACAAAAGAGAACAAGAAAGTTAGGCATATGACCTTGATTGCAATCTAAAGTTGTCACAAAACATTACACAAATCCTTAGGAACTGTTGTTTCATATATCATTTGTGACACTCTCAATAAATATTGAATTAGATGTCCTGTGGTGTACTTAAAACAAAATGAAAGTGTATTTAAAGTACCAAGATAAAATAGTACTTATTATGGCTCTAATAAAGCCACATGTAGCTTTAATATGATACCTGAACTCTGTACAGCATTCCCATGGCTCATGTACTGAGTAGACTTCTATTCACTTCACGGGGGTTGAGTTTGTTCACTTTTTGGGATTGCCATAGTGTGCCCATTTATAAACTTTGAGCTTTTATGAGTTTCTCTTGAGTCTTAGCTGTCTTCAGATATTTATAACTTCATTCATGCTTTTAGTTTAATGGTTTGTTTTATTTTTTGGGGGGTTTTTTTGTTGAATACCTTCTAGAAAATCAGGCAAATTAGGTAATGTGCTTTTTATGTGGCTTCAGAAATAATCTCATAATTTATGTATTGCTACATGTTGGCCTGAATATATAGACACCATGTGTTTATTCCTGTGTTGTTCCATTTGTGAGAAGAAATTGATAATGGAAAGATTCCTCTTTAGGTTTTCCCAGAATCCCTACCATGAGTGTGAACAAGTCTTGCAAAAAAATTTTTGGAGAACATATTTAGTACAGTTTTCATGGATGGAACATTCTGATAAATTTCTAAAATTCCAATTTTTAAACTCTTTTTCATTGTGATTATTCGTTTCACACCAGGGTTTGTCACCTTATAATATTTTAAAGTTCTTTTAATATTTGGTACAAATCATCTCTGTTAGAAGGCTTAAAATTGTGCTGTTTCCCATATCTCTTGCCTGTTTTGTGGGAAAATCTTTCATTTATTATTCAGCCTTTAATCTTTTTAACATCTTTTTACCACAGGAAAATAAGAGTTTTACAAAATAGCTCTGTAAAGTGAACATTTTGTAGCATCTGGTCCAACAAATTGCTATAATTGCTATAATTGATCATATCTAGTTTTGGGTCCATTTCAGGAAACTTCTAGCTATTGTCCTAAGCTTTGCTCCAATAACACCTATAGAATAATCAGGGTTTGTGTTGAACTTTATTTTTCAATTTTTTTTTTCCACACTATGAAATTTCTAGTATTCTTCCAAAACTTCTCTCTTCTTTCGATGGCAATACAAACTTAGAGTTTCTCCATTGAAGCTTGTGCCTAAAACACAGGCTTGGTCTTGCTGCCAAAATTTTGAGTGCAAAAGCTATTTTTGGGTCCATATATTCTCATTCAAAACAAAACCAAAGCCAACCAAACAAAACCAACAATTAAAAATTGTTGTCCAAATCCTGTTTTCTTGGTTACAAAATTCAGACAGAGACTTCCACTTTATGGTAACCTTGCAGCTCTTCAAGGTAAGTCAGCATCTTATATGTACTACTGTTTTCTGCTTTCTTAAGCTCCTTGAGGTTGCCTTTCATCTCCACCTTTCTTCACTAAATACCTTCTTTTTAAAAAACCAAAGGATGACACAGTGTCATTTTTCACCCTTACCTCCAAAGGCTGGGAAATATCTCTGTCACTGAGACTGTAGTTTCCTTCTGTCTAAATTCAGGGGAAATCCCTTTTCAGGACTGCAGCACTAGACCTAGATGTGACTTTCCCCTTAACTATGAGGTTCCCTCTCCAACACACTGTTTTGCACATTGAACAGATGGCACACAAGGATGTAAAGGTAAAAAAAACCCTAAATATTTTGGTTTATACTGTTGCCAGGAACGTGGCATGAATTGGGTGGTTTGTTTTGCTAACTTCTGAAAACTGGAAAGTGTTTGAGCAGTAGACATGGCAGTTGTGATGTGGGCATGCTTTGAACTCCAGCTGAATCATTAAAGTAAACCAGAAATACTGAACAGATATTTTCCATGTAATCAAGCAGGAGGAAATATTCAGGTACTGCATTATTCACCACTGACTTGAACGTCTTCAGCATAATTGAAATTATTTCTTTTTCTACTGGTGTTCAGCATCTGTCTGGTCACACAGATATGTTTTAAATAGCTTGACAGGATGAATTGTGTTATTTTGAGATTTCACTCTGAAGAGATAAAGGTGCACTGGGCTAGAAATAGTTAGCAGGTTCCTCAGTTTATGAGTAGTCATGCAAGTTACCCCATCTCTTCAAACAAAATCATACATGTTCCCATTGTGTCAGTGTCAGTTGCAAAAATTATGAGTGATCCAGAAAGGGAATGAAAAAAGTCTTCTTTTGAGTAAGTGAAATAAGCAAACATCAGAATGTCAGATGAGTTGCCACTTATGTAAATTTTGATATTTATAAACTAGGCTTGCTGAAACAAACCTTATTGAAACAAAGAGACTTTGACCTCCATCCATCATTGAACAGACACAAATTTGCTGCTGCATTTCAGACACTGGCAGAAGGGCAAAAACTCTTCTCGTGGAGAATGAATAAGCTGTATTCAGCAAGAGAAAGACCAGAGAAAGTCCTACTTTATCAACCCTCTGCACCTTGGGGTGTGGGAAGTTCCACACCATATCAGAGCAGGCAGAGTAGAAATTGCAGCACCCTGCAACTGCACCACCCTGTTCCATGGGACCAGCTTTTCCTTTGCATTCAAGGTGCCCAGAAATGAAAATGATGGTGTTAGAATGGTAGGTGCTGCTGCCGAATTCTTGTCCCCAACAAACCTCTCCTATCGAAAAGCAAGTTGAGTGAACATTCAGGCAACGCAGTCAAACCTCCTCTCAACACTCACCACAGCTGGGTCAGCAGTGGAGGCAAGAAAGGCTCTTTTGCAAGGTTTTATTCCAGCAGAGTAGCACAGCCGCTGAATGGAAACCTGGCAAGAAAGAGAGTGAACCAGGTGGAGCAGGCAGCTGGAGAACGGGAAGGGGTGGGGGGGCGCAGCTAAGGGCTGGGCAAGGGGCCTGGCCTCCAGGGGAAGGGGGGTGCCACCAGGGATGACAAGCCAGTCAGGGTACAGGTAAAGGAGAAACCAGAGGATATTGTCACACAAAAGTCCGCGAGGGAGACTGTTTTTTCCCCCAGGAGGGCTCACTCTATGGTGAGTAGAGTTACTGATGTTTCCAGGGCTTGGGGATTGACCAGGGGGAGAGAGTTCATGGGATACTACACAGAAGTTGCTGAAGGATGAAGAATAAAGCAAAACTGTTAAACACTGTAAATTGATGTAAATGCTGTGGGGCAGTGGGACTTCCATTTTGTATTGCTGAAAGCTGCTGGGGAATGTGTGTGTGCAAGAGGGAGATACACATGTGAAAGCTTCAAAAGAAGTTGTAAAAATCAGTTTTAAAATCAGATTTAAAATGTAGGCTTTTTTCTTAAAGGTGAGGCTCTGAGTAGGAAAATTGTTTTAATCATTTTCTACTTAAGAAAAAGACTTGTACAAAATCACTGATAAAGTCATGGTCCCATCAATTTTTTCATTGGGTTGTTTGGGTTTTTTGTTTAGCAACTGGATCAAATACACTACACTTGAGTGTAGTGGTTTTGCACATTTTTTAAGTATCTGCCTTAAAATATCCATATGTCAGAAAAGTGAAAGACAGTGGTAGTCTTGATTCTCACATCTCTTTTGTTCTGCTCTTCCCTCTTGTAAATAAGAAGGGGGGTGGGGGGGAGAGGGGAAAGAATTTTTCTGCAAAAACTAAACTCTCAATGGTGTCAGAACCTTCAGTATTCTAATGTTATTATGTGCTAATGTTTAAGTCTCAAAAGGGATGAGAATGCATGTTCAGGATATTATTAAAATAATTAAGCAGAAGAAAGTAAAAGATATGGCACCAACAGTTCTCATAAATTTGAGATTTCTCTTATACATGTTCTCCACTTTCTCGGGCTGGGAGAAGAAAAACATTGTCAATTTTATCAGAACACTTAAATCCTTGTTTTTTTTTTCTTTCTGTGTAAATACTTTGTGATGTTTATGTCTTGCTCAAGAGAAAGAGCTAGATGTTTTTGACTTATGTTATCTGCATGAAGGAATGCTCTTAAAGTTCATAATTCTTGGAAAAGCAAAATGAATGTGCTATTTTTTTTCTTAAAAACCAATTGAAAGGTAGAAGCAGAAAAAAACCTATTTGTGTTGTGAAGATCAGCCTTCTGACTGATGTTAATATTTTTTTTTTCATCTCTCTTTGTCTTCTGACTTTTCCCCTGCATTTGATTGCTGTGCTGTGACAGCAATGATTTTTTTTTTTTCAAATAGCTTTACTATAACCTTTGACCATATTCAAGAGAGGTCTAGGCATCCAAAATAAAGACTTGTTTTTTAAAGAAGGAAGTGACCATGTGGAAATATGTATATACAACATCAAACAAGTGCCAGTATTCCACTGGCCTACTGTGGATCAAAATTCATTTTTTGGTTTAAATCTGTATGAAATTGTCCACATAACAACAATCCGCACAAGAAAAAAGTTGGAAAAAAAAAGAGGTAAAATAGGTTTCAACCAGTGAACTCTGTTTTTGTAACACACACAGAGATTTCTATTTCTTCTCCCTAAATTCACTAAGGTATTATTATTTTAGTTCAGGAAGGAAAACAGATGTCAATATCTAATATCCTTGAAAATTACTTCCCCACTGTGCATGACTATATAACTCTCTTCTACTCTCCCCACAGCTCCCATTTCTCTTTACTAGATAGATATTATTCTCTTTTTCCTCTCCTGCCCTTATTACATGTCCTTATATACTTACTCAATGTTCTTTGAGGATGTCTCAATTTTTTCCTGAATACAGTTTATCTTTTAGGCCTTTCACAGACTGCTATTTCTGATTCTTTATGTTTTGTGTACTCACAACTCTGATAAATTACTTATTTTACTTATTATCCACATTTTAGGGATATGAAATCTGATTCTGAGTAATAACATCAGAGGCTATATTTTACTCATTTCAGCAGGGACAGGATTTGAATCATGTTTGCATTCTTTCCTAAGAGAGAAGGGATTATTTGTTTAGATATGCATTTGAAAAAACAAGTTATTTGGACCATTCTGTTCTTCAGCTGGAATGCAATGCTTAGCTTCATTCAAATTTATTTGAACTTAAGTGTTATGGTTTCCATAGAAACACATGTCTGTCTTCCTGAGCATCAAATATTTTCCTTGTTGTAGACATTAGCTCAGCAAACTGAGCCCATGGTTTAGTGCTGGGCTTGGCAGTGCTGGGTCAATTGTTGGACTTGTTGATCTTAAAAGTCTTTTCCAACATAAGTGATTCTACTACTCTATGATTGTAAAAGTAAGATGGCCCTGGTTACACTGAAAATCCAATCTGGTGAGGAAAATGAAAGAGGAAAGGATTGCTTCTTTTTCCCTGGTAAACAGCTTTGCAACAATATTGTCTTCAGAGTAGAGGAGAAAGGTTTAGGTAATTGTGTGGTCTGTGCTACAGACTGTCTGTAGTCACAAAAATGAATTTTAAAAAATCAGTAGTGGTCTTATCTTAGATGTGTGATCAACAACTTGATCTACCATGACTTTCTGTCAAATATGAAGAGGAAGGTATTCTAATATTTCAGTCATGATGCATTAGCATTACTTCAGAACTATCTGAAGGGGTAATAGCTCTTCTTTTCATTCATCAAATATTGAATGCAGTCTGGGCTTGAATGCAAAGTTGCTCTCTCTCACAAAGCTGGAGCTCCACAGCCTGACTACATGTCCAACAAGTCTCTCCTGCATCTACAGTTCTGTTAAAAAATCAGACAAGTCAACCTACAACAACACAACACACTGGGTACAGCACTGCATTCCTTCAGTAAAATTTCCAGTGAAGTCAGTAGTTAATTCCTTAGTCTATAGAGGTCCATACTACCATCTAACGACATGAAAGGCCCCAGAAAATGTAACCACCAACAACTATTTCAACACCACTTGACCAGGTGGATGTATCTCCAAGAGCAGGTGCTAATGACAAAGCATGACACGAGACAGTGGATACCTATTTTAGTTACTGGTGTTCATTAGGAAATATTAGAGGAAACAATAAGTCAATTTTAAGCTGATGTTTTACACAAATATAAAACTATATCTACTGATCAGGTGCAGGAATATGCCCTATTTTGACTAACTAGTTGAGCATACTGAGCAGCTGCCAGTTATCTTGTCCAGCTAAACAGTTGTGATTTAAAAGTAGAATCTTTGCAAATTCTCTTTCTCTCAGTGGGAAAATTAAAAAAAAAAAAAAATCTGTGGTTGCATAGATGTCCATATTTTTATGTGTTTTTTACGAACTAGGTGTTGTGTAACCAGTTTTAACATGAGTTGTATTCACAACACTCTCTTGAGAAAGGCTTCCACAAACTGAAATTTAAAAAAAATGGGGAATGTTACAATTTTAAACTGCTGCTATTTAAATTGTTTTAGAAAGGCATTACTTTTTTAAGCTCCTTAATAATACAATCAACCCACTCCACAAGCAGTACAGGTACATAGTCATGTTACCGTGCAGAAAACGGCATGCTTTGGAGATACTCACTGTTTGATAGCTAATAGTGACCAGAGGGAATGAGAAAATTTTTTTTCTAACGTGGAATAAATATTTCAAATACATATATTTAGAATATCCAGGAAAGCAGAAGAAATGCCTGACAAGAATATGTGGCTGTAAAAAATCAGCAGTGTCTAGACAGGTATACCCCACTAAGTTCAACTTTATTTTGAGGATGAATATGATTTTAATAATTGAATGTGTGATTTGGTGTGAATTTAACTTACCAAAATGAAAAGAGGTAGTTCTAGGATCTTTCTGATCTTACTGTATTCTAATGCATCTGTCCAGGGAATCCCAAATAGAGCAGAAATCATCTATTTGTTTTATAAGGGAGACTCATTCCAGCTGCATTAGCCAAGATGACCCAAATGCAAGAAATTCTGAATTTCACACTCTACCTCAGAGTCGGGCCTCTCTTGTAAACCTAAAATATGTTTTCACTGAAGTTTATAATTCCACTAGAGTAGGAAAACCAATCTGAAAGTGGTCTTAAGATGGCTATAGATTCCAGATACAGTTAAGAGATTTGGGGGTTTGATTTCGGTGGGTTTTTTTTAAACTGATATTTATGAACAGGGGCTTCCACTGCTTATGTCATTTAATGTACTGAGGATTAGAATGAAATGCAGGGAAAGGCTCCTGATTAGACAATCTGGTACAAGCTGCTGAAGAGGAGTTAGAAGCAAAACTCTAAAAGGAGAAATATTATATTTGGCATAGAATACCTTGATAAAAATCTGATTTACATTTGAAAGCCAGCTGAGTACTGCTAGAATGATCATCTTTTACAAAAGAGAATAAACAAGAATGACATTTAAAGTAATAGAATTTTAGGCCATGCAGAAAGAGTAAAATCAGAGAAAAAATTATTTTTAACATAATTATTTTCATTTCCTTCAAAGTCTACTGAACCCACTGACAATATTTTTATGCAGCCGTGTTTGCATTTTAACTCAAATTACTTTGAACTACCAGTGTGTCCATAAGTTAAAAAGCAGCGTTGTTTCCACTGTGAGGAGGAGAGGTTATTTTCTGTAACTCAATGTACTTTTATTAATCAGTGACTTCATCATGGGTTAATGATACATTTCCTTTCTTGACAAGAAAGCTGATTTTCTCAGCATGCACACTGCAGGTTCAGTCATCCTTGCCCCACTTGGTTCATACCCTCCAGTCAGGAGCTCAGTCAACCAACTCTTTTTGCTGATAAGATTTCCTTGGTAACTCCAACATGCAATTTTTTTTCTCATTTTTTCTAGTGTGCATGCCCACCCTTGAGTGAAGTTTTCACACCTTTTTTTATGCAACTAAAACACTACTATTTTTTAGGAAATGGGTCCTGTATCCAAAGCACATATGGATTCTATTAATTGTCACAGCATGGAAATATCAGTCAGAACACTTAAAAGAGGAAATTAATCCGTGTGGTTGATTGCATAGTCCTGATAATTGAAGTATGCTGACATTTATAATAGAGTTAGAACTGAATTATAAAGACTGTGAATAGCCAACTCCAACTATTTGTAGGAAAACTAACTCAATCTTTCTGAATGGTGAGAACAGTTTTGGAAGTGGTTTTTGTCTATGATTCTTTTTCTTCTGTCTGTTGGAAGGTTATGTTGTGAGGTGGTATACTGTGAATCACACTCACAGGCAGGCTGGAAGGAGAGAGGAGGAAGATATTCATCCATTAGCAGAGGATTGCAGGAGCAGAGACTGAGAGGACTAAGAAAAACAGAAACAGGTAAAAGATAATCATGATACAGAACAAGTAAAAAGAAAAAAAGATCATTTATTTCAGGTATTCCTTAATGTTTAGTGCAAGACAAAAACCCACTGACAGTTGCTGGCTTGAAAGTAAACTTGAAGAAAAACCCACACTGAAAGACTGCTGGAGAGGGGAGACATTTGCTTGCTTTAACTCTGACCTCTATTCTCTTCAGATACTCTGAGTTTTCTCCATCTAAATTAATTCATTTTGAAGATAAAGTTCTAGTAAAACACTGCTTTGGTATTTTCTATGTCCTGTTCTGAAGTAAATGTGCAGGCTGTCGTATCTTAGAACTAAAGTCTAAACTCAAGGTCTTGTCTCAACACACCACTAGCCTGTTCAGAACAGATCCAAGACAAGTGTGCATGAAGAGAAGAAGAGATTAATGGATTTTGACAGGTTACACGCTGAAAATCATAACTCATAATCTTGCAGCTGGCAAATACCTCTTCTCGTAGTTGTTTATCTCGAAATGCCCCAATACTCTCCTGCATGCCAGAGTGACAATCACAGTTCAAGCTGAGGTCCTGGCTGGAAAGGCCAGGCTCTTCCAGCTAGTGACAGAAAAATGTCATTATATTATTTTTGCTGAGGACGTTCCATTCCAAATGTCTTTTCTGCAGTTTCCTTGGATATATCCTTAGTTTGTTGAACTAGGAGACCATTCTGCAGTGTGTCTAAATTCTTTTAGCCTACATTATATATATATGTGTGTGTGTGTGTGTATATATATATATATATATATATATATATATATTCAGAGAACTTATTTTTCCTTTCAGTATGTGTAAAAATATCAACAAATCACAAACACATCAATCAATATGAAACAACAGTTAAACAGTTAAATTTTTTAAGCTTTTAAGTCCCACATAAATCTAGCTCTCCTTTTATTTAAATACCTTAATCCTAAAAAAAAATAAAAGGGGGTTGACTAAAATTTTGCAATTAAAAATTTTGATTTGCTGAACGTTAAAAATTCTTTTTAGTCAGTCAGTAAATAAGCATATAGGCTAAAAAACCATATCAACAGAGTTCTACCTGATATTTTGATGCTATATATTATAACTTATAGGGTAAAGGTTTGGGTTTTTTCTTACATTATGGCTGAAAAAGACCTGTAAGTGATGCATCACATTTTGAGGAATTTTTCATTATGATCTTCCTACACTCTAACCTCAACAACTGCTCAATTTATACAACTATCATCCTGTATATTTTTGTCTTTAATTTTGAACATGATAACATGCTATTTGTGAGTTATTGTATCTGTTTAGTTCATGAATAATTTGCCTTCCAGAAACAACCTCTACACGAATATTTCTGCAAAATCTCAATTCCAAAGTTATCTTATTCTGTTTCATTATAGAAAGACCTTTAAGGAAAAGTGTTACATTTTTTTCCCTCTTCCAATAATCTGCCTTAGACTCATTGCATTTGTTTATATTTTAATATATCAGATTTTATAAATTTTTTTCTTAGCGCATCAACAAAATCTAATATAAATGAAAGGAAATTAAGAAGGGAAATATTATTACTGAAAGGCAAGAAAGGAAAATAATATCTTTGTCCAGTCTAATTTTTAACTGATAGTTTCATATTACTTTTACCCCTAGTATGTTATTTATTTTTCCTAGATTTAATTTCAGTCTGGTTTTACTGCATGTTTAGTCTTATTAAATTTCATTGCATTTAGTATCCAACAATCAACATCTTTCTTATATTAGAAAAACATGGCTATGTGTTTAGCACATAGAATTTATGCATATAATAGCCATGATAAGGACAAAGATTGTAATCATCAAGGATATTTTTGTTTTATGTACCTCATATTAAAATTTTCAAAGAAAAAAGCACTATACCTGGTTATTAAAAACTTTAAATTGAGAAGTCATGATAAATCTCCTTCTAATCCTATGTTATATTTAGCACAACTTGGAAATAACATAAAACTCTGATGAAAGGCTGCAGAAAATAGAAAATCATGATTGTTTGGTTAATAAATAATATTCAGAACTTATTCTGAATTGCTCATTAAAATATTTTTTTCTTAATAATCTGTGCTTTAAGACAGCAGAGGTTTCTTTCACTAAAGCTGAAAGGTCATACATGGGAAAAAAATCCTGTAAGTATGTTTTTGCGATGGTTAATCATACTGTAAATGTAGAGACAGTGAAAAAAAATAACTTAGGGGTTATGGTAATTAACATTCTGAAAAGGAATTGCTTGTTCCTTGTCTTTAGTTATGGAATTTAATAATTTAGTTTATTGCATTAGAATAACTGATAGGGGCAGAAGGTTGGTGAGGCACTGCAACAGGTCACCCAGAACAAATCATGTCTGCCCCAGCCCTGGAAGGGTTCAGGGATGGGTTGGGTGGGGCTTGTAGCAACCTGGTCCAGTGGAATGTGTCCCTGCCCATGGCAGGGGGTTAAACTAGATCACCACAGAAGTCCCTTCCATCCAGACCATGCAATGATTCTGTGAATCTGAAATATCCGTTGTCATAAAGAAGTAGGTATTTTGTATGATGATGTGAGAAGCAGCATCTATGTGAATTCCTATCAGACTGAAGTCGAAGTAAGTGTACAGTAATTCAATATTTTCTTCTGTAATTATTAACCAGGGATTAATGATGTTCAAAACAAAACAGAGAACTTTTTTCTCTTCTGCAAATATCATTTGATCCTTGTCTTATAATCTCCAAATAATTAGTAGAACCACAAGGGAGAGCAATTTAAGAGTTTAAGAGATATTGCCTCTGTATTGTCTAAATAACCCTGTTGTTATTCCTTTGAGAATATTAGAGATAGTCCTACTCAAGGACTATAAAGTTATTAAATTTAAATCAAATTTTAAAGGAAATTTTTAATGATAATTAAGATATGAAATCAAATTTTTAAGGGAATTTTTAATGTTAATTAAGAAAAGAGCATTTTAAAAAAATTAATTATGCTGAAAGTTCTTTATTAGAAAACCTTAAAGCAAAGTTATTGGGAAAAAAAAGTCTAGAAGGAAGACCTGAATTCTTAAATATAACATCTTTACATAATACCCCAGCACAGTAAATGCAAATCTCCCTTGTAGTCCATTTAGATCTTCCTATACCAGGTTACAGTTAAGAAGACAGCTATATTGCTATTATTTACATCTGGACTCTTTCTCAGGTTACTCACAAAAACCTGTATTCCTGCTTTCTCAGTCTATACTAAATAATGATTGATACTTTTATTTATTTTTATAATGTACCAATCTCCTTGGTCTTCATCTCCAGGTATACATCTGTGTTCTTTATTTGGATTTTTTTATTCTAATATGAAAGGGCTAGGAAATATATGCCTTTATCATCAGATGAAATGGTATGAAAATCACCATATCCCTGTCTATATACTCAGGGTAGGATTAAATACAGCGAACACCTGTAATGTGTTGTGTAATTAAGTCAGTTCCAATGACACAAGAAGTGAATATCCATTCCTACAGGGGTCTTAGCTAAATTGAGTTATTTACAAGAGCAGTTCAGTTTAAAGGACTACATTCAACTTCATAATCTGTATTTTCTAGTTATGAACTGGGAGCTGTAAGAATTAATTTTTCTATTGACATAAAGAATTTTCAGAGGATAGGCTGAGTACATTCAGAGGTCAGTTGCTTTTGGAATTTTATGTTTTACAGTGTGATGAATTAATACTAAGAAATGCAAAGAGGATGGAAATATTTTGGCTGGCTTTATAAATTAGATAAACAAATTGATAGCTTTGAGGAGCACAGGCTTCTCTGATCTTTCTCAGTGTGTGCCACCTGTATTCTTATTAAACAATCAGTGTTAAACAGATGGCTTTAGAAAAATAGCTCATCTTCCGTGAGTATGAATGTTTGTGCACAACTGTGTGTGTGTGTGTGTGTGTGTGTGTGTGTGTGCGCGCTCACTTGTGTGTTTTAGTTGTTTTTTATTTAACTGCATACTGAAAATAGCTTTTTTTTAAAGTCAGGTTGGGTTGATCAACACTACTGAATCTCCACTCTGAAGAAAACTGAATTATAAAAGTTGCTACTGTCCTCTCTGAATTTACTGACAAAAAAATGCAAAAAACCACAGTCAATAACATGTGACTTAACCTTCACAAATAATCAGTCTTTCCATATCTAAAGCTAGCAATTTACAAAGATTTTCTTACCTCTGTACAATTTCTGAACAGTTCTTTGTGAAATCAGTTAAAATACAAACTTTTTTCTTTGAAAACTTCACATGCACTAAAGCTATTATCTTGAAAATTTCTGATTTGATTGACTTTTATTTAAAACTTTTTTGTGTGAATTTTCTTACCCCGATTTAATAAATCTTTCAGAGGAAGCAGGAGTAGAATTTCTAACAGTCTACATTTCTGTACTGCTTTATGTGAAAGGTACAATTATTCAACATGTGAAGGGTGGGAAAATGGTATGTAAAGGCAACAATTTTGTCTTTTTTTTTCCTACATGGTTCTACAATATACTATTCAACGTGTAAAAGCAAGTTCTCAGAAGCTAGGAAGCCACAGTAGAACTGCTCTTGTACATCTAATTGGGCATTTTACAAGTGACTTATGAAGGGGATTTTGATAAAGGATTTCCAACTTCTGAAAAACACACTGAAGAGGAAGGAATTGGCGTGGGTCAAAATTAAAGAGTAAGGCAATTGGGAATAAATTATATGTATCATTTAATCTGGCGAAATTCAGCTTTACAGTGATCTGAAACTCAAGAAGGAATCAATCAGTTGGGAAATTATGATATTCCTAAGCATTAAGACAAACTGCTATAGCATGACAGGAGAAAATCTGGAGGGATAAGGAATGGAATAAACCACTGGAAAAAGAGGGACAGGAATGAAAAAAAAAGACATAAGTAAATTAGTAGAATACAACCCAAAAATGCCTCTGTGAGGTTTCCAGTGAAAACTGAAGATTGATGATAGATGACATGAGCCACAAGTTTTTGAAGCTTTTTTTCTCAGCTTATATTATTAACATAATTAGTATCAGAAACTCAGTACCTCTAATGACATGTATAATTGTGGGAGCTAATGTGAGGACAGGAATGTTTGGATTTGGTAAAATTCTCAGATAAAGTGGACGTATAGGTATTCATATAATCAACATAAAGAACTGTGTGTTCTTGAGCATTAAAAAAATATCAGAAATTGTGAAGGAAGGGAAGAGTTACAGAGAATTAGAAAGTTATAAATGTATCTGTTGTCTTTGAAGAAAAAACAATAAAAAATAAGATGGTCAGGGACTTGTAGCTAATTCAGGTTAGCTTCAGTATACAAAAAATGCTCAGAAATCTGGAACAAAAACAGAAGCCATCTATTTTTAACAGTCAAAATTCATCTGTCAACAGCAAAACAAATCAAAACAGCTTAATGTCTTTTTTTGACAGGAAAAAAGTTCTGTGTGACAGAAGAGTAGGAAGTGTCAGAATTAGAGATAAGAATACTTACAAAATTTTCATAGGGAAGTCAGGAAAACATTGTCTAGATGAAACCATAATAGAAGGGTACAAAGACAGTTGAACAATGTTGAATAGTTCTTAAATTGAAAGTTTTATCAAGCAAGGCATCAAAAAAGCCTGTTCCAGGTTTCCTACTACTCAGTTTTGTAATTAAACATTTAGACACTGTATGAGAAAAATGTTAACCAGTTTGTAAAGTACATGTAAATTCAAGGAAAATCACCGAACATTCGAATACATTAAATTACTTAGGAACAGTCCAGTGGATAGTAACAGAGCTGTTCAAAAAATAATTGGGTTTGTTTAAAGCAGAGAACTGAGAGGATGACATAATGCTTTGTTAAAGGCTGTCAGTAGGAAGAAATTACACTGCTGTGTCCACAAGATATAGGACAAAATGTAATGGTCACAGACCAATCCAAGCACATACACTTCAAATCTTCAAATGATTATATTGATCCCTGCAGTTACAGACATGCACAGCCAGAATTTAGAGCTCTATATTTTTCTCACTAATTGAGGAATGTAGCATGACACCTGTAAATTGGGTCTGTTACCATTAGTCACACCACTGTACTGAAAGTTAGAAAGATTTGCACTGAACTGGGATATTATCTCATCTGTGAGATCATTTCCCTTATTTTACTTTTTTGGAGTTCTCTAACCCATACAGATACAAAAAAAAAAAAAAAAAAAAAAAAAAAAAAAAAAAACAAAAAAAAAAAAACAAAAAAAACCCAAACTGTTCAGCGAAGGAAAAGAAGGAAAACATGAGAAATTTATGGTTTACGGTGTCATGATACTGATTTATTTTGAAAGTAATTTATATACATGCCTCCATGTATTTCAGAGTAGCTGGTTATTTCCAATATGCTTTAATGTATAGGTTTATTCATCCTGATGTGCAAGTGAATGTCAAGAAACCCTTTTTCTTTCTGGTAGCTTTCACTAATGTAGAAACAATCAATCAGTAGCACTCATTTAATTCCTCATCTAACAGACTGTTTACCATGGAACGTTTGTGATGTTGCCTGTCAGTTCTCATTACCTTTTGATCAGCAGCATTTCAGGAATGGCACTGCCAGAAGCAGTTGACTTTGACAATACAAGTGCATTTAATAGAGCACTCGTATGTGTAAGTTAGCCATTTCACAGAAGACATAATAAATTATGTTAACATTTAGAGACAATTAAAGCTAGGCAACCTCTAGGGTTCTGTGGTTTAAACTAGATTTGACCAAAGATAATGAGCATTTAGTATCAAGCAAACCTCAAATGTTATCAAATGTTATATTCTGAGAGAAGAAGTATCCTCGTGGTTTAAAAATATGACATACCCTTTCTTTTAAACTCCCTGTACCACAACAATAAAATATTATTTTTCTTTGAATACTTTCTATCTGCTAGATGCTAAGCTCTAATCATGGTATCTGCACTATTTTTCGAGTCAAGAGAGATACTTTATTGTGCAGAAATTTTGCATTTCTCTCTTCACTGTTGTCTCTTTTTTTAATGGTTTGTCACTGGAAAGATCTTCTCACATCATGCTCCTCTTTACATAAATGTTTTAACTTCTTGCAAGTTCATATACATGATTTCAAAAAATCTAGTTTTCCAAAATATTAATATTTTTTGAGAAAACTTGCAGACCACTTACACCAGAGCTACACAATGAGATCTGTGTCAAAGTAGAAACTTTAACTGTCTGTTTAGTTAACAGGGAAATTCTTCCATAAATACTCTGTTGAATGGCTATTCCTAAGGATAACTATTGTTGCAGAGACCCTCTGCATACTCTCTGGGGTATGTCAGCCAAAACTGAGCACATTACACATATAGTGGCTTAAATATGGGAATTTCATCTTCCTGTGTCACTCCAGCAAATCGACTTCTGACGGTCTTTATCAATATTTTTAGCTGGTTTTATTAATAATGCTTTGTTTGTACCATCCTCCCCTGCATTTAAATTTTTGAGACTATGCACTTATTAATTAAATTTTGGTAGTCTTTTGCAAAATGTGATGCAGTGGTAAAAGTTAACTGATAAATGTTACTTGCAAGTTTTTTAAAAAGTAAGATGAAATAAAAAATGTCAAAAAGAACCAACTTACACCTTAAGGAGATATTAATGACCTATTTAGTTATTAAATATGGGAGTCACTGAAACCAGGATCACAACTGTACTTATATAAGGAATGACTTGTTTTATTTTCCAGGTGATTTGCTTTTCATTATGCTGAAATTTCACCCAGATGTTTCTTTGTCTACAAGTAATTTTCTTTTACTTTATTGATTCCAAGTATGTTACAGAAGTAAAATAAATTCTGAGAATTTATACCCTTGTTTAAAAAAGAAAAAAATCATAAAGAACTCTTCTGAAATTTTCTCTCAGCTTATAGGGCATGCACACTGCAGAATAGAGGCCAGCCAATAGTTATCTGACAGAATACTCCAATAGCACACAGTTTAGAGCACTCTGGTGAAGTGTAGTATACTTGTTGGATTGGCTTTCAAATAACCTGGGACTACCGAAATTGAAGCACTCTAAATAACTGTTTTGCAAAGTGGTTCTGGATGTAACTGAAAGTGAGTTTATGACCATGGTCTCATGATTTTAATGGTTTTTGGATTTTGCTTTTTTTTTCCTTAAGAAGGCATTTCATATAATTTAGCAGGTGATGAACAACTGCATTGTGCATCACATGGTTTTTCCCTTTTTATTATCACTTTCATTTACCATTATTACTCTACTTTATTTTTGATTATTAAAATTTTCTTATCTCAGTCTACAGGTTTTACCTTGATTCTCCTCTCCATTCTGCTAGGGTGGCGGGGAGAGAGGGGTGTTAAGCAAGTGGCTACATGGAGTTTAATTTCCAGCTCAACTTAAATCATGACATGGTCATTTAAAGAAATACAAACCTGGAGTTAGTGAAAGTTGATTTTATGGGTAGCAGAACAAAGAAATAACATATAACATGCATTTCTGACATATAATGGTCAGTAAATTGCTTATCCTAGAAACATGAAAAAGCACAAAAATTGTGTTTATTATGAAAGGCCCAGGTTTACAGCAACACTGCAGCATGTTCCCACCAATATCCAAGAATTCAATTCACATGCTGCTGCTCTATATCTAACAAATTAGATTCCAGGCAATCTCTCTTGCAGACAATACACCTGGATACTTTATAATAACAAAAAGAGACAGAAATGCATCTTTTTATGAAGACTTTAATAAACTTTCTAACACAGATAAATGCAGTACCATGAGCACAAACATAAAAGGTAGTAATGCTAAACACATTCACTGCTGCAGTAGAATAATGCTGTATACAAAAGCCTATCTATTTTTACTGTTGTCTCCTGTTCTGAGTATTTTGCTATCACAAAACAACATAAATTTTTCAACAAATAACCACTTAGGGTATTTTGTGCCCTATGTGATGTTTCACCACAAAAATGCAATGTATGATATGTGATCACCACTGAAAGAATACAGTCCTTAATATATTTGTGAATATGCTTATTTAACATGAATGGAATATTCTTGTATAGTCCTGTAGAAATGGTGCTGAGATATATTTAGTTATTTTAAATATATAAACTCCTAAGCTGTGTACAGCTGTTTGCAGCACGGCTGGTATATTCTTGCTTAGATGACCTTGGTGAGTAGACAATTACTTCAAATCATTAAAACTATTTGGAGAGAAAAAAACACTTCCATTCATGGCAAGCAATAACTTGGACAGAAACATTAACTGAAAGAGTCAAATAGAGCCTGCCAACAGATTGCCAGATGTCCAGATCAGTTGAAATATGACGACAAAACCTAGATATATTCTGTCAGCCAAATCCTGGGGTCAAAGCCATTTCCCTTGGAAAGTAGAATTTCACATTCAAAGGTAATAGTGTCTCAATCCTGGTACTGTTTCTTTGCAGATGTGTTTTTGTATAGAGCTACAGCAGCCTAAATCTCTGTTTCAATTGCTTGGAATAGTAAAAATGAGAGAAATCCTTAACTGCAGTAAAAGTAACAACTCTGCAGAGGGTCAATGTAAAAGGTAAAATAGAAAAGGCATATTTAGGCCACTCTTATATATGTATACTTGAACCTTTCTGATCTGCTTTTGATGCTGATCAGTGAGACACAGCTATTTTCACAGTGCAATTTCCAGCCATTGCAGGTAGTAGCCAACTATACTGTGTAGCAATCTGAATTTCATCTCTGTTGCCTAGGATGGCTCAGGAATTGAAATGAATGTTGAGACAGATAAACTCTGAGATAATGGTGTATTTCTGAGAGCCTGAAATATTCTTCCCAACGTACAAAATGCTATGTCAAGATTTTAAATGTAAGTGTATGTTTTAATCATTGGGAAAGCAGCAAAGGAATTAATAATATCAAAAGAAAGAAAGAATGCAGCATGGAATATTAGCTAAAGACTCCAGTCACCTCAAAAAGAGGGGTGTCACAGTGTGCTCACAAGTGTATGCTCATTTGTTTGTCTTGGTCTAGAAAAATCACTTCAGTGGAGAATATTTTTGACTGTATCAAGGAAGAAAATACTGTTTGAAGGCTGTAAAAGTTGGAATAACAAACTTCAAGAATATTAGAATAGTCATATCAGAATCGTGTGTCTGTCCCAAAGCCTGTCTTCAACAGGACAGCAGAAAGTGCTTGAGAAAGGAGAAGAATAAGGCAAGTGTGTGCTGATTGCTCACTTCCCTCAAATACCTTTCCAGCCACTCTTTGTGGCCATGAGACTTTCAGAATTACATGAGTGGTATTCTTTGTTTAATACTTTCCAATTTTACATTGTCAGTTATGCCTGCATAGCAATCCTTGATGAAAAGAAAATTGTTCAAGTTATCTAAAGAATATTTATATGATTTTGTTGTTTCCTAAATATATGTCACTTGGCAGTGATAGTATCATCTTTTAATTTCCATAAAATGCCCCCAGAAACGTTCATCATACCTGCTTCATGTGTTTGTTGCATAATTAATTTGTAGAATCACAGAATATCATGATTTGGAAGGAACTCCCAGGGATCATCAAAGTCCAGCTGCTGACCCTGCACTGAACAAGCCCAAGAACCACATAATGCCCCTGAGTGTTGTCCAAAGGCTGGGTGAACATGTCAGCCTTGGTGCTGTGACCACCTCCATGGGGAGCCTGTTACAACGTCTGACCACCTTCCAGATAAAATTTTTCCTAATTCTTCCAGATTTTTCCTAATATCTAACCTAAATCTCACCTGGCACAGTTCCCTGACATTCCCTTGTGTCATATCTCTGTTCAGCAGAGAGATTTATTCCTTCCCTGCCACTTCCCCTGGAATCTTTAGATCACAATGGGGTCTCCCCTCAAGCCAAGTGACCTCACACACAAGAGCTGTTCTTCACACAGCACCTGCTCCTCATACGGTTTCCTACTCCTTGGGCACCTGCAAGAAGGTAGGTACAGTTTGATCTTTTTCATACATTTCTTCTGGTAAAAATGGCTTGTAAGTGTCCTTAATTTTCATGACATTTGTATGACAATCACTCCCTGCACATATTGGCACTTTTGTCAGTGTGAAAATGTTCTCTCAAATGCTTTCATGAGGTTGATAACTCTCCAGAGACACTGCCTAGGTATGCGTGATTGTAAAGCTACATAACTATGCGCTGAACTTCCAGTTCCAGTCTCAGTCTCCATTCTAATTTTGCCAAAGTATTCATTAGAACAGGCTGAAATTCCAAGATGGGAAAAAATAGTGCTTCCATTATAATGTGAAGCTGCCTAATGTGTTCAGTTTTGTACTAGGTATTCTGGAAAGATGGGGGCGTTTTCTAGAGGACAGTCCATGATTTGTTTTGGCACAATCAAATTTGTCATTTATGGTTTAACCTGTTCATTCATCTTGTGTTTCTTTTTTTCCCTTCCTGTTGGAAATATAAAACAACTAGAGAGGAAAAGCATTAAAGATTTGCTTAAGAAGATCAATTGCACTTTGATGCACTTCCTTTGCTCATTAAATTAAAAGTTCACATTTTATCAGTTTGACATATGCATAAAAATGAGGCATTCAAAAAAACAAATAAGAAAACCCAAAAGCTCATAGAAGCATCACACTTCTTTTTCAGATTATTACACAAGAGTAGACAAAAAGTAGCAATAGCAATTTTTTTTCCAATGACAGAATATGTGGCAGATTAATGATTGTTATTTGAATCTACATTTTAGTTCATTTTCCTTCAGGACAAAAGTTAATAGGATATTGATGCCATTTGAACTCAGAACTACGTGTTCTGTAAACAAAGATTGTGTAAATTCTAATAGGTCATTTTGCCAGCTGATCTCTGCACCCTTAAAATGTGGGTGTGTTTCCTGAGAACTGTTATAGAAAATAGAAATATCTAAAAAAGACATATGCACTACTGCATGCTTTTTCCACTTCCCAAAGATGGAATTTCACTCCCTTGTTTAGAGAAACTCTGCCTCAGGTTCTGTAAGGACTTAAGTTTAACAGTATGTTATATTTAACATAGCATTGCTTTAGTAGATGTTGAGTTTTTGAGCTTATTTAACTTATTTTTCAAGTGGACCACTTCATTATAAAAATATTGTTGTTCCGCCAACAAGTGTCAAGATGACAACTAGCCTAGTTAGTTGGTCCTTTTCTTCTTGGAAAATACTAAAACTGAAAAATGAAACAAGCAATCCATATATATATATATAGATATATATATATAGACATATATATATGTGTATATATATATATATACACATATATTCTTATATATACATATAATATATATTATATATATATACACTTATATAATACAGAGATGTATTTTAATTAATAAATATCCAGGTTCTGTATATTGGATATTGTCTTCATTTGCAGGGCATATTTTCTTCCCTCTGGCAGTCAATACACAGGATAAATTACTACTAGTTGCATGTAAGCTTTTATGCTCTTAACTTTGGGTTTGTTCCATGCAGTTAAAAAGAATTCAAATCACGATATTATTTTCAGTGACATTATTTACAGAATTAACTATTATGCTATATGAAAATAAAGACTTTATTTGTAAAAAAAAAAAAAACAAAAACAAAAAAAAGGTAATTCCTTTATTTTAAACTCTGGCTTCTTTTTTTAAGCTGAAGATGATATTTAGTGGAACTATCATACTTTTTCAAGGCATAGAAAAGTACATTTATTTGATTTGAAAGAGTAAGTCTTAGCTGTGGTGTGTATGAGATGATATTAAGAAATAATCCCTACTAAATTCTTACAATTAAGATAAAATCACCTTTTAGCCCTTTCCAAAAGGGCTTCCATTAATGCTTCCTTTACTCTCCTGTATGTGTCTTTATTTGGTTTATTGTCTCAATCAAAATCAGTTTAAGAAAAAGTCCTATTCTGTTAATAAGTTTCTCTAAGTGCTTGCAATACTAAACCACATTATTACTTTAACAAATCTTATTTTTCTCAGTTTGTACATCTCGTTGGAGAACTTTTATTATCACATTATATAGTAAAGAAACTATTGTATAAGTGCAAGCCACTGTGATGTCATTTATTACAAAACACTTTCTCACATATTTAAGATTCATCGATTTTTCCAAAACTCAAGAGTGACATTTCCAGTGCTGTTAACTTTGTGGGTCATAGACTCATGTGCCTTTTATGATCCATAAATTAAAATAAAAAACTTATAAATATGGCCCCATATGGTCTTGTGGCCCCATGATGGCTGATATAGGCTACCCTGGCAATAACACTGCTTATTTATTCTGTACCCAGAGGAGGACTGTGCAAAAGAAAACTGGAAGAAAAACAATGAATCATGGAATTGTTTGAGAATGGAATTCTTAGGCATAGCTCACCATATCCCTGCTGTGCCAAATTGTGAAACACCTCAAAAAAAAAAAAAAAAAACAAAAAAAAAACCAAAAAACCAAAAAACCAAAAAACCAAACCAAAACCAACCAAACTAACAACCAACTCCAAACAAATCATATATCAATGTAAATAAAGACTACGGGAATATGTTACTCTTTCAAGATAACATGTTTTAAGATTTTTGAAAAGTAAAATTCAGCTAGAGCTTGAAATTATAACTGCAGTTGCTTAAGTGTTTAGAAGTGGAGAACAGAACAGAAATTAGTAATGGTGATGTCAGAATGCAAAGTTTCAGGTTCAGTCCTTTAGAAAGAAGTGTGGAAAGGATAAAATGATGACATAAAGTGATTTAGCTGCTGATTCACTGAGTATATAGAAAAACAAGTCAGCTAAATCAGTTTTGTGGGAATCTCAAAAACACTAATGGGATGACAGAGACTGGAACACAAGCTTAGGCCCACTTAGAGATCAGACTAGTGATTTCCCCATTCCTGTTTTTTTTCTATTTTTCCACAGGATTTTTCTGTTTTGTTTCAAACCTTGTGAAAACACAGTGAATTTTAACTCCTTGAGCTAATGGGTGATGCATAATGGAAACAGTTTTTGATTGTACTAGGGAGTCATAAAAGACATAAATTCAACATGTTAATTCACAATTGCTGCAGGAAGGTACTTAGCTGCCTGTGAAAAATATTGAAACACTTCTAGCCCAAACGCAACAGGACAGAATGTTCCAGGAAGTCATCAGTTGGTAGTTTCTCAGACTATCTGTCGTAATGCCTGCACAAACTCAGGAACAGGCTGGAAGTACTTCTCAGTTTCATTTTCTTAAATATATAGAAACATTTACTTTATAATTTATCCTGGAAATAGATTGGTGTCTTCAGTCTTCAGGAGATCTGAAAACATCAGACACAGGTCAGGAAAACTTACCCATCCTCCCTGCTTTCACTGTCCCAATGCATGAGAAGGCACAAAGTGACACAAAGGCTGCTGAAATAACTTCTTTTTCTTGCCTGTAAATGCTCTGTAGCTAAGAAATGAATGCATTTCAGTCACCCTCCCCAGCACAGTTATCTGCCTTTTGGACTACTACGTATTATCAATTAGTCTACCAAAAAACCAAACAATCCTTTCCCCTACATAAATTGTGCCCAGTATTTAAATAAACTGAAAATAACTTTTTTTTTAAGATTGTTTAATTCAGATTCTCATTAGTGCTTGTATGTTATTTATGACAATATGTTTACAACGTGTTAAAAGGGTATTTTTAATGGAAGATAATTAGGTTATCTCTCTGGTTTATAGTACTCTATATTATAGAGTGGCTGATCATTTTAAAATGAACTAGCAACATGTTTTTCAGTATTTTTTGCTTTGTTACTTTTTGTTGTTTTGTTGCCTTAGAAATTTTTAGCAAAAAACAGCTCAGTCTGATAACTGACATAATGCTTCCTTGTACCTAAGACACTAATGAGCTCATTCACCACTTCAGATGGTAAAGAACGCCTTTTGGCTAACATTGCTTCCCATATTATAGTAGAGTAGGGGGACAAAAGAAGAACAAGGTTCTCTCTATATTTTGATTACACTATCAGCATGTGCAGATACCTTAAAGAGTGAGGAGTTGCAGTTTAAAAAATACACTGATTTCAATTATTCCTCCTTTTGAGAAAAAAAAATAGCTTTTTGCATTGCTACTAACATTTTTGATTTAACCAGGTTGCACAAAGAATGCTATGTTTATATAGATTTATTTCTTTAAAAATAAATAGAGTTCATCTCTTTTAAATTGAAAACCTGAACTAAGACCTGATGTGGTACTTCAAGGAATTGACATCCACAATGAGTCTTTTTTGCAACCCTATTAGGTAGAGACAAATTTATCCTGGATTGTTTTGTTTAAAATTAATTTGACACTTGCAAAGATCACAAAACTAATCTCATTCAGTCCTCTTTGTATCTCCTTACATGTTCGGTATAAATCCCATGAAATTTTGATGCCAGTGAATTTCTACATTTTGCTTAACCATGATGTGATCAAAATCCATCTTATTTTGATTTTTTTTAATTACTAGCTCTGAGCAGATGCATCTATTGAAATCTCTGGTGAAATTTCCTTTCTATGTTTTGTGCACAGATTAGATTTTACTTCTTAAGACAAGAAGTTTGCAACTCGCTACTTTTGCTTTATATTTCTTTTATATGGAATTTGGTATTCTATCCAGACAAAGATAGGTGCCAAAGGTTGGTGATACCCATGGGGCAGACTTTGCATAGAACTCATGGGATGATTTCAGAATAAATCCATAGAGTTCATAAATGTGGCTGAATTTTTTAAGTCCAGGGGTTATCTTCTCAGGCAACTCCCTCTTTCCGAGGTTCGGGGGTCAGCCTTGGTTGTCTATCAGACTCCTACTCAACTGCTTTCTCATTAGCAAAACGGGGAAAAAATAACATGAAAAATTCATTACTTGAGATAAAAGCACTTTACTATGTAAATAAACGTTGTGTGCAGAAGCAAAGCTAAAAGAGGAACTTGTTCACTAAGCCCTATTTATGGACAGGTGTCCAGACATGTCCTGGGAAGCAGGTTCTGAGTATGCATATGGATTGCTTTGGATGACAAATGCCATTGCCTCAAATGCTCACACTCCTCCTCATTTGCTTCAACTTTTATTGCTGAGTGAGACATTGTATAATTTGGGACATCCCTTAGGTCAGTTGGGGTCAGCTGTCCCAGCTGTGTCACCTCCACACATCCAGCCTACCAACCATCAGGGTAGGGGCTGCAGGGAAAGCCTTGAGCTGAGACCCCAACTCAGCAACAGCCAAAACACTGTTGTGGTACCAGCTCAGGTTTAGCCACAAAGGCAAAGCACAGTGCTGTGTAGGAAAGTTAACTCCATGCCAGCCAGACTCAGTGCACCAAGGAATGCTGATACGTATTATTCATGTGTTGCATTCATTTTCCCGACCTTTGTGAGATGTCCTCTGTTCTTTCAAGTTCAAATGAATTTCAAACAGAGGTTGCAGAACTGAAAAAGCTTCAGGGGATAAACTTGCACCGTAAAATATTAAGCTTTACTTAATTAGATGCATTAATGATCAGGCTTTTTGTAAAAAAGCAGTAGGGATTGTTTTGCTAATTTTCATCATGCAAACAAAATGCCAAAGATCTTGGAAACAATTCAGAGGAGAACTTATTAGGGAGAAAATGAAAAACATTAAAGGGGTACAAGGAGGGTGGAAGAATTAAAAAGAAAAAAAAAAGTTATTGCCTTCTTACTGGCAGTCTTATTTATTTTTTGGATTTTGCATTTTAATTTAATTATTGTAATCCCATTTGAAGTGCAGCATTTTACATGAAAAAAAATCCTAATGACTGAGCTTTAAAGAGAGAGAAGGGAAGGAATTAAGCTAAACTGTATTACAGAAGGTTTAGTATTGTATGTTTACTGGCTTTTCAGTGAGCTAAATAATAAGATTAATTTTTAATTAATACACATTAAGGAACAACTAGCTACTTGTCACTTGGTGGCTGTGTCTATATTCAATGTACTTAATTTTTTTCTTTCCTCATTGAAAAGATGGAGTGAAAATAGGCTTCTGTTACAATGTTAAAGTGGCTGATCCTTGAGAAGACACTGCCCTGGTTGAGGCATTTTTTCAGCCTCAATAGTGTTCAAGATCAAGAGACACATCTACCAACTGATTTTTTGCTTCTCACCTTTTTAAATGCAACACGTGCCAACAGACTTTTGTTTCACTCTCTATTCCCAGTGTAGGGCAACAATGGTTTAGATTGATTTTGTATTTTCTGAAAAAAGGGAATGTATGGATGTTCTTGTCTACATGACCACTTGCTTTAAAGTTTTGTTCTGAGGTAGTTATTTCTAAAATATAGAAATGTGGTGGTTAATGCATCTTTTTTTAAAAATTCGGTTTCTCCTAAAATGTATTTTAATGGAAGCAGGGAAAGAAAAACTTAAGGTTCTTCAAAAATTCAAACATTCAAAAATTGTACTCCTAGGAACAGGAAATTTGATTTGCCAATCTCAGTTTTTAAATGAAACTGTTGAAAATATCCGCCATCTGTAGTCATTATTTTTGTATTTGTTTAAAATGCACCTGTTTAAAAACTGTTTTCTAAAACCAGAGCAATTAGATAACTCTTTAGTGAAAGCTTAGATTTGTATCTAGTTTTCCAGAATCAGAACACACAATAGGTAAAATAAGAAAATAGTCTTGACTTGAGAACTCATAATAACAGTATGAGAGAGAATTTTGATGAAGTACCTCCTTATGTTGGTTCCTGGGGATTTATCCCTCAGAATGGTTTCAACGAAGGACACCCAAATTCATCCAGGGGCTGTCAAGTTCTCTTTGAAAAATACTACAATCAGTTATGCATAATGTTCCAGTTAATATTAGAATCAGAGGATACAAGGATGGAACCACCTTGGTCAGATGCTTAATACTGAGTAACTCACAGTAATATGTGGTCCAGTATTATAGCTGTATTAAATATTGCAATATTAAATTGCACTAAAATAATATCAAAGCAGAGGAATTGAGAATATTGCGTAAAATTGTATGACTAATGCAAAACGTCAAAAAAACGAATGAATGTTGTTCATTATTGTCTGTGTTATTTTGGAATTCCTAAGTGACATACAAGAAGAATTACTTTATCAAATTAGTAATACAATATAAACATCAGCTTAGAAAAAGCCAAATCTTTCAGAACTATACTGGAAATATAAAACTTTATCTGTGACTTATCTGACCTATTTTCGTCTGTCATGTGTTGAGAAAGGTGTTCCTTTCCTGGAAAAAACAAAAAAAAACAACAGGAATTATCAAAAAATATAGATATTACAGTATCCTGTCCACTTGGAAATGTTTTTAAAAAATGTTTCCAGTTCTAGGCATCTATATTATTGGTGTCTTGAGTATTTTTGACTTGTTCTCCATCTGCAAATGCTTATTTTCATGCTATGATATTTCATTCAGCAATTCGTAAAGCTGCAGATGATGTAACACTAATTTGAGAACAAATGGGAAGGGAAGGGATGTTGCGAGAAGGGAAGGGAAAGGAAGGGAAGGGAAAAGGAGGTTACAATCTAAAACTACACTTTTAAAATCAAGAACCTACTCTCTTTTTCACTTACTGAATATGACCACACTGATGGTAGAGCATTATGATTTCTGTAGGATGTATGCACAGGAAAGCAGCATGCAATGGGTGATGCACAAGCATTAGTGCTGGGATGCATGCAAATCCTGTGTCATCATGGTGACAATCTTCAGAGCCGTTTTATACAGATCAGCATAAAAGCATATGACATAATTTTTCCAGTCATGAGAAGAGCTTAACACCAGTGTTTAAAGTTCTAATGGTTCCAAAGCTGCAACTTCTAAAACAGTATTCCTGAAGGGAAGTTAGAAATGGTCTCCATTCACTATTGCTGGGAGACATATACTGTCAAGGTATTAGCGGGTCTAGGGTCTTCAATGAGACATGAGCAGTTGTGGGTTGCTATAAGGTTGTCTATTGCATGAACATCTGTCTAGAAGGCAAAGAGTTCAAGGTGTTAACACCCATGCAAAAGCTTTCTGGCAGAGAGTCTCAGGTTCCACGCACAAACAACAGCAGCAGCAACAGCAGTTGTTCCCTGGCGCAGAGCCCAATGTACTGAGCAGCAGCAGCAGGGATCACAGCCTTTCTTCTTTTTTCTTGTCTTCTTCTTGTTGTCTTCTTCTTCTTGCTGTCGTGGTTGTTGTTGGTCGTGGTTGTGGTGGTCGTTGATGATGATCGCACCCATTACAGGGCATTTTATTTATAAAACATTCAATCAGCTAAAAACAGGGTTCTAAAACATTCTTCCTAAACCAATCTCAACTTGATTCTAATGTGGTAAACTAGTACAAAAGTAGTGTCAGTTCTTACCTAAAAAACTATTTATATAATATTATCTATTTATGCAAATGTATTCTCTGTTTTCTTACATAAAATTTATGTGTCTAAGTTTATCTATCTACGTGAATAGGTCTATTTATTTATGCATGTAATTTTATTTGTTTTATGTGAATAATTTTATCTATTCTAGTGGCAAGGTTCTGCTATATTTTTGTTATGTCTGGGGCTAAGTTGCTGAATTTTAAATAAGACCTTATGGCCTTAACAATCTAGCACAGTTTCTTAAGGCACTTAACATATATCTCTGTTTACTTAAAACTATAACTTACACTTCTACTTACTTAAAGCTTAAACCTATACTTCAGTTTCACATCTATGTGGCTTAATATATCTTAATTTCTATAAATTTTTACAAAAAAATCAACCCCTGCATTCATCTCCCTCTCTGAGGAACTCAGAGAGGCTTGCATTCCAACAATATACTATTTCTTTAGAGATACCTTGAGTGAAATATATTATTTCCCTAGTCCTTCCACATTTCAGCCACACAGAGTTCTGTTATCATTATTCCCTTTCTAATATTTTTATCCATCTTTCTATTTAAAGTATATGTATGAACACATTCACAGGGTGTCATTTGAGCATTGACATACCATTAACAAAACTTCATTCATATTCATCTACATATTCAGTATTTGCTCAGTGTTGTGAAGCTGGCAGGAAAGTCACGTATTTCACTGGAGATGAAATTTGGGACCATATTAATTAATTCATCACTATAAATCACTGCAAGAGAGCATGTCTTGTTAGCTTCAGTTGCTCAGATAGCAATCAGCGGCTCATTAGCTTTAAAAATATCAACCTGGTTGAGGTATCATTGCTCTGCACTATAGACTGATGAGGTACATTAGAACAAATGCTGCGTGGCACACTGAAAATTTGCTTTTACCCATTATCCCAGCTACATGTACAAAATCATATGGGAAAATCATTGGTAAAAACACTCAGTCAATGACCAAAAAAGCACTGTAACTGACCACAGTTTTTTTGCCTTAATTTGCTGCTAAGTGCTACTTAGCCCCAGTCCTACATGCCTTGTGCATGCAATGCTCTGATTTGACCTAATCAAGGGGGTTCAGATTAGTTCAGAAGCAAATAGTTCAGCCCTGCCTATTTTTGGTGTTAGCAAAAGACATTTTTCATTCATTACCAAAGCTGATTTTTATGATATGAGATATATAAAATTAACCAAAAATCCAATAGTAATACATAGCTATAATACAAAAATTTAAAAAGCATATATACGTAAAAGAGCATTTTTTACGTGTGAACAATAGCATCTTCAATGTTAAATGAGTCTCTTGTAATTAATATGGTCACATAAACATAAGGATTAGTTGGTTTGAGCAGCTTTTTGCCCTCCAAAAGGACTACAGTTTTACAAAGACATAATTATTCAGTCATTTCTGCAGAGGTTTTCAGGTATCCAAATAAATTGAAAGGGAAGAGCACAAGCAGAGTTAAGTAGGGGCTCGGCATACATAAAAGGTACTCTGAAGTGTCAGTATGCTCAGCCAAATGCAATAGATGTAGTTTCTGAAAGACACAATTATGCCAAGACTGCAAGGGTAGGCATGAGAGCAACAAGCCTTCACTAGTTTCTCAACACCGAGCAAACATGTAAAAGAAGTGTACACTTGTAAATTCGGGGGGGTTTTACACAGTGGAAGATGTAATTAAATGTCTATCTCTGTTCTCAAAATTTGCTGACTTGTCAAGGCACAAACTAAGGATGTTTTCTGAGCCTCTACCTCCTGTTTCTTCTTGTAGTACCTGGAGTGAAAGGCAGCCTGGAACATGTAATTTGCAGCAGAGGAAAAAGAAAGCAGCCAGCAGAAACAGAATCTCTGGCAACTTAGTACTGTACACATGTGTGAGTGACATAGCATGCCCCCAGGCTCAGCCATCAGAAAACTCTGTGTACATTCATCAATTCCTATCTGCAAAATTTCCTTCAAGGCATGAATTTCTCATGATACGCTTCTATTAACTTAAAGGTCTGTATCTTATAATCAGTATTATTTATACTGATATCTTTAACCTGTTATGGATAAATGTTTAATGTTCAAACAATTTTACCTGAGCTATTACAAATTTGACAACATTCACTGATTTAAGTAGTCACCTTTGCAGTGAAGATCTTGGTGCATCTGGTCTTGGAGAAACATTGAAATTTTTTAAGGTAATTATGGCATATATTTAACAGCTTAAACTACTTTTCAAATTAAATGTAAAGCCACAAACGTCAAAACAGATATATCTGCTGACCTGTCTTAGAATGCATGCCAGCAGACTATCACTACTCATTTTTAATTATTAGACTGATTTTAATTACTAAAATAGAGAATCAATTTATTTCATAAGTGGAAGCACAGGATGGCATCCAGAGCAGTTTCTAAGAAAAATTGCAATAGTCATGGATATTCACATATAGGTTAGCTCTTTCTCTTCTGATTGCATTTTAAAAATTCTAAAGGTGTTCTATTTTGATTAGCTCAGTTTGGTGATGTGTTCCTTTGATCCCAAATATTCAACACTGAACTGTGAAACCTGAACATAAAAAATGTCTGGGTTAACCTTCTGCAAGGTCAGAGTGCAGGTTGAATAGAGAGTGACAGAGACCTTCAGTTTAATGCTTCATGCAAAAGCTGACCTTCTCCTTCTGCAGTTCTTTGTTTCCCTATTTCACTATCAGACTAACAGTACTGGCCATTTTTGTCCTAGACTGCAACCTTGCCTTAGATGAAGATAGACACCTGACACTCTTGCTCTTTCTTCTGAGGATTTTTCAATCTGTAATCATGGCTTTGGATGTCACACAGCTTTCAGGAATGCTACTCTTACTGGCAAAGACTGTCTCTTCTGTGCTTCAGGAAGTGTCCATCTGTGTCCAACACTGCGCTTCTTACGTGATATGAACCCAGCCCTTACAAGAAATGTGAGCGAAGTGAAACCAACAGCCATGCAACTGTCTCGCACCACTGGAAGCATATGAATCACAGCAAGTAGTGGCACCTACCACCTCAATTACTAAAAAATATATGTAGCTTTTCTTTGGGTGGCTAGAGTGCTTTAGTTTCCAGTATTTTGATGTGCTTTATGCTTTGAAATGCTACTCACGATTGTCAAGTCATTGCTGTATCTGCCAACTTGATAAGAGATGATGAAAAAATGGAAGAAATGTAGATTAATCCCACTTGGACAGCTCTGGAGTGTAGTTTTTATCTGAATGTTTTTTAAAGATTTGTATCTTACCCGGATTTGGGAAAAAAAATGAATATTTTTGAGGCACATAAAACTCATCTCCCATGCACACAGAGGAAGGCAGAGGGCAGCAGGGGAGGCCCAGTGCCTCAGTCAGAGGTATGAGCCCCTGCCCTGCCCCCCCTCCTCAGAGATATCTTGGTGAGCACCATCACCATGGGTCCTGCAGGGTGGGGGTCACTGTTAGATGCAGGACAAGAGCAACCTGGGGTTGTGCAAGATTATTATGGAAGGAATCAAGGGTGGGGAAAGGGAGGTGTTAAAACCAAATGGGGCAGAGGGAGTGAGGCAACAGAATAAAAAGGATGTAAAAGGCATCAGTTTCCTGTAAAGTTTGCAGGTCAGCATGTTAGTCTGGCCATGTTCAGTGCCTGAGCAGCATGGTCTCACCAGTCTTTTCATTAATTTCATTAATTCATTAATTAAATTGCATTTCTAGTTCTCTTCAGTGTGCATATGTGTTTGGGGTCTGAGTGCAGCAAACTGGAGTCTGCATGTGCTAGGCAGTGAATATCAAGCAGGATTAGCCAGTGAGTAGAGTAAGAGTTTGAGATTCAGGTATCTAAGATGGATCCTGGAGAGATCAGAGGGTCTGTGGGTTATTGGAGAGTTAGGAGATTTCAGCCAGCTTCCAGAGAGTTTGTGCAGTCTGGGGATTGATTGTGAGATCATTTGTGCAGGTGTGCATGAGGCAGGGGTGGCTAGGGCATTCCTGCTGGAGAAGTGCCAGTTTTTGAGCCCAGCTGCCTGGGTGATCCATGTGTGCATCTGTGCCTGTGCTGATGCTTGCAGAGGTCTCTCCCAGCAGTCAAAGTGGGGTTGCAGCATTGAGGGCTCCTGTGTGCAAGCGCCCCCCTGGGAAAACTGGGATCCAGGAACTGACACTGGGCAGTGTCTGAGTCTAGTGCTGGCGGGATTCACATTGTACATGTTTATAGATATTTTCCCAATAATGAGCCTCCATCTTGCTCAGCCAGAGTAAGAGGGATTAGTCCATTGGCCCCGTGTGTGATCATGAGAGAGCTGCATTTTCTGTCTGTGTTGGTCTGTGCTGCCAGCTGTGTGTATGTGTGTATATGCACAGTGTGCGTGTGCGCCTACTGGCAACGTGCTCAGCCTTGCTACTGGGTGGACCTGGGGACAAGTACCAGAAGCTTTATTTCTATCAGGCTATTGGATTTGGCAGCAGCTAACGTTAAGTCTGACATATGTGGTGGAAAAGGATGAATGTGTCAGTAGGAAAATTTCAGGCTTTTCTTTTTCCTGTACCTGTACATTAGGCACAAGCAATAAATCTGATATTCTCCTCCTGAAAGACTAAGAGTATCACCTTTGTGAAATCTGTAGGTCCTAATCAGTGAATATGCCTCATGTGATTGCTTGCCACAGCATAGGGTGTGCCTCTAGCAAGCCCACTGATAGAATGTGGACCTGACTGCAATCTGCAGTTGTACCAAAGTCTCAGAGAAAGCCTGACCTTGGCCCCATTACCCTCCTAGAATGTGTGAACATGAGAGTGTCTTCCTCTGTACTGAGACTAAATTGGGTAAAACTACTGCAGTATCAGGTTCTATTGCTACACTTTGCTAGAGTAAGTTACTTTGCTTTGCAGTAGAATTATTTGAAATTATAATGATGCAGGATGTATATGCCTTTCAATAGGATTATGGTGTCCTAATGAGATGTTCATGCATCTGCCTTTTTTCCTGGCTAGTAATACGTATTTTGTTACAGAATCATTGTTAATGTTGTACTTTATTATTCACGTAAGACACAGATTCTGTTTCCTGCCTACAAACAGACTTTCAATCCACATGAATCTGCCAGGCTAAAAGAGGGAGATTCAGGGATCTGTATATTCAGGTTGAATGAAGATTTCTGTGAAATATGCCCGTTCCATTAGTCTTAGAAGACCAGAGGAGCCATGATACATTATTATAACATGAAGTTATTCTGTATGATGCTGTTACATCTCCTTCTCCAGCTACATTTGGCAAAGAGGAGCAGGAAATACCTGTGTGAATATTATCTCAAATACTTTCCATTTTATCATCTTTGTCATATTAGAATTTCTTTAAAGCTGAGGCATGCTCTGTAACTTATCAGAAATGAAAACAAAAACTAGTCTAAATATATAAAAGATGAGTAAAGAAAAAATAATTTCTGAAAATAAAGCCAAAATATATTAAAAAATGTACTTATGAATAGACTTTAAAATATATGCAATGATTTGCATTAATTAAGATTTTTAAAAGCTTCAGTCAAAAAGCATGGTAGATAAAAAAAGAAAATTAAATGTGTAGTAGAAAGAAAACAGAGCCATCTGCCTGCTTACTGATGCAAAATAAGCACCTAGAGAGTTAAATGGAATATAAATGTTTACCATTTTTGCTGGACCTTAAGCACTTTGAATCAGGCTGTTTCCCTGAGTTCCTGTGCCATCTAATATTTTTAGAACTTCTTTAGCTGGACTAAAAATTATGTTTAGGTGGTGGTTTATACAGGAATCTCTATTCCTCTCTAGACAGTGAACTTCGATTTATAGGAAAAATACAGGGAAAGAATTCCAATGCCCAATTAAATAATTATTCCTTCAGGTCAGCAATACCATTATACCCCTTGCATTTCATGTTGGAGAAATAATTATCATCCCAACAAAAAAGTGTTGTTTCTTTAATCACAAATGTTTATAGTTAAACTTCCCTTTAAAAAGGTACCTATGAGAACTAAGATCCATAACCACTACTTTATTACTTCCCGATTAGGGACACCTAATACTGCCACACTGTAGATCAGCATTAGGTGTGTAAAATTGTATCACATGACTTAACTTTAGGCCTCTGCAACAGCAGCGGTCTGTATGTGAGACAGTTGTCTAAACTCCCTTTACGGTCAGAGTGCTCCTAGAATGATTCATCTGGCCTATTTTAGATGTCAACCTTGGGAGGAGATGAATCACAGTTTGGAAATACATATTTGTTTCCAGTGACTATAGAGGGAATTTCTATAATTAGCTCAAATGTGGATGTCTTCACTGTAAATGCACAAAATTTGAAGTGATGAAGCCCACCTCGAATCCGGTAATGAGGAGTATCTTCCTTCCTAAATTGTCCTTTTAAAATCATTGGTAAAGAATAAAACAGAAGTACTAATTTGCAGATGCTTTATTTCTGCAAAATTTGCAGGATCTCTAAAAATTTTGCATAAATGTACTACTTTGGGAAGTAGGGGAAAAAAAACCCTAAGTGCAGTTTCAGGGAAACTAGGGAAATCATGGTAAGTAAACAAATAGTTCTATTGAAAGTGGAATTAATGAAGCTTAGGTTCCTATGGATTTGTGTTTCATGCTTGATTTATTTTTTAAGTGAATTTTAATACAGCTACTGTTGAAACTCACTTCTTATTAGACATCAAAGATTCTTCAGAGGTGAGAACCATCCTGCCTACCTCAGCCAGAGGAAAACCTGCAGTGAGAAAATGGGAATTACTGATTCTGGCACAACCATGTAGGAAAAAACTCTTGCCTAAACATTGATTCTCTGGTGCTTAGCAAGACATACATGTACTTAGGCTTTGTTCAAGTGTTCTCTCAGCTTTGTTCAAGTGATCTCTCTTCCTTACCTAGGCAGCTACTAACATGAAATGTCTGGGGATTTTGAGACCTCTTTTGCTCTATCAAGTTTAACTAAAATTTGTCAGAGGATATTCATCAAAAGTAATTGGGATAAACTAACAGAAAGATGTAGGGTTTTGCACTGATGCATGTGTGCATTTACATAGGAAATTAAGGGAAAATAATAGGATGTAATTTGTTTAGGCCCTTATAAAGATCCTTTCAGACATCTAATTGCTGAGATCTTCAAGTTTTGCATCTTATCTGGGAGGTCACCTTCAGTCATTTTATGCCTCTTAAAAACATTCTAAGGTGAATAGTTCAGCACTAACAAAGCAAAGGGCCACCTGCTGCTCTTTAGATGTCTTATATCAAAGTTGTGAAATTACCTGACCCAAGATGTTTATCCGGAAAATTTATGTACTTGATTTCACAAAGGTAGGTGAAAAAAAAATCTTTCTTTCATAATTATATTGTTTCCAAATTAAACTAATTTTCCAGCCCCACTTCCATTGGTTCTGCTTTTGAGAATTCAGATATGTATTTGAAATTTGGGGTTTTTTTAATATTTACTAGTTGTTTCCACAGCATCTCATTTCATTAACTGCTGGAGAACAGAAATTTATCCATTTCGTCATGGTTTATTCAGTGTGTCTGAGAAAACAGGCTGAATGTAATTTTTTTCTCCTCTTCACAGCTCCTCGTTCTCCCGTTTCTTTATCAGAGAAAGAGCATGTGTGACACAATGGTATTTGTGATAGTCTAATTACTGGCATAAATTCAGGATGAAGCTGTTACTCCTTGCTGCAGCTCTCAGCCTCTGTCAGACTCTATGACAGTCTATGTGATAGACTCCAAACCACAGGAAACCTCAGGCATCTATCTGTGTACCTAGATACTTTCACCACCCTCCTCACTAGTGTAGCACAGCAGTTGGAGTGATGCAGCAGGGCAAGGAACAGCCCAGAGATGCATGCATTGAGCAGATTGCTCTCTTGTGATGCACTGAAAGGGAAAAAAATGTGAACAAGGAAGAAGTCTGAATCCTGCAAAGTAAATAATTGCCCTAGAAGCTATGCTTATATAAAATGTTATGATTACTGTATTTGCATGAACTATGTAAAAGTAGTGAGCAGGACTGCCACATTATGACCTTCCAGGCTTTAGGCTTATTCTTTGATCTTATGTAAAAGAACAGAAGGGTCTATAGCATTTGGAAGAAAGTCACTTCACACGCGTTGCTGAGGGTAGCTGAATATATGTCTCTGGTGACACGTTCAAAGAATAAAATCAATTTCAACAAATAAAACTCAGTACTTCACAGCCCAAAACCTCTTAGCTATAATGATCCATACTTGTTCCACAACAATCAAAACATAAAAAATATATAAATGGAAAGCAAGTGCACATAGGCTGAAGAAAGGAAGGCCTTCTGTAAGTGCAGCCTACAATCTGCCATTTCCCCTGTCCCTTCCTTCATGGAGGCCATATTTTTTTTACATCAGTGTGAAAATCAGTGCAGAATGATTAATCTTTTTCATACATTTGTTATTACCTTTATGTAACTTACTGGGTTTGGTCTGGAATTTGTTTTGTGTTCTACCTTCAGAGTTCATCAGCTGCTGCCTTCTTTGACACTAGAACTCTGTGCTTTTCATTTTCACTGAAACCCTTATAATAGACTTTACTGAAATGCAATTACTACATTCTTAGGTTTATGGACCAAGACTGGCACCTTCTGGTGAGTGAATTTAAATTCACTGCAGAAATATGATATCCTAACAGGCAGCGCTTTTAACTATTTGCTATTTAGAGGTATCCCAGTATCCTAGATGGTTTTGTAATTTAGTTTAAATATATAAAGTCATCATATTCCACAACACAAATTCATGAATACAATGATACATAGATACAGAATATTTCCCTATGAGTGAATCACTTTATTAATTAATGGTCATCAAATGGAACAAATGATTATATATAAATTGATTTTTTATTTTGACACTAGGAAACTGGCGAATATGATGGATTTTTAAAGTGTAATGGAAGTTCTTTGAGCTTATGGAACAACAGAAATAGGATTTAAACTTGAGAAATGTCATTGGTGGAGAGGTGCACTGTTTCAGGTATTTTTACTGTTATGCTCTAAGACAGTACAGATATGTTTACAAAAGCTGGAATGCTGTTCACTGAGGATCACAAAGCAGAGTACATTTTGCACACCTTTTTGACTGCTTTGTTTGAACTGGTGCCATGATTAGAGACATTTCTGTTCACAGATTCTCAGATACCAACACATCTTAAGATAAACTTTGATATTTAGCTGTCCACACCAGAATAACCCATTTAATCTCCATGACAGCAAACAGAAAGTCTTCTGCAGAGTTATTTGGATAGATTTTAAATATATAAACTACAAATGTCACAAGGAGGGAAAGAATAAACTTTTCTTGTTTTGGGTCAGGCAGCCTAGCTTTTCATGTGCAGCAGCCATTGAAAATGGGAGCAAGACACACAGCTCGTCTCTTTGAAAAGCGGTACATGTTGTCCAACAGAGCAGCTTTCTAACATTTCAGAGAGATATTGATTTATGCCCTCTAATCCGCTCCTACAGTGCTCTCCTATAGGCAGAAGGTGGCCTGAATTAAAAATACAAAGTATTTGGGGGAACGTTTGCAGGATTCTTAGATATACTTGATTTCTACCTTTTTGTTCATTTCTTTGTTTTATGGTATTGATATTCCTGCATGACCTACAATGCTGGAAAAGATGCATAGTCAATGTCCATCCATTAACTTGCTAATCAAAATTAGGACAGCAGTCAAAGGGCCTGTCTCACCACGTTACTTCTACTCTGAGTTTTGCACTTTCCTCTAGCACCAGTATGAGCCACTCACCTTAAAGGCAATTTGTATTAACCCACTTCTGATAATTATGTCATTCCCTAAAACCATTTCATTTTTATCCAATGTTAGTGCCAATTCCACCATTGCTTTTTAACTTCCTGGTAGTTAATTGTGCAAAGGAAAGTGTTACCAAGTCCAACAAATTATTTCATGTAAGTCAAGGAACAGCCATCACTTAGCTATTCATTAATGCCTACAGACCCAATTAATCAGCCTTAATGGTTTCATGCCCCGTATTCTTATCCCTTGTGTCACCCAGTCCCACTAGATTTCTGCTGAGTTGAATTCCATGCTCGCTCAGATGCTCCCTCCCAGCACTTCACATTCATGCTGTGCCTGCTCCCCACATCTCCTCCTAACTAAGTCAGAATAGAGAGAGAAAGAAAACAGTACACAAATTTGTAGTTTTTCAGTCTCAGACAGCACCTGGCTGGATGCCATTCACTTCAGGAATAAGGCAACTTGCTGTCCTTGAAATAATAGCATAAGAGCTGCCAACCAATTGTGCTTGATGGGACATTATCGCTGGATAAATTGCTTTCCTACAGCAGTACCATTCACTTTAAGGATTTACTGCAGATAACTATAATGGGAAAGTTGTGATCGTATAGGGGAAGAAGAGTCTCATAGTTCTAATTTGAAATATTTCTGTTTTACTAACATAAAAATGCTTGATAGAGATCACACCCTGGAGTATGCCATATACTTCAATGTCAAGAGCTCTAGTAAAATCAAGCTGTGCTTCTACAGGTGATGAGCTGGGAGATACAGTTTTGCCCACAGTCCTCTTTTCCTTTGTCTAATTTTTTTTTGTTATTACTGTTATGAAAACTTACAACTTGCAACACGTACCCTGTGGAACAGTACACAAAACTTACTATATTTTTCTATCTTAAGAGTAGTCTACATTTGTTTTTACTTTTTAATTATTATAGACCCATCATTGCAAAGCGGGCATCATTAAAATATGAAAATATGACTTTGCGCATATTTTTGTATGTTTTATTAAGGGAGCTTCTAGAAATGAAAAAAAAATAAAAAAGTCTCCAGAAAGATTTAATGTTCTTAGAAGGTAAAATAACATTGAGTGATAAGATTTGTTTTCTTCCTAGACTTTGCTTAAGAATTTTGTGCTGGAATTAGCTGCAGCAAGAATAGCAAGTTGGTTTATATTTCTTCAAGCAACAGTCAAACACAGACCCAGACAAGTTGCTAAGAATTTTTCATAGCAAATTAACATTTGTCTTCCTACTTAACAAATGCTTTAACATTCATATTGGGGAAAGTGGGATGTTTTCAAGATCAATATCTGTTTTGAACATTTCAAACAACACACATGCTGGAACATTCTGGCTGCTATGCAGTATCACAATGCTTTTTAAAAATACTAAAGGAAATAGAATTTGCTTCATGTGTTTCTTCCTTAATTCTGCCACACAATTAAGAATCCATGTGCAGCCCAGAATATTATGGTTCTCTGTTCACAGATCAAGCACACCAGACAGTACATGGTTTTTGCATCCTTCCCTTGGAGACTCTACACACTGGAGAGGAGAGCTGTTGTGAGGTGAGGCGACATGAGACAGTGCACAGGGCATGGGACTGCCAGACCTTAACCTCATCCTCACTTGATACAAATTTATTGCAACTCCATCATGCCTTTTCTGTCTCATGTGAGAGTACACAAATTTACAGTTCTTGAAAGTTGATGCAAGAAACCTAATTTTTTTTTCCTGGAAATACTTTTGAACTGCTGTTTATGAATTGTGTATTTCAGTTTTCTATCTAAAAGGAAGATACAGCACTGCTTGAAAAATACCTAAATATATGAAAGGAACTGTGAAAGAAAGAGATTAGCTTTGCTAGCTAAAGCAAAATGCATTCCTGTCTAAACTGTGGATATCTGACATTTTTGTTATCAAGGAAAATTAGAGCTACAAAGTGAACTTACTTGTACTCCCCTCACATAAATTTAATGATGCCTCAGTTACTGCATTGCACTGGGTGTGTCCTGCTGCTGCCTTCTCCATTACTACCACTATTTTTCCTATCCAGGTGTTGCACAGAGAAGAAATCTGTCTTAAAAGCTTGGAAAGCATTTTGTTAGTGTTAAGTAGAGAGTCTGGAACAGATATTTTGTCCGTTTTCCTGAGCAAAATATATTTTTTAAAGTTTTTGGCAGTTATGGAAATGGACTGGATTTGATGGCTCAGCAAGTTCTCCTCCAAAACCATGGTTTTATTTTGAAAAGATTTGCAAAGTTTATTTTATTACATATCTTTATGACTCAGAATCAGATGCTTTGCACATGACAGTTCTGTGACTGTTGTGGAAAAGTGAAAAAAAAAATCATTTAAATAATCATAGTATAGATTTTGCAAACTCTGAGCTAATTTTCTTACAGATCAGACATTCTAGCTAAAAAAAGGTATGAAATATCTTCAACAGTGGAAAGCTGAGGATATTTCTTGTGCAGAAACAAAATTTTTGTGGTAGACATGTTTCTGCTCCATGAACTCAGAGTTGTTTTTATGACAGTAAAAACATAGAAAGTAATAGAAAGCTGTCAAAATGCTAACAAAACCACTTTAATTTAAACAAGAGATTCATTTTGGTAGTGTCTGATTAGTTTGTTTTACAGAGGTAATTTTATAGACTGACACATCACAGCCACTTATTTATGCCAGTGTGCTTTAGAATATAAACATGAATTATAGGACTCTTAAACCATTCAGTCTACATCTGTGCCAGGCTGTTTTCCATTGTCTATAGACTAGCAGGTTTTCATTTCACATTTCATCAAATTTCACTTTCATTTAAATTTTCTTTGTTATAAAGTTTCTATTGCTTCTTTTGTGAGATCATACTCAAAGAAAATAAATCTCTCTGTAAAGAATTCTTTCTTTGATTTTTCCTTTCGTAATTTCATCCCTCTGCTTCTTTTTACTCCTCTTTTTATTAAGATATAAAATTAGACTGTGCTCCTGGTTGACTGCACCCCTCAGTACCAGTCTGTTATCACGTTCCTGCTGGCCGCTCTTTGCCGAGCTACAGAACTTAGCCTTTCCCATAAACTACTTCCTCACTGCTACTGTTGCCCAGCACTGAACATTCTTGAGACCGTCTGTATTTTATGGTAATTTGGCGCCTTGAGATATATCCAGTAATACAGATATTGCACTATGTGAATATATTACAGTAGTTACAAGAAGCCCTTAAGAAAGGAAATTTTCACCATATTCTGGTAATATTTTTCCACCTATAAAGATCGCTGTTCCCTGGACCTGTGCCTCAGTTGCCTCCAGGGTTTTTCTGACACTACAGTTCCTAGGCATCTCCCCTCTGCAGCTTGGATTATATACTCTACCAAAGATATTCATTTGACTCTCCCTACTTCTCAGGCATATTGATCTTTTATATTTTCTGTTGCTATTTATGATTACGATGCCAAGCCCAACAACATTATAATTTTTCCTTTATCTGTTATTTCATAATGAGATAGCTTCTACCATCCCCACAATGGTCTCTATCTTCCCTATCAGGGAAATTCTGTAATGTGATTTTGCAGTATTTATCCCACAGGAGTCCACTTATATGAATTTTGTATAAGGTAGAAAATTCTACAAAATACATTATTTTGATTATTTATTGCATTTATTTCCTTTTGTTTATACACTTTTTTTTTTAAATTATTACCGTAAAAAGCCAGGTACAATTTTTCACCAGTTCCTCTTAAAAAAAACATATCGTTTATTCAAGACAGAAAAACTTTTTCAGGAGCTTGAACGTGTGATGTCTGTTGGGAGAGCAGCAACTCTCTTCCTACAATGCCAACAGTCAACCACATGTGCTATATTCAGGTTCTCTTGGTACCTAGAATCCTTGGTAGAATTAGCTTTGAGGTTTCTGGGAGATATGGTGAAGTAAGTATTTACCTTAGGAACAATCCAAGAACAAGATATGATAATGAGTTAATAAGTATTACCAGAAAATATATTGATATTATGCTAAGCATTATTATTATTCTATAACTGATATACCATGAAATAAAAAAATTACAATCCATAATTTTTTACTACATTGAAGAAAGAGCTTCAAGAAAAAATTGAATTGCACAGCAATTCATGTGGATTATATGATCTGTTTGCTAACACAGTTGTTCTGAATATATGGAGAGAGTTGAGTATTTTTACACATTATCAGGCTTACTCTGATATAAAAACTTTGTGGAAAGATTCTTCACAGCATCTGAAATTTGGAACAAAGTTGAGACAAAGACTGAGCATTTTGAATCACTAAGAACCAACATGACATTTCATAGTTAATATTGTCCACATGAGGCCACTTTTTATTGTCAGCAGCAGAGTCTGTCCTTTATCGGGTGCCTCTGAAAGTCAGTGCGCACATCCTCTGCTGGATCAGTCATCCTGACTTCAGTCAGGCAGTCAATACCAGACAGACACCATTCCAATGAAAATATTCCACTTCCTACTGCAATAGTTCAATAGATCAATACCATAGTTAAAAAGCTAGTACATTACACTTGGAGCCAAAATTAAAAACAAACCTTATCATTAAAAATATATATTGGATCATTTGTGCATGAGGATTTGTTGTCAATAACAGTAACAGACCTAATGAGCACTAATCTTCCTTCACTCCACTTTACTTCACATTAATGTGGATGTGGAAGACTTGCTGTTATTTGTAAGTTGTTCTTTCATCTCCAGGTTAAAAATGCAGGGGGGAAAGAGTAATTACCTGATTTACATATTGAAAAGTTTTAAAATGTAGCTCATTCCAGCCAGCAATTTCAGCTGGAGAAACTACAGTATCAAATAAAGTTGAAATTCAGATGAACTCTTTCAATTCACTTGAGAAGAAATGGCCCAAATACAAATGAAAATCTATTTACTGCTTTGCCAGTGTAATCAATCTACTGCTTCGAGATGGTAGAGCTCTTCTTCTCAGTCCTTTAGTAGGAAGTAGAAATGCAGCCTACAGCTATCTGCAACAGAGTCAGTCACTTCAATTTAACTTTAAAAAAATCTGGCTGGCAGACAGGGAGCTGGTCTCCACAGTGGTAATTTTATAACAAAACACAAGTGTCAGGTAAAATTATATCTTGCAACAAGACTTCTACCACCTTATTCATCCAGTCAGACAAATAGAAATAGTCCCTTCATTAGAGATTATTCAGCTGAAACACAAAGTAATTTTTCATTTGTTTCACGTAGTTTGCAACATTCTTTCATACACTGTGGTATTTCTATGCTTCTAATTTCAAAACCCTGTTTAAAAAAAATTGTTTCAAGTTCTTTTTATTCCTTCGTTAAAGCTACTTTATTAAAATCATCATAGCTATTATTCCAAAGAATAAAAATGCCACCTGACAGGATTGAAATGCTTGAGCACTTCCCTCATCTCCTTAAAAATCTGTGCCTGGATGGTCCAGCTGCACCTCCTAAGTTTAGTCATAAACAAGCCCACAGCAGATTCTAAGACATGAGATGACTACTTACTTTGTAGAGCTCCAAAGAATCTCACCAGAGACAGCAGGATGTTCAAAATTAATGAAGGAAAAAGCATTTAGCAAACAGTATCTATATTCTCAACCTACAGTGGGTTTCATCTCACCAAATTTAGAAATCTGAAACTATACCTTCAAATCTAAGATGGTGACCTAAAGTGCCTTTAGAATCAGTAAAGAGAATCAGGCTTCTCACTGAAAAGAGATAGGCATGTCTGTCTCCAGTCAGAGATTTCTGAGAATGCCAGGTAATTGCCCAAAATAAGTGTTTTCTTATGATTTGATCAGAGGGATTTTGTTTTGCTTCTCTTGGCAAGAAGTCTGCAGTGAGAGCCTAAGAATAATCTGTCAGGAGCAAGATTGAAGAGAAATATGAAGAGTGGCTTTTAAAGTGTCTGGAGAGTAACAGTTAGGAAACACCAGTAATAGGAACATCTAATTACCATGCTGGGATATTGATATAAATACAAAGAAAAAAATCTGTAAACTAAGTATTGCAATAGTTCAGGGCCTTAGAGAACAAGAAACATCAAAATGAACTCAACAGAGATTCCCCCTACACTTTTGAATATTCAATAGATCGATAAGGTTTTTACAGACTTCACAGAATTGAATTCTTTCAGTAGTACAATGCCGTATGTCAATCTTTCTGTATTTGGCACTGACTTTTTCAAAACCAAGCTGTCAGAAGCCCTGAAGCAGCACTGGATCAATAGCAAAGAGTTTTGGTGAACAGAACAGACACAGCTGCCCCTACTGACGCTCTCAGCTTTTTCCACCTTCATTTCCGTTCTCATTGTTCTCACAACGTGCAGGTAGGGTCACATGCTCTTGAATCACCTCTGCTGGATTAACAAGTTCTCTTTACCTCTATCCTGTCTGATTATACTCTCAAAACAATGTGTCAGAGAAACTGACAGAACAATGACCTGGTCAACAACTGAAAGAAGAACCAGAGTTTTCTCAAGCTTTTGAAGCAGCAATAAAGAAGAAACAGCAAAAAATCTCTTGTGACCCAGACTTATATATGCTAGTAAACACATCTCAGATATGGAAAAAAAAAATGAAGCTGTTTATGTCTGGGCAACTGCCATTCCCCATCCCCCTGTACTGCTCAGTGGAAGGAGGTAGACAAGTCAGGAGTTAGGTTTAGCCCAGGAAGAAGGGAGGTGAAGGAAGAAGGTGTTTTAAGATTTCTTCTTATTTCTTGTTATGCTGATTTGACTGGCAATAAGCAAAAATAATTCCCTCAAGTCAAGCTACTTCCACCTGTGATGGCAAGTGCTGAGTGATCTTCCTGTCCTTATGTTGATCCACAAACTTTTCATTGTGTTTACTTCCCCTGTTTACTTCCCTGAGGGATGGAATGATGAGTGGCTTGGTGGGGACCTGACATTCCTCCAAGGTCAACCCAACCCGTTACCATTTACCTCGAAATGCTATTTGTGACACATCCCATGGGAGCCCTCTCTAGTAGTCTGTTTCCTTACACACAGCTATTCTGGACAGCTCTCATCTGATGCTAATTGAAACATCCTTCAGGGGATTCTACAATGATCAACTATTAGATTTAGATGTGGTCAGAAAAATACAAAATAGCTGCTCTGTAAACCACAAATGCCTATCCACTTGCTAGAGGATTATTTGAATAGCAAATATTTGAACTACTTGAACTATTAACTGCTAATAACATCCTATGAAAACAGGAAAATTATCTTCCTTTCATTTGATCCCCCACCAGCATTAGTAAGTTCCCCATTTTCCTGCTTTTTATCTTGAAATCCTCTGCAGAATTTGATTACAGTACCTTACCAACTCATCTAAGCCCTCTGGGATTTTCTTGGAGCTACTGTGTTGTACTGTCAAGGGGCCTTAATGTCCTCCCCAAGGAATTGATATAACATAAATGTACCTCAGGAAGATGTATATACTAGGAAGCTATGTCTGAGTCTTTCTGAGTTTGCTTGCACTTGACACTACCAAAGTGTCAGGCCATGCAAAAGTGGCACAGTCACGATCCTGGCCAATATCTGGGAAGTAATTCGAAATAATCTGAATAAAACAGCCTTTCAGGACTTCAACATTAGGACAAGAATGAACACCTTGATTCTGAGGTGCACCTAGTGCAACATGGTCACTTTAACCCATGTCAGCAAGTGAATGATCCTGGGGCATTGTCCATATTCCAGCCAGGACAAGTGACAGTGCTGAACCCTAAAAGCTGCAGACACACATAGCTACCCTTACATAATTTTTTTTTTTTCTGTTTGGGCCATAGCATGCAATAGGAGAATGATTTAGAGCAAGATATGTACTGGGGAGGCTTTGAGATGCCCATGGCTGCCTCCTGCCATTGTGTGTATCTACTCTGTTCAATATAGACAGAGCATAAATACCCTGATACATGATCAGCTTAAGGATGAGCTTGTAGGTCTACTTGAACTGACACTTCAGAATAATTACCAAACACAATTATCACAGAAGTACAGTCTCAGAGTACCATAGGAGCATTTCTGTTCCAATAAGTAAGTAGCACATCCCTTTTTTCATGTTTTTACATTAAAAGTCACATATCTTGTTTAATTCCCTTCTAACTTCCAATCTTTCCAGACTCTCTTCTATCTTTTTCCAAAATTTCTCTGTCATTAATTTGTCAGATTAATTTTATTTCTGTCTGCCTTCTCTCCCAGATTTGATGTCTGTCTCTTTTTGTCCTTCTAAATTAAAATTTTCTCTTATTTCCCCCTTTCACCATTCCCTCAGCCAAATTCATTGAGGAATTATTGTGACATTCGTAGGATATCACTAAGTTTATGGTTTTGTTATATTTTATATTTTTCTCAACATTTGTACTTGTTTCATTATTTAGACCATAGAATTATAGAATCATTAAGGATGGTAAAGGCCTTTAAGTCCAACCATAAAAATAACAGTTCCAAGTCCATCAAAAATACATTTATGGGGCAGCAGCTTCCCAGATTTTATCTGTGCTTACCTTAATGGTATTCTGTTCTCTATTTATTCTACATGTAAAAGTTTATGAACAATAAAAAACATCTTTGAGAAGCTTAGATCTAAAAAAAAAAATAAATTTAAAAATCCCACCTATCAGACAATGAAAAATACAGATTCAGTTCTGCCATCTACCACAGACCTCTGTGTTTGTATGGCCAAGCTACAAAATCTGGGAAAGTAGCCATTTCTCAAACTCTATCTGTCCAGACACTGAGAAAACAGCTTTTCTGAAGACGGTCAGAAGTGATGTTACAGAAAGCCAAAGACAACAAAAGTCCCTCAGTATGGTTTTTTGTTTGAATAACTTCAGAGTCAGCTGTGAGAATTTAAAAATTACGAAAAGAGCATTCAAATTTGTACTCACTATTTAGTAAGTTACTAGAGGAAGAAATGGATAAATTGAATTTGGGGGCTTCAGGAGAGCAGGTAGGCTGGTCAGTTCAGCAAAAGTTAAAGAATGTTGGTTGAATTAAACTCAGCAGAGGTTTACTGACACGAAGGAAATTACCACGTTTAAGAACAGAAATTACAAATACCATTAAAGGAAAGATCTGACATGAGTTCATTAAGTCATTTGATTTCCAAAATGTTCTGCTTTGTTTCTGGCTCTTCCCCAATAGATAACAAGAAATGGCAAGGAATCAATAGTGCTGCTAGGGCTGCAAACTATATTAACAATTTGCCAGATGTCTTCAGTGGAGGGAAGCAGGAAAATGACAAGTTCTCCCATCATCATTCATGTTTAATCTAACATTTTTGTGCAGATACTGGTTGCATGCCAGTGGGATTTTTTTAACCAGTAGAAGTTACAATAATCAAAACCCAGCCTAGATAGTTCACTATAAATATGGATAATGTACAAAATTTCATCCCCACAATGGGTCAGTGTTTTTTTTCAAACAAAAGATATGAACACAGACCATTCGAACTCTAGAGCAAAATAATCATGGAAAGCCGGATTGTTCTGTCTGGATAAAATGTCATACTTGCTCTAAGGAAGTCCTGATTTCACTTTTAACATTTATCTACCATAGTTAGAACCATACAATATTTTGGCTTGGAATAGACATTTAAAGATCATCTAGGCCAAACCCCTGGCAATGAGAGTGACATCTTCAACGAGATCAAATTGCTCCAATCAACCAGCCTTGAATGTTTCTAGAGACAGAACATGTATGCCCATTCTGTTCAATTTGTTACAGTGTTTCACCAGTCTCATTGTAAAAATTTTGTCATTATATCTAGTCTAAAATTACCCTCTTTTCTAAACTCCTTCTAAAACCATTTTTTTTGTCCTCTCACAAGAGGCCCTGCTAAAATGCTTGTCCCCATATTAAGATAATTTTAAGTATCCAAAGGCTGTAATAAAGTCTCCACAGAGCATTTTCTTCTCCAGGCTGAACAATCTGGAGAAGCTCTCTCAGCTTCCCCTCATTGGAGACGATCATCTTTGTGGCCCTTATGGATGCACTTCAACAAGTCTCTTTTCTGTGCTGAAGGCTCCAGAGCTGAGCACAGCACTCCAGGTGGGCTCTGACGAGGGCAGAGTGGACTGGTAGAATCACCTCCCTTGACCTGCTGGCCATGCTGCTTTTGGTATTACCCAGAATATGGCTGGCTTTCGGAGATGTGAATGTACATTGCTGGATCATGTCCAGCCTTTTATCCACCAGTACCCCCAAGTCCTTTTCCTCAGGGCTGCTCTCAAGAACTTCCCCTCCTAGGCTGTATTGAACTGGGGGATATCGCTTCATATTTGAAATAACTTAGTAGCATTGTGCTTATAAGGACAGAAGTGAATCCAAAATATCTCTCTGATTTAGTCCAGGAGATATTGCAACAGCAGATGCTCTTTAAAGTTTTCTGACTTAATATGAGAGCAATGACAGAATTAGTTCTGCTTCTATTGATGTGTCTAAGCCATGGTCCATAGTGTTGAAAGGCTTATGTGGAGTCAAGAAGCTGCACAGTTGTACTCACAGATGAATGCATGATGCCTGAGGCAAATAAGGGCTTTGGTGCATGTTCTTTAGGGATACACCAAGGCAGAGGTGTTAGAATGTGCCTGAAGGTGGAACTGAAAGAGGTGGGAAACAGAAGGATGCTGGATATCTGGACTTGAAATAAAATACACAACTGTTACCATTCAGGAGGAAAATTAACATAGTGAGCTATTTTTTGATGGCACTTAACAGTGAAATGCCTTTCTGCATTAAATGAAACATGCTAAATCTTATCTGCATCTTAGTTATGTACAAGGATACAGCCACTGAAATGCTACATGTGCCTACTTAAAAAAAGAAAAAATCAAGCCTGCTAATGCCATTATAATTAAAACGTAAGAGTGCATGATTATAGCACACAAGAGAAACACACCAATCAAAACTGAAAACCTGAGAAATACATTAGTGGTGTCTGATAAGGGTTTCAGACATCTGGAGTTATAAAATCTTATTATTCGGGTATTACGCAACCTCACTCCAATAGCTCTTCTCAGTATGAGAAATACATCATATACACAATCTTCTGGGGAATCTGGAAAGAGAAATGGATAAGAAAATGGTTAAACCAATGCATGTTTTTTTCATTGATATTTAGCAGTAAATCCTCACCTGTCTTGAATTTCATATGTTTCTTCATTAATAGGCCTGGCTTAGAATGCGCATAACAAAAACACACAAATGTTGCCTTTTAAGTCTGTGAGTTACAATCTTCTTGGCTCAAAATTATTGACGTGCAATGCAGCTTCACCTTATGTATACAAAAATAAGTGTTCTGCTATTATTTTTTTTACAAGTACTGTCACACAATCCCCAAAGTGGCACTGGAATCACTCAGCTCCTTCTTTCCAGTTCTCCCCGAGTCAACCTTTTTCTCTAATACAAAATGTAATTATTTGAAAGGAGGTTCAAGTAAGAATACAAACTCCTGCAATTCCCACTCACCACAATTTTTGATGTCTTCCTTGGCCACAAGCATTTTTAGCTTCCCCTTCAAAAATAGATAGACAAATAAATTTAAAAAAAATCTGTAAGGCAAATTTAAGATTACATTTGAGTTAATGAATTTTAAATCTGATCCTGATGGATAAAAAATTTGAACATGAGATGGAAGTGTGCATCAAAAGCAGAATGACCAATAGATTCTTACCCTCTACTCTGTTCTTGTGAGGCCACACCTGTAGTACTGCATTCAGCTCTGAGGTCCTCAACCCTCAACACAAGGACAGTATGTCCTACCTGTTAGGGTAGGTCCAGAGCAGGGCCAAAGAAATATTCAGAGAGATGAAACACCTCTCTTACAAAGAAAGATTGAGAGATGGAGTTATTCAACTTGGAGAAGCAAGGCTCTGGGGAGACTTTGTTGCTTATAGAAGGGGTTTAGATGAAAGATGAAGAAGGAATTTTTGTGTAATGAGCACTTATTAAAAGAGATAGAGAAAGACTTTTTACCAGAGCCTGTAGTGACAGGGCGAGGGGAAATGGCTCAAAACTGAAAGAGGGTAGGTTTAGACAAGTGTTCTGGTTCCAGCTGGGACAGGGTTAATTTTTTGCAGTAACTGTGAGGGAGCATAGCTAGGACTCAGAGATTACTCTATACCACCTCACATTGCTGGGCAGGGCGAAGGGACTCTCTTCCAGGGAGCACAGGTTTCTTCCTGTCAAGTAAGTGTGGCAGACAGAGAGGTTTAGGTAATTCTGGTTCGGAGGGGAGGGAGGACTGCTTAGAGTGGCATGGCTGTGGTCAGGTGCTGTATATTGTTGGAGGCTCCCAATTGTTGGGTGAGCAGTAATAGTTCTTTCTTCTTGCACCATCTCTCATTAGTTTTGCTGGTGTTGCTATTTGTTTTCTTATCTCATTCTTCTTTCCAGTAAATTGTTCTTATCTCAACCCATGACCTTCCCCTTCTGTGCCTCCAGGGCTCCCCTCCAGCCCTCCGCAAGGGGGAAGAGGAGAGAGGGAGCAAGCAAGTGGCAGCATGGTTTGGAGTTTCAGTGGGAACACTGAATTAGGGGGTACCATTAAAAAAAAATCCACAACAATTTGAAATAAGGAAGAAATTTTTTACGATGTTGGAGACACTGGAACAGATTGCACAGAGAACCTGTGAATGCTCAATCAGTGGAAGTGTTCGAGGCTAGGTTGCATGAAGCTTTGGGAAACCTGATCTAGGGACAGTTGTCACTGTCTGTGACAGAGGTGTAGAACTAGATTATCTTTAAGATCCTTTCCAAACCAAATCATTCGATAATTCATAATATTTAAAATCACTTGGTCCAGATGGACATTATTAATTTGTTTATTTTTCACTCCCCTGACAAAATGTAAGTCACACATTTTTTTTAGACAGCAGAAAAAATGTAAGATACCTTACAGGAGTCCACAGCAAATGAACAGTTCAACAAAAACTTAACCACAGTAAAAAGAAAGTTTTCTTTGTAAAGTTACAGGAAATTGACAATGTCAAATAGTGTTAAATAAAACTCACAGAAATTCAAAATTATGGTCAGTCTGTAGAGGCAAATAAAACAAAGGATGAAACTAAAATGCTATGTGACACAAAATTCTTTCTTGATCTCTTACTTTTATTTCAGAAATGTTACAGAGGTTCTGAAAAGGCCTTTGTAGTGCCAATCTAATTTTTTTTTTTCTGAAATATATGTAAATTGTATTTAGGGAATATAAATAGAAGTTGTCCAGAGATCTCATAATTGAATACAAGCTGTAACATTTTAATAGTAATATTGTTTAACCCTTGGAACAACTGCCAAAATCTTGTCAAATATTTGTAATCTGGATATTTTAATTATTCATTAGAGGTGTGTTTTAAGATTCATGGTCCAGATTCCAGTCTCAGTGATGTCGGGGTTTGTGGTAGGAAAGAAGACTCTCCAAAGCAAGAAAGCAAGCAAGCAACCAAAGCCTTAAAATAAAAGCCCACATGATTTTATTCCCTGATAAATCATAAATAAAAAACCATAAATAATAAACCAAAGTTCATTGGCTTAGAATGGGCATATCCTGATTAAGTTTGACCATTAAAAAGGACAATAGATAATGTAGCCAATACAGATGAGCCTAACTGAGACAATAAGATTATCTTAAAAAATGAAAAATAGGAACAATGCCAAATAAAAAATTAGAAATCATTAGAAATTACATTATAAATGTAAGCAATCTTAAAAAGAACTTTTGCTGTCACATGTCATGCTGAAAACAGTGATGAAAATGCACCAATGTTTTAATTCTTGCTGAACAGTGCTTACATAGCATAATTTCTGCATCTCACCCCATGAGCAAGAAGGCTGATAGGACTGCCTGCATTTTAATTCAGAAAAAAATGGACCAGTGAAATAGACCAAGTGAAACCAAACAAACAAAAAACCCAACTGAATCACCCACAGACTCACGGGCCTGGTTCCTCTTTTTCTGATCACTGGATTGTAGCAGGCGCAGGCCCTGCAAACCTTGTGCCTTGGCGTTCAGAGGCCTAGGACAGGCAGGATGCTGAGTCAGGATGACCGAATGATAGGAGCCCCTCTCTTCCGCTCTTGGACCCTTGCTTATCTCTCTGTAAGGCTATAGGTCACTTTCCTTTAACCCTTACCATTGGACAATTCTCGATCCCCTCTTGCCCTATATAAACCCCTGTTTCTGCACGGCTCGGCAGAGCCGCTGTCCCTGAGACCCTTCGAGACCCTTCGTGGAAGAGCTACAAAGAAGACCAATAAAGACATCGTCTCGGAACCTCATACAGCGCTCTCCTCTCTTTCCTGGTCTTCCGAGTGCCTGCTGCATGCCCCAGTGGAGCCTAGCAAGCTCGAGAGCTGAAATCACTCATGAGCTGAGAATCAGTAAAGCTGAATATCACTAAAGGCTTGCTAAGGCGCAGGCTGGAGGCACTGCCAGAGCTTCGGCTGACTAGCCCCCCTCAGAGTTGTGCTATCCGGCTTTGATGCAGCTCCTGGGTACACCCCGTAGCCCAGCCAGCGGCATTACTGGATAGCAAAATCTACTTTTTGCTTGCCTAGTTTTCCTCTGGCATAAGCTAATAAGTCCTCTACTCTACTCTCTCCTAGTCTGTCCTCCTTCTCCAGTATTGCATAGTCTTTTGAGTAGGACATTCCAGAGTTGAATCAACTGAGACTTCAGAAGAGAGATTGAGCAAGATCCAGTGAGATTCTATATACTTTATATAAATATAAGTTAGACAAAACAGTGGTTTACCTAAGGAAAAAAAGATAAACAGTAGCAGAAGCTAGAGGACACTAGGCATATCTTAAACATCCTTCTGCCTCATCTGGCAACCTTACTATACCTTAGCTGGGAAGCTGGCAGCCAGCTTTACATTCTGAAACACTTCCTTTATGCATGCAGATGTCAAGAGAAATTTCACTCTAGAAGGAGAATATTTAGTGAATATGAGGTAGATTTTCTCATCACTTTCTGCTCTAACAGAGCCAGTCTCTTCAAGTCCCATTTTAACTAACACAGCAGGAACTCTGAATCTCATCATGTGTCTTCTAAGAATGTACTGCATTATATTTTGTAAAAACAAGTTCCAATTAACTTTCATTTACTTCATTTATAGGATAATCATTATTCTGTGATTTGGTATTTGATTTCATATTTTGGCCCATGGGAAAAAAATTGAAGTGTTTAAATTAAGGCAAAGAGGAATACAAACTTCACAAATTCATAATGATATAATGCAGTAGCTAAGTGGGGACATGATTAATTTATTAATTTAGGAACTATTCCTAGGCATTGAGACATCCCTGAGCGATCTGTGTGCTGGAATACTACAATGCCATGGATGACTGATTTCACTTACAAAGCCTCAGATTATAATTGAGGTAGGTGGCTTGGAGCACAATCTTTTCTAACTCACACAAAAAAAAACTACTTTCTTTAATGCAAGCTGAAAGAAATTCTTGACTGTGAATATTACAGAAAAGTATCTCCACTGCTAAATTATGGTTTTCACTGAGTATGCCCTAAGGCTTGAATAGTAAAAAAATATTGTCTTCTATGGCTAGTATGTCAATTCAGAGTGTGAAAGAGCTCTGCACTTCTAGAGCTTCTATGCAGACCAGCTGTGTCAATTACTCTGCTTTCCACTGTCCTTAAGGTGCTAGAAGAGCAGGCCTTGCACTGGCAAAAATTACTATAGTCTGTAGAGCACGCTGTATTAAAACAGGTGCTAAAAAGACAGAACTGTATTGGGAAGCAGCCTTATTCCCATTTTTATCATGTCCAAAAACATTGCAACAATTTGAGCTGTGGAACAAGCATTTTGCCCAAAGAAGCATGTACTGATCAAAAGTTAAATGAAAACTCTCAATGAGAGAAAATGTATTCAGAAAATTAAGTGACATATATATACTACAAATGTACTTGCTGCTGTATATATAAATGTAACAGAAATAAAATAATCCATATATGTAAATTCTATTATTTTTATCTAACAATTTTTGAGAGAAATCTAATCTGAACAGTTCCTTAAACAGCACCTGAGAGTGACATCCTCATCATGAAGAGAAGTTAACTATCAGGGAAACACAGCTCTCTCAGGAGTGCTTTTACTTCCTCATTGCCGATCTACAGTTTCATTAAAACCAGCATTTCCAGGTAATAACCATCATTATGACACCTGTCTTTGGGGTGACATGATTAAACTCAGGTTTTATTTTTCTCTGTTGCAGGTTGACCAAATCAGGTTAATTTTTCAGCTAGTGCTGAAAACCAGAACCAAGCAGTGCAGAAAATTTTACAGGTACTGAACAGTGCAGATATGCAGAGAGCAGAACTGTGAGAAGCATTATTTTATAATTAAAAAATGGAAAATGTGGCTAATGTGTTTAATTTTTTTTTTTTTGTTCACTGAACAGGAAGGCACTGAGCAGAGCTATAGCAGCATGAATAGAGAATATTTCCTTTTAAAAGTAATAAACTTTTAAACTTTTCCTTTCCTACTCAGCTGCATGGCCTTGGTCTGAGTGGTCAGTGTTATTATGTTAGCAGATAAATAGATAGAACAATATAACAGATAATATAACAGACAAGGATCAGATTTAAAATCCTTGTAAAAATCCTTGTATATATCAGTTTCATTTGACCATGACCTGAAATTTGAGTTCTTACACTGAGAAAACATAGAAAATATCTGAAAATATCTGCAAAGAATACAGTTATTTCTCCTTTTCTGTCTTGCACCATCATTCCTATTTACAGGCTAATGACAGTGAGATGCCCTTGTGAAGCTATATTAAGGATATATAGGATATGTATATATATATATATATATATATATATATATATATATATATATATGTATATATATTTTAAACACAGGGTAATTTCTTGGAAGTGTGGCTTGGTTTTATTTTTTTTTCCTTTTATCAGAAGCTTTCAGCTTTTTTATTTAATTATTTAAATTGAAAATTTTAATTGGGTGTGAAAAAATAATCCCAAATTAAATTGTTTTAAATCCCTTAGATAATAGATGGCTCTTTTCTACTAATGCAGGACTCCAACCCTATCACTAAAGCAACATTAGGATAACTAGAATATTAATATCCATGTAAATAAAGACTCTAGTATGTTAATAATTTTACCATATCACAGACAAGTGTCCTACTTAAAAGACACTAGGATTCTTCTTTTTTTTCCTTTTGCAAGTTCTAAACATCAGTTAACCCTAGAGGACAATCAGATTCTTGTTTTGCTTATATTGTTTTGTTTCCATTACATTTTTAGGTTAGGATTTTTTTCAAGATTTTGCTTGTACAGATAAAACTTTATTCAGATCTCTATGAAGGCCCCTGTTGGGAACACATCTGAAGCTGATTTTTGAAATGTAGCAAAGAGCCTAAAATCACCCTCAGCAGACTCTAAATTGGACATGGTTGAGAGCTGTGGGACAAAAAACCTAATAGAAAGATCCTAGAGGATAATGAAAAAACATTTTTACCTGAATCAGCTTTCATAGCTGGTTTCATTGTCTGTAATATTTTTGGTTTTACAGTTTAGTCTTTATGTGTTATTTACTGAAATGTTCTGTATGGTACGTACATAATGTCTTGCTGTAATTACTCATACCTCACCATAAGGAATTCAGATTAATTCTGCTGGCATTTCAGGTGTAATGTCTATAGAAGATTAGCTTTATCTCCTTACTACCATGACGACACAGGGAAGATGAAATTTTCTTGAAACATTTATTAGAATTAAATTCTTAAGGTATTGTTTTCTAATTTCAATGAAAAATGAAATGTTCATTCCAATTTATGGCTTGGTCAACAAAGATGCATTAGTGCTTAAATTCCTCCATCACCAATGTGAGTGGGACATCTGCATGATTTTGTGGGGATGGGTTTCAGTTTCTGAGTAGTGCACAAAGATTTACTATTCCACACAGAATCTTTAGATGCAAGTAATTAGATTACCCAGGAGCCCAGACTGATGCAATGTCTTGTCTTGGACATTAACTAGAACAAGGTAGCTCAGGAGGATAAAGGGATAACAACAAGTCCTTGGGTGCCCAAACCACACAGTTGGAGTCTGTGTGGTATCCCAAATAAAGTGGGTCAAGCTTCAGACATTTGAGCAGAAGTACTGTCTCAAGGACCAAGAAAAGCTGTGGAAAGGACAAAATATGTTTGTATCTGGACTGAAATCTGTCACACTACACATCACATCCTGGCTGGTGTGAGGGAAGAGGCAGATAACATGTAAGGGGCAGAGACATTTTTTTTGCCTTACATGTTCCAGCTAGATCCCACCTTTTTCTGGCACCAAAAAGCTTTCTTGCTTGGAATGAGCAGTCAGCAGCTCAGGAGCTGACCAAGCATCCCTTGAAGTGTAACTCCACTGGTGTCATTGAGTTTGGGATCAATAACAGTTACCAGAAGTGTTGAGTGAACAAAATCTGTGTGCTGCTTGTGTGCATGTATTGCATGTTAACATTTACACTGCAGTGAACAGAAATGATGATTAGAAAGGAAGCCACAGTGCGACGCAGATTATATATTTTTGAAGGTTTATTTGTGGTTCTACACACTGAATCCTTTAAACTATATACCTGGCTTCATAATTTCACAAAATCTCCACTCTTGTACCAAAAACGAAATAAGGAATAAGTATAATGAAATTTAAAAAAATATTTTGCTCTTACAATGTTGTTCTTATTATTAAGGAACAAGATGTCTTTGTAATAAAGAATACTTGTAAATTGTACAGCTTTCTTGTACCCCATTTATCTACAGGTTACTGCTTCACTGAAATAATTTCATTTAAAAATATCCATTTTCTCCAGTACTCCGTGTCTGTGCAGGTAGGTCAGTGACTTACCTCTGTGCTATTGAATTTCAGCATAATGCCTCATTTACCTTCAACCACCCACGCACATACACAGAACACCAGCTTATACGCATTTTGTTGCACCACTCTTTGTTCTACAAGCTTTTATCCAGGAAGCAAACTGACCCTACCAACTTTAATTTATCATTTTCTTATGGTGCCTGGTGAGATAGAGTCCTTTGAGAAGGTAAAAATAGAGGGTAATGATCTGGGGAGATGGATATTGTGAGGAAGTTTCAAAACTCAGGAGTGGCAAATAAAGATGTGTCAATATTTTGCTATTCAGAAGACTTCTTTCTCACATACTTCACACAATTCCCTCAAAGTGAATTCAAGTTTTAATAAACTTAAGACCATCATTTTTTCACTTTAATTGGAATTTTCTAGAGGTAATATTTCAGCTCAGTTTTTTAAAGCCTAAATCATCTGTCCTTATTAACTCTCTTTGAAACAGAAGTGAGGGGTAGAATTCTGACCCTGGTTGAGTGATTGGAAACCAGAAGGGCCAAATTTCATGTCCCTAGATTTGCGCTGATAATGATCCCACAAAAAGGGCAAAAATTTATACAGAGCGGGCATGACTAACCATGAAAAGGATATAATGCACTATAAAGTTTTCATAAATACCAATTTGTGAATTTCCTGTAATTATGTTGGTATATTACCTGTAGGCAATTTTGCATAAAAATTGCTAAAAGTCACTGCATGAAGTTATAGAACAACTTAATACTACAATATTCTCTACAAAATAAAATAAATTTTATTTCTCCATCCTATATATGTGAATCATCTGCCTTCCATTTAGAAATGTTTGTTGATGGTATAGCAATCCTCATAAAACTTTATTTCCTTACTTAGCTCCAGGCACATTTGTTGCCGCATTAGGCACCATTATTTACTTCAATTTACAGAGCATCTCTTTGTATAAAATTGTAGGCTGAAGCACTTGATTGGCAAATCCTAAGAGCATGTCCTTTTAACTTTAACTTTTTTCTCTAGTAAGGGGGGAATGGGATGTAGTACTAGTACTTTCCTAGTACTTTTCCTGCCCTTTCACACAATAAGCTAATGTTTACTAACACATTTTTAATATTCTGTTTGGTCTTATTATTAGAAGAAAAATTATGACAAGAACACCTTGTTTTCCACCAGAACTCAAGAGATATAAAAGGAAATGGGGCAAAGAAGCCCCTAGATAAACTCTAAAGGGCTGACTCAAGGGTGGGTTGCTGGGGCAACTGATCTCCAATTGGATGTACCTATTATATATACTAATTAATTAATCTGATAAAAACTGTAGAAAATCCTTTATCGTGCATGTGCAGAGACATATTTGTGCACCTGAAAGCTTTCATTGAAGAGTTTATTTTTATATTATCACCCTTAATACAATTTGGAAAGTTTTGTGTCTGTATTTCAGGAAACACCGACACTGTAGCAAATACTTCCCAGCAAAGACTGTGGCCCATGGAGCACCCGTTCCAGACCATAGGTAAAGAGTGAGAAGGAGGGAGAAGCAGAGAGAAACTGCTGATCCTGACCTTCTGCTGCCACTCTGAAGGGGTAGGAGAGGTGTCCAGAGTGATGTAGTGAACTGGATAGCTATTGGGAAGGGAAGAAGAGAGAAGTCAGAAGTGAAGTTGAGGTCAGGAAAGGGTGAAGAAAAGGTGCTTTTTCATAAGATTTTTAAAAGATTGTCTCTTTATTTAGTCTGTTTATTTCCCAATAACCAAACTATTAAGTAAATATTTATACTACCTGGCTGAATGAAGGTAAATTTTCCAAGTCAAATCTGGTTTACCCATGACAGCATAGAATCATAAGAACATCAAGGGGCTGCAATGGACCTTAAAGATCATCTAGCCCCAACACTCTCTGCCGTACATAAGGACACCTTCCACTAGACCAAGTTGCTCACGGCCTTATCCAACCTAGCTTTGAACAGTGACAGGATGGGAGCATTCACAGCCTCTCTGAGCAACATGTTCCAGTGTCTAACCACCCTCAAAGTAGAAAAATTTTTCCATTAGGAAGAATACATCTAACTTAAATTGACCCTCTTAACATTTGTATCCAATACTCCTTTTCCTGTCACCACAGTTCTGAACAAAGAGTTCCTCTCCAGCAGCCCTGTTAGGGCCCCCTCCAGATACTGGAAGGTGCTGTGAGCTCCCCACACAACCTTTTGTCTTCAAGCTGAACAGACCCAACTTTCTCAGGTTTTTATATTTGCAGGAAAAATGTAAGATACTTCTGGCAGTCAGCTTAAAAGTTTACAAATATAAAGGGAATGAACGCTGTTGCACTGGCCATGAATGGCAGGGTTTAAGCCAAAGGGGGCCGCAGTTCTGGCCTGGGTGGGTCGTGGTTTAAGCCCAGCCAGTAACCAAGCAAAATACAGCCACTCATTCTCACACTGGTGGGATGGGAGGGAACTGTAAGGAAAAAAGTGAGGAAACTCATATGTTGAGATAGAGACAGTTTAATAGGTATAGTAAAAGACACACAAGCAAAACAAGACAAAGAATATGATCATTCCCATGAGCAGGCAGGTGTTCAGCCATCCCAAAAAAGATGGCTCCATCACATATGACACTTACTTTGGGATATAAACCCCATCATTCCAAATGTTACACCCTTCTTCCTTCTAGCCCTAGTCTTATGTGCTGACCATGACTTCATACACTATGAAACATCCCTTGGGTCATTTAAAGTCAGCTGTCCCAGTTGTGTTTCTCCCAATTTCCCAGGCACCCAAGCCTCCTTGCAAGCATGGCAGTACAAAAAGCAAAAAAGGCCTTGGCACGGTGCAGCAGCTGCTCAGCAACAACAAAAATACATCTATCCTACAGTTATGCTGTTTTGAGCACAAATCCAAAACATAGCTTACTGCTATGTCATAAGTGGCATTTGGATTATAAACTGAGTTTTAAACATAGCCTATTTACTAACAGCCTGTAGGCTCTGAGACTGTGTTCAAATACAAGTGAAAAAATATGCACCTTAGGTATATTTCTAATTATATGAACCTCTCCATCAGTCTAAAAAGAAACCCATAACGCAAGAATCCACTGAAAAAATAGTAGTGATGGTTTTCAGTTATTCTGAGGTAATACTTGAATCATCTTGTTCTGAAACTATATAAAATCATCAGAAATACCTATATCCTGCCTTTAGGAAGAAATTAACTTCACATAGCACAGACTGAAGAGATGCATATTTCTTAGAATACTAAGAAATTCAGCTAACTAACAGCTGAATCACAGCTTCATCATTCAGCTGTTTTCTGTATCTCTATCACAGAAATCACTCCCTGGTCACTTCGCAAGTAGACTTTTTTAGACACCATTCTGGAAAAAAATGCTCCTATATCTACTCATTATATTCACTCAAGTCTACTGTAGCAGTACTTAGGAGTCTGTACTAAGGGGTAGTGGGTTTAGCCTTTAGGATTGTTAATTTAATTTCACTTAATAACATATGCAATTCTATGCAATTCCTTAAGTCAAGCAAAAGATGCTCATTTATAATATCTCCTGGCCAGAGGACAATACTGTAACATGGCATCAGTCTCATGCTTGTGTCTACAGGCACAGTAGAGACACACAGTCATGAACAAGGACAGCTTTAAATTAGCCAGCAAGAGAGTACTGATAACAAAAGACCTTAAGGATATTTCACCTGTTTCTCCCTTAAGCCTTGAAAGTGCTTGTTAAGTGGGAAACCAGTAGAATGTAACCCATAAAGATCTCCTACCCAGCCTGCATCATATGCATCTTAACATATGCATCTTTTCCTCTCTGAAGCACTATTAAAATCACATTCTTGCATGCAGATAAAGGCATTGACTATAGCCACCTATCTCACTAACTCTCTTCTTAGAGATTATTAAAAATCTGGATATTTTTAAAAAACACTTCTGAATATTATGGACATGAAATGGCAAACTAGTTCTTCCAAAGACATCCACTTAGCCACTCTGATTAGCTTGCAGTATTGTCTTTCATATAGTAAATTTATACTTTTTTTAATAATGAAAATACAAGAATAAAATATCTTTCAAATATATGCCTGGCTATGTTTTGAGGTAGATTAGATGTAAATTGAATGTAAGTTAGAAAACCAATATCAATGGGTCTATTAATTGGTTACACAAGACTTATAACACTGACCTCAGCAGACAGAATTCTCATTATCAATCTGTTGCTAATTGTGCATGCAAGGAGAACAACATTCCATTCTGCATTCGTTATTTATCTTTTAGATTGAAAACCCATAAGGGTAAGGCTGTCTATCTCTTTATACATTATGGTAGAGTGGGATTTTTTTTGGGGACAAGATGACTTGTAGAGGTATCTAGACAGATAGGAGCCTTTAGCAACCCTCAGTGGCAAGAACAAATGGTGGATTCTGCACTTAGGATGGAATAGCATCAAGCACGAGTATAAATTCAGAGAGGAGTGGCTGGAGAACTGCCCTGCAGAAAGCAATCTAAGTGCTGGATCTGGGGCAGCCTGTCAGTGGGAGTCAGCTGTGCGCCCTGGCAGCCCAGAGGGCAAACTGCGTCCTCTGCATCAAACACAGCACCACCAGCTGGGCTAAAGAGGGGATGATCCCTCTGTATTTAAAGTTGGTGCAGCCTCACTTTGACCAGTGTTGTGCAGTTCTGGGCCCCACAATTGAAGATGGATGTGAATGTCCTCAAATTAATCCAGAGGAGGACAACAAAGCCAGTGAGTGGACTGGAAGAAATGTCTTGTAAGGAGCAGCTGAGGACTTTGAGCTTATCTAGTTTGCAGCAAAGGAGACTAAGGAACGTGAAGGGGGAAGTTCTAAGCAATTCTTCCTGGTATCCAATGCAGTGGATATATGCTCTAGGATAAGTGGGAATGGTTCAAAGATGAACCATTCTGAACCTCAGGGGAGGTTCAGACTGGATATTAGGAAACCTTTCTTTACCAAGAGGGTGGTAAAAACTTAAACAGATTTCCTATAAAGGTAAATCTCCAGACCTGTCAGTGTTTAAGAAACATTTGGACAGTGCTCTTAATAATATTCTTTTTTTTTTTTTTTGTAGACTTTGGTCAGCCATGAAGTGGTCAGGCAGCTGATGATCACTGCAGGTCCCTTCCAACTGAATTATCCTATTCTATTCTTTTCTGTCTAAAATATAAGCAACTATTCTAAGCTCATCACCTTCATCTAATGCTAAGGTTCAGTTTGAAGACTGGTAGAGGGAATCAGCCTCTGGATGTTTGTTGTGTTTCTTCATTGCTTTATAGGGTTGGGGAACGTCTGTAGCTAGCCTTAGACTAGATGGTGAATATTAGGGGAGGAAAATGTCATCATCAGTAAGCAGGTTGGCTAAAGAGTCTGAATTCCTATGTAATAATAATGGCTATTATAATTTCTAATTTAGGATCATGCTATCATATATGGCAAATCAGTTTCCATAAGAGTGTTTATTTCCAAATATCTTATTGTTATCTTGACCATTTCTTCAGTTTTTGTCTATGTTTTTTACTTCTCTTATCTATCCAAATCTTTCTGCTCTGTCTCTCTTGGCTCTCTCTTTCTCTGTGTCTCTTATGATCTGAAGCAAACTGATTGATTCCTCATAAAAAGAACTGCCTTGCACAGTAATTACCATTACTTTATAACCTTTGCCAGCTTCACATTTCAGTCTCAACAGGTAATTAGATCCAAGCTCAGCAAACTTTAACATTTATATACCAGTTACTTTTCCTGACAGGAGAAATCCAGCAACTATTACTTGTAGTTCCTTTCTCTGTTTTAACATGAAAATACAGAAAATGTTCGAGAACTTTGAAAGGGGAAATGCAGCTGTGCCTGTGTTCAGCTGCTCCACCGAAATCAAACCTGTGGAGTTACGCCAGCTCAGACATCTGTCTCCGATAACAATTTAAAAAAAAAAAGGTTTTGGATATAATTTTTAATATAAACCATTTGTAGTTTCTTCCTGTTGTTTTCCTGTATTTATGCAATGTGCTACTTAGAATCATTATGGAAGTTCTAGTTATTGACCTGTAATTATTGTATAAAAAGATTAATTATCTATGTGTCTCTGCAGTGAACTTGTAATTTCAAAGAAAATTGTGAAAAAAAATTAAGGGTTTTGGAAGGGTTAGTTTATGGATTGGGTATGTGTGCTTTTTAGGGGAATTGTTATTGTTTGGGGGTTTTTTGCCTGGGATTTTCTTGCCTGGAGTTTTCTCTTCATTTTATAGCAATTTGTGATTTGAATGTGTGCTCTCAGACCACAATAGAGTTGCTTTGACAGTGTCATTTTATCTGTTCTGATCTTTCTCTTCTTTGTGTTCCTCCCTAACAATTTCAGATGATCTACCCAGAAAGGTATGTGAGAAACATGAGAAATACTGGCAATTTATGTTAGACAGAAGAATCACTCCACTTATCTCTCATTAAGCTTTGATCCTGCAAACCAAATTCATGGGCTGCACAGGACATCTGCCCAGTCATAACCCATTACAGGATCAGAATGAAAATACAGACTGAGAAAGACTCGGCAAGACCTGTCAGTCAGTAAAAGAACTCAAGTGTTTTTCACAGAAAGCAGATTAATATATTCTGCTTGATAAAATCAGAGAGTTGTCCATTCATTTAGTCATTTAATAGGATGGAAAATGAGGCCCATGTAATTTTTTATTACAGGCATAGAAGAAAAACATTATAATTACTTATTCTGGAAAATGAATTGCATCGTAAGGAGAAATAATTTCATTATTTTGAGATCTTCTGTGACTACCTCTGTATTAAAATATAAACCATTATGTATTATAAATGTCAAATTCCATAAGACACCAGTTTACTAAATGCAGAACTTAGAGTTGTTGAAGTTAATTAAACCTAAGAAATCCAAAAATGCTCATAGAGGATAATTTGAGGTCAGCCATCTTTCTCTGAAAATTTACCAAAAAAAAATTATTCCCTTGCTGGATGCATTTTCAACTTATATTTATTTTTTATAGCATATGATAAAGAAAGCACATCTTTCAAGTGCCATTAGAGAAAGGAAAAAGTAATTAATTTTTACTTACATCTTGCATTGCACAATGTCTAGAAACTGTCACCTTCCAAAATATCTTGGTTTTAGTGCTACTTAAAACAAAATAATATAGATTGGAAGCTTCTAGAGAGTTGAAAGCAAGTGAATTAGTAAGAGAGGATAGAAGAGATTTCAACATGTCAGGCACAGCCTGTCTCATCAGGGAATAAATATCCAAAGCCTTCGGCCTCTCCCACTCAAATTTGTCTTCAAATCAGACATCAAAGTGTTTTTATAGTGCTATTCTGCCTAATAAAGGGTTTATTGCCATTAACAGGTCAAGATTCTATCATTCCTATTTATAGTGACCACACTTACAGACCAGTTGCATTGAATTTATTTTTATGTCTAACAAAAACAAGATGGAAAACTCCACCAAAAATTAATAGCTTGTTCTCAGTGACAGTGCCTGAGCAATAAAATCTGGTTCATTGTTAACAGGCCTAGAAATTTACAGAATAAGGAGCAAGTTGTTTGAAAGATCCTTAAGAGCACATGGTACTAAGAAAGGACTTGAACTTGTTTGGTGAGAGTCTTGTTCAACACAGAAATATGAAATACAGGAGTACAAAAATGGGTTGTATTTTAGCAGATCTTGGGAGAAGAGTAAAGAGGTGGAAGTTATATTTTCAGGAAAAAAAATTAAAGAAAAAAGTAAAAAATAAAACACATTTGCTGCAAATGGGAGATACGGAGAGGAAGAGGCATCATATCTCCTTAGTAGGTGAAAAAGAGGAATAAAGATTTGTATAAGCTATACACTATGGATGACACTTCAGATAGTAACAATATTTATGGCAATGCTAATTACAAAATGAATGAATAAAATGGTTATTTACTTATTAAATTAGAAGTCAACAAATAATACAGTCAGTTTTCAGGATGCAAACAAATTAATTAAACAAGAAGATACATAAAGAGTTTGGCAAGGGTTCCCCATACCATAGTACTTAGGACTAAAGCATGAAGAACACTTGAATTATATCTTCACAGCCAAGTGACTTTCTTTCCCTCAAGTTTGCCTCTTCTGGCTTTAGGTATTAAAGGTGTTCAAGGCACCAAAGTCTATTATTTAAAGAGTTTTGAACCAGAAAATGTTTTTGAGTGTGGGGCTGTAATGATCAATGGTAGATAGAGTGGTTGTGTAACGTCTCCTTTTTGGAAGCTATTAAGGAGACATAATCAGCCACTCATTGCTCCATAATATTAATGAATGACTGCGGGGTAGAAAATTACTGAAAGATCCTTTTTATCAAGGTAGCTAAACATTAACAGTGTGGAAAAAATCAGAGTAGAAATGGAGCAGTGTGCTCATCACCTAAAACACATCTAACTTTGTCCTGGTTTGAATTAGCAAGATGACAGCTAGAAGCTGAAGGCAAGTGATTATTCTCCTCCTCTCAGCTCTATGGCAGCACATCTGGAGGGTAGTGTCCATCTTGGGGCACCACACTACAAGAGAGACTTTGACATTGCAGGCAAGTTCAGTGAGGAAAGATTAGGTGACAGAAGCATATGGCATACGGTGAGAGGTTGAAAGATTTGGACCTGTTTAGCCTAGAGGAGAGGCAGAAAAGGCTATTCCTGCAACTACCTCATGGGAGAATGAAGTAAAGATGGAGGCAGACTCTTTTAAGAGATGCACAAGGTGAGAGGCAACAGATTCATCTTTCAGTATGGGAAACTCCATCAGAAAACTACTCTCACTATCAGGTAGCCCAAAATAAGAATAGGCCGGCCTTGGAGATAAACAAAACTCAACTGGACAAGGCCATGAACAAGATGACACAAACAATTTGGAACTGTCCTGAGTGGGGATTTGGTCTGGAGGCCAGTTCTGATCTAAATTAGGTCTATGCAACATTTCTGTGCAAGTGGAATCTGGGCTTGCAACTTTCAACCTGAAGTATTAATGAAACTAGATAGAATACTTTAAATACTAATGCCAATCTTTTGCAAACACTAGGAATTTAGAACTGAGAGAATAAAAACTGTAGCAACTTTCATTTAAGAATCATGTAACTGGATGAGAACCTGAGCAATTCAAGAAAATATGTGGGAAGATATTAGAAAACATGTAAATGTCATGAATTTGAAAATAGTTTGAAGAAAAATTAGTCATATAAAACAGACAACTTGGACTTATTCAAAATGTTATGAATAAGTCTGTTTTTTCTTTTCCTTGCACCAAAATGACTGCAGAGTAGATAAAGGGAAAATATGTAGATTTTATAAATTTAGAATTTTGATGACTGATGTGCAATAATCTCATCAGAAAATGAGGAGATTTGAATTAGATATAGTAGGCATACATCTGAAAACTACAGTCAAACAAAGTTTTTTAATTATTCATCATCAAACTGTGAATTAACTGAACATGGCATCCCATAATGGTCTGCCTTTGTCCTGTTAGTATTTTCATTAATGATCTGCATGATGAAAGAGCAGGAGAATTGTTAATTCTGCAGGGGCAGAGTGCAAGGAATCCAGAGAATATGATCAAAATTATTTTAATAAGCTGAAGAGCTGGATTGAACTCAGATAGACAAAACTCAGTAAAAGCAAATGTAAGTACAGCTGAACTGATATGTCAGTCACAGTTGAAGGGTGCACAAAAAAGAGGGAAATAAATGACTAGGCAGCAGTATAGGATGTTCAGGGGATTCTACTTGATCACAAACTAAATGTAGTAGTGTGATGCCTCTTCTTTCTAAAAGTATAGCTTTCACTCTGGAAAGACATTTTCTGGTTCATTTAGGATTGTTGAGGCCTTGGCTGAAGTAACAAAGTTTACAGAACAAGTGTTACAAATGATAATAGTGAGCTGGAAAGAATCCACAGGAAATAAGAAAGTGCTAAAATATTGGAAATAATGACCTGCCTGCCTGCAAAGAAAGATTAAAATTGCTGTTTTCCTTTTGTCTTAGAAAAGAGACAGTTGAGCGCAGATATGACAAGCAATAGACCATGTAAAATGCCAGTGGGAAGGGGATGATAATAATTTTTTCTCTACTGACAAAGCTGAAAAAACAATGAGTTGTTAATCTAATCTGCTGAAAATGTAGGCTGGATATTAAGCAAAGCAAAATGCAAAAACGTCAAAATGCTGCACTGCTGAAATTCAGAGACAGATGTTGTAAGAATTTTGTGAATTTTCTTTTGCTTTTGGATTTAAAAATGAACTGGATCTCTTGGAATTTTAACTATGCAAATTTGATCCTACCTCCATATGGAGGCTAAAGTAGATAGGGCTTGTGACACAGTCCACATCTGCAGGGCAGCATATATTGGACAGTAATAGATGGTGCTTGTACAGAGTCCATCAAGTGATCACAGGAGTTTCATTTAGTTGTTGACAAAGGAAAATGTTCTCCACCAAGTTTTCTTTATTGTCCTACTTGTCTCAATTTCTAAATTCTGTGTGTGACGAGTATAAGAAAATGGCCTCTTTTTTTGTCCCTTAATATTCCAATGAATTTAAACCTCTGTTTTGTGGGGCAAAGACTGGGGAAGCACAGAAATCATTTAGGAATGAATTACAAATATTACATGGTTAGAAAATGAATCAAGAATATTTTGAAAAGGAAAAAAGTAGACCAGTAGGCAAATTGACTCAAAATTAGCCCAGCAATTACTCTGATCAGTAGACAAGCCATTGAAGAATGGATTAATTGCCCTAGCAGAAAATTAATTAAGTTAGGCAATGAGTCAGATAGGAATAATTTCTGAATTAATTGAGTATTCAGTCCTGTGACTCGTGTAACAGAGAGCAAGGGTGATAGGCTGAGAACACAATATAGCTACTGATATAGCAAGTTAAGATATGAGATTATGAAAGGAAATGGGATTTATTTCTAGCAACATTAGCCATTGAAACGACCAAGATGAAAATCTAGGAAGAACTGATTTTTATTATACTATCAAATTAAAAAAAAAAAAAAAAAGAAACACAAATTCTCCAATATTTAGGGAAGATAAAATACTTTGCCATTATTAAATTTCTGTTCTTACACCCCATAAAAATATTTAGTGAGAATTTTAAAAGCTAGGACATTTTGAGTTTAAAAAGTGTTATTTTCCTCACTAAAAAAGATACAGAAGGAAAGCCAAGAGGAGCTAATTACTGTGCAGTGCTTATAGCACTCTCTTGTGGTATCAAATCTCTGTTGTTCCTGGTTTGCTGATTTTTTTGTTGTGGGGGGTAGGGAGGCAGATTTGTTTAGTTTGTTTTGTTTTGCTTTCTTCACGTCTTTGTTTGTTTGTTTGCTTTTTCCCCCAAGACAAGATTTAGGAAATAAAGATTGCAAGTCCCAGAATAACACTCTACCTTCAGAATCCAGAATATTTATGCAGGATATCTGTCAGTCAGACCTTCTGAATCCATTCTAGTTTCTGTAAATAACATAAAAGTTTCTTGTGGTCAAAGTAGTAATGGAAAAACATAGCTTGATGCTTAGAGTACTCTTTATTCATGTAGAATGCCTGGTCCTAATTCATAATTGAAAATATTCTGATTTTTGAGTCTAGAGGAGATACTTCATCTATTTGGCAGTTCTTCCACTTTTGGGATATCATTTACAATGGATAACCATCGAGATAGTCTGTGGAAATCTTCAGAGAACCATCCAGATGCAGAGCAGGTCCTTAGATCCGCCTGCAGCTTCTAGTTTCTTCCCTTGCAGGCATAGGCTTGTCTTCTCTGAACTGAGTCTAAAGACATCACACACAGCTGAGGCTCCTCTCACCTGCCCGGACCCTGCCCCGCTGCAGCTCGATGGTGCGGTGCGGGCTGCAGACCAGCCTGGGACACGGCACCGCTCCCAGAGTCAGGAGCCATGGACGCTGACTAACAGCAAGAAAAGGAAGGCAGCCTAGAAACAACACAATTATTGGGCTGCCACAAAAGCCTACATCCAGCCTGGGACCAGGTGATGAAATCAGACAGCTGTGTTCAGTTTGTGATGAAATTGGAGAGTTGTGTTCAGTTCAGACAGCTGGTTTTCAACTTTTACAAACACTTGCATTGAGTGGACAGGGACTTAAACAGCAAGCAGAACAAGCATGTTGCAGACTCTCTACTGTGGCAGTTTGGAAGTCCTCTAGGACATATTGCAGTCTTAGCAATACAATTATTTTGTTTATTTGACTTTTACACAGTATCGTGCTACTTAAATTTAAAGCTTAAATTTAAAGTGCCCAGAACTAATACAAGAACATCACTGGTTTAAGACAGGACCATTTAAAATGTTTGCATTAGACAGGAAAAATTCTTTGAATAATTATTTTTTCATTTAATGTATGTATCTTTTTTTCGAGTAAGCATCTGTCAGTCACTGGTTACTTGGATTGGAACAGGTCTGGGACTTGACTCAAATTTCACTCCAAACTTAGCAACTCCTCTGGGACTGAGATGATGCTTCTCCACCAGTTAGACTGGTTTTCTGGAGTTCATGCTGAAAATTCACAATGCACTCAGCAGTAGCTTTGTTTGTGGGTTGAATTTTATTACCTTAAAATTAATCTGAGTTTCCAACATTTGAAAATATTCTTATTGCATGGGATAAATCATATTTTTACGGTGTTTAAGGCTTTTGAGTATGCATTTTAAAGATGTAACTTGAAGATTTTTCAAGTCTGCAGTTTAAAATTTAGTATTTTAATAAAGCTCACATAAAAAGAATTCATTCAAATATTAAGCTTTGGTTCTAAATTTTTATTCAGTTCAGATGTTATGCCATCTATAAGAATTCCTGGCATGTGTAAGGAGCCTAACTGATCCAATACCATATGGAAAATGTTCTACTCTTCTGTAGGGATGCATCTTCAGATGTGTGATAAAGGCACCAGTGGTAGATTTATGCTCTCCTGATAACAGAAAAGGATGAAGAAAAGGCACTCACTCGTTACCATAGTGGGTACAGAGCAGGATCTCTGTAGACCCAGGCTGTATCTGTCTTTCTTTTCTGTTCAGTTATGACTTTGTTCCAAAACTTCAACAGACTAGTCAGTGATGGAACTGACATTTCTCATGTAAGGAAGAAACTAGACATTTTCTGTTCACTGTTGGAAATCATACACTAAACCCTAGTTAGCAAACACATTCTATGCTAATCTGAATTGCTGCCTGTGTCCTAAGAAATGAAAAATTTTGCTTTTACAGTGCTGGAGAGAAAGTTATTTTTGCAGCTTCTACTAGCTGTGTTTCAGTGTCGTCTGAAAGTTGGCAAAACATATCCAATACTCCACAACAGTTCCCTGTGAGTGATTTGACAGCTACATTCTTATTCCTACCTCAGAGACCCTGTTGCTATTGTGATTTTATTTAATTTCTACCCTCGTTTTTCTCAGCATGTTTTATGTAATTGTTTCAATTTTTTCTCTGATTATGGAATTTGATTATGCAGACACAACACAGAGATAAGAACTGTAGACATTCATTCATATTTTTCTGTGATTACTTGCTATACAAATACATTGGTACTCAGATCATCTTGTATGAATTATTCATGGCAGCCTCTGATGTACTTTATTTAGGAACACGCATGTAAACAAAAGCAGAGGAAAACAGTGGAAGTAGATATAACTCTTACATTTCTTTCAGCTTCTGATTTTTTTCCAGGTGTTTTTCAACGTCTGTTTGCCAATTCCAAACTGCTGCACTGCCATTTTTGTCCCTTGATGCACGAACCACAGTCCATGCAGGGGTCACAAAAAGCACATGCCTTAGTGCTCCAGACCTCCTTAGACTAAAATTGCCTTATATTTGGTGTAAGGATTTGCTTTTTTGTGTGCACCCATGCATTTAAAATCCACTAGTTTAAATACTTGCACAGGTGTGGTGTCAAACACCACCAAACACAGCACAGGCATATTTAGTTGCAGAATTCTTACAGGGTCCAAAAGCCAGTGAAAAGAATTGAAATACTCTTATTCATGTCAGCGACCATTAGGTTATACTCCCAGTAATTATTATAATATTTATCTTCTGTTGAATTAAGCTACAAAGCAGCAACAACAACCAGAGGTGTTGCTCATAATACATATGGTCAATTGCAATTTAATATATGCCATGCTTATAATACAGAAATAGAATTACACTTGTTAAAATTGCTATTACAGGCATGCCATGAGGATATTTTTGTATGTTTAAATATTAAAGTTTATGTATGTTTAATACCCAGTGAAAAAATTGCTATCTTCTGTTGTTAGTGTGTTTATTACATTTCAGCCTCAGCAAATTCTCTCAAATTTCATTAGAATGAGAAAAAAAACTACCAATTCTTTTGTGGCTATCAAGATATAGTCCTTCACCAATCCTACCTGTCACAAAAAGAACGAGCAATATTAAAAGTAATATAATAATAAAATAACATATATATTTTGTATATAAAGTATATTGTAATAACACAATAATAAATAAAATAACATTAATAATAATAGTAATAACGATGATAATAATAATATAATTAATAATAATTACTATTTATCTTTGTGGTTTTTTGGTATTTATGACTTTGCCTCATCAGTGACGACTCAGATGGGAGTTTGGAAAGATGTGACTTCAAGGTGGTACCACAACGTTGCCCTGCATTACATGGGCAGCCTCATGAAAGCTGATAAACTTTGCTTTCTCAGACTTACAAAAAAACTGCTGCCAGATTAGAAATCTTCAGCCCAGATGGCTTCTAGTTTGTCAGATTAAGCAGGAGCACCATGCACACAAAAAGCAACACAAGACCAACCTCTGCTGAAGAGAAAATATCCATGTCAAACCCATGTTGAGTGTCAGGAAGGTAGTTGTGTCTGTCAGCTTGCATGAAGCCCAAATTTGGAGTATCACAAATCTTTATATTAAAATAACTTTTTATATCCTCCAAACAGTTTTCTGCCTTCCCCATAATTTTGTCCTGTTCCTAATAATAGGGTTTGTAAGTAAAAAGCCACCTCTGAAGTTAATATTTTCCAGCATCTTTTAACAAATAACAGTTGAAATGTTTCATATTTATTTTGGCAGATAAATAAAACCACCATAAATGTATTGAGAAGCAGGGTTAGTGGGCCTGTCACAAATAATAGGAATTCATCTACCCTTATGATTAATATTTAATGTGAGCAATTTTGACTACTGATGAGCTCTATTAATAATTAATGCAATGTTATTGTGGATGATTAAGGCTATTTCTTTTGATAGGATTCTCAAATCCCCTATAACACCTCAGTATTAGTTCTTTATGATATCTATCCATGCATTAGTTCCAGCAGCCTGTTACAGAAAGCTTTGTAATTACAATTCAACCAACCCTGCAATATCAACAAACAGAAACTGTATTCCAGCTGCTGTATAAGAAACAGTTGCATGAGAATGCTTTAGGCAGCTGAATATTATTTTTTTTTTTTTTTTTAGCTGGCAGGATTATTTCAAGCAGTTTCCTTTCTATTTCCTACTTCAATATATTTCTATTTTGGAGTAGTACAATCTTGGCTAAAATTAGTCAGCATCCACAAAAAAACAAAATAAAATTCAACAAGCAATATATTTAAATATGTGAAAATGACAGTGGTTTCCTCAAACATTCTAGCAGATACTATAATTGTCATGTCAGATTATCTCCATCAATAGGTGGTGGTGTAGTTTCGTGTCATCAGGGAAGACAGAAGGTACATTCTGCCTGGTTCATGACAGAGTTGTTAATTACTATAATCCATTAAATCATTAAATCATCTGATTTAAGTATATGGGTATTAAAGCTTCATTGATCAAAATTTATCAGGTTGTTGTGGTGGGCTGAAGATTGCTGGCAGCTAAGACCCTCGCCAAGCTGCTTGCTCACTCTCTTCAGCAGAATCAGAGAGAGAATGTAAGGGTGAAACAAGAGAACCCATGGGTTGAAAAAAAGACAGTTCAGCAGGTGAAGGGAAGCTTGGTCCACAAGAAAAGCAAAACTAAGGAATTCATTGACTACTTTCCATCATCAGGCCACATGCTTAACCAATTCCAAAAAAAATAAGGGCTCCAGCATCCATAATTGTTGCTTGGGAAATTAAAGTCCTTAATCCTTCAGTGTCCCAGCTTGATTCTTCTTTCCCTGGATTTTTATTGCTGAACACAGCATCATATTCCTTTGATCACTGGGGGTCTGCTGTCCTGGCTGCATCCCTTCCCATCTTCTTACTCACCCCCTGCATACTCACTGGTGCAGGGAGGAAAGAGAGAAAGCCTTGACACTCTGCAAGCAGTACAGCAGACACAACACTCATGTGCTATTAATGCCATTTAGAGGTTTGCACACACGCTGGGTTGTTGCCAGTGACCATACAGAACTAGCCCAAGTTCAGTGTTCGGTATCAGGAAAAGAACCAGAGAAATAAATGAATAGTTATTTCAACACTGATGAGGTAGAAGGCTTGCGGGAAAAGGGAAGAAATAAATTAAGCAGGAAGTATACAGTGTTGTTTTATTTATTCCTACTCCTGGCTATTGTTTCATGGTTTCTGACATCAGATTCTCAGTCTTCAAGGTAAGAGAAAACTTGACATCATAATTGAAGGTAGGTAGCTGATGATTCAAAGGAGTTAAATCTCTGTAAAACCAATTTAACCTGAAGGTCCTTAAATTCATATTGTTTATCAGAGAAAAATGTAGAAATAACAGTGGATTTATCCATGAGTTTAATGACAGACCCAGCTTTCCAACAATTTCCAGCCTCCCAACATCTTAAGTGCTTTCAGACTTATTTTACCACCCCCTTTAGAATATAAGATTTTTTAAAACTTAGTCTTCAATGTACTAATTAAATCTAGTATATGTCTAAGACACATTTTCAATTTAATAAATTACACTTTGAACATGTTTTACAGTTTTATCAAAAAAAGAGGAAGTGTTAAAAATGGTCTGGCTAGTTATCAGTGGAATCTCTAAGATGTTATATGAAGTTTCATTTGAAGTTCAATGGTTCTCAAGAAGCATTAAAAATAAATGAACAAAATAATAACCTGTTACATATTTCTTTGCAACAACTTAAAATAATTCACATTTCTTTTTAAAGAGATGGGTTAAAAATCTAACCTGAAATATTAAAGAAGGCATTGATTAGGTCTTGGATTTATGCTCATTTAGGGACTTATTTTCATTGCTGATTTTAATATTTTTCAGTAGCCTAATTCTAATGAATGCAGTTATAGAGATAAAACAACCTAATAAACTCTATAAGTAAATTCATATTGAGAATAATCAGGATAAATAAAAAACAGAATAGGCATAATGTATTTTCTTTAGACTACATATGTTATTTCCAGAGTACATAAAAAATATTTTTCACCCTTGAAAGGGTGGGAGAACAAAACCTAACAGGAAAGGAGACCAACAAACCGAGCATGATGCAGGCAGAGTATTTACAGGACACATATATGTATTTATTACAAAAGATTCATACAGATTGTGAAAGGAAGTTACAACACTTATTAGTGTCCCAAGACAGCTGTAACTTCTTAGAAGGATTTTTATATGTCCATTAAATCTCTTCTGAAGCATGAAGATATTTTAGCAGTTTTCCTTCATTTGAACCATTGGCAGTCTTACAGGCACATAATTTGATTACATCTACCTGTATCATAAAAGTCCCTCTTTTTGTATTTTCCTCAATAATTGAAAAAGCTTTTTGTATTAATTGCACATGACTATTTTTTATACTAAACTTTCTTAAGGTATTTTCAATTTTTTATTCTGAGACAAGGGACTAAAGAATAATTAGGAGGAGAAGATGAGGATGAATGGAAAAACATAATTAAAATTTGTGTGTATATATCTCTAATAGTAGATGTTTTGGCACCCACAGATCTCATGCACAGCATTAGTTCAAATTCATACAGACATCAGCACAGTGAATCCAGAGGAAAAGATGAGTAACTGTAAGGAGACTGCCTCCTAAGGGGAGCAGAGGCCTCGATATGCAGTCCAGACCCAACGCAGGGAAATCTGCTGTCTCCCAAGGGCTCAGACAAGGGACATTGCTTTAAAACTCCCCAGTCTAGTGAGGTCCTCTGATTACTAGCCATTATTAGTTGTTCAAACTAACATTGATGAAATAACAAAGACTGAGGGCAAACAAAAGAGACTTCAGGGCCTTGGGACAATTGGTACAGGGATCAGAAACAGAGGTGATTTTCTTGATTCTTCTGGTAACAAGGAATAATATTGATAGGAATAGGGAGATCCATCAGGTCAATGCACGGCTCTGAGGTTGTTGTAATGCAAAAATTTGGGGGTTGTTAACCATGGGATGATCTATTCAAACAGCTGCTCTACTGACATGTGAGCTTTAAACTAGCTTGGAAAGGAGAAAGGGACAAATCCAGGCTAGCTGGTGATGAGGGATGAGACTGTGTGCCAAAAACACACACTAATGGGATCCCTCAATATGCTTCAGGAGGTGTTGGCTACAATGTACCCCACCCAAAACCTTTCTATACTAAGACACATAAGGAGCAAAGACAGCCCAAAGCTTTGGCCAAGTCCTGGAGATTCAAGATCATTGACAAAAGTGAAAACTGGTGGGAGGAATCCTGGAGTGCCCTGCTGGATGGTTACAGGCTCTTCAGGAGGGACAGGCAGGGCAGAAGAGGCCGGGGGTAGACATTGTATGTAATAGAAGGGTTCAAATGTATGTGGTTTACAATTGGCAGCAGCACAGTTGAAAGCCTCTGTGTAAGAATCAAGGGACAAACCATGCAGATGTCATTACAGGAGTCCTCTGTAATTTAAAAAGTCTTTAAAACAGAAAATTCTAGTGTGGGTAGTATTACTACAGTGTTATTTGACAAAACAGCAAAATTAAAAAGAGAATTCTAACTGGAAAACAATCTGAATTGATGGTGTCAAAGATGTGTCTGGCAAGAAGCCATATAGGAAGATCCTCTATATGCCCTAAGACCCCTGTGATCAAATACAATCTGCAGCAGTTAAAAGAGTGCAGACAGCTGAGATATGACCTGTTCAAGGATCTTGTATCTTGATGGATACAGTTTAATCATTTAGCATGTACATTGGAAGGATATGAAAGAGCACTGTGAGGGACTTTTATTTCATTAATTAATTAACCACTAGGCCAGCATTCTTTGGACCCTTACGGCAGGTCTGGTGGCCATGTGAACATATGGACAGCAGATGCCCCCCTTACTGGTGTCAGTACTGTCCTTAAAAATATCCTGAGGCAATCACATTAAAAAAAAAAAAAAACTTGTAGGGCCAAAGCAGTGAAGGTCCTTCCATTCAGGCAACTCTTGAACATACTATTCACAGTGCAACAGATCTGCAGGCAGCTATAGAAAGAATACATCTGAGAAGGGGTCTCTCCATACAGAATATTTGTTTAAGGTCAGAGACTAAGATAGATAAATACAAACCAGCTCAGGTCTAAGTTCTACTTCTTTTAGAAAAAACTTGATACCTTTGAAAAGAGAGCAATTATAATACAATTTTAGTAAAAGCATATCAATAAGAAAATTGGAAATAAACCACTTCATCTTCGAAGCTGGCAAAAAGGCTATTAACTTAAAGAGGAAAGATTGACAGATAGTATTAAAATTAAAAACTATTTTTCATTTTTCTTTGATAGACTGTCTTCAGAAGATGAATGTTCCCGATATATTAATGACTATGAAGGCTAAGTCCATGTGTTCTTCTACAGAGCAAAAGTCCTTTTAAATTCACATGCTACAAATTGCTAAACCATATGTATTAAATATGGCAACAATTAAATTACTGTAGTATTAGAAGCATTCCATCAAGTTATCTTCACCCTGTTTATGTAAACTGAATATAAACAATTATATATAGTAGAAAAAGATTATATGTTTTTGACAACTACATTTAGATTTCATCCTCCATTCAGCTCCAAGACTATGTAAAACTCCTTCCAATGACCTTCATACAATGAATTTTTTTTGTTCCTCTGTTTATTAGCCTGTGGTTTTAAATAAAAAATATTTCTAATATATGCAGATAGAGCTCATCGTGATTTAGAACATCAGTTTTTGCATTAGTAAATGCCTGGTTACATCTAATTGTATTTAAATATCTTTCTTGGGAAATAATAATAATAAAATCTTCTAATACTTGTACAGCAGTTAGCTGAAACATTTAAAGGTCACGAGCCACACTGACTGTTTTTAAAACTCCTCCTTCCTTTAAAAATGAAGGTGACATATAAATAATATTTAACATGGAAGTAAAAGGAGTGTAATTCCCTACAGAATATACACATTAGGCATCATCAGTGAAAGTTATTTTTGTTGTCCCACCAAAATGCTGCCTTGTCATCCACGAGGAATATATTTCAGAGCAAGAAAGGAAGTTTATAAACATGAGTGATGCAGTCTCAAGTTGTGTGATCATGTAAAAAAGCAAGAGTATCTTTCAGCTGACATTGCCATATGTTGAATCAAGAATCTGCTGTCCTCATAAATCTTCTGAAACCCTGAAAATGAGAGAAGTTCAGATGAGTAACTTGCAGCCAGTAACAAGATGTTTGTTGCTGTACAGCAATGCAGTAGAGATGCATTGCCTCCAGGCATACTGCAGACATGTCAAGAACTGAAAAATCAAGGTGAGAAAAAAGATGTTTTGCCAAACCAACTTACCCAACATTTTGCTTTATGTAGTCTGCTTTCGATCATTGAACTAAGTCACACATGAGTAGACAGAGTAGACACATTACCCAACCATTAATCTCTACAGTAAGACCTACCAGATACAAATGTGCTTTTCTATCAATATTAGTTCTCATCAGTTTTATTACCAGTTAACATAGGAAAGAATTTCCTAGATAACTACAAAGTAAGTGTTGGTTTTGCTGTTCTAATTTCACCCAAATTTTATAATTTCAGTAGGCAGGAAATATAAACAAAGTTAATAAAAATCACATGTATTTTCAATTAATATCATATATTGAACACAATCGATTTATTTTAGTTATTGATAGAGATATTTAGTCATATTTCATTAGGCATTTAATTACACTAGGCTTAGATGAGGCCCCAGTTAAAAAAAATGAAGAAACTTGAACGTAAATGAAACCAGAATTTAGTGGGTCCAGAAAATATAAGACATGAAGTTTGAAACATTTAAAATGTAGACTTAGTACTTTATATAAAATCTACTGTGTATGTAAACAAATCTCAGAGCACAAAATAAATCCAAATCATTTATAGGAATGATTAAGAAGCATTGCTTTTTTCCATCCTGTATTTTATAAACCTGGTTTGCAAATAGGAGATAGAAAGCAATTTTATTTTCAAAACTGAAATATTATACACATTAACCTTTGAAGAAAGCTAAACCATTGAGAATGCAATAATGGGGAGAAAAAACAAATAAACCCCTATATTTCAAATGGATAACGACCTACTTGTCCTGCATTTAGTATATTGTTCTGTTTTGTATTTCAGTATTTCGTATAATTCTACAAATATTTTTAATGAATATATTTTATCTTGTCTTTAATTTCCCAAGTGCTGAAAGTACTTCAGTGTGAAATCAGCATTTATCAATATTGATTTCCTTAAACTAAGAATTGTCGTCCTGCTTACTCAGAAAATAAAAGACTAATACTTCACTTGCCAATTCTTCCCCCAAGGTATGGCTGATTAATGCTGTCCAGCCTCTTTAAGCAGCATCAAAAATGGCCAGCGATAGAAATCATTGCCTTTTCTACTTTGGGCAGTTATCTCACCAGTCACACGGAAGTGTCCATAATTAAAGATATGGAAAGTATTAAAGATTGTTTTCCTTCACTTATCAATTCTTGGGCCGTTGCTCTTAAATAGCATGTCGTGCCTACTACGTGAACATCAATCAACAGAGTTTTATCTGAAAACATACATTTTGAGTGTGTGATACTAAGCAGCAGCCCTTAAAGCATCACAGAAGATAAAATGTTCAGAAGGCTTCTGTGCATGCACCACTGTGCCCAGTAGGCCTCTGGCAGTCATCTGGCATTTAAATATCACTTAGAGCCCAGCAGATCAGTTTTTATTCAATTGCAGTTCCTCAGCTAACCCTCCTGAGCTGCTAAGACTAAAAGGTGCTGTCCTCCACTGTTGGGACACATCAGCTTTGCAGCTCCCTTTATGGCTGACACTTAAAGGTGAATACTCTGCAAGGTAGTCAATTTGCCCTGAAAACAATCAAGTTCATGTTTTCTCAAGATGGGGATAGGTTTTAAGGCAACCTTTCCTTTCCAAGGGATGCTTAGCTGTACATTTAACCCCACTTTTATTATCTACTCAAACCTCTAGGGCCATATTGCTTCATATTTAAAAGCACAAAGAATTTTTTTTAAGGAAGACAAGCCTCTGGCCATGATTCTCCAAAGGGCAAAGGTTGGACCGGCACTGGGAAGAAAACCCACAACTATTTTTATAGATGCAAATCTGCAAATTAAACCTATTTCACACTAAAATCAAAGCTGACAAACTTCCTCTTAGCTCTGGTAAGCTGAAAACCCACTGCTTTGATTGGTTTTGTTCATGACTAGAGGAAAACTAATTAATTTACATTTCATGTGCTAAGCTGTTTCATAGCTCTGTGATCCCCACTGGTAGCCTCAGGTACACTTCCCAAAGTCTCCAGCCACCTTTCCCTTTATAGAGTCATTCTCTTTAGTTACTACACTTACTCCTCTAATGACCATGGGTGGGCAGCCAGGCAGGGATCTGATGTATCAGCAGGTACAAAGAAAACATGAGAACATCATCACAGGACTGATAAGAGCATCTTCAATAGTCAAGTTCATGATGAAAAGAAATTAAAATGAGGTACATCATGCTTTCTAGCTTTAGAAGGCCAAAAACCTACAATCACATTTTGTACTTATCCCAGTATTGTCAGTGCTTGCTCCACACACAGGGCTCCAAATGACAGTGGACTCACAACTGACACAAGTGTCAGTCCCTTATTATTCTCAACTCTCATACATTTCCCCTGATTGACAGGGCACTCAAATGACTGACACCAAAGACAGACACAAGCATCAGCCCTTTATTATGCTACAGTAAAACCTTCATCCATCTCTCTATGAACTACCCAAAAGCCACACCATCCCCTTCTTCCACATAACTGACCAACCCACTCTTTTATATCACACATCCTTATTGGCCATAGCTGTGGCCTATTAAGGGTAAGGCTGTTTCCATCCTTTGATAATTAGTACAGCTGCAACTCATCAGGGGCGAGATTGCCTGAAGCACTAGCTCCATTCCCTTGCAATCCATCCTCCCACACCCCTGTACTAACAACCCAGAAACTGCTTTCTTCACAGCAAGTGTTAAATGGGTGTTTAAAGTGATGAAATAAGAATTATGTGATGATGCGTTCGGTATAGCGACTTCACATCCAAACTTGACCTTAGATACCTGGAGGCCCTAATCCAGAAGCTTCAAAGTATGCTCAGCAGTAAATACTTAGGGCTAAGGAAATGGCTCTGTAGAAGTCAAAATTTAGATCCAATGTTTGTAGAAGATCCTGGATAAAATATTCAAATATGAGAAAGAATAAAAAGGCCCAAACAACTGACAGTATATTCTCTGAAGAAAGACAAAGTAATGGCAGTGAACCCCTGGATGAGGACACAGGTGTTTTATTTTGAGCACTAATTAAATGGATACGTGAGACAAAGATAATGCATACCTTTTTGTTAAGGATGAGAAAAGCAAAGTCCAAAAAATAAGGCCAGTCAAAATGCAAGAAGGAAATTAAGCAGGCTAAAAAATTGATTAACATATTAAAAAGAATACTCAAACTAAATAAAGAAATTCCGTAAATACATCAAAATCAAAAAACTTAGTAAATATAATGCCTGATTATAAACATTTCTAAGATTAGCTCAGGTGTAATAAGGCTTTAGCACAGAAGTGCCAGAATTCCTTTGTGAAGGTTTTTACCTGATTTGTTGGACAGATTCCTCCATGCAATGAACTTTTTATGGCAGATAGGTAAAAGGGACTAGGCAACTCAAAGAAAATTTGCAAGAATTATCAAACAAAGCAAAATGCCTTAAATCCCTTTAATGAGATGTCATTTACTTAAGACCTAAGTGACTGACATATGAAATTGCAAATCTGCTGGCCAAAGTGTGTAACTTGACATTACAAACTATTGCTGTGCTGGATTACTATATAACTCCCATTTAGGCAGAAGAATGCTGGGGAGACTCTGAGAACCGCAGCACAATGACGCTGGCTTCCATCCCTGATAAGACAGCATAAAAACATAGGGAGTTATCAAGGAAGGGGATGAGACCAAGATAGAGGATGCAATTTTTCCACTATAGAAAAATTGCTGTTCCCACATCTTCGCTGTTGTGTACAATTCTCATCCCTACACCTAAAAAATAGTCCTAATGCTTTAGAGAAGGGACCAAAAGGAGCAAGGAAAGAACCAGAAAGGAGTGGAGTAATTCCATTTTAAAAGGAGGCAGCTGTGGGGACACATGGTTAAGACTTTCTTTTAAAAAGCTGAAATAGACATTACTATTATTTATAAAATCTCACAGTATGGGAACTGGGGTCACTTGAGAAAATGAGAATGAAACAATTTTAAGACAGATCGAAAGGCACTTCCTTGAGCTGTTAATAGATAACGTCCGTAAGCTGTTGCCAGGAGTCACAAACAGCAGCAGCCACTTCAAAAAGTGAACATGGACTATGGACTATCCCTAAACTCAGGGTGGAAGGTCTGGATGATGACTGTACCCACTAGCAGCACAGCACATCCCTTCTGGTTGCAGGGGCAGCAGGAGGAGGCAGGCCATAGGAAGCAGCCAAGCTTCTGAGTACCACCTAAGCAGCATAATTTTCTGCCCCCATCAGAGACAGAATATCAGGCTAAAAGAATCCCACCACTGGCCCAGAATATTTCCAAAGTCCCTATGCAGATTTGTACAATTTCAACTGCTCAAAGTTTGAACATTAAAAACTGAAAACTACAGGCAAACTTCCCAAAGATGACTAATATATCATAAGAAAATAAAGTGAAAATGCATTTTTTTGGTTTTGCTTTGATTTTGCAGAGTTAACTTTTGGAAGATGATTATTACTTGTCACTAGAAGGTAATTCACAGGATTGTAACACTGCAGTATTGAAACCACCACCAGTTCCACTCTGTGAAATACTCTTAAATTCCACAATATTCCAATAGTGTGCGTTCTATCTCTTGGACAAATTGACCTTCTCTCATTCACAGTCTTTGAACAAAGAACATTTATTAAAGATATTGAATTTCATATTATTATTGCCACAAGTAGTCTTCCTGTTGCTGGTATTAAAAATGAAATAGTCCTCTCTTCTTTTTACATTATATTTTTCATATTTGCTTTATAAACTTATTCATTTTAGTTTTTGAAATTATCTTGATCATTCAGAGACAGCAGAGCCATGTCCATTTGCTAAGTGGTCCCATCCAACCTGAGGAATATAAAAGGTGAAATTTTATTAAAACATAACTTCTCAGTACATGAAGAAATGTCCCTAAAATTCCTCTTTTTCTTCCTAAACTAAAAGTTCTGTATTACTAGTCAGAAATTAGAATTCTAGACCAAAAAATGAACAAATAAAACCCAAATCCCAATGTTTTTATTCTTCTTTAAGTGATGGATTATTATTTTAAAATGACCTGTTTGTTTGAGTTTTAGCTACACAATAGGGCGAAGTGATCTTAACTGCAACTTTTTATCTATTTAGATAATTAGATACCAACATCTCATTATTTTTCAGTTTAATCTGATAACCACTCTGGAAAAAAAATAAAACACTTTTTAATAGTTAGTTTTTTGGGTTTTTAATAGTTTTAGTGCAATATTAACATTGCTAGACCTGGGACTGAACAGCATTTTTTCTTCTTCAACAGTAGTACATTGATGACAATGACACAGACTAAATGTCTGTGATTGGGACACCTTTTATTCTAAAATAACCACAGGGTCCAAAAAGGCAGCATTTCATTATTCAGTTTAAGCATATTTGTCAAGAGTTTAACATGCTACACTTTAGATAATTGCAGTGGTCCAAAGTTTACTAACATCTGGTCAGACCCTGTAAACTTGATCTGTGTGTGCTGGTGACAGCAGCTGAACATGAGCCAGGTGTGTCCAGGTGGCCAAGAAGGCCAGTGACACCTGGCCTGTATCAGCAATAGTGTGGCCAGCAGGACCAGGGCTGGGATCATCGCTGGGCACCAGTGAGGCCGCACCTCAAGTGCTTTGTTCAGTTCTGGGTCCTTCACCATGAGAAAGACACCGAGGAGAAAGTCCAGAGAAGAGCAACGGAGCTGGTGAAAGGCCTGGAGCAGCTGAAGGAGTTGGGGTTGCTCAACCTGGAGAAAATGAGGCTCAGGGGGACCTTATCACTTTCTAATACTCCCTGAAAGGAGGATGCAGCCAGGGTCACTCTCTTCTCCAAACTATCAAGCGAAAGGACAAGAGAAAACAGCCTCAAGAAAAAGGGAGGTTTACATTGGATTTGAGGAACCTTTCTTCATAGAAAGGGTTGTCAAGCATTGGAACATGCTGTCCAGGAAAGTGGTTGAGTCACCATCCCTAGAGGTAATTAAAAATTTGTGTAAGTCTGGCACTTAGAAACATGGTTTAGTGGTGGACCTAGTGCTGATGGGTTAATGGTTGCACTCAATAATCTAAGATGCCTTTTCCAAATTCAAACATTCTATAATTCCATGATTCTTCTTTATTAGAGTAGTCTCTGCTTGGAAAAACAATTCCTGTAATAATCAGTATCATAGGTTGCCTTAAGAAGGTTTGGAAGTGTTGCTTTTCATTAGCTCATTGCACCCAGTCATGTTCAAAGTACCAGGTAAAACTTCCAAGGTGCTGATAATGCTTATGTTTTTATTCCATCTAAAAGTTAGATCAGTTATAAATATCTTGAAAATGTCTTAAGAGAAAGTAAAGGTGTCTGAAGGAAGAAGAATACCAAGGAATTTCTTTTCAGACAGTGGTACCACTGCAAGCGTGTTCTACCTTCTTGATGTCAAAAGTAGATTCCAAGACCTGTGAAAGCCCTCTACCTAACATGCAGAAAGAAGTGGACAAAAAATGCATGATGCAGAGTGAGACTAATTTATTGCAGAAATAAATGATATTTTTTGAGCCAGACACAAACAAATAAAAATATTATTTTATTCTTTGGGCAAAAATATCAAAAATCATATTTAATAACGAAATACTTATTTCTTAGAGTATGCAGATTGTCTTTTCTCTTTATGTCTGTATTTATTCATTTTTGGTTCTGGTTATCCATTTGTCAGCTCTGGAAAAAGATAAACCGGGTCGAATGGAAACTGCAACAGCTGATATATTGCTTCAACAAAAAGGCTTAATTTTATGGAAAACAGACAGGCTCAATCTTTTTATGAGATTTGCAAGCAATGTGATTTAATTCAAAACATACAGATAAAGAGATCTAAAAGGATCCATCTAAATTAACTTAGGCCACATATTAGATTGGATATTTAACTCACATAAGTAAATCAGTATAGATCATTCCTATCTAAATTACTGTTGCTTCAGTGAAATCAGTCAAGTGAATACAAATAGTCCAGTTTGACAGTAGTGTCTGTACTTGCTACAGCCAGCATATTTCAAAATTAAAGTTATGCTTTCAGAGTGGACAGCAGCAGTAAATGCACTCTCTTTTGTTGCTGATATTGCTATAAAACATGAAGCAAAATAAAGCTCTGATTTAATTTTGAAAAAATACAGCCCAAAATGTAAGTGTTGTTTTACTTTTCCTTTCCAAAGAATTACTTTAATAAAATAAGTGCCAGAATTGTTTGAAGAGTTTTCACAACATTTACTGGATGCAGAAAAAGACTCTACCCATCTTGCAAAGCAGTCCCCAGATCTAGAACCCTTTCCATTCCTCAGACTTGTGGTAGGAGATAAAGTGCATTTATTCTGGAGTCCTGGCTCTGAAGAATGTGACTAATAATAAGAGACAAGTTCTTGGCCTTTTTCCTAATCATTAGATAAATTAAAGAGAAAGAGATTTAAAGATAAAGATAGGCAGAAATATCTAAAGAAAAAGTGTGAATTTGGGTGCCAAGGGAGCTGCTTGCTCAGGAAATACAGCTGAGCAGGGAAAGGGATCTGGAGTGCTGTGTCCAGTTCTGGACTCCTCAGTATAAAAGGTACATGGAGCTCCTGGTGCAGGTCCTGTGGAGGGAACAGTTTATGAAGGGACTGGAGCATCTCTCCCCTCTCTGAGGGAGCTGGGTCTGTTCAGCCTTGAGAAGAGGTGACTGAGAGGGGACTTCGTCACTGTCAGTATTTGAAGGAAGGGTGTCAGAGGGTGGATCCAGGCGCTGCCTTGCTGGTGCCAAACAATCGTACAAGGGACAATGGACAGGAACTGATGGACAGGAAGTTCCACCTGAACACGAATAAGAACTTCTTTACTGTGCAGTGACCATGCACTGGAACAAGCTCTCCAGAGAGGGTATGGAGTCTCCCTCACTGGAGATAGTAAAAAACCATCTGGACACAATCCTGGGCACGTGCTCTGGGATGAGCCTGTTTGTGCCGGAAGGTTGAACAAGATGACCTACTGTGGTAGGTCAACCAACCTTACCCATTCTGTGATTCCGTGAACTTCACAAAAGATGGAGAAAGACTGAAGGAATCATAGGACATAACACAGATGGTGATCTTGGTGATAGACCTGGTGCAAGATTTGGAATTCAAGGAACAACAGAAATGAGGGGGAGAAAAAAATTAATTACTTGCTTTAGACTTGACTAGGGAGAAAATATCAACACAGAGCGATCTTAGAAAGTCTGTTCTCTCAAGTGATTTAATTTTAAGTATCTGACTAATTAGCAGTTTGGGAAGGGATGTGAGATGACATAAAAATGTGTTTTGCAATTTTGCCATATGATATAGAACTTGTTTATTTCACTCACCATAATCCAGGAGCAAGGCACAGTATAGTATTCAAATTACCTTTCCTCAGGTAAAAATTGAGGTGGTTATTGCCTAAATGAGATTCCCAAGAAAACCTAGAAATCTGAGTCTTGTTGCAGACCCTGAAAATTACACCAACAAAAATATAAATCCATATCTGAACAGATATAGCCTCTGAAAACTGTCCATTTGTCTGAAGATTTTTAGTGGGTTTATTTCTCAGTGCGACAAGATAGCCCCAAGTATGTAGTGTATCAGATCTAAGGACAAACATGCTGTGATTGCAGGAACAAAAGATATTAACAGATCTACTTGTTTTTAGCCTGAGGACTGAGAGGGATTGAAGACTAAAGAGTCACAAAGATCTGCTTGTTTCCCATAGTCAGCCTGAGAGCAGAAACACAAGAACCAAGTAAAGAGAAGAGCTGTCTGAAATTGAAAGTTTTAGAAAGGAAACAGAAATTCTAAACAAAAAATGACATGAAATTAGAAAAGGAGTAAACAGGAGAGTGGGAAAAGTTTAATTTAAACAAATATATATTTAAACAAATATATATATATATATATATATATATATATATATATATATATATATATATAGGGCCATTTACAGCAGATGACTCAGAAAAACCTGTAACTTGAGGTGAATCAGAATTTGTTAAAAATGAAATCTTTTACCACAGTGCAAAGAAAGACTATAAACTGAGCAGTTACTTCAGATTTTTTTTAACAGTTTAAGTAAGCACCAAATAATCTTTATATATTTGGGGTTTGGGTTTTGTTTTTTTGGGTTTTTTTTAATGGAGTCAGGCACAAGTGTAAGGTTGTATAAATTGTTAGCTGTCACCACAGTGATTCAACAGAAATAATAGTTTTTCTTTTTAATTGGGAGACTGAGCTTTCTTTATTTTTCTGATGCTTTTTCACTCATGTATTGACTGGCGTGGCAGTATTTGGAATAAACTGTATAAAATAAGTGAGCCCCACAAACTTGTCAAAATGAATGAAAATTGTAACAGCCTCTCAGAGGATGGATCCTGGGGTCTGGGTTCAGACTATCTGTTTGCTGTACATTGCTAAAGTAACACGAAAGGGGAAATGCCAAGGACAACTTGGGTCTGATGTGATGCTGGGAACTTGCTGACTCTCCAACTTGACATTGTCTGCAGATAGTCCTTCATCAGTTAGACTCTTGATTTAGCCTCCTCAAAGGATGTGTCAAAAGTTAGGTTGAAACCCTGGAATATGTGCAAATTCTACTTTTTTAGAGACAAAAAAATAATACTTTCAGCAGAGTAAATGTTTCCTATGCTTGAAGATCTTCCATATATATGAAACACCAGCATATTCCATCCTTACTTGCCTTTGTCATGTTTGAATGCATATTACCTCTCAATGTGAGATTTTTGAGCAATTTAAATGCTCACAAGGTAAAGGAGGAATTGAGAGAGAGGGGTGCCTCATTTTCATTAATATAAACTTGAAAATTTATTTGATTTCCTGGATATGGAAAAAAGATTGTCAAATATTTGTAAAAGTTAATGAGATGTGGATAGCCTAAACATGGCATAACACTCTCATCTGCCATGCTGACATTGCACTAATTAGATTTAGAAGAATTGCTGCAAAATTAAAATTCTTTGTGAAGAATGCATTCTAAATATCATCAGACTTGTCACAGATTTCAGTTCATGTCCATTTACACAGATTCAGACATCTCTTGTCCTCATTACTGTAAAATCTATATTGAGCTGATAAATAGAATTGCTTGAAGAGACATGTAAACAGTTTTCCAGAAGGTGCATCAGTTAGCACAGGCAGTATAACAAAGTGGGACTTAAAACCATAAGGTTAAAAACTAGCTGAAAGTGATTACACTATAAGCACTTATTCTATATTTCCAATAGTGTATATATATAGTGTACTAAAACAAGCATAAGGCATATATATTTTAACATCATATTCTACACTATATTTTACATTACAATGTACTTTAATAGTAAGTTGTCTGAGAAAAAATGTCTTGCTACATCATATTCTGTGTTTCTTTATGACTGATGATTACTCAACATTATACTGGAAACACATAAAATCTTCAAGGTTTATAAGCTAGAATATTATGTTCTGTTAAACAGAAAAGAGCAGGAGGGAAACACATTTTTTTTTTCTATTTAATGCTGTGTATAATAATAACTTTCATTGCTATCACATTTTTGCTCCAAGAATTTAAAACATTGCTGTTGACATAAAGTTTTTTACTTTTTCTTTTTTTTTTTTGCAATGTTCAAAACCCCCTGGATAGTATCCCATAGGTTATTCAGAATGCAGCTTATGCATTACATTGCAGAGAGGACAATTCTGTGTAACTTGATAAGTGTCTCTATATATAAAATCCACAGGTCCTCAGCTCACACTCTGCAATGGCATCAAAATCAACAGTGCCTACGTCAGCTGAAAATATACTCTGTCCCATGATTTGCACTGCAGTGTATACATCTCATAGATGAGGATTATTCTTCCTATGTTTTTTTACAACAGATCCAAACCACTAGACTCCAAACATAAATTTTGGGCTAGTTAAATCTCAGCAGAACCTTTGAGTGTACTTACAGGTGATCCATATATTTGTGCAGCACTGAAAGGTCAAAGAATTTATGGATACACAACTGTTGCCAAAAGGGCTTTGAGAGCAGACATTAGTTCAAGTGAGGTTATAATATGATTTTCTTGCTCCCAGGAAATTTACCTATTGAAGTGAATATTGACTTTTATCTTTGCTCAGAGCCCACAGCAAGATCAACTAAAGAAGCCAAGTGATCAAAAATGTATTCTGAGCCTGGCAAAAGCAGCAAATATGAAACAAAGCCTTGTTTTGCAACAAATTTAAAGCACCTGTAGCCTATATCAGAGCATGGAATTCTGATTTTCACAATTTTAGCAATGAAAGGAGTGTGTGAGACTATAGAGGTTTAGAAAAGTAATTTTTGGCTTCTCATACCAACTCCAGCAGTAGGAGGATACTCTTTCTCCTGCAGCAGGAGTTGCCCATGTTCATCAAATACACTCCTTTAGTACTTTGTATCCACTTTCTGATTTCCCTCTCATCAAAGAAATTATGAAATGTTCTGTATTAATAGCAATTCTTTCAAAATATTTTATTTATAATCATACCTGAAATTTCATCTGCATTTTAGTTTCAGCATCTTTGGTTCAATTCTTTGTTGCTAGTCACAAACTTCAGGAAGGTGGCAGATGAAAAAGGACATGTGAAACAACTTTTATGGGAGTATAAACTGGGCAGTAATTTATTCTTTAATTCCTCCTCACCTGGGGGCAATAAACCACAGAGGAAAAAGGCAAGCAGTTAGCAGCTCCAGTGGTATCCCAGAGTGATGCCCTGGCATAGCCTCATGGGCAAGACTGACATCCCAAATGACAGCTGAAGGCAAAGAGTATCTTTTGCCTAATGGGTCACAGTATAACAACTCCCCATGTCTGCCCATAATCACAGCATAGTGGTTGCTTAAATTTTAAAGTTTTCAGAAGGGGAATAGATAAATATGTAAATTATTACTCCTAATTTAATTTTCCTCTTCAGAAAATTAAACCTGGATGAAAAATTACAATATTGTTCAAAATTCACCAGGCAACATGCTAGCCTGATGATGCCCTCAGACGGCTAGTGGGGCTCTGCGGGGCTCCATCCTAGGCCCTGTGCTCTTCAACATCTTCAAAAATTACTTGGACACAGGACTGGAAGGGACACTAAGCAGGTTCACAGACAATACAAAACTGGGAGGAGCTGTTGACTGCCTCGAAGATGGGGGGCCCGGCAAAGAGACCTGACAAATGAGAGGGCTGGGTACCTAAAGGGAGCCTACAAGAAAGGTGGAGACAAACTTTTTTACAAGAGCATGTAATGACAGAACAAGGGGTAATTGCTTCAGACTGAAAGAGGACAGGTTTAGATTAGATGTTAAGAAATTCTTGACTGTGAGGGTGTTGAGGCACTGGAACAGGTTGTACAGGGAAGTTGTGGCTGCCCCATCCCTGGAACTGCTCAAGGCCAGGTTGGATGGGGCTTTGAGCAAACTAGTTTAGTGGAAGGGGTCCCTACCCATGGCAGGGGTTTGGAAGTAGATAATCTTTAAGTTCTCTTCCAACTCAATGATTCCATGATTCCAAATCAATCATTCCATGATTCTATGAAAATTTCAATCCATCTGCATATTTATGACAACAAAACTCTTCCAACACAAACCTTTTTAACCAATACTAGCTGGTATACAAATTAAGAGAACTATAAAAAATAAAAAGAAAGCGACATGAAATTGCTATTCCTGCTCAACTGCTTTTGTCTTCCTTTTGTTTCAATATGAAAAATCATCTCTTTAAGGCAAAATTGAAACTGTTTGTAACCATAGCAACTACATTTAGTCACAAGTAAAATAAATTTAAAGGTGAAGACTTGCCATATGAAGTGCAAATCCTTAATCCTTCTGTGAGAAGAAAGCCACAACTACCTGTCTTCTCCCTTCCACCCTCCTTCCTACTGTATGGCCAAAATGAGGCATCCCAAATTCATGGCAGCTGTCATTTAAAAGGAGGCAACCTTCAGCTTACTTGCCCTTGACACCCAGAGCTGCTTTGAACTCAACAAAGAGTTTTTTCTCCTTCTTTAGATTGTAATGAACAGTATCTGGAGACTAATGGCAGAATGTGTAAGTATTTCCTTGTAAAAAAAAGTTTACAATTCAGATTTTAAAAAACAATTATCTTCATGATGTGTAGTCAAGGTCATGAGTCACAAGAGCAAATACTTAAAATAGTCTTTTCCTTTAAAGATTTCTACTCCACAACTTTTTTTCTGTTCATATTTTTCTCCTTTAAAATCTTTAAATAATTACATATTTTTCTGATTTCTGTTATCTTTTCCTACAATGACTGAAGTTTTATATACCTTTATTAATACTTCCTTAGTTCATGCAACTGACCTGGTATGAGAAATGGGATGCAATAGAAAGAAACATCAGAAATCTTGGGACCCTTACTTTATCCTCCTTGCATGTCTAATATGTTCTCCACCCTATTTCTGGTCTCTTCAGCATTTCTACAAGCTCTGATTATATTTTTTCCTTGTTCTTTAATTACCATAATATACATACTCGATCCCCCCCACTGTGTAGTGCCGCTCCAAAAGGTGCAGAGAACATGCAGAGAAAATATGTGCAGCTGCTTGTGGTCAAAAAGAAACAGCAAAAGTTAGAGCTTCTACAAAAACTCACAAAGTAAATTACACACTTGGCATGGAAATGCATATGTGGGTCCCATCTTCTGGTATAAGCACTCAGCAGTGTATTATGAATAAGGGGTAGAGTGATGAAGGGAAGGGAAGGGAAGGGAAGGGAAGGGAAGGGAAGGGAAGGGAAGGGAAGGGAAGGGAAGGGAAGGGAAGGGAAGGGAAGGGAAGGGAAGGGAAGGGAAGGGAAGGGAAGGGAAGGGAAGGGAAGGGAAGGGAAGGGAAGGGAAGGGAAGGGAAGGGAAGGGAAGGGAAGGGAAGGGAAGGGAAGGGAAGGGAAGGGAAGGGAAGGGAAGGGAAGGGAAGGGAAGGGAAGGGAAGGGAAGGGATCACCAGTCCTGGCTTCAGCACTGGTCCAGCTAATGGAGTACCCAGAGTCCTAAGGCCAATGCTCAGGCTTTATGGAAAGTACCTTTTTATAAATGAGTTTTTTCTGTCCTGGAGATAAGTTTCTCACTTTCTATGCAAATCAGTTATCTTGTGCAGCTCATTTTTCTAGATGTTTCTGGAAATGGGTTGGGGGACTTGGAGTGTTTGGTGGTCTTGATTGCCCTTACTAGGTCAGTCTTCGGTCAACAGTCTGTGCCTGCTTCATGACCTCAGTCCTGCCTTTGCACTTTACTTATTTGTACTCATCTCCAGAAGTCAGAGCAAAGATATCTGTCCCAGAAAAAGTGCTGTCCTATCTCTGCATGGTCCCCTTCTCCAACTACTTCCTGTTCTTTTTTGCAGCACTTTATTACAACAATTCTTGTCTGCTATTACCAACAATCATTGATTGGCTCTACATCTATCTGGCAGTCAGTGTTTGAGACATACACATTAACCTTCGCCTTCTGGACTTCTCCACCCACTTGCATAATTTTCCCAGCTCCATTTATCCTCTCAAATTCACTGTTCTTCAGACATGTCACAAAATTAGCCTCTGGGCACCCCAGTGCCCTCTTCCCAGAGGATCATTTTGTCATACCAGGCATTCTCCAGTTCACTTCAGCTCTCTGTGTGGCTCTGAAGCCCTTGTCAGGAAAGTCACAAGGGGAAGACATCTCAGGCAGAAGGAAGGAAGTCCCTCTAAAACCTTCAGCTTTGAAGACAAGAACAAAATTAGTTTATGTTTTCCTCCACTTAACTAACTACAGGAAATAATTTGCTAGAGTATGAATGCATACTTTTTTCTTCTTCTGCTTAACCCTCATTCACATTTATGCACCAATGAAAGACAACTAGCTGTGGCTGGGAGCAAATACCCTGAAAGGTATCACCAAAATGTGGGAAGCCAAGTTTCATCAGCCTCACCTTCTAAGCAACAGACCTGTATGATTAGAGGCATGCTCCAAGTCTGGGAAAAGTCCTTCATCTGATTGCCACAGCCTACCAATCCGAAATTCCCTGATGGTGTTCGTGCTTCAGATTGTATTCTGTACAGAGAATTATGCATTGTCTTTGTCCATAGGCAAGGTGCTACAGTCTTACACTGGAGAGAAAAGGATTTGTACCATTGGAAACAAAAGTCAACCTCCTTCACATGACAATAAAATCTTTCTTCTCTCCCTGAATTTTTATTTTCAGTTTTGGAATCCACTGAGCTATGCAAGCTCATACAGCTCTTATCCATTTCAGCATTAATAGAAGCAATATTCCACAGTTATACTTATTCAAAGAGGGATCAACCAAGTATTAACATGACTAAAAATCTTATTAATGCTTCTTGACTGCAAACATAATTTAATGCCTTTGTGGGATAGACTTAAACTGCTATAATGAGTAGCTGAGCAATAAAACTCCTATTTACCTTCTAGTATGTGTCACTCCCCATGAAGCCTGAAGCTTTATGTTTTGCTGGTCCAGTTGCACATTAACAGAAGAGAAAATGTTACCGTTTTGGACTTATATGGGTATACTATGTATTTCATCTTCAATCAGTTAAACAGGAATAGCATGAAATCTGAGAGTGGTGACATACATGGCAATGCAGGTGGAAAGGGTGCTTTCAACTTTCAACTTTCAGAATTACATGAATAGGTTAGAATGTGGAAAAGGTCACTATATACCTGTATGAAGTATTATCTTAGGTATCATATTTTCTAGATTTGCAAATGTTCTGCAAATTATATGGTCTGTCTCAAAATGTTCTTTAAATAGTTTTAACTGGAGTGAAGAAATGTGAAACCTTAGGTTGTTAAAAGAGATATCTGGAAAAGGGCAACCTAAATGAGCCTAAATTCTCAGGTTTTATCTGAATTTACAAATCATAAAAGTAGATCTAGTATACAAAAAAAAAGCATGGGTTATGGTAAGGCATAATTCATTAAAGCATTATATTATGCACTGTATCTATTCATAAAGATGAATAGATTCAGGTGACATTGAAAATACAATATTTTACTGGATTATAGTCTTCTGTTAATAAGTGAGTTTGGATTTTAGATTAATTTTGCTCCTTCCTCTTTCCTTCTGTAACTTTTCATATCAGAGCAATCACTTGTAAACCATTAATCTTGCCTTTGAATAAAAGCCAGATATCCAAGTGACAGTGATGAAACATTAATTTTAAAATGCTCAAGTGGAACATTGTACCTATGCATTTTACTTCACACTAATAGGCTCAGAATGAGACAAATCCTGTAGCTTCAGAATGCTGCTTGATCCGACAACAAAAAGTCAGGCACGGCGGTGCCACAGATGATGCAGTCTTGCCCCAGAGTAACTGGCTGTGCAACAGTGGGGAGAAGGCAGGAGAAAGCAAGAAAAAAAACAGGAAGAAAGAGAGGAGAAGGGGTTTAGGCAGGAAAGAGGATCTAAAACTATTCATATTTTAGAAGCAGAAGGCTAGGAGGATTTTCCAGATCCTCAGGCCCAGGAGGAAAGTAGTAGTGCCCAGTGTAGCAGGATGCTGTCCCTGAAGTGGGGGTAAAACAGCTCAAACTGTTTGCAAAACTATCAGTGGTGAATATCAGAGTAGGGGGTATCATGCTGGTTTTGGTGTTGAAGAATGCTGAAACCAGCCTGACTCATCAATCTGGAAATGAAACTCCTTTGTAGTGAGTTGAAGACATGGCAGACCTGATGCGGCGTCTGGTAATGGAAGCAACAAGTTGTACTATACCACTACTAACTTATCTAAAGATGCTGAGCTGACACAACTGGCCTGCAGATATATGAGTGACAGTCTTTCACTTTATATTAAAAAAGCCCAGTCCCACTTTTTAACAGCAAAGTCTTCCAACATATCCTGTCTTGGAGAATTTGTGAACATTCCTCCCTTGAGTGCGCACATGCTTCAGGGTTACTCCTCAAGGCAGAACAAAGGAGATTTGCCCAAGGTAGTTGTTGAGTAAAATCAAACTCTACTTATTTTTTTGCTAGCTTTAATACAATTCCTTCAATATTGCTTCAGAAATAGTGCACTATAACAAACTAGTAGATACAGCTACCTATACTGTGTAGTAAATAATTGTGATTAAGATCTCTTAGTGCAATCATTGTCATAATAAATAATTTATTTTTATAAAAATAACAAAAAATTTAGAAAATATCATGCAGGACAAACTTGTATAAAGATTCAGTCACACCTATATAATCTTTTACACAAATCCATTGGAAGTCTAGGGCTGTGATCTAGAGTCCTGTCTGAGAAGGAATAGAAGCAAGGGAGTCCATTCTGCACCTTGTGACTCAACAGGAGGGCTTCTCTAATAAACTTTGCTCCATTCTGACACCCAGTCATCCACACAGTACCCATGCTGCTTAGCAGCTTGCTCCACTGCATTGCAGAGCTGTACAGTGAATTTGAAATATACCTTCCCCTGGGGAACAAGAAAAATTTGTGGGTTTTACTGCTCTATTTTTCTAATTTTTCTTTGTATGTTACTGAAATGAAAACATAAGCTTGGAGATGTCATTATATAACCACTGTTTTTGTATAATAATGTGCCTGTTTTTCTTCCAATACCTGCAGAGGCTAAAAAATTTATGAAGTACATTAAAGTGGTCAGCTTCATCATTCAGTATTATGTCTAACTGAAGCATTTATATTCAAATGAGGGATTAATCTGTTGTTTATATGGCAATCTGAATTCCTAAGATACATTGTGTTTAGGGAATGCATTTACTTCTGAATCTGAGCTTATTGTTTATGTTTATAATGCTCTTTTTATTTTGTTTTAATTGTTGGGGTTTTTCTATAAAATTCTGTTTTTCAAATTTTCATAGGATCAAAAGTCCTCAGCTTAAAGAAAAACGTACTAAAAATAAACAGCCTCAAGCAAAAATACAATTTTGGATATTTTTTTAACTTCAGTCTTAGAAAGCTAATCACTCCTTCTGTTTTGCAACACAGCAATCAACCTATAATAGCAATATTTCCACTTGAAAAATCAGATGAGGCAGAGTACATGTAATTAGCTTGCCTGAATGTCAGCACAATGCTGAGATGCCCTAAACTCTCCAATACTTGCATCAGGCAAGCAAACACCTGCAGATAATAAGCCTTGTTGTACAGCAGTACTTTTAGGGCACATACATGATCTTAGGGAACCTTTGACAGCATAAGACTCCATTACATGGGAAAGCACTAAGTTAAGGAGACATCCATTTCAAAGATTATAGCATCTAGGAGTCATTTGGAAATTTAAGTCAGAGCTGGACACTGCTGCCTGGATATGAAGAAGCAAAGCAAGTGTGATGCCACTGACTGTTCTAGAAGTTGTGTTTTTACTCATTGTTCTCATGACAGCAGCAACAAAAAAAAAAAAAAAAAAAAACAAAAAAAAAAAAAAAAAAAAACCCTCACCAAAAATAACTCCAAAAACAAACCACCCCCCCAAAAAAAAACAAAACAAAAAAAACCAACAAAGCACAAACCTGATTTCAAAATTTAAAGTAAATACTCTCAGTTTAATTTCCATATGATAAAGGAAGAATTATGATATATTTTTGCAGGTAGGGGTCAAATATCTCTCTCCCCAGTTTCTAAATGGCAGCCACAATTTGAAGAATATTTACTTCCAGCTTAATTAGACTTAATTGTTTGGCTCCTACTCATATAAATTTAACACAAGAAAATCAGTTTCAAAACAAAAAGCAGCTCTTCTGAAAAATATGTGCATAGAGAACATCACATTTGAATATTCATTGACAAAGTTTTATGTGTCAGCCTTAGTGTCACAGATTTAATATAACACAACAGAAAATTAGCAGTAAAATAAATAAACCCAAATTACTTAGATGGAAAGAATTTACTCTGTTAATACTTTATGCAGTCTCTTATTAAAAAACGTATATAACAGTGATTAAAAAACATGGCTTCAGGCAAATAAGGAAAAATTTTGTGCTGACAGTGAAAGTTCAGTTTACACTGAAAAAATTGTATACATATTTTTTGTAATGAGTAATGGTAATAAGTCTTTCTTCTCTGAGTTTCATGCACAAAAATAACCCTATGAGTTAATCAGAAAGGGAATATTTTTCTCATGCATTTTTCTCAGTGATCTTCACAACCATATATTGTAAAGCATTAAAACTGTGAAAGGGATAGATTGGCTAGGTTTTTGACCTTGTAGAAGCCTGAGCAGGAAGGAGTTAATGCACTGCTATGCCTCAAGCACCAGTGAGCATTCAAGCAGGCAAGTCAGAACAGCATTTGCCTGGAAGTGGGGAGAGGGGAGCATATGGAGGTATGGCAGCACCTTTCTGGAACCAATTGACCTGTTCAGGTCCATGAGGATGGCACAGTACACAGTACAAGAACAGAAGTGGGGTCAAGGAGCAGACAAGACCTATTGAAGCAGAAAAAGACCACAATAGGACCCTGAAAGCCCCTCAGCCCACTTCCAGGAAGGTCAAGAGGAATGGATTGCACATGATAACTCATTTAAAAGAAGAGCAATAAACCTAATCCTAGGGTGGAAAACTTGCCTATAAAAAGGTACCTCCACAAGGCCTGCATGGTGGCCCCAGGACCCTGGAGATCCTCTCAGCTGGATCAGTGCTGGGCACACCACTGGGGATCCCCTTTCCTCTCCTACCTCAACTCCCTTTCATTTTTCTTTCTTCCTTCTTTATTTTTTTCTTCTTTGATGATGATGATCATGATCCTAATGATGATAAGACAGAAGCAAAATATATACCCATTTCCATGGCTTTTGCCATTCTCTTTCCACCATGGGCATCTACATATCTTGTTGCCCCATTCCTCCCCTCACCAGCATTTTGAAAACTATGCATTGCACAGTGCAGATCTCTGTAGATACAATTGTTCTGGCCTCTGTAGAACATGCTGGCTTCTCGTTTATTAATCTTCATATTTGTTATATCCTAAAAAGGGCCATGAAAATCTGGAAATTATCTTATTTTGTTATTAACTGACGGGCTTTTCTGTGAGAGGTCTTTCTTCAGCAGCAGAAAGCACTAGCATTTGAAGACATCGTGGGGGGGCATACAAAGCACTGACACACAAGGAGAAATATTTATGGAGGTCATCAATTGTTCAGATATTCCAAATATTGCTGTCTCTGACTTCAACATGTCTTAATTAAACATCCACTTACCCTCTCTCTTCGCATCTGAATGCAGAGGATCTTTTTTGTAAATTTTGGAGTGGTTCTATTTGGATAGCCACAAATCTTTTGTCTGCTTTTAGATTAAATATGAAACATCTACCTGTCAGTGAATATCAGAACATGTGCTATGGAAATGTCAAATTAATTAATTAAATGCCACACTACGGGGGCAATAAAGTTGTATGTGCTCTATGTAAATAACAACCCCAAGGAATTTACAGCTGCTAAATTAACTATAACCTTTACTTGAATTATATAGCCTCAAACTTCAGGTTTTAATTAAGATTTTCCTTGTGCAATAATTTTCAATATGTTTCTGTTGTAGTCAAGAATCAGTTGAAAAACTGTATAAAGAAAAGATTGTAATTTACATTGGAAGATTACAGCCACAATACCCAAACAAAGGCTATTCTCTGGAAAATACAAGGAACTAATCACTTAGCTGGGGTCTTTCAAACCAAATGGTTTTAAAATGCAAATTCACATACTTGGAAGCGAGGAATACTTTCAAAGTTAGCAAATTCATCCTGGAACAAGCAAATCCAGAGAGATGTTAGCATCTGAATTAAAAAGTCCATCAGAATATGGACTTTTGGGATGCTATTCTGACAAAAGGGCTTATTTAAAGCCCAGATTAATCCATTGTAACTTGAGACCTTTTGTCTGCATTGCCAAAATGTAAAGTTTATCTCTGCGTCTTTACATAGGCAATGTCAGGAGTTGGGTATCTCCAGAGAGTGATGCAGATATTCAATAAAGTGAGTTATCCACTGAGGCTCTCTGTCTTTCTGTTTATTACTGAGCTCCCAGTTTTGGCACACCAATTATGTTTCCTAAAATGAGTCTGATAAATCTAAGCCCATGTCTTTTAAAGCGAGTTTGTCCAACGGGTGCTGACCTAAAAGATGTATTCTTGATTTGATATCTTCAAAGTAAGATGGGATGGTTTCAGAAGATGTACCCAGAAAGGAGTTACATGTTGGCCAAGGACAAATCACTGAATTCAACACAATACTGAGGGATGTGAAATAGCCTCTAGAATAAAGAGATCAAACTCTTGATGACCTCTGAAGCAGTGAAGAATTATGAGGATGCTGAGGACTGGTTAAAGTCCTTTGATTGTGTCAGCCAGTGCTTCATGCACCAATCCAGCAGTGGCTTCACTGTCATACTTCAGCAATGTCCTCTCTGCCCCATGCCAATGCAAGTCATATATCACTTCTGAGGAATCTTCAAACCTAGAAAACTCAGTCTGAAATGCTGATGGGTTTACAACAGCAAATCTCCTTGAAAACAGGAATTTGGGCTAGAAATCGTCTGTGTTAGTCTGACTAGCTCCAGTCACAGCTGACTTGTGTTACCTGTGGGGTGAGACACAGCAGCTGTGTGGCAGCACATGGGGCAGGGAGAAAAAAGCAGACCTGTTGGCAAGTTGTCACTCTGGGAATACTGCCCTACTGGTGCTAACTTTAATGTAGTGCTCAGAAATCTGATGAAGCTCTCCATCCTATGTAGCTTTTTACATAGTTTAAGTTTAGACTCACGTATCTTAAACTGGATTATCTTGGATTTCCAGTCTGATTTATAATAATTTTCTATTTTTTGGATTAGATTACTTTCCTATTTCATGGCTTCTCTAATTTTTACCATAAACCCAGGAAGGAAGGGTTAGAGATCAGTCACCCCAAACTCATTCCCACTTTTGAGACTCCCTCTGAGTCTTGAACCAGTAATGAGTTTCATAGAGTTAGCACATTCAATTTTTTTTTCCAGGTAAGCTTTCAACATTCAACTAGAAATATAAGGTCCACCAAAGATGTGTTGCACAAGGATCCAAGACAAAGAGAAACTAAAGCACATGGCAAAGCAGACTCTACCTTTTAAAGAAAATAATTGCTCCCTAGCCAGTTAAGTTGGGAAAAAACTCTTGGTCTAAACATCAGTGAGGTCTGACAGCCTTTCAGCTCAGGAAGGAATAAATAGCTTCTGAGGAGAAAGGGAATCTAAATCTATCTGATGGTGTGATTGCAGGGCTCTGATGGGAGCTCATTTATACAGGTGAGCTGCTCGGTGTAAAAACTCTCTTCATGCTTTAGATGCATCTGGAAATATACGTCACTCACAAAGCCATACCACTTTGTCAGAAAAAAGAAAATCAGCAGAATTTTTAACTGCTTTTGCTGCTGCAAATTTAGTATTGTATTTAGAGTTTACCCAGCTGACAAAGGCAAAAAAATAGCTTAAACTGTGAATGTTAAGAGGCCTTAGATAATTGAGTGTACATCTGTCTGCAAGTCAGTGTTTGAATATGAACTTTTGCACTGTCAAGAAGTCTGCTGCCTGCTAGATAGAATGGGTATTGCCTGGCCGTAAATTCTGATAATGAAAAAGGTGGCATACCCTGAAGTCTCTTACTAATAGAAATGAGACAGGAGCATCAGATAGGAGGCTGATCAGGCATTGAGCCTGATTCTGAGAAGAATCAAGAAAAAATATAAAACTTGTGGGTTGAAATAATATCAGTTTATTAATTGAAATGAAGTAAAATACAATGTTAATAAAATAATAATAATAATAATAATAATAATAATAATAATAATAATTTTAAAAGGAGAGAGAGTGGGTTAAAACCAAGAAAACTGGTGATGAATAATACAATTGTTTAACACCTGTTGAGTAATGCCAAATCTGTTTCCAAACTGCAATTGGCCCCCTTCCAAGTATCTTCTCCAGTTTATATACTGGGAATGATATTTTATGATATGGAATTTTCCTTTGGCCAGTTCACGTGGCTGTTCTGTGCTCCCTCCCACATTTGCTTTGTCTCCTCACTATTAGAACATAGGAAACTGAAAAGTCCTTTACTAAGAGTAAAAACTGTTCATCAACAACCAAAATGTAAGTGTGTCATCAACATTATTCTCATACTGAATCCAAAACACATCACTGCAGATTTCTCAATGGATCCATTAGGGATCCATTTTCTCATCACAGGTGGAAGACATATCTGCTGGTTGATGCCATCATAATACCTGAATTTTGAATTTTGGCCACATTTTTTCCCAAATCCTTTGCTATGTGCAGCTCCTGTGTTTCCTAGTAGAGAAGTCCAAAGCACTGCTTGTGTGTGGAAAAAGGGCAGAATTCTCAATGGATCCATGTGCCACACTACGCTTGGAAACCATTTTGACAATGTTCAAAAGCCTCAGCTGGGTATGTCCCACACAGCAACACATCTTGCAGCCTTGAACTCTGCAGTTCTCCAGTTCTACATGCTTTGATATGCAATGAACTCATAATAAGTGTTTATGCCAACAGTGCTCCCCAAGCTTAGGACCATGATAGCAAAGTTGAAATACTTTGCCTTCACCGCATGATCAAACAAATGTCTTGAGGAAAAAACAGAGTTATACAGACTATCACACACCTTTAAAGCATATTTCTCACATAATGATAAAGATTGCCTCTAGTATGTTGCTGCTGGAAATGTTCTGCCAGGTTGCTATAGCAACCTTCTGCTATGTAAATTAGTAAGAGCTCTATCACAAGATTTTTAGATTGTTGGAATTGGGGAAAAATTTTGGAATATGAGCTGAAGTGAAAAATAAGCCGGAGAAGCATTTAAAGGGACCAATTAGTAGTTAGCTATGGTCCAGTGGCAACTGGATACTAAATGATTTTTTAAACTGCAGTTTTCAACATTATTCTATTTTCCCCTAACAGTCTGTACTGGCAAAGGTGGTGGCACTTAGTTTGAAGAAATTCCCTTTTAGGCCTTATGCCATTTTAAAATAATCCACTTCTACTCTTGAAAAGCAGAAGTGCAGAGGTGCAGAATCTGTAAACTTAAGGCACCTTAAGTGTCTAAAAGCCAAATGAATAACCACAGAAGAGAAATACCTAATTCTAAGATTACCACAAAGTTGTTGAATGCTCTAAACTTTTGAAAAACACTGGAAGGTCATTTTTAACACTGTTCTGCTCAATAAAATAGCAATGTGACTGCCAGGGGATTCTTTTTCTAATGAGCCTCTTCATTTCAAAATGGACCATGAATTTCTGAATTTTCTGAGTCTGATCCAAAGTATATTGAAAGGCGCCTGGTGACCTTAGCTGATTTTGTATTAATCGCTAGTATATTTATGGATGATTATTTAGTTTACAGATAGTGATGACCTACTGGTTAGAGATTCCCCAGCTTCAGTAGTGTTTCTCAGTGAAATTATTAGGTGTACAGACAGAATACAGTAAAATGCCCATTGGTTTTTTTCCAGGAGACTAACAGACCTGTCAAAGTAAAGTAAAATGTAGGGGAAAAGCAGCTTTTCCTTTTTCTTTATAAAAGCAATATGTCTGTGGTTGCCTGATGGTACTTTCTCATGTTAACTGTTGCTGTTATTGACACCAGGTTATTACACAGCAGGAAAAGGAATGTGTTGCCCCTCATGGGTGGGTTAGCAGGTGACATGAGCATCAAGAGTAAAAGGTGAAGTGATTCAAATGACTATGAATGATAGTATGATAGTATGATAGTATGTGTCCATTTGCAAAACATTTGAAAACTATATTTAGATAATTGGAGAGCACAGTCCTATTTTTTTCCCAATAGAAAACATTTCAGACAAAAAGCTTATGCTGAACTAGCTCTTTCACAAAAGTCTGAGTTTTCTCAAAAAATAGACCCTTTAATGGTATAATTCAGAGTTTTTTCCAGGAATTAAAAAAATATCCAAAAAAAAAAAAAAGAGGGAGAGAAAAAATGTGATACAAGAACCCTTCTAGTAAAAAAAAAAAAATTGAACAAAGAATGTTTTCAATGAAGATTGGAATACATAATATAAGCTTTGATGCATATATATCCATCTTAATGATGCATGAAAAACCTTTCACATACAGAGTTTTGCATTAGTTATTGATAAACGCTAGGTTGACTATTTTGGAGAATTTTATGGCAAACGAGTTTGGGTTGTTTGTTTGTTTTTCCACTATATTTATAGAGACTCTGCCTACATAATTTTTCTTCCTAGAACATAGAACGATTTAGACTATACACCAAAAATAATTTAGATTACAGGTGGAAATGCAAACACTGATTCAACACAAAATTCACAGTAATTTTTTTTATTTATTTGTTTACTGCCTGACTTACATCACAATCTATTTGATAGAAAAAAACTTTGTGCATTAAAGATATATCCTATTATTTTAGAGATCAAAAATGAAGCAGCCACTGACATTTTTATAACATTAGGAAGATTTTTAGGAAGAGAAAAATTTCTATTCCTGATATTTTGCACTATAAAAGGCCATAGTTTTTATTGATGAAGTTGCCACCAAAACATATTGAGATTTCCCCATGCTCCAAATCATATAGAAGTGACATTTTCATCTTAAAAGAAAAAAGCTTTGTGGAAATTTATCTACTAGTATTTTCCACTATTCTCCCTTTTGGAGCTATTGTTTCTTATTTCCTACAGGATCTGAATTTGTGCCGTCTGCATATCAATAGTCTAATGAATTCAGAGTAAAATCAGTAAATATTTAATGTTTTTAAAATATGGAAGTTAAATTTAATTTTACCTTTTTAATTTAAAATATGATCCAAAAATTACTTTCTGGTTCTCATTAGATAAGAAGGGAAAAGTTTGGATAAGAAAGAATGAGGTGAGACTGCTATCTGTTAAAAAAATCTAATTTTTCAGCCTACTGTTTTGTATGCTGGCCTACTGTAAGAACAAAGAAGAGGGGAATAACCTAAAAGTAAAAAAGTTTTATAGGGAAAAAGAAAACAAGACATTCATCCTTTTTTTTAATTAAAGATGTAATTATGAAGAGAGGGACATATTTGCCTAAACACTTGTCTAAGAGGGTAGGACAGAAAATTCAGATTCTTCAAACTTACATTAAAAGACTTGACTTATTTAAACAGTATCCCAGCATGGAAGGCTTTGGAACTACAAACAACAGGGTAGGAAAATGGCAAGAAATTGGGGAGGAGAGGAAGTTGTTGGTATTAGGATCAAAGTTGCCAGACAGCAAGATGAGTGAGAGTCTGGAGGAAGAACTTTGAGATTTATTGTGGCCCTTTAGAAAGTTACCAGCATAAAGAAGACTAACATCATTCATCAGAAAAATCACATTTCTGAGCATATCAAAACTAAAGTGATGTTTCAATCAGCAACAAATCAAGGATGATAAAATTTGGTGTCATCTGTGTCATTATTGATATCAGACGGCATTTGCTAGGTCATAACATTTGACATTGGTTTGGCTGCCTTAATCTGAAACCCAGGTGGTCTGTTTGTCTGAGTTTGGAGAAATGATTAATTAATAAGAATCAGGCACCTTTAAGGGCTTCAGTGATACTCTTTAACTTCCTGGGCACCCTCCTGGATCTGATAAGTCTTGCAGATAGAAGCCAACAACTATTTGACATGACTGAGCTCATCAAACTTATGAAATGCTTCTCTGAGGATTCAGATGATTTTGAAGAGAAATTTTGGTATCTTTTCAAGTAGACATGGACAGCTCCAAAGCTTCTAAAACATATGTTTTCTTACATTCATATAAGCTCCATGGTACAGTTTGGGTGCTAATCACATGAGACCTCTGCACTGATATAGGCTTTAGGTTCACTGGATCCCGCTTTAATGTCTGAAGTCTCCACATTTTATGTAGAGACTCTCTTCCCATTTCCCCACTGCATACTTGATCATCTCAAATCAGTGATAGCTATCCCGAATCTCATTACAAAGTCAGGCAAAGAGAAAATCAAGGCATACCGTAATGCTAATTAGCTAAATCAGGCTCTAACTGTATCTGCTTTCCCTTTGCTGTTCAGATATGCGAGTAAGAGATGTTCCCAGCTAATTATTTAAAAGCTATGGCTTGCTCTATTGCTTAATGTACTCACTGATCCGAAGCCCCAGTAGAGGCAGAGCTGATGGATATGGCACTAATTCCTGCTGTCACACTTTGAGAACCACTTCCTCTCAGCTTTATGTCCTCCATGTCGTCAGTCATAATCACCTTTTGCATATGGTCCCATAATCAATTTTGAATTAATGTGGTCAGTGGTGCTTTGCAGGGTGGGCTCCTGATATGTGGGTGTCTGCTGCTTATTAGTAGAGGTTCTTATACAAGATGTGAAGCTCAGAGAGGTCAGTACTATGCTGATTTGATTTAAATATTAAACAATCTATTCGTGTCATCCTCTCCCCTGACTGGAAATCAATGGAGCTTTACTGTTCTGAAATGGAAAGGCTATCTAGACAAATCAGGTCTTTTCTGTGTGCAATTCAATTAATACAGTACAATGAATTATACATAGCCAGTGAACAGGATGTTTGACATAGTCATAGAGCTGCAGATGAGATTTGGTAGGTGACCTACAGGCTCAGATCCTCCTCAGTGCATAAAGATCCAGCTCTCATTGTGGATTATGGTATCCAGCAGACCTCATAGCTCTCCTTCCATCAAGATGCTGAAAGCTCTCTGTGTTCATAATTAATATGTTCTATATGTAACAGAATAACTTGCATGATTAACAGCTCCCCTTTTACATACATGGCTGCCTAACAACTAAACAAAGCATTTAGAACAACAGAAAAAGGACAAAGCTATTATTTTCACTCCTTGTTTTGGCTTTGATACAACAGAGATAATTTCTTTAAATAATGACTTTTAAAAAGCGCATTATTTGCATTCCAATTAAATGCCCTATGCTTTAACAGTTGAACAGAATGCTACCATCCTTTTTTTTTTTATATGAGTGAGGCAGAGAATTCTGATTCTGATCCCACTCTGCTAAGTCAAAATCAACTGTACAATAAGAAACAAAGCACAAAGGGCTGAATCTCAAGGCAGAAGTGCCAAAGTGAAGCAGTAAGGTATTAATATTAACCCGTGGTTAGATTTTGAACCCTGAGACATGAAAAATATCCCAGGATTTACATGGCTTTGCTTATTCACAGGTACTCAAACCAGACAGAATTACCAGCTCAGAATTACTAAGTCTGTCTGCTAATCACCAGATAATCGTCGTACCAAACTAATGGTAACTATTTTTGTATCTTTTTCTGGAATTCTAATTTTATACTTAAAAAAAATGATTCAAGACCTAGATAGATATGATGTTAGTCCTTCCAATTCTGGTAACAAATGATGCAGATGATTTTACTATCATCTGTCCAGAGCTGATTACTTATGTGTGTTTACTCTGGACTTCATATAATTTGTGTCACTTTTACAATAAACAGATTTATAAAAGAAAAAACATGCATGTTTCAGATAGGAACATGTACTATTACCTACATGATAGATCTCTGGACTTGATGAAGGCATTCTTACTGTAGGAGTAATAAACAGTATGGTATTATCTGTATGAATAGGGTGATAGAAGAATAAAATCCCAATGTTACTTTTTTCAGGAAAACAACAATTCTTCTTCTGTATCTCTGAATTCATAATATATGTTATATAATTTGCTACAGAAAATCACTTCTGCAGCAGAATGCCCAGCTGTGTCCTTAAAGCAAATTGTTTCATAGGGGAACAGTGCTCTCCAGTGATCAAAGGAGGGAACTGTTTTAGTCATAAAACTGGTGATTTTGGTCTCCTTTATTTTTTAAGCTTTACCTTCTTTTTTCCATAGTGGTTGGTGGGATTATCTTCTATACAAATATTCACATTTTCACTTCCAGATTTTTTTCCCTTTTCTTAATATTTCTTGTGAGGCTAATTGTTTTATACACTCAGTTCTCCTTGAAATTCCCACATCTCCTCACATACACTTCTGAGAACTTAAAGCATTTCTCTGCTAAATCACGAGTATTAGCAAAGTTTTATTTACAAAACTAGCAATCATTTTTGTTCATGAAAATTATAAACCTATGACCTATAAATCATGACAGTTATTGGAAGTATTCAATTCAAATTAGTTTGGTTTACATTTTATTGAGAAATAAATTCCTGCAGAATTGTCAACGAAAAAAACTACCGAGAACCTTATGCAAAGTTTTGCTAATCGCATACTCTTAAAGTTTAAGGGAAAAGAAAAAAATGGATAAATTTTGTTTTTCTGTTAATCTTGTCTCCTTCTAAGAATGAAATATTAAAAACATGTCAGATCTTCACTTTGTGTGAAGTACATGTGCTTTATACCAGCACACTTAAGCCAGTAGAGAAAAGGAACAAAACTCATCTTGATATTTTATGCATCCATTAGTCAGATAGCTGGTAAGCTCAGGCTTCTGCTGTACTCAAGAGATAAATAGCTACACCATCCCTTTCTAAGAGGTGTGAGAAGAACCATCTTCCAGAGATAACTTAGTGACTACAGAATGAGCCTAGAGTACTGGTGCAAATGTACATCTGTAGATCATGATGATGATGATGATGATGATTAGTTGAGATGAATGCTGGTAGATATGATTCAAAGTACTAGATTCTGGACCAAGAAAATAACTGAAAAATTGAGGAAAAATCCTCACTAAAACCAGAATCCAGAGCCATATTTTACAAAATGTGTTTTAAACACTGAAATAGAATAAATTCATTATTATACTCTTTTTCAGTTGCCTCTATTTTCATGCAGACAGTCCTGAGTGTGAAAATGCTAAGATGCAGTTTCAAACAATATGTCACAACTGTACAGCCTACATCCAGGTAGCTCTTCAGAAACAGGACAACACTTTCATGCAGAAATTTTCTTCTGGTTACTTTCACTAACTGAGCTATGGAGCCAGTTCCTTTTGAATCTTCAGTCTCTTGATAGCACAAACATCTACTGGAAAATATATGGTTGTGTTCTAGATAGCAATGACTGCATAATTTTCAAATTTCTTAGGATCAAAGACCAGATGCCTTTTTTGAATTAGTACAGCAAACTGCACTAGGGTAGATCTGAGGCATGAAGCAGTTGGTGTTGAAGCCTCAAAATCCTCATCGTATGCACTTCTGAAAGTCTGGGTTCGGTTGGGTTCCTGTCTGACCCTACAGGCTGAATGACCAGATTGTATTAGCTACATTTCTGACACAGTTTCTCAAGCTCGGTTTCAAACAAAATGAATCCAGTTTGAGGTATCTCACTGCAGACTCTCCATTGTAAACCACGCTACAATGCAGAACAAAGTGAAACAGAAGAGAATTATTAGGAGATATTTTCCTGATGTGGACTACAGGAATTTGAACACATACAGTGGAGACAATGTTGCATGAGTATAGCTAGATTTTATCTTTAAAATGCTGATGGGACATTTGGAAGTCATTAAAGTTTACAAAGTGATGATGTTCCTCTTAAAAGCACCTTTAAAATAAAAAAAATGACATTCACACCCATGTGTGCACTTTATACAATACCTTTGCTTTGTAGAGGGTGTTTCTATAAAAGGTACAGTTAAATATCTAACATGTATCTATTAATTTTCCAGCTTCACTTTTTGAAAGATTATTTGAAATATTTTTAAACAGGCCTTATGACATCTGCCTTTAAAGCTGTTAAAAATTTTTAGTTCGTAGTGGAGTATTTCAAATGTCTTCCTATACACAATAATGCGTATTTACTTAAATATCTGTTTACTGTATATTTGTGTTTACTCTATTAAAAAGGTTTTGTGTGATCAGCCTGCAGACCTAGAAAAGACATTGTGTCACTAGCAGAATTATATCTTGCTTCTAATCTATTATGAGAAATACCTTTCACTTCAAAGTCAAGCTTTTGTTGCCAGATATCACAAAGATGACATTTTAGAAAAATACAGGTTTTTTAACCATGATGTTTTAAGGGCAAAAGAGAAGCAAGATATATGGGGTGATAAAGGGAAATAAGAGGCAATGAATACTATCATAACACCTATGCTTATGCTGCTTACACCTATTTTTTTTTCCCAAACAAACTGGCATAGTTCTAGCCATGTTCATACTTTTACCAACCAGAACTGTGGCCACAATCAATCTTTTCTTTAAGAAAAATCCTTAGGCCCTGCCATGTTGTAACTAGCTATTTTTTAGGAAAATTATCATGTGTTCAAGACCAAAAGTGTTCCAGGGTCCATTCTAAAACTTAATAGAAAATGGAATCATTTGGCAAAACCCATGTCCACACCTGGCCCAGGTTTGTTGGTTTTTCTGGGTTTTTTTGTTTTTTTAGTATTATTAATTTAGTATTATTATTTAAGACTTCCCTGCACAGTGCTACCAAAGTTTAAATCCCGCACATTAACCTTCGTCAAGGTCCCCTGTTTATACACATGGAAAGCCACTTTGAAACACAAATGCATGGTTTTGGGGATACTTGTTACTTCTGTCATCTCTTTAGCTTTATAGCAATAGGCATTCTCTTTGAAAATAAAATCTTGGATAAATATCATAATTTCACTAATATCCCAAGGGAGGTGGTCACAGCACCAAGCCTTTCAGCGTTCAAGAAGTGTTTGGACAATGTTCTCAGGCACATGGGGTGATTCTTGGGGTGGTCCTGTGCTGGACTTCAATAATCAGGAGCTGGACTCAATAATATTTGTGGATGTCTTCCATCTCCAGATATCCTGTGATGATTCTGTGATTCAGTCAAATGAGATATCTTCAACTGAGGAATTTTTTCCTGAATATTCAGGTAGTTGAAAACTATAGACAAACAAACAAGGAAAGCAATTCAGACACTATTTCTCTCAAAGCTCCTCTCCTCCTCACCCATTCTCTCATTCTTTGTCTCCTTCTTTTCCTCCTGTGATTATTCCAGTGAGTTTTGTTCAGTCTCCTTCATTCTTGTTTTCATTGCTTTTGTGGGAGTTACCACATTTCATCACTAAAAGTTGGTGATATGTGTATAAACGTTTTTCTCTAAATAGTGATTTCAGCATCAAAAAGAAAGATCTTTCTCATTCACAAAGTAGAACAGCAAGAATAGCACCTTACGACTTTGCAATAACTTATGTATCATTTAACAGTATCTTAAAACAAGTACAAGTACAAGAGAAAAAGAAGAAAAAGAAAAAGAGACAAGAATTCAGACTTGGGTTTTCCTGGATCTTATTCTCTGAACAATAAAGACAGTTCCTTTGAAGAAAACCACTCTAAAAAGAGATTTCCAGGATCTCTACTGTTTCCGAGAGTTCAGAAATCTTCATCCTTTATTCCAGTAAGATATTAGCTCATCTAAAAGCAAAGTATAGCACAAAATCAGGTCTCTTCTGAAGATCCATTTGTACTCAGCATAGTCAATTTTTTTTTTTTCTGTTGCAGACGTAAGAATGCAGTTGCCTGTCACATGTAATTTCTGATCTAAAAATGTTACAGAACAACTAACTTGCTTCCATCTTAGATATTCACATGTGTTAAATTAAAGAAAGATAGATGAAGGTTATTTTTTCATTTTCTGATAACTGTGATGATATCAAACATGTCCTTGCATCTTAAGAAGAATTATATTCAAATTTTGTTTTACATTTGTTTTGTTAATAAGAGAAGTATCTAATCTTTGAAAATATAACTGATTTAGACAATTAGTTTTGGGGTCAGGGTCCCTGTTTACCTATATCTCTAGTCCTAATTAAATATAAGTTATAAAAATAATCCAGTAAAGTCAAGAATCATCAAGGCTGATACTCTTTACTCCCTTGTAGTTATTTCTGTGGAAGATGGATGGTCTAACCGTGGCAAATTTAGTCCTTACTCTAAAAGCTGTTTCTCAATTTAAAATGGTTTCCTGCAGTGACCAGAAATATTTCTTGGTACTTTCTCTTCATTTTGGTGTTGTTAGAACTCTCTAGCAAACAACCATTGACCTCTCACTGCCTGGTGAGCAGTGCTCAGGCAACAATTTTTGTAAAGTCACAACTTCAGAACTTCCAGTTTTCCACATTCCTTCCTAAAAACAACTCAGTCTGATTCATGTCTAGAGGTGAGCTCATTCCCCTCACCACCATGGGCTGCCATTTCACATGTAACAGCTCAGTTTCAGAACCATCTTTGCAATGATTTTCTAAGTTCTTAAAGGGCTTGCAGACAATAATCCTCCCTTCTGCCACTACTCATACTCCATACTTATATATATGAGTGGTCCATTTGTCCGTAGCTTAATCCAGGTTGAAAATTCCATTAATCTTTACTCACACAGTCAGTCTCCTTGCAACACTCCTTTACTTCTTCATACATTCTGCATTTCAATTTTCTGCCTGTACTGTAACTCCCGACTGCGATGTCTTAGTGTTCAAAGTTTACTGTACTTGAAAGCTACTGGAAGCTATGAGTGCCACAAAATTCTTTGAAGTTATTGAGAATTGTTGCTTATGTTTCATTGTGGCTCAGTATAAACAGAAGTTTCCCACTCCTTTTTTTTTTTTTTCGCTCATGTTAATAATACCACCAAAGTCCTCTTCTGTGGATATCATGAGAGTTTTCTGTCTGTATCCCAAAAACTGTTACTGATTATATTAGGCAAGTTTAAAAACCAGTAGCATTTTGAAAATTCTGTTTCTAAAATTATACCCAGATATTACACAAGTTTTATTTCTTGGGTTACTCTGTATAGTAAAAATCACATGGAGTGTACTGAGCTTTATATTTTCTTATGATTACTAATTTATATGCACTATTTTTTTCTTGCACATCTGCTCTTTAGACTATCTACATCTTGTGTATTTTCATTCAGTTCTTTTTATTCTGACTAGTTAAATTACAGTTCTGTTTGTCTTTCTTTTAATTTTCAGCTTTGATATTAATGTTCATATTTTGTGCCAAAGACTGAAAATTTTTCTGAAGTTAAAAGATTTTAACAGCAAGCCAAAACTATCAGAGAAAGTTTTTATAATTTCAAGTATTCTGACGAGGTTTTCTAAAAGGTAAAATTGAAATATGCATCAGATTCAGTTTTTAAAGTACTTTAGCACTTGCATCATCAAATCCTATTGTCTTGAAATTAGATCAAATTGCTGAAGTGCCTGCAGCAGATTTAAAAATGCATCATAGGCTCCAGAGTCACTTAGTGAATGTGTGTACTGCAGAGGAACTATTTATGCCCCAAAAGCTGCACAGAGATCCACCAAGGCTCATTTATTCCCCATCTATTAAATCACTCTTTGCAGACCAGTGTGATGCTATGATTTAGCCATTTGTACATTTATAGTATATAAAGTTTGTACTGGGGAAGGGGAATCTCAGCCCCTCCCACTCCTACCAGTTTGATGCCAGTGCCAAACCAAGATGCCAAGCACATGGAGAGGGACTGCAGGTCAGCAGGAGAGCACCTGAAAGGCAGCACAAAGGAATTCCATCCACACCAGTCAGTAAGGCAACTTCATCAGTGCCCTAACTCAAATGCCTCTATGAAAATACATATCACATGCGGAAAAAACAGGAGTTAGAGACGTGCACACACCTGCAGGGCCACGACCTTGTTGGCATCATGGAGACATGATGGGATGGCTCCTATGACTGGAGCATTGAAATGGAAGGACACAGGCTTTTTAGGAAGGACAGGCAAGGAGACAAGGAGGGGATGTTACCTTCAGCTGTCACTCAGCTGAAGTCCATGGTGCTTCCTTTGGGGATGGATGAAGAGTCAACAGAGTTTATGGGTCAGGACTAAAGGGAGGGAATGGACAGATGACATCGTAATGAGGGTCTGCTACAGGCCATCCAACCAGGAAGACCAAAGGGATGAGGTCCCCTAGACACAGATAAAAGCAGCCTAATTGTTCATAAGCCCTCTCCCTCATGTAGGACATAAACATCCCAATACCTATTGGAAGGACAACAAAGCATAAGCATAAGCAGTCCAGGAGGTTCCTGGAATGCATTGATGGTAACTTCCCTCTCCAAGGGCTAGAGGAGCCAGCAAGGAGAGGTGTTATGCTGGACCTTGTTCTCAGCAAAGAGGAGGAGCTGACAGGGATTGTGAAGCAGCCTGGGCTGCAGTGACCATGAAATGGTGAAATTTGAGATCCTTGGGGAAGTCACACAACAAACTCACTTCCCTGGAGTTCAGGAGAGCAGATTCTGTCCTCTTGAGGTACTCCGCTTGGTAGAGTCTGATGGGATCTAATGGAATGTGTCCCTGACCACAGTGGGTGGACTTAGATGATTGTTTATCACAGCCTGCACTCGCTGTGACCCCTTGTTCGGCTTGGCCGGGGGGAGCTGGTGAAAGAAGGGACAGGAACGATGGTCTTGCCGAAAAAAATAAATACTTCAATAACAAAATAACAAATGTGGAAACCACAGAGTACAGGGGCAAGACCCAAAGATCCAGGGGGCGTGGCCCCACAGCCAGGTATAGGGGTCTTTTGAGTGCAAGGGTCCAATCACAAATGCAAATTTGGAAGATGACCTTACTTGAATCAGGAACTGAATCAACTGAGAACAAGAACCAGAAACCTGACCAAATATAGGGTAGTTCTACTAACATACTGACTCCCATGACCCCACTCTTCTCACCATGACCTGTCTAGGTGTGCCCCCCTCAGTATCCTGTTTCCCATGGCCTTCTGTATATGCTACTGAGGCGAAACCACTATTCATCCTGGCTGGATGAGACTCCATAATTGTTAAGGTCTCTTCCCAAAACCATTCTAGGATTCTGTGATTACAACACAGACTGATGTACAGGTGACTCTTCATGTGTAAATGGTTGCAATAGATGCCATGGTCAAATTAAAACTACATTCCTCAAAATGTTTCTCACAGTTAAGAGGTGATGTTTTCAAAGAGTTGAGAGCTGAATGTCCTCTGACAGGACCAATTTTCTTTGTTCACACATAATTTTCACATAGAATGTACATTCACAGATGAGAGGTGTTTGACTTCTACAGCAATTGAATCCTTCTCATGGCCATGCACACAGTGCTATACTGTAGCTCTAATGTTTTAAGAGTCCACTATGCAACTGGAAGAAGAAATATTGCTACTGATCGGACTCCTGAAGACAGAAGTATCAGGTTGTCCTATAGACAATGAAGCTAATGAAACATGATTTTTTTCATATTTGATTCCTATTTCATTTATGTCAGCCACATAGCCCTGGTAAAATTACCTCTTCTCTGCAGCAGATGATCCTTTATGAAGTACACACATAAGAAGAGAAACGCATTCATTAGTGTTGAGCTACATACATATGAAATGGCTGCTTGTTACTAAAGGGAATGTGTAATGGCTGATTTCACGCTCCATTGGCCTCAAGAGAGGTACTATTCTGGCCCTTTCTCCCTTTAGTCAATACCACTTTCAGTAAATTTGTAGGCACGTCATTAATTATCTTCAAGAATTCTACACAGGTCTCAGTGAGATTAAAATTGCCCAATATATTTCAAAATTACCAAAAAGGGACTGACATACAAACTTAGTGGAATAGACTTCAAATTAATCTCACTTCATCAGGAAAAAGATACTAAATTTTCCATTCATAATAACCATTACCAGGAATTCTTCTGAGTACAAACAGTATGAAATTTTTCAAATTGCATGTAGGAGTCCTCTGTTAATGGGAGATGAACATTAAGTTTATCTATAAAGAGTTATAACTTTAAAAACAAGGAAACAAAAAGAAAAAAAATCAAAACCCTGAATTTGTTCCAGTATGTGCTTGATTTCTCTTCTCTATTTATTTATTATTCTCTCTCCTGAATAACTTATTCACCCACAGTTCCCAAAGCGTGATTTTTTTTGCCAATAAAACAATAAAACAATACCAGAACATGTTTGGAATTTTTTTCAGTTCTTTTACCTAGAAGCCCTTCATATATTTTATTTATATTTTTTCCATCCCAAGTAACACAAAATCAAACATTTATTATGTGCATTTCCAAGCAGGATGCTGAAGGTAGAGCTCCCAGAAGACTCTGTGTTAACATTTAAAATTTGAAAAAAGAGAGATTTAAGAGAGACTCTTTGGAGCTTATTCTTCTTGGTCTGTTGACAAAAAGCAAGCAAAGCAGGAATCCTAGCTGTAACTGTTCAGCAGTGGTAATTTGAGACAAAGAAATGATCTGGCACAGAGGGAAAGAAGGTCCAGTTACAAGAAGGGGTTGGAAGTTTGGAACCAGGAGTGTCAGAGACAAAACACGCCTTGCAAGGGAGTGAAGTTTCATGCCTTGGCAAAGAGGTGAGATGCAGCCTCAGCATTGCCTTGTAGACATCCAGGAACAGGAGCCCTCAGGGGCTCAAGCTCAGTGGCCACCTTTATGCCACAGAGCTGGCCTGGGGGATGCACCCCCAGCTGGGCTGAGGTGCTCATGGAGCTGCTCTTGGGACTGGTGCTGGTGCAAGTGTATCCAAGGAAAGTCCTTGTGACCCATATTTGCAGACTCCATATAAAAACATGTATTGTGATGGGACTTTAGGCAAGCATTCTTCATTAATCATTTTCTGTTAGATTTAGGCACAAATGTGTTTAGCTTTCATTGAGGGATACCATGAAAATTCTCCAGCACAAGCCTCTTTAGAAAGAAGCTTTATTCAGAGGACAATTTTTAGCTAGTTTTTGTCATAACTGTTCCCTGTCAGGAGAAATAATCCAGTTTATTAGCCTTTATGGTGAGAGATAGTTACCAATCCCCCATCTAAATTTGTGTAGTTCTGCAGAAGATCTTCATTGAAGTTTAGCATTACCATATATAAAAATGGCAAAATGTTAAGTTGAAAACAACAATATTATTTTAATAAAATCAAGATTACCCTGCAAGTAGGATAAGAGCTTGGTAGCTAGTGTCAAACCCAGAGACCGAGAAGGTCATTGTGTTGGCTACTGGATGGGCCATGGGGTCCCAGGCAGCTGTTGGGGAGATTATTGAGCCAGATGAGACGCCCATTTGTGTGTGTGGGTGAGCATGAAGTAAATGAGGCCAGGGCATCTGGGACCAGCTGCCAGGCAAGTCTGAAAGTATAAGCCTAGTCTGGAGGGCTCCATAACATGCCCTTAGACCTCAAAGTTATGCAATATTGTGGTCATAGTCATGTAATAGCTGAGACATTTGTACTCCTCATGTAAAGCTATTTTATGTACTAGATTTTTTTTCTATTCAGTTTGTCACATAGCATTTCTAACTAGTGGAACAGTCTCAGTTGAGTCAACTCTGAACTCTTCTTCCATGTTCACAACTCCTTTGCATATGAAATACAGAAAAATTAAATTTCCCCTAGCAGAAGAATATAGTGATGCTTTCCCATTCCTTCTCCATTCTCACCTACCTTATGTCTCAAGAGTATTCTACATGGTCTCCAGACTTGCCATTTGTCTACCATCATCAGTCATAAAGAAAATGTTTGATGTGAATGAAGTCTTCCAGGGATTCCTAGAGGAAACTTGTTTTCCAGAGAAACAACTAAAACCATCATGGAACATCATGTACATTGTTATTTAAAGTCAAGTAAAATATATCATGCTAGAAACATTATTCAGCTTTTGAAAGCTTGAAATTCAGAAGCCCAGGCAAGGGGCACTGAAGGAGAAAACAATTATTTTAGCATGCTTTTGTGGTACAATGGTTGTGGCTATGCTTGGCAACTGGTTTTGGGGGACTGCAGTAACACAGGAGTGCAGGCAGAGTCCTGCTCACAGCCTTGTTTATCTTAACACCCGTATTATTTCTCTCAGTAGAAAAAACAAGTGTCTAAAAATGTGGATAAAATTCGTCTTCATTTGAATCAGGGATAGCCATGACAGCTACATCTTTATGGAATAGAAATTAAGTAGCAGTCTAAAGCACTGACAGTATTGCCCTCATGGATTTGAGAAGCAGCAGCCTGAGTAATTTGCTGCCTTCTGTCTTGTGGTAACTCTTGCACCCTTCATGAGATAACTCTATGCTGAAAATGCATTTGTCATTTTATCTGACAGTCATCTCTCAAGGACTGTCAGTCTCCTGGTCTCCTTTTCAGACCAACAATCTGCTACGCTACTGAGAGCACTCTCCACTCCCACCAAAGGGTGCTTAGGATTATCCTGTCTGAATGCTTCCTTTCACCCCTACAAAATTTGAAATAAATTACTACATAAAAAGTGCTCACATAGGTATATAATTAAATCCTTTAGTAATAATCCCTTTATTTAAGTCAGTGCAATATCTTATCAGTAGAAGACCTGCAGCTCACAATTTGAAGTCTTGGTAATTACTCTATTCAGGAAAACCACTGTGCCCACACAAAGCCTTCTCCAATTGGAAGCATATGCAAAGATTTGGCCTGATCAGTACTTGGATAGGATGTGCGGGTGAGCACTGACTGCACTTGCATCAGGGACTGATTCACTGAGTAGTTTTCCACATCAGTTAAAATTATGATTAAGGGTATGGTATTCTTGAATATGCTGCATTCATTAAAGACAATACATATTAGCAAAGGATACTAAGTGAGATTTTTTTTTTTTTTTTACCTAACTTTACACAACATAAATAACCTCAGGGCTGTTGATCTCCTTTCACCTCCTTACAGTGTCTCTGTATTTTCCCTTGCATGCAGGATTCTTCTCTGGCCTCACTCCTACACAGATCTGCAATGCTATTTTCCCTGGCAAATAGCTGTCACATTCCACTCTAGAAAAAACTGCTCCTCTTTGATGGGCAAGGTGCTATTTCCAAATGAAGTTTGCTGGCTTTTATATTATTCTCTAGGGTGAAATTAGATATATAGTCACATCAAATAGATATAAAGTAACATCAAATGGAATATTTTCCCCTGAAAACAGTTTTGGTAATTTTCTCTGGTGAACGCCTTAACTTCTGGTTGCCAGATCTTCCTTATGAGACATGCATATAAATTCCATACAGGCCCTCCAATATTCTTCTCAATAATCATGAGTCATCTACACCAAATGATCAACACCAAGGAAGAGCTGGGCACTGAAAGGCTAGATATCATTCGTAGTATTTTTATTGCACTAGTTTCTAGCACACTATTAGCCTAACTGAAGTAGCATTCTTTCCAAACAATTCACAGGCACAGTTTGGGAATTAGCCAACACAATGTACACTTTCAGTATAGTTTGAAGGTAGCTGCCCTGAATTGGAAGCAAAGGCAGTTTAAAAGCAATGACACAGCCAGATTTCACCCCCTGGTCTCAGAATCAGAGCTACTGTCCCAGCCTAAATATCCCCTTAGGATCAAGTGATTATTTTAGTACATAGCCATGTACAGTGTAATATAAAAGATAGTAATAAGCAATTTGTCTAAGTGTCTAGCAATCACAGACATGTACCATTTACACATGTGGTAGACCCTATTTTAGTTAACAAGTCGATCATACATGGAGATACCTTGCAATATGCCTGAGAAGTCAGGTAGGTGAGTCATTGTTGGTCCCCTCGAAATCCGGGTGAGGTATAGGCATCCTCCAGCCCCAGAACTAGGTATGAATGTTTCTTAAAAAAGTCTACATCTCAGTTACAGAGCAGCAAGGTAAAATTAGGTTTTCTGTAGGAAAAGTAAGAATGGAGAGATCTTGCAAGAGGTCTAGAAGAATCTCTGAGAATTTCTGAGTTCCAAATTAAGACATTTCCATTTTGGTGTCTACATGGAGTCGTAGGAGTTGATATGTCATTATTGTCAGTAAGGAACAAAGTTGAACTGACATGTGCAAACATTTGCTTATTATCATGTGAAAATATGACAATAAGCACAAAATAGTCAAGATATTGGCTATTTTGTGCTTATTGTCATATTTTCACATGACAGAAACTGGCATAAATGGCAGTAGACTTATGGAAGACATCTTGTCTATCTGGATGAGTAACGGGGAGCCAAGAATATCTAAGCAACTGCATAAAAATGCAAAAATTTTACCATAACTAGTGTTTTCTGTGAACATAAACCAATCAGACCATATAAATGGCCCAAGGGAAAAATGTGTTGTGTAGTTGACTTTCAGCATCCTATTGACCAACCTGAAGGTCACAGAGCCCAAGATGGAAGCACAATTATGCTTCATACTTTTAGCAAAATCTGGGGTTTTCCCCTTTCTTCTAGCTTCAGATCTCAGTTAGAGAATATGGTAACACTAAGGCACAAAAAAAATTAACAGGAATAACTTGGAAAGACTTTTCTTATTTAAAAATTTAATATTCAAACTCCAGTGTCAGTAGTGGTGGAAAGAAAGTGTTTGTGTAAGATAAAGCTACAAAGGCAGATACTGTTGAAAATTAATGTAGTAAAAAACGACAAAAAACACATTTTTGTAAAAGAAAGCAACTTTTTATTGTCATTAATTTCTAATTATTCCTCAGCAATAAATGAATAGAATAGTCAAAGTTGTTAGTATAATTTCCTATTCATCAGGAATGCCAAGTAGGAATGATCACTTGCCATTTGCATATCATTGAAATTAATGCCACTTTCATGTATAAACAATACAATACAATGTTTAAAAAATTAGACTTTAAGCAATCAGTTGGCAACATACTAGCAGCTTTCTCATAATGCTTTCATGTCAGAAAGACACATAACAAGATTGAATTTCAGGATCTTTGACAATCATTTTCCATTTCAGGACAAAAGAAAGTGCTGTCCACACTCACTACACAAAGGAGAGTTCAGCCTACCCAAGCCAATGGTCATTTTATTTTTAACTCACCATGTGCTATCCTATCCAGTCTTTTGGAATAATGATTTAATTTACATCACTGTGGGTGGACAAACACAACCAGATTTAACCTTGAGCTGCCCTGAACTGCTTCTGGTAGCCTGTGTATCTCTATTGCCCTTAGTGGAATCATAATAATGAAAATAAATCAAGAAATACCTGTTAGTGTCTATTGCTCCCCAAGGGAAGGGGACGGTGCCAGTGAGGCAGGCAGGGCACTGTCCCCTCCAACACAAGGGGAGTTTTACAACATTCAGAGAAGAAGAGCAGATCAGGCTGGTGACAGACACCAAAGTCAACCAGCAGCACAGTGACAGCCAAACATCTCTGTAGCCCCCTTCTTATCTCCCAAAAGGATGATATGGGTTACAGCTGCACTTTGAGCATAGGCAGCCAGAGAGAGGGATGTTGCAGAGCTTGTAGGTGTACATGGGCCCTGACATTATTTTCTGGAAATATGTCATAAATGAAAGAAAAATTCAACATGTAACAATAATAATAAAACAGATTTACAATATATCTCTGAAGTCTGAAAGACCAAAAAATTTGTACATTTGAACTCATTAATCTGATGCGTTCATGGATTGATCCAATGAGGTTACTCCCTAGATTCCTTCAATGAAACCCTGAAACAATCATTAATGATTAGAAGTGACATACAGTGAGCACTTTAGGAAATTGTTTTTCTCCCTCTCAGCCCTGCCTCCATAAGGACAGGCAGCCATCTCCTACTAAGGGGGTTGAATATGGATCTCCAGTTTAGCAGTATTCTGCAAGTTAGACTGCTCTGAGTAGTCTGCATACATGGAAGAAGCTGTAACAAGCAAGGTAGATGTCCCTCCACTGATGTTCAGAGCTCAGAACCTGGAGTTACAGAGCATCTTGCAGCTGTAATCACTCCAGGACAATCAATTTTGTGGGATGCAATTCTAGATCATAAAATGACACTAAAAGTGATCCTCTAACATCTTGGACAGAATGTAATTTTTTGATAAAGATATGTTTAAGTTAAAATACAGCAGTAATGACTGGAGTATTCTTCAGGGCATCCCTGATAATAAACTATTTCTATGACTTAAATTATGAAAATTCCAAGTTCCATTGCTGTCAGATTAATTTACAGGAAACTGTAAAGACAGAAAATGGTTTATTTTAGACCTGAGTTAGAAACAGAAACTCATTATGAAAGAGCCCTATTAAGTACAACAGGGTAAACTCAACAATCTTAAACTGATAGTAAGAAAGCTGGAAAAATTCTCCAGGGGAGCCCAATTTATTCTCATAGACACGACAGATTTAGGCTAAAGAGTTCTTTTAATGAAGGATACTTACTTAGAAAGTGGAAATCATTTCATTCCCATGACAGGGAAAAGTAGAATAAAAACTGCTTTCAGAAATGAAGGGGACTAAGCAAGTACAAGAAAATAGATCAGCCTAGAGTTATTTAAGAGCACAGAAGATATTGCAATACTCTTCAGAAGATAGCTCTTTCTAAAATTATCTGTTGGAGAGTTTAAGTTTTCTTCTAAATTATTTAAGAAATAAAAGTGAGTTATCTCATCATGCAGCAAAAACAAGAACTATCACTGATAATAACAAAAGGACTCTTATCTGTAATAACTTTCAATTTCACAAGAAAATAGTCCTAAAAGCCAGAGTGGTTGGCTTTGAAAACTCTTTTCCATTTAACTACCTTACATTCAAGTTTCTCTAACCAGAGGAAAAAAGAGAAGCAATTTCTGCATTTGTTCAAGAGAATTTATCTTTGATGCTATGCTTACAATGTTTATCATTCAGATAAGTCCCCACATTTTAAAGGGGGGGTTGCACTGCAGCCACTGGAGCTAGAAAACTGAACATGAAAACACTTATCGCTGCAATGTGCTTTGAGGTATTCCAGTGAAAACTGATTATTATTTGAGATTACTTTATTGACTACAGTAGCACACTCTGTGCACTCAATATTCCCAGCTTCCTTACTGCTGCCTAGACTGCAGAAATGCACACTCTGGTAATTAGCAGCACATAGGTAGCCCTAAGGACACACAAAAAATATTAAATAGAATACACATGAAGTAACATAAATTTGCACATTTCCTTAACAACATGCACCAGATTAAATCTATTCTAAAACTTACCTCTAAGAGTGATTCTTAATTTTTTTTTAATAGCAGAGAGGTATAAAACCCAGATTCAACTGAGTGAATTTTTTAATCCAGATTTTAATGCAAATGCATTGAGCATTTTGGAGGGTATGTATTTTTTTTTTCCTATAAGAAACTTCACTGAACACTGTATAAAAATATGAGGCCTTGCACCAGACAACTGCAAATAATGCAAAGTGATGCAACAGTCTCTGCTGCCTCCAAGGGGAGGTACCTGGACATTCCCACCAGGCTCAACTGTATATTAATCCATTGAACTGTATGTTTTTGGGGAATCCTCACCACCAAGAAGATCAGAAGAGGATCAACAGGGCGCCATCAGGATCCACAGAGTAGTGATATTTTCTTCTAATCTGTCTCTCTCACTCTCTTTTCCCCCTTCCCCCACTTCTCTATTTCTTTCTCTCTCTCTCTCTCACACTCAAATTTACTGTTAAATAAAATCCATACTACTGACTTTGGCACATGGGCTTGTTTCACCTTGATTCAGGCAGAGGCTTCTCTCGGATAATTTTAATAACCAGGTCATAACATCTCCTTACAGTAATATCAGCAACAAGCTTATCTCCCTAAAGCCATCTTCCACTTCTTATCTAAACATCCTAAAGATTCATTACCTGTGACAGGACTAACAGACCAGAGTCAGCTTGTTCCTCCATGCTACAGTATCTCATACCAGGTTTACTTGTAATGCTGAGTCATCTTGACCTATTTCTGGAGGAATTTAGTGAAATAAATCATCCGTGCTTTTTCAACATCAGTGTGCTTGTCAATAATATCACCTGAGGTGTTTCAGATTCAAGAAAGATCATATTTTCTTAGCTTCACGTGTTCAGTATGTGCATTAAATAAAATACAAATATAACTGTGCAATTCATGAGGAACAGAAGCTTAGCTCAAGAGCATTTCTATCTTAATTCTATCCTTGCTAAAAGGGCTAAACTTAAACACCTAAAACAAATAATCAAGTACTAAAAATATTCTCTAGATTCCTTTATGATTTTAAGCATCAAATCCTTTTCAAGAAAACTCTGAACATTACCGGCATATTTGAAAGGCTGTATATTTCGAACATGCATGAAGGTGTTATCTCAGTATCTGTTTACCTAACTGTTGGGTTAATAATCTGTTGAAAGTGAGAACAATGAGGCAATTCCATGTGTTCCCACCAGGTTCTCAGGTTGAGATACAGGGGGATTGGGGTAGTGGATGTTTCTTTGGGAATCCAAGCACATTTCTCACCTAATGGACCACATGCATTCTGGACACCTTCTCTCATTCTTGTGCTGTTCCATTTTTTGTTGGTCTTCCACATATCTTGTCCTCTAATATTATGTCTCTCCACCCACAGTCTCACAGCTTTTTTTTCTCTAGTCACTAAAATCAGAGCCTCTGTATCTGGTAATCTCACAGTCACTGATTTCCCCCTCAATCTTTAGCCTTATTGACAATGGTCTTTTTTAGTGCATAGTTTTTGGACTATTAATCCATAAACCCAGACAGAGAGGACTATTATTCCATAAACCCAGGTATATCTACACTTACTATAAACCTAATCCATCTGCCCCTACATCCAATACATTTGTTAACCTAGAAAACTTACATAAAAGGTTTGCATCACACAATGAAATCTTCTCCCAAAAGAATTTCTGTCAAGTGCCAAACAAAACGTTTGCCACTCTTCTCACGTTAAGATAAATGGAAAAAAGAATCATTAATGTTTTTCAATATCTAAGATAAAGCCATGGTAATAATGAAATTCTTTAGTTATGACTAATCTTCCAGTGGACTTAGAAACCCAAATAATGTATTGGAAGTTTTTTCTTCATTGTTCCATGGAAAGACTAATGGGAAAAAACTGCAATATGAGTACCTTGCAAGAAGGACAACTCTCTATGATGAATAACCTGTTTACAACCTACTCTCATCTCTTCAGCATCCAGTCTCTGCACTATAGCACAGAGATGCAGAAAAACCAGGCTCGGAGACATTTCAGGAAATCACTCAAAACCAGGAGCAGACTGGTTATTAAAACAACAGTTTCTTTTGTCTCTGGCGATCATGAAAATGTCATCTTTGATTTATTAACAAAATCACAGAATCACAAAATAAGCTGAGTTGGAAGGGATCCACAAGGATTCTGAAGTCCAACTCCTGGCCCTGAACAGGGTCATCCCCAGGAATACCACCAAGCACCTGAAAGCATTGTCCAAACTCTCCTTGAACTCTGTCAGGCTTGGTGCTGTGACCACTTCCTGGGGAGCCTGTTCCAGTGCCCAACCATCCTCTGAGTGAAGAACATTTTTCCTACTAGCCAGCCTAAATCTCCCCTGACACAGCTTCATGCCATTCCCTCAGGTCCTGTCACTGTTGACCTCAGAGAAGAGATCAATGCCTGCCTCTCCTCTGCCCTTCATGAGAAAGCTGTAACTGCAGTGATGTCTCTCCTCAATGTCCTGTTCTCCAGGCTGAACAGCCTAAGTGACCTCAGCCATTCCTCAAAAAGCTTCCCCTCAAGGCCCTTCACCATCTTTGTTGCCCTCCTTTAAGTACTCCTGAATAATTTAACATATTTCTTATATTGTGGCACCCAAAACTGTCCTCAGCACTCAAGGTGAGGCTACCCAGTGCAGAGCAGAGCAGGACAGTCCCCTCCCTTGCCTGGCTGGTGATGCTGTGCCTGATGACCCCAGGACACACTTGGCCCTCCTGGCTGCCAGGGCACTGCTGGCTCATGTTCAACTTGCCAACATCCAGACCCCCAGGGCCCTTTCCACGGCACTGCTCTCCAGCCTCTCATTCCCCAGTCTGTCCATGCATCCAGAGTTGCTGCATCCCAGGAGCAGAATCCGGCTCTGTCCCTTGTTGAACTGCATGTGGTTGGTGATTTCCCAGTACTATGATTTGCTGAGGTTTCTCTGCTTTATGCATTAAAATATCATAGTTTCATTCCTTCACGTGTTTTCTCTTGCCTAGATTAAACCCCTTCAAATGCTTCAAGATTTATTCACAGATTTATGCTTTTGCTAGTGATTTTATCTTATTTGAAGTATTTCGGCCTGTTGAAATGGTTTCTCAGAAATTAAAGCTTGGTACACAGAAAATGGACTAAATCTGGTGATATTTTACTAGTTATCCTACCGCTTACACATCAGATCTCCTGTCAGGAGTTACCAGAAGAGAAGCTATTTGTTGCAAGAGGATAACACTGCTGACTCATCTTTAGTTACCACTTCAAGGCAACCCTTCACAGTTGCTATTTCATCAATCCATACTCCTGCCCAAACCCAGAGCATAAATACATTGGTATGTCCACCATTCCTCTGAGCATACCTACACTACACAGCTTGTTTTTGGCATAACAAACCACTCAGTCTCTACTTCATATACACATTCAGGATGACAATTAAAACTACAGTTTCATGTTCTAGACATCTTCCTCCATCATGGAAACTGGGCACTACTGCCAGTTTTAGACACTTAAAGAGATAGGCTGTAGATGCGACTGTGTTTAGTCTTCAGGACATATTCAGGGTAAGCGAGCACACAGCTGGGGGTGGATGATAAAAATTAAGTATGATGGAACATTATATCCAGATATGTATGTCTTCTCTCTGACAGTCTGTGACTACATACAATCTTCCTCATGGACTTCACAAGTCCCACGCTCATTATCTTTGATTTTTTATGACATGTGTATCCTTAGAGTATGTAGAAGACTAGTTGTGTGGACAGGAATACCAACATGAACTAGAAGTATTAAAAAAGAAAGGATACAAGTCCACCTGAATTTCTTAAGTGAATAATATGAGAGGAATAAAAAGACACACAAAGGATAGAGGCTCAGAATGGAAATACCTGGAGCCATGTAAGGTAAAATCTCCCGAATTGCCTAATTCACAGGACATTCTACATAGGCATTTCACATTTGGGAATTCATATATCTGAATTGTGAAACTTGTGAAACTTTTATGTGTCCCAGTAGCTTCTTGGGGAAAATAAGCAGAAGCAGGAGTTCAGCAACAATGAGAAAAGAGTGGTCAGAGCAACAAGCTCTGGGTGCAGATACCCAACCACTGTCAATCCTCTTTTAAATATTACTGGCTTCTTATCTGAGCTATGAGCACCATATTTACAGACTCAACAGAAATAAATAGGATCCTTCTGAATACTTAAACTGTGTAACATCAGAAACAAATGGGACATTCATATTTCTCAATAGTGTGTGTAGAATGTAGATGTCATTGGCCAAATCTTCACAACATATGTACATTTCAGAGCACTGTTTTATGTACAATTAACTGAATATTTATGCACACATAAATAATGAGCAGATCAAGTTCAAATGTGAATTGTGCAGACTTCAGCCAGCTTGCTTCTTTACAAATTTGATCCTCTACCTGGGAACAAACTTTATTATTTTAAACAAAGTTGTGTTTCTGATTGCCAAGGTACTCACTAACTTCAGAAGTTCCTTGAAGGCAAGGTCTAAATACCATGAGATTGTTTGTTCATAATTTCTCCTACCTGAGAAAAAAAATTCTACCTTATGTTCCTTTAATATCAGTTGGAGTGAAATTTGCATTTACTTTTATGGAATGACAGGCTTCCCTAACTTCACATAAAAAAAGACAGAAGTTATCAGTACTCACTGAAATTATTATGAATTCTACAGAAATAAGAAAAAGGTTTAGTTAAACTATGTCCATGTGTGTAATAGGCAAGACACAACTGGCTTGTGATAAACAGTAAGTCAGGAAACCAGCTACCATTTTTTTGACACTCTTTGAGACACTTTATGCTACTTTAATATACAGTTTTCTCTTTAATCGCATTGGGTAACATCCCACAATTGTGCACACACAAGACAAAATTCCTCTCTTAAGTTCCGCTGTCACCCACTTGCTGTGCAGTTATTATAAATAGCTTTCATATAAAATTGCAGAGGTAAAAATTGCAGAGAGGTGAAACTATTAATGGAATAAATGGTGGAATGAAGAGGGAATGAGGGGGCAATATCAACAGTATTCTATCAAACCATTGTAAAATTGCTATATTTGGTGAGTTGTGATAACTTAAAACAGAGGCACAGAGTCTTAAGGAAAAATATAGATCAACATTACTTTTTTCCTCTTTTAAATAGGAATATTTCCTTTCTGAACTGATGAAAAAAGTTCATTTAAAAATCAAAGTTTTCCTGACAAGAACTACAGAGCACATCCATATCTAAAGGTATTTTATCAGTACACATTGAAAACATGAAAAAACATCTTATGAGACTACTTCCCAGACTATTTTATGCAGAACACCACTGTTTAGACTGCTTCATGTAGCCAAAGAAGATACTCTCTGTCCCAAGTGGTAAGTATGCTTATTTCCCTCAATATGCAAAGATATGCTAGCTCTGATCCCTTCAGGCTGCTGCTTTGGAGACTGAATTTGAAATTATTTACATTGTGCTATTGGTAATAGTTAGGCTCATTGAAAGGAACTGAGTAGCATGTAGTCTATTTAATTATGGCTTAGCATCAAACCAGGCCTAGTCTTTGTTGTTAGGGTAAAAAGGTACCCACAAACAACAACAACAACAACAACAACAAGATAATAGTACTGAGATTTCCTGGCACATATGCAGTGAGATTTGGCTAAGGAAAAGAAAGGCATGGTTCTGTGCTTTTCACATTCTAGAAACACAGTGTCAAAAAGACATTGTTTGTGATGAAAAGTGCCTTATCAAAACAAAGGACAACTTCCTTCTTTCCACCAAAAATGTTACTGTGGATTTTACCCACCCTTTCTGAACTCCATTTCTACTTATTGCAATGTGATTTGCATAAGATCTCCTGTGTATGGGTACACATGAATTCATCTCATTTGTGTTCATCTGATGTCTTTCCCACCACACAACAGCTCAGCTCTTTCCCTTTCATAGATTTAACATCCCAGCTTTGCTGAGGTGTGTGGGGAGAGGGAGTTCAGAGGGCATGTTCTGATGATAATCCTGCCAAAGCAGGGCTGAGCCTGGTTTATCAGGAGATTGTGGCTCCTGCTGCATCCATGGATCTCAGTGCAGAGTGCTGTGCAAAGTCTACAGGTCATAAATGAAAGAAGCACAGACGAATGGGGACATATAAGACACGGAACAAAAGACCATAATAATTGTATACAACAGTGGGAATTTCAGGACAATAAGAATGAAAGACCCTACTACAAATCCTCTGGTTCACTCCTCCACTCTGAGGCAGAAGCAGCTGTATGGTTGCAATGTTGGGCAGGCACTCGTCTGATCTACCCTTCAAGTGCATCAGTGTGACAATTGCGCAAATACCTCAGATCTTGGTGCTCCACCAAATGTACTGCTAGAAAGTTTGTCTCCTCATTGCTACAGAGCTGACCAAACCTCATTCTTCCACAGCAGACAAGCAGATATGGAAAATACAGTATTCTTTGTCTGATTCCCAGATTTTGGCTAAACCTTCTCAATCTTCTCAGGACTAAAACATTGCAATTCATCTGAGTTCTATTTCATTCTGAATGTTTTCCGTGGTATCCCTTTCCTATAGGTAGGCCTCATAGGTTCACAGATAACAAGACCCAAAAATGTTTTAAGAATTCCACCTGATGACTTACCAACGTTGAGTAGTACTTTATTTACATGTCCTTGTTTCATATTTTGATGTTTTGGCAATAGCTTGAAATAATTGACTTGTCATCTTATGTTTGCTTGCAGACAAGCAGTCCATCAAATATCATCCCACAACAATTTCTATATTGACACAAAATCTTATTCTTGTCCTTCACATATTCTTGCTCCCCAGCATAAGAATAAAATTATTTCTTCCTGTTATGTTTAAAACTGGTGAATTTCAGAGAAAATTTGCAAAACTTTCACAGTGAAGCTTCTATTAAAGATTCATTTAATTTTAATTGTAGATTTAGACATGCAGAATCTTCTGCAGGTTTTGTTTTGTTTTGTTTTGTTTTAACCAAAGGTGAATTTTACTTAGTGGGTCATTTCCTTAGTTACCTTAGGTATATATTTATATATTTTACCAACATTTCTATCCGTATAGCTCTATCTGTAGAGATACTATATTTTAAAGAACTTAACCATCTCCATCAATGCCCTAATGTATATGCAACTACATCAATATATATCTGTACTTCTTATTAATGATCTTGATCTTTGAAATAGGTTTTTACCAAAATAACTGCTACCAGTTATTTCAGTTATATCAGTATTCTAGTTAACTACACCAGCATGAGGGTAGAAAGAAATGGATCATGTACAGACATGGTATGCTTAAGGGCATACAGTTCTGATCATAAGTGGTAAGAGTTAAGACATTTCTGCCCCAGCTACTTGCTACTATACAATCCAGTGCTCCTATCTCCTGAAATCCATAGCACATCTGCACGTGTGCCTGTTTGTACCTTGGTTCTCTCAAAACACTGTACTGACAAAAGGCATATCAAGTAACCAGAAGTTCATCACTTTGTACAACTCCTCCATCCTCATCCCCACTTGGCACTGTTCTACCTTGAGGTATATTTATATATACCTCATATGCATAGCAGAATACGGTGCAAGGATTCATCAGCAAGCAATGAATGCCTTGCTTCAAAATCAGAAATTCATCAGACATTCTCAGAGTGATTCTGAGCCCAAGTTAATAAACCTGCTCAGACATGAGCAGGAGATTAAGGTGAAGTCAAGTCATGATTACAAACCTCAAAGAGCAATACTTCATGGTGGGAAAGCAGCAAGAAGCTGGAGGCAATTATTTCCTAACTGATTCAACTCTAGAAAGAGCAGTTCATCTGGTCCAATTTTCTGCACCTTTTGAAAACACTATAAAACATTTTGGTGTATCTAGGAAAAAAAACTATTTTTTTCTCAGGACCTTATAATCTCTTTGTTATCTGCCTTAGTTATATCCTACTTATTCAATAAATTTTGAAAAAGGCAGAAGCATGATGATCTCAATCCATACCAAGAGATGGAAAAATATCTAGCAGTATTTGCCCAAGGAAACGGTACTAGATCCTGCTGTTATGAGACACAATTAAATGTAAATTTTCCTTTATGGTAAAAATACTACTTAATTTATAAACACATAAAATGGACTTGAAAAGTATGGGTTTTACACGTGTTCATAAGAATTAAATGCTGTTCTTATAAAGTCAAACACGAATAGTTTGTTCTCCCAAGGTTGTTTTTTTTTTTATTCCTTTCTTTTTTTCCATTAATTGCAGCAGATTTCAAAGATTTCAAGGTAATATGTAAAGTTACTGCACAGCAATATGCACTATAATATAGTAAATGCACATGAATGTGTACTCCCATATCCATTTCTATTTATTTGTAAAGCAGTTATACAATTTTGCTTGAAATTAATTTTTCAAATAATTGGATAGTGTCCAATTAATTTTTTTTTAATTACTGATTTTACTCATGTTACTTTCAAGGCTTTCTATCTTTAAAATAGAGATTATTGTGAAATAGAGATTACAGTGAAATCCAATCCCCTGTGATTTAAAACTAACTTAAACTGTTTCAGTAAACAATATTCAATAGGTAATGAAGTGGAGAACTGGTGAATTGCACAGCTAAGGTTTAAAATATGAGAAATAAAAACATTTTTTTGAGTTATGTGGCTTAAGAATTGACTAGTGTATCTCAGAATACAGTGGGGAATCATTGTCAAATATTATTTTCCTACATAAATTTTCAATTTGATGGTTGTAGGATCAGTGATCCATGATCTAGAATAAAATTCTAAATTATTTAAGAATTTTCATAGGTCATTAAAAATATACATACTCAGCAGCATGAAATGCCATCAAGAATGCCGTCAAGAATACCATCAAGCAGCTCACATCCTAGAAGCAACATGTCTGAATTCTCATTACTGTTCCTAAATAAATACCTTGCATGTCTGAAGAGATTTTTGTATTGGTCATAGGGTTACTGTGACAGTGGCTGTTTAGCTTCTGATTTTGAAGCATGTAATTTGAGGGTAGTTGGGAAATTTTTGCAACACATTTTACAATGACAGAAAGTGATGGGAAAAGAGGGAATGCCTTTAAACTGAATAAGGGTAAGTTTGTATTAGATTTTAGGAAGAAATTCTTTGCTCCGATGGTGGTAAGACACCAGAACAGGTTGCCCAGAGAAGCTGTGGATGCCCCATCCACTGTCAGTGTCAGTGCCAGGCTGGATGGAGCTCTCAACAACCTGGTCTAGAGGAAGGTGTCCCTGCCCGTGGTAGATCAGTTGGAACCAGGTGATCATTGAGGTCCCTTCCAATCCAAACCATTGTATGGCCTATGACTGTAATGAGGATAAGTATGACTGAGGAACTAAGAGCAGCAAATAATGATGACAAGTCACACAGTGTGGTCTGAACATCTTTGTTGGGATTGTCCCTCTGAGTTCCTTTGATGCATCAAAGCTCAAAATTGTACAAGGAATTACCAAAAAGGAGATACTGAAAAGTGTTAGTGCTCAGTTTTAACATCATGTGCACTTTGCAGTAAATGAGTGAACTAATATGTTCTGGTGTCTTGCAGAAGTAAAAAAAAAAAAAAAAAAAATAAAAACCAAAAACCAAACCTAATTGAATCTTTCAATGCAGAACTGAAAAAGGAGGGAGGCAAGTTTCATCTGCAGAAAGACTGGTAATCATTGATGAAGCTAGAAGGACAGTTCTGTTCACCATATTTCATCAATAAAAGATGGGGAAAAAATGAGATGGTATAAAAATGAAGTCATGATAGAGCAGAAAATGCATTACTTGCATTAAACAGCCATGTGATTTAATTCATTAAGTCTGTTTTATTTCACCAAATGAGTAATTTTTAGAAAGAAAATTATATATTCAAAAAAGTATTTTGATCCAGTCAAGAAGGTCTTGATGACTGGAGAACAAGAAATTTGAGTTTAAATTTCCTTTTACATTTACAGGTGAAAGATATGGTTCAGTTCAGTATTTTTGGCTCCTGGAAACAAGATCCTTTCCAAAAGCTGTTCTTCAACCATGAACATGACATGGTTCTCAACCAAACAGTAAGAAAAGAAATTTCTATGGTAGGAGACGTATAAAGAATCAAATGAATGGACTCGTGTTTTCTTCTTTTAAGAAGCATTAATTCATGAAAAACTCTTAGTCGTTAATCTAGAAAGCATCATAATTACATTATAATGCTTTATTCTGACTAATTCCAATACTGTGAGAAAATACTTACTATGAACTCCTAGGGACAATGGCTGTTGAAGCACACTCCCAAAGATACTGTTCAGTGTGAGACATTTCTGGTAATTCCTGCCATCCACACCCACTGCTGTGGTCTTCAGCACCGCCTACACAACCTCTGTAGGGCATTGGGAGAATGGGGTAGGAAGCTACAGCACTTCCTGTGTGTATCCCCTTGACTCCCAAAACATTTCAAACATCACAGAAAATGCTTCTTATAGCTCTTATCAGTTCTCACATGAGTCTGGAAGCTCATCTTTCAGGAAGGTAATTTGCAGCTAGATCTCCTCCTACTGGAGAATGTCGTTGTCCCCAGGACATGTTATGGGCAAAGAGTGAGAAGAGCTTTTCTCTGGGGAGCGGGATGGCGGCAGATGTGCTTTGCTCCTGGTAACCTGCCAAGAAGGCAAGAACAAGAACAAGAACAAGAACGCTCCTCAGAGCCTGGGCTGCGTAAGAAGAGGTGGATAAAAGCAAAGAAAGAGGGGAGAAGCTGAAACCCAGTGCTGAGAGGGAGGGTAAGAGAGCTGTGTTCAGGGCACCTGGTTTACAGCTGGAGAGCAGTGCTGCGGGAAGGGCAGCGATGATCACTCAAGTAATCTCTCTCTCACTCCTTTTCTTTCAGGGGACCCTACATCCTCACTCCCAGTCCCACAGGGTTGAACAGAGACTGGGACAATATTAGTGCTGTGAAACCTTGGAATTAGAGGATGGGGGAGTCACAAAATTAAATATAATAAAGGAAAAGAAAAGCTGATCTAACAAGAGAATTTACTGCGTGCAAGTTATCCAGCACTAAGTCCTTGACATGCCAACTGCCATCACCAACACCAGTTTGGTAAATATATATTAACTTATATGCATAAATTTATAAAGAGTCATTAGGTTAGCTAGCTACATCAGCCTGGGCCCACATTAGCTATAGACTGTGGCAAAAGATTGGCTGGACAGGGAAAATGTTTTGCATTATATCCATGAGGTTTCAGAAAAACCAATCCTAGTAACATAAAACGCTTATATTTTCACTGCATGCATAAAGCTACCTAAGCGCAGAAAGAAAATCTGTTTGTTACCATGGAGCCTGCTCTTAGAGCAATATGATAAAATCCAGAAAAGTTTTATGTGTAATGTGAGAACAATATAGTTCTGTGGTTTTCTTAGAGCTACATGGGTGGCCCAATGGAGAAATTGATTATGCATCAGCATCCTGATGAGAAAACAAAGACCAAGGATTGTGTTTTTAAGTAACCAAAACTGAGCAGGGCATATTATCTACAGTCTTCCCATTAAATTACTTTTGTTTTACTGGTAACCTCTAGAGTAGCTGTAGATCTTTTATTGACTCCTCCAATATAAATTTTATATAAATATGTTATAAATAATAATATATTAATATTATATATTATACATATTATGTTATGTTATGTTATATTAATGTTTATAGATAATAAGAATATATTTCTAATATATATATAATATAAATAGATAATAGATAATATATATAATAAATGTATATAATATATAGTAAATATTTATCTATTATAAATATATAAACATATATTATAATATATAATAAACATATAAGTAAGTGGAATATTAATCTAGACAGTGTCTGGGAGATTTCAAGATAGTAGAGCTTTACAATAACTTACTCAGTATTGATATTTTAATTGTTTCCACACTTTAAATTAAGAGTACTGCAAGTTAATATTTTCAATTATCCAATAAAAGTGAAATGAAATACATATTTTTCATCTTTTTGGCATTAATTTTGGTATAGGAGTAACTTGAACTGAAATATACTTTTCCAGGCTGTTACTAAGACTGTTGCTAATACATTTCTTATTCTTTTTAATCCTAATATAAATACAGTGGGGGAGATGGCAACTTAACATAATACATTCTCTGTCATCTGAGTATATTTTCTTATTTCTTGTAACACTTTCCAGTTGCTTTTCATACATTATTTTCCAGTCTCTTTTTCTCTGATGAAAAAACAAGACATTCACACACTGGGAGTAAAGAAATTTTTGTAGTCAAAACAATTCTGAAAACCTGGGATTTAGGCCTATCAAATTATGCTCACCCATTCTGTTATCCAATGCAGGACCCTGGGTTATGCCAACACATCCCTTCGTAGGTCCACCTTGCAGCCTACAGTGAAGAAAAGATTTGGCTAATGCCAGCAACACTTCAACAAACTCCTCTAAGGAAATAAAATACTTCAGTTCTTTGCTCTGTCCTGCATATTATTTCATCCTGAATCTGGTGTCATACATTTTTACTGATCTGTAGTTTTAATATGCATTTATCTTTCCACTGTGCCTGCTAAAAAGAGACTCTGTCTTCACGTTGTCTTCCTCTTCCCATTTTAGTCTCCCTCCTCTTCACACTAGATCAGCATTTTCATCTATGAAGGCATGCAGAAAACCAGCTCAAGCACTGGTCTTCTGAAAAATAAGCAACTAATCTTGTATTAGTATTAAATATGTTGTCAGAGAGTGAAAATAAATAGTTGGGGGCATAAAGGAGGTAAGAGTGTCTATCGCTTTCCAGTGAGTATAGCAATTTACAAGCATACCAAAGTACAGCCTCAGAAACTAATTACAGGCAGCAACTTTCTCTTTCATCTCTGTATAAGAAAACTCCTTTTTTTTCCACTCTGTGTTAGTACATCTTTACACCTCAAGGAGTGTTTTAAAATGCTTGCTGAACATACCATATTTTGCATTTGTCAGTTTTTCCAAATGTTTACAGGAGAGTGAAAACCATAATGAGCAGGGAAAAGATGGCAGTGAAATATACTGAAGGTAAGCAGAATGGATCTCCTATGGCTCTTCTGGCTGACTTCTGGCCTCCAGAAGAATTCGCTGTTCGGAAGAGACAGTGTTTACTTCCAAAAAAGTATACATCTATTATTCATAATATGACACCTGCTGCATTCCCATCAAGTTATTAAGGCTGCACAAGACACAATTCACTGCCAGCAGAATAAATTGCATATTAGCATCCAGCATAGGTAGGATGTGTCTCTTAGTTCCACGCAGAAAGGGGAGATATCAGTCACATGTGATTTTATTGCAACTCTAAATTTAGTCTATAATTTTTTTATTATTATTTCTTGTGCACACAAACATCAGGAGCTTTACATTGAGGATTAGTACAGGTTTTACAGCTCATCTCTTCAATTCCCCCTTCCAGAATTTAGTTATAAGACACAAGTGAACAACTCTTTTCAAAGCAATTTTTTTCTGTAGCAAATTTCCTTCTTTAAAAAGATTCCCATTTTGTTGAAATTCTTCAATTCTTACTGGAAAAAGGGAAAAAAAAACCACCAACAAAAAATCAATCCATGTGAAACCATCTTCCTCTACTGAAATGGCATGAATTTTTTTGCCAGATATTAATGCCCTTGTAAACCATTAGGTCATCCTTTGGTAGTTTTTGACGTCCCCTTATGGCATTTCAAGACTAGGCACATAAAACCCCATATTTTAAACCTCCATTCCCCTTCAGCAAAACATCTTCCACAGGTCCAAATTAGTGCTGCATGAGAGCCATCCTTTTTGCTTGCTGCCTAGCAAAATATAATCCCTTATCCTGATTGGTGTCTAGGGATGCTATTCTTGTGCAAAATATAATTAACATTATTAATGCACAATTATGTCAACATCCCCATACCTATTAGAGAATGTTTGTTTGTCTTGAGATTTTGTAAACATAATTAAATATAATAGTCAATTAAGGTACTGAAATCACCTAGTAACCAATTATATGTCTATCTAGGGACTTTCAGCAAGAAAGGACACCAAACTAGAAATACAAAATCAAAATCACAAATATTGTGATAAAACTGATAATCATTAAAAGCAACTAAGAATGTTATATTCCACTACTTTCATAAATTTAATCAAATAATTTAGAAATTTCAGAAGGGTATTATGTAAGTTTCTTAAACAATTAAGAGTGTCAGAACTGGTCCCTTTGACTTGATGAAAAGTTATCAAGGGAAGAAGCAACTCTCCAAGTAATTGTGAAGGATGGACACTGTTCTACCTCTCTGGAAACCTATTCCACCAATTTCCCTAATAGGGAAAAAGCTTCTAATTCCCAGATGGAGCCTCTCTTGCACAAACACGTCTACCGCATCTCTTCTTCCAACCAGCAGTGCTGTGAAGAGCTTGACTGCACCTTCTTCATGGCTTCCATCTGGACCACGACCAGCTGGTTTTAGGTTCCCCCCAAGCCACCTCTTCCCTTCCTGAACAAGCCCACTTCCCTCAGCACCTCTTCCTATGGCAAGTGCTCCCGCCCTGACAGCTTTGTGGGCCTCTGATAAACATGCTGCAGTTCATTAATATCTTTCTTGTATTTGGGGTACCCAATCCTGGATGCACTGGTCTAGATATAAACAGTGCCAGCTAGAGGGGAATACAGCCCAGGGTGTTGTTGCTTTTCTTTGTTGCGCACAGTTTCCTGTTCAGCTTGCTGCCTCTCAGCTCTTTTCCTGCAGAACTGCTCCCTGGTCAGGCTTCCCACAGTCCCCAGTCTTTGCTGATGCCCAGAACTCTCCTCTCCCAGATGCAAGACTTTGCATTTGTCACTGTTGACTTTGAAAACGTTCCCTGTTGGCCCCATCCTCCAGCCTGTCCAGGTTGTTCTGAAGGGAAACCTGGACACTGAGCATACTGGTCCTTATGTTTTGTGTCATCTCTAAACTTCATGAGAGCACATTTCTAATCTCCTCACAGTCATTGCTGCATATTAAATGGGACGAGTACCAGACAGATCTCTGCAGTATCCTCACAAGAACTCATCTGTTCCTTATCAGGTAAAGTCCATCCCACTAACTACTCTCTGAGCCTGATCATCCAACTTGTCTTTTGACAATTTAGTTGCCCATCCATCCACTCTGTAATATCCCAACTTAGATATGAGAATATTGTGGCTGGCAATGTTGAAAGCCTTGATAAAGAAAACCACATCTACTACTGTCCAGTAATCTGAAAATCCAAGTATTTTGTCATACAAAGCAGTCAGGTCAGTCAGGGCTAATTTACAAATCATGATTCTCTGCTGACTATGCCCAACCATCTAAAACATCCCAGATTCTTGTAACCAAAAAAAAAAACAACAAAAAAACAACAAACCAAACTTTCTTGTTAACCAGCCCTTTTGTCTGGTGCTATGTTTGCCTTTCCAGTGCTTCTTGGACCCTAATATTGTCAGCATTCCTCCAGCAGACTGGGGCAGGGCTGCAGGGAATGTTAATGGTGTACTATTTCAGCAGCATGTTGATTATATTCATGGGAGTCTGAGACTCCACATGGAAAGCTAGTTTTTGTTTTCTTTTTACAGCCTCCTTCCTTCTTACTCTTTGTTACCTACTATGAAAACTGCACAATATCATTCTCCAGCCCCAAATGGCATGAAGATTTCTGTTTTCTACACACTATGTATGTTTGCCAGGTCTATACCACAGACAGTATTTACAGAGGTTAAGCTCAAACAGCGCAGACAATAAACACTTCACCAGTAGACAATTACTGAAACAGGGCAATATATGACCCCACACTGTCAATACAAGGCATTTTACTAGAAATGAAACAGAAATCACATTCACTTGGCTCCTAAACACAAGACACAAACAGTGGAAGAGCAGCAGTGATGTTCAGTGAGGAACATTTGGAGCACATCCCATGGGGTGCCAGGGCACTGGAGTCACCAGCAGGAACAGCACCCTGTGCCCACCCATCCTGCAGCTGCAGGCTGATCACACTCCTGGCCTCTTACTTCATTTCTCTTCACTAGAAATTAAGTATCAGGGAAAAAAAATCACTTCCCATGTCTTACAGTAACAAAAATGTTTGGAAGCTTCATGACAACATCAGAAGTCAGAATCAATACCCTTTAAAAGAATTTTGTGCTGCTCTCATGAAAAAAAATCCTGTTGTCAGAGGACAGGTCCTCTCACTCTGTGTGCAAGAGGCTAATCCACACACAGAGTCGAGGCATTTGATTTATAAATAGTTCTGTGCAGAAAGGGGATATGGATGGCAATTCCACAAAGCCAGAACACTGACTATAAAAATCTTTCACTATTATACATTTTAGCAAACAAAGGCAATTATGTTCATTGGCTACAAATCACATTGTTCTCTTATTAAATAGTATTCTATCTTCTACTGGTTAAACAATTCTCTTCCTTCTCCTGCTAATTAGTCCACATACTAAATCCTCTTCTTTTGAGCTGGTGCCTTCCTTGAGACAGTGGTTCTGATCCCACCCTTTGCCTAGTCGGATGAGATGGCTTTGATTTATTCCTCATAATCTGGCATTATCTTGGTTGTTTCCCCAAGTGTCCTTGGTTCACTGGTTCAGTTATGCCTGGGTTCAGCTGATGCATTGAAAGACGTTTCTTTCTTCTATTCTTTTCTCTATAGCTGCTGCATTAATGAGACATGTTAAACGTAATTTATTCCATTGGGAGCCATACATCAATATTAGAGTATGTCAAGTCAAGTGTGCTGAAATCAAGTATCACAGGCAACTGAAGGCTGTAGTTGTTTTCTTCATTGCCTAATAAAAGACAAATAAAGAGTCAATGTGAATAAAAGCTTAAGAACTCTGTTTACTTTTTCATCAAAAGTGTCAGGGATCTGTACAAACATACAACTATTAGTAATATTTAGCCAATGCATGTACTACCAATATAAACACGCTGGCTTCAAACACATCCTCAGGCACCAAAACAGAGAGTAGGCTAGAGAGACTCTTGGGATCTTAAGCTAAAGACTGAATATCTGGCCAACAGTCTGGACCAACTCAATACTTGGAATGCCGGACTGGGACCATGGGTACTTGTGGAAGATTTCTACTGAGTTCTGACAACACAGACATCTTTAAGGAAGAGACTTTTGCTCATTAGTGTCAAACTGTTATAGGCAGAAAGCTCCCCATGTGTCAAATGAAAGATGTTTGAGCCACCCTAGTTAAAAGAAAGGCTGGTGAGAATAGGGAGAAGTCTCAAATTCTTGTTATGTTTCATACTTAAATTCTTTTCAGGAAATGAATGACTACTACACACATATTGTCATGTGTGCCTGCCTGCAAGAGGAGAAAGAGGTGAGAAAAGTTTCCTCCTCATTGCCTTCCTCATGGAGCCCCCAGCCCCAGAAAAGATTCTGCAGAAGGACTAGTGACAGACTGAGGTTAACTCCTTTGAGGAGGCTCTGGGGATAGACCTACTGTCTTCAGGCCTTTTCCTGATGAAGCTGCCAACAGCTATGCCAAATTCAATAATGGTTTTGCAATATGGATAAGTATTTTTCAGCCTCATGACTACAGTTTGCACACTTCTTGGCATGGAAAAGGTCATGTAAATACACATGGAAGCAAAATAGGCATTTTTAAGGGAACAAGGTTTCTTCAGCTACCCTTGGATATGTATAGAAAATGACACATACAAACATATTAGTCAAAAATACATGCCTTTGAACAAGAGAGATGTTTAGAGGTCATGAATTCAAGCTTAGACTTAGTATTCACGAGCTGATATTAATTTGCTATGGGAATATGTTGATGGTAGTTTTCAGGAAGGGCATTTGGACGTCCCTTACCAGCCAGAATAAACTGAAATAGCTACTGTTATTAAAGTAATTTAATTTAGCTGTTGTATGAGTGAAATTTCACACTGACACATGAAAAGCATAGATAAATCCTCCTAAAATAAAACTGATTTTCCTGACAGATGCCTGTGTTTCACAACAGTAGCCATGATGCAACTATGGAAACTAACTGAAAAAGGCCTTGAAGAAAATGTTCACTATAGGTTGGATAAAATGAGTCAGATAATATATTTTGATTAGTAATTTCCTCCCATGTTTGATACTATTCTTGACAAGTAGGCAACAGCACAAAGAAGAAGGAAACAAGTGTGTCTACATGTTCTCAACATGAAATTAACTTAATTATTGTAACAAGAAGGTTTAAGTTATGCATTTGGGCAAAGCTTTAGAGCAAATAAAGAAATAATTGGATGTATTGCTTAAGAGCAACCTATAGTTCTTATAGCTGCATTTTAAGTACAAGTAAAAAAGACACACCTATGGGTATGAAACTGTGATTCTGGGTCATATAGCAGCCTCATTTTCCATTTATTTATGTGATGCAAAACACAGTGATTACAAGTCTAAGCTTTCTTGAAGAGCAAGAGCAAAATAAGACTGTCCTTCAGGAAGTCACATGACTACCAGGACAAGAAGCCTCCACATGATGGAACCTGGAGTGTAACGAGTGTGAAGAACAGATTAAAGATGAATCACACATAATGTTTGCAACATTGCTAAAGCTGTCTGGCACAGCACATTTGAAGACCATTCTTTTCAAAAGCTTTTAAACTAAATCAACATTTAGCACTTAATCTTTCCATTTCACTTAGCTGTGGAAAGTAAGGCACCTAATTAATTACCACTAAAGGCAACAGAGGGAGGTAAACGCTTGCAGATTACCTTGTTTTAAGAGGACTGTTTACGCTAGGTGGTTACCATGGATCTCCACAGAATATGAGGGCAGTCAGCTAATACCAGGTATCTCTTCAGCAGCTGTGATTGAACAAACAGAACCCCTTACAGAGATTGCGACATACTTGCACTTTTTCATATGAAAACACATTTAGGATACCTGTAAGGTATCCCTGAAGATCTCTGAATGCTGCTTTTAAGACCTATGACTAGATCTTAAATTGAAGGTGTGTGATGGGCTTTGGATGCTTGAGGAGTCTACCATGGGTGTCTGAAGTTTCACCATTACTGTCCCTTCCTAAGATCTGCTTAAAAAAGCATTTACCTTATACTGCTCTCCCTTGTCCCTCAAGAAACACCATATGCTCAGGGCATCCTGTTTAACTGCATCCTCACATTCAATCAGGGGAAAGAATGTCCCTTTTCCGGTGATTGCAGTTACTACATAGAAACTTGTTAAATTAAGTGAGAACATTTCTTTCAACTTCACTCAGAACTACTGACAGATGAGACAGATTAAATGCTAAAACAAGGATGAAACATTTAATCAATCACAAAGTAGTTTTCTGCGAAGCAGGGAGAAGGTAGAAGAGGTGACTACATTTTGTAACCATGATGCATTTGTGTTTTTATAACACCCTTCAGCCAACCATTTTACAGAACTTCCTGGCAACTTTCAGAAAGCTTTTAGAATACAAAAGAAGCATTGAAGTCAAAGAAAAATAATCCTTTTCTTTCCTTTTCATCCTCTAATATAATATTTGTTATTTTCTAACCCAGACACATGAGAGGCAGCACTAATTAATTATTTGGTAGAAATGAAATTCAGTTTTAAATTAAATGAAGCAAAAAACCTTCAGGAAAGAATAATCTTCTTGGAATATATGTCACAGACTGTAGCTAGCAAAATAAAATTAATATCAGTGTCACTGGTGAAAGAACAACAATTGAATTTCTTCAGAAGTTAATCAAAAATGAGATCTCACCAACCTACATTCTGCTTAGATTTGGATTTATATATGCAAAATCCACTCATTATTTGAAGCAGTGGACTAGTCTACCTACTTGCGAGGGCAATTTTTTTCTTTACATATCTACCTTACTAAGGCTTCTTCTTACCTTGAAATCCCTTGAGAATATCTGCACACACCACCCAGTGTTCATAGAGAGACCTTCTCTGCTAAGAGAAGGATATTCATCACAACCCATACTTGGGGCAAAAAGCACAGGAGCTTCATATACATTCCTAGAAATACCCAAAAAGTTTAGATCTGTCAGGACTACTGCTAATTTCACTTAACGTAGTGGTGATATCTGCCTTGGATGTAATCATTTTTTGGTTAAGAAATTTATTCACAAGAAAGTTCATTTAGTCAGTTTTGTAGTGGACAAGTACTCAAAAGACACAGGTCAGCTGGAAGCTGAGTTAAGCTTACTATAAATCATTGTTCAGTCCTGACTTACTTATTACTTTTCAGGGGGACAAAATATGAGCTGGGCAGCCTGAACACCTGAATGTAGAATTTCATTAGTTTGTAGACTCTTGTGCAAAAAATCAGAAAGCCATATCATGCCTTTTCCATTCTAAGCAAAAAATTAAGTATACTGTATCCCAAATGGTTGCAGGCATTTGACATAAAGTATTGGTTCCCTATAGTCTCAATGGATGTAACAGAAATACTTTTTAAGTAGACTGAATAATTTTATGGACCCAATCATGTTTCTCTGTAGTCAATGCATAGAAAGAAATAGAGAGAAAAAACATGCAAACACCTAAATTAATCTCATACTCCCTTCTGCCCATTCCTCCAGATACCTGCACTTTAAGACAATCATAGAATCATGCCATCATAGACTGGTTTTGGTTGGAAGGAACCCTTAAAGCTCATTTAGTCCAACCCCCCTGCACTTAGTGGGGACATTTTAAACTAGATCATGTTACTCAGAGCCCCGTTCAATCTGACCTTGAATGTTTCCACAGATGGGGCATCCACAACCTCTCTGGGCAAACTGTTCCAGTGTTTCACACATCTCCATGTAAAAAATTCTTCCTTATATCTAAATCTACCCTCTTTTAGCCCAAAGCCATTACCCCTTGTCCTATCAAAACAGGGCCTGCTAAAGCCTCTGTCTCCCAGATTTCTTATGAGCCCCCTTTAACTAATGAAAGGCTCCCTTAGGATCTCCCTGGAGACTTCTCCAGGCTGAGCAGCCCCAGTTCACAGCCTTTCCTCACAGGAGAGGGGCTCCAGCCCTTGACCATCTTCATGGCCCTTCTCTAGACATACTCCAATGTGCCCATGTCATTCCTTTGCTTAGGACACCAGAACTGGACACACTACTCCAGTAAGAGACCCACAAGAGAGAAGTAGAGGGGCAGAATCACCTCCCTTCACTGGCTGGTCACATTTCTTTTGATTCAACCCTGGACACATTAGGCTTTCTCAGCTGCAAGCATATATTGCCAGATCATGTCTAGCTTTTGATATGTCAGCAGCCTCAAGTCCTTCTTGGCAGGGCTGCTCTCAATCTCTTCATCCCCCAGCCTGTACTGATGCCTGGAGTTGAATTGCTCTGTGCTTATCATGACACTACATGTCCAAGTTTTTTTTTTACACATTCATCCAAATACCGAAAGCAGCAATATGTTTTTTGTTTTCTGTTGGGGAATATGGAAATATAATCCGTACTATTCTATAGCTTTGTTTATCTCCTTTTGCTAAGTCACCACCTTCCTGCCCAGTAATCATTCTAAATGTGCTGATTATCTTAATCAGCCAGAACCCATCCTCGTCACACTGTATGGACACTGAGAGGTTGTGCCTGTAAGCTCACCTGAGGAGAAAGAATGGGAAGCTGGAGAGAAGGAGGGATAAAAGCACCTTTTCTCTCTGTCCTGTGATGAGTTGAGGGACAACTGCAAAAGAAGTTCAACCTAGACCAGCCAGATCAGGGCTGGAGGATGGACAAATGGGGCCCAAGCCCAGGGCAGGGACTCTGGCCAGACATAATGGGGACAGACTGCTTTGGTGTTTGAGTGACCCATGGATGTGTGTGTTGCAGTGAAGTCTGCCTGGAAACCCCTGCCCTGGTGGTCTCAAGAGAAGGAAGAGCACTTGCTGATGGTGGTGGTGATGTTTGTGTAAGTGCTGTTGGTGTTTGTGTGGGTGCCAGGAACAGCACTGCTTTCCGTACTGATCTCTGCAGCCAGATGTGTGATGTATGTGTGTGTATCTGCCCAGGACAGGAGAATTCCCCTGAGACTAAATATTCATGAGATGTGGCTTCCTTTATCATCTTCTCTGGGCTGTGGCTCCACTGATGGGATTCCTGCAATTTCCTCGATTGTAATTGGAGATCTCTGGTTCCTCTTAAGAACATTGGCAGTCCACCACTGATAAATGTTTATTGTAAATATGTTATACTGACATACACCAAGATTTCCACCTGGACACAGAAAAAAAAATCTTACTTGAGTTTCATTTTATTAGGTCACCAATTTTAACCTCATTTATATGTTTGTACCATTGGGAAAATTACCTGGAACAGTGCTTATCTGTGAAGAATCAGTTACTTAAACTACTGAAAGATAAAATTTATTTGTCTTATCAGCTCTGGCCACATTTCACATTCTCAGTGGTATGCGGTTTGACAAAGAGCTGCAGAAAGGGTGGATAATGTGAATATTTACTTCCATCGGACCATTGCAGTAGTCTGGAAACCCATTTGCATTAATTGTCTTGGTTTGTTGATTTTATTTTAATGCATCATGCCTGTTATGTAATAAATATATATCTAAATATCATGGCTTAACTAACATGATTTATAAGTTGCTCGCTCTTCCATGATTTGGATTTGATCAGTTAGAATTATTGCCTTGGGGGGTCTTTTTATAATGTAGACATAATTTTAGCAAAGAAGGAATTTAAAATATTCTTATAACTGAATATACTTGAATTCTAAGTTTTTCACCAATTTCAAAAAAGGTCAGCTTCATTGTGCCCATACAAAGAAATATCACAAGAATTTTCAATTTAGTGACACGGAAACTGCAATTTTTGTTAGGTCTACAAACAGGAATCAGGAAGAGATCTACACAAATGCAGCTTTCCAACCACTATTTGAAAATCACCTACAAACAGGCATGAGTGGAAATCACAGAATCTTGAAATGATTAGGGCTAAAAGGGACCTTAAAAGTCATGGGCTGGGATGCCTCTCACTGAACCAGGGTGCACAAAGTCCCATCCACCCTGGCCTTGAATACTTCCAGGGATGGAACAGCCACAACTTCCCTGAGCAAACTGTTCCAGTACCTCACCACTTTCAAGAATTTCTTCCTAATATCTAAATGGACCCTCTTTCAGTTTAAAGCCATTGCCCTTGTCCTCTCACTACAGGCCTACAGGCCCTTGGAAAAAGATGCTTTCCAGCCTTCTTATAGGCCCACTTCAGGCACCAGAAGGCTGTTTCAAGGTATTCCTGAAGCCCATTCAACCAACTCTCTCATCCTGTCTTTGTAAGAGAGTTGCTCCAGCCCTCTGACAATCTTTATGGCCCTCCTCCAGACTTGCTCCAACAGGTCACATGAGCAAAAGGAATAAATGACTAGACAATTAATTTCCATTTTTGTCAGTGTCCTTAGCACCTAATATTCTGGAAACCTAGAAAGAAAACACTAAACCTTATCAAGACATGATCAATCCTATCAAGACATGTTATGGTCTAGAAACTCCTGCTATATGCTGTTAACAGAATGCATATAAATTGAGCTACTTTAAACTGAAATCTCAGGCACTCTGTGTACTCTTGTGTACAAATTTTACCCAAAGTCATCTATAGCTCTCAAGGAGAATTAAAATGCTTAGTGAAACTTCAGTAGTACAGAATCTGTGAGGACTAAGGCTAAGGTAGGTATGCATAAACTCCATTAGTCTGAGATTGATTAGCACTGTCAGTGACATAGGAATGCCAGTAACAAGCATGAGGAATTTTCAAGACTTTTCATACTGATAAAGAAATGACTGTTGGCAAGAAATTTTGTCAACAAAATCCTAGAAATAGAGGAATGATACATAAAATGGTAAGACAACTACCTTAGTTTGAAAGCACAGGCAGTGGAAAGGAAGGAAATCAGCCAATTTGTGGATGGAGTAGCCCACAGCTAAAGAAAAAATATCAGGGAAACTTAACACATGAAGCTCTCTGGAGTTTCCTCAATGTGTATCATTGATCCCTTAATTATTTCTGAGCTATTCAACTGGTCATGCATTAAGAAAATATGCTGCTGTCCATATGTATGGTTTCAATAACAGTAGATTTGGGTATAGCTACAAAAATTTTATTAGGAAAGAAAAGTACTTTCTAACATTTTAAATTTGAAATTAATCTATATAGGTGTCTGAAAATGCAGATAAGGGCTATTAGCATATTCAGAAATACTTATCACTAATATCCACTGATTCCAGAAATCTCTGCATTGGCACATGTTATTACTGCAGAGATTTTGCCATTTCAAGACATACAGAGGACAGAGAGATGTTGTTGTTCTAGTAACAGAGAAGTAGTTTATAAAAGAATACTTAAGAGTCAAAGCAGACAAATTAATTTCCCATACCAACTTATAACACAAAATATCTGTCACAGCCAGAAATATCACCACAGTATCTCCACCTGACCAAGACAGCATCAGATGCATTGCTGTGACATGCTCAGATAGGCCTAAAAAGTTGCAAATCTAGAAGGTAGGATATGTGGGATTGCTCCAGTATATAATTATAAGACATAGCTTCACACACAATTCTGAGACTATATTTTTGGATACTGTAAATATAGCAGCTAGGCTGAGAAGACAGCCAAAGACAAGCAATACCATTGCCCACAAGTTCTAAAAGAAATCAATTCATGCCACATGTAACCATGCAGTTAAAACTGTCTCAGTATCAAGCATAGAAAAGAGTAAACATGATGAAAAAAATTTTTAAATTACTCTGGTAACCCCAGTGAATTAAATCTGAAACTGTACCAAGCTAATTATTAGAAAGTATAATAAACCATAGAATTAAAAAGTTGATACTTGGATAAAAATATCTTGTGGAAGAATCAAAGCTTTGTAAAGAGAAGCCATACCTCACAAATAAATGGTAGAAAAATCTAACTGGTATAATCCTCCAGGCTCCTCAGAAAGCACTCAAGCAGAGTTGTCCACCAAATCCAGCTACAGGCAGTAAGCTGTTGTGAAGTAAGAGGGAAGTCCCCACAGAGATAAAGATCTCTTTCAAAGCTATAAAACCAAAGTAAGGCAAAAGTAAGAATTTTTTTTTTTTTCCTTCAGAGGAAGGAGGGAAACAACAGGATCCTCTAGATGTCTCTGTGAAGCTTTGTACTTCAACATGCTCAAGAATGATCTGGAAAATGAAAATGCTTAAATGATTTGGTTTTCTAATGCCTGTAAGTTATTCAGAGCTATAGCTGCAAAAGTATAGTGGGTGGGGTTGGGGAAATAGCAAAAGAAACTCAAGAAAGTGAGCAATAACAAATGAAAATCAGGCTAGATAAATTAAACAAATACACAAAGTGAAAAACAACTTTACCTTTATATTTTCATTAGTGGATTCAGAATTACCTATCATGACTTGAGAATAGTATCCTGGTGTTTTCTTGCAAAAACCTGATCTCAGCTGAGAGCAAAGCCTCTACCAAAAAAAAAAAAAAATAGAAACAGAAAATAATACAGGGCAGCTTATTATAAATCCAAGGTACGTCCACAGCACGAATATACTGTGTTGCTTTGGTGTCTCTCTACTCTTCTATTCATAATGGCTAGAACACAGAGAAGGTTGAAAAAGACATTGAAGGATGGAGAATGAGATGTGAAACTGCTGCTGCAGGTGTTTTAATCCAAACTCTGTCTTTCTTTTCAAAGAATTTTGCTTTATAGAGAGGCCTATGTTCTACATATGCCTAAGTTTTATCCTGGCAACCTGAGTACCAACAGATCTGCTCTTGGTCCAACAGAACTGCTGCATGAAGCAAGCCAAGCTGTGAGTGCTCCTGAGCTCCACATGAGCTGCAGTCAGGCTTCTGCAGGCTTTGCCAAATGCTGTGGGTACTCAGAGAGTATATGCACCAGGCTGAGGTCTTGAATCGGGGGGAAGGTGTAGCTTCCACTAATTCTCCCCATAGACTCCTCCCTCTACAGGCCATGAAGAGATGTAAATGTTCATCAGTCATCGCTCAGAGGAATGAGTATGCGTGGGTTACTCCACTCTCTCAAATTAGCTACATATAAAAAAGCATAATATTAATATTGTACCAAACACAACCTAAAGCTACCAGCTCAGCACAAAGCTACCAGCCCAACACCACAGCTCCCAAACTTTCCTGTGTGTCTTTTGATAGTGGGAATAAGTATCTAAACTAATTTTTTTTTTCAAATTGCATAATTTAACAGCAGGTGGCGCTGACACATCAAAACTTGTGCAATCATTTCCTGTTCAGGCTGAACCAGATTTTACTCCTAGATAATGGCACTGAAAAGTGTGACAAGCAACATTGCACATTATAATTAAATATAATTTCCTAAATATTCTTTTTCATTTCTGATCAACCATTTGAATCTTGCAATGTTTTAATCTTTTGATTTGAGCTATTACATTTGCCAATACATTTGCAATGATCCCCATTTTTTTTTCTGTTTAGCCATCCTTGCAGCTCTACATTCCCAGAAGAAAAAAGCTGAAGCATACAGAACTATTTCTTCCAAAACTGCTTAGCTAATGAGACACAAGACTGAAATTTCCTCTCTTTTCACATACAGTACAATGTATGAAAGCTGTAATGACACAGAAAAATCAACTTTGACTGTTTCTTGAAAGCAAAAGCTTTTTACTGAAAGATTTACCAAATGGCTGGAAGTACTCAAGCGTTTCATGAAGGAGGAGCAGGAGCAGTCTGGCTATTCTGAAACATCAAATATCTACAGTCATAACAGTTCTATATAGAAGTATCATCTGTAACCACCTCTGGAAAAGGCCCCAAATCACACACTTCATGTTTGAGATCTACAACATATATTTTACTTTGTATTATGATGAAAAAATGAGATTATTGACTAATATAATGGAAATTATGGAGCCAAGACAGAAAACAGAAAAATAATATCAGACTTTTAAAAGAATCATACTACTTGAAGTAGGGATTTGTAATACATGGGTAATTATCTATAACAGAGTGAGAGAGAATTTCATCCCAGAGGAAAATTTGACATACAAATAATATTTTTGGCCTGCACTGGAAAAATATAGAATATTAAAACAAAAATTCAAAATTTTAAACACTGCAAGAGTCTTATAGAAATATTTTAATCTGCTATTAAAATTATGTTATTAATATGTATTTGAGTTGTAACTGAAAAGTCAAGTTTGTGACATTTTGGCTCTTTGGTATAATATCTTATAGTTATATCATACACATCACACTACAAAAGAAAAGGCCAGATCCAACCTCAACCTTGATCTGGGTCCCTGTGCAGCAAATAAAATGTGAGACATTCCTCCACCATTGCTAGATGTCTCCGAAATAGATCTAGGTCTCTCCAGCAGCATCTGTGTGTTCACTATCCTGCTTCTCCTGGAATGCAGAACATGGAATGAAGTGCAACAAACAGAAGCTGAGCAGGCGGGCTGCACCACATGACTTCCAGAGGTGTCTTCCAACTTCAATCACTGTGATTCTGTCATCCCAAATCCTTTCTAATCAGAATTTGCTAAATGAAATTACCAAATAGTAGTGGCTTCCATATAACAGTAGGTAAATTTTTGTGCCCTTTTCGAGGGGTTCAATTAGATCAATTTCCCCAGGCTCTCTCTGGTGTTAATGTGTTGTCCCTGCCCCCATCTGCTGTAAGAAATCTATGGAGATGCTGTTCAAGCCAGCTGTGAGGGTGTGAGGATGTGAAATTCTTGTCTGTTACTTCACTTCTGGGCTATTCAGGATCCCATATGAATATACTGCCCATGGAAAAAGCCATAGAGGCAAAATTCTCCCTTTTTGTAGGATGTGGACTGAACATGCCATTAGCAGTGCACGTACCATTGCACAAGTGGTGCACAAGCAGATCTTCATTGGATCTCCCGGGGAAGGCCATATAACCTCACGAACACTGCTGAGACCTGTTCTTCAAATTCTTTAAGTGAGGGTCAGCTCTCTTTCTAGTGCTTTCAAAATTTGGTTTTTGCACCAAAACTCCTCTCAGAAGTAGGAAGTTAAGGAGTACATAGAAAACCCAAGAAAGCAAGCAACCCAAGGGCATCAATCTGTAAAGCTAGGTCCCTTAAAGGAGGGGTTCATGTAGTTTCAGGAGATTGATGTTCTAAGCTATTCTGCTGCCATATAAGATTGAACCAAAATAAAAAGTAACCAATTGTACAATTTAAATTTAAGCTAAATTAAATTCAAGCCCATGTTGTTTTAAATTCCTCAAAGGGCATGTAAACTGTTGGGTGGAAGAGCAGAAACAAGTATTTGCTATCAGCAAGACCTTTCCTTCAGGTAAGTTAGCAAGCCAACTTCCAAACTCATAAAAGTATTATCTCAAGACAAAGAAGTTTATACTACTTTATTTCATCTTATTCCAATTTATTCCAACCAATAATCTGGCCCAGTACCTTTAAACTTGCTCATACAACTTTGTCTCCCAATTATATTTCAGTGCTAATTACAGCATAGCTGTCTAGTTAGGTGGTGTATTTAACATGTTAGCCCATTTTTCTCTTTGACAACTTTGGAAAGTACAGTAATGTTCTTCCTCTCTTCTGTGCTCCAAAGTGTGTACTGTTGTGGTGCTGGTATTCTGTACCACACCACGATGCTAAAACTACTAATCTTGCAATATATGAGAGCGAGCCTTTGGGATTTTATTTCCACCAATATATTTTACATACTTCTTTAGTGCAATCAAGAATCACTGAGATCTTCAGGATGATAAACAGAAGATATAAGCCAGGAAAAATGATTATTTTCTTTTAAGTCTTCTGGTGTACTGTATTTTAAGAATTCATTCTTCTTTCACTAGGTGAAGACGATAAAGCAAAAAAGAAAAAAAGCCCAAAAAGAGCTGGAAAGGAATTGCTTCACAGTAAAATTTGCTTCAAAGTAAAATTTTATTTCAAGGAAATCCTTTGGATAGGGTAAAATTAATAATTTGCTTTAGATAAGACTTTTTTGAGGCTTGGTTTCCTATATATGAAATTTTACTCATTCATATAAAGTATTTAAATTCTTTTACTAAAGATATTTTTGGCTTGATTCACTTTTTTAAGTGCAAGTGACATTTGATATTTCTAAGGGTACCTGACATTTCTGCTTAGAACTAGCAGATGTGAGGCCAAACATGTAAAATATCTGTGCTGCCTCAAGGAAACAAGTGGAGGCCAAGCAGAAGCCTGTCTGTATATGTTGGGTAGTCTGAGATGCACGCAGGCAAGTAACACCATGGGAAGATGCAGCTGAGCTGAATATGTAAGCTGCAGGAAAACAACAGGGAAGAATAATTTTAGAATGATCCTTCTCCTGTCTATCCAGAACACAAACATTCATCTCGACAATTTAAAACTGATTTAGAAAACAGGAAGGGAGGCACACTTTTTAAAAGTAATATAAATTATCATTAGCCACAGCCAGAGACAAAATTTGCTATAAACCACATTTTTAAAAATGAATTGCCTTAGATTTAGTTAATGACACGCATTCTAGACTCTCCAGCCTGGCAGCTAGAACTTAGCCATGAAAAGGGAATTGTTGTGAAACAAGTAAGAAGCAGAGATTTCCCTCACACAGAGGTAAGCATAAGTGGCCTGGCAGTCATGTTGCTGAAGTAGCTCGAAGCAGTCAGTTTTGATGAACAAATTGAACCCTGAGTCACTGGAATTACTCTGGAAGTCATTAAAACCTCAGAAAAAGGGAGCCTATGTTATTAAACCTGATGATCTCAGGATAAAAATTTAGGAAGGGTGGTGCCTGTTTAGTCTGGAGAAGACTGAGGGGATCTCGTTAGTACACATAAATACCTCAAAGGCAGGTGTCAAGAGGGTGGCACCAGACTCTTTTATGGTGCCTAGCAACAGAATGAGGAGCGATGGCCATAAAATAAAACACAAGAAGTTTCAGCCCAACAAGAGTAAGAACTTCTTTACGCTGAGGGTGGCAGAGCACCAGAACAAGCTGTCCAGGGAGGTCATGGAATCTCCCTCTGAGGAGACATTCAAAACCCACCTGAACATGTTTTGTGCAACCTGCTCTGGGAGACCTTGTCTTGGCATGGGAGTGGGACTGGACGATCTCCAAAGGTCTCTTCCAACCTTAGCAATTCTGTGATTCTGTGAAAGGAAGGTAAGGCAAGGCAAGACAAGGGTAGAAAAGAGTATGAAAGATGACACTGGGAAGGGGACACAAAACTGACATAAAGTGCAGCCACTGGCTGGTTTTAAATTTTTCATGCAAAGGGGCATTCAAGTGAAAATAAAAATTAAACTTGAAACACAATACTTGTTCCAAAAATCAGAGATATCTAGTTAAAATTTTTTAATTAGATTAGAACAAGTTTTTAGTTTGATAAGTAGAATTTAAAGCAAACAAAATTTAGTCAAGATCACTGAAGTTGTTTTGTGGCAAGCAATGGTAATGTACAGAGAATGAAAATTCACAGTATCTATGAATTCACAGAAAATTCATAGCTTAGTAGCCTTAGCTCAATATTCCTCCCATTTACTTTTAAAATAGTTTTACTCATTAAGCAAAATATTATTCCTACTATAAATGATCACGTAAAACACTAACAAAGGCACATAAATTTAACTATGCTTCCAAAGACAAATCAAAATGGATTATTTTGCAGAATCACATCCCAAATATTTATCAAACACACAGCCTCTTTTATTAGGATTATAGATGTTCAATTAAAGAAAAGCATACATGTGTGCTTGACTTCAAATAAACTCAGTTTATTTGCACATTAAAGTTACACATTTTCTTCTTGGTGACAAGTTTTACAGCGTTCTTAGATGACAGCGCTTTTGTGAGGAACTATTCCACTGAGTCAGAAGCTGAGAACTATCAAGCACAGCAGCAGAGGGCCAATGGAAGTCAAACTAGAGTGGAAAGGAAAGAAATTACTGAAACAAAACAGTTGTATAGGAAAGAGAATGGGAAAACATGATCATGAACCTTTCAGGCTTTCTACCATTCCATTTAGGCAAAGTCTTGGTACAACACAAACACGGTTACAGAAAAGAAGTTTGCATATTATAACAGAATACTCTCATTCTTCTGGATTCTAATTCCTTTTCATTTGTCAATATGACTGTATTTATGCTTACTTATTTATGCAATTTTTTGCTTACTCAAGGTTATTTGTGTTTTTATTGACACAAGGTTATTACTGCTATAATATACATTATTAATATTGGTTTGATGTACGGTAGTAGTGTCTAGAGGGGAATTGAACTGTATTTGTTCCCAGCTAAGCTTAGAACCAGGCTGTACTCTAAATACAAACCTTAGTTCAAGACACAGAAGCAAAAGACCAAGGGAAGTAGAGAGGATTTCCTCTCCAAAGTAGAGAAGAATTAGTCAGTGATGCAAAATTCCTTCAGAAACTGTCTGTGGAATACAAAAGCTGAGTATTTAGCTACTTAGAACTTTGAATTAGTCTGTCTGTGAATTCATTATTAGCACTACATAAGGAGACTTCCAGCAGTCTGATAAATTATGAATTCTTTCTTATTTGTGAACACTATATGCTTGATCCAAGCTATACAAAGTCTCATGCAGCCTAAGAAAAGGAATTAAGTAGATCAGCACACCCATCATCACCCCTAGGAAAATCTGTCTGACAACAATGAAAGGCTTACAAAACTCAGAGACATTAAACAGATTTTTTTGACAGGCTCATACCCATAAACATACACCTACTGACATCTATAAAAACACTGCCTGTTGGAGTTTTAATAAGTGAATAACAAAGATATTTACACTACACAACTGTAATTGAAATATCATGAGTGAGGGGAATCAACTAACATATCTCGTTTTATGATATCTAGTTTTATGCATGTTTGAGGGGATTACTTTCACATGTTTCCTTATACTTCATTGTTTTTCTTCTTAAACAACAAAATGAAGAAGTTACTAATGCTGTGTGGGAATTGACTGTCAGATGATTTATCCTGACAGTAAAGCCTACAATAAAGAAGGTGGGTTTTAGCTATTGAACAGAAATTACCATGATTACTTATTACTGTGCAGATGTAGTAAGAAGTGACTGGATTCTAAATAATCTTCTCCTTAAAAAAAAAAAAGTGCTGGCTTTGGCTGTGGTGGAGTTAACTTTCTTCACTGTTGGTGTGGGGCTGTATTTTGGATTTGTGTTGAACACAAGGTGATAATACAGAGGTGGTTTTTTATTACTGAGCAGGGTTTACACAGAGCCAAGGCCTTTTCTGATTTTTGTACTGACAAACTGGTAAGGAAGTTGTGGGTGCACAGGAGGTGAGGAGGAGGCACAGCCAGGACAGGTGACCCAGACTGAGCAAAGGGATATTCCACACCATGTGATATGTTCAGTATATAAAGGTAGGAGAAGAAAGAGTAAGGGAGGAATGTTCGGAGTGATGGGCTTTTCCTTCTCAACTCACCATTACTGAGATGGAATCCTGCTCTCCTGGAGATGGCTGAGCACCTGCCTGCCCCTGGAAAGGGGGCATTAATTAATTCCCTCTTTTGCTTTGCTTGTGTGAGTGGCTTTTGCTTTCCCCATTAAATTGTCTGTATCACAATCTCTGAGTTTTCCATCTTTTACTCTTCCAAGTGTCTCCCTGATGCTGCTGGTGGGGAAGTGAGCCAGTGGCTTAGTGGGACTTGGCTACTAGCTGGGGTTAAACCACAACAATTACAAAACATCATTAGTTCCTACACCCACAGTCAAGTCTGCTTGACATAAGAACTGTTCCAGTGAGTGTTCAGATCACATTGTTGGAGTAGTTGAAAAGCCTGGAAAATTTAGTCTGACTAATTAATGAGATACTATTTATGCAAATGTGACAGGCTGAAATTGAGGAATAAAGACTGTTTCTATCCATGAAAATTTTCTCCAAATTGCATTCCAAAAGCTCTCCAGAGGACACAGAGCCCTTGTACAGTACAAATAAACTCCAATGCATGAGCTGAGAAGTCAACAAACACACTTTCCCTTCCATGCACCCAGAAGCAGAAAGGAATATCTCCTGCGCAAAGTTCAGCACTTTTTCATGCAGTTCTGTAGGACCCAGATCCCTCTAAATGTTCAGTCACCTGGAAGCATGAAGTGTTCTGGGGAAGTACAGCTTAATTGCACATGGCAGCAATTAACTGCAATTAATCATAATGGTACTTACCTATTTCACAGTAATGTTGTGAGGACTAACCAAAGGCTGCATTTCTAAAATTATTTGTGACATGCAGAACCAATTATGTTATGTCAAAAATACAAAGCATTTTCTAAATGCTAAATGGTTTCTAAATTTATCTAAACAAGTGTATGATACTTGTTAATAAATTTACAATTATAAATAATAAAATATAATAAATGCTTTTGTGTGTAAGAACTAATAACTATACTTATATAAGTAGTAGAGCATTTTTTTCACCAAAAAATAATTAAAATAGTAAAAAACTCTAAGGTCAGATTCATCTGACAAACCATAGACATCTACAGTGTTAAAAATTTATCTGAACTGTTGTCTAGCCTTCCCTTTCCATCAAGGGAGACAAATGGACCTTGGTGAGGTGTGATTCATCCCATCCTAAAGCAGATGAGTGTACAACAAATAATCAATTGCTTCTTTGAATCTTCTATTTCTCTTCTTTGACTGAAGAGGCTAAAGGAGGCTGGCAGGGCAAGGAAATGTCTGCTTCTCATAGGCAGACAAAGTTGGTCAATTATGCAGTCAGTCACACAGGAAGTCAATTTACACATAATCACCACTTAACCACAATTCCTCTTACAAAAATAATTAATCTAGCTAAAGGATACATGTGAGGTCGATTTACCAAAATTAATTTTGTAAATTTAAGGCTTTTAAGATAATTTGGATGACTGAAAAGGTAGTGAACAGTCATCTTACACACTAGGTCAAGTATGGGGTTTTGCATTATTAGCTGAAAGGAAATTATTCAATACATAAAATGTAAACTGAAGGATTGTGGAGAAAAAAATACCAGTCAAATTCAGTAGAGATGAAGTTGCCTGAACACGTTTCTCTTTTGCACTGAATGAAATTATCTCAAGTTATTTCCATGATGATGTTTCCCTCTGTATGAAGACATGCCTGCACTGGCTTTTCTGTTTGTTTTCAGATACTGACCTATTCTGCCTGTTCAGTGGTGCAAATTAAATTGCTAATTACACAGACAGATGGAGTGGATGCTTTTCCATTAGTACAGATGTGGAGGTTGGTGGGCCAACAGAGAAAGAATCCACAACACACCCCTGGAGGGAAAACCCCTCAAGTGATAACCACCGTTGTTAGGGTTAGGAAAAAGGCTTCTCCCAGCATGCTGTGACATGCAGATTCAATGTATCCCATTGGCCCGTCTCCCGCACACCACCCCTGTGCCCTCATCCCATCGGCCCTGGTGTTCTGCCCTGCCCCTCGAAATCCATATATAAACCCCTGCTTTCCGTGCCTGACAGGGTTTTTGGGTCTGGATCCCTTTCAGGAAGAAGCTAAATAAAGGCTCTCCTTGGAACCCCACACGAAGATCCCATCTCTCCTTCTGCATCACCAGAACATCAAAGAGCTGAAATCACCCGTCAGGAGCACAGACGTGCCTGTGTCCCTGAGGCGTCTTCTTCGAGATGCTTCTTTGGGAAGATTGCGACACTCTGAATGCCACCCACTGCAACATACACATATAAGTTATTATAATAAAAAATTTTATGAATGACTCAATATTTGAAAGTTGCCTGAGGTTGATAACTTGATTATGTTATACAAATTCTTTAAAATGTCTAGTTTTGTCTAAAACAAATTGCTTAGAGATTGCTACTAATTTATGTCACAGGTGGGAGTGGAAGCTTCAGACAAAGTTTATTAGAGAAGCCCTTCTGCTGAGTCATGGGGTGCAGAAATGACTCCTGGCTTTCTAAACTCCTTCTCAATCTTAGCTCCAGACTTTATCAACACTTTAAGTAACTTTGTCCCACAGGATTAATGATGGCAAACCAGATTTATTTTGATAAAATTATTTATTATGCCATATGACAAGGCAAAAATCTAAATTAGAATTACTTGCTTTGCAGTCTAAAAGCTAAAACTAATAGTTATGTAAGGTATTGGATATGGTAGTGCACTATATCAGAGCAATTATATTAAAGCAACTATACTAAAGCTAGCAAAAAGAAACAATTATTAAGTAGAGACTGATGTAATTCACCATATCAGTGCTCATGGTCATATCTCTTTCACTCAGTATCCTGGGGAAACAATCTCTACCCAAGGGAGGAATCTACATACACTCCAAGGAGGAATATGTTACCTAACTGTATGAGAGGGGACTGGACCCATAGAGTGTGAAGCAGTTGACTGCCAGCCACATGTCTCCAGTTGCGTCCTTATCAGGATGCTAATTTTGGTGTTGGTGAGCAGACTGGTTTTGAGCATAATTCAACACCAAAATCAGCACATGACAGCCCCTCTCAGTCTAATAGTGAGAGCCTTTCAAATAGGGCATTGTCCAAGTAGCTTGACCACATTCCAGGGCAGAGCATCCTGCCACAGTAAGTAATACTTTTATAGGCTGGAATTGATCATATCACTCTTAAAGAAGATATTCTTGCTGTTGGCTGTCATGCTTTCTATACAAGTGGGAAAAATAAAGTTGTTATCCAGTGTGCTACTGGAAGATCATGATCTGGTACATAGTACAATGAATATTCACAGATTTAGAAGCCAGTGTCTTTGAAGCGTAGAGACTTTATTGCCTGAGAGAAGTTTAAATTTTAAAAGATCATTGTCCATCTCTGCTAAAGTGATAATGAGAAAGTAACTAATTAACAGAAATTCCTCCAGAAGCCTTCACTTTTGAGAATCCTCAGAAGAATTCCACTTAAAAAATGGATGTGTGGATGTTTTGTTAACATTAACAACGCCAAGCTATATATGGGAATGTAGCAAGCGTCTATGAGGAAGAGCTGTGAGAATTGATGTTGGTTCGAAACTCCCAGCAGATGGCCCAGCCAGGTTCTTGCACTGACGAAAGGAGCCCAGCAGTCTAGGGTGTGCTGAGGTAAGCACTTGCAACTCAGTATAAAAATAACTCAGGTAATAAGGTGTGAGTGGTCTTGAAGGAAAGCAAGTCTGTGCAGTAAATTAGCACAGGAGAAACTAATGAGGAAACACAAACAGTAAAATGTAATCATTGGAACAGACCACAGGAAAGAATGAATGCAAAATTGATTTAAGAGCTGCATAGTTTACCTGAACTGGTAGCAGAAAGGAACGGACATTTGCCAAATTAAAAGATTTCAGCTGTAAGGTTAAGTAATTTCAAGTTTACTTAAGGAGAAGACCGAAAGCTTTGCTAGTTGGCTGATGGAGCAGTGAGCTTGGATGATGGAGCAGTGAGCTTAGCTGCTGAAAAAACAGTAATTCTAGGCAGGGACAGTACCAAGAACAATACATAGATTGTTGCATGTGTTTAATATTTATTCTGTTTCTGATAATACCAATTTAAATCTCAGATTGATTGATTAAAATTTCATCTTGTGTTGAATGACTTCACTCTCCTTGATCTATTTAAAAATTTGTTTTGAATTAGGCATTATTTTGCATAGTAAATCATTGGAGCTTTTTTCCAGAGTAAAAGCATGGGCCTGTTTAAAGGGAAGTATTTTTCCTCTTGATACATATATGTAATCTTCCTTGGCATTGCTGGGATATGCCTGTTCAGTGATAAGAGGATGGAGTAATAGCTCCTAAAAAATGCATTAGGTAGGTCAACAGTCAGTTCTAATTGCATATCTTTTATTCATCTCAGAGGACTTTGGGGATTTGGAATAATGCAGCTAAAATTAAAATTTGAAAATTCTTATTAATCTCCTTCACCAATCTAGTAAAAGTGAAAGTAACATCCAGCCTAGCATTAGATATAGTGTTCACCAAACTCAATTTTATGTATCGATGCCCATTTCCATCACAGTTTCATCAGAAAATATCAGCGACTTTCTTTCCTATGCAGTTGGTGGATATAAAACTGGCCCTTACTTTGAAAAAAGAACTCCTCAAATGTGTAAGTTGCTTTACAGAACTACCTCCCCAGCTATGCTTTTTTTACTTCCTACCATATTGTAAAAGGCAAGAAAATAAATAGGGTCTGAAAGTGGGTAGTGTTCAGAGATACCAAAAACAGCTTTCTTAACATAGCCCTGATTCCATACTCTCTTAAACTGTTTTTACACAATGTGAACCAAACCGTGTGTCTTCTTCTGATCTGTCTGTTTCGTGCAGCAAGCTCAAAGGAAGTGAGATCTGGCTGGTTTCAGCTGGACCATTTCCACAAGAAAAGCAGAATATCCCTGGGGGGAATAACGCTGTGTTAATAAGCTCTTATTTCACTTGCCAAAGGAAACAGCAAAGAGTTGTCTAGACAATGTCTAGGTTTAATCATTTCTCACCTGTTATTGCAAGGTGACATTACAGCAGCTCTCACACTATATGAAAGAAAGACAGGCCTCAGATACCTTGGTTGTAAAAGAACCACAACTCGTCCTGAAGAGCACTGCTTCACATTAACCAATGGGAAATATTCAACAGAGGATGTCACCAGTACCACTGTCATTTGCAGGACTGACTCTTGATCTACCTGAAGGAAAAGGTGTTTATGACACAGATTATGTCTCATGCCAAATGCAGTTGAATTTAGGGCTCAAAACTTGCATCTTGTACAAAATTTGTCACAAACTGTTATACTGCTAACATTCATTAATTTTAACCCTTGTTATGATTTATTACTCACAAAGCTTGGATCAATATAAAAACTAAATTTATATTATCATAACTAACCACTTCCCCAAAGACTATTGATGGCAGATGTAAGCAAAATCATGAATGGTATTGCCAACATGAGCAGGACACCATTATTCAGCAATCATACCACCAGAACAGAGAACAGTTAAACACAATTCAGTGGTATCTTTCACCATGTGCACAGTTAAATTGTGGAGAACACAAATTATTCCAAACAAGAATTTAGAGCACCATGAAAAGTTATTAAACATGTTAGGCTCCATGCAGCCTCCTGCTTATCAAATCCCTGTGCCACTGAAAACTATGAAGGTGTTCCTGGAGGGAGTTTGCCTAGAAATACCCGACCTATCACATTTCTTCCTAATGCTTTCCCTCTGTTCTCCTACATAAGGACCAAGGGAACCATTTAGATTTTAAGTTCCAAAACAGAATAATATATGAGATCAAACTATTAAAAAATTTGGAAATCCAGTATGTCAGAAATTACAGTAATTAAGAATCAGTTGATTGTGAAGCACTACTTCTGCACAAAGAAAATAGAGCCTATTTGAAAAGATAATGTCAAATGTTTGGACCTGCACATCCTGGCTTTTTTGTGTAGCTGAAAAAAAGTGACTACACAATCGCCATAAAATCATAGTTTTCAATACGAGTAGAGAAAATCAGTAAAACACATTATAAAAGAGGTTTTTGTAACAGCTGGCTCTTTTGCTGAAGTAAATTTTTCAACTCCCACAACAGACATACTGGGTTGCAACTCATATTTCAGCTTTTCATCTTTTTTTTTTTTTTTTACCATGTCTTGAAATAATGAAATCTGTTTTTTTCTGTCAATGATATCACATCAGGGAAATATCAGCAGAAGCATTGGTAAACACAGTAGTTCAGACAGATGTCATTAGCGTTCAGTTGTTTCAGATATTCTGACATGACAAAGCAGTAGTCCCTTTGGTCTGAACCACAGATCTGAACCAGGCAGACATGGTTCTGTCCAACACAACTAATTCCATGAGCCAAACCGCCTTGGAAATGTCTGTGGTTCACTTCAGCTGCAGCATTTCACTGGCAGCGTGATTAAGACCAAATGACTCTTTGTCCTCTTACAGCATCTTTTGCTGCTACTCTAGGGGTATATGAATATGGTTGCTCAAGAGAGTTTGCCAAGGAAATGATAAAATTATGAAAGTTGTTACTTTAGTTTCTCATGTACAAATGAGCAGGAATGATGAATTACAGATCCTTTAAGAGTTTTCCCAAAAATGAAATATGCGCCAGTAAAGCCTGTTTCTTCTGTCTCTAGTAGTAGAAAAATAAATCCTCTGGTTTTGAGCCTTTCTAATCATAAAATATTTTTCTCATTTCTTTTAAATGTTCCAGCTTTATGTTATTGCTACATTTGAAAATAATTTTCAGAACAGTTTTCTAAAAGTTCTTTTTTTACTAAAAAACTAAATTTAAAACTAACAGAGAAACAGTACTTAGAAGTAAGGTGCTATATGATACACATATCTCCTGTCTAATTGTGTTTATGTGAGTTTACAGTACAGAAGTTGTGGACACTATGGAATTTTGTTGGTGATGTCACTTTCCTGCAGTGAGAAGTACATAGAAGAATGCAAAAGCTAAAGGAAAGCATATCCTTAACATTTGGCTTTCCTCTACTGTTTTGAAGAAAACACTCTGGTCTGAACAGTTGATAATCAGACAAAAAAATTAAGTTTGAAGTGAAATAAATATACCTGTATACAGTCATTATTCCATAAAGGACATAAGTAAACAGAAAAATGAACCTGATCTCTCAAGGTCTCATACATGCCCTGGAAACTATGTATCAGAGTATTTTAAGAACAAATTATCTACAGTTTTAATGAGGCTGGGCATTTGAGGCAGTTTTGACTTTGACTAGACAAAGCCAAAACTGGTAGCCAGGTTGTTAGAAACACCAGTGAATCTGAAGTAATCCCTTGAATCGTCATGATGGGAGCGGAGTGTTTTCAGATCTCCCTTCTAATGGAGAACATATTCCTGAAAAAGTCTTTCTGGCTGATGGAAAGAATGACTATTAAAAAGAGGTTGAGTGAGTAGTTTAATGACTACACAATTAGGGGTCTATTACAGTCAGTAAGGCATCTTGCTGTTCTGAGGTGCTTCTCATTGATGCTGTTAAATTGTTCTGACCGATGGTTTTAATTACTTTTTAAATTATTTTTTTAATTAAGTGCTGGCTTAAGTGCTATCTGTCAGAGGGACTGCACTCCTGAGTGGCAATCCTGGATTAAAAAGGAGTGGTTCCTGAAAGCCTGCTGCACAACAGCAGTTGTTGATATTTTCAAAGGAAAATGAATTCATAGGTTTGTGTTTATTCATTTAAATTATATTTAAATTTGATTGTTTTAAACAATAAAAAGGGAAATGTCTTTGAAAATAAGTATTTTTTTCTTTATGACACACTTCAAATACAGTATTAGAGAGCTGGAAGGGGCATCACAAGTTCATCTAACCCTTCCAGACTACCTCAGGAAAAGCAGCACCACACATCTGCTATTCCTGACAGATCCTTGTCCAGCCAGCTCATTGATGACCTGCAACAGACACAAATCTGCCTCTTCCACTGCTTCACCAAAGCCTTTGTAATGGCTACTCTAAATATCCTTCCTGTTGTTCAACTCCATTACTTCTACACATGCCCAATTCATCCAAGGAGAACAGAGTATATAATCATCACCTTTGTGAGCAGCCTTTTACATGACTGAAGACTACCACAATGCTCCCTCCTTTCCACCTCAGCTATCCCACTCTGTGTTTTCTTCCTGGGCCATTACTTCCAAACCCCACCCTTGCTATTCTCCATTGGATTCTTTCTGATCTGTGTATTTTTTTGCCAACAGTCACTTAAACAGATTTCTATGCCAGCAAGTGCTGAGTAGAGAGGTTGCTGTGGGTGTTGCAATTCTGCAATATGGTAAATGTTCAGCTCAGCTTCATTTGAAATGTGGATTACCCGTACCCAAAAGATGAAACTCTATGAGATCTCTCTGAAGTAAACGTTAGAAATGTGCATAACTGGACACAGCTGTATGCAACAAGCGATGTGGGATAAGAAGTTGGTGGAACGTCACATGATGCTGGTGGCATGACACACAATGCCGGTGGCATGACACACAATGCCACATTTTGCATGCTCCACAATTTTTCCTCCTGGGAGATTCCACTGCAATATCGGCAGCTGCCCACCCTCGCGAGAAGTCAGAGACAGCAGAAAGCACCAATTTCCAAAGCCAGTATTAGAAATAACTGCTTCATAGGAGAAAAGAAAATATAATGAGGAGGGCGAACTAAATTTTTGTATTGTTGAACTGAGGACCTACAAAGTCAGCACAGGACGGTAACGAAGATATTCCAGAGTATTTTTGAAAACAGGCTGAGTGCAGCTCGGTTGAAACAGGCTCGCTCACGCCCATCGAGTTACAGCGACTTCTTTACCCGAGTGACTTCAGACTTGAGCCGAGGGAGCAGTTTGAGAACACGCTACCTGCTCAGCGACCCGTTTGGGGTTACATACACCGCGGAGGGCCGGCTTCCGAACCGCCCTGCCAGCTGGCTCGGGGAAGTTTGCAAGCCGGGTTGTCCCGGAGGCAGCCGCGGGTGGGAACACCCGGCACTAGCGGCGCACCTGCGGCTGCCGGGCCCCGCGGCTCCGGGGCGGGGCGGGCTCGGCCCCGCGGCCCAGCCCGGCCCGGCCCAGCCCGCGCCCGCCGCTGCCGCCTGCCCCCCGCGGCGCGCGGCCCGCCATGGAGAGGCGCTGCCGCTGCCCGGAGCCTTGGAGCCGGGGCAGCGAGCGGAGGCAGCGGGCCGGGGGCGGCACGGGCGGGCGGCGGGCAGGTGAGGCGGGCGGGGGGCGGGGAGCGGCCGGGCGGGCCGGGGGCGGCAGCCCTGCCCAGGCGCTCTGCTGGCGGCGGCTGCCCCGGCGCGGGGCTCGGCTCCGGCCGCAGCAGCCCCGGCCGAAGTGCGAGCGCGGGGCGGGAGGGGACGGGCTGGCCGGCGGCCCCTAGGGCTACTGTCGGGGCGCTGCCCGGAGTCGCCGCTGAAGCCGGTGTTTCGCGTTGTGTCGTCCCGCTGGGTTTCCCCTGCCCCGACCCAGCGGCTGGAGCTGAGCGCTGAAGCGGAGGGGCCGTCGCGGGCGGATGGTGCCGGCGCGGACAGCACGAGGTGACGCCGCCTCAGGTACCGCGGCTCCTTCGGCATCCTCGCGGGTGCGGGCGGCGCTGGGCTGTGCAGCGCCCGCCTGACCTCCGCCCAGCTCCAGCACCGCCCGGAGGCAGCGGGGACCGTGCGCTGTCCCTGGGACGGTAGCCAGAGGCAACATTCCGAGCCTAGCCCGGCCGCCCCTCAGGCGGGACTGCCTTCTCTGCAGCCGCGTTGTGATTTTGATCCTGGAGAGTGTGGGCTGCTGCTGGCAGCTACAGGATGAAGTCGCCTCCCTGCTGCATGTCTCTTTCTTCCCAAGCATCCTTGGAGGAACCAGGGAGTAGCACATCCCTGGGTTCGCTGGAGTCCAGTGTTTTCTCTAGTGAGGAAGAGCAGGGGCCCCTGCTCCAGAAGGTCATTCCCTCTCTGGACTGCTTTACTATCAATGTAGGAGGCAGCCGCTTTGTGATGTCCCAGCAAACTTTGTCTTGCTACCCTGACACCCGTCTTGGCAAACTGGCAGTAGTGGTCTCTGCTGCCCGGGATGTGGCCTCTGGCCTCCTTGAGCTTTGTGATGATGCCAACCTTGTGGAGAATGAGTATTTCTTTGACCGGAGCTCACAGGCATTTCACTACATCCTGAATTACTACCAGACAGGGAGGCTGCATGTGATGGAGCAGCTGTGTGCACTCTCTTTCCTGCAAGAGATCCAGTACTGGGGTTTGGATGAGCTCAGCATTGATTCCTGCTGCAGAGACCGGTGAGTTGTGGGAAGATGAGGCTTCCTCATCTTGTGGATTGTGGGCTAGATGAGTTCCACATTGACTTGCATTCAGGGACCCTCAGGGCAGAGATCCAGCAGTGGGGATAGATGAGGTAGCAGGAAAAGTTCTATGAGTTGAGCCCCAAGTGCTGCTCTAGCAGTGGATGGGTGTCAGAAATGGGAGATGTGTTGGGTGAGGTCACAGTTACCACTTGCTGTAGGAAAGGTTGCTGGTGAGGTCAAGATAGTGAGACAGTAACAGGAACAGGGTCTGGGATGTCTTGTAGTGCCTTCAAACTGGCCCTGGAAGCTCAAAATATTGAAAAGGACAACATGATGAAAAGGGTTCAATCATTCAGTTTAAGGTTATCGTAGAGGGATTAGATGTGGAGTCAGGCACAATGCTGGGAGGGTTTGGATCCTGCCCACCTGCACTTTAATTTTGAAGGATTTCCAAATCCAAGCTGGAGAGGCAGAAGGGGGGCTGGTCACCTGCCAGGCTGAGTGTGGGTGGCATGGCTCCAGGAGGAGCCATGAAAGGAAGCATCGCACGTGGATGTAGCAGCTTACAGGGAGGGGGCAGCAGCAGCGGGAACATGGCTCGCTGGAGACAAATTACAGCAGGCAGTTTAGGAATGAGGTGGGTTTTGACTGAACCACCCCCAGGATGTTTCTGTTAATTCTATTTGCAGTTAATTTCCCACAATATTCAATGTTACTGGTTTGGGTTTTTTAGTATTGAAGAAATGAATTTTCTAAAGAGTGTGACTGCTATTTAGCTATAGCAGTTATGTCAAAATTATTAGAAAGAAGTAATACCATCCCAAAAGGATATTAGAGGTATCCTACCCTAGTATGGTTTAGTTGTTCAGCTGAGAAAATTGGAGCCTAGTTTTCATGCCTTTCTTCCTTTTCTGGTAGATGTAACTGAATGCTCCTACTACTTTAGTGATACATAGAGCTACAGACCTTTTTGACATATGCAGGACTAACTGTATTGAAGGCAAAATTGCCTAACACCTTTGTCTAAGGCTTGAACTTTGCAGCAGCCAAAAAAAAAAAAGATATGAAATAAAAAGATTTTTTTTAGTGTACTTTGAGTATGCTTATGATTGACAAAATTCCTCTTTAAATATACTCTTATTCTAACAAAACACTCTATACATTTACAGTCTGTAAGTTTTAATCAGTACAAATGCTTGTCCACTTTGTGTGAGAGCCCATATATCTAAAGAAAGAAAGATACCTTGTCATCTTAGTGTGTATTGATCAGAAGTTCACCCATGAACTGCATGGTTTTAATTATGCCTTCAGTTTTACTATTGCAAATAGGGACCAGTGTAATAAAAATGGCATACGATTAAGCAAACTGAGAACTGTTAAAAAACAGAGGATCTGGTTGTGCCAGGATTGCTTCTAAGAATTCATGTTAGTCGTGCTGCAGATCCTACTGTGGTCAACATGATCCATATAAATAAATCGCTATCAGTAAAATTACTCTGCATATAGAATGTGTCACTGATGTGAAATGGGTTAATAGAAGTATATCAGTCAGTGGAGACGTGCTGCAGGGCCTCAACAATAAAAGCCATTTGCTTGATATGAGGATTTTCTGAGTTCACATAAGGTAAACTTTATTGTGCATTCTTCTGACTTGCATAGTAAATGACAAGACAAGAATCTGCCTATTGGTATTCACAATCTCTTGGGGGATATTCCCGGGCAGGTACTTCAGGAGGAAGGAGCTGAGTGAAGCCTTAGACATCAAGAAAGATGCAGAAGAACTGGATGCCCAAGATGAAGAGGAGGACTTTTCTGGTAGCCTCTGTCCCAATGTCAGACAGAAACTTTGGGAACTTTTGGAAAAGCCTGGCTCCTCTGCAGCAGCCAGGACGTTTGGCACCTTGTCCATGGTTTTTGTTGTTGTGTCAATTGCCAACATGGCCTTGATTTCAGTAGAGCTCAGCTGGCTGGCCCCAGCACTGCTGGATGCCCTAGAGTACCTGTGCATTGCGTGGTTCACAGCGGAGTTTGTCCTGAGGCTCCTGTGTGCACGAGATCGGTGCCGCTTCCTAAGGAGTGTGGCAAACATCATAGACCTCCTTGCTATTTTGCCTTTCTACATCACCCTGCTGGTAGAGAGCCTGTGTGGTGGTGAGAGCTCCCAAGAACTGGAGAACGTGGGGCGCATTGTCCAAGTGCTGAGACTTCTCAGAGCCCTGCGGATGTTGAAGCTGGGAAGACATTCAACAGGTATATTTGGCCATGGCTGTGATATTCTCAATTTCACTGCCTGCAATAGGTGTCCCTGGGCACAGTCCTCCATTTTGTGTATGCATTGCATGACACAATCTGTTAGCAGTAATGGCTTTTCCAGATCTTACTTTTGAACATTATAATTGAGTGATAAGCCTTCTCCAAAAAATTTTAGCTCTTCATAAAGCCTTGCATATTGTTAGCATTGAACATTTACATAAACAGACCTTAGTGTTGCATGCTGTAAATCATCCACCAGTCATTCATAATGTGATAAATTTTAAAACATATATATGTGTTGATTTTATTAGGGAAGAAGCAGACATCATCAGCCCAGACTTTTTGTATGTTCCAAGGTCCACTAATGACAGCTGTCACAATTTCGTTTGTTTAAAAGCATGTGCAAAGAATTATGTCATGATTCTGTCCATGTCATAGATCCTGAAAACAACCACAGTGGAGAATGTTTCAAGGAAACTGTTTAAAACCTTTGCAGGTGGTGGGTTGAGAGGCTCTCTGGCCCCATTGAACCCACTGGTATTCCAGTGGTATGTGAGCCCATCAGGGGCTGCTTAGGCAGGGGGACCTGGCTACAGCACAGAGCAGCAGTGCCAGGTTCAGCCAGCATTCACCAAGTGTTCCGGGGCTCTTAGTGCCCTGGCACTCCTGACAGATGAATGAACAGCAAGCAGGGGTGTAGTGTAAGGTGAAATGCACTTCTGTGAACCATCTTGTTTGCTCTCTCTGGTGAAAGGAAGTCATAAAATTTAACATTTTCCAGTGGGAATTTATCAGAGGAAGCTGGAAATTATTGGAAAGTGTTGAATTTCATCTTGCATTTCCCCTGATTTTATTACTTCTTTGTGGCATGTGCATGCCTGGCTATATGAAAGAATAAAAACTGTCTTGGCATTTTCAAAATGATTTGATTATGTACCCACCTAAATCAGTGGAGAATATGGTGCTGAATTTTACAGGAGAAATGTTCAGCCAACACTAGTAGCTTTGAAAAATTAAATCCTATTAGTAAATCATGATCTCGGCAATATTAGCTGTTCTGAAGACAGTGGTGATCATTCTTGAAAAGCACCCAATGTGCCTTCTCAGAATTTCCAGCTATGAAGCAGGAATGTTTTGATGCCTGTCCATATTTTTGGAGAGCCCTCTCTGTGAACTGGCCCAAATTCAGCAGGAGTTACAGTGTGCTCACAGCAGCAGAATGTGTCCTATTTTTGTTACCACTGAAAGGTAGCAACCTGCCTGCCAGTGGCAGGGAGTAGCTTTGATACTACTCATAATCATAAGCATAATCATAGTGGTTTGGGAAGTATATTAATCTTACTCTCTACCCTAGGTTATGCTTATACTGATGCATAACAGTCCCTTAGAAAGCAGTTGAGAGAAAGTTTATAATGATTCAGTCTGGCAATGTGTTTTGCTTCATTACAAGTTTTGCAGGGTTTAGTAGAGGTTTTTTGCAATGCTTTTACCTACTTTTGAGGGTGGTTGTAATGTGAATGCCATCCTTTCTAACTGTGTTTTGAAAATAAGAAAAAGATTTTATCTCATCAGGGCACTTTTGTGCTGACTAACAAAATAGTCATACAAAAGTATGTTGATTCGAGTTAAGTTTCCAGTTTATTGCAATTTACTCTTACAGAGTGAATGTGTTCATTCTGTCACTCAGTTTTGTGGTTCTGTCAGCTTGAAATCAGATGTTTCAGATATTTGTATAACTGCTAACTTCAGGTACACATACTTTCAAGGATGGTCTAAACACTTAGGTTTATATATTCTTAAATTAATTATTCAGTATTTACCAAAGTTTACATCTCAACATTGAGTGACATTTAATTTAATACTATCATGTCAGGCAAAAGTGAATTAATTACATTAAAATATAATATCATGATCTGGAGATATGCTGTCTTCTTTTTGCTGGAATCAAAATGGGAGTATCAAGGTAAAAGAAGCAACATATGTATCAATTTAAACCACTCGGAGCAGTGTTACCATCACTGTGTTGCTTCTTTGGTAGGTCAGTTGCTGCCTACTTAGTTCCAGAATGCTAAATCTAATCTGTATGATTTAAATGTAGAAACTCACTGTTCTGATCTCCTGTCTGAAAAAGTGTGTTAATGTGCTTCTAAATACATCCTTTACCACAGCTCCTACTACAAGATGAGCCCCATATGTGTCATCTATAGAGACCATTCTCCTTGCACATACCCAGGCAGTCCTGATAAACCTCAGTGTTCAGGGTGGTTCTTGAAGCTCTTCTTGCTCTCTTGCCTTGGATCTGACAGGTGCCTTCCAGTGAGGCTTCTCTCCAACTGCTACAGTCTCAGACCAGACAAAGCTCCAGGCACTGCTCAGTTGTTTCACATGGCAATATGAATACAAGAGCAGCAGATTTGTGTCTGAAGGCAGCAGCTTCTCTTTCACCAAGGAGGGGTGTTCACAGCCACAAGGAGAACATTTCTGTGGTACTTTGTGGAGCCATAGCAAAGCTGGGATCACACCAGCAGCCTGGCCCTGCTGTCAGGGGCAGGAATGAGTGAGGCGAGAAAACATCAGTTCTTTTCTTCACTTTCAAGAAATACAACCTAACCCTTCCTGTGGGACAAGAACAAGAATGAAAATAAGAAATGAAAAAAGTAATTTCTGCCCCTATGGAAGCTGAAGCCAGCTGACTTGAGGGATGTGATCTTAAAAACAGGCAAGACTGGTGTGAGTGTGCAGTTACTTATGCTAAGTACTGTACTTCATCAAGGAGCCACTGAGAAATCAGTAGTACCTCTGTCCATAAAATGTCTAGCTAGAGGGCAAGACTACTGCTCCGATATAGCAAAATTATGTATTTTAGTAACTTCAAGAATAGAAGAGAACTGAAGCTGATTTGTCATGTTCTCAGATGCTCCTCGGCTGTTGCCTTGCCCCAGGACCATGTTTTCAGGGAAGCCTTGCTGGTCTCCTCTGGGAAGCACATACAGAGGGACTTCTTGAGGAGAAGTAGGGTATGAGCATCTTACTTGCAAAGGCAATGAGCATGTATTTGAGAGAAGACCATAGCACATTTAAGGCTGCTCTGCCTCTAGAGTCATGTAACGTTGAAACTTCAGCACTTTTTGTGTCAAAACTTAAGGGTTATTTAAGCGCTGTGTAAACTGAAGCTCCTGATTATCAGCTTGTATTGCCAAGTCACTTTGGACAAAAAAGAGATAGAACTTCACCTGCATGGCAGAAATGCTTCCTCTTACCAGATCTGGGGCTGCTTGCCAGCCTCATACCAACTCTGTTACAGCACCTTAGCACCTTCCAAGCATGAGTAACCAAGCTGTCACAGCTCCTGGCAAGGAGTTCTCATGAGAAGCTGTAAGACTTGCTGAGGTGTCTGTGCTGGAACAGCCCTAGTTAGGCCGTGTGCCAGGACTCAGAGACATCTTTAAAAGGTACAAAGTAATATAGTAGTATACTTCATGCATGTCATTACACCAACTGATTCCCCTTGGAATGAGCTGTGGAGTCCAGTAACTTTTCTGATTCATAGATTTGCCTATAAATGTCTCCTGACTTCATCTAAAGACTTGAAGAATTATATCTTAATTTTAGATAAGTATACTAGAACTAAGAATAATAAAAAGAAAAAATCAAACCCTGAACAGTTAGAATAACTAACCATAGGAAAAATTAGAATGTCATCATTGTGATACAAAGATTTAACAGTTACTGTTCTTTTCCTCCTTAATTTATTTTTATGTGAAATATTTGCTTTTTATTTTAGCTACAATACTCTCAAGATCCATCATAAGGTACAAGCCCTGGCTTTTGTAGTATTCATTTATGCTTTGAAAAGAAGCGCTACTGGGGTAATTTCAAATTGTACCTTCTTCCTAGCTCACCTGAAAGGACTTCTCTTCTGCTTTGTTCAGTAGGAAGTTTTACAGGGCAAGGGCTCATAGCAGGTTCCTTGGAAATGAGAATTTGATCTGAGTCCTTGCAATTATCTCACAGAGCTTTTGCACTGCTGATATTCGTGTTTCCAAAATACGAAGGCAGTCATATTTACAGAGAAAAGATTGCACTGATAAATCTTATTCCCTTTGTGTTAAAGATTTAATCTGTGTCATTGTAATAAACATTCTACAGATCACAGTTATAGTAATATAAGATCTCAGTATGGGTAAGTTCTTTACTGGAGTTCGTAGCAGATAGCATTGGAAAAAAAAACCCAATATTGCCTCCAAACTCTACTGTCTACTTCCAGTGTTTGCTGTACATAAAACTTCTAAAATCCATTAGATGTGCGGGGGAAAAGAAAGAGCCCAAAGCAAGAAATGTTAACATCTTGTAGTTTGAGACTGTCAAAAAAATCAAATTGCCTATAACACTAATGAGCACATGAAGTCTGCAAGCAGAGGCAGAGCCTCTGTAAGCTGTTTTGCAAACACTAGTTTGCAAACACTTAGTGAGAAGTATACCTATGAAGGGTAATTCATAAGCATTATGTTTTTCTCATTTATTGGAGAAACCATCTCACATTTTTAAAGAAAAGTATTAAAAACTAATCCAAAGTAATTCAAAAGATAATTTCAGTCTCCTATGTGTCTCAGCTGAATTGTTACCCTGTTATCTTCCTTCTTTCTTTATGTGCAATATCTATCCATTGCACTATTTTTGGGTTTACTTTCCTGCTTGCTTTTGTGGGGCAGTCTAGCCTTGAAGCAGTAGCTCTAACAGGAATATAGGGGGTTATGGAGAGTGGTCCCGAACTCCCTGTGCAGCTCATGGGCAAAAGGACTGATGCAGTACATAGTCAATTAACAGGATTCCATGCTTGCATCGAGAGGATATGCTTTGCTGCTTGCTTTGCTATCTTGAGTTTGGCACAAGTGCAGCTGTTACTGGAAAACCTATTCGTTTTGATGTCTACAGTACAAGGTAGCTTGGGCGGAAATAAGAAGGGTTGAAGAGAGTCTGTGACAACTATAAAAGGATTGAAAACAGTCCTTAAAGAAAAAGTTATTGAGTGAACTGAACTGGGGTCAAAGTAGTCACACAGCAACACAAATTTGGTAACTAAGGGCTCCTAGGTCCAAGAGAAAAATAGGACAGTGGCTGGAAATCAGAGGCTTGGCACATCTAAATGTATAAATGTATCTCCAAGTATAAAACAGGTGCTTTTAGTGTTTTTTAAGTAGTTTAGCCTGGTGCTAGGTCTTCTCTTACAGCCAATTAATAAATCGAGGTAGTTTAGTTTGTCTCAATTATATGTGTACATAGTTCAGATGATAAGTAATAAGAATTCTTATGGTCTGTATTAAGAAAATACCAAGGATGTCAGATGTTCAGTGTGACGCTGTGATCTATTTATGTAAATCACTTTTTCTCAGCTTCTGTTTAGAGCAGCACCTCTTTTTAGCCTACCAGGGTCAGTGCCTCTCACCAGCAGAAGTGCTGGTGAGAGATGTGGTGGTCAGAGGCCATTGGGAGCATGGTGACCACAAAATAGGAATCTTTTCAATTCATGGTGTAGTGAGGAAAGAGGTCAACAAAATCTCTCACATGGATTTCCAGCAGGCAGGATTTGGCCTGTTCAGGACACTGGTTCAGAGAGCCCCTTGGGAAGCAGCCCTTAAAACAGAGGGCTCCAGAATGGCTGGACATACTTTTAGAAAGAAGTCTTAAAGGCTCAGGAGGAGGCGGTACCTATGTGCCTAAAGGTAAGCCAAGGAGGAGGAAGAGCAGCCTGGATGAACAGGGAGTTTCTGCCAGAATTCAGAGAAGAAAAGAGAGTTTATGACTTTTGGAAGAAGGAGATGAACTTGGGAAGAGTACAGGGATTTCATTAGGTCACGTAGAGAGAAAATCAGAAAAGCAAAAGCTCAGCTAGAACTCAATCTGGCCACCAGTGTGAAATAAAAAGTGGGTTTATAAATACATTACCAACAAAAGGAGGGCCAAGGAAAATCTCTGTCCTTTATTGGTTGTGGAGCGGGGGTAACTATCACCAAGGATGAGGAGAAGGCTGGGGTACTTAATATCTTCCTTGCCTCATTGTTTAACAGAGGGAGTGGATATCTTCATGGCAACCAGCCCCCTGAGCTGGTAGACACGGATATGGGAAGCAGAACAGACCCCTGCCGTCCAAAAGGATGTTGTTAGTCACCTGCTGTGCCACTTACACACTCACAGGTCATGGGGCCACTTGGGATTCATCCTAGGGTGATGAGGGAGCTGGCGGGAAAGCTTGTCACAATGCTTGCCATCATTTATGATCAGCCTTCGTTAACCAGGCAGGTCCCAGGTAGCTGGAAGCTAGCAAATGTAATGCCCATCAACAAGAAGGGTCAGAAGGAGAATCCAGGGAACTACCACCCTCATCTTAGTGCTGGGGAAGATTATGGAGCAGATGATCTTGAGTGTGATCACATGGCATGTACAGGACAACCAGGGGATCAGGCCCAGCTCTGGGTTTAGGAAAGGAGAGTTCAGCCAAGGCTTGATCATCCTGATCTTTTATGACTACATCGCCTGCCTAGTGGATGAGGGAAAGGTTATGAATGTTGTCTACCTGGACTGCAATAAAATCTTTGACACTGTCTCCCACAGCATTCTACTGGAGGAACTGGAGGCCCATGGCCTGAACAGATGCACTCTTTGCTGGGGTAAAAACTGCCTGGAGGACTGGTCCCAGGGAGTGTTAGTGTGTGGTGCCACATGCAGTTGGTGGTCAGTGACTAGTGGAGTCCCCGAGGCTCGGTATTGCGGCCAGTCCTGTGTAATATCTTTATTGATGCTCTGAACGAGGGAATCGGGTCAGTTTGTAGATGACACTAAGTTGGGTGGAGGACTTGATCTTCTGGAGGATATAGGAGGTTTCTGCAAAAGGATCTGGACAGGCTGGATATGGGCTGAGACCAACAGCATGATGTTTATTAAAGCCAAATGCTGGGTTCTGCACTTGCATCACAACAACCCCTGTTGCAGTGCAACAGGCTGAGGGAAGAGTGTCTGAAAGCTGCCCAGTGGAAAAGGATCTGGGTGTGATGAGCCAGCTGTGTCCAAATGTCCACAAAGGCCAATGGCATCATGGCCTGGGTAGTGTGGCCAAACAGACTAGGAAATTTTATCGCCCTGTACTCAGCTCTGGGAAGCCTCAAATCGTGTATCCTGTTCTGGACCCCTCACTACAAGAAAGACATGGAGGTGCTGGAGCATTGTCCAGAGAAGGGCAATGAAACTGGTGAGGATCGAGAGAGTAAATCACATGAGGAGTGGCTGAGGGAACTGGTGTTGTTCAGCCTGGAGAAAAGGAGGCTCAGGGGGAACCTTAGTGCTCTCTACTTCCTATCTGAAAGGAGGGTGTAGCTAGGTGGGGTCAGCCTCTCCTCCCAGGCATCAAGCAATGAGAAAAGAGAAAACAGCCTCAGGCTTTGCTGGGGAGGTTCAGGTTGGACATCAAGAAGAATTTCTTCATGGAAAGGGTGGTTAAGCTTTGAAATGGGCTGCCCAGGGAGGTGATAGAGTCACAATCCTGGAAGTGTTGAAACAACTGGATGTGTCACTTAGTGCTATGGTTTAGCTGACAAGCTGGTGTTCAGTTAAAGGTTAGATTCGATGACCTTGGAGGTCTTCTCTAATCTTACTGAATCTGTGATTGTCAAGACACGTTCACTCGCATTCAAAGAAAATATAAAGCAGTCAGCCTTTAAGTAAGAAATGTTTTGCAAAGATATAATGACAGCTACATGAATCAACCTACTGACAGCATTTCTTATCTTTCAGGCTTGCGGTCCCTTGGGATGACTATTGCTCAGTGCTATGAGGAGGTTGGCCTTCTGCTTCTTTTCCTCTCTGTAGGAATCTCTATATTTTCCACTGTGGAGTACTTTGTTGAGCAAGGTGTGCCAGGCACGACTTTCACAAGTGTACCTGGTGCTTGGTGGTGGGCAACAACTTCCATGACAACAGTTGGTTATGGCGACATTAGACCAGACACTACCATTGGTAAGGTAGTAGCCTTTATGTGTATACTATCAGGAATACTGGTTTTGGCTTTGCCAATAGCTATAATAAATGACCGTTTTTCTGCCTGTTATTTTACACTGAAGATTAAAGAAGCTGCTCTTCGGCAGCGTGAAGCTTTAAAGAAACTCATGAAGAACTCATCCAGTGATTCAAATATCAATGTTAATTTGCGAGACATATACGCACGCAGTGTCATGGACATGTTGCGGTTAAAAAGCAGAGAGAGAGCAAGTACAAGGAGCAGTGGTGCCGATGAATTTTGGTTTTGACTTTGGGTGTGAAGATTTTTGGTTTTGGCTTTGAAGTTATTTAACCTTGTGTAGCACATAGACTACTTCAGAAATTTAGTATTAAGTATCTCTTTTTTAATTATTTGCCACACAGTGTATTTGCTTTTCCAGGTGGAGTTTTACTTACTTGGACAGACTGAAATATCTATAGTATACAAAAGGCAGAATTCATAACATGGAATCTCTCAAGGAACTCTAAAACCCGCTCCCAGGACTGGATTGTGGTAGGTGAGATTAGAAATAACAGATCCATGAAAGTAAAACAATGATGCAAACATTTGTCTAATCTAAATCCCTGCTAATGTATCATAATAAAGTCTTGGTGAAAGTTTGTTACAGTGTTTTCAATTTTAAACATCTAGTTTTTGTATTTGCACTTGAAAAACAAAAGTCAGAGTCATTCAGGAAAACTGAAAAGGGAAGTCTTAAGAAAGTGAAATATTGAATAAATTTAGGATGACAATTCTATAACTAGCTTAGTCTTGATCCACTTTCTTATCCCCATCTTCTACCATATTTGTGTGCAAAAAGTCGTTGAGGGTTGGGAGGAGAGAGGAAGGGGTGGGTTTGGAATTTCCTCATTTGCAGAGAAGCAAAGGGCTACCAGATATATAATGGGTATTAGGAGATAGGTGGAAGTATCAAGGAGATGTGAGATTATAGCAGAGTACAAAACAGTCATTAAATAAGTGCCATAATATAGAACATCATCTGTAGTTGCTTCAGAAGTTGCAGGAGCTAATACAGCCTTTGCAATACAGAAATAATTTTCAAACCTAGTTTAAACTATGTCTTCTCTATGTGTTTTGATTCCCATAACTTTTTTGTGTAGTTAAGCAGTTTTTGTGCTCAACTAAAGTCACCATTGGATAACAGGAGAAGCAGAAATTGTAAAAGATAACAAGCTTGTGATTTCTCTGTCTCCCATTAAAATTGTAGGTATTTCAAGTGAAACAGACTTTTTAAAAGTTAATTATCTTCACTGATACATTATTAGAAAAATGCTTCAATAAAATATTTTGTTTCAAAGGAAAAATGAGCACTTTTTGGATTGAATGCTTACTTTATGTAGTCATGGAGGTAAAAACCTAAAATAATCAAAGGTATTTTTGGACCAATTTCCCACCACCCGCCTCTCCAGTAGCCCAATACCATTCTTAGCAAATAAAGCTTTTCTTTAATATAATTTCACTGATCTAGACTATGACATTCCCATAGAATGCAAATAACTCAGCTAGTAGGTTAAATTTAAAAATTCACAAACCTCTCACATTTCACATTTCTTTTGGGCAATATAAACACTAAAAAATACATCTATTTACTGTGTATTATTAAGCTTTATCTATTTATGTACATCAAAGGCTTAAAATGCATTTGAGCATATATGAATGGGTGAAATAACCCAGTTTTAATAAACATTGAATAATACTTGTTTTGAAATAAGAGTGTGTGTTTCTGTCATTCCCTGTAAATAATGGTGTAAACATAATACAGCAACCAATGTTTTCAAGGCATCTTGATGCAAACTGAGCAGGATTTTGGATGATACTTCCCAATTGTCAGCTGGCATCAGTGAGCATTTTGATTTGGGACCAATGCAGCACACACAACTGTCACCAGGGTCAGAAGGAAGATAAACACTGGACACCACCAGAGATTGCCTAGGTGTGAAAATTTGTAGGTTATCTGCATGGTCTGTGGTAAACAGAGAGCAACTGTATTATCACAATGTTCTCCTCTCCCCAGAAAGTCTATGAATCCACCACAAAACTCCCAGTGATGTCCAGGAGACAAAATTAATTCTGCAGGGGAAGGTCTGGTGCAGCCCACTCTAGGTTATTATTTCATAGCTCTTTGGAGCAGGAAGTCTCTCAGGCTGCACAAATTGTACAGTCTGTTTCTCATTCAAAAGTCATTCTAATTATAGAGAATTAGGAAGAAGCTTTCATTGTGAGAAGGCTGTTTTGTAATGTCTTTTGTGCTGTCTTGTACAGCATCTGATCTGTGTTTGAGAAAGGAAATGCAGTCAGACAGCTGATTGATTCTCTTTAGAGAAAGGCTGCTTTATTGCATCCTGTGCTTTTTATGACAGACTCGAAAGAATGAGAGAAATATTCTGGGATGTATTGATGTATTTGTTGATTCACTCCTTTGACCATCTCTGGAGATAGTTTCCTAGAAATGCCCATGGGAGAAACATGCTCAGGCTTTTTTAAGTAGTTGCTTTGGCCTCTGTTTTCAGACCTCTTGATTTTAAATTCAGTCTCCCAAGCAGCAATTGCCAATCATGTTGTTTACACAGAGCAGTCATCTATCACGTTATGGGCTGAGACTGCAAATCTTTTTACAGAGAGCCAGTTCTGCTTTCAGCTCTTACAGACAGAAGGACCAGAGCATTCATACTGAGAAACACACAGTGCAGGACATCACAACTCTAAAAAAAATGAAAGTACACCATGTATGTGCTACCACAGATTTGCGAAATAGCTCAGCCACCACTAAGGCATGAAATTAAGAATGTAACTTTGCTATCTTTAGAATATCACACTAAAGACAAGAAGCTACCTTTTGTCCTCACTTCTGTTCTGCCATCCTGCAGCAGACTTGGCAGACATGACTGGTAACATTGGCTGAAAATTGAGTATTTTAGCTTTAAGCACCAAGTATTTTCACAAACTGACATCAAGGGTTGAAGCTGCAGCACATAGAAAGAAGCCCTACAATTATCTTGGTTCCCTAATACAAGATTTAGTAATAGTGAAAATTATAGAAACATATAGAACAGTTGGATTAGAAAAGGATCTTAAAGATCATCTAGCTCCAACCCCCTTGGTGTAGACAGGGACACCTTCCACTTAACCAGGTTGCTCAAAGTCCCATCCAGTCTGGCCTTGAACACTTCCGGGGATGGGACATGGACAGTTTCTCTAGGTGTGTGTGTCAACACAAGCAGGCAGGTGGGACAGCCACAAAGTCACTGTTAGAATGCAGAGAGTCTGTTTATTCCTGTTCCCTTGCTTTCAGGGGACCCTAAAAGCAGCACCTGGGCAAAGGTTCATAAAGAAGATGCAGGCACCTTTAAACTTGGTCCATGCTAGAGAATCACTGGCCTGCTGTTCACTCAGGCTGCAAGGTCACTTGATTGATTTACAATGACAGTCTTCCTTGAGTTTAATCCATTCCTTCCAGCACTGGGCAACATTACCACCCTCATAGTGAAGAATTTCTTCATAAAATTTAATCTGAACCAACCTCTTTCAGTTTAAAGCCATTCCCCCTAGTCCTGTCACTACATTCTCTGCAAAATGTTCCTTTTCAGCCTTCTTGTAGGGGTACAAACTAATATGTAGACAAACAGTGTGAAAAATCTTCCATATTTGTTTATAGATGCTTAGGGACAGTTTTTCCTTTGGGCCAGTGTAGTTCAAACCCACCAAAAAATTTTTAACATCACTAAAATTGTCATTTTTACTTTGAAGAGAGGTAGCAGCATCCTGGGTCACGTTAGGCAGAGCATTGCTAGGAGGTCAAGGGAGATAGTCCTGCTCCTCAGCCTGATGAGACAGGTCTGGGTGACGTGTCCAGTGCTGGGCACTCCAGCACAAGAAAACAGGGACAGGTTACTGGGGGTACTCCAGCAACAAAGTGGAGGGCCAGGTTGCAGAGATCAGCACATTGGGAAACCCTTGTGTCCAGGAGGGGCAGCTGTGCTAGTAGCTGGGGGGGAGGGATTGATCAGTTCTGGAGTGTTTTAGAAAGGTATTTAGAAATTCATGTTTGCTAGTATTTTACATGTTACTTCTTGGAGTGGTTTTCATCTTGAATGCATACTACAATGATCACTTTAATTAATGTGTTGTTAGTAAGTTAATAAACCACTTGAAACTTGATTTGATATTAATTATATAAATTGAGCAATTTTTCCTTCAGAGAAGAATTTTGCTGGTCAAATATGAGCTTGTGGTATTGCACATGGCAAATATGGTTGAGAACAAAAAAGGAGCAAAAAGGAAAGAAGAATGTTAAGAGTTTTGTTACGTAATTTAAGTTTTCTGACATAGCTAAGTGTTTTCATCTTGTTATGATTGATGAATGACATGTTTTCTTATTTGCTACAGCATTGTCTTCTCAAAGCTCCATTGAAGTATCCATGCATAAACACAGCTTTAGCAGGACACACTCTGTTGAGATGCTCACCATCCAAACTGTGTTGGAGCAGCTGTTGCTGATGTCTCCAGGCACAGCTGTCTGTGCTCTCCCCACACGGCCTCACTGCAAAAAGGGTAGAGCAGGCTGTAGTCACACCTGGTTGCAAACAGGGGTCTTCAGGGCTCTGGGTCCTTGAAAAGGTTATTCACCAAAGAGGAAGGCTGGAGTTAATTATGTCTCTAAGACTGAAATGCCTCATTCAATTACAACCTCTTGTCAATAAGGGCTTTTTTTTTTTTTTTGAGAGAGAGAGAGAGAGAGAGTTTTAATGAGTCCTGTAATAATTGCAGTTTTTCCTTTTATATAAACACAAATACTAGAAGTCACATACATCTCCAGACAAAAGCACAGCTGCCAGAGACTGTTTGCGGCCGTTTCGATGCAGTTAAATTTGGTAAGTAGTGAGCTTGACCTAATGATCAGTCAGTAACTGAAGTAATTCCTTTATAAAATGGGTTTTAATTAAACACTAAGCTGAACAATTTAGTTATAATTACTTTGTTGTTGTTTGTTATATATGAAATAGAATATTTTCTGAAAAAAAACATGACCCCGATGTATGTAGGGCTGACACTTCTGCTGGAGAATGGCACTGTCAGCAGGAGGAGCACAGTCCATTTTGCCTCTCACTTGCGTTGTCGAAAGTGAGCAGACACATTCCTTCCCACAGAAAACGGGGAGGGAAAATTTGTGCAGGTGGGTTTTGCCTGCTGTCCTATTACAGGATTTCTACATGAAACAAAAAAAAATCTAAACTTACAACAATGCATGTTTAAAAGTATTTGGGGTTCTATTACATGTTTTATTTATGTTGCATTTCTGCTTTACAGACACCAGGAGCCCCTTTAGCTGGGGTGAGGATAAGGATTAGGTGGGATCCCTAATGTCATAAAAACAGGCCCAACCTCAATGTAAACCTCAGTTGTTCCTAGCCTTTCTCAGACCCTCAAGAAACAGCTGGTGAGATGGATTTACAACATTGGGTGTCATAAGAAGTTGTGTTCATCTGACTAAGAATATGTGAAATGCCCATTATGATGTGAAAAAAACTAGGCCTTTGTAACAGCTTCTGCAAATTAAATCCTCTTCCTTGTCAAGAAAAGAAAGACCATACAGATGTAAGATTTACTCCAATTATCCTCAATTCTGTACAGCTTTCAATAAAATGAAAAGTATTTGTAAGTCACGTAGTATTACTGTGTGGTCCTGCAAGCTGTGACAGACATTTCATTTCCTATGGCTTACTCACAAAGGCAGTTCTATTTGCAACTCTGCAGCAGAGATAGATCCTGGGAAATGGCTGAAGTGTGCATGACTCTTCACTGCCTAATGCATGAACAAGTTTCTCAGTAGAACTTGAAAAGCAGTTCAGAACAGCCTCTTGCAATTGCCATAAAAACAAGCCCAGTGAATTGACTTGTCCTAAGCACATTTTTCAACACAACCAAAAAAAAGGCAACTGGCTTAGACATAATTAAAAGTTAACTAATTAATTCACTCTTTACAGATTTCTGAATTGTAACTCTCAGCTTGAGGTATGAAATATATTATGCAATTCAGATGTCAAATTATGGAAAAGCATTCCAAGATGAACATGTCTTTGTTTAAGAACTGCTGTCCAGTGAAGCAACATCCATAAACTCTTAGGTTTTTTTGTACTAAACCAGCAACATCATCACAGCCTTTGGAAACTGCCAGAGCTTCAGGCTCCATGCAATCACTCCGTAGTTATTCTGATGTGCGTTAGATGCTGCAGTGATAAAAGTTATTACTACTAAAACATGAACAGACAGATTAGGCCATTATTAATGCTGAAAACACAAGAAGAAAAATAATGAAGGTAGAACAGGAAAGAGAAAATTAATTTAAATTTAAATTAGTTTTAATTTAAAATAAGAATTTGACATTCTTCAGCTGAGATTTACCAGTGTCTTTTTGTGACTGACCTTGTGTGTTTTAGTCTTCATATCGTCTCATAAGAAAAGAAGAACATATGGTTTACTGCAGAGGAAGAAATTATTTGCAGCTCATTAATTGACATGCATCATAGGTCCATACCACAAATTAGATCACATACTAATAAATCCTACCTCATCCTACCATTCAGCCCTGTATATCATACACACCTCTGCCCATGTGTAAGCACATGCCTTCATATGTGCATTGTTCTTCTGTAGATCAACATAAAAAACTCCCATCTTTTTGTAAGAACCAAACACCAAGTTAAAAGAATAAGATCAGATTTAATCTGTTTACAGTTTCTGCTATTTTTTTTATTTCTACTGTCAGTTCTCATTTAACTTTCCCATCTTCTCTTCCTGGCAGGAATTGCCAAAAAACAGGTGGAAGAATTGCCAATCACAGCCTTTCACTGTCAAAATGTAGACAAACCTACCTCACAGACCTGTGTTCTGCTTTCCTATACTAGAAGCAAAATCCAAGTCAAAAGAAGTGAGTATGGTGTTTTTCCCCAGGTGAAAAGATGGTGTTGATTAGGAGCCCAGGAAATCAGTTTTCCAAATTACTGGAAGCTGTGTGCTTATAGCTGGTTAAAACTGACCCCTCATTAACACAGCTATTTATATCACTAGGAAACTAGACTTCAGTAAAAAATAAAGAAGGAATACATTCTGAGAAAATACCTGTCCCCTGAGTTTAGACAGTTCATAGCATTGGTACCACAAAGCCACCCGAGAGGCCTGATCTCATTGTGCAAGCATTGCACTAAGTCAAAACACAGCCTTTTCCTAAAGACCCTTCCACCCAATTGTGTTGCAAAAAAACAAACCCTGTATTCAAACTGAGAGTGTAGAGGAGAAAAGCTTGTTCTAAAGCCTTCATAGGGATTAATTGTAGGAATAATGTGACATGTTCCCCTTGGCAAGTGTACTGATGTCATGGAATTACAAGAAGATGAATTTGGCCCACTTCCCAGGCAACACTCTCTTATAAGAGGCTTTGTTGTATGAAAGTTGCCTATGCGGTTCAGCCACAAAACCAACATCCAAATTATGGGCTCTATTATGCAGACTCACTCTTTCAATATGGAGATTAATCCAGTTTGCTTCTGCCAAACATCACAATGGAATTACTGGCAGGCTGAGCTAACAAAATGCCACTGGCCGGCACTACAACACAGAGGCTGCATTATGCTGCAAATGCTCCCATCAGCTGTCCAGCAGATGTGACAATACACAAGCCAAAATTTAGAAAAATGGAAAGGGAAAGATCTTGTGCTCACCTATAACCAGGATTTCAATCTAGTTCAGAGCTAGTGCATTTCTCTATCAATTACTTAATGTATTTAGAATTCAAAACTGGAGTAAGCAAAATATTTAATGCAAAATTGATGGGTGTAATTTATACAGTATCTTTCTGTATTAAGAATGTCATTTTCCCACGACACTTCAGTATTTCAATAACCATTGCTTACATTTCCTATCACAAACATCATCACAAACTGCAGGTCTGTTTCCTAGCTGGTGGGTAGAGACAGTTTAACTTATTCATGGTAGGCTTCCTTTCACGTTATCTTTTCAGTTTCTGAAGGTCAAATATGCTTTTCTCACCTGCATTTTAACAGATCAGAGCTACCTCTGCCAGGGAGACATGTTCCTTCAGAGAACCACACTGGAATGATGTTGTCTGTAGTGCAGTAATATGAGTAATAAGCAGGAAAACACAGTGCAGGTGTAATAACAGGAAAGTCACACAAGTGCCTGTTTCAGAAGCAGAAGATGAAGATGCTCTATGGAGAGCAGAAAGCCTCAGCTTTTGACATGGCATACTGCAATTGAAATCCAGTCTGCAAAATAAAACCAAGTGGTCATTAAATAAGACTGGTGAAATGGAGTCCCACAGGTCATGCAGGCAGAAGGAGCTGCTCTGCACATCAGAGCTTTGCCTATTCCTCATTTTTCCCAGCCAACCCCCTAAAACTGTGGAAGAGGACCCACTAGCCTACCTCTACCTGGGAGGACCTATTCAATGCCAGTGAACTAGCCCAGGGAACAAACATGCTAGAATTTGAATGTGTTAAGTGATAAAGAATTATTTGCAAATTCAATTCTAGACAGTGCAATGTGCTTTCTTTTTCCAGTTAGTTTCATTTCCTCACCTTCCCATGTAGAGGTGTCCAATTAGCAAGGTGAAATATAATCTGCTCATTAAAGGAAAGATTTTATTAAAGACATTTAAGAACCTCAGTAGGGCAGGCAAGATGAAAATAAATTATAGTTGGGTAATGGTAAAAATAATTGAAAGAAAAAATAAAATCTTAAAAGACTGAAATGTAGTTTGAGACTAGGCTAAGGGAGACAAAAAAAGTCAGAAATTCTAGAAGAGATAAGACAAGTCGGAATATGAAATCCAGGTTCTGATGCTAAATGTTTCCAATTACCCAGCATACCACGTCTCCCATGCAAGCTACTAACATTTTTGAGTTTCTCTTCATTCTGTATTCTGGGCAAGCCTTAGACATTTGATCATGTCAGATTCTGGTTTACCACGATAGGTGTGTAAACTCAAAAACTTGAAAATTTTGATATATCTGGACAAGATCTGGCTTTGAGTGAGAGAAATAGCACTGTAGCTGAATGTATGTGTTCCTTTTGAAAACTGAATAGTTAATAATCCTTCACAATTTAAAAAGTCTTTTCTTCCCCTTTCTTGAATAAGAGGATCTGAAGCACTTGTGCAAAACACAAAACATGCTGAACCCTCAGAAGCACTGCAGAAACATGTTAAACCTCTGCCAGGTTCACCTCCTCCATTCCCACTTCAATGTACACAGAACAGGCACTGAAAGGCTCCTGAAGAACATTGTAGAAAGAATATTTTTTTGCTTTGGGGCAAATTTTACACCAGGGAAAAAGCTAAGTGGTAGGTTTGCTTTAGATACCTGAGAAGTGTTGGTATCTGCAATGCAGTCCCAGCATTATGATGAGGGAATGAGAGTAAAAGAAAACAAAGTATTATACTAGTGAACCAGCTGGTTGTTTCTGACATGAGTTTAATGCAGTGTAGCCCAGACAGAAAGGACAGGGATGCCACCAGAGTGGCAATTAGCTTTATTTATTGGTTCCAATCCCCACCTCCAGAGACCAATTTAAGGCCAGGGATCGTAGCGTGCAAAATGCATCTCCCATGCTTATTCAAGCTATATAAAAATGACAGGCATAATCCTGTCTTTCCAAGGAGAAGGCTAGCAATGGCCAGCATTGGTGCTCAGAATGTCTTTGGAGGACCAGCAGCAACTGCTGCAACTGGCCTCAATCCATGGATTGCACTGCCTAGCAGGATGCCTAGCAGCAAGGTTTATATCCCTTCTAGATGCTGCAGAGAGGTTTCAGAGCTACCACCCAGATCTGAGAACGTGATAGGATACTGGGGAAGATGCCATTGCTGCTGGACCTCAGTTTCTGATTCAATAAGTGTGTTGACACTTCTTGATGTTTTTGGAGTCAGACCAAACCATGGTTCAAGAAGAGGGGCAGCAGGTCTGCAACTTGTAGAGGGCCCTTTCATGCAGCATCTCAGGGCTGCTCTGGGGCCTGGCAGTGGAGAGACAACTCCACCAGTGCAGCTGTGCAGCTGTGGGTAGGTTGCAGAGATACCAGTGACCACCTGATTGAGCTGATGTTTTTTCCCCCCTCCCCTCCCTCCTCTTTTCCTTCCCTTCTGCTTTCCTTTCCCTTCCCTCCTCTTTTCCTCCCTTTCTCCTTTCTCCCTTCCCTTCCCTTCCCTTTTCCCTAACGTGGAATCAGTTTCTTTCCTGTACACAGAAAGGCAATGCTGGAGACTTTCTATGAGTCCATTCCTATTTTGTTGGGCTGTATGCTCAGAAAACTACGGAGTATCTTGTAAACAAGCAATTAGAGGCTGCTTGAAAACCACTTGTGCTGCCGGAAGGATTCAGTCCCATCGCAGTATTCATGTGATGCCGTCACCACAGCAACCAAGCCTGTAAACAATGCTGGTGATCATGGCTAGCGCGCCAGTACTTGGTTTCGAGATTAGAAACAAAAGCTTTGCCAGACTGTATTTCTTTCCTGCCATTGCAGGCTCCCTGATTGAAATGCTATTTGGATGTTTTGCTCTGGAGTGTAAGTACATTAGTCTTTGACTGACATAAAATGTGAGAAAGATGTTGAACTGCAGTGCTCCACCAGGTCATCTGGTTAGAAATTGACATGTTACTTCTGCAGTTAGCAGTGCATACCTGCCAGCATAATGACAACACATTTATTAACCCACATGGACCCTGTTCCTTCTTAAACAAGACAAAACTAACATATAATTATGGTATCTACTGAGTGGAATCAGTATTCTAAGTTCCTCATTAAAGACATCTAGAGAATTCTCCAAAACCATAGTGCTTTACAGAAACACTTCATTCATCTGCAACCTGAAAACTCTATAAATCTGAGGAGATGATCTTCATAGAGTAAGATAACTACATCTTACTTGGGAATAATATCCCCATCTTTTCTTAATAACTTAGAACAAAGGGTTATTTTGGCATTAACTCCTACAGGGCATTGATATGCCTGAGGCAGCTGTATAGTACTGATGGAAAAGCCTGAAAAAGGTGAGGGTCTAATCTACTTAAAACTCCCATCAGAACTCTCAGTGTGGGTGAGCACTATTATAGCCAGGGGCGAGAGTCTAATCTAACCCTAACCCTAGATAAGCACAGTGTAGAAAACCTTACACTGACACAGGTCATCTTAATGACTATTTGCAGCGAATTCATCTAAAATAGGATGTCTAAAACTGAGTTGTCTGTTATTCTCCATTGGCTGAAGAGACCTTTAGATTGACCAGCTCTGGTTTAAACACTTACATCTTAGAACCCAAAGTCATGGAGAGTTGAATCATTCTTTTGCAGCCTTTTTTGGCACCAAGAAGTTTATTGTCTAACCATTCAACACACAGATTTAAGAGAAACTCTTCACTCTGAAGCCAGTTAGAACTGCTTTGAATCAATCTATTCAGGCTGCAGCTGGAGAGCTATGATCCTCTCTGGGAAGATTTATTGAACTGGAAATAATAATTCATTTGTTTTCTTGTTTTGCTCACTGAATTAAAACTTCTTCTTCAGCTCTCTGAGTCCTTCCTCACTACAAGTAATTCTAAAAATTAAATGCATAATTTTTGGTGGAATTATTCTGAGCATAATTATTTTGGATATTTACAGGATGTCTTTTTAACTCTAGTTTCATGTAGCTCGTGTCCTCCAGATGGAGACATTCATGGAATAAGCCAGATGAAAACCTGCAAAGCTTGAAGAATAAGGAGAATTCATCAATGCAGACTTTAAGGCTATCTAGAGCAAAACATGTCTCTGGATTTTTCTGAGACAAATGGTTAAATATTTATGATCATATTTCTTCAGCCTCGCTGGTTTCTTATGACTATATCAGGCACCAGACAATCTTAAAAAGTTTACAAAAATTGGTGTTTTCATAAATTTTAGTTCTATTTGTTCCATCAATTCAGAAAGCAAATTATAAATTCCTCATTTCATGTCTTGCTCTACAGAGAGGGAATAATACCAGGTGCTTTGAGTGATTAGCTGCAAAACATGAATCACAATTACTGAATCATTGATGTGAGCATTTCACAAACAGCCTTCAGTCTGAAGTTTATTTATGCAAAACTACTCCACAATTTCTTGTAAATAGCAAATAGCTAAGAAGGAGAAAAACTCAGTTTTTTAATTTTCACATCAAATGCAGGTCTGCTTTAAAAGAGAACAGTAATTGTAATAACAAATTTGAGCAAATTCATTATCTACTGAGGACTCTCTTCTTTCAATAAAAAAATATATTCTTAAATTTTATATGTGTTTTTCCTAATTTGCATGTTAAGTATGTTATTTTAAACACCTGTAAAAGACTGATCATGCATACCTGATGCTCATTTTAGTTGTAAGACTATATAATCTAGCTAGGTTAAGCAGCATCTGTTACAGTTATGTCTTAGTAAAGGCTATCGACTTAATGGGAGAGAGATTCATACTGAATTATCTTTCACTTTTCATGTCTCTCTTCCACAGACATTACTACTCTTTCTGATCTGAACAGTAAGCAATGCAACATTCACACAATGACTTTAAAGATGTCATGATTTACCAAACAGGAGACATGATCAGAAAAAGGAAGCATTGCACTATAGAAATACAGGAAAGAGTTAATTTGTATTTTTTAGAGACTGCTAACATAATTCCATTCCAGATGGCAGTGAGAGTGCAAATCTGTTCTGTTCTGTGAGAGTATGGGTGTTATAATAGGCTCCAATGGATCAGATTTATTTTTCAATGTTTTTCTCCACAGAACACTTTAACCATTTCAGACAACAGCTATTTTGTTTTGTATGCTCTGCATTAAGTATTCATATAAGATACTGTGTGTCATTACTAGTCACAAAATGCCATACTATGGAGATGATTCTTAGAAGCTGATATATTGATCAGTCTATTCCATATAGGATCTTCTCTTAAAGCCACATAACTCTGTCTCTTCCCACAGCTTTTTCCCTCCTTTGACTCCTTCACTGAAGTTCCACCTTCAAGGGATATCTTTTTTCCTTATAAGGATTCCAGTGTCTTCATGCTTCTCAAAGTCAGAAAGCTTATGGATTACTTCTCCGTCCCTCTGATGCTCCTCAGTCTTCTTGGATGCTAGGATGTCTATAGCTTTAAAGGAATGCTGGCCTGGTACTCTTCATCCCTGAGTATCAAAGTGCTGGGGAAAACATGAGGCTATTATCATGGTTAGATTACTGTCCTTCATTCATTTCAGCCAGCTCACTCATGTTTCAATGCAAAACAAAAATAAATGTTGTGAAACCTTGATATTTCAAATTTAGGAGGGATACTGATTTCACTATGCTGCACTATCTCTCCACAGCTGCACAGTCCCAGACCTATCCCTCTGCACCCAGTGCTGTTCTGCTTTCTGAGGCCCCACCAGTCAGGAGTTTTCTCTCAAACCTTCCTGTGTTCACTGTTCTAAATGATAGCACTCCTAGGGAAATTTCTTTCAATACAGAACATGGTTTTGCTTGCATCAGGAGCTTAATGAAGCATCATACAAAGGAATACATTTGATAAAATCTCTGGACTACCTACTTCATGGTAAGAGCCAAGAATCTGACAAATATTGTGTATATGTGTTGAGAGACAAAGAAAGGAGAATGAATTTCACTCCTTCCAGTTAGCTGCTCCTCACCACTCAAAAACAAGGTTGTTGTTTCAAAATCCCTTCTAAATTTTCTGTACTGCTTTCTTTGAGGAAAATTTTTTTGTGTTATAAACCAGTTGTCCAACATGTGCTTTAGAATTGCCTTCAGAAGGCTTCTTTGATACAGAAAAGAAGAACTGTGGTCTGCATGAGCATCTGTTGTGCTTTTGAATGGCACATTAGAGAGACATAATTCCTTACTTCACTGTAAGGTAACCTGAAGTGTCTTCAAGAAAACTGTTTTACCTGTTTCATTTCAACTTTGACAGAAGACCAATGATCTTGATTAGCATACCTATATATACTAAAAGCAAAATAAGACTAGGTTGCTTTAAGGTAACATTTGTTCTGATACAAGGTGAATATTGACAGTAAGAGATTAATAAATTATTCAATAAGCACTGGAACTTGCAATCATGGTATGTGTAAAAAACAGAAAAGCTGGGAGTAGAAGACTGAGCTTTCGTGCTCTGGACCTGCTCAGTAACAATTAAGAGGTAATTGTGATATATTTGGGTTTATTTTCTTAATTTGCATTCTTGATAATTGTTTAAAATTTGCAATATTTCTTAAGTATGCACAGATTTTTAGTCAGAAATTAAGCTGCCCATGATGACCAGAATGTTAAAAGATTAAAGCATATTGTTTTCACTATACTGAAGCTTGGACAAGGAGATCGACCGTCAAACCAATGAGAAATCTTTGTTCACCTCTTAAATAAGTTGAAAGAAGAAAAGCACAAAAGCAGTCCCCAACTTCACTTTTATGACTGTATAACTATACAGGCAATTTTCACTATAAAACTTCAAGTAACTGTAAGGAGTCTCTTTTAATTAAAATAAAAAAAAATCACTGAAAATGAGTGCTGCAAATGTACATACCTCACATAGTTTATGCCATACTATTAAGGATTTATTTCTTCTTCATTTAATGGATTCTTGCAGTTGACTTAGAGTGAATTAAATCTTATAACACAGCAACTACTTACACACTGAATGTTCTCATGTGCATATGTCTGTACCTGGAATTCTGTCCCTGATTCAGATATTGATTTGAATACTAGTTCCCTTATAAAGCTGAATTCAGGTAGTAAATCTGACTGTGCAGGTGATGAAGTATTTGACATTGATTTTAAAAACAGGACTATACAAAGTAGCTGGAAATAAAAGGACAGAAGTTTCTCTCAAAGGCTTGTTGAAATTTCTAGAATATTTAATTGCAAATAGACCTCAGATATGTATACAACATATAAAAGAAATAATGTATTTGTCCAATTCAATAATAGAAATTGAAGGGCAGTGTATTCTAACTAACCAACTGATTATTCTGTTTCTCTGAAACTTTGCATTTTGTTACACTTCAGAAAACACATTTATGCTTTAGTATCTGTTCATCCATTTCATCACTAGGATGCTCAGATGCCTCCTAAAATACTAGTCATTGTTTACAGAAATAAAAATGATGTTTTCTGATGGCTGCCAAGTGGCTAATTAACAACACAAGTATACCCCAATTTAGTTTTTTCAAGGGTTTGTTTTCTTGTTTTTAGTAATTATAACAAAATAATTACTTCTTAAACATTAATTTGAAAAAAACAAATTTCACTGTGGAGAAAAATGTTCTCAGTACACATTCAAGAATATAAATGTAGTGTCCTTCCTCTGGGCTTTTTAACACCACAGAAATGTATCTTAGGGTTAAATGTGCTTATGTTGTGATCAGATAGGATCCCAGAAAATGGTAATTATGAAGAGTAAAATAAATTCTTTCGGAACTAAATATATCAGTAAAAAGAAACCAGAGATGTTATAGAACACTGATGTGTATTGCATGAAGGGAACAATTTGCCTCTCCAGGGACACTAAACCACACCACACCGAATAAAGAGCCAGGGACTTGCAGTTGATATCCTGGCAACAACATTTTGTGGTGAATAGCATGTTAGAGATGGCACTAATTAATTCATACAACAGATATGATTAGTGGATGGATTTCACTTTCTGCTTTACTATATAAAGTTATTTTAAACATGCATGTTAAGTGAGTTGGAATTTCTTGGCAATGGCTTCAAATTATGTTTAAAGTTGTTTAAAATGGGGAAGAGGATTTATCTAATTAACATGTTCCTCAGCAAGACATTCTTAAAATGAGAACAGTTTTATGGGAAAAGAAAAATTCTTTCTTACTTGCCTACACTGCTGAACTCTTACGTTGTTTTCTTTAACTGAGAATGCAGCTCTTGTTCTCACATCACAAGCAGACAACTGCAATCAGTGGCAAACAATGAAGATTAGAGACATGTATACTTAGAGGCTATGGAAAAATCTTGCTATTCCACTTTTTGTGAGTGGAAAGCAGTGGGAAATGGCACTAAGTTACTAGCAGTGATTCAGCAGTGATGAGGAACTATTCTCATAGATTAGAAATTGTGAAATAGTAATTAGAAAAATGTCATTTAAAACTTAACATATAAAATTGCCACGATTTATGCAATATTGCACATACTTAATACACGAAGGATTTCAAAGGCTCTAAAGCACTATAAACTGCCTGTTGGGATACAGGTTTCTTTTGTTATCACATCCAACAAAAAATTAGTTAAATCTTCATGGCACAGAAAAAAAAAGCATTTTCTGGATTCTGTGTCTGCTGGGTATCAACAACGGGAATCTTCTCCAAATCCACAGATTCTTCTCCAGTCAGATCTATGAGAGAGTCCTTTACAGAGGGAAGCAGGTGGTGTTTATAAAAAGGGTGAGTATGGCCTTATGACTGAATGGTCCTTACAGTCATGGACTGCTATCATTCTTTCCATAAGCAAGAGGGAAATTTATTGAAGTCCATGGGAGATTAAAGTTTCATACAAGTTTAATTCCACAAGAGCGAATATTGTGAATATTCAGTTCTGAGTTCAAAAAACCAAAATGTTTGTGGCAGCTGCCCCTGTTCACAGAGACTTGGCACTGTCCAGAGCACAGCTGTCTGCAGGTCCCTGCACTGGAGACCCTCATGGAACTGTGGCTACAGGCCGGCAGTTGCCACACAGTGGTCACTCAAAAGAGGACAGAAAAACATTTCACAACAGATCCAGGGCAACACCTTCCCACAACTATCAGGGCCAACTCTCAGTGAGCCACTGCCTGCTAACTGTCTGCCTCTGAGAAGTAAGGCACAAGAACTCCCATCCTCTGTACACAGTCCTTGCTCAACTACTATTGTTAGAGCCTGGAAGTACTGGGACTAAGAATTTGGTGGGAAATTATTTGCAGAAATGGATGTGGGAGCATGTTGTCACCCAGAAAGGGTCAGTCATTCTGATGCATTCAGACTGCACTGAACTGCACCATTGCTGTTCAGCAAGGAAGCATTGCTGTGCTTCGTCACCTGACGTGGTGTGACATGAGAGAAAAGCAGTGTGGGTAGCATGGAGTCATGATCCATGTTGTCTTTGTACTGTTCACCCTCACCACAGCACAAGTCCAGACAGAGGAAAGGGTAACAGAGTACCAGCATCAAATAGAGGCATCAAGGCCCATACAACATAAGATATTCAGTATCCAGATAATATTTCTATTTGGTACTTCTGTACCAATTTCTATGGTCATTCTATAGTGATTGAATCTGTACCAGTGTTCTTACATACTGACCATGGATGCTGCTGTGACCTGGTTAAAAAAGATGCAGCTGGATCAAGTAGTTCTTGTGGAAAAATACAGGATAAATCAGTCCAGCTACACACTGGAAGGGGCCAAAGGGCTTAATATAAATCTAGTTTCTTGTCTATGTGGTCTGTCACTAGCCAATACCATTTAAGCTTCTTCTAGCAGGATGGATTTGAGAAGTCTCGACAAGTTAGTTAAAGACAAAACCATTAAACATTGCTAAATATATAAATGTAACATAGAGTGAAAAACAGAGGCTGGGGAAGTACACAGAAAAAACAGTGTGTACAATTTCCTTGTTGTGTAACGTATTCTTCACAGGACATCCACCTGGTGACTCTGAGAGATGAGACCTTAGGTCTATCTTAGAATGGTCGCTTTAATATTCTTAAGGTGTGGGAGTTTGTTATGTAAAATTTGGTCTTCTGACAACATTGATTTTGTCATTTGGGTAGCAGTGGCAGAGTAGAAGCCCTTGGCAGAGTAAAATGTCTCTATAAATCAAAGGTCTTCAAAAGTGTGAGCGTTGCAACGATGCTGCCTATCACCACAGTGGCTGTCCACTAGTGATTTAAGAGGAAGGCAGTTTCTGGCTGAAGCTATAGTTGTGCATGTGGTCCTCCCTTGTTAAAGCCTTTCAGTGAAATTCATTTTATATTCAGGAGAGCAATATTTTTGGCTCACAACTCACTGGCAAAAGAGATGGTCTTTTGATGAACTAAAAAGGCTTTAGGAAGTTTACCAGCATGTAGCTGATGAAGAGACATGTTTGCCCAGGCACCAAACTCCACAGGTGATGAGGATGCTGCCAAGCCTGGAGTTTTGGTTTTCACAATTCAAGGGGGCACAATGAGGAGCAGTGACTCTCTGTGCAGTTTTCTCAGGGCTTCCAATTTTCCTAGCCCACACATAAGAGGTCATTGACATTTCACAGGATTGAAACAGTCTGAAATAGTTTAAAATAGATTGAAACAGTCTGCATAGTTTAAGCATTTGCCTTGAAGGGAGTTCAGTGACCACTCTTAAATAAGAATGCAGACAGACTTGTGGAGCATCTCTGCTGAACTGGAAGTTTCAAGCAAATTTCACTTCTCTAAATGCTGAATAGGCCTGATCTTCAGCATGCTGAAACAAATTTGACTTTCATCAAATACATTCAATTTAATTTATTAAGAAGCAATTGAAATTATCTTTTAAACATAGTATGGCTGCTAGTTGCTCTGAAAAAGTCCTAAATTAAAAGATGACTGAAAGAAAACCTTTTGAAGTTAGCTTTCATCACTTTGTGGTTGTCTGTTTTCTTCCTCCATTCATAAAGCAGTGGATTATTAAAAGCTGATAAATATTGCCACAAGGTCACCTGACCATATAATCTGAGGCAACAGTTAGCCAAAGAAATGTCTCCTTCTGACAGCCAAAGTTGTTCTAGCAATATGAGCAGCATAACCTAACAAGAACCCCCTTTTTTATGTCAATACATACTTGTGATGTAGACTGTTTTTAAAGGACTTCAGAGATTAGAGCATTAAATGAAACACAATAGATGGAAATGCTAATAAGAGGTACAGGAAAATGAGAATGTACCAGACAAAGAAGAAATATTAAAATATATTAGTCTTTTCTGTCTGTGAAATACATCAACCATAACAGCATTTCACAGAGAAACTGCTTACAATTACTCATCCAAATGAGTGAGATAGCATTGTCTCAGAAGTAAATCACTTATGTGCAAAAGCTTTCATCAGTGTAAATTTGTTGATAACATTCTTTTGTCCAAGATATATTCAATTTGATATCTCCAGAGTGATTAATGACTTATGTCTGTGTATATTCTCAGCTTCATGGGTTCTGATGCCCAAATCTCATAATAAAAGATTAAACTTTCAATGATTAAATTCTTCTATATGCATTTAAGATGGCATCCATTAATACATTGTTGTTGAGGGCTAACAGTAATTGCCTTTGACTTAGTTGCTTAGTTGGCAGAGGGATGGATTTTTTGAAAGGAGGTATTTCTACAAGTGCAGGGATTGCTGTTTCAGTGTTTTGTAACATTAGTGTACCATTCTGAGGTACAAAGGAAAATTAATCTCACTAGGAGCCTAGAGGATTTCTTATTAATGTGTTTTTTTCATGAGGTATGGGTCTCAGAAATCACAAAGCTGCAGCTGAGGAATTCATAGAGCAAAAATAAAAGTTGACTCAAATAAAAATCTCTGAAGTAGACTTTGGAGCATTAGCATATCTCTCAGGTTTTATTCATGTCATAGATTTTAGAGGCAAAGTTCATTAAAAAAAAAAAAAAGGCTTTCTAGCTCCTCTTGTCTCAAAAAGCTTACCTTAAAAGAAGTAAGATTGCCAGCCAGGCTGGGGCTGGCAAGGAGAATCATGAAGTTCCCTTATACAATTATAGGGAAATGGTCTGAGCAGAACTCACTGTGTTTGATAAGAATTAGAAACCAGTATTAGGAGTGTCCCAAAATTAGGGGATCTGGCACATGAGGTGAATGAAAGATCATGGTCACAGTGATGGCTACAATGAAAAGGGATAAGGGAAATAGAGGAGGAATGTAAGGAAGATTAAAGTGTACATAATGAGCTACTGCTCTGGAAAGAACAAAAGACATATGGGAAGTTAGAATGGGAGAAAGGAAAACAGTCAAAATAAGGCAAAAAGAAAAACATAAAAATAAGTCAACTGAAATAAAGTGAAGAGAATAAGATGGTGTCTCAAATCTGAAAGTATGGCAATATTGGATAGAGAAAATTGTGAAGGCACATTTTGAAAGGCAGATCCAAAAAAATTAGACAAAACTGGGTCTTTTTTCCAGAGGGAATTGTTTTTTCTGGATTTCTCTTTGTCATCTATCCAACAGCTAGTATACCACACAATCCCTTTATAGGACACTTATCTGGAAAAGCTAACATGGGTGATTTAAGATTTTTCAGATTTAAGATAATAAACTACCAACTGGAAACTTGGATGAGATGAAGGGTGAAGCTGTTCATGAAACTGTAGGAATAGGACTGGATAAAACCACCGAAGAAATTCTGCATTATTGACACAGTGATCTTGTCTGTCATGGGCTCTCTAGGTGCTGGCAGTAGGAAATCTCACAGCTGGATGCAAAAGCAGTCACTTCTTTGCTTTTAAAAGCCTTTTTTGCTTTTAAAAGGATTGTAGGTCATTTTCGCTACCTTTCAACCCATTTAGGAGACCTTGTTATTTTTCCTTCCTAAACAAGCCTGAGCAACAAGCCTGAAATAACAAGTGGCAAGAGCATTTTAACAAACAGGAAAAAAACCAAGCAGTGAAGAACCTTTAGTCCTGACAGTTTCAATGCCATAGATACAAACAGTAATAAAGTTTTAGGAACATAGTAGTTGCATGCAGGTTTATTTTCAGAAATTACTTTGATTTATAATTACCTTAATGAGTGCACTAAAGCAAAGGCATAGCATTATGTAAGAAATGCCAGATGGGAGACATAATCAAATTTGCTGATGAAACCATTTAAGAGAGAAAACAATAATCCCAAAGGTGAGTATACTGAAATAATGACTTCTGTTCATGGAAAAGAAGTACAAACTCCTATATCCTTAATCATGAAAAAAGAGTTTATGGCTTTTTATCTGAATGTATCAGTGATGTATGTTAATCTTTGGGTTTTGAGGGGCATTGCTGTTTATTTTCCTTTTCTCAAAATAGATCCTATTGAGTTCTTACAATGTGCATTTCTTTGCAGTATCTTACATAAAAACCCAGAATCATTAATATTAGGCAAATGTTCAAAAATACTTTGAAAAGGAGATACTTAATTCACTTTATCCTTCTATTTACAGTATAATTTAAATAAGGGAGATTAAAATTAACCAGATCTTTAGGTCATTGTGAACTAATTAAAGATCCAAACAAAAAAAATATTCCACAAATAGATCAAAGGCATTTAAGGAAATTGGAATTGGGTATTGAACTGTCCACATAAGAATGCAATGTGTTCTATCTTTCTATTATGAATTATGTGCACTTGTTTGCCTTAATATCAGAGATAAATAAACAGCTGCATCTTTGAGCTTCTTTCCTTAATGCATACAACTCATTGTCTCAGTAATTATACCTTAATGTGCATCTTAGCATTATTTTGCTAGGCAAAGAAGGTAAAAGGCAGCTCTGGAGTGTTTAACCTGGCCACTCTTTACCTGCTTTCTCAATTGTACAAGTTTTTGCAAAATCAGCAATCAGCTTAAAACCTAATTTTAAAGGGCTAATTTTAAGTTCCCTTTTTATCTGCAGCCTCTAATTCACCTTATCGAGAGTTGAGTGGTTTTTACTTTCAGGGTACTCCCACGGCATAAGAAAACCAAGAGTGAAGTATGAAGCAAGAGGGAGCCAGCTGCAGTCTTCAGGTAGATTTCAGTCTGTCAGGTGTCCCACACACCTATCACAGCACACTGGTGTTAGCCAAGCACAAGCACACAGGCTTCAGAACTTCTAGGAAATACAGAAAATAGATACAAAACTCTCTGGAACTCTAAACAAAATTGTAAGGTTGATGGCCATGAAAATGGGGTCCAAACAAAGAAAAACCAAAAAAGGTTCAGTCACAGATCATGTTTGCCGCACCCAGGTTAACCAGGTCACCTCCAGATGTAGGATACAGATGGTCCCAGCCTGACACCCCAGGCACTGCTGGAGGTCAGCCTGCAAGCTTGCTAGGGAAAGGGACAGGAGCAGGACACAGGTCATTGCTAAAGAAAGTTCTCTCTGGCAAGGCTCCTCCTTTCTGAAGAGCAAAACCCTTCCTCTACACAGGGTCTCCTCCACTTTCCCCCCACCCATACCCAAGGAGCCTCATGCTGGAGCCTGAAGGCTGAGACCTGGTGAGAAGGCAGCTGAGTGTTCAGTGGGGAATTCAAGAAGGTGAGACCTGATAGGTCTAAAAGCATCTGCAGGAGGGGAATCTGCAGATTCAAATCACCAGCTTCCATTTAGAAGGGATTTAGGGAGGTCCCAAGGGGAAGTTCTGAGGGCATTCAAGCAGCAAATTGATTCAAGCATGTGCAATGGCAAGCCTCCCTCCTTGAAGGAGGGACCTGAATCAGCTTTCTTGGCAGCACACACAAGAAATGAAGGAGTACAAACACCACCTGCTCTACTCTGGAATTGCATTGGTGGTGTCAATTATTACATTGTCCATGTTTTAATGTTATTTTTTTAATTGTGGTTCAGTGACTTAAACTTGATCAGAACAATAAAGAAATGCTATGAATGAGAAAGCTTTGTTTACAAAGTCTGACTGACCACTCTGCTCAGCTTCCCTGCCAGTGGCTTATCGCTGCTCCCTGCTGTGAGTGAAACTCTGAAACTCCTCCAAACTAAAGAAACCTAATGCATTTCCCCCTGATTCATTTGTTCCTCACTGCTTTACCCTCCAAGCCTTGTTACAGGCAAAAGGGAATGCACCACGTAGCTCAGCAGCTTGATATTCGCACTCAGCCACAGGCTGATACAGGCAGCCATGCTCTTGTCTCCCCAGCTGCAGCACCACAGACACACAAGTGCCTCTGGCCCATGGTCTGAACCCCCGTGTGCTGTACTCAAACCCCAAACACAGAGAACAGAGAGCACACACCCAGGAAAGGAGTGAGTATTGGAGTTTGATGAGATGACAGGACAGACCAAGCTGGCTGGGCTAAGGGCACAGCCAGACAAATGTACTGACCAGCAAACTGCTCACAGGCAGCTGGCCCCTTATATCCTCTTGCACAACCTCAGATTGCTTCTCCCAGCATCCCATAATGAATTCCATCCTCCAGGACAGGGAATCTCCCAAACAGTCTGTGCAGGGCCCAGAGAGCCACATCTCTGGGGACTCACAATGCTGGGTCTCACCTGGACTTGATGCTCCTGGGACAGGACTGGGGGGCTGGGGCTGCACTCACGTCTCTGACTGGGACACTGAGACTCCCCCACTGCCCCCATGCCCCTCTGCGTGGAAGGGGTGAGCCTTTAGCACACACTCTAACAAACACCAGCACCACCAGTGGGAAGTATTTTGACTGATACTGAATCAAAACAGGTTGGTGCCTAGCGGTCATTTATTCTCCCATTCTTATACAGCAGAAATGAAAAGGAAATTTATAAAAGGACTGACAGAACTCTACTATAGAGAATAATGCTTAAAAGTAGAAAAAGAAGACTGGAGTGGAAGCACTGGCACTGATTTGCACCCCCACAAACTGGAAGCCCTTGGCAGTACTGGCGAGGCAGCCAGGCACAGCTAACTGCTAGCCAATGCCCCTGGATTAAAGGTCTCATATGGCACCAGGCATCTGGCCCAGCTGTGGAGGAAGGGCTCTGAATCACCCAGTGATTATGAACATATGTGAGGGTGTCCATGAAAAACTATTGTCCCTATTCACCCGTGCCCAGTTCCCAGCTCCCAAACCTGTGCTCCTTTGTGCGGCAGGATACTTGCTGAGATGGAAAAATGGAGCTAAGCACAACCAAATGGACAGGCTAAAAGGAGCCTTTTCCAGGAGACACCAGAAGGGAGCACTTAGGTATCGCATCCTAAAATTAAAAGAGCACAGAGTGGGCCACTGAATCCCAGAAAATAGGCAAGGACACTCAGGAGCCAGGCCAGGCTTGCTCTGAGGAACAGAAGCAGTGCTATTTAGTGAAGATTTTACTGTGGATTTCTGAGTTTTGGAGCCTAAAGGCTTGTTCCTCTACAACCTTTGTGGTTGTGAAAGGGCACCCAGTGGAAGTCACGCTGCCAGCTGTACTAAAGACATGCTTCAAAAACATGCTGGACAGGATACAAATGGAGAGAATCACAACCAGATGATTCAATGCTGGCTGCACATCTCTTCTCAGCTGCCAGTAGCACAGGGTCTGAGTCAATGGGCTGCAACAGCCTGTCTTGTAAATAATCCTCCACATTTTTCACTGCTGCAGAACTATTTAAAGAGGAAAAAAATGTGGTGTAAGATGGCCTATAGTTGTCGCTCCCTTGTAATAAACAGGACCGTTCACTGTCTCCGGTGTCAGTCCTGAGGGTATGTTTCTGTGGTGCAGAAGTGTACTGGGGTATCGCTGTCCTCCTGAGCTATACCAAAAAATATTTCAGGTATCATGTGATGGACTGTGTTTAGAAGATTTTGAATTGAATTAACCACATCTTAGTATTCCCTTCTGAGATGATAGGAAACAGGATATTGTCAAACATAAGGTCTGGATAAAATGCTATCATTTAAATTCCCTAGTGCTCCAGAGACAGCTGGAAACAGCCTACTCTTTTGAACAACTCATAACACAGATTTTTCATTATGGAATTGTATTGGAAAGTCTGCATCTTGATAATGGAGCTGCATTGACTCTGGGGTGCCTTTGAACACAGGCAGACAAAACTCCAAGAGATGGGGAGAAGGCACTCTTACAGCAACCATCACAGAAACATTCTCCTTGGATTCATATTTTTGTTTCCCCTGAAAAAGGCTTTTAGGCCATTTGTGACCTACTATTAAAAGGAGCTGACGTAAATGTGGAGAGCAGACACAGTGTCCAGTGTACCTCTCTAGGGCAGGACTCAGCTGCAAGGTCAGGCAGGGCAAAGCTATGGCAGGGCTGGAAAACAGCACTCCAGTTTAGCTGAAACAGAGAACAGAGCTTCACATCTGCACTCAATAATGCTTCTGGGCCCGTGGGTGAGGGTGGAGGTCTCAGATGAGTCTAGTCAAGACACTAAGACTTATTGATGCACCTGGGCTCTTGAGACCATTCTCAGCTAGCTGTCACCTGGGAAACGTGGTGGCCTCTCAGAGAGCTTGTGTCATATCTACAGCTTTTCATTAACATCTTAGGTACCCAGTGGGTCCTCAGATGTCAATGGCCACCTACACATAGCCAGCTGAGCTACACCAGTCAATGTATGGGATTTGCAATAAATTAAAAGGTCAAAACACAGATAGCACACACCTGGTGTTAGGTTTGAAAATGTTGCTGTGTCAGCAGACTTGTAGGTTTTGAATTATTTGCCTGATAAGAAGGATTTGGTGCCGTTTGAGATGCTCTGGTGTATCCAGGGAGTCTCTAGGATATCTGTACAGGACTGGCAGATGTGACAGGAGCAGTTACATAAGACTCAAGAACTTTTGCAATAAATACTGCAGAAGGTTAGACAGGATACTGCGGGACACCTTAATGATGGGTCACAAGTTATTACTGTGATTTAATCTGGAAAACTTCTGGACAGCCAAGCATTTGGTGTTTATGTCAAGATGGTCTGAATGGTGGGTTTGATTTTCTGACTAGACTTCCCTTACTTGTACTACTTTAGGCATGAAATTTCATCTAAATCCTAAGAAATCTATCTACTCTTCCTCTCTAGTTAGCCCTCAGAGACACATTGCTCTGCAGTACATTTTACAGTACATTGTCTTGGCTATCTGGGATTGCAGCCCAGACTGTCTTTGCTTTGGCATAGCTGAAGAGAGAAGCACTATTGTTCCCAGAGTGAATTTTAAATTATTTCCACTTTGAGGAGACAGATAAGCACAAAATTCTTATAGAAGACCGATGCTGTGAGGAGTGGCAACTGTTTTGGCACACTTCTGAGGTGCACCACTTTGAACTGGTGCAGGTTCAAAGCTCTCTACAACATTCTGAAAACCCCTTTCTTCAAGGCATTGCAAGTCAGAACTCAAAAGTGCTGTGCAAAAAAAAAAAAAAAAAAAAAAAAGGCCAATATTTCTTTAAAGCACCTGGCTTAAGCCATCCCAGCTTATCTTCAGTTTCAAAAAAAACTTGGATGTTTCAATTACTGAAATACTTTACAGGCATGGTTTTTACAGTAATTATGACATTGTAGATGTTATGTTAATTCTCTTCTACCTCAGAAGACTTTAATTGTCTTTGGTTTTTATTTAACAATATGTGTTCCCAGGACATTCCATTGATTTACTTTTTGTCAATTAAATTTTGTCTTTTCAATTTATCCAAAGCTCTCTGTGAGTATTTCATAATTAGTTTTAATTTCATTTTAGGATCCACCAGTTCAAATTGTCTCCAAGTACTTAATTAAATTTCATTCTCAGAAGACAGGTATTTCATCTAGATTTTGTAATAGTTTATCATACACTTTATAATAGAGTTGATAATAGTTATTCAACTGCACAGGACTGTGCAATTTCTGTAGAAATATGACTCACATACTTTTATATCCTATAGCTCTAAAAATTAGTTGTTTCCAGTTGCCACAAAAATAGATTAACTCGATTAAAATATATGTGGAGAGTACCAAAACCAGAGTTTCACCCAAGTTTTAATCAAAACCCACCAAGAGAACCCTTGCCAAGAAGAGGCAAGCAATGACGAACTGCTTGTCTGTGTTCTCACAAGAGGGTTTGCTAAGAGTATCTTTCATCCTGGAGGATTTGCTGAGCACCAGCTCCAGCCTGCACAGGGCTGGGGTCTCTCCTCTCGCTGGTGATGGAGGCCCCTGCTTCCAGGCCTGTCACTTTAGCAGGATGGAATCTGTTTCATACCTGGCACCCTAGGGAGCAGGAGAGAGTGTTTACCTCTTTGGAGCACTTTGATGGTGGTGATAAGAGAGACCTATTCTTTCCTCCGTTGTGAATTACAGATTAGGCTACATCTCTTTACAGGTAGCAGTCATTTTGGGGAAAGAATGGGGTTCTACCCAAGTGTCTGAAATGCCTACTAGTTACCCAAATGGTCATTCTACTGTCTCCTAAAAATTAAGTACTGCAGAGAGTAAACCACACATGAGGTAGTCAGTAGATCTAAACATTTGCTCTGCAGCTCACAGAGCAGCTTTTCCTACCTGAAACTCGAACACAGAAACAGCATTAGTAACATTGGCCTTACCACCTCAAACCTTCATTTAGATATTTTTATTATTAAAAAAAAATAAATCAATTAGATACTGAAGGTGAATTAGCTTTCAGAAAACATTTAAATATGCTTTCTCAGCTGTCTGTGTAATATTTACATTAGACTTTTCTCAGCATAGTGTGCCTCTTACCTCACCTGGAGTTTCTAGAGAGAATTTAATTTCCCAGACTATAGGGTAAGGTTCAGTTTTTGCCAGCTGTTTCTAGGGGCAAAAAGGAATCAAAGTATTCAGTTCAGGACCACTTGGAAATGAGCATCCACCACCCCTTCTCACTAACGCAGAAAATTTTTGTGGTCACTATGTTTCTTCCACTGTTACTGAAAATTTATAATAGAAATTTTGGATTGCTGGAAATATTTTGTCTGTTCTATAGGTTGAGAGAAATGTTAAAATTGATTAAATTCCCATATGCCCATCACTACTTCTTTTTCATCAAGCCTTTCTGAAAACACTTGGATAAAGTTTAGGCTGTAAAACTAGAAGTCTTCCCATGACATTTGTTTGGAGTGAAAGAAATGTCAAGTCCAAATGTGGGGAACCAAAGCAACAGTACTCACACAGGTGATTCAATTTAGTAATTTAAACAGTAGTTTTTCAAATAACTTTTAAAACTATATTTCTCTTTTTTCTAGAATCTTCCAAATTACAGTCACAAGCTGTGTAAAGGGATAGCATAATCTGAAAATGATACAGTTTCTGAAACGAAATACATATCCAATCCTTAGAAAGCTTTGTGTATTCCTGCAATAAATTAAATTCCATCAATTTATCTGTAGTGACTTCAACCATTGGAAGCAGAGAGTAGCGAAACTATTATAGGAAGGCAGTCAATCCTCCTTCAGGTCTCAACAGCTTCTAAAATAGTTTTTAGTATCTATCTCCACTTCATACACAGTAGAGAAAGAAACAGCAAGATCTTTGCACCTCTGCTTCACCAATTTCTGACGTTCTATGGTGAGGCCCAACAACCACTAGGAATCCTGGGTAAAAGTGCTGTTTCTTCTGTTTAACAACAGGTGAGGAAAACGTCCTTAATCTACAGCACCTTTGGATACATTATGCAGATATTTTCACATTTTCACACAGTTTAACATTTTCAGTGTTACTTTAAAAAAAAAAAAACAAAACTGAAGAAACCTGACATAGCATTTTGCACATAGCTATGTGTAGCTATATGTATCGTTAGCAAAACGAAATATTAAGTTTAATTAAACATCACACAGTATGTGGTCTAATTCCCATTTACGCACTGGTTAAAAGTTCCATCACCTGTAGCTGTGCAGATTTAGTTAGTTGTGGAGCATCTTTGATGTCTACAACCACTAATGAGGCTCAGAGTCAGAGAGGTCTGGCTTCCCGAAATTTCTTCTTGTTTTTAGGAGGGAGTGCCTAATTTCTTAACCACTCTCTGGGCTAAGCCTGTCTTCTCATTTGGTATTTACAATGCTTTTGAGTACTTCCTTGGTGGCACAGCTTTATCTGCAATGTACACAGATCAGGCTGTGATCCTGCTCTACTCTATCCCTAGTCTGAATTATAACAAAAGGATTTTCATCCAATTCTCACACTGAAACTTTATACAACCTAATTAAGAGGTTTTATTGCACAATTGTTCATAAGTAGATCTTGACAAACATTATTAAACTGACTAATTGGCAGCACAAATTTCTTATTCAAGTGCACAGGAAGATAACTACCAAAGTGATAAATGTTAGTTTGCTGTCCACAGGGAATTTTCAAGAGTAAGCCTAAGTGGTTTCTATTGTTTGAGCTTTTCTGAAATCACAATGACTTTTGTGTACAATGGCATTCAGAAGATAGTCAGCTGGGATATACATTCCTCAAACACGAAAACATGATTAATCAGAACCTCCAATGGTAAAGTTAAATTAAAAGAATCATAAAATCATCAAGGTTGGACTAGAGCTTTAAAATCATCTAGTCCCACCATCAACTCAGCACACCATAATCACCCCTTAACCAGTCCCAAGTGCTACATTCAGATGCCTCTTGGACACTTCCAGAGACAGTGACTCCACCACCTCCCAGAGAAATTATTACCACTTGCTAAACGCATCATGATGGAGTGCTGGTTCACAGGAGGTAACCCTGACTCCATTTAAATTAATAGGAGGTTCTGAGAACAGTGAGAACTAACCTTGTTCCATGCTTTTAAAAACTGATGTAGATGGAAATGTTGTTTGGATACAATTTCAAATTGTAGCTGTATACTATGCTAGATAATCTCATTGAGGCTTCCTTTCCCACAAAATGTTGGACCAGATAATCCTTGAATTTCCCTTCCAACCTGAGCTGTTCTATGATTGTATGAAGCTTCAACTTAGCCTATTAATAGCATAGAATCTTTGACCTCAAGAGTTTAATTAAAATTTTTTGATTGATCCTTTTCTCCTCATATAGCACAATTTGTTTTATTAATAATAAAACAACTAAGTTCCACAGCACAAAAACTAACCAGAAAGAGTCTGGCCATTTCCCAAGACAGAATATTCAATTGTCCAGAGAATTCAGTCACTAGAGGAAACACATGGAGCTGCAGGCTGCAAGAAGGATGTCTTTATGTATTGTCCATGATCTTTTAGAAATGTGGCCACTTTCAAGATTGCATTCTTCAAATTTAGCCAAAGTTTGACGCTTCAAGCAACAACTAGTCCACTGAAGGACAGTGTTTCTTCTCTTCCTTCATTGATGATGAAGGTTAAGGACAAAGTCTACAGAAATAGTTCTCAATTCATGTAGTTTGAGAAGAAAAACTATAACGTAGTCACGTGGCATCACTGTATCTGTCATGGATATACAGGCATCTGTACTGATTAAATAACAGCATAAATGATGTTGTATTTTATATGTTACAGCTTCACCAGCTTTCAGTCCATTTGAAAAAGCCTCATTGAAAAAGAAATGACAGATCACAAGGGTAAACCTGGGCCATAAGCAGCTGTTTATTCAAACAGTACTCTAATTCACAACTGTATTCCATCTGTTCTGTTAGAACTGTTTAAGAGTAACCTTAGTATTGTATTTGACTGGTATTATTTTCTTAAATAAATCATAAAACTGAATTGGAATTGTGGGTGCTTTCCATTTAGGTAACAGAACAGTCATTGAAGCAAATCAAGACCAAATTCATGTTTTGAAATGAAAAATGAAGAAATGAAATTTTGCCACATATTAACAACACCATTTTGAATGCTTATATTATTTGAATTGTAAATACTGACTAATGCAATTAACAGATGCAGCAGTGTATAATGCAATTTCTGCTTGGCAGTGTGTTAATAGACATGTTCTTCTGCTCTGGTACAGCTGACAGATGTTCAGGAATCCCAGGAGCATTAAAGAGAAAAAACAAATCATCCTTAATACAGAAGGCCTTTCACATGCAAATCACAAAAGTTATTAATTTCCTTATAGTTAATATGGGGATATGATCACTGATAAATGTACCATTATTATAAACCACCATAGAATACCAGCTTTGAAGGATCCTCAGAGAACATCTTCTCCAACATTTAAACTATTAGTATGCATCTTCACCTCTCTCTAATACCACAGTTACACATTCAGCTTATTCTGGCCACATAAAATAATCACACCACCAGGTTTTCAGCAGGGTCAGCTGACATAATCCCACTGAAATGAGCACTGCTCTCCTGCTGGCTTCAGGAAAGGACAGATGAACAGTAGTTTCTCCTTAGTGCACAATTACAGAGGCAATGGTATTTCACACTGCAGTATTCTTGTGAACACATTCTAGTGAGGTAATTGATAAAAGATTGGTATCTGTTGGAGATACTCCTGTGTGGGTACAAAGCAGTCAGTAGTGCTTACCCTGCAAGACAGACCCAAGGGAGGGCAGATATGAATATTTATATTAGGATCTTTATAGGCTGGCAAGGAACACCCAACTTCTGCATGTGGGAACTCTCTGCTGTAACTGCAGCACCTCTGTCTCAGGGTGGTCTGAGCATGCAAAGAGCCAGTAATAGACTGCTCTGACTGCCTGGTGCCCTTTTCCTTTCTCCTAAACTTTAGCTTGCTTTTGGCTTCAGTGGCTTCACTTTGGCACCAGGCCAGTGTTGGATAAAATGTATTTTATTTAATATAGGGAATTATTTTACTGAAAATATTTTAGTGAATATAGGAATTCCATGTTATGATTAGAACACTGAAAACCATCTGTTGTCCTGTACACCAGGAGTTTGAGAAGAACATGAGTTTAGGGCCATCAGAAACAGGGAGCACAGAGCAGCCTGGTGAGGTCTGTGTGGACAAGGCAGAGCATGGCCAAGCAGAAGGTTCAGAGCCCAGTGCAGGGAACACCAGGGCTAAAGCAGTGGAGCCAGGCATGCCAGGCCTTGACAAGCTGAGGAAGAAGGAGACACAGTGATCAAGGGTATGGCTCAAGATAAAGACTTTCTCAGCATCAGGGGACAGAGCTGGGCTGTCTGCAGCTCCTGGGGCTCTTTGCAGTGATGGATCTGTGCTGGCAGCAGCCCCTTCCTGTGCTTATACAAGGATGACCCAGCCCCAGCAAGGGCTCATTGCAGCTGCATCTGTGTGCTCTGAAAGCTGCTTTGACAAAGAGTCCTCCACATTCATGAAAACTTTTGTGGCTACTGTTATTGTTAATAACAGAGGGGGGAAGTTCTGGCAATGAAGAAAGTCCATTGACTTTAGCAGTTTTTCCAGCCTGGTGGAAACTGCTTTCAAACCAGTGTGAATATGTAAAAGAGAAGAGTTCCAAGAAAATAGGGGACTTTGTGGATCCTCATATTAATAACTATAAGCAAAGAGTTCTTTTTAAGATGGACTGAACATGGCAGTGAACATGAGATCAGAAATTAGGCATATTTATGAAAATATGGCCCTATTTTCAGAATTGCTGAAAACTTCAGCTTTATAAATGCTTGTTTTATTTCACATTATAGTTGCATATGAAAGATGCTTCAGTACAATAGGCAAACCCTGTTTCCAATCTTCTTAGCAAATCTAATAGAATATTAGTATATTTTATCTGTATATTAGGATGAAACTGGTTATTCATATTAATTCAATAGGGCATATACATTTAACATCTTTATCATACTTGGAGGGAATGACAGTGAGTCCACCAGATGGATCCAGTCAGTGATTCATGTGTCTCCCCATATAAATAATCTCACTTGCTCATTAAAATAACAATTTTTCATACTTGGTTTACCTATAGATATATTTGGGTTTCAGTCATAATGAAAGAAGTAAAATTTAGTATGAATGTCTTTCTCAGCACACCACCTGGCTTTTATTTTCAGGCACTTTTTACCAAAATGGAAACATGACCTTTTTTTTTTAGTGAAATCATATTTAAATATTTGGTAGCTAAAAGCCTTTAACCATTCTTTCTTTTTAATTTTTTCTTCTCTGTGCAGACATTTTCAAACACTTTCTTACAGCTAAATAAAAGATCTTTAATTAAAGATAATTAATATTTTTTAAAATATTCAGGTACATAAAATAGATTCCAATAGCAAAACTGTGATCAAAAAAATATATGCCAGTCTTTGTTTAAGATCAGCAGAGTCTTTCCAGGATATAAATCACAGGAAAGAAACATCATTCTGAAACAGTGATTAGGGCTGAACTTCTAGTTTCGGATGTTCCCCCACTGTCAGCATTTCCGACCAGCTGCTCTCTGCTCATCACACAGGCTGCTCTAGGGCTCTCCTGTCCCCTGGCAGTCAGATCCCATCTAGCGAAGAAAAATCCCTCTTTTTCAGCCAGATCTCTCTGCCAACCCTGGCAGCTGTGCTGACAGAAATCGGGCAGCAGCATGGAAAAAAGGTAAGTGACGTTAGGGTGAGGGCTAACAAAAATCTCTTGAAACCCCAGATAATTTTGAGTATGTATGTCCATACTTTTTTATAGATATCCGTATTTTATAGATACCTAAACCCTAATTACCTGATAGAATCTTTACACCACTCTGGCCACATAAAAGTCTTGGAAAGAAGGTACAAATAATTTTCATAGTATTTTGGTTTTCAATATAAGGGCTTTGTTTATGAAAGAACTTCATGCACATTAGTGTAATAAAAAGAATGCCAAAGGTCGCTGGAGAAGGTTTCCCTACAGCTCTCCTTCCATAGGAGTACCTAGAACTATAGGACATCTCGAAGTGCAAGAGAGTTTTGGGTTCACTGGAAGGCAGGGGACAAAAAATCAATAAGAAAAACTAAGCAAAGATGGGGAACCAGAGAAATCTCTCCTTAAAATCCATGAAAATCTGATATAGTTAAAGGAGAAATGTGGTGTTTCCAGCCAGTTCTTACAGTAGAGTTACTAGAAACACTCAGATCGAAAGGAAACCTCAGAGCGCCTAACGGGCAAACCGAGAGGAAACAATAAGCTTCACACAGACCCTGGAGGGAAAAGCAACTGACAGACACAAAATTTACGTACAAAATCAAGCTACTTTTTCAAAGTCATCAGTTTTTTATCTTAAGACTATGCTGCCTGGGTGAAATTACACACATTTCAGGTTTAAAGCAATAAACTTTAAGTCAGGCTGTATTAAATATTTCAGAAGGTCACCTGGCAACATTCACGATTTACACTTCATTTTAATTTAATTCTGGGCCTTATGGTGAACCAATTTTGTAGCATGGCTGAGGATCTGAAATAGCTGATGTATAATTTCCACCAGCTAAAAGCAATATAAAAGCCTTTCAATTTTTAATAACTCTGATATAGTTAATAAATCATCAGCCACTATAGGAACAAGGATATTATAAAAACTAGAAGTGCATGTATTGACTATCCATGTAAACAATTATTTGCTTCTTGTATTAGATTTAGGATTTCCTTGTACATATTAAAAGAACAGAAAGATGAGTTTTAGCCAAGTACAAGGATATTTTATTTGAGTTACCAAAAAACTTGACTCTGCCCTGCCCTTAACACCTTGAAGGAATTAAGATGAACAAAACAAATTTCTTCTTAAAAATCAGTGTCAGAAGAATATCCTTTTTTCATGGCCTTCCCCCAGAGACTACTGATGCAATTGCATGAAATTGTCAAAGAACAAAAGAAAAAAAGCATAGCAAAAAGTGCAATTCTAGACAGGAGCATTCCTCTTCCAAAGGGAAGCTCCAGAACTAGCCTTCTTCCCAACAACTTCCAAAAGGCTAAATGTGCACAATACCCTGCTCCACACCCTCCAATTTCTTCTTTGTCTGAATGATGATGTTGTTACCTTGGACAGGAAGATCCCTTTGAAGCCAAGAGGAGTCCATCTTCCAAACTGTGTAAGGACACTCCTATTTTGTGAGAAAAAATAGACAATATCACAACAGTATTTGTCTTTTTAACTTTTTTTTTTTATTATTACTTTGTTATTGGCTATGGAAACCAGAATTGATTTAGAGTCTGCAGAAGTTTTGTGTTTTGAAAGGCTGTTTTGTGTTTTGAAAGGCTGAGAAAGAGCCCAGGGCCTGGAAGGGAGATATCCTGGAGCAGAGACAGAGCAGGGAAGGATGTGCCGTGGGCCCAGGTATTCTCCAGACACTCACTCATGTCTGTTTCTCTTCAGTGGTTGTCATTACAGGTTTAACAGACAGTGTGCAACACAGCACAGACAAGACACAGTCACCTGCTTATTCCCAAATGGTGATTTTGCTTTGCCTTCTCCCACACCTCTCAGTCTAGAGAGCAGCCTTGGGTCATGAGTTCCTCTACCTTCATCCACAGCAGTGAGAACTGCAGAAGATGCCCATTTCCTCTCCCTCATAGACTCTGGGGGCCATGTATTTCATTTTAGTTGCCCAGTCCTCTGCATTCCCTGAATTAAAGTGCCTAAACTGGATTTCTGAATCACCGTTCCCAAGCCGGCTTACCAAATTAGGCAGGCTCAGTCCTTTGAAGTGAGAGAAGACGGAAGTTTGGGGTGAAATTGATTCCTCTAAAGATGATCTGAAGTCTGGGGTTTCCATTCCCTTGAAAATTCTAGACAAAGATTCCCCTGGCTTTACATGAAAAGATACCCTGTAATTTATAAGCACTCATGAAGAAAACATCCCCTTCCAACCAGACTCAGATTTGCATCTCTCATCCTAAGGAGCATTTAAACAAAATATAGACCCAGTTGTGCTTTTTTGGTTTTGGTTTTGGTTTTGGTTTTGTTTTTTTTTTTTCCAAAAATGATACATCGCTGGACTGTGGATGGATGCAAGACGTGGCAGTTGTAACCCAGCAATAACGACTCTTCATGATGATAGTAAAGCAATTAAAAGATGTAGACTGTAGAGACAGGAAAAAGTTGCAGATTTTTTTTTTCTGTAGCCTATTTGGCTTCCTTTCATTTTGCATGTAATTTTGACTGAAGAAAATCTGGTAGCAAGGCTTTTCTCTTCTCCTCTCCTCTCCTCTCCTCTCCTCTCCTCTCCTCTCCTCTCCTCTCCTCTCCTCTCCTCTCCTCTCCTCTCCTCTCCTCTCCTCTCCTCTCCTCTCCTCTCCTCTTCTCTTCTCCCCTCCCCTTCTTCCCTTCTGTTCAAAGAGCTCCCCAAACCACTAATTGCTTTTTGGAGGAAATACAGTTACAGATATCTGCATACGAGAGCCTGAAACACCAATGTTAGCTGAGACTTGTGAATGTATGTCCCATCAAAAGAAGTCTCCAAAATATTGATTTGAAGAGGACTTCTTTTAAAATATCTTTTCCAGCAGAACTTTAAGAATTGTAAAAATTTTTTACGTTATTCTATACATTCTGCATCCTACCTGTTGCTTTACACAGCTGCTTTAAAGGAAAACCAGCTGCTCTTTCTCATTAGATTACTCTGATGAAGCTTAAAGCCAGGTTTACATATTAATCCCTGTATTTCCCCCATATTTCATCTCTCTGATGTCAAAAAAATATGTTGAGTATGTTGTGTATTGGTGTCCCATATCATATCTTATAACTGAAAAGTAATCAAATATTATTAAAAACAATCAATCAAATTTTTTTTCAGGCTGTGGTATGTACATTATCTCAAATAGCAATGTTCTGAAACCTCCTGCTTCTGAAACTTCCTGCTGCTGAAAATGGAAATTCAGGTCAGAAAAGTGCTGATTTGTGATATTTTAGATTAGACTCCAAAAGGAGAATGTTGGGAAGGTGTTTCTTTCAGAACTGGCATTTTTCAGGCCTTCAAACCTCATACCAAAGCAGGTCACATCTAGCAATTCATTATTAAAGCATCCAGACTTTTTACAAAATGCTTTCTATTTTATGCTGCTTTTGACCTTCAGCATTTTTCTAAAAGAGTAACAGAAATGGTATTAGCAGACAAATTTTCTGCAACAGAACCAGATTCTTTATATCAAAGCAAGCTTTGGAGTTCTGATTAAAGGATTCTTTAGCTGATGACAGCTCTGAAGGGTTTTGCTATAAAGTGCTCTACCAGCTATAGTCATAAAGCAATGGATATCCCTAAATTATATTTTAATGAAAACAAGTTTTGATAAAGACAAAAACAAGAAAACAAACTCATCTTTCCTTTTTCCTTCAGAGATAAGGGAAAGAACTTGTACCTAATAATACCCAATTTGCTGTTGAAGAGACAAACCTTATTTTGTGATTGAGTACAGAGAAGCACACTGGAACCATGTAGGAGTAGTCCTGTAATAGGATCATACCCATCCACTTGTTTGTGTGATGGTAAGGGGACAGTCTATTTTTAAATCACAAGATTTTCTTGGTTGACTCAGTGCATGATGAAAGCCTCTAGAATTTATATTAGAGATTATAAATTGCAATGAAGTTTAGGGCTACTGAAATCCTAGCTGCTTCACCATGGACAGACCTTTTCTCTTCTTCAGGTTGATCCTCCTAAACTTATTGGAAAATTGATTTGTAATTGGACTAAACTGGAACACTGCTTTCACAGTGGCAGAGCACCAGAGGGCTATCTAAGTATGGAAAGGCAATTAATGAACCTGGGAATCTATGATTAAGAAATGGGAATTCAGATGGAGCATGATTATGTAGGTGACCACTAAAACACACCTGCAAGGAAAGCAGCAGGCCTCTGAGTTAGCTCTGGAAGTGCTTGTAGAGGTTACAGATAAGTAGAAGGCAATGTTCGGGTGACTGCCCTGAATCACCTGCACTTCTGTGTCCTGAGATATCCAGCAGTCAGGCTCTGCAATCTGGGTATTTTCTTTTTGAGAAGCTGCTCGTTCCACCCCACAGCAGCCTGTGGACAGAAGCAGCACCAGTGAAGGGTGCATGCTGAAGGAATTGATGTGCTGAAATGGTCCCTGAGCACCAGCTTTAGGCAACATACCAAGAGCCTTCATGCCACAGCCGAGAGGGTCATCCTCTTCTGAAACAGATTGAATAGCCTGGCTTCTCTAGGCCATGCCATTTTGCAGCTGACTTAAGTCAGAGACAAGGGATCCACTAATGTCAAAGTTTCATCTCTCTCTCAAATGTCTCTGTCAATATGAATCGAAGCTCCTACTCATTATTTCACAAGCATGAAACTTCAAGTGCAATTCAAATGTGTACATTTCACTAACTTTCACATCTTTACCTTGTAATCTTTGATCTTAAAATAGGCTGAAAAATAAAAGTTAACTTTAATCATAAACATAAGTCCTTCCACAGTTACAGCTGTTTCAATTACTTGTTGCAGTAATATTTAACAGTTAGTACGCACTCCTATGAATATTCATTTTGTTTCTTCATTAAGGAAATTTATTTTAAAAACCATATTTACAAACCTTATTCAGAAGGAAAAAATTATTTCTGTGTCTTCAAAATGTAAATTAATATGTTTTAATTGTCCATTAAATTATGAGAATTATTAGCTATTGCAACAAAATCAGCTTTCAGTAACTTGCATCTCAAATTAACTTCTGAAGAGGCTCATCATTTAATAAATGTACATATCCTGCTGCTGAGAAGAATACATTATTTCTTCATCAAGTATTTATTAATGTAGGGTTCATAGCATCCTAAAACGACTGGGGCTGACAGGGATCTTAAAGATCATCAAGTTCCATCCCCCCACCATTGATAGGGACATATTTTACTAAACCACGTTGCTCAAAGACCCATCCAGCCTGGCCTCGAAAGCTCTCAGGGAGGGGGAATCCACTGCTTCTCTGATCTAGTAATTCTCTACCAAAGGATTTCTGATTAACAACAAATTGCTATCTGAAAAAATCTAACCTGAAATTTTGACTTGCGTTCATACGTATTATCTACTCTGTTGTGTGTATACATATGTGCACATGTGTGCATTTGCATACATACTGGTCTACATTAAATTCTCCATCAGTGACAATAATTCTACCATTTCTTTTATGCTACTGGATATTTATACATGAAGATATTTATAACAGCATAACTTTGTGAAGCCCATAGAGACATCATATCCATCTGTCTTGCTATCCATCTGTCTTGCAAAAAAACCCCTGATTTATACTCACTGAGAAATTACAAATGTAGAAGAAATTGCATTATGTGATTCAATTCTTTATCAACAACTGCCTGGTTATTTTTCCAAATAACTAAGATTGAAATTGTGACTGTTCAAAAATATTTCCCTCAATTTCTTTATAGCCTCTGAAGGGATTTAAGATAACCTTGTGAAGTTTTTAGTACACCAAGCTTCACAGCTTTCTTCTATGTTGAGTAAGGATATTTAACATTGGTATGTTTGAGGGACTAGAATGGCCAATGTGCCAGGTCTTGGATGATGTACTCCTGAACTCAGGCAGAACTTTTATGTATGCTGTGTGCCTCTGGTCCCAAACTTTTGATGCCTGAAGCTGAACGTGAAAGCACCGATACTTTGCAAGAGATCTGATATCAGATATGATGAGGACTTATCACTCTGTGTCACTTGTTCAATGAGCCTGACATTAAAAACAGAACCTTTATGGTGCCATTATTCCTCAGCAAAAGGTCAATTTTTTCAGTTTTGTCAATGCTTTCTAATACTTTTTTGGACAGACTGCAGTCATTCACTTCATCACTTCATTTTTAGTACACTTGTCATAGAAGAGGCTGAAAGGGGATCTGATCTATTTACATTTAAAAAAAGAAATTGAAGAAATAATATGGATGATTCTTCCAATAGAACAATGTATCCCTCTAGTTTTCAATGTTGCCAATAAGGGAAAAAAGGAGATGCAAAATGAAAAGCTACAAGCAGGGAATGTGCACACTTACACTGAGCTGTCCATGTCTCTAGCATGCATCAAGCTGCATCTGCTTCTTTTTATTCTTTCTGTGCATGTTCAAATCTCTATTAACATCTTTGTTTGCCTCTGGCTTGATGATGAATTATGACCCTTTGAAAGCACTTCAGATTTTATACTCCAGCTGGTTTTCCACGCCCTAGATGTAATTTTATTATAAACAGATGTCAGTGGTTCAGCTGATTAACCTCACTGACATCCAGCCACAGGCACATCTGCAGCCACTTTTCAGAAGATGGACAGATATAATGTCCTTTGCAGTAGTCTAAAATTGTGTCTACACTGTCTGTCATTTAACCAGATGAAGAACATTATTATCAAAATACAGTAACATTCTTATCAAAAAGACTGAATTTTATCTCCTGTGCTGAGCCAGTAATACTCATTTGAGAATAACCTTGCATTGATTTTTCCCAAAGACTTGAGCAGGCAGAGCTCTAGAATACTATCATTTGAATGAAGATCTCAAATATACCCTAGAGATTCTGTTCTGGTTTTTCCAGACAACACCTGCCATCTCAAAGAAGGCTGGCCGGATATTTTACAGTGGAAAGGTTTTCTGATAGGCAGTTGCTGATTTGTTTAAAGCATAATATCCTGTGGAAATATATTTATTTAAAAGAATGTATGTTGGAAACCTTACTTCCCCCCCTGCCATTGCAGACTCAATAGCTTGATGAGACAGCAGGCCCAGGAACAGGACAACTCCAGCTCAGCCAGCAATGAGTGGTTCCCAGGTCCACAGACCAATGTCAAAGAAATTTTGAATCAAAACTAATTTATTCCAACTGTTTCAAAAGTTATTTTTCTTGTTTCCTGTCTTATCAGGTTGGTTTTGATTTGGGTTGTTTTAAACGTAAGGACTTTACCATAGATTGAAAGCAAAACCTTACCATAGATTGAATGCAAAATCTCAGCATCTTAAAATCTTGGGCTTGTCTTTGGAGCAAAGTTACTCAAAAATGAGATCTACAGCCATTCTACTCCAGTGACTCTGGAAAGCATTTTACTGGCTTCAAGTATCTGGAATAAGGTTCTCGGTTTACAATAAGTCACTGTCACTGACTGCAGACAAGAGAACGTTGTATTTTTTTACTGAGGCATCACTGTATATTTTCCTGATGAAATATGAAATATAGCATCTAAAGTAAAGATGAAATTATCTACTTATTCCTCACAGACCTTGTCAAATGTCTTTCCATTACTGATTTGAGCTTTTAGACTTCTCTTTGGAGTCACTGGCTCAAAAGTGAAGTGCTGAACCTTCCTTCTACTGCACTAAGGGTACCTGCAATTGAGATAAATCAACCTCAGGTACATAAATGGCTAATTAAGCAGAGGAATCTTAGAAGACCTGAGAGAAAATAGGAGCTGGAGAGTCATATAATCAAAATATCAACCAGAAAACTCAAGAGAAATCAAAAAGTTGAAAAGTGAGGGCAAGAAGTCTGGTTTGGTCACACAGAGGTGAATGACGAGAGTGTCAATGTCCTAAGCTGTGACAAATGTGTGCTGCTTAGGTTATATTCCACATGTGGGGCTGCAGAAGGAAGTGTCATCAAACACCGGCATATTTTCAAATGAGTCTTTTAAGAATTTTTCAAACTCAATAACACATGTACAGGTAGCCAGATTTTATTTTCCTTTAAAAATGTTTGTGTTTTGTTTAACTAATCATGTATATTGTGCTGCCTTAGCCAAACTGCACAAAATGTGGGATGTTTTCCACAGGCTGGACATGCCTACAATCTTCACAAAGGGATGACTAAAGGGTTTTTGGCAAGGAATGTCTCTCCAATTCCCTATGCTGGAAATTTAGTCTTTGTCTTAGTTTTGGCCAGGATGGAGTTAATTTTATCATAGTTGCCATGAGGAGCTGGAGCCTGCAGCTGTGTGGGAGTGTGGGGGTTGTTTATTTTATGCCATGCTTTCATCACTGAGGACATGGCTTTGGGTGAAGGAAAAGTGGAACATGACCCTGAACCAACCCCATTTTCTTCCTTTTCCTCTGGGCAGCATGACACAAATGGTCCATTTTGGAGTGTTTGTCCATTGTTGGTTTTCACTGCCTTGGCCTTGGGAGAAAGCACCAGCTGCGGTAACATAGCCAGTTTCTCCTTTGTCTCAGGATGCCACGTGTCACTGGCTATGGTAACACCAAGTCCATCTTCTGTAAGCAGTTTTTTGCATGTAACCACCCTCTTTTATTCACTGCTGTTATTACTGTTGTTGCTGTTACTGTTTGTTTTTTCATTGCTGTTTTTCTAGCAAATTTTTATCTCAACCCACAATCTCTGCCATTTTTTCCCTTTCTCACTGGAGGGGACAGGGGAAAGGGAAAGACCCTGCTTGGAGTTTAATTTCCAGTGGGTTTTAAAATACAACATTATCGAAAAATCGATTCGGTTTCCTGCTAGTTCAGCTGTTGGAATAGATTAATGAATTCCAGTTGAACACTGTTGATTGCTTGTTTCTCTTATTAGTTAAGCCCCAAGACAATTTTTTAACAAACATTAAAAAGCACTGGAATTTACAGTTTTTCCATTTTCAATTCAAACTCCTATATAGCCATTCAAGGCAAGAGAAACCATTATCTCCTTGTTTGTATAGGATCTATCAAACAAAACATTAGAAGAGCTTCTGCTATGAATAAGCTTTTCAGAGTTAACCTAATATTTGCAGAAATACCAAGAACTTTAATGTTCAAAATTAATAGCTTTCATCAGAATATTTCATTTAAAAAGTAATTTAGAAAGTAATTTCTCCCACTGCCCTGCCATGGAAAAATCTTTCTAAAATGCTTAGCAAAACCAATCTAAACACAAGAGTCTCATTTTTGACACTTTAAGCCTCCCTAACCATCACTTGTCATAAACTGTGCTCAAAGAGATTGCAATAATCTACTGCTCATTCTCAAGTCTAGATGCTAAACAATACCAAGACAATGTGGTCAGTTTGAGCAGGATCTGAAAACTAGTATTTGTATTAGGTTTTCATCAGCTTTATTGTAACATACAAGAGGGGCTTAGTCCAAATACAGTTCATCAAGGAGGCCTAAGGAGCATCTCTCAGATCATAGTGCAGCCGGAGGTGGTGGGGATGCACTGGTGCAATCCATCCCATGACTAAAGTCAGCTTCTCTGGGCCTCCACATGCAGCATTTGTGTTTGGATGTGTGATCAACAATACCTACCTCAGTCTTATGGCAGAAATACCCACAAATAATTATTTGGGTTTGGTTTTTTTTTTTTTTTTTCATTTAGAATATCCTAGAAAAGCAATTCTCACATTGCTTTTCAGTCTCAAGTTGAAATGTGTATTTTTTTATTACAGCAAGTGCATCTGCAGTGAAACTTTTTGCTTTGAAATTTATTTATGGACCTTGCTTAGTTTACTGAAAGCAGAATTGTCTGACTCCTTTTTTTTCAAGAGGAACTTAGCATCATGAAACACAATTTATACTTTTTGACATACTGATATTTTTGAAATACTAACAGTTTATAGCTTGAACTCAGTGCTTGGGAGTCTGCATAGCCATGCATTCTTGCCATGTTGAAATACCACATGTTCAGCATACACAGGAGCTCAAACTTGCAGCACATGGTGAAACACCTTGAAGTGACAAGATGCAAGTGCAGAGCTGCAGAGCCAGATGCACAAGGTCTGAGACATACATGATGGCTCCCAGAAATCTGCACCATGCCTCTGGAGCACAGTGGAATACACTTGAGAGACAAAACTCGGACAAAGACAGAGATCTTCACCAGTCCAGTCAGCCCCAGGCCAGAGCCATGGCTGAGGTGGACATGACAAGGAGAAGTGTCCAGGACAGCATGCAGCTCTGCCAGCTTCTGCAGCAAGGTGGTCTGTGCTCAGAGAACCATGGCTGAACAGTGTCAGGGTCTTATGCCAGCCAGAAGGGAAATAGGCAGAACTAAAGGGGTAGTTTTGCTGCTTTGCACTGTGGAGAAACCTCCGCGGAGAAAACATAGAGCTCCTTTCCATGTTTTTGTTTTCAAAGTTACCACCAAAGATAGGGATGATTCCAGTGCTCTAATGATATGAATCTTTTCAACTTGCAGCTTTTTTAATGCTCAAAATTTTGTAGTAAGATAGCCCAGTGAATACTCCTAAAGAGCTAAGAGAAAATATTTTTGTTTTCACAAGAAAAAAGAAAGATGTCCCCGTCTCTGTATTCTGTAACTATCCAGTGTCTCAGGCTTTCAGAGCAGCACTACATTTTTATTTAAACCATAAAAAAGCAAATGCTGATTTCTCATGGCAAAACTGTTATTTAATGTCATCATGGTTGGCAAAAGTAGCAATATTTTACCTCTGAAGCAGTACTAAGAGCAGGTGCATATGTCCCTGTTTTCTTGCTTCCATACGTAGTGTTCTTTGTTATTTTGTTGCCATATGGCAAGGACAGCAGGATCTACTAAAAAATACCTCTATTAATTTAATAAAACATGGTTACCCAGTTACCACTGGCCCACAACTGAACAAGTAATATATGAAGTATGATTTCTGAACAGGTTTTTCTGAGTTGATAATTTTGCATTCTCTCAATTTTCCTCTGAGAGATCTTTTCTCCAAGAAAAGCTGTTGATCCATTGAAAAAAAAAAAGGTAGATGAAGAAATGTCCTTTTGCTGCCATTACCTTTGCCTTGATGAGTCTCAACCCTTGATATTTCACCTTATAAAACATGCTCAGCTAAGGAAATACTAATTCTCCTTTGTTTTATATGTTTAAAATAAGGTTTTAAATACATCAAAATATTTAGTCAAGACAACATTACTCTGGTGACAACATTTATAGCACAAGGCAAAGCCAACACACAGTGGACTAATGACAACACACAGTGGACTAACAACAACAGGCAGAGTGATTTGCCTGAAGGTTTACATGAGGGCTACTCCTTTGTCTTAAATAAATAAATAATAAATTAACACTGCTGGATATGTCAGCTACTGGCCTAAGGTGTGAACCTATTCCAGTTAAAATACTCAACATAGTAACTACCAAAACAGTGAAATCCTGTATGTCCCATTATTGTAGACATATTCCACTAGCAAAACAACTCCCACAGACTGCTTATAGAGATGGGAGGGAATGGAATTTCACTTTGTGTGCCAGCCCAAATCATGGATTATTTTAAGACCATGCAGCACCAGCTTTGTAGAATTCCATGTTATCTTTTAAGAAAAATACATATGTTCTCATTTGGAAAAAAAAAAAAAATCAGCAGAATATAACTGCAATATGGCATTGAGTTTTTGGAAACAAAACAGACTGACCTTGCTCTGAATTATTTATCCTTGTTGAACTGTACTTACAAGAAAATCATAGAGCCACAAAACGGTTTGGGTTGGAAGGGACTTTAAAGATCCACCCAGTTCCAACCCCTGTGCTATGAACCCCTCTGCCATGGACACCTGCCACTAGACCAGGTTACTCAAAGCCATATTCAACCTGGCTTTGAAACATCCAGGGATGAGGCATCCACAGCCTCTCTGGACTACCCGGTCTGGTATCTACCACCCCCACAGTAAAGAATATTTTACTAATATCTAATCCAATATAATCTAATCAACCTTCTTTCAGTTCAAAACCCCTTTGTGCTATCACTACTTGTCCTTGGAAAAAGTATGTCTCCAGTTTTCCTGTTGGTCTCCTTTACTTATTGGTGAAAACTGAGGGAAACAAATAGTTGATTACCTCAGCCTTCTTCATATCCCAGGTAATCAGGCTTCCCATTTCCTTCCAGAGAGGACACGCATTTTCCAGTCTTCTTTTTATCACCAATGTTCCTCTAGAAGTGTCTCTTGCTGCCTTAGTTTTTCCTGACCAGGTTTTACTCTATCAGGGCTTTAGCTTTCCTGCTTCATCTAGTCCTCAACTTTCTCACAATAATTATATATCTGCAGACTCCTGAAAGAAATTTTTCAATGTAAAATACCAGGAATCACTGTTATTCACAAATATGCATAATGATGAAAATTATTTGACTTTGTAAATTATTAAAATTTAAGAGACATTACAATTCAAACTGACTAAAGTCACACGATTAAGACTAAGGAAACAAAGCAAGCCTAGAAAACAGAGATGCAAAAGAACACCCAAGTCCTGCAATTCATTAACAGAAAATATGCTTCTTTCCCTTATTATTTGGTTCAGTATAATCAATAAGATCCAAGTGACAGGAACTGATAAGAGATGAAAACAGGGTTTGACCTTTTAGCTTCCCTTCAGCATAGTTAATTCTAATTTTAAGGTAAAATCCCCAAAAAGCTGCACACTTAATGAACTGCCCATGGGAAAAATAGCAGATCTGGTTGGGAAAGTCCCAATAAAGCCACTCCAGTATGGAAAAGATGATAGGTCTTCTAAACACTTCTCAAAAACATTTTCTACAGGCTTTTACCAAATACTCTTCCAACTCACCTGGAGGACTAAATGGCTTACAGAATACATTACACCAAGGAGACACTGTAATACCTGCTGCATCATGACATGGATCCTGGCTCCTTGTTGCAAAGGCAGGTGGAAAGTGTGATGTACATGAATGTGTGCTTGGAGTTGGGCTCCAGGACTTGGAATATTCCTGCTTCATCAGAGTACTTAACAGTTTGTCCCCACTCCAGGAAAACTGGAGAACTGAAGGAAGTTGACTTATCCTTCCACTATTGTCTGCATTAGAAATCAAACTGATTTGTTCCAGTAAATCTAGGAAAAAATTACTACCCTACTACAGGAATTTTACAAATTATAATCACTTTCTCCAAATGACAACAAAATCTTTTAGTGGACAGTATAGAACAGAAATTGCCAGGATAGCCACCTCTAAAATGTGTTGCTGCTATTCAGGGCAGGATTAACAATGCCTGTAAGAGGATGTAACAGTAGAAGATCTTGCCTTAGGTCTGTATCCTCCCTCATAAGAAAGGACAGTGGGCATTGTTTGATGTTGCTCTAAGTTAATGCTCCTTTGTTGTCAAGGTGACCACAAGTATTCCCATATCCCATCAGTTAACCAATGAGATTTTGCTCTCTCTCCTCCCAGCATGACATTTTTGCTCCTAGTTTCAGTATCTTTTGGTGTGTTTGACTAGCCCAGAAAGTCCCTTTCTCTCTCCTACTCACCAAAGGTCCCTCATTTTCCACAGCCACACTGGAATGGAAATTTCCCTAAAGGCTTTAAGCCTGGAAACATTGCTTTTGGTCTGCTTAATCTCATCATTACCCCTTCTGGCATATGAATAAAAACAGGTATCAAAAGACAGGAAAAGAACCGCCATCAGACTGAGAGGAAGGGAAAGTTCCCTCCTGAGCATGTAGACCTTCTCCATGGCAATGTCCCTTCTCATTTCAGTATCTAGGCTCAGGTAGCTGCTCAGAGAGCATGTAAAACCCAGCAAAAAGGACAGAAATCCTGGTTTGTATTCAGTAGGATAAACAACACTTAGGTTAAATTTACACTGCACAGAGGTTAGATCATACAGCTACACTGCACAGGACATATTTGCCTGAGAGCTGTGAAATTAGGCTATTATAAAAAACAGGAAAGAGCCATTTAGATATTCTTGAAATACACCTAGTGTTACAAGCTCTAAGCATTCATTTTGAGAGTAACACTTAATACTATTTATTTCAAAAGCACTCAAATCAGAATGACATTTCTTTGATACACTTATATTGATTGTACTAAAAGAAATGAACACACAGACCTCTAAATAATATATTGTGGCTTAAATAATTGAAATAGGGTAGGAATTCATGCAGCTTTCTAAAATACATTTGATGTAGTGGACTCAATAAAATATGATTGTATAAAGACTGTCTTGAAAGTTTCTCTATGAAGAAAAAAGTGAGTTTGAGCAGCAGAGCACAACAGACTTGCTTGTGGGAGTACAATAGATGATGTCCTTGGCACCAGCCCATGTTTTACAGTACCATTGCCTTCCCTTCTTCTGTCTATTGTTTTTATTTCTACTTTATTCCATTTTTACCCTTTTCCTTTACTAGTTACCTGTTCTCAAACAGTGTTCATATCACCAGTAGATCTCTTACATTTTTCAATAATTCTGTTACAGAATGGAATCTATAATCTAATTATGCCCAGGAGTAACATTTATCAGGTTAGTGACAGCCAGAGCTTTCCATAAAGTTCTTTCATATGTCTAGGGGTTAGTCATCAGGTTTTTATCACTTTGCAGCATTTTAGAATAAAAGTATGTTCAATACTAAAAATACCAACCACATTACAGCAGCTGAACTCAGTGCCAGAGAACATCCCTGGTACTTTCAGTGTAGTAATTCTAATAAATCCTTGCGCTAGACTAAAATTTCAGCTGATATTAGAGCTTGACTAACACTGAACTACTTACTTGGGCCCCAGTGTAACTAAAGAACCCAAGATAGTAATCTGCAAAAGCTAACTCACCCCATCTTTCCTACACAATCACCAGAGGAAATGACAAATTTAAGGTTAGAAATGCCTAATCTCTTTCCATTGATGACTGTGTAAATGATTAATTGTATATATCTAATGAAAAAAATCCTGCTCTTCAGTGGTACACATAATAACTACAATGTGCCTTGCAAAATTGACTTGCAGACTTTATTATATTTTTAAGATCCCAGATTTCTAGAGACTTTTAAAGTTTACTTTTAATTTATTCATGAATTCATTCTAATCTATATATTAGGAGGGAACATGTTCAGTTACAAAACTGAATCACCTAGATGCTTTGGCATATGTCTAGCTTTGGGCACAGAAATACTTCTTTAGATTTCATCATGAAAGTTAACTCATCAAAATGCATATGCAAGTGACTAAATTTAACCTGGAGAAGTTTAAAATAGCCAAAGGAATTATTAAAAAAATTAAAGTGAAGTGCCATAAGCTGGACCCAGACCCTTCTGATTTAACTAAGCACCAAACTCTCCACGGTGCATGGGAAAGTGTTCTGCCAGACAAAAGGGTGTGCAAGAGAGAGCAATCACACGTTTGGGTACCTGGGGTACAGTAGAAATATTGTGGATACCACTGAATGATCAAATGCAGAGCAATCATTGCATAACAGAGAAATAGAATGGGTTTAACTGTAAATTTAGTAGTTCTTAGGGTCCAGTAAGATCTCTACAACCTATTAATTCATAGTTTTTAGGCTTTTTTCCTGAAATAGCAACAGTTAGATGAAATGGAAGTAGAGCTTTTCAGGTGCTCTCCTCTTCCAAAGCAGGTGTGCAAAAGGGAAAAAAAACCCACCATACTGGATTTTTGACCAAATGAAATACCAACCTTTATGTCTAGAAAAGGTATAATGCAGTTAGAGACATGTAATGGTAAAATGTATAGCTTATTTGCATTATTCCGAAGTACCCCAGATCCGTAAGGTAGATACATTAAAAAAAAATTAGATACAATAAAGGATCCCTCAAGTAAAGCTCATTCCATGTATCACATGTGATGTTTTGTTACTCTGCTTTATTTAGTCAGGCAATAAATCTTTGCATCCCCTATGGCTGGAGCAATCTAAAGTCCTGTGCATTAATATTGTCAATCCACCTGCAATTTTTGTAACAGTACAAATTTGAAACAATTCTAATTGCCAAGAATAATTCACCAGTCTCTTTTTATTTCTAGACATTAAATGTTGCTTTCCCCATTTCCCAGGAATACAATGAAGTGATTTAAATCAATAAAGCAAGTAGGACACACACAGGGAGCCTAAAATAATTTAATCTGTGTTTTGAAAACATATTGGAGCAAGAGTAAAGAACAAGATATTCTCCTTTTTGCTAAGCAAGTGCTGCATTTTATTTGGCATTGTGAAAAATCTGGGCAAAAATGTGAAAAAAATCAGGTTGTAAAAATGTAATTCTTATTTTCAAATTTAGTCTGATGGAGGATAGTTAATGTAGTTCCAAGAAAAAAATCAAAATATTACCCTGAACATGTACTTAAAAGAGTACAAATAGTCCAAGAATCACATCTACACTGTTTGTACAGTGCTGCCATCCACTGAATTACAAGAAACTCACATTTGTTAATTTTCAACATTTATGAGTATTTTTCTCCTGATAAATCTAAAAATCTAAAATTTCCTAAAGGGTCTTATCAATTTTATTTTCAGAATATAAAATTGTTGTCTCAAAGTGTTATATCAAAGAGAACATTTGGTGGCATGAATGTTTGATTAGAAGCCTTTGGATGGTACCCTTGGAGATGCAGACTCTCAACAACAGTCATAAAATATACATTCAGTGACCTAAAAGGCTTGAAAGATACAAAATATGCTTTTAAAACTTGGGACTAAACAAAAAAAATCACAGTTTTACTTCTATCCAGACACCAATAAGTGATACAGAGAGGCAGCCATGTACATGTGAAGACAAAGTGAGTGGGGAAAGGAGGAGGAATAACATAAGGAGAAAAAGAGCAGAGAAGGGAATGTGGTTGAGGAATAGTGGCATCTTCCTTAGGGAAGATTTTCTTATATCCTAGTTTTTTTTTCTCTCCACTCTTACAGACACTGTGTAAAGTGACTGTGCCCAGTACTTCCTCTGAACTTACATTCTGCCCTTTTTGTAAGCATCACTGAGGTCAGGTCCCATTTATCTATAGTAATTTTTGTAGCCAGATGCAATTGCTCTGCACTGCCCTAGGAAAGCATGTGAGGGCAATGCAGGGCACATCTCCACCAGGCTCAAGTCACAGTGCTCGCATGGGAAATTCAGCTGTGTAAATGGATACTGCTTTACCTATGGCAAAAGTAAATGGAAAGAGATTCAAATTTTCAGAGACTCCATTCTGTATTGCTGCTAAATCATCCTATCCATTCCAGTGAGTCAAAATGTACTCTTCAGGAATGCTAATGATGAAAATTTTAAACATCACAGCTAGCAGCCTAACCTCCTTGCTTGTGGACTTAGAATTCTCAACAGGAAAAACACAGAAAAAACTATTAAAGCCATTTGACCAGATGTTCCAAGTTGGCCTTATGAGATTTGCTTTCTGAACCGCGTTTATGATCTTTTCTATGGAATGTTATTATTAATGTAATTGCTATTGATTTGTCTCTCTATTCAATAATTTTCATTACCTCTGATGTGGTTAAAATACAAAGTAGTGTCACAGAAAACAGTGCAGAGTATGATGCTACTTGCCTGTCAGTAAATGCACACCTACCAGTCCTCTAAATATGAAGGATCATGCCTGAGAAAACAAACACAATTTGCCCTTTTCAAACCCAAAGTGTGTGTCTGAGCTGTCAGAGTCTTCAAGTGCAATAGATGGAATTCATCTGCTTTCAGCTATCTGAGGGTTAAAAACTGTCTGAGGTAATTGCTTACATTCTTTCAATAACCAAGAAAAGAGAGAAAATCTTAGGGCAGGATGAACAGTCCTCTGCAGTCTAAGAAGTACTTCCCTAAAAATTACATAGAAGACCAAGGTAAAGAAAATTGGTGGACAGCTCCATTAGCTTCAGTAGGCATTTTTAATGTATTCACTGGTTAAAAATGAGTCTTGCACAACTCTTGTCAAAGTTTAAACTCCTGAGTTCATAATAAATACTTAAAACCTCAAACCTTATAGTTACCTGTCTAAAGGAACTATAAGCAAACGGATTTAGGATTTTCTGTTCAAGTGTGTGTTTGCTCTTCATTCTGGATCACAAGACTAAAATTAAAGCAATAAGCACTGAAATAAACAGGTTTTGTACTGATTTGAAGCCTCAGACTCATGGTGCATTATCTTCATACTTGAGAAGAGCTGAAATGCTAACATTCCCTACTATTACCTTGATTTTTTTTAAAAAAGCATCAACAACATCTGTGCATCAAAGCACAACATCTGTGCTACAACAGATGCCTAAGTCAGGTAATTTTGTTCCATGGAAAGAGGTTTTTTTTATTTTTATCTCTAGATCTGATCTGAAACAGAAATAATACTTACCTTGAAAACAAAGGAAAAATGTTTTCACACTCCAGATTCCCGCCTTGGAATGTAAATTAAAAGGAACAAAATCTGAAAACAGATAATCAGCTGACAGATGCAGTATCTGCTCTTGAGGCATCTTTGAGTGAGGAATTGCTCAGTATCACAGAAATCTGTGGAAAAACATAAGTGTGATAGGACAAGTCACTAACCACCTGATTGACACCACTTTTTTTTAGGCATCATCTGACACTTATCAAAGTTTTTAGAGGGCATTATTATTCACGACCTTTCACTGGAGTTGTATCACAATAACAAGCACCAATTTAGCCACAGTGACATTAGCCTATAAAACATTTTAACAAAAACAAAAATCATGCCATCAAGATATGTGGGGACAGAATCCATTCTATTTCTGGCAGGGGGATCCCAACAGCTGTCTGTACTGAAAACTGAAGTAAACCTGATTGGAAATGAATGAGAGGGCATGGGACTGAGAAGGTAGATCATATTGCTGTGCACCAGCCTCTGGAAAAATTGAGAGGGGCAATGGACTTTAAAAAACTACATTGAAAACTGTGGGTAGTGGGATCTTCAAACATTGGATCTACACTTAGCAAAGGCCACCTGGTTATTTAACACTAGAGGCTCTACCAATCAAGCTGACCCTGCCCAATCAAAACGTCCACATACAGTAGAAGGGATAAAGTCCCTGTGGTGCATATAGGGAATGTTTCAGGGAATTTTGGATTAGTATTGCCTCAGGCAAATGCAAATCCATCCATGGGACTGTTTTTGCTCATGGACTTGGTACACTTGGTGGATAACGCAGAGAGACAAGGAAGTACAATGTACCTCAAGGAGATGTGACTTTTGGGTGAGAACAGTCTGTAATGCTGAATTGTATATTTAATATTGGTTGCTGAATGGCAATGCCATTGTATGCCATAAGTACCACGGACAGTAAGTATGGACTGCTCCAGATACACCAGTTGTGAGCTCCTGATGCAGCAGCTCATGGGTTTTCATTTTAATGTAAACACTAAATTAAGGAACACCATTCCTAAACCACAGTGCTCATGAACCCAAATATTTTCTGAAGCACGTTAATGTTCACTGGCATCAGCACATGACCTCCCAGTAATGTGAACAGCTCAGACTGTGCTAAGTTCACTTCCACCTCTGCCATCTGCCATGGTCTGTGGTTCATGAGGAGCAAGAGTGAGTTGTGCCATGAGTCTGGGTGCAGATGTTCCATAGCAGTGCAATCACAGCAGATGTGGATCCAGGCTGCTGATACTGTACTTACCCAGGTGTGAGATTCAAAGGACACATCACCCTCTGAGCTGAATTGCAGAAGACAGACTGTCTTTGTCTAATGTCAAATAATTAATGTGTTTAGTTCAAATATGATGGCTGGCTTGGGAAACAGAGTTTGTAACCTTACAAATCACTTCTGCCTTGAGAAAGCTGCCTGAAACACACTGAACAAACCAGCTAGTGTTCCACAGTCCCTAGACCTGAAAAGAACAGGGTGGACACACAGAGTCTGCTCTGCATGACAGTGTGATGGAGGCCTACAGAGGTATCTTGCTCATGCTGTGGTGCACACTGAACCTGGCAATGTGTAACCATGCGTGGCTCCTATTTGTCTTGTCAAATAATTTGGTGGGGCACAGATCTGGGGCTAACAGTGGTCAAATGATGTCAGACTAGGAGACTTGTAATAAAGCATCACAGAAAGAGAACAATATTTGTTGCCAGCTGACCTGCAGATGAACTTTCTCTTCTGCTCTTTTTGCCTCAGTTCTGTCACAGCAATCACTTGGCAGAAATTTTGCCAGGAAAAAAAATAAGAAAAGGATGTCTTGCTATCAATACCAGAGAATACAAACTTCATAATAATAATGTAATTATCCATGTATTACTCTGAACACATGCAAAGTTGAGTAAAAGAGCCTAAAAAAGGTAGCCTTGTTTTCATGGTGGATGAAAAATTAGGTTTGAGAAATAATTCAGTTCACATCTGGTTTTTCACTTTTTTACAGAGATTTTTATGCATCACTTTGAGTGACTACAATAACTCATTTGTAAACAAATCACATTCTGTGATCTCTTCTATAATTGCAATAGGCAATTGCAATATTTCCTGTTAGTCTCAGAGGGAGGTAGCTTACTATATGGACTACTTGGTCAATTAGGTTGAAAACATTACTCACCTAACCTTAGCAAATGTAAAGTAGATTTTGTGTGTAAAAAATGCAATACTATTTTGCTCCTGCATAGTACTGTGCATCTGTACTTCTCAAAAAAAAAAAAAAATGTCCATTTAATAATATTTTATTTTCTTGGAGCCCACACTTTCTGTGAAAGAACACTGGGATTCCTTATTCCAGAAGGGCTTTTGCTCTAGGCTGAGACAAAGCAAAACCTCCTGTCTTGCAAGGAGAAAGACTCAGTGTAATACTGTCTATCCTTACATGAATCATTTAGTACAGATGTTGGATAAAGTCCCTTAACCTGAAACATTCACTGCAGACCTGTTAATTGGTTATTAAACCACATAAATAAAGGGAATATTTTTTCAGCATGCAGGAGCTAGAATGGTGTCCAATGTGGAAATCTGGATGAACTTTACACTGGAAATACATACTCATACACTGGGGTTTTCTTTGTCTTTTTGTTTCACTGTTATTTATTTAAATTCATTGTTTTATAAGCTAATTTATACTTTTAGCCTTATTTCCTCTATGGCTTAGGTCTAATAAGGCCTCTTTTTCACCTGTATCACATAAGAAATCTCCCAAATATTGCTATTGCTGGATTATATAGCTCTCTGCTTCCTTGGTTGGCTGTGCTTTTCTCAGCAGTTATCTCCTTTCCTTGCATATGGATATTTGGATTTTCTGGACATTTAATTTATATTTTTACTGGTCTACCAAAAGAACCAAGTCCCAAGTTCTCAAATATTAACACAGAGTTTATTCACACTAACAGCACCGTCCCTTGCCATATTTTTGGTCTGACCCCTTAGCACTCTCACAGGCAACACCTGGAGTAGCTTAGGGTTTGTAAAAGTCAGGAACCATTCAAAGGAGGCATGAAGGACAAACCATTCTGTTCTAGAAGAAAGAATTTGGCTGTATAGATATAAACTGTGGGATATAAACATATCTACTTGCCATCAGAAGCAGAGAATGAGACTGGCCCCTCTGCTTTCATTAGTGTACACATTGCCTAAGGGTCAGCATCCTTCCTCACTGCCTGACTGGATTTGAGCTTGTACAGTTATTCTACTCTTGATTTTTATCTCTGAAGCCCTCTAGTTAACTCTTACTTATTAGTTAATGCATGCTGCTATTTCATTTTGCTATTGTCTTTTGTGTGAGAAGAGCTTTTGTTAAAATTAGATGAATACATGAAGAAGCCATCCAGGCCCCACAGCACATTAAACAGTATAAACACTGTCATCCAAGTCACTCATCATTGAATTAAAAAATGAAGCGCTATAAGAAAAGACAAATGCCATTAGTTGCTATGAAAAAGACAATTTATCTTCAGTGTAAATGTCAGTAGGTGAATCTTAGCATGCTTGCAGTGTTACTTTTACTGAATAAGAGTCGTGCTCCAATTTTGCTCTATTTTCAGCTTAGTTAAGCTAAGCCTTGATTTCTCCAACTATTTATTATTTTCCCTAGTATTCACTTGGGCAAGCAGTTTTCAACTACTACTGTAACCTGCTTCATTATCTGTTAAATACAATTAATTCAAAAAATATTTTATCTGTATTATCAGAATTTTTTTATAAGTACACTTTTCACTCTTGCTTAGCCTTTACATTTTCTTTTAAAATTAATGAGGGGTTTTCTTTAATTGCACTGGCCAAATTCAATCCTGATATTCTTTTCTTTTATCGGAAATTTTAAAAAATTGATAATATCAGTAGGATGAAGATTGATATTTCATTCTGTCTGCATTAGTGAAAGGACAATACTACTGATAACAATGTCTGCAATATATATTACTACACAATGGGCTTGCCACAGTTATTACAAAATGCTAAATTACAAATTCTGATACATTTCCTACGAGCAGAATCCTAATCTGATATCTTGCTAATAGTCTTCTCCTTGATTAATCTGAGCAGCTAAGCAAAGCCAACACAGACACACATAATGTGTCAAAAACACTCTAATGAATTATATGACAGTCTTTTGTTAATGTACAGTAAGGTAGAAAGTGGCTATTAATGCTGTGCTATGTGTCATGGTAATTTAATTATCCAATCCACATCTACCTGTGTGCCTAGAAGTGTAAGTGTACTGTTCAATCAGTACACTTTGAAACAAATTTCTTTGCTTTTCTAGTTTATCATCTTCACATATTCAGTTCTGACCATCTTTCATCTGCTTTTAAAGTAAGCTCTCATTTGCTTGGTTATTTCTTCACCCTACCAAGTACAAAACTGCAAGTGAAGAACTCTTTCTGAAATCTGAGCCTTTTCTTTTTCTGCATGAAAACTTTTCTTTTTTTCACATTCCCCTGGAAGTGAACTGTATAAATTCTTTTAGTCTCAAACCTAGCACTGTTATATCAAGTGGAGGCTTTTTAAGGGGACGTGGAGTCCTAAGTATCTGTGTCTGTACAGTGAACAAAAATATTTTTGCTCATTTTCTTTTTCTTATTATTTCTTCTTCGTATAGTCAACTTCTAATTTACCTTTACAAAGATGAGAGCATAGGCTTAAAAAATTTAGGAAAGATCTGTGAAAGCTCCCAGCACACAGTCAGTCAGCATCTTCAATTAGGTAAGGTCTCAATTTAGGCATCATCTCACACCATGTTTAGAGCAGAGTGCACTATCAGTCAACAAAGTAAGTCAGTAGGATAGCTGAGGATAATCTTACTCCCAAAACCTCTTCAAAGTTTGAGCATGTCTATAGCAGACTATGACTCATGGCCCACATGTCCTCTAGAATAGGGGATGAATTCTTTGGCTGCAAATGATGCCTTGACAGCAGTGAAACTGTTGCCTACACTTCAAATAATAACTATATCTCAGAATTCTTCATTATAAAATGAGACAAAAGTTTTTACCCTGCCTACAAACCATCATCTTAAACTGTGGGGGTTCCAGTTGTGGTTTCTCTGGGTCTGGATTGAAGGCTCTTGAGACGGTAGTTCATATTCGGACTCAAGTGTTCAAATTTCTTATCAGTAAAACAGTCTCACTACTGTGAGTTCGGCAGCTTTTCATTAGCAAGGCACAAAATGGCTAGCAATCTCTTGTTACAAGGTCTTTTAAGACTAAACTATCCAATTAAGAACTGATACCTAGATTATTTTCCCTTTTAACACAATAACTGATCCCAAAGAACCCGCAGTGTGGACTTTTCTGCCCAATTACAAAATGCCACCCAAACCCAAGAAGAAGAAGGAAGAAGCAGCATGAAGAAGAAACCCAGGATGACATCCTGTGCTCTCCATCTTGCTTCCATCCACAACATACTAAAAATCCCCAAACCTAAATTTCTCAGCAAGTGATACACCTACACTACTCTCTATAGTCTATTTCACACTTCTGTGGATCCTAGTCTGTCTTGAAGTCTAGGAAACTTTCTCCATGAATGAGGGTCAAAGTCAATGCTCCCCTGGGAGTAAGAGCACCCCAGAGCAGGCAGAGAAATATTCCCGGTGCCCTGGTTTCCACGTTAAACCATTGCTCAATCACTAAATTTATTTTCCATTTGCATTGGTAAGAAGATTTTACCTGGTTACAGCTCTTTTTTTCACCATGAAGTCAATGGGAAAGATATCCAAATTTTTTTTGTAGTTACTGGAGACTTCAGAGAGTACATTAAAAAACACCCTGCAAGCCTCTGAACAAAAAGACACCAGAACAGCTCAGACACACAAAATAAACACTTCTGTTTCATATAACTATTCAGAAATCAGATTTGGAAATGAGAAAATCAAAGATCCATATCAAAGTACCCCTGCTGTAGGAAAGCAGAATAGGACAACAACCTGCAGGACCTCCTACCTTACATCACAGGATTTATTTTCCCTCTCTAGGAAAGACAATAAAATAGTATTTAAAAAAATGTGACAAGTATGAATTTCTAAACTCTAGTGTTTCCAATGACTCTTCATAGTGATTTAAAATTATTTCCTTTTAAGAGTTTCTCATAAGAAAGGACTCCTAATCAAAAAAGCATCAGTTTTCACTCTCATTTTTATTCCAGGGAAGGTACTCTGCACTGCCATGTATAGAGAGGTTTTATAATTATTTTTTACAAATTAGACCAAATGCAAGCATATTGCACTTTTTTTCTTGTTTTAGGTCATCTGCAACAGGGTTCTGGAGTGAAAAGTTCCAAGTCATTGATGAAGATGTTCACAATACAGGCAGTGTTGATATTTTAATTTGTACTCTGAGCTCTATGTAGTCCAGGCAGAGGTACAGATACGTGGTGAAGCAGGGAGGGTTGGTCTTGGGTCACCAAAAGTCTAATTTTAAACATGACTATCTTGTTAAAATCCTAGATACCATATTTGCCAAATGTATGCTACTGAGTAGAAATGTGGATGAGTCACAGGGTCACAAGAATTGCAAAAGACTGGCTGCAATTCCCTCATTGGATGACACATTTGTGATGGGGGGGAGGGGTGGTCTCAATGCTATTACCATTACTAATTAAATATATAGGTCTAAATCTACATAATCTACATAATGCTCATGAAGGGCATAAAACAGGTCTTCATAATTGTCATCCCGGCCACATAATTTGTCTGGACCCAACAGATCTGGTATTTCTGCTTCTGTTCTGGCTCCCTCTGGAGAAGGGAAAAAGGGGGTCAATTCATAATAAAATTCTTATTTGGAAATCAGTAGGAAATCATCTTCCCATGTCCTAAATGTGAGCCTTAATCACCAGCCTAGATCATAGTTTACAAGATAGATGTCTGGTTCCTGCTTTTCAAGCTGCAGAAATCCACCTTCAGCAGAGATGTCCAGCTGAAACTGAAGGGATCACATCTCTTCCACTCAATAGGGTACACACACACCAGAGGCAAACAGCACCTAGGATCATAGGATAGAACCATAGAAGAGAATAATGGAATTGTTTAGCTTAGAAAAGTCCTCTAAGACCACTAAGTCCAATCGCAAACCCATCCCTGCCAACTCCACACTAAATAGTGTCCCTAAGTGCCTCATCCACACATCTTTTATCCACTTCCAGGGATGGGGATGCCACCACTTCCTTGGGCAGCCTGTTCTAATGATTAATAATCCTTTCCATGAAGAAATTTTCCCTAATATCCAATCTAAATCTCCCCTCACACAACTTAAGGCCATTTCCTGTTGTCCTATTGCTTGTTATTCAGACAAAGAGACTTCAGGCAGACTTAGGATATAATGAACATTATCTATAGACTGGATGATTTCAGGCAGCTCCCTGATCAACATATGTCCTTTTAGACCCACTGAGAGAATAATTTCTCCTCATTTGCTGTAAGCAGACCATAAGCAGACCACAACACAATAACCCCCACTGTATGACAGAGGCACACATGAGTAACCTTGGATATTTAGCTCCCAGACTCCTCTGCAGTTCTTGCCTTTGGAACAAGGAAGGTGGTAGCACTCACCTTGGATCAAGAGCTCACATTCTTTTATCCACAGCTATCACCCAAGAGAGAAAGAATGAGAAGAGAAGAGAAGAGAAGAGAAGAGAAGAGAAGAGAAGAGAAGAGAAGAGTTCAGTTGGAAGAAATGTAAAACAATTATCTAGTTCAACTGCCTGACCACTTCTTCACAGCTGATCAAAGTTGGAAGCATGTCCACATGCCTCATAAACACTTACAGGCTTGGACCATCGACCACTTCTCTAGGAAGCCTGTTCCAACATTTGAATACCTTTTTGGTAAAGAAATGCTTCCTAACATCTCATCTGAACCTCCCCTGACATGGGTTTGAACAATTCTCCCTGTCCATTTCCTTAGGAAGCTGTAGAGAGTGAGTCCTCAGCCACTCCACACAGGATATGCCTTCAAGCCCTTTGACCAGCTGTTGCCCTCCTCTTGAAACATTCCAGGACCTTCACATTCTTCTTAAATGGAAGGGCCCAGAAGTGTGCACAGTGCTTCAGATGAGGTCCCACCAATGCTGAACACATGGGGATAATCCCCTCTCTTGCCCTGCTGGTCATACTGTGTTTGATGCATTAGAAGTTGTTGAGTGCATGTCACTATTTGAGATGACCATGACAGTTTTCCCTTGACGAAGTTTTGTCTGTTGTTCCAAACTTCCAGTGTAATTTACTGTTCCCTGGTTAAGCCTTTGATCTTAAAGAAAGGACAAGAACTATTCCACTCACATTGGTTTCAGCAAATCAAAATATGAACTGAGACTGTTGATTTCAGCTGCCAATTAAAAAGCTAATTAGACAAAAGTTCTCTATCAATATCCCAAACTGATACAGGCAGCAGATGCAGCAGTTAGATTAATAATATTCCTCAAGTTGACAACGATGAAATAAAAGCACAGGAGAAATACTCCACCCCTGGAAATGTTGATAAGAACATCATCTGACAAAGCATCAGAAACAAACTGAACATACGTGATTTTAACACCTTCTATACTATAACCAAAGAAACAGTTTTATGCTGTATGATTTTCTTTTTATTTACCTTTTACTTTTTAAGGAAATTAAAAGCTAGGAATTTCAGAACTGTGACAATAAGGCACTTAAAGAGCTTTGACCATTAGTGTACTTCCTACTGTAATTGGCTGATTATGTCTTTGGCAAGAGGACTAAAGCCATTTAAGGAAGAAAAAGGATCATGCTACCTTAAGCTCTTTTTGAATTTACCATAGTATATTTTTTCCTAGTACAAAATTGGAAGAAAAGAAAATCATAATAAAACTATATCGGTTTTGTTTCTTAATGATATTTAATTAAAACAAAGCCAAGCTTCTCATCTAAATAAGAAAAAAGGAGACTTTTGTTGAGCAAAATATGTTCAATTCAGATCTCTCTGAATTTGGTTTCATTTTATCAAGGGGAAATTAAACTCCAAATAGCTAATGTAAAAATATTTATGAATGCACACCTGTAGAATTATGCACTTTTTTGTGCCTAGAAGACCTCAGCAATGTGCTTAATGGGACATTTGCTCTTACCAAAGACCTGCAGATTTTAAATGGCTGTGTTCAGTTAGTTGCAGCTAAATATGCTAAGGGAAAGGCATGAAACTGGAGTTTGCTCACTGAGAAGATAACAAGCAACTTCTCAGTGCAATAACTTGATTTCTTTCTGGGTTTTTTTTGTTTTTGTTTTTTGGTTTTTTTTTTTTGCCTTTCTGATTCATTGCATAGCTGAATTAAATGGCACTAGTTGATTTTACTTGAGGAGATGTGAGGAGATGCTATGCACCCCATTGAAGGTTAACAGCACTGAGGGCTACCAGAAAAGTAGCTCACCTACCTTCACTGAGATTTTTGCATGCTCCTTTGAAACCAGCTTTTAGTTCCTTAAAAAGAGACAGTTCTCAGTAGCCTATTTCTGAAGTAAGTCAAGTAACAAACAGTAATCTTTACTATCTGATCAGTGGTATTGCATGCCTATGCTTCTTCTGGTTTTAATCAACTTAAGTTCTTTAGGTTGGTCTGCAACAAATTTGCTCGTGTGATGAGTTACAGTCCAGATGTGAAAAAAGAGTATAGGATGAATTTTTCTAAACTTTAAGAGTCTTCTTTAATTTCAGCTTCTTAATTCTGGCAGGATACTCTGTATTTGCTCCTTCAGAGAGCAGCTGCTGCATGCTGCAGTTTTCAATTCAGAGAGGATGTTCAGCACCTGGCTGTCCCAGAAGAAGATGAGCTGGCATTCTGCTTCCTACAGAACAGACCTCAGCAATATTACCCAGCAGATCTGGATGAAAATTAACCACTGAGCTTTGAGCTAAGGTTTATGGAAAGAGTCCCAGAAAGTGCTGATGAAGCTGCACTGAGGCATAACATCATGGCACTCGCTGCAGAACATTAAGGTTAATTATCTCCTAAGTGCATGCTAAATCCTATTTCCTTTCTTCAGAAGTTCAGTTTAAGCAGCCATAAATTTATTCTGAAATTCTAATGTAAAGATGTTTCTTGATCTTGACCTTGGGAGAAATTGCCTTATTCATAAAATCCATTAAGGTCTCAACATCAAAGCAATACAAGCAATAATGTCATTAGATAATAATGGGAATCACATGAAGAAATATACTAGAAATGCCCAGCCTAAGCCTTCACAAATCTTCATTGCACCATTCCTGAGAAAGAGTGAAAAGACCACAGGTAAAATTGGGTCAGAAGTACATGAGTTTTGCCTCACTAATCTTATTAGTGACTTTCACTACTTTCATAATCTAGCAGGCCTTCATTTCACACTACCCAGTACAGAGGGGAAATATTTTCTAAGTGCCACCAGAAGCACTGTTAATATGTAGAAACACAGAACATTACAAGAAAGGAAGTTAATTTCTTTTCTCCATTGCTTCTATGTTCAGGGGCATGCTGATCATTTCTTCTCATGTATATATCCCTATAGACATCATCCAAGTAAAGCCAACAGAATGTTTCTTCTGGAAATAAGAGAAACAACATTCTATCTCTGTGTCTTAGCTGGAAAAAATCATAAATGAGAGGTAATTCAAAGGGGGAAATAATTTTATTCATCAAACAGAATAATCTGTTTCTGGTTTAATACAAATTTGCCATTGGTGTGACTGTTAGGTCAGGACTGTTAGGAAAGGATGTTCTGGAAAGAACCACAGACCCCAGGTATCTTTCAAATATTTAGAGGTAGAAATATTCAGAGAGTCTTATCATTTTTCAGTAGAAAAGTCCTGAAAAACCCTTGCATTGTGATGTCTATAATTTGCCTCTTCCTACAGAAATATAAAGAGCAATAAACATGTGGGTATGCATAGCCTGACTAAGGAGGCTCTGTTTTTTTTCTCCCAGGTGTTTAATTATTCAACATAAATCTTACTAAAATTTTTCATTATAATACTTTTCTGATCCAGCTTCGTCCGTTTCCTGAATCTCACATTTTTTAAATGGTCTTTCAATAATTAATCTTTAAGATATTTTTAGGACCTGAAATATTTTTAGTAAGCAAATAAATTACACATTTACAATAAAAATGTTCTGGAGTTCTGACACGTGTAATTAGAGATAACCTTTGAGTGGTACTTATATCCAGGATGTTACTTTATCTTTGAATTCCTGCAAGGCTGGTTGCTAAAAAAATACTGTACATCTTATTAATCAGTCTCGTATTGGGCTAAATTGAAACACGTACTAAGAATGACATTAATATTTGGAACTTTACCCTCCTGAATCCTTCATGCTTGAAAAATATCTGCTGGCAGTAAATACACTCCATGTAGAGGAATTATATTTGACCTTGCAGTACCCTGCAGATGTAGCAGAGGTGCTTTCTTCTTGCTCAATTAAATAAGGCTCCAAGGACCTGCTGTCACCTCTGTATTTGTTTGTTACCGGTTAAAGTGTTCTTGCTGCATGAAGATTCACATCTGTGACAGCAGCTGAGAAAATGTTTTATTTTTATCTCCCTGTGATCATAACTCCTTCAATTAATACTATGAATTAAGCAGGCCACTCAAACTACCTTTCCCATAACAGTTGTTTCCCCTCAGAGCATTGCTGCCTCATCTCTTGCAGAGGGGATTTTTCCTGACTCCAGGGTCGCATCAAACATTTTGCAGTCTTCAGATAAACTTCTCTTTTGTTCTTTGTGTGAAACCTAGATAATGGTGATTTTGCTCCTAAACATCAAAATATGAAAGTTGTCTATCTTGTTTCATTATTATTTGCTTATTTGTAATAACTAAAATACATAAAACCTTTTTCTTAGATTAGCCCCTATTTTTTCTGTTGGCGTCTTGCAGCCATAGGCACTTTCTGTTCTGTACAAAGCCCAAATTGCCAAGACAAAATGGTGCTAGAAATCCTTCTCTTCAGCAAACTCTGCAGACATTTACAGACACACTTAAAGCCCATATTTAACCGCACTGTGCTTGTCACATATTTAACATATCCAACCTAATGCCAGTCTATGAGATTACTGATTGCATTTCAGCTTTGTGACATTATTAGAACATAATTCTACTTTGCACTCCTCTTGCAGATAGCTGGTCTAGGCCTTTCTCAGGACCAGAGAACAGAAGTTTGTGCACTTTGCATGTCAGAAATGCCCTCTTCTATCTGTGATCCAGCAGCTGCAAAGATGTGTTCATCAGGTGACCAGTTATACACCTGTCATGCAACAAAGATGCCACGTTTAAATGTCCTCTGGAAAGATGGCGAGTATTGACTATAGCCTAAATTGCTCTATGTTTCAGGCTGAAGGTGGTTGATATATGTTGGATGCCTAGCTGAAAAACAGCTTCTGTGTGTTTACTATTAGACTTAATAATGTCAAAGTCTCACTAAAATAGTCAAATGTGACTGTATTCTTTAACCATTAACATGTGCCCTGCATGATTTTGGTTTATCCCACCTGGCAACACTACCAGATAGGAATGTTTCAGGGGATAGCTTGAAACACAAACCCTCTCCAGTAATCTGTATAAACCAGGTGATCCTCTTATGAGGGGATATCATTTAGATGAAGAGATACGGTGTAAAACCATGTCTCTGACGGGCTGTTTGGGTCCATTCCAGCTAGCTCTGGACCCTAACCCACACGGTCTTACATGGACGACAGCAAAAGACCAGAAGCGCTCTTCTCCATGTGGCAACATTCTCTCTTTATGCCAGGAGACACAGCAGATGGACAAGCACATGGAAAAGAGGGCATTCCCTGGTGGCAGGGGACTTTTATATCCGGGGAGTGGGGGGTGAAGGAAGAGGTCAACAGCCAATGGGATACCAGTGAGGAGCAGCGAGGGGAGGGTCAACCCAGGAAGAGACCACAGGGGGTACTGGGGTGATGGGGGGAAGAACAAACCGTGTGATATAGCATCAACTATTCAGTGCCATATAAGGACCACTCAGTGCAAAAACTCTAATCACCCAATGCAAAACAACGACTAAATAAACTATTTAGTGCAATACAACAATATGGGCTATGAAATGCTGCTTGCCCTCACAAGCAAAGGACGAAGTTTGGCCTGCATGATCTGTTTGTATAGAAGAAGCCTGTGATAAATAAACACTCAAATGGGAAAGAGCTGGTATCACATAAATCAGATTAATTACAAAGAATTGTCTTTCTTATGTTCGTAAGTGGATATTATAGCTTTTAATAGAAGCAATTGTCCTGATAAATACTTATAAACATTAATCTTACTCTAAAAGAGACTTGGGACAGTCATGGCACCACTGGAAGAAGCTAGACCTCCACTCTTAGCTAGACCTCCACTGACCTTGAATAGTTTCCAACATCACAGCCTTTTAGTGATATTACATGGAGTTTCTGCTAACAATCCTTCCCACATAGACTGGTGTTTGTCAGTTGTAAGCTCTTTAATCCCCTAAATTTTACCCATATCTGACTCTTGCCTTTTTATATCCACAAAAAATAGTTTCTGAAAGATAGCGTGATTTTAAAAATTGCAAGGACACTTTCATTGTAGATCACTAACTTCAGTATTCCAGCATAATTGAATAAGGAACATCAGTCAAGGGAGTTTAGATTATGCTAAATGCTGTGCAAAGGTGACAAAAGTCAGGAGTTTTTTAAAGCCACTGCTGTATGACTTGCCAAAAGCAGCTAACAAACTGAACCTGCAAAAGAATGTGAAATTAGCACAAAGGATACTGTCACTTACAGTGGCTAACTATAGCAAGTGGCATGACAGCGTGTCTCATGTTTGACCTAACAGCCTCCCTGAGTGCTCTCTAATGCTAAAGCTGCATCTCTGTCCAACTTATGCTGCAAAGGGCACTCATGGGGCTGGCAAGTGATGAAACAAATCTTTGAGTTAATCACATATGTGTTAATTACATATGGAAAAAATGTTCCTGAATATTTGTAGTTACTGAAGCCTGACATCCAAAAGATGATTTTTTTAATTTAAAAACTGAACATTTATGTACATTTTCCCCACATCTGAACTCTCACAATTCTCCTTTTCCTCCTAATTCCGAGGTAATTCTATGCTCATGGTGACTGACTTGCCACAAGAAAATGCTGAATGACCTGCAAACCACAAAAGAAATATCAGTTGAGTTCAGACTTAAGCCTTTTTCTCATCAGAGACATTAATTTTATCTCTCTCATTTCCCTGCCATCATTTTTCATTTAAGTTTTGAGACTAGAATAACACATTTAATATTATTGAAATTAAACTTTAGATTTAAAATCTACTGCGATGAAGGGAAGTAACAGACAGAGAAATCCCATAATAATCTTTCTTTTGGAAAACAACCTAGAATATTCTTTTTCCTGCATGCCCAGGAGGAATAAATTCCATTCCTTTTTTTGGCAGGAAATCTGAAGTGCCAGAACACATTGCTGGTGAAAAGCCATGAAATTGATTCTCAATCAGCTCTTCTGCTGGAACATTTTAGCTATAGTCCTGGTATTTAAAAAGTCATCAGGAGGATATGTTTTGGCACTAAGTCAGGTGGACATGATGACATAAAATGGCATTGCCTGGCTTTTCAGGATTGATACAATTGCACAACTTTTCACAGAAGAAATGCCTCATTGCCCATCATATTTGTTTAAATTTCAGTAGACTGTAGCTACTATCAGCACTAGTCTATTCAAATGACTTCAAAAATCCTGTTTACAGTGCTTGGGATAATTACTAGGATTGACATTTCAATATTCAGTATCTGGTATGAAAGTTATGTGGGGTCTCAAAAACCAGGATTTCTGCCTCAGTACCATGTCTCTCTCTTATAGATGGCCTGAAAGAAAGAGATTAAGAGCAGTGTGCTTTCATTCTTGACATCAGTCTCTAGGCAACAAAGAGCTGAATTATGGTGACTGAATGACATGTTATCATAAAAGGCTTAAATTTTAGGAATCACATAAGTATTGTGTGTATTCATACATCTGTACTCACACTACAAATATGAATATATATATATATATATATATATATATATATATATATATGAGTATGCACATATGTGTAAAATGTGTGTGCATATATATGGACAGATATGTACATAGAGGTGCAATATGTATATTATATGCATAACATGCATACACCAGGACAGATATTTCAAGTGGCCCCCATATCTATCTATCTATCTATCTATATATATATATCATGTCTATGTACATATATACCTATATACATCTATATTTGCATGCAAATATACTTTTAGATGACTGTTAAGTGCACCATGCTTGGAGTACATAGATTCAGACATCAAAGAAGAAATATTATCTATTTCTTTTTTTTGGCCAAACCATTGCAGACTGATGTCTAATCTGTTTCAATGTCTTGCAATGTCCATATCATATGACTGCTAAATTACCAGAGAGTGTTTTGAGTCATATTTTCCCTGCTATATATGAACATGGATGTAAATAGGAGCAAAGGCACGAAACCTGGCACTGGTAGATGATCATATCCTGGCTTGAAGTCAGAGCACATCAGTATGATCTAAAGTTTGTTTTTTCTTTGGGGGTTCAAGGCGATCAACCAGGTGATGCCATTCATCTCATTTAAGAGCTCTGAGGGTTCTCTGACTTCTCCTCCACTTGAAAAGGCTAATATTTCTCCTCCCTGACTGTAATCACCCAATTTAGCTAAAATAAATTTTCCTTCACAAGAGGGTAAGTGGGAGAGTTGGTGGTTTGCATGGACTGAGTCACCACTCTTGAGGAGAAATCCCACATGAAATATTCAGGGAAATAGGAAACACGAAAGAGAACAGTCAGAAAAGCATGCTCTTTATGGACATCTATAGATGGAAGAAAGCAACACTTTTTTCTACTCCCCAGTATTCAGTGAGGCTATATCTATCTTTAACAAACTGTTTTATTTCCAAATAAAACAGTAACAGTTTCATTCTCAGTTTCCACAAAATCATCTATCCTTCCATATTCTTGCCCTTTCACTACAGCACAGGAAGATAAGGCAGTAAAGCCTGTACTGAGGACCAAAAATTACATCTGTTTCAAGCTAAATATTAAAATGGTTCCAAGGAAGCCTAATAGACAACAGGGATAATTCTGCCATCATTCTCCAACTCTTAATCTGAAGGGTATTGTGTCAAAATATCCTTAAAATATTTTTAACTTGTTTTACAGAAAGGTGGACAATCTTCCATTACTTCCATCAAAATTTTCATGTTACTTCAGAATGCATCCAGCTTCATGAGGAGCTGCATGGGCTCCTTAAATACATTCAGATTTCAGATGAGAGGCCAAGCCAAGAGAACCAGTGCAGTGTGCACTGATTATTAAAATTATCGGAGAGATGCCTCTGTCCAAATTAAGGCTCAAATGAGACCATATGCCGAAGTCAATAATGTGGATTTTTATTTAACCATAAATGTGACATAGAGTGAGAGAGACATAAAAAATAGGAAACGAGAGTGGGAGGAGAAAATGAGAGTGACAGAGAGACAGATTAAAGAGAAAAAATATCACCACCACATGAATCCTGACAGCATCCCATTGGTCCTCTTCTTCTGGTCTTCTTGGTGGTGAGGGTCCTGGTCTTGATCCGTTGAGAGTGGTGGAAGTCCATGAAACACAGAGTCCACTGGATTTATGTTTGCTCAGGTTCAGATGGGAACACCCAGGTGGGAACACCCAAGGCAGGAAGTTTTATACTGGATGATGTAATACTTTGGATCATGGGACACTTTGGGTGTCTTTGACGGTTATGACACCTTCTAAGACACCTCTTACATCAGCGAAGTGCACTCAGCTCTGGACCATTTAGCCCCTCAGCAGAGATGAGAACCGTCAGGCTGCACATGAATGTGCCAATACTTTCCCAGAGGTGAGTTTTCAGGCTGAGCCACTTGTATAAGTGTCCATAGCCATGTCCTTGGCATGATAAAAAGCACTATCCAACTTCATTGGATTTGCCTCTTATCAGCCTGTTCCCTTATCTTGCTCAACATCCAACTGTAGCCTCTGGTGATGGGCAGTTAAGTGGTCGATTGTTTGAGCAATTAACCAGTGACAGTCCAGTCTCTCACCCAGTGAAGGTACAGAATGGGGAATAGGAAAGTGCTACAGAGCCAAGGGTATAGCAAATATGTAATTATTTACAGATAGCAGATCAGCCCAATTAGACAAGCCAAAGGGACCTCTCCAGCCTGGACTTTGATCACTCTGCGGGGAAATAGAAGACTGCTCTAACGTCCACTCTGCCTGGTTGGAAACAAGTGTCAAGCTTCCATATGTGGAGGTAGGATCCATTTTCCCAGCCAGACCACATGTGCCAGCACAGGTCATCCCTCAAACTGTCATCAACTGACTATTTAGGACTTACTAGGTAAAATCAAAAGCTGAAAGGACTACCTGAAACCCAGGAGGCAACAATCCCAGTCAGGAAACAAGAGGACTAAAACAGCAACAGGAATATCAAGTTTTGTTACAGTGGTAAGGGCAGGAGGGCTGTCTTCAGGACTCAGGGCCAGCTCAGAGCTGGAGCAGCTGAGGCAGCCCCTATCCCCTATCCCATTGGGAATGCTCGGCCATAGCCCAGCCTGGCCTATGGCAGCTGCTTTTCAACTGGGGCTCTAATGGGTGAGCTACAGCCCCCAGAGCCCCACAGCCCTGCCCTGGCCAGCCACAGGGCCTACCTGCAAGCCCATGGCCTGGCTTCAGCCCATCCAAAATATGCCTCTTTAACTAAAAACCAAGCCATTACACCACTACACCCACTTCCCCCACTTCACATTGCTCATGCAGGGCATGGGGGGCACAAAGACAGGGGCCTTCAGATGGTGGGCAATGGCTAAAAGCTGCTCTATTTGCAGTGGGCCTGTGCCCTGGAGAGCTGTCAGGCTGGTGCTGTTTAGCTCCTCGCTAAGGTGCAGTGTATTTGTGTCATTTGTACACGGCTTATGTTGCAAGGTGACAAATCTACACAGAGCCACTACCCCCTCTCAAATAAACAATCAAAGAATCACTGGTAAGTCATGAGGCCAGATCCCCTGGATGCAAAAGTGACTTGCTAATTGCTTCCAGGACTGTTAGCAAGAGTCACAAGCAGTTAGCAGAGCTAAGCAGCTCCCGGTGAGCGCTGCTTGTGGCAGCGTGCATGGCAGGGACCTCGGCAGCCACTCTCAGGGCATGAGCTCTCAGGGTGCCCAGGGCTGCTCAGAGCAGCAAAGTCTCAGCTTTGGTGGGAACATTATCTGCCCCAAACAGGGCAGAGCCCAGGAGCAGGAAAAGATTGCTCAGGCTTTTGGCCACCTAAGGAGACATAGTTATTTGCATTAAATTAGGGAGAAATGAATGGTCTGTGATAAACATTTATGGCATCAGGACAGGGATCGCATCCTTATGGGTACATTTAGTTGAGACAATAATGAAAATGATAAAAAAATAAAGACAATAATGAAAAAAAAGAAAATAATAAAAAACCCACACAAAATCGGGGGGAAAAAAGGTTTTTTATTATGATCATACTCTTACTTGAGAGTATAAAATTGATAACTATGGAATATACTTCTTTTAAAGACCATCATTATAGAAGTCAGAATGCTCCTTGACTCTTGATGTCTTTAGTCTCTGAGTTATTAGTATTCAGGTTTTTCAGTGTTAACTGTGTCCTCAGTGTCACCTGCTTCCCTTCAGCATCAATGAGGACATTTCCTTTGTTTGCTATGGAGACTCCATGGTGGCCCAGAAGGTAAATGAATCACTGTTCATAACTATTATTTGGCTCTAAGGTGAGGAAAACCTAGAGCTGTGTAAATGAATCCCCTCCCTGCAGTCTTGCCTTGTTCCCTTCTGCCATCTTGTGGCACTAAAAGTTTAATTCTACTCTAGTTAAAGGCATTGTCCCAGTCTGACATGCAGCAAAGCACCAAGTCATTCCCCATCCCACATTAATGAGCTTACTCCTTCTGGATGTTCAGAGCACTGCCCTGGGAAGTCTGGAATCACCACTTGTGAAGGTGTTTAAAAGACATGTAGATGTGGTACTTAGAGATATGGCTTAGGGGTGAACTTGGCAGTGTTAAGTTAATGGTTGAACTAGAGTATCTTAAAAGGTTTTTTCTAACCTAAATGATTCTATGATTATGTGTTAGAGCACACATGGTAACAGGTGCTCCATCCATTTCCAGTATTTGGTGACAAGTCTGAAATAAAATGTTCCTGTCAACAGGTTGGAAGGTGTTCACACTGACAGCAGAAGACTAGATTGGATTGGAAATATGTTTTTTGGGCAATGTACCAAACCAGGAATTAATTTTTTTCTAGAATAACTTATTTTTTCCTTCTGTAATTTTTTCTAAAGGGATTGATAAAGTGATATAGAGGTGGAAGGGATAATGTCTAGCGAAGAGAAACCAGGAGTTGCCACAGGCAGACTTGGAAGCACTGAATAAGGATCAGCAGTGATAGAAAAGAGCTGTGGTGCAAGACAGGAGCAGAGTTTACCCAAGGCTTCACAGCAAGTAGGAAAAAATTGAATTTCCAATATGAGTACAGGATACAGCTGCCATAAGGATCAAAAAGGCAGATGGGAAGGGCTGGAGCAGCAAGAGCTCTGTCCCACTTCCAGAGGAGAGACTTTCAAGTAAACCAGACATCACAGTAATGGCTGGGACAGTACAATAATGTGCTCAGCCATGCAGAGAGGCTGCCTCTCCTCAAACACACCATAGCTATGACTCCATGTGCTGGCTCCAGCTCAGCTACAAGCATTGAACATCAGCAGAAGATATGTCTCTACAAACAGTTTATTACATCCAGCAGCGTGCAATCTCACACACCAGTCTGCTTTATCCCAGCTAGAGACATCTGAGATCTCTGGAGAGCTTTTGGCATCAGATCCACACATCTTGCTTACCTGTTAGCAGTGGGAGCTTGCACCATCCACACAAGCCAGTGCCAGCAAAAGCTATTGAAAAAATCCTTTTCCTTTACAGGACAGGTGAAGACTGAGCTCAATTCATGTCTTTAGGGTCTGAATTCATGCACACAGTGCATTGAAACCAGAAATAGATCAACTGAATGCTTTTAAGATTACCATTCTGGTGAGAAAAAGGCAGGAAAGAGAAAATCCCTAAAGTCTTTGCAGTGAATTCAATAACTCAAACATTTACACTCATCCCACATGATAGCCTGTCTATCAGAAGAAAATATTGCTAATATTAGCAATAAGGCACCTGGAAATTAGGAAAAGCCAGCACTGAAGCATAATAACAGAGTTATGAATTATGTGATGGCATATGTACTTCTGAGCAATGTCCAAGGCAATCATCATTCAGTCCCTTATGGCAATAGGAAACTGTTCCTTAGAACAGTCTTCCCTCATTTTTTCTGTAAGGCAAGGACTGTTCAATATTTAGAAATATTTATACAGACCAACAAACCAATAGCAGCTTTAATTTATAAAAGCAATGAATGGTCATTAGGTATTTTATTTTTAGCCTTGTTTCTGTGGACAAATGTAATTTTTTTAAACAAATTATCTTCATGGGATATGGTCTAATATTTTCTCATATTTTACAGCCTTCAAAACTGATTGAATTTCAGGCTAAAAGGCAGTTTTGTAGATTACTCTTACCTCATACTACAGAATGGGATAAAATGATGTGATGATGCAAGTAGCTGGATCTTCCTTTAGCTCTGTCCCAAAGTGGTGCTAAGCTAATGAATTAAATGAAGTTTTCTGCAAGTAGTCCCCAGTCCCATGCTCTTATTAACATGTAATATTGTTGTGTGAAATCAGTCACAGAATCACAGAGCAATTCAGGCTGGAAGGTACCTCATGAAGTCCCTAGTCTGACCTCCTTCTCAAAGCTGCTTTATACAAATATTAACCTGAACTGCAGCTAGGTATGTGAAAAGGTTCCCCAGAAGCCATTCTTGAAGCTCCTTTTGATGCACAGTGTTCACATTTACAGGAGCCGCCGTAAAGTGTTACATTATCCTGCCTCTGGGTGTCAGCATTTGCCCTCATTTGGAGACGCTTAGAACTTGTCCTTAAAGTCACTTGTCTCTAAAGAACCATGAAGCCAGACAGATTCCGGTTATCACTCTGAATTTGTCTGAACAGTTTGATCTGGCTGATGAGAATTTTCAAGAAAGCTGGAATAATCAAGCTAAATCAGGAAATTATAGTCTCTGTGTGATTGAGAAGGGAGTTTTTTTCAGGATTTCACTTCTAAGATGAAAGGGAGATTCAATTCTGAATTAATCTTTTTTCCCTAACATTTAGACTGCAAGACTTGAGCAAGAAAAAAGAGAAGAAATAGAACAGGTTTGAGCAGATGCTATGCTACTCACAGATGATACACTACCAGATAAGCAAAAGTTATACACAGCTTTTCGTTTTAAGCTAAAGCTTACCTCTGGAGACAAGATCTGCATGAGGCTGCATTATTCCAGGTGTCATTATGGCCAGGTGGTGGAGACAAAAGCTGTAGAAAGACCATTTTGCTCTTCATCAGTGTAGTCAGAGTCAAGGCCATCATGAGGAGGAAGAGCAGCAGAGTAAAGAAGAAAGAGAATGGTGACTACTTAAACAGAAGGATGCCATAATGCCTATCCAATGCAGCAAACCTTCAGTCTCTCTCCTGGTGCATACAGGGAGCTCTCAAACCCTGTGGGGCCAGAGGGTGGCTTCTGTAGCCTCAGTCATAGAGGGTTCTTCATAACACCCAAATCTCAGAGACACCTAAAAGACTTGAAGGAGCTCAACACCCTATGGGACCAGTTCTCTGCTTTCCTGTAGCTCCTGGTATGCGAGCTCAGAGGCACTGTCAAAATTTCTCCAGATCCCAGGAACTGGGGATAAGCATATCCTGTGGAAATCTGTCTGCCTAGAAGATTTTGCTTATTATTTAGACACACTTTGATACATAGAATAATAAAATATTTTGGGTCAGAAGGTACCCATAAGGATCATCAAGTCCAATTCCCTGGTCCTTGCAGGACTAGGTAAAATTTTAAAATATGACTAAGAGCACCCTCCAGACAGTTCTTGAACTTCAGCCAGCTTGGTGCCATGACCACTTCCCTGGGTAGGCTCTTCCAGTGATTGGCCACTTCCTTAGTGGAGAAACTTTTCCTAATGTCCAATCTGAACCTGCTGGGACACAGCTTCACTCCATTTCCTTGTGTCCTATTGCTGGTCACCAGAGAGAGATCAGCACCTTCCCCTCCACTGTCCTCCATGAGGAAATTTCAGGCTGTGAAAAGGTCACTCCTCAGCCTTCCTTTCTTCAAGCTGTGCCAACTAAGTGACCTCAGCCACTGCTTTTAAGTCTTATCCTTGAGGACTTTCACCACCTTGGTGGCCCTTCTCTGGACACTCTCTAAAACTTTGTACTGTGGAGCTCCAAACTGCACACTCAAGGTGGGGACAACCAGAGGGACAATCACCTCCATTGACCAGATGGCAATGCTGTACTTGAATCCAACAGTACAATATATAATCCAATCATCTCCAATGTAAAAAACAAAAAAACAAATAGGCCTCACCAAAAAATGTCTGCAAGGAAGTTATTTAGCTAAGATTGAATTTCCTGACAAAATAGAAATAAGTGATAATTCATGCGTGCAAACCAGAATGGTCCTGTCCCATGTGGATTTATATTCATACCACCATACATTAAGAAGTTCAATCTGAAAAACACAGTATGTTTTTAGAATGCTGCCCCCCCTGAAGCATGACATGTAGTTTTAGGCTGGAATTAATGAAATTTTCTTAATTTTTATTCATTGCATTCAGATGTGTGCTAAGACAATAAATGCCTTAGAAAGAGTGAACATTCAAAAGCCCCTGTTATCTTGTGTATTGAAAGACACTTGTTTTCTGATCAGATTTAATGCATGACAATTACTGAATAACTCTGTCAGTCATAGTTGTTTTGTCAGCATAAATCTGCCAGAAGAAAGATTCAAATTTTTAAAAAACCAACCCAAACAAACAAGAAAACAAGCAAACAAACAAACAAACAAAAAAAACAAAACACCAAAACCCTGAAATTTATATAAGAGGAAATCCACACCAGACTAAATTTAGTCTGATTTAAATTAAAGATTGCGGAGCAGTATTATTATAGCCCAATTTACCCCCTTTCAATCCTTCACTAAGCTGGTTTGGATTTACAGATACTTTTATAACTTCCAAGTATAATGAAAACGGTGTAAATATTCTCATATTAAGATCCTCTGTGAAGATATTTTCCCACTACGCAGCTGTCTCTGACTTTTTGAACAAAATTAGAGATCACTTAGGAAAAGTAAGAGCAAACAAGCCTATAGAACTAGATGAGATGTGTTTGTGGGTACAAGAGTTGCCATTTGCTATTTTAAGACCACTCTAAGTCATCATTGTAAGGTCACAGAAGTTAAGTGAAATCCCCAGTGACTGTAATAAAGGCAAATGTAGCACCTGTCTTGAAAGGGCAAGAGAAGAAGAAGCCTGTTTGCTTAATATTTGTCCACAGGAAAATTAGGAAACAAACTTTCCTGGAGGACATTTCCAGGCACAAAAATTTGACTGGGAGCAGCCAGCACAGATATATCAGGGGTACCTCACACTTGACAAGCCTGATGGCTCTGTATTATGAGATGAATGGGTCACAGAATAGCTGGAAACCTGTTTAAGTGCCTTTAGCAAGGCATAAGTAGTCCATAATAACCTCACAGCCAAACCAAAGAGATAGACTGGAAAGTCAAGTTTGCTTTGAACAGCTCTCAGGATCTGCCTGTAGTCATGAATTTATTGTCATTTTCTTCAGCAGCAAAGGAGCATAAATGCTTAATTTCAGTGAGAAAATTAAAGTGAGTTACTGAGTTGATGTTCCTCAATGCATCACAGTGCATGAAAATACAGTCTCTACTGAAAAACAGCCCCACGACAAGCTTGAGGAAAGCCAGACTGCCTGAACAAATGGAATGTGATTTAGTTATTGTGACCTTCTCTTACCGTCAGCTACTTCTGTCTTCCATTAAGACTTTTTAGATTACAGGGTGAGGGTTGGGGTAGGAGTTTATAGATAAATTTACTGTCCGATAACTGCTACCCTACTTTTCTCATGCTAACTGTGAATGTAAGAGCAGAACTACTCAGCATTGAATTCAGAACAACCTTATAGCAAGGATGGCCACCATATTTTAATTTAAAAGAAATGCTGTCACATATCTTAAAATACACTTTAGTCTAAAAGCAAAATACCTGCTACACATCATTCTGCAATTAATAAAATTGCAGATAATATACAGAACTGATATGCTTACAAGTAGAAGTGCTGCTGAAACAAACTGGCTGCAGATAAAACAAGCTCAGAAGAATCAGTAAGAAGATTCTGTGTGAAGGTATCTTCAGATCAGCTCACACAGCAGAACCCACATTAAGAGTTATCAGGTTCAGAGGTCTCTGTTACACAGCACCTGAACAAAAGGCTTTGATGAGAAGAGAGATACCATCCACACACCTAAGATTTTTTTATTTTTTCAGTTATTAATACAATGGAGATTGTATGTGACATTTTCTTCACAGAACATAGGCATTTTGTAGGATGATGAGAAGATAAAAAGAAAACACTTGAAGGGTTCCTGTTTCCTGTCAGTGGAGAAGGGATGATGAAATCCTATGGAAACATTGGAAAAACCAGCGGGAAATTCTATGGCTTTGTTTTCACTGTGGTGTTAGAAATGGTTTTGATTACTGAGATGGACTATGGTTTTTGCACATAAATAACATCTTTGATCTAAAATGCAACTGCTGACAGGTAGAAAGTCTGATCAGTGTTCAACTTTTCTCACTCTCTTTTCTTTGTTTGCCTGGTTTCTTTGAAGTTCAGTAACATACTCCTAGCGTGCCATCACCATCACTTCATATAAAAAGCACAGGAATCCAGACTAGTCATGATAAATTATAGATAAGCTAAGCAATATTTCTTTCACACAGACTGCAACTTGTGGTAAGGTGTATCCATCCACCTGCCTGGCAAAAAGGTACATTTATTCAGCTTTGCATTTTTCTAATCTACTTATAAAATAGGAGGCGAAATTTATTTCTGGACCGTACTGATAAAGTCTCACTAGGACTACACAGCAGTATTTGGCATCAGAAGGAAATATATACCACATTTCCCTTAATTCTAAAGGGACTGGGAAAATAGAAGGTTAAGTAAACTCAATATTTCACTGAAGAAAGGAAGACTTTTTTTCTCATTACTTGGGTTCTTAACTTTACAGCAAATACCTACCTTCTTCGTATGCATGCACCTTCATTAAACTCATAGTATTTTTACATATTGTTTTACAGCTTGTGATTTATGGGAATTTAGAACATTTTATCTCTCATTTATCTGATTTTAAATATTGGTTACAGTACCACCGAAGTTCACTTTGACTGATCCAAAGAAATGCACAACTTCTAAATTTGGTAACATGATTCCCAGCTTTCTTAACAGCAAGTGATTGAAGTCTCCAGAAAATCAGGTTTTCTTATTTTCTTTAGTGTGTAAACAGTATAAATCTACTTTAATGGTGAGACTGACAGCTGGAAGCTGATAGGAGCAGCTAAGGGAGCAGGGGGTGTTTAGGCTGGAGAAAAGGAGGCTCAGGGGGACCCTATCACTCTCTACAACCCCCTGAAAGGAGCTTGCAGTAAGGCGGGATTTGGTCTCTTCTGTGAAGTAACAAGTGATAGGACAAGAGGAAATCACCTCAAATTGTGTCCAGGGAAGTTTAGGTTTGATATTAGGAAACATTTCTTCCCTGCAAGCATTGTAAAGCATTGGAACAGGTTGCCCAAGGAAGTGGTTGAGTCACCATTCCTGGAGATAATTAACAGACATGTGGCATATAGGGACATGGTTTAGTGATGGACTTGGGAGTGCTGGGTTACTGGCTGGACTTGATGATCTTACAGGTCTTTTACAAAGTCAACAATTCTGTGATTCCCTTTCAAGTGAAATGAGCTCACAGAGCAGAAGGTGATATTTTAAAGATTTCATTCCTTGTCAGTAACATCAGTTTGATCAGAGTCAAACTGAAACATGAAAGTTCTGCAGGGCTACTACCATCAGGAGGTATGAGACATCGAAACACGTATCAGACTGACAGCTGTGGAAACTGAAATCCTTGCTCTTCCACTGAAATATAAGGTAAGCCGCTACTGGGGAAGCTTCTCACAAGCATGCTTCACTGATCCAAACAAGTGATCTGCTTTGGTGACAAAAGGCAGTTGTTTATGTCACCTCCACTGAGATTATCAGCAAGTGTGTGTAGGAGCACAACCGGCTGGGATGAATGGTGGTTTAGCCTTGGTGGCATAAACAGGAGGCATCAACCTGAGACCATGGAAAGCAGGATACTGAAAGGGAGATACCTGGTCAGGTTATGGTGAGAAGAGTGTGGTCATGGGAGTTAGAATGTTAATGGGATTACTCTACAATAGGTCATGTTTCTGGTTCTTGTTCTCCATTGGTTTGGGACCTGTCACATATAAGGTCATGTTCCAAGTTCATGTTCGTTATTGGAGCCCTGCCCTCAGAATACCCCCATATATTATGTTCACCACACCCTCTGCTCTTTGGATATTGCCCCTCAGATCATGCAGTTTCTACGTTTGTTATTTTGCTATAAAAGTTCTTTATTTTTCAGGCAAGTCCATCATTCCCATCCCTCTATTTTTGCCACTTTCCCCCCGGCTGGAACAGACTTGGGGTTGCAGGGAGCCAGACCTCAACAAGTGTGTCTGTGTTTTTTATCCTTTTTCTCTCTGTCATAATACAAGTTCTTCTGATCCTGCATTAAGCATAGGTGATTAACTTGTTTCACTTGCTTGTTCCTTTATCTTCAGTCATTATGTTCAACCTAGAAAGTTAAATTACTTTTTAGACTCTTTGAACCCAAGTGTTGTAGTAGTTTGAAAACAAGAGACAAATGTTTTAAACTTAGTGATTTTCTGTGGGAAGTCAGCACTGAATTGAAACTTCTTTGATGGGTTTGTAACGTCCATTGCCACTAATTCTGTGGTGGTATGTACCAGCCTGAGCTTCCCAAGTTCCGGGAGCTTGAAGTCCATTGAATGGATCATGGAACTACATCAGAGCTACAGAGAGAGCAGAAAAATGTGAAAAAGAGAAGTCAGCTGGAAATGGTTGAGACAATGTCAGTGAAGAATCCAGCAGTGATCTTCACTAGGGGACTGAATGAGGCAGTCACAGGTATAGTGCTTCTAACTAAAAATACTGCACCAAGACTGTCCAGAATTGCTCCGTTTCTGCCTCTTCATTCACTGGCAGGATGTATGCTAATAATTACAATTATTCTGGCAGTCCTGTTGCCATATGTGGTAAAACTCAGATAACTCTATATCACCTGTTACAATATATCATCCTAATTTATCTGCAGGTAGGTGTTAAATTGGTTTATAAAGAAACAGCTAATTATTCTGTTATTCTGTAAGTCAAACTTCCAAGAACTATCTGGTTTATTGTTGCCTCCTGGGAGTACTCATACAAAATTACCAAATTATTCTAAATTTCTACAAACTCCCTTAACAAGGCTGCAATATCACATGATATAGAGGAGTTAAGGAGGAAGAGAATGGATGTCTTTCCTCTGTCCTTCGAAATAAAACCAACCTCTCTTTGCACCACTGATGAAGTTTGAATTCCATGTTCCGGTCTGAAACCAGCTCCTCAACTTCCAGTGAATGGATACATACTTATCTTTGATCAGTTTTCCTGTGAACCTGTGGCAAAAGGAGGAGCCTTGGGCAACAGCTAAATGTATGGTTGAATCATAGAATGGTTTGGCTTTGGAAGAAACCTTGAAGATCATCTATTTCCAGTTCCCCTGCCATCTCTCATGAGTTTCTGAGACAGGGCTAAAACTTGTGGCACACAGCTTGAGAATGTGAACCCCTTTTCAGTGGGACATGAAAAGACTTCCAGATGGTGAGAGCTAGACCAAAGGTATTCCAAAGAACAGAAAGCCTCTGCAACCTATGAATGCCTGTTACTTTTTTAAAGCTCATTAAGAACGTTAACCCCCAAAAAGAGGTAAAAGGTACTTTCTAGTGCTAAATGTGTTTGTTCAAATTGAAGCACCCTGTGATGTGTTGACCTTGGCTGGTCACCAGATACCCAGCAAGTCATTCCATCACTCTCTCCTCAGCAGGATGCAGGGAGAAGAAACAAGAAAAGCTCATAAATGGAGCTAAGGACAGGGAGATGATTCACCAACTACCATCATGGGCAAAAGAGACATGACTTCAGTAAAAATAATTTTATTTACTGTCAGTTAATAACAGTAGGAAAGTGAGAAATATAAAAACAAAATTAAAAACACCTTCCTCTCCACCATCCCTTCTTCCCAGGCTTAGCTTCCCTCCTTACTCTTTTACTTTCTCTGCTCCAAGTAGATCAGGGATATGGGGCATGCAGGTTCACAACTCATAACTTTGCCTCTGCTGCTCCTTCCTCCTCATGCTTTTTCACTGCTCCAGCAGGGGGCACATCCTACAGGATACAATCCTCCAGAAACTTCTCCAGTGTTGATCCTTCCCACAGAGAGCAGTCCTTTGGGAACAAACTGCTCCTGGGGGGGCCCTCCACACATCCTGCCAGTGATGCCTTCTCCTGCATGGATCCTCTCCCACAGACCACAGTTCCTGCTAGGAATCTGCTCCACTGTAGGGTTTCCATGGGCCACAGCTGCCCTGAGGGAACATGCCCCTCCTCTCCTGTGGGGTCCTCCCTGAGCTGCAGGGGGACAATGTGCAGCACCACAGTCTTTTCCATGGCTGCAAGGGAATCTGTGTTCCAGTGCCTGGGGCACATCCTCCCCCTCCTTCTTCACTGACCTTGGTGTCTGCAGGACTGTTTGTTTCACATTTTCTCACTCATCTCTCACAACAGCTGTGCAGCACTTTTTAACCTTTCTTAAACACATTATCACAGAGGCACTACCAACAAAGCGTAAAGGACTCAGCTCTGGCCAGTGGCTGTTTTGGAGCTGTCTGGAACTGGCTATGTCTGACATGGGGGAAGCTTCTGCTATCTTCTCACAGAAGCCGCTCCTTCAGCCCCCCTGCTCCCAAAACCTTGGCACATAAACAAACATACCACTGCTAATAACATCTGGCTTAGAGATTTATTCTGAAATGCCTTATTCATTGAATTCTCAGGCAAAATTGCTGCCTATCTGTCCTGGTTATAATCCAGCACAGTGCTTTGAGTAGTAGCAGATTTTCTCTTACAAGAAAAAACTGCCCTATTATTATTAATATTATCATTATTATTCCTTTAAAGTCATCATAAGATGTGTTTGCTTCAGTGAGCATTGTGATCTGTGAACATTTTGTATTTTATGAAAATAGGCTACCCTCTTTTCCCATTGCTGCATGGAGGCTTCCTGAAGATGAGACTGGCATAATAAGGTCAGCACTGCTGGGTAGTGTAACAAACTTGTCAGTAAATGTTAGTTTCAAAAACAGCATCTCAGAAACCTTGTCTTTATTCTCCTCACTTCTTAAGACATGCAGTTTCATGTGTCACCACATGGTATGTTCAGCAAAAAAAATACACACAGTTTGAAAAAGAAATGTAATTAAAAGATTTCATTTAAAGCCAGGAAAATATTCAGAATCTAGTCATTAGAAGAAACAAGTACAGGCAGCTCTACATACTTAATTTCCTGTGCCTATTAGCAATAATGTCTTTGGGGGTGAATTTCTGGCATATTTATCACCATCATATTTAGGTACTATGGGTTAAATCTGTGACCATGTATAAATCCTCTTTTTGATGCTTCAGTGGAAGATTCACCATTACAGAAAAATACTATGCAAATCAGATTACATTTTCCTGCCTTAGGGATTCCAATCCTTCTGCCCATTGGCCATGCCAACATTCTCTATACAGACATAGCAGGAAATCCCAGAAAAAGAAGTAATGAAAATAGTAAAATGATGAAAGTCTTACAGTACACAGAGAGAGAAAAGAGATTAATTTGCTGGGGAAAGAAATGAGAAAGGTGCCAATAGAAGGACAAAATCTGTGGAGATGAATGAGTCACACTTCCTTATATTCTAAATATAAGCGTTATATTCCGAAACATAAGCAAAGAGAAAGGTCATGGTTCAAGCTGTGGGGTTTTGCATCATGTTCAGCCCTTGGTGTGTGCACACTTGAATCTCAGGCATGTGTTATGTGGAATGTGATGCCTGCATACAAATTTACTGCACTAACCATGGAACAGAATGTATGAAACTCTTTGTGGTATATCTGCTAAAGTGTCTGTGGTAACACTGAGCTCACATTGTCTGCACCCCAGAAGTCATGGTGAGAGTGACAGTAAGTCTGTGCTATAAAACACTGATGAGAGGTGCACCAGAGTATACATTCACACTACTAGTTATCTGGGTACTACCTGGCTTTGAGAAAAGTGGAGAGATGTGGTGTGTACATAGAGCAGGCTCAGTCTGCTGACAAGGAGCCACACAGATGTACCGACCAATAACTGGGTTCCAAATCACTGGAGGCTTTTAAAATATTGTTTAGAAAATACCTTTCCCCCGTTGATACTTTCAGGTAACTTAATTTAACCCATTTCTGCTTTCCTCTTTGGTGAAAAAAGAACAGATTTTTCCAAGTGATTCACAGAGGTGGTTGTGGGTAACAAACTCTCTAATCCACCTCCTTTCACTGAGCAACAGGAAAATTTACAGCTGAGCTTCCTGAGTGGGGAGGGAACAGAAGGAATCTAAAAGCATGCAATGTCACCTAACTCTTTATTCAAGAAGTGCAATATTTATGCCACAGCCTCTTCAACAAGTAGATTTATGGCTTTCACATTTGTGGTGGCTTAGCATTCTGACATAAAAATTGCCTTTGTTTACTCAGTCTTGTCTAGCAGTACAGGACTGCTCTGCAATCTCTGTATTTCCAGATGGTTGAGGGAAAAAGCAAGGTTCTGTTTGGAGACAGCACAGAAACATTCCTGAGGCAAGAGGCTGCATAGCAATAGGGATAGTGCATGCTCAATAGTGAGTCGTCATCCCTGCCGCTCTGTTACCATGGAGATGGCATGGCTGCTCCAGCTTACTCCGCTCCCTCCACAGCTGCAACAGGAGTTTTGCTGGGGTGCATGTGCACTGCTCCTCATACCTTCTGTCCTTCACAAACACTGCAGGGCAAACCGATTATGGTTTATTTTGTGCTAAGATCATGGCTTGTTAAAGCTCACTGCTGTGTTTAAGAATATCTGTGTCAGTGCATCCTAGGACTGTGTGAAGCTCAAGGGAAAAAAACACAATCATAAAACACATGCACCTCTAAAAATACTCCTGTGAATTATCTCATTTCTGCCCAAAAGCCTACAGACAGGATATCTTATCCACCCATTTTTGAGAACTTCATGTATACATTCAATTTAACATTGGGGTGTGAAAACCATTATAATTAATGTACAAGCAAATGTACAATTACCGAGTATTTTGTATTCTAGGGCTACAGTGAGGAAGAGAGGGAGGGGAGTCCAGAAGCTGATGACTTTTTCCAGGTATGAAAAAGACGCATACAGCAAGGAGCCAAGGAGCCACCTCTCTTGTTGTTGTGCCAAAAACATTTTAGCTAACACATTGAACAGAAAAGCAGGTCATAGGATGATTTCTTTTTATGCACAGAACTTGACAGGCTGCACTTGCTCAGAAGTATGTCTGCTTGTTTGAAAGCCATTTCATATTTCAAGATTGGAGAAGCAGCTACAATCCTATGTATAAAAAAAATTTAATGTGCATGTCAAAACTTCAACAATAATATCAAGTACTGCTTTAAACACACATAATCAAGACCATTTATTCTTAACCAGGACTACTATATATTCAGGTTTTTACACTGAAAAAAATCACTTTTTCTTTCCACTGAACTATCTTGCCTGCATGGAATTTTAAGAATTGCCCTTTTGTTTTAAGTTTTGCCTGAATAATACTTGAGTTCAGATGAAAGGGCTCAAAATACTCTGCATGCACTATATGACAGTAATGAGCTCTGATCTTTCATCAAGAGCCAAAATCTAGGAAGCAGGAAAATCAGGACAGTTTCTCATGGATGTGCTCCACATCCAGAGATTCATGTGCAATAAAGGCAGAGCTTTTTGAGAAAACATCAGTCCTTCTACCCATCTGCTAAGCAACAGAACAGCACTGGAATCATCCAAGAAGCTTCACAAGACTATCTGATCAGCTTGCATGTTATTTTGTTGGCTCTGTTGAATTGTGTTATTTGCCATCACAGCTGCTGGCATTTGCTGTATAGACTCAACCCTTTAAATAACATAAGATGTAAATAATATTGTGCTTTTACCTTTTCATTTCTGCAATTCACGCCATCTACCCTGGAGCATAAGTTTTATGAAGCACATTCTCTGACTCATCTAAGTGAAATACTCAGGTTATGCCACAGATAAAATTTATTTCATGTAACACTGAGTGGACCTCAGTATATATATAATGCACTTTGCTATGTTATGTGTCTTCTGCTGTTCAAAGCCCTCTCCATGTTACATTCAGAGAGGTGCAAATCACTCAGCTCTTCTATTCAGGATGTCCAAAGGTGAGTCCATTTCCCATTATCATCAATCATGCTCCTTGCATAAGCGCGGTTCCCGTAAGACTGGAGTCTGGTTTGCATCCCATTAAGACTAATGGCAGTCTCATGCACGCATCCTGCGCGCTTCCGAGCGCTTTGAGCGCGGCTCTGCCCCGCGGAAGGGGCGCCGGTCGCGGGTGGGGCGCGCTGCGCCGGGCGCTGTCCGCGGTGCTGGAGACGGGCACGGCCGCTCTGCCCCGCGGCATCAGGGAGACCTTTTTGGCAGTCTTTCCCGCGCTGATTTAAAAACAAAAAAACACTCTGGCAGAACATTAATTCGTATATAAACATCTTGATATGATATTGCCTCACATGGGGTGGACTAGATGACCTTTCAAGGGTCCTTTCCAAACCAAACATTCTATGAGTTTATGAATATTAAAGAGATTAAAACAGTGCTAATCCCTCTCCAAAACAGACCCCTTTTGACATCAATGTCACTAGAATAAACCAGCTTTCTGTAATTTTTCAAAATCTGCAGTAAGATTAAACTGAAGAATCATATTTACATTGTGGAAGGGTTTTTGTGATAAAATGTCAGCAATTAGCTGGTTTTAACAGTGCACTTCAAGAGATTCCATGCTTCTTCTTGAAAACAGGACAACGTCGAGGCTGAACTGAAGAAGAAACCTGGATTTCAGGTGATATTCTTTTCCCTCTGGAATTAATAAAGTACTTCAAAGAGATCTGAGAAAGATGAGCTCAAACACCTGAGTCAAGGAAGCACTTAAGACAGCAGCTACTTCCACAGGGGGATTGTGAGTCATTTATATGGGGACCCTAGGAGTTTCAAGAAGAGACTTATTAGGAAGATAAATGGGATATGAGAAGCTGTTCTCTGGCTGGCAAGTGGCCAGAAAAGAAGGACATGAATGAGATTCACATAAAAAAGGGGCAATAAAGCAGTCACACACATAAGCACTGCAGGAACACACTCCTGAGACAAAGAAAACAGATGGAAATCCCCCAAAACAGAAAGGGCTACCTAGACTGTAGACATGGAAAAATCCCCAAGGAACTGGGGTAGATAAGAGTGTCTCTAGAGAGTAGGACAGCAATTAACTCCACTGCTATCCCAGGATTTAACTGTTACTTTTTACCCCCATTACTCAGCAGCTTGTGAATATTTACTAATGAGTGAAAAAGCAGAATGTCAATGTAATCAACTTTTTACTTACAAAGTATGGGAGTAAATTCATTTAAAGTATGGATTTTTTTTCTCAATCCCAGTTGTGACACTTGCCATGGGACAGATGGCACTGTCCAAACCAGAATTCACTGATTTATGCCTCATAGAATTAAATTACTCAAATACTATCATGGACTTAATAAATAAAAGAAGAAGGAAAAACAAAAAGTGTTCCTAATTTTACATTGTATTTTCCTTGATTCACATAATCTCCTTACAGCTGTTTCTACATCTTTTTCATTTTAAACAATCTGCGTTCTTCACTCCAGGAAAGAACTGACATGTCTGACTCACACTGTCTTTGAGACAGCCTCAATGGAGTTGATAGAAACATGTTAAGAAATGGATAGAATTAGTCAACAATCAAATCTTATTTTCATTGCTCGAATATGCTTGCACAAGAATTTCTTGGAAGGGCAACAAACACCACCATGCACTACCATGGCCAAGGCTTTTATATCCTTCAGCTTCACTTATTCATGCCCTGAACCCTGCTGGTTTCTGCCCACATTCACTCTGAAAGGGTGCAGCACAGCGGTTCTGATTTTATTAACAGAATATTTTTTGCTAGAAGCTCTTTGTCAGATCAAATCATTGCTTTGCAAAGTAGCAGGAGCAGTGTAAGTAGCAGGTTTTCCATTAGCATTCTGCCTAGAACAAAGGTGCAGTTCAGCAAATAAGGACTTAGTGCATGTCTCTTTGTTTTCTGTTTGGAAAGGGTGCAACAGCCGCATGTTAAGCGTATTTAAACAGCTTTCTTTTTGCATCCAGATCAAAAAGGAAAATTTCTTTTACCAGTGTGTCCAAGACAGGGTTCTCTAAGAAGAACACAGCTGTTGCTGTGCTATCTCATCTCTTCTCAAAAGGCAAGTATTTTCTTGTTTAAATTGTGAAGGAGATTTATTGTTCCTATTGTACTGACACTGCTGGCTGAAGCTCTGTGTGCTTTCCTGAATCAAATCAACAGGACTTGTTCCAGGCAGCAGCACTAAAACGATTAAGAAAATAATGCTTGTGGGAGGGAACTAATTTTGGAAATTCTTCATGTTCATAGCTCCAAATAATACAGCAATCAAGAAATCAGCATGTTTCATCTCAAAAAGTAATACATAAATCTTAATCTCTGTTACAATAATCCTTAAAATATTACTTTTCATACATTTTAGCCTTTAGAGATCATTTCATATTAGCTGATTTTAGTAGTCTTTATCAAAATAGGCAGCATTTTGAGATAAGTGAAAAACATCCCAGATATCCTGTACAATCCAGCATAACTATATAGTGTCTGCCAGACAAACAATAGTTATTAATTTGATTGCAGATCCCATTATATGTATATATTTTTAAGGATTACTATTATTTAGCCTTATAATTTTTCCAGAAGTGAAAATTTTATTGGAAAGGTCTGACATAAAAAAATTGGGTGTAAATTTTCCTTAGTTTTGAAGTGCATAAAGAAAATATTTCTTTACCAAGAGTGTACTCAGACACTGAAACAGGCTTCCTAGAGAGGTTGTGATACCTGTCAATGTTCAAGAGGCATTTGGACAGTGTCCTTGGTACCCTTTAGCATTTGGTCAGCTCTGAAGTTGTAAGGCAATTGGATAAATGACTGTTGTATATCCCCTTCAACTGAACAAGTTTAGTCTGATCTAGTCGAAATAATTATTTTATTTGATGTAAAATGTTTTTTAATCCTTTTCTTTTTATAAAATCTTGATATTTAACATCAAAGTTAAATTCAAACTATCTCAGGAGGTCAAAATGTCCAAGTGAGAGCATTAACTGTGCTCAACTCATGAGGCCCAACTTTGCCTAACTGCCAAGGCAGCACGTTCTCCTTTGGAGGTGCGGGCTCACAATCAGAGCACATCATTCTCTGTTTGATTCTGCATTCTCAGTGTGCACTTCAGGAGAGCAGCAAGAGGTATGTGCTGTTCTCTCTGACTTGATCTGTTGAGAGGATACACTGAAGCTCATTACTGTTACTCTATTCCTTGATGTTAAGTAGTAAATGTGCTACAGGGCAGAAAGGAATAGCACCGAATTTTTATGGGAAGAGCCTATGATCTTGAATAAAATGTAGGCAATGCCACCACAGACAGGCGTCCTAGTTTTTGCTGTCATAAACTTGCACACAGGAATAGCCAGGCTTCCTTTTCTGTGCTATCTTCACAGGAAAATGAAAGCTGAAATTCCCATTTTTATTTTAAGTTCCCTGTGTTAAGGATGCCCACAGCCATGTGCTTCACAGAGCCACACTCACATTCTGCTGCACTCCAGTTATGCTGAAGTCAGCATAAATAAAGTGCATGACATTGAATGCCAGCTTTTACTCCAATATAGATGCACACTGTCTCATTTGAAATTTACTGGAATTATCTGACTCATATAAAGAGTTCAGATGGAGTTTCTGTATAATCAGGTTTCTGGTTCTGTAAAGAACCAGAAGATATATAGAATGGATATCTCAATACAGCTGACATCTGTGAAATAAGATATTCTCTCAATTTTTTATTGTTTTCAGTTTTGTCGTGAAGCCACACATAAACTTTGCTGTTCAGAAGACCTAAGGAAAGGTTCTCTGTAGATTACTTTTACTTACATTGAAATTATATAAAATGAGTTTATTCCATCTCCAGTTTATTTGATAAAACTTGTGATTCTCAGAATCAGTTCAGAAAAAATTGCTTCTAGCAATATCTAGGCTAGGGATTAAGAAGAGAAAGGTGCTCCATCTGATCTGCCGTGCTTATTTGCTTTAAATTCCCCAAAAAATTCACAGTAATTTTCTTTCACAGTCAACAGTCCACAGGGAATGCTGTGATACTGTTTAACTCCACCATCAATTCCATGCTTGGAGTTTGAGTGCACAGAATAAGAAACCATACAGCATTTTTTCCACAGTAATTTTCCACATGCCCTCTTATCTCCTAAAAAGTGTGAAGTAATTTAAGAAAGCATACCCTTTGTAGATTGAAAGGCTCTTCTCCATTCTTTTGAGAGAAGCAACCAATTCCAAAGCCAATTGCTGGAAAGTTACGGATGTACCGCAGCTGGTTGATGTGTTAGTTCATCTCACAACATCTTCTGCAGGAAAGGCTAATGATAAATTGTAAAAAATCTGGGATACACTGAATCACTGGTTATATTTTTCAAGTTTTATAAGTATCAAAATATTCTTAGACACTCAAGATCATTATTAGATTTTAAATCCCTAGAGACATGAAGTAAATAAAACAGCATGCACAGGTGTTTAAGCATAAATTATCCTCACTCTTCAGAAAGGTTAAATTTAATGCAGAGATTCTAAAGTATCTTAATTTATTCAAGGAAAATGCAAACAAAATATTCCATAAAAAATGCAACTGAAACAAGTGTTCAAATGTATCAGCTGAATTACAGGTTGAACTTTTCTTGTCTGGCAAAAGGGTGATGTAATTCAAATCATTTTGAATTTGCATCTATAATAAAAATAAGCATAGAGCTCATCACTATAGCTCAATTAATGAAATTTAGCTTGCTACATTATAGAAGACTTGTGCCTGACTCATTTATTTTATTAGGATCATTCAAGGACCAACTTTAGTATATTGATTATTTGCTTCAACACCTGTGAAAAAGGAACATGACAGTAATTTAGTACAGCTGAGCACACACACTCAGGTTTGACAGTAAGAAGATTCTTTTGCCTGATTTTCAGCCTGTGCTGACTGTACAATAGAACACGTCAGGCTGTGAAATTACAACTTTCTCTTGCACCTGGAGCAACTTTAGAAAACATGCTTAGAACGGAACATGGCAATTTCATTGAAGTCAGTCTTTGCTTTTACAAGTAAATACAGTTTGAGGCTTATGGAGTTTTTGAGAAATTCACTAATTTTTGATCTCTCCATAACAAATACATTAGCCTGTAATAAAAACTAATTATAAGGGTTGCAAAACAACTGTGAGAGACATTTTATTTTACACATTTGTCTTTATTAAAGGTTCTATATTGCAAAAAATAAATTAATTGCATTTTTCACATAAACTGTGCAAGGGAAGAGAGGTGGAATTTATTATGAACTTAATTAAATTGCTTTGTATAATTACAAAGAAGATCACTAGCAACATAATAGATCATCTTGGACCAAAGGTGGTTAAAGAGATAATTCACTTGACGATAATGGGCTTTGAGAATACAAATGTTGGTTATTTGCTTCGGAGCCTGCTATTACTCATAGAATTACCATACTAAAGTTATCAATTTTGTGAAAAAATTAATTATAATTGCTTTTCTCTAAGATGTGCTGAATACATGTAAAGCTGAGCAATTAATAAATATCATGTCTCATTTGTGTATGCCATAGATTCAGAAAATGGCAAAAGAAATTCTTTCCTTTCATTTGTGTGTATGAAGATTTTGAGTATTCAGAAAAAATGCTGACAAAATGCATCAATAAACATTAGCATAGAAGATGTAAATTGACCCAAATTACATTTACAACCTACTAGGAGAGCCTGAGTGCCCCTGTGAAAAGTTGTCAGATAATGGGACAAATTTGTTCCATTCTCTACTCATGGAAATAATTTGACCTTTAGTTTTTAATCTTCTTCAAGACAATAAATAGCATGGGAAATAATTTTGGAAATTATTGCTTAGTTGTTCAGACAGGTAACTCTTTTTCTGGCTCTAATTAATTATAATTATTAAAATATAATTATTAGAAAATAATTAATTATTAAATTAATTTGCAACTGATTAAATGGCTATAGCAAATAGCCTGGAAGACCTCCACCTGGGAATTATCAAAGTCCTCAGGTGTTGTTCTTTTCTTGGCTGTGACTCAAATTCTCAGCTGAGGTAAAGTAGATACTACCACATCCAAGACAATGTTCTCAATCTCCAAACAGGCAATTACCCAAGAGGCTCCCCATAATGGTGAAAGTAACACACTCGTGTGAAAAAATCTAAATTTGAAGCATAGACAAAGAAGCAGGAGACATCATATTTTTATATTAACTCATTCATTTTCCATACTTCAACTGCCCCTTCCCTCATTCCTACAGGCAAGTCTAAAAGCCAGCCAGTCTCTTGCATTAGATACTGAAGAAGCACTCAATCAGGCACACGGATATGAAACACTACATCTCTTATCAGATCCTCTCTTTCTAAACTAAATAATTTAAAACATTTTGGGTCCCAATCTCACTTGGATTTTTACATAAATACTTAAAATTGATTAGCAATTGTGAATGATGTTCATATATAAACACTATCTAATTGTTAGCAGAGCACCACTCCTAGTACATATTCAGCAAAGTCTTGATTCTGTGTTTTCCTCAAAAAGAAATAAATTCTTTTATGTGCATTTCACAGGTTGTATCACTCATGTTGCCTAAGAGAAGAGCAGCAGAATGGTAAACTAGTTTTAAATTCTTTAAAATCATTTATACAATAAAAGAATTTAGCATTCTGATATGATAAATATAAATTGATATTTTACTACAGATCTGCAGAATACTAAGATTTGGAAGATAACTTGTCATTAAATCTCAATAAAAATATAATTGAAACTGTTATTCATAAGATTGTTTCTGAGCCTAAATAGTAATAGTTAATTCAAATTATATCAGCTACAGTGGTGCTATGCTGACTGGGTCACTCAAATAGTGCCACTTCAGTGAATTGGTATAAAAATTGGGTCTGGAAACTTCTGTAATACCATAAAATTCTGTAAAATTGAGTGTAGCACTGCATTTTTTCCTGACCTAGTTTTCTGCAGTATTTCTAGAAGGTGTTAGTTCATTTGGTTTGAATGCAGATGTGGGATTTAGAAGGGAAGTACAAAAGATGTGATCCTTATGTTCCAAAAAAAATCAGAATGTGATAGTTATATCAACTCAATTATATCAATACAATTTTTACTTAAATTTCATTTGGGTTGAGAGTAGATTCTCTATCTCAAAACTGAATGTTTTGGCAAATGGATGTTAAATATTGCAGGAACTTTTGCAGCAGTCTAGACTATCAACATGACTGCCATTATCTATACGTTGTTCTTCATGTAAAAGTAATCATCACAGTCTACAAAATTTCTAGCACTACTCAGGATATTTCAGAGTCTATTAAAAGAATAAAAAGTGCTTTTACCCACTAAAAGCCATCATCCAAAAAGGCCAGATGAAGCCCATGGAGGCAGAGATGTTGGGTGCCAAGGCTTTTATGCAGAGGTTCACTGCTACTGGCTTTGTCCCCTGAGACCCCTCTGTGATTCACAGGTTGGACAGTTGCATTTATCTAACACTGGACTAAGTAAATCTTTTAGAGACTTTCTTTTCCCCTGCACAATTGCCAAAAATGTAGATTCTCTAAAATCCTAAAAATAGCTGGCAAATGAAAAGAATATTGATATATGAGTTCCAACCAATTTTTATTCTTATTCAGATAGTAATAATTTCTCTAACAGTAGAAATAGATGCATTAGGGGAAAAAAATTCTTCTCTCCCATTGTTCATACAGCACAAGGGGTGTGATTTTATGTCAGGTTCATGTTGATGGAGACATTGGTGCATGACTATTGTTATTCTGAGTGGAAGATTGAAAGATGTTACTCTGAGTGAATGATTCCGAAAAAAAGTTGTTAAAATGAGTTGGGTGTCAGTCTCTTCTCCCCTGAAATCAGTGTCAGGATGAGAGGAAATAGCCTCAAGTTGCACCAGGGGAGGTTTAGATCAAATATCAGGAAAACTTTCTTCATGAAAAGGGCGGCCAAGCATTGCAACAGGCTGCCTGGGGAAGTGGTGGAGTCGCCAGACCTGAAAATGTCCAAAAAGCATGTGGCTATGGCACTTGAGCACATGGTTCAATGGTGAAATGGTGGCAGTGCAGGGCTGGTGACTGGACTTGGTGATCTAAGATGTCTTTTACCAACCTTGGCAATTCCATGATTCTTTGGTTCCAATATCCCTGACTGGTAACTGGCACCAATCCTGTAACCTGTGAATTGTCACTGGGGTGTCGCTGTGCTTACCCCCTTGTCACTTAGCTCCTGTGTGAGTTTTGGCCTTTAGCGCTGGCTGTCTGTGAAGTGTGGCTGAGTTTGTTATCAACATGAAGTTGTTTTTGTGTACCTTCATGACATACCTGCTGATCATAGATAGCAAATCTCTAATAAACTACTACCTATTCTGACTTTTTTGAGAAAATGGCTATCAATAGCCTCGAAAATCACTCACATCTTCATAGTAATTTAGAAATATATTTTCTTTTAGATGCAATCTTTTCTACATGTATTTATTTTTATATATGTATATATTATAAAAGATTAATTTACTCTTAAGTATTGCATACATCTCTAAGTATAAACATCCTTACCAAAATCCCTTTAAGACATGAAAAATGTTTAACTTTCATTTATCTGACACATTCTTACAATAAAGAGTGTCAATATTTTCATAAAACAACCTGATACTAAGAGCCCTGCCTTTAATTTCATAACATCTTACATTCATATGCATCAAGCAAAATGTAAGACTTACGCAATTACTGTATTTTAGGACTACATCTGCAACTGAAGTGGTGACCTGGTTAGAAAGTGTTCTCTCTCTCTTCATTTTGCATACTTGGAAGAAATTATTCATGTTAGGCATGAAACCAACTTTGACAGTACACGGATTTTGTTTTACTGCTGCCCTCTTTCCAGAGCTACAGCTAAAAGCCCTGTACTGTGTTCCCTGGGATACACTGTGCTGTGACTGGGAGCCGTGGATGCACTGTTGGGAAGGCATAGGGAGGTGGACATGCTTGTACCCACTGGAGTGACCTTTCTGCAGCACCAGCACTGTGGCTTCACCACACATCACAGGTGGCTGCTCTGGGTCTGTGTCCAAGCATGTGAGAATGCAAATGCATGATTTCATTTCCCAAATTAATAATACTTTATGACAAACACAACCCCTCTCTTCAATCCTGCAGATAGACTCGTGGTACCTACAGGAAATAGAAAAATAATTTTGTTTCTCTCATCCATTTCATTTCCACTTTAACTTTCCATTGAAAACATAGGTGTAGTCTGTCATCTTCTGCTTCCCCAGAAGACCTGGCACTTTCCAAGGCTGTATAGCCACCCTTGAGCCAGCCAGGAGAGGGTGCCGGAGAGCACAGTCTGCAAACAGCTCCCTGAGTAGTTTTGTTCCTCAAAATGCAAACCAAAGTCAATTACATTATTATGTTTTCTGCTATCTCATCTCTTTCATTTGTTCCTTTGCTAATTGAAGCTTCTTGGTATCCACTCTATCCCTTTCAAATGCCATATTACAAGTGCAGACAAATTATGCCCAGATCTTTTCAGGTCTGGAATTTTGTTTAGATGGATTTGCCTGTTATTTGAAAAAGATTTAACATCCTCTAATGCTGAATCTGAATTTATGTCCCACCTATGCAACAGTTTAAAGGTTATGTATAAAATCATAGAACCACAGAATGATAAAATCATTTGGTTTGGAAACCCTATTTTCATTTGGATAGATGATCTTTCAAGATCATCCATCCCTCCTACCATGAGAAGGGACACTGTCCACTAGACCAGATTGCTCTCTGGATTGTGGATGCCCCATCCAGCCTGGCCTTGAACACATCCAGGGATGGGGCATCCACAGCTTTGCTGTGCAACCTGTTCCAGTGCCTCATCACCCTCACAGCAAAGAACTTCTTCCTTCTGCCCAGTCTACACCTACTCTCTTTTGGTTTAAATCCAGCAAGCTCTTTATCCATCAAATAGTTTGTCCAAGTTGCAAAAAACAAATTTATCAATTTTCTTAGTCTGCAGCCCAGAATTAGGAAACAGAAGTCTCCTGGAATGGGAAGCATCTAGATAAAATTGTGTACTATATCACCTTTTAAATTAGAATGTTTCTGATATTTTTAGATGCATGTACACTAGTACATGGTGTTCCTACTTCTATAAATGTTACTATGATCCCCTAACCTCATAAATTGACAAAGAGCAGCAGTAATTACAGAATAAAAACAAGAAAGATGGCATTACATTCAGGCAGACAAAAGATCCAGACTAATAACTATTTATAACAAGCATAGAGAGGCTATGAGCTCCCCTCTCCCATGCTTTAATTATTTGCAGAAGCTTCCACATTTACAAGTCATGTGTGTCCTCCAGCCTTAACAACAGAAACACTTTTGTGTGATATCCATGAAAATAAATAAGAGAATTGTTTGCCATATTGTTAATGCTAACTGCATAATGATTTTTTTCTGGAATTAATAATTTACTCTATCACTTGGAGAACTGTTTTCTGAAGTTCACCTGATTTTTTGTTTTGTTTTGTTTTCATTTGTTTTGCTTTTGAAATTATCCTTGCTTATTTTTAAATGCGTGTGAGTTTTCAAATGGAGTAATTTAGGTCACCTGGTCTGCATCAAGTTGGCAGAACAAACTCCTAACTGGAGGAATGAGTATAAATCATTGGTTCAGTCACAAAAGGGAAGAAAAGAGACAGCAAGGCCACCTTGTTAGTGTACAGCTCTGGGAATGGAACAACTACAACCTTCCTCAGGCACCATTTCTACCCATCATGCCTGAGTCTACTGGACATGCAAACATCCTCCCCCCAGAATGCCCTGCCTGGCAGTGCTGCAACTTGATTGCAGGAGCATTCAGGGAATGTGCCAGCAACATCCGGGAACTGTCTCATTTTTTCTGTAGAGGTAGGGGATAATTAAATAACTTAATTAAATTGATTTTGATTTTTATTTTATTTTTAAAAGGCACACATATTAAGTTTATTCCTAGATAAATACGTTTATTATATTATACATAATGCATGCAAATATATGTATAGGTTTATGTTATTTGTTCTCATGTTTGACATGTTCACTTTCTGGAAAAAAAAACCAGACATCACTTTAAAATGTCATGAGATGAATACAGCTATTAAGCTGTCACATTTTAGTGAAAATAAGCACTTGAGCCAACACTTCAATAGAATTCACTCTAAAAGGGCTATCAGATATCAGATTTTAACTTCAGGACAAAATTATTACTCTCATACAAGGGAAAAAGAAAACTGATACAAAAGACATTTGGAGGACTTCAATCATAAGGGAAAAATTTGAACTGTTAGTCTACCATTCAGTGGTGATTATCAAATCATGCTGCCAAGTTCCCTTTCACTAAAAAGATCACTTGCCAATCAAGTGCTTACCACTGGTGAGAACTGAGACAGATTTCAGTTTTGAAAAGGGATGCAAGAGGTTAAGAAGAATGAAGCTGCATCCCAAGGAGTCAAATGAATGTGCCAGGAACCAGTCCCTGGCACAAGGGCTGGCTGGCACAGACACAGCCTGTTACTAACTCCCAGGCAGCAAGGATCCTTGCTGCAGTCTGGAGGGCAACTAGGGTGAAGAGTCTAAAGAGGTAGGTTTTATTCTTGTGTTATCCACTGACATTTAGCTGACAGCCACCCATGGTGTTGGTCTCATGTCAATTCCTCCCCACTCCCAGTCTGAACCAAAATGATCATTTTTCTACAAACTATCTGTAAGCACCCAGCAGAAACGGAGATGACTAAGAGTCAGTGTGGATTAGTTAAGAATAAATTATGTCGAGCCAATATAAATTCCTTTGTGACAGGGTCACAGGCATGTGGGTAAGAGAGAAACAGCTGAAATCATATATTTTGATTTTAGTACTTGTGACACTGTACTGCCAGTGCATTCTCAAAGCAAACCAGGAACACGTGATAGAGGTGGAACTACCTTGTACTACATGTGAAACCAGTCACAAAATAATACAAGGAGTACAATTATCAATGGCTCATTGTAAAAATGGCAACATGTATTTCAGCAGGGTCCTCAGGGATCCATCCTGGGTCTGGCAAACAGTTCCATTAGTGGCCTGCATAATGAAATAAGGACTACACTGTTAATGTGCCGACAACTCCAAGCTGAAGAGGATTGTCAGAGCTTTAAACAATGGTTAGAATTTATAATAATCCTAATAAGCTATATCATCTGAGTACAATACAATGATTGTTTTAAACAGAATAAATGAAAATAAATAAAGGAATCGTGGGCTAAACAGAGTAAGGAGGAACCAAGATAAGCAGGGGGGAATATCGAGGTGCATAAAAAGTTGCTAAAAACAGCACAGTCTGTTCTTCCTGGCTGTGGAAGACAGGACAAGTAATGACTTTAACACTTTAGCCCAGAAAGTTCAAACACCAAGTAAAGACAACTAAGAGTGGAAGAGTAATGTAGTTGGGGATATTATGGAAACCATTGCTGCAGACTGCTAAGAGCAAGTTAGACATGTAGAGACCAGAATAAGTACAGGTATAGTTGATATTCTTACTCCTAGAATAATTTCTGTTACCTTCTAGAGAACATATTTATTATTTGATATATTCAACAGAGGAGAAAACCAAACCACATACAGACTGATGATAGGAAGGAGCCTGATTTGTTACATTCAGCAACAAAAAATCTGATCGTCACCAGATAAGCACATGCCTGAGCCTCTACACAGCCTGGGGGAGGCACATGCACACCATGGCCTCTGCAGAATCAAGGCTTCTCTCATGCTGCTCCAACACTCTTATAAGAAGCAACAGAACAAGATTCCATTTTACCACTTAGAACATTTCAAATGCATTTATAATTATTACAAAGACAATTATATTTGCCAAGATCCAGAACCTGCTGGATAATGATGAAAAAATTCTGTTATTTGAAACACTAAACCAACTTCCATGCAAACTTCCTAATTACTCTGAGGAGTAAGGTACCATTTAACTTCTTCACTCCATAGGACAGAATTCAGGTTTATTTAGTATTGCCATTATTTTAAATATTGAATGAGGCTGCACTCTTAATCTAAAAGCATTTTCCAAGTGGGAACAATTCCAAGTATGACTTCATACTGTTCATATTTTTTTTTCTAGCCCTATTTTGAACTGAATAGTGGCTTCTAACAAGAAGCTGGGGAAAACTCACAATGTCTTCAATAAAAGCAAGTAAGTGATCATTAAGAAAAATTAGAAAAAGCATCCCATCATCTAAGAACTGTGAAAAAGTCAGGAGTATGAACAGCATTTGTGGCACATTACTATACAAAACCAGTAAGAGATGTAACTGCTCTCCCTATGTGTACAGAACGTGAGATTCTAATTGAAGAAGAAAGAAGTAATACCACCTCTGCTGAAGTTATTAGTTGCCTGTCATTGAAAGAGGGCCTGTCAGTGAATGTTTCCACCCTACAAAGCACAAAAAATCTACTAACTTCTGAAATCCCTAAATGTTCTTATCTTAGATTAAAACAAACTTTAGACTTCTGAACTATTATTTCTTACATATTGCAGTATACAGAAGATGGAAGGAAAAATTGTACAGTACTTGGGAGAAGATGAGCTAGGGAACCCTGAAAGTGCCCTGAATGATTTGCTAAATTATACAAAAAATATAGCCGAATACAGTAATTTTGGTGGGACTAGACTGTGTGGGACTAGTGATGCGTAGATAATTTTGATTCATGACAGATTGTGAAAAGGAAGTTTTGTGAGGTCCAAGGGAAAGGTGCCTTCCAATACATATTTGGGGCAACAAATAAACCAATATACAAACTTTTGGAAAATATAGATAAAAAATCTAGAAGTACCTGTATTTCTGTTGAGGCATTGCTAAACCTATTTGTGAAGATTCCAGTTGGCAAAAACAAGCATTCTTTAAAAAAAAAAAAAAAAGTTGAACTCAGCTCTGAAATCAAAATTGTTAGCATGTTCTGGCAACCTCTAAAGATAAAATGCCCCCTCATTATGAAGCCCTGTATTCTCCTGCCACATCCAGTTTCATCTGCTGCAGTGAAGAAGGGAGTTCCTCTGGAGGTCAAGGTCAGGTCACAGATACAGACTGTTTGCAAAAGCATCGGAGTATCTGATGAGAAATTGCATCATATCCCTGAGGCAGGAGCATGAGATCCCACATCAATCAAATGCATACAAATCTTGGTATCTTTGGACAGGAATACACCACAAATTGTTGGGTTTGACACGAGTCCCTCACCTGATGTTTTAAGTAGATATAATCTCACCACTTCAGTGGTGTCCACCAAAACAGATTTATAAACACAAAAGTGTTTCCATGTACCAGGCATGAACTGAATACTAATCCCCTATTTGCTGCTTTGTTGCAAAGAGCAGATATTACACAATAACTTCCTGCAATGAAAAGTAAAAAAATAGTCTGTATGTATACAGGATCAGAGGAACCAATCCGTACTTAAACTGTAATGAAAACTAAATTCTTAAATAACAACAGTGTTTCTAATATTCCTAAATAGTATTAGAAAGTAGTTCTGATACTCAAATCCATTTCTTCCTTATTAATAAACAAGTCTTTAAAACTCATTTGTCTTGGGTATTTGTATAAACAGTTTATGGTTTAATGGCCTTTTGTGCCAGATGATTGCTAGCCTTATTCATGGGTGTACCACTTAAAAACAGGGGTGACATGAATATGTAAGCCCTCTCTTTCCATTTGGTATTACTTTTAATGTGAAACTAACATAATTGTTTGGCACAGCTTGTGGTATTTGCTTACAGTAGTTTTCAGCAGGCTGTATTTCATTTTGTCACAAGTTCTCTCTTGAGTCCAGGCTCAAAGTCCGTTTCTTTTAACTCTACTGATGCCATAAAAAGTAACACTGGGTGTTATTTAGATATTGTTTTTGAAGATTTTAAGTTTTCTTACAGCAGTGATGCAATTTTAATACTGACCTGAGGGCAGATCCTGCAGACTTGCCATGAGCAGAACTTTAGTCCTCCTTGCATCAAAGTGCATTTGTGGCATTGTGTGTCGATGTGGATTAAATCTGCCTATCATGAAAACTCAAAAGTAATGTTTTGAGTGGGTTGAGTGGGTGCTCTTGACTGCATAAACTCAATTGAAACCCACAGTTGACAATCATTATAGTCTCTCATAAGGATTTATAAAATATCTATATTAAAATGAAAATTATAAGAAAAAAATCAGAGATGTATGGAATAATAAAAGGAATCTACCAATTACCATACTTAAAAACATTCTATACACTAATCAACAGAAAAATTAACACTTTTGGAAGTCTGAATCTGCGTTGGTTACCCCCCACAAATAATTTAAAAGGCCCACTGACCACTTGACATCTAGATTAAGAGAGCAAAGTACAAGGAAAACAGGAAAACTAATGTGTAGAATAGGCATTTTTTAATAACATATGTTTTTACTAACAAGGATTTGGAATCTTCTGAAATCCCTATCACCAGTGAGTGTGCAATAACTGCATTAATTCAAGTCCTTCTCAGTATCAACAGCAATTCCTCAGTAGGTGATTTCAAAGCTTAGGCCTTACTTTTGGTAGGAACTACAGGGCAGAACATAACCTTTCAGCTGTGCTGGTAATTATGATTATACAAGGACTGTGGGTTTGAATCACATTTCAGAAATATTTGAGCCAAATCCCTTATCTTTCCTGAACTAAAGCTTGCCCAACACTGTTTTGTGCTGCAGCAGGGCATGCTGAAACCATTGGTGCCAGGTGGCACAGTACCCAGGGCAGCTCCCGGGGGAAGGGGGTATGAAATCAGCTCTGACGCCATCCCTTCCTGTCCCTACACTTACACAGATGCCCCTGCTCTCGAATTCTGGGAGGCATTTGTTGCAATTAGCAATTAAATGGAGCCGAGGGACTGGGTGTCAGACATGTGCAGCTGGGGATTACTGGCTGGGCGCCTCCAGCCAGTTTGGAACAACACAGAGAGAGCCAACACATATCTCAGCAGGAGTTCTGCCATCTCACCCACTGCAGCCAAGGGCCTCCCTTAAGAGAAGGGCACTGCCTGCAAAACACAGCTGAGTCTCAATAAATAGGTTGATGTACTCTTGCACTGTCACCCATAATTCATGGCTCAAACTGCATTCAGTTCTTTCAGCTCAATAATCCAACTATAAATCAACAGTATGTTTGACATGGTCAACAATTCCTTATCAGTAGAAAATATTTTCATGTTTATCTTGTCTTCTTTTAGAGAAAAATGAAATAAAATTACAAAATTAGAGTGCAAATAAAATTATCAAAATGATGCAAAATTAAGATTAAAATTCCCATTTCTTCTTCTTGACATTTACAGACATTAAAAATCTTCAGCAGCCCCACAAACATACATCTTTTCTTTCAAATCAGGCATTCTTATTTAAGCCCTTCATGCATTCCATGTTCTCAGAAACTTCACAAGGCTTTGAATCAAAGCAGTCTCACTGTTATTTATTGACAATTGTGGAAAAAGTGATATTGCCATTGTCTCAAGTAGATGCCTAGATTAAAAAAAAAGGCATGGCATTTGCCTTTCAAATGACCCAGATGGCAGGCTTATCTTATTGAAAGGGAAGGAGAGGATGGTAACAACACACCTTATTCACATGTTATGTGGGTGGATGTTATCAAGCAGAAATTACTTGTCTGGAACCATACACAAGTTAGTGTAGTTTGTGAACTACCAACATGCGGCTCTAAAACCCTTACACCAGTGATTTTAAATCCATTTAGTAATCATTCCATTTGACTATTTAAGAATTTGTAGCCCAACTGGCATCCCGATAATCTTTCTGATGTTGAAGTCATTAAGTTTAAGCATTTACTCACATTAATATTACCATCCATTGCTTATATGAAGCAGCATTTCAGGGCCCTCTTCAAAATCACATTGAAATAGATACTGAAAAAATAGATTAAAAGACCCTGTTCACAATTCCACCTCCAAACCTTCTCAGAGAGTGCCTATGTCGACAACACTGCTGGGTAAGTGTCTAGCCAAGAATGTCAGGGAAGACAGAAAGGAACAGAGGCAGGAGGACAGTAACTGTGTTATGCTCCTTGGTTTATATACTACATCAATACTGTGAAGTTGATAGAAGTAAGACCAGGCTCTAAGAATAAGATCAAACTATAAATACTATAGCACCAGCTGAATAAATAAAAAACCCATATTTCTGGCTCTTCTTCTGAGCTATTCAAGTTTTCATGAACTAGTTTACAGATGAATACACATATATAAATTCCTACTTGTTCAATACTGAACCTCAGTACTGAAAAATTCACACATATCCCAAATCTTGTTTTTAAAGCAACCCCAGAATGACTAAAGAGTGCTTCATAAGAAGATAAAAGACTTTGCAAGCTTCTTAGTTTTTAGTCTACTTGGTGGTGTTGGGAAGCGGGAAGTATTGTTCATATTTTTGCCATTTAAAAGGACCAAGGTAAAAAGCTGCTTTGACCATTCTTCTGCTGTTGCCTTTGAAATATGGTTAAATTCGATTTAGTCATCCAGAGCTCAAATTACAAGGCTCTGCTAATTCAGTTTCTGCTCTTCCCTGAAGCTGGACAGCTACTGACATTGGCAATTATGTACAGTTTATGCTGGTTTTCTTACTTCAGTTGTAGTTGAAATGGATTCGTGCTTCATTTATGGACCATGGGAAATCATATCATTATTTGACCAGCAGAGCCTCAGATCCCATGTGCACCCTTGACATCCTTCCCCCATTGCCTTGTGTTTGCCTCCCAGGGACTTAGAAGTGATTGCCACCTCCCGTATCACATCTCACTTGGCTACCGCACATGCAGTGCTCTCTGGCTCATACAGAGAAGCCTGTGGGCACATTCTAGATGCCATTTCCTTCTACACCATCATGGTATCTCATTCTGCCTTTCATCCCTGAGTGAGTGTTTTTATAAACTGATGAAATTTGTACCAATTCGTTCCAATCATTACATTTTGGCAGAAGCGTGTGGTAATTGGCAAGGCATTACTTTGATTCAAAGGAGAGAGCTCTTAAGAACCATGTTAGACACCATGTCAGTGAGGGTTCATACTTTTAAACATATTAAATGTCTTCAACTAATTTTGAGCTCATCTTAAGAGCTCTGCAAGAGTGTGCTTCAATTCCTGGGAAACTTTCTGATATACACATTTCACTGCATCCTTTGCCTTTCCCACAGTGAAGAGGATTCAAAATCAGACTCTTCTCTACCTGCATACTAAGAACAGAATAAAAGTAGATCAGAAATAAAATTTTAACTCATCAGAACATAGAAATCCAGTTAAGTCTGCAAGTTAAATGAGCAGACACTTCTCAGACACCTGTTTTGGGGTCATAAAAATCCTTTCACAAATTACACTTGTTTCCAGAACTTGTTTTCTAGAACTAAAAATATCCAAGTTGGACTTCAGATTCTCAATCAAATGCTTTTTCTCTCCACTCTGTGATGCAAGAGCTATATACTATAAGCCTCTCTACATCTCATAATTTCATACATAAGGTACTGAGGAAAATAAGGCAAGATACCAAAATAATTTCCTTGATAACCCTAAGAGATGCAGCACTCAGAAATAATTAACTGCTTAATACCACCACTACTTACTTCCTCACTTATTCTGACTGAATATAAAAAATGTCTCTCAGACCCACCATGTCTGTATCCTCCAGCATAAATAATGCTTGGCTGATACCACGGAGCCAAGATAAAAGTGAGCACTTGTCCCCAAGCAGAAAAGCTTTGAAAATGAGGTAAAAGCCATTGTATGTGTCTGTCTCTGACCGATCTGTTTCCTCTGAGTATTCAGGTTTCAGCAATATCATACCAAAACCTAAACCAATTAAGATTGAAGATTACACCAGGACTCATCTACCAGAAATAGCTGCACACCATCATCTTTTTCAGGACCTCATTACAGCTGCATCCCAAGCTGTATTGCAAATCTGTATAGAATTTACATTATATAAAAAAGCCATATGTTGCAGTAGGATACCATTATTGAGCTTAGATGGCTGGATTTTAGGAATCATAACAAGGCCAGTCCTAATCTTTTACACTGGACCATGCAGTAATCTTCTCAGAGATTATGAAAATAATATCAGGTTGTCCTGCTATGTGCAACCATTTTATGAATTAGAAAAAATCGGGCCTATAGAGCAATACCAGATTTTGTTCTGTTACAGCTCTGGCACAACTGAAGTCTAGAACACAGAATATTTCTGTGCCACTTAGACCACACATCTACAAACTAACTATTGTAACAGACACTCCTACCAAGGAGTGGCGGGAGTGCCTGTTACAAGAAGTAATCACAAGAATTTCTAGATAGATTTTAATAGGTTTACACTATTTCAAAAGGAGATCAAATCTGCACTTTAAACCAAATTTCACATATTTACCAAACTGGATGCATAGCTGAGTCATGAGTTTTGGCAGAGCTCTGGGACCCCTGGAGAGAGAAGCTTAAATCCAGGCAGTTGCTGGCCACAGATCCTTCCTTGCACCTCCATCTGCAGTGTGGGCACAGACACAGATGTGCCTGCTTGCCATGCCTCTGCCTCTCTACAGCTCATAATTTCACACAGTAACTTCAGATGCCTGAAGTCAGACAAGTCAGCCCAAGTCCTTTCTACATATATAGGCTGCTTCACAAACATCTGAGAGTGCACAGTGCTTTAGGTTGCCTTCTGGCTTGCATTTCACTGAGCAGTACTGACAGAGACCCATCTAGTACAAAAAGATCACACAACTCTTATCAGAAGTCAGATTAAATAAATGTCTTGCAGTAAGTAGTATTTCCCTTGAACTCTTTCCCAATAGCACTGAACACACTGTTCCAGCAGACATCTTAACACTGTGTACACAGGCAAGATCCCTCCCCTATTTCATCTAAATATTCCACTTCTCCTCCATTAGTTCTCTTAACCACAGTCTAAGTCTAAGAACTCATATTGAGATATTCGCTACTAAGGGCTCAAAGTAATTTTCTCAAATTTGCTTTCCAAAACAGTTTCCCCTCCGTTGGCAGGACTTTATTTTTTGTCCCAGATGTTTTTTTCTTTGAATTTGGCTGTAAGTTTTAAAATGTCACTATTCACTCCAATGAGCCTTTCTTAGAAGATATGTTTCCTATAAAGATGTCCTGATACCCGTTACTTTGTTATTTAATATTTAATAATTTAATATTTTAACATGTGATTTATGTTGTCAGAGTCCCAAATTAATTATTCTATTATTTTGCCCAAGACCAACGTGAAGCAATTGTTCCCCTTTTCTGTTTTCTCTGTCTTATAATGATATTCATAGTCTTCTCATCTTTCTCTCATTTTCTAGTATTTCTGAAAGAAGATGAAAGAATTTTTCCAGGTAATTCTCTGCTGACCTCTAATGCAAACTATTGCTATGAAAATGGTTAGCTCCAGCTGGTTTTCTTTTTAGTATTTGTGAAGCATTTGAGTGAGATCTGCTGATATTACACAGCCCATCTGAATAGAAAAACAGGATTGACACATTTGATAAGCAAACTTGTCTCAGCTGGAAAAGTACAGATGCTTTCTAAGTCACCAACAGAAGCATTATCAGCTATGTGCCTGCATTAATGAAATCATATAGTCTTGGGATTACAGGGCCCAGCTCTGCCCTCTGCCTCATTCATCACTGACCTCAGAGGGTGATGTAATTCAAAAGCAAAACATGTCCTATGGCCAGTACAGGTATTGCCTGCACTCTGTCAACCTGTGAAAGCCCATGCCAAAAGAAAAACTCAGACTCATGAAATTGAATCTCGAGAGATTTAGGCACCAGAACTCTCAAATTCAAAATAACTGTGAGAAAGCCATCAAACCCTAATGAACATAAGATCACAAAACGTGTCTCTGGTTTCCATCCTAAATGTCCACAAGTCTTTTCAGTATTATAACAACTTGAAAGAGTCCTGATCTGAGCAACGAGCCAGCCTGGTTTTGGACCAGCATTCTTTGGGTGATAATCCAAGTGTGGAAGCATTCACTTCTCCACAAAGTCAAATTTTGCAAGTATTTGAAACTACCAAATGGTGACAACATAAAAATAGCAAAGGTGCGTGAGGTCACTGTTGAGTAAGAATTCACATAACACAGGAATCCTTGTTCAGCCTTTTAATTATTTTAATTATTACACACACACACACACACACACAAAGGAAAAACCAAACAAAACAATAAAAAACAAAAACAAACAAAAAAACAATGAAAACAAAACCAAAAAAGTTCCACTCCTTTTGCCACCTGGGATGACTGCTGTCTCTGACTTCCTACAAGTCCTTCTTGCTTCCATTCTGAAGGACAGGTCCAAACAAAAATGAGGAGTTGAAGTTGCTCAAGCTGAGCTACTACACAGAAAAGGAAAATTCATGGAAACAGAAAGAAACATTAAAGGCTATACCACAGAAAAGGCCACAGTTGAGACTTGGTCTCTGCTGGTAGCATGAATAAACCACTTGTGTGGAACGGTGCAAAGGTACTCTTGTGCCTACGGCTGAGCTCTAGGCAATTCTCTCCTGAGCATCTTATGGTTTCTGCTTATTCTTCTAAGTGCCCAATTCTGAACTGAGGTATTTGGGCACTTAATTAAGATATTGAGACTTTTACTGTACAGTTGTTCTGGCAGCTCATGAGCAAAACTACTACACTGCAAGAAAGCAAACTGGAAAACGGCATTTGTGGACTTCTCAAAACAATGTGCAAATGGAACAAATAAACTTAGAAAAACAAATTTCACTGAAAGTTTTGCAAAAACATCAGGTGAAGCTTTTTTCTCAGCAGTTCAGAAGTGGAAGTGTCAATGCAATGAGCTCCTTGTGACTCTGCTAATGGACACAGCTAAATTCTGGCCAGCAAAACTCTGCTGAATTAGAATCCCATTCCCCCTCCCACTGAGAAAATTCAGGGGCAGCAGCAAAATGTACTCTGTGATCCTCTGTATTTCAACACATCTTCTCTCCCCCACAACTTACCTCTGGAAGAGCACTCTACCAGAATGAAGAACTTGGTAGAAAAGCCTGGAATAAAAACTGCTTCATGTACCTTGTTCCCCACTCAGGAACGCATAAGGTCTAACCCCAGGGCCTGGAGCAGTGCCCAGCTTCCCCTGGCAGCTCCTGGAGTCCAGGAGCTTCTGCTGAATCCGCAGCCCTCTGCAGCTGCCTGGAGAGCTGTTATTTTTCAGGAGGGAGTAAAGCAAGGAAAGGCTAAGAAGACACTGTGTTCTGTAAGTTTTCTGAGGCCCTTATGAATGCATAACATTTTTTCTTTCCAGCAAACACAGATCTCTTCAGTTACACACTGGTGATGAAATTAGTTTTATAGGTCGTGCAGAGGTATTGGCAGTTTGTAAAAGACATGAGAGGAGTAAGAGTGATATCACATGTTCATATCAAATATGTGTTGTTCCCAGTACTGATGATTAACTAGTGCAAGGTAAAAATATTTTAATAAGTGACTTAAAAGTTAATTAATTCATCAATTACTGAAAAGTGACTTAATTTCACAATATTTATAAGATATACATGACTGTAAGGGGAAAAAATGTTTGCTTGAAGGTTAATGATTGTTTTATGATTTATGATAAGGCTATAAACCCCTATGCCAAAAGGAGAGAAGATCAAAAGGAATCACATCCCATTATGAATCCTGAGGCAGCCCAAAGACTTCACGTCTTATATCTTGTTTCTTAGCAAGGCAAAAATTAGAGCTTGAAATGAAAAAGATAAAACAGGCTCCGAGAATTGAATCTGCAGCAGCAGCTCTGGAGCTGAGTTACTATGGCAATGGCAGTGCTGCTGCACAGCTTCTTCTTACTCTTACTGCTGGTACAGCAGCTTTGCAAATGTAAGTGGGAAATTTCCACCCCACACATGCCATGGGTGCCCATGGTCTCGGGAGAAGCCCACGGTCTCAGGTGCCCTGCTCTCTACTGAACAGAAGAACGTATTTGTGTGATTAAAATATGTGATTTGCAATTTTCCATGGAAACAGTCTTGGAGCAGTAGGGAAAGGTCCAGAATTCTTCCTGATATTTTGTGGCAGGAAGGTAGGTGCCAGTGCTTACAAGATACTCTATAAGCACAGAATTTTTATTACAGGAATTTTCTGCTTTTTTTTTTAGCTGTAACTACCTCACGTCTCTGAATTATAGATGTCTTGTCACTGCCAGGGAAGGATGGTATCATCTTTTTGGCAAAGCATGGCTTGGAGCTCTACATAAGTAATGGATCTAATTCTGATGCCAGGTTAATAAATTAGTAATTATGACTCTTTGGATATACAACAATCAGTGCGTCAGTACTTACCAGTGTCCTCTTTCCTCTTTGAGGTCTGGATGAATGCATCACCTTTCCTGTTACTGATGCTATGCTCTCTGCACTACACATTAAAGGCACATTTGCTCTTAATTATTTTTGAGACAGTATTTAATATTTACGGTCTAATAGAAAACAGAAGTTCCAAAGAAAAACTGGGGCCCTTTATAGGTGTCATGGGAAAATTAACTATATCCCAGCTGAAACCAGGATAGCAGGAAGCGAAAATATAAAGGGAATCTTTGCTCAAAAACATGATTGATGGAAGTAGCACTTCTGCGAGCTCCTTAAGTCCTATAAGCAGACATATATGTGGAACCTCAAATAAGTTTCATATTGAGAATTTCATCATCATTTTTGTGGAAAAGCAGTCCTTTTTACCCATTGTGTGCATATGTTTATACCCCAGAATGTAGTCCTGCTAATGCTTGTTTTTTAAATAGATCCTCTCTAGAGAGCAGATTAACAAGGTTACCACATGCGCATTAATCAATAGGAGGGTCAACGACAATTACCCCAATGAATGGTAAGAGAGGAAATATTGCAATTAAATCTATCTTGCATATTAAATTAAATATATATTGCAATGTATCTATCACCTGAGAATCAAGTATGGTTTTATGCCAGAATCAAATAAATTTTTGTCTCTCTACATGTTCCATAAACACATTACTGAAAACCAGTACCAAGAAATTCTTTACTTTAGGAAGAAATTCTTTACTGTGAGGGTGGTGAGACACTCAGGGTTGCTCAGGGAAATTGTGGCTGCCCCAGCAGTGGCAGTCTTCAAGACCAGCTTGGATAAGGGCTTGAGCAACCTGCTCTAGTGGGAAGTGTCCCTGCCCATGGCCGGGGAGGATGCGACTAGATAATTTTCAGGGTCCCTCCCAAACGTTTAACATTCTGTGACTGAGAAGCAGAGAAGTCTGACGGTGCATTTTGCTAACCGTGCGGCTATACAACCATCATATCTGTACCGGCATCATCTGCCCTCTGCCCCGGTCTCCTACGCCCGCGTTCCTTCCCGCCTTTCGCGGCCAGGGCCCGGCCAGCCCGGAGGGGCGGCGGGGGCCGCTCCCGGCAGCGGTGCCGAGGGGTCCGCCCGGGCCGAGGGCCGCGCCCCAGCCCCGCACCTGCCCCGGGGGCGGGCGCTGCGGCGGCACCACGTGTCGGGGCGGGGAGCGCGGCGGGGCCGGGCCGGGCAACGCCACCCCCAGCGCCGCAGCGGCAGCGACAGCGGCAGCGCAGCCCCGCTCGGCGCATCCCTCTGGCCCATGCCAGGTGCCCGTTCCCGGCTGCGCCGTCACTGAGCAGCGATGGGGCCTCTGCGGGAGAGCAGCAAGGTGAGGAGCCGGGGATGGACGGCGCGGCGGGGAGCGAGGAGAAGCAGGGGCAGGCAAATCGCGTCCTGCCCCCGCCCTGGGGGGGCGGAGGGGCCGGGATTTGCCTGCCCCTGCCTCGATGATGGAAAGAGGAGGGCGCATCCGAGAGGTTCCTGACGGGGTGTCCCTTCCCGAGCAGGAGCAGGGGACGCAGCTGGAAAAGGAGGTGTCCCGTAGCCGCATCCCCCGCTTGGTCCTTCGGCCGCAGCAGAAGGTATCTCCCGCCTCCGAATCGCCCTTTTCGGAAGAGGAAAGCCGGGAGTTCAACCCGCCCAGTTCTTCCGCGGGCTCCGGCAGGACTATCAGCAGCAACAGCTTCTGCTCAGGTACCGCAGAGAGATCCCCCCAGCCTCGGGTTCTCTGGGGAACACCGTGTGCCCCACACGGCCGCCCCCGAGGTTCCGCTGTCATCCCAGCCGCAGCATCTGTGTGTCGGGCTCCCATCGAGCCCGCATGAGCAACCCGTTTTACCGATGAAAAAGGGCAACCATTGATTTTTCCAGGGAAATCTAGTATCTGTTCTTTTAATATGTGTCCGTAAGCGACACCAGATGTTTCCATTCCGAGTTCTGCTATCCACTGCTAAAAAAGTTGGCGGTTTTATTGCGGCAGAAGCATTGCTTTAAAGAGAAATATTTGCCTTAACAACTGCAGCGTGGTATTAAGGCATTTTGAAAAGCCCTTAAATCAAAAGTCGGTAAAACAAGGGAGTTGCCGTGAGACTGCAATTCCTTTTGGTTTTTTGACAATGATCTCCATGAATTGGAACAGAATATGTAGGTGAAGTCTTCACTGTCATATTGAAATAAGTTTTGTTTATTTCAGAATTCAGGCTTCTACTGATGAGTGTGTCACCAGATATGAGCTGGGCGTGATGGCTTCCCTACAGAGAGGGCAATGGATGCGTGGTTGATCAGAAATTATTACTCTCCAACTGTAGACCAAAAAATGTCATTTGCTCTTCAAAATGTCACGTGAGGGACAACTCGAAAACAGATTTTTTTATGTTGAATATTTACCCTGTGTAGAGTTTAGCACAATTTAAATGCCTCAACTGGTAGTGAAAGACTCAGATGCCTACTAGTGGTAATTTTTTAAGTCAGTGAAACTCTTCACTGTAAATGACATTAATTTACACAATGATGACATTAATGACATTATGTACATTTATTACATGAATGACATTAATGTGCACGCCTAACAAAATTGAGGGTAACATCATGAACACCTTGGACTCTATTTGCCTGTGGTAATTCAAAAGGTATTTCTGGTGTGGGGAAATTTGTTTTCAATAGTCAGTTTTTTGGAAAGCATAACATTTTCAGTGGTGGAATTGGAAGTGCTAGGTTAGTGGTTGGACTCAATGACTTTAGAGGTCTTTACAACCTAAATGTTTCTAAGATTCTGTGATTCTCTGTTTAAAAATCTGAATTATAAGAAGTCTTTTTGCAAGAGTTAGTATCAGAGCAACTTCTTAAGCTTCCTTTTTTTTTAGTTCATAAAGTATTTTCAATTACCAGAGGTGTTCCTGGGAATAGACAGGAACGCTCTTATTTATCTTGGTCTTCACTACAGTGGATGAGATTACTGTTACTATTTTTTAAACTCCTTTCATGAAAAACAGTGTATTGAACACAGTGTACAAGTTTTCTTAGATGAGAAACACAATATCCATGTTTGAGTCTAGCTGTGCCAGATTTTGCAATTCAGGCTCAGTGGAATGATCTGTTTGGTTATTGTTTAATGAACAATGCAGAGTGTTAAATAAACTTCATAGGATTGTAAGAATGCTGGAGTCTTTTTCCCATGCCTTTTTAATCCCTCCACCTTACCTGCTTGAGTTTGTGTGTTCCAAAGAAATAAAATCTTTTGAAGCTTTCTAGAAAAACGTTATTTTTACGATCTCTCCCAAATGGCTGCTTTTCATCCTGATTTTTTTCGTTCTGAGTTGACAAGCCTTTCATCTTGATCACTGACAATTTTTTCATCTTTTGCATTTGTACCCTGCTCTTCAGATCTACTCAACAAGTAGCTGCCACTGTCATGTACCCTTGCTGTCCCACTGCACTGTATAGACTGTCTTGAGTCTCAGCAGCACGTTTTTTTTATTCTGGGTGTGTCTGATCTCATGGCTCGACAGTTTTAAGGCATCTTTCGCAGAGGTATTGCAGCGTGCAATGCTGGTCTCTTTACCTGCATCTCAAGCACAACTGCTTATCTCTTTTATTTATTTTATTCATCTTTTATTATTTTATGCATGCTGCAGTGATTTAGTTTGATTTTTTTTTCTCCATGTGAGGACTTTGTGCTCCTAAATCTGCCTGCAGCACCCATACAGGTACACACTACGTGGTTTGCTGCTCTGAGTCTTCAGACCTTACACAGCCATGGATCAGCCAAGGCACTGTCCTCCATCCTAGACCCTGGTTCAGTTGTTGCTAGATTTGATGGATTTTTCAGTGGGACGCAGGTATGGCAACAGTCACTGACTTGATTTTGTTCTCTGACATCTCTTTCCTGTCTTCCACTAATGATCCTTCCTTATCAGCATTTGTCTGATTTAGAGTGAAATCCCCCATGGGCAGCAGGTGGCTGATAATTCCTGTTTCTGGGGAAGGGATGGTGAACAGATGTGTGGAGAGGTGAGTGGAGGGGCCACAGCCCTAACCTGCTTCTCCTGGTGCTTCTTCTTGATTTAGAAGTAGCATGTGCAATAAAGGTTATTTAAAATTAGCAAGGAGTACATTTGGAAGACGAGAGCATACGGGAACACTAATGTAGCAGCATTTAGATAATTCAGATAAATGAGCATTTAGATAAGTGAGCATTTAGATAAATGTCTCTTTTGTAATTTCTTTTGAGCACTAAGCCCCAAAATGTTTTTGATAAGCAGAAGATAGTATGAATTGATCCCTGGAATAATTCATTTCCTCTTTACCCTTCTCTTGTCAGATTGTTCTCTACCTTTCTTCCATTATTATTGACACCAAGTAATGATCCGTAGATTTCTTTTTACCCCAACAGAAATCACTCTTTTCCCCTCATCCATTAAATATGTATTTTTTGCTTCATTCCTTAGAACTTCTGATCTTGTCCATTTTCCTTGTGTGCTTACACTGATCTCAGTGCCGAAGTGAAGGCTTGGAGTTCCTTTGTTTTAAATGAGGGTAAATCTTGTAGGTATTAATAATGTTGTTTTTGGGAACCATGGCAGTGCTGCAAGCATGGTGGTAACAGCAAAAAATATCTCTTGGCAACAGAAAAGAGACAGCTTTTGTAATGCTTAGTTTCTTTTGAAGAAGTTGTTGGTTCTGGCTGTGATAGGTTTAAATTTGCATGATCAGCTCCCTCTTTGTCTTTTTTGAGTAAATCAGAGCCTCACTTGATCATGTTGGTCAATTATTTGCAGTTGACTTTATGTCAGTTTTGCTTTGTAAGTCCATATGAACACAATGAGAGTGTTAGTCGTATCTGGGATATTCCTGACAAAATTTTAATATGCTTTTATATGTGTTTTAATAGTCTTTGTTTCTGCCAAGTGAATGTGGATGCTGTCTGGATGTTGTGTAGGCAAGCTGAGCTTTTGTGTCTGAATTCACCGTGCACAACCCTTTCTTAAAACCTTAAAGCATCTGGGGTCTTGGTTGTCATTTGATATGGGAGCACTTCTTTGGCTCAGATGTTAGCCACAGAACCCATACAATGTCAAAGGATGGAAAAACACTCTCCCAGCAGCTTTGTGTGGCTCACCTGCTACTGAGCATTTGCCTGTGTCGTGTGTTTCTTTCCTGAGCTGCACTTGGCTTTCAGGAGGCTGCGTGCACTTACCTTGTGAGTTGTGCAGAGAATGTGATCCAGAGCATCTCAAACAAGCCTCCTGCTCAGGGATCCATGGAGGAGCAGCTGCTGGGCCTTTGGGCATTCCAGTTAGTGGTTGCTTTGTAAGAAATAGGATACTTTGGATAGAGCACTGTCCTTGGTTTTGGTGTCCTTGGTTTGAAGTCAGCCTGTGCTAAGCTCAGCAAGCATATTCAGCTTTTCTTTTAAAAAGGAATTTAGTCTGGGATATACTTTCTTTTCTGTTTTTGGTTTTTGAATAGCTCAGCTTTTAAATTTCTCTGTTCATAAGATGACTTGATAAATTTCTCTGTTCATGAAGATGACTTGTTACACGATACCTTTGCAACACTGCCCAAGTTCTTCTCAGCCTTCTCTAGGATGCTAACTGCCAGAATTTCATCACGGAATGCAGTGAAGCTTTGGTAACCAAGATGTAGCTTTGCAGGAAGCTCTTGTATATTTAATAATTAGTGCAGCAAAGGAATTTTTGAGCCAGAGGACTTGGTTTATACCTGTAGCAAACAGTTCCTCTTTTCTTGGGCTTACCTGTAAATCACCTTTTTAATTAGACTGAATAGTCCTACGAGCTATTGAAAACCAGCATCTCTGTACATCAGTGACTGTGACTCACTCCAACGCAGCCTTCAAAAATAGGAGTTGAAGCTTCGTTCTTGCTTTTTCTTTAAAATTTCAAGATCTGGTTCAGCACCTATTCAAATTCAATCCTTGTTTCATAACTTGTTCTTTTCTGGGGTAGAGATTTTATTTAAATCTTCTCCTTTGCATGTGTGGCACAATAAATGTTCACACGTACAGCGGCTGCACTGCAAGCCTGGGGTGTGGGTGCTGCAGTAGGAATCTCAGTGTTGCCATTCCTTGCTCACTTGCTCCTGTGCCCATGATCTCAGAGATTATTTGCCAGTTGGCCCCGCTATTGATGGATGCTGGGTCTGAGTTCACAGTGTGTGTCCAAAAAAGCATGTAGGCTTTAGGCAGGCTTATTAACTCCATGTGAATGCACAACCCATTTTGCTTGCCATAGACAAGAAGAAGAGGTTGTACAACTGTTACTGAAGAAAAAATCTGTACCTTCTTGCACTCCAGTAAATAATTTCTCTGTAGAGCATTGGAGCGGATTGCATTATAAAGCAGCTAGCCTTGGAGACTACACAAAATAAGTATGTGTACTGAGATGTATATTCCTGAATAGAAATAGATACAGAAAACTAAATTTTTTAGTATTTTAACAAGTCAACAGATTGAGGCCAGACAGTTAGTTTAAATTACTGAAAGTAATTGCTCCTATTATTTGTTTGTATATATATATGTATTACTATGGAAACAGTGAGCTCTCTCATTCTTCTTGTTTCTTTTTATAAGAAAAAATATTTTGTTTAAATAGTTCCTTACTGGTTTATGTGTTTGATTTTTTCTCTAAGTTACTGATTCAAAGAAACATGCTTAAAGTTCTCAACTATGTGATACTGAAAGTTTCTCTTTCCTTTCCTGCAGTCCTTTATGCTATGCTTTCCCACAGTCATTTTGCCTTTTTTTCAGGCTTTCTGGAGGACTTTTCTAGAACTTCTGTTTGCAGCACTTTGTAAGGCAGTTTAGTGATGACTGTGATATTAATTTACAGAAACACTGAAACAAAATCTGTTTCCAAAAATACACACCTGGCCTTTTTTCATGAGAGTGGTACTGGTGACATGCTTCCTTTTCTCACTGCTGCTTCCCTAGAGAATTTCCTGCTGGACCAGCTTACATGCAATAATTTATTATTGGTTCATATTATGAGCCACCAGTTCTGTCTCTGTGGCACAGAGATCTGTTCCAAACCTGGAAATAAGAACAGTGCCTAGGTACTAAAGAGCAAAGTCTGCTTTTTCCCCAGTTTTTGGCCTTTCCCTGCTTCCGTTTCAACTTCAGTATTTATTCTCCCTGACTAAGTAACAATCCTTTTGTTCTTTTTGCCACACAACAACATCTGGAAGCCAAAATATTTGACCTTTTGGATGTTTTTTGCCGCCTTTTTATGTGTCTATCAGTACTGTGAACCTTTAAAACCCAAACCAGAGCCTCCTGGGGTCAGTAGGACAGTTCCTGTTCTCCCTGGAACATTTTGCATGGTGTCCTGAGAACAGTCACCCTTTCTACTACACCTAAGCCTTTCTACTGCCCTTTAAGTTGTAGCTTGGTGTGTACTATGGGCTGAATTCTAAACATTACCTGGTATTTTCTTCACCACAAATGCAACTTTCTATTAAGTTGAATATTGTCATGCACTCTGAAGAAAATCACAACTTGTAGCAGGAATGAAACTTGAATCAGAAATCTTGGATTTACTTTTTGTTAAAAGAGAATCTTGATGTTTTAAGAGAAATTCAATATTACATATTTTAGCCCTACATTTACAGGATTAGTATATATCCATGAAATTTTCAAACAGTGTTTTGAAGTGTATTTGACTAGATTCTGTGGTGCTGCTAAGTGCCACACTGGGCTTGAGGATAGTTAAAAGAAAAGAGAAAAGAAAAATATGCATAAAACAGTAATGGATAGAATATATATTATTTCCGTCCATGAGAAGGTAAGCAAAGCAGCCTTATGAGATGATGTTGAAGCTGTGAGGGTCACAGTTATGTGCTGTTAGCCATGGAGGCAGAGCTGTGTGAGACCAAATGAATATAACTTGTTGCACCATTTGAGGAATAGGTACAAAATTCTTTGTGGTCTATTGAAGATTTTTATTTCCCAAAATGGTGCCTTCAAAACTGGAAAGAATATTTCTAATATCTTTCTTTGCTGCATAATGGAATAAACCATACAAAACCCCAGAGAAACCCAACCATATATACACATACATTTCACTTGATGTTAATATTAAATGCATGCTATTTCTCACAGTGGATGTAGTCAATGCTTTCCCACCAGAGGTAGCAACAGTGGTTCCACTTCCAGCTGTTGTCTTCAGAAAAGATTAATGAGGTCTACTAAATTGCTTAAACCCACACCAAACAGAAAATACTCTTCTTTGTCTTTTTTTTTTTTTAAGATTCTTTCCTGTCCTTAAATTTAGTTTAAAAATTTCTATAAAATTTTCAAATAGGTTTTTCAGTCCTTTATCACCTTAAACCCCTTATCCAGATGTTTTCTGTGATGTGATAATGAAACTCAGGGAGCTGTGCTATTCCTGACCACAGCTCTCCTAGTAACAGTACTATTTTTATTGATATTTTTACTAGTAAGCCCTTATGCTTCTCTTCTGTAATACACCATTAGTAGGGCTATAAATGTAATGACAAAGCCAGTAAACCACAATTATATAGTCCTCTTTCTTTTCATATGTTTTGACAGAGCTCATGTCAGTCCTGTTTGTTAGTGAAATATTCACGTAGAAGGAACATTAGTAGATTTGCTGCCAAAATAAATTAAAATTAGCTACTTCAGTATGACTTAGCAATTGCATTGTCAGACATCAAGAGCAGATTGCTTTAAAGACATGTTTATGTGAAATCCTGCACTGCAAAAGATGCCCAAGCTTAATAGCAGGTCAGTCCATTTTTTTTCACCTTCCTCTCCCCTCTTCTATATAATCTCAGCCTGTCAGCATTCCTGCCATGCTGTGACTGAGCAGAGAGGGCCTCTTACCAAATCCAGTGAGCAGCTCTCATACTGAATTTTCAGCAGTTGGTGGGCAGCCTGTGGGTGTGACAGAAGCCAGCTCAAAGGGGCTGGTGAGCAACAGGTGTAAAAGTTGACTGTACATTGATGATCTTCAGCAACCAGTTGAAGATGTTTAGTTGTGATTTTGCTGGGTTAGATTTTATGACTAGAACATTACAGTCAAAATTTCTAGCTTGAAAGATGGACTGTGAATAGCAGGGCATTTTCCAGATGTGGAATATCTGACAAAAAGAAAAGCATGTAGGCTGTGGGAACCTGTAGAGATCATTTCATCCAGCCTCTTTTTTGAAGCTGGATTGTTCCCAGCACATCCCAGCAGCCATGTATTTGTCTGTCGGAGTCTAGAAACCCTTCAAGGACAGGAGTTTGCACAGCCTCTGTAGGTGACCTCGGGGAGTGGTGGAGCTGCTAAGCCAGCCTTTGTTCACAAGCAAAATGGAGCATAGTTAATTCAAGTCTTGCCTGCAGAGACACCGAGATTAAATGTGGAAATTATTTGCATGGCAGGATTTTGCATAAGTAGGCCTCCTCGCTTTTTCTGACACTGCTGTAGTTGTCCTTGTGCTTCAGCTCTACTTTACTATGTTTGACTTCTGGTAAGAGACTTGCCTCACAAGTACGTCATATTCTGAGAAATCCTCTTAAATACCAAGCCAAACAGGTCTTCAAAATAGCTAAGAAATTACTTCTAAATTGATCCGAAGGACCAAAACTAATAGTGTTTTTAGGACTCTACCTTTAGTGAAGTTAATAAATATATTTTTCTAAAGTCTGTGTGATTTTGTAAGCAAAAAATTGCTCCTAGCAAATTAATAAACTTACAGAGTACATACAATCATATACTGGAATGGCCTCAGTAAAAAATGAAAGGTTTTAGGAGGAGAATGAAAGGTTTTTGAGGAGAACATTCCCGCTTCTTACCTTAGGCTGTGCTCCCTCAGTGGTTGCTGGAAAGGTGAGGGTGCTTTCAGAGGTATGAGGTGGGATTTATGCCTGTTGAGGCCCTGCTGGTGTGAATGTGAATATGTTCCTGCCTCTGCCTTTCTATGCGTACTGCTAATTTTATACTCGGATGTTTTATCTGCTGCTTTTACTGTGTTTCCAGTGGTTCCAGAGTGACACTGTGACTCTCCCATTAGCAGTTTTCTCTGCCTGGCCACTGAGCCCTTATGCTCGCTGGTTCAGCTGCCCAGATCAGAGCAGTGGTTGTGTTGGTCCTTGATCAGAGCTGTGACCCTGCAGGCAGTGACTCAGAGTACTGGGATGATTTAGTGTGAATGGGGCTGTCCTTCTCACTCACCCTCCAGAGGAGCCTCTTTCTCTCTGTTTAATGCAGAAAGAGACTTACAGGTGGATGGTAGGTGCTGTATTCCCTTTGGTGTCTGTCAGCAACTTTCATAATTGCATAAACTCCCTATGCTACAAGGCTAGCCATGAAGAGAAGACCAAAACAGTTCAAAAATTGAGGGTCAAAAAAGGTGAGGCAGGCAAGCAGACTGGGAGATTACCCTGTAAAATTACCCTTTGTGGTACCCTCACTGCCAATAGCCAGCTTGCAGTGCACCTTCCTGGCAGAGCTGTGGCTGCCCAGACTAACAGATCATGGGATGAATGCAAAGGTAACTATCAGGTAAAAGCCAGGAAATTGTTTTTGTCTTGGTACACTGAACATTCAAAATTTCATTAGAGCCACATGTTTAATTCCAGAATCCACATTTCTTGATGGAAATTCAGACTATGTACAGCCTGAACACTGATCAGGGGACTCTTAGAAGGAGACAAATGTTAGACATTGAAATAGGGATCAGGCAGGAAATGGACCATTCAGTGTCACAGGAGTGCCTAACTCGATCTGGCAGCTAGGAGAGAAAGTAAAAAGAAGTCAGTGCTTCCTCAGTGAGAGCATCATTAATTATTTACATGTATTATATAAGGAGGTTGTATATTCAAAGCTTCTTGAAGCCTTTTGGGAAAGGCAGCATTTTTTTTAAAAAGGTTCTAAGGCATATTCTAGTGAACCTTCTGATATCTGTGCTGAGAAAATCATCACATCTTTACATATAGCCTAAAAGTCTACAAGAACAGTATTTTTGTCAATTGTTCAGAGCATTATTATCTTTAATACTGTTGTTTATATTTTGACTTTACTATTTAAAGGTTAGTCAGGGCATGCAAATGTCAGAGTGCTCTGAGCAACTTTCCTGATGGTTTGTTTGAGGAGACACTATCCCATGCTTGGCTTTGAAATTTGGCAGGCATGTCTGATCTGGGAGAGGGCCTGGACACAGAATTTCAAGTGACGAAATCCAGCTATGTTCAAAGGAAAGTCTACTCCCAGAATGCTCCTAGGAGGCCCCTGTGGGAAAAAAAAGACACTGTGAAAGAAAGCAATGGAAATCGTGTGTTATAAATTCATATGATTTTACCTCTTGTGCAAGTAAATTAAGACAAGATCAGAAGTACAGGCTATTTACCAGCTTTCTCTTTTTTTTGGCTTTCTGGTGCTGATGTGCCTGAGAAGATAAATAAAGGCTTCCTCTGCTCTTGAGGAGTCTTAAGATCTGAAGTCCTTACTGGAGCAAAACTCCTGTTGAGTTACAGGGTTGAATCCTTAACTGACCTTACTGGAGACTGTACGCACATCATATCAGAAAGTGAATCCCATTGAGGGCTCATCTGCTCCTTCCCCACTTTTTTGAGAGAGATTCCTTATCTTGGCCCATTTCTGGGCAGGTGGAGATCTTCACTTTCTTCATCAGAGTTTCCAGCAGGGTTTAGGAGGAGCCTGCAGCTCTGGGGGAAACATGAACGCACCACGCCACAGTCACGTTCTGCTTGCAGGGGAGGAGCAGAGGGGTCGCTGCAGCCGTGAGCAGGGAGGGTGGTCAGGCTGTCTGGAGATGGAGGGGGAATCAGCTCCCCAGCATCCAGGGAGGTGTGCTGCTTTCCTGTGGGGAGTTCACCTCCAGTATTAAATACAAATCAATAGCCTGTTAAGGTTTCAATAACAGGAAAGATGAAGGTAGGCAGGCAATTGGCTGGCACTAAGCAGCTAGAGAGCATCTCACCCTTCACCAGGACTTTTCCTTGTGCCAGGAGGGTGAGCTGTGGGTCGGGTGGATGCCCCCAGTGTACAACAGAGCTTTGCATGCTTTGATGGTGAGCACCAGTATTTCATAGGCAGCTCTTCCGTTCTGTGGTAGCAAATATTTTGATTATTCAAAAGGCTGACACAGAAAAATCTTTCTCTACAGCTTGCCCTAGTTCTGAAAAATTTATAATCTTGCTCATGTTTCTGGATAATAGTAATAGAACTACTATTTTTACATTACATAAAAAATAAACCATCAGAGGAGAGGGAATACAATAAAATTATTCATTTACTGTAGCTGGAGTGGGAGTGCTTACCTGGTTATTATTATTATTAGTGTATCTAAAGGTTATAAGGGGTATGAGTAGAGAAGAGCTATTATTCTTTGTGCCAGGCTCATTGGTTCCTTTTAAAAATGTCCTGTTGCACTGAAAGCTGAAGTTCTTAACACTAAAATAAGGATATGTAGATATGACATAATCTGATGGTACTTTGTCACCAGTGTGAGATCACAGGCAATGTTGGGGGGTGGTAAATAAAACATTTTTTGTGCTATTTTAGTATGTATTCTTTATCTACCTTTTTTGAACATTTGGGGTTTTTATTGCCCCAATTTTTAACATTGTAGTTTAGTTCTTTCATTGTGTAAAGTTTTATCTGCTCCTATGATTCTTCCAGGCTGCATCTCTATAGCTTTGGGAGTTATTTCTACATAAATTCTCCCATAAAAAAACCAGATCTGCGAGGTCTGCAGAACCTGTAGGTATTGCAGGTATTGCAGTAACTGTATTGGTGGAGAGATGAGGTAAATAGTTTCTTGTGGGTTTGGGTGGAAGGTTTTGGGAGGGGACTTTGCTTGGGTTTCGATTTTTTGTTTTGAGGAGGTTTTTGTTCTAACAGAAAGTTTGGAAACTAATGCCACATACAGAAACCTCTAAGTGGAAAAGTTATAATTAAAAACAAACTGCACAAGCTGTCACTTATTTCTGAATATACTTGATTATAAATGTTGGTGTGCTTCTAGAGAGAGGATGCTTTGGACACAGCTGAAGCAGCTGCTTAAATGCAATTCAGGAGCTCCCTCAGTGGTGTTGATTCACTGTCCTGCAGGTAATATTCACCCAGCCTGCAGAAGAGACTCCTAATTGGAGATGGGGAAGGAGAAACAGATGCTGATCTGGGAGGAAATTGCCACCTTCTCTCTTCTTTGTCTTGAGTTATACTGTGATGATGGTGGCAATGGAAAGGATAAAAGGTAATCCTAGCAGCAATCCTGCATTAGTCAGGATGAATGTAGAGGCAGTCTGAGCAGCTTATTAGCAGTTCTCTCTTTCCTATTATTTTGCTAGGAACTAGTTCTGAGTTACAGAAGGCAGCAGCAAGATGGCAAAAATATACGCTTTTTGGCTTGATTGGGATTATTTGAAAGAATTAAATATGATTAAACAGGATTAGGTGCTTTGCACTGTCAGTGCCCTTTGTGCCCTGGGAGGTTTCTGGCAGTAGGCTGGGTTGCCCCTTGGCTTGGCATCATGCCTGGCACTTAGCAGAGGCCTGGGATGCAGCACCTCAGGCTGCTGGCTGCTCCTGCAGCCTAATACATGCAGCTTGCTCTGGACAGTCAGCAGCTCTGGGTGCCTTGCTTGGGACTGAAGGCAGGACATGGAAAAATGAGAAGCAGAACCTTGGAACAGATGAGTGAGGGTAGAAAAACTGCCCAGGCATGAAGGAAAACTGGATCACAATAAAGAAGTTTTTCTACTGTATTGAGGGGACAATAATTTAAAAAAGCAAAAGCTGTTCTTTCCTGCTGAGGGGAGGTAGGCAGAAAGGTGTTAGATATGGGGTGTCCATTCTGTCTCATAAACATGCAGTCATGCACTGACTTTTAAATCAATATGCCCATGCAAAGCTCAGTACAAAATGACTCTTGACCTACATTATGAACAGGGTGGAAGAGGTAAGTGCAAAACAGTCATGCAAATTATTTGGCTCAGTTGCAGGTACTTCACTGGGTTTCATGTTAGCTAAAGATAATGCATCAGGAAAAGAGTGCAATAGTGTAATTCAGATGGCAGCTTTCATTTTGTCCTGGGAAAGAACAATTAGATTTCCCCAGGAGAGTCAGGGTAGCGTGTTTGATTTTGTTGTGTATCAATTAAACCACCATGACTTTTAGGGGAACTGCAATTACTCCAGATTACATGGAACATGATTAGATTGAAGTTGGAGTTTGATACTGGATTTCATTCAAAGTCAGGCTGCTTACTTTGCAGTCAGTTGTTAAAGGCTGGAGTGTTTGTATCCCTGGAGGTCAGGAACCTGGGTCTGTTCCCAGGGTAGCTGTGGATGCCCTGGAGTGCTGGTGTGCCCTCAGAGGAATTCAGCTTTAAACAAGAGCAATCTGTGTATAACCCACTCTCTTCTAAACCAGGTACCTCACAGCCACGAGTCAAGAATGGAAGAGTTCTGTGATCATGGTTGCTTTTAAAAGACTACTTTGAGGAACCTGTATTAATTCCAATTACATGAAATTCCTGACTTCGTGCACGTGGGCTGTAGGTGTTGTCTTGTTGTTCAGATACAGGAACATTTCTTGAAGGAGAGCATGTGGCCCAAGCTTGCTCTGCAGCCAGTGTGCACTACACAACATTTGTGTCTCATGTGTAACTTCATGCTGCAATATTCCCTAACCTTGCTAAAGGAATTCATCTTAGATAGGAATTTTCATTATGTAGCCCCTGATTTTGTATTTTGTCAGACCGAGTACAACAAGTATTTGCTTTTTAGCTTGCCATAAGGTATTCAAGATTTCTTCACAAAATGCACAAAACAAATAGCTTCTCACCAGGTTTCAGAGCCAAGGTTGTACATATCACTTACTGTAAAGAGTTGTAGTTCAAACACTCTTTCTTTTATTCTGCTAACTTTCATATACTTAGATATATAGTTAGAAATGTTGATGTTTTCTCTTTTCTCTTCAGATGACACTGGCTGTCCTAGTAGCCAGTCAGTATCTCCAGTCAAGACTCCTTCTGATGCTGGAAACAGTCCAATCAGTTTTTGCACTGGTAGTGATGGAGACTTTTCCAGGAAGAAATTCAGTCCAGGGTCAATGAGTGAAGGGAATACGCAGCTGGCTCGATACAAGAAGGAGACAAAGACAAGCCTTGTAAAGCCCGGTGAGTATAATTCCTTTCATTTCCTTAATTACACTTTCTTATGGACTGGTATATTTACAGGTGTCTACATACATAGACACCTGTATTGTGCCACCTGTCATATCACTAAAGCTGATAACACATAAAATAACTGGCTTCTTTCTGTGGAACCACCTGAAAGACATGAAAACACTATTGTTATTGTCCTTTTCATGGAAACATAATCAGCTGACATCTTCACTTTTTTATGAGGCTCAATGGTGATATCAAATAGCTGAAATGGATTTTATTCTGTTTCATAGTAATTGCACACATATTTCAGTGCCCAAAGATAAATGACTCTTAAAATAAGAAAAAAGTCTTGCGATGTCCTTAAATTTATTATTAGATCCTGCCTAAACTTTGTGCTGCCAGGCTCTGACAGCTCTGGGGATACAAGATGTCTGACAGGCAGCCTGTGTGTGGGAGTGGGGCAGATTTGGACCTGCAATGGCTGAATCAAGAGTGTATCTCCCAGTGCTTTGGGCTAATGGGCCACCTCAGACCACCAGCTAAATCAGCACCTGCTTGTTGGACATCCAAGACTAAATACCCAGATGTGCCATTGGTTCCTGTAATTTTAGTGAGTTGATATAAAATATTTTTATATCATTAGATTCATGTACAGGCAGCTCTTGATTACAATGGTCAGGATATTTGTGCTGCTGTTTAATTAATCATGGAGACGGAGTTGGCCCTGTACGTAGCCAGCTGCAGAACTGACATGGTTTATGAGCTCAGGTAGCTCCTGGCTATATTGTTTCCAGAGTCATTTTACCTCTGGAAGCAATTTAGATACTTCCATGAAAAACCAGCTTAGATTTGCCAGCACCATGTTTAATCCAGAAACAGTGGAAAATCTGTTGCAAAATCTCTTCACTGGCTTGGTCATTGAAAGGGTTGATTAAACCTGTTTTACCACTATCCCTGCAAGTTCTTTGGCTCATTTCATAGCACCATGTTACTTGAGTGTTCCCAGTGTCCTGCTGCTGTGCATAGTGGGTGATAGATAGTATTTTTACAAGGTTTGTGGTGAATGTGGTATATGACAGTCAAATCCGCAGCTGTGGCTACCACAACCATTTTGTTTGTGAATATGAACGTTGCTTAGCAAAATGGGAATAATTAATGCAAAAGTTTTTTTTCTAATGAAGAGTTCTATACTCATGGAGAAGAGTTATGCACCTTTTTCAGTAAATTAATTCACTGTTTTCAGTTTTACACTTTAAGTGCCTTATAATATGAAGTTATTAGCCTTTTGCAATATTCAGCAACCGAGTCTGTTTTACAGAGTACTTGTAAGTTCCTCTTGCTAAATATCTCACAATTTTTTGTGAAAAGCTGTTCAAAATCATGTCATAGTGTGAGAGCTGACACAAGTGGGACATGTCAGACATAGATGCCAGGGGACAGCTGCGGTTCATCTTCCTCACTGTTGGGCACAGGGGTTATGTGATTTTCTTCCATTGCTATCTCATTCCATAGCTTCAGATGGACCCAGTCTCTTCCTCATGGCCTACTTGCACATGAATTTCTGATGACTCAGTTAAGAAGATGTAGCCATTGTGCAAAGAGGAGCCATCACCAGGTAGCAAAACACACAGAGAGTAACCAGGGATCAGTAGAAGGGAACTGGGATATGGAGGAGAATAACAGCAACATGTCCTTGTCATATATAAAAGAAATTGTATGTAATTTTCTCTTTACCAAAAGCTCTTCTTGATTTATAGAGATTATATCTACTTCATATTAATCTGAAATGGCTTGTGACATTGGCCACATAGCAGGAGTCATATATGAGAGACAAAAATCTAGCCTACCACTGTTTTTTACCATGTTCTGCACTACATTTTTTACACAAGTATATCCATCACTGTGGACCTTCAAAATTCCTGTCATTTTGCTGAAATCTGTCTGTTTCCAGTACTGTTCTCTTGGAACATGCTGAATCTCAGAAGAAACACACAAATATTTAGATAATTCAGGAAATGTCAGAAAGGGATAGCACTGAGAATGAACCCTGGGATGCTTTGGGGCTGTTCCCAAGCTCTGATACTTTTCTGCTTCTCTAGTAACATCACTTCATCTTTCTATTCTATACTTCAAAATGCAAAATACACATAGTCTTTTTTTCCTCTCAGACAGCCTAAGGCCTTGTTATATGAGTCTAAGCCATCTTCACCTCTTGAAGTATTAACAAAATAGATTAGGCTGCCATTCATATTTTATGTAGTTTGCATAGAGAGCCATACATAATCATGAAGTACTCTTGCTAAACCTATAAAATATTTATATTAATGGAGAAATTATTCATTTGAGAGAGATGGAAATGGTTTATATTGTGCATTAAATCCGAATCACAGCAGTGCAGAAGTGAATTTGGCTTAAAACCTGTGCCTGATTTCCCAGGGAGGGATGGAGAGAGCAGGAACATTAAGGAAAATAATAGAACACCCACTCTCAGAGATTTCTACAAGCCTTTTAATTTCTGAATTTTAGAATTTGGTCCTTCTTTTAGATGGGTTCATTTACATAATATTAAAGGCAATACAAAATGTGCTGCAGAAAATGTCCTCACAAAAAGGCACAAAAAGACTTAATTAATGTTGGTCTTAGTTTTTTATCAAGATGCTGTACTGAATCCTACACTTTTTGTAATTGAATAAACAGAACCATAAGCACTTCTACATGCTCACATTCTTGTGTAGTCCTCCTAGAAAGATCCCTCCTGAATTCCTGTAGTTTATGTCCACATCCTGTTGAGAGCTGTGGGAATTGTTTTGCTTCCTTTGACAGTCTTTCTCATCTGCTTTTTCGACTTCCATTAGAACGCTTAGTGAAAGGATTCACAATCTGCCTCTTTCAAAGACATAGATGAAGAAAAGAATCTTTAGCAGAAGTTGTGTCAATAACTTTTAAACATCCTGCACGTTTAAACTAACACTGACATGTATTTAAATCTCTGTGAGCATCAGAATTTGAGAAGGGCATCTGATCAGCTGTGTTCAGCATTTCTGTAAAGTTCAGGTCTTCTTGCTTTTGTTGTTACAGGCACACTTGGGACAGTTTACTGAATGTTGGCTGTTGGAGCTGTTTCTTAGAGCCCATGGAATTGCTGAAGTTTCACATGAAATTATTACGATCTAAGAAAAAAACATTAAGTCTGTCCCAGACATTTTAGACCTTCAGGATCCTGCAGAATAGATGTGTAAATGCCATGGCACAAAAGGAGCCCTAGGTGAGCCCCAGTTAGGGTCAGCTCCCAAACCTTGTAAGGACTGGCTGTCTTTCATTCACATCTTGGTACAGTAATAAACATTCCAGGTAGCAGAGGACTATGCAAAAAGGGTTTGGTTTTTCTCACTGCTAATATAATATCTGGCCATTTATTCCTGAATCTGGCTAAAGTAGCAATATTTTGGATTTCAGTGTCATTGAACTGCTATGGATTATATTTCAAGAAGGGCCATCACTGGGAGTTTGGACATTAAAACTTTTTTCTGTTCAGATTAATGAAAGCTTCTACCAGGGTCTTCTACCACACAGAGCACCTACATTTGCTGGACAATAAGCAATGAGCACAAATTGAAAAACATTAAATTCCATCTGGACACATGAAAACACTTTTTTTGTCTGTGGTCAAACACTGGCACACACTGCCTGGAGGAGCTGTGGAGTTTCCATCCATGGGCATAGTCAAAACTCAACTGGATATGGTCCTGGACAGCCTGTTCCAGCTAGACTTGCTTGAGTGGGGAATTGGGCTGAGTGGCTTCAAAAAGTCCCTTTTACCTCCCAGCGATTTTCTAATCCTGTATTGTTGGACTTTTTTTTGTCCTTTAAATAGTGCATCAGCCAGATCTATAGTTAAGTAGTTGCAAGGCACAATTTGTGTTTTTCCTGCCCTTACTTGGCCACTTAAGTTCATAAAAAAAGAAGGGTATATTGAAAAAAAATAATCTTTTAACAATCACTATTCAACTAAAAATATTATTTAACAAATAGTAAGTACAAGGCAAAGTAAGTAATCTTGTATTCAGCATGTGTTTTCTACTTTTTCCCAGTGAATTTATTAGGCCACCATAAATGAGCCTTGAGATAGGGTGTCCCAGTCTGAACAGATAAATCTTTGAAGGCTTTAGGACAATTAGGAGTTTTAAGAGAGACAGGTGGAGCTGAATGTATTGCCCTTACTTGGTTGTGAGTATTCAATAGGTACAGGTACCTTTTTAGTCAGTGTTGGAGTTGATAGTGATCAAAAAGGAGGCAAGGAAAATTACCCTAGACAACTGGAAATATTAAGATAACTTAGATAAGCTAAACAGATCAGAGAAGAAATGCAAGTGTTAGCTGCAAGATGTGTTTTATGTGTATGTCTTGCTGTTAAAACATAATGCTTTTCCTGAAGTTTGGGGTTTTTTTATTATTTTTTAATTGTCTGGTGTGTGAGGATTAGATTCCCAGGACACTAAATGTCCAAAAACTTATTTCTAGGAGTCCTCTGTGAAAGCAAGGAGTAGTGACTAGTTAATCCATTAGTATAAAATTAGCCAACAAATTAATCCATATTGCTACTTTACCTCCATATCTGTCTGTATTCTAAAGGCAGTCGCCTTGGTTATTTTAAAAACAAAACATTATTTTGATTTATTTTATATTCCTGACTTCTGGCTGTATTCTTTCACAGGTCTTTTGTCAACTCATTCCCTCATTTCAGTCTGACAGTGTGGGGAATAGCAGTGTCTGACTCGGATGTATGTGTGTGTATGTGCTTCACTTGAAAAACATGAGTTGGTGTGTAAGTTCTGTGAGAGGATTGTCTTACAGGTAATTCTGGAAATTTATTTCACTGTCAAGAACTTCCTTGTGAGTGCATCATTTTGCAATGATAGGACTTTGTTTTATCTTGGAAAGTTTGATAAAACATTAGAAAGACATGTTGTACCAGCACATTTATCCAAGAACATAGTATCTGGTATTTGCATGACTTTCCTTTATTCTCTGTACCAAATTTCTGCAAGCAGTTGGAAAATAATAGATCTGTTGTTCCTATTATTCAAGAGCAGCAGTACAGAATACAAAAACCAAGTTACAGAATGTGCTAACTTGAACAATTACTATGGCACACAAAGAAATTCATGGATCTTTTTAACTACTTGCTAGGACATCTACCTATTATGTTGAAACGCTTCTTAAAATGCTGATGCTGTACTGTGTATTCTAACACAAAGTCACACTGTTTGGTTGTTTGAGAAAAAAACCCACACCAAAACCAATGGAAAACCTCTGTTTAGAGATAGAAAAGCGCCTTGACTGATCCTTAAAACAAATGGACATTCATCATTCCATCCCACAAAGGTAAGAGCAATGAGAAGACTGGTGTCTGTCTTTTTGCTGTAACTTACTTAACAGCGCCTCATAACCCACATTCCAAGACTGTCCCTTTTCTTGCGGGAGGGGTAATTTGGAACAAGGGTATGGCAAAGAACATTTAACCCGGTTACAAATGCAGTGTTTAATCAGTGAACACCATGTTCCCATCCTGGGACCAGTGATAGCCATACTTGAGTGGTGAAATTGGGAAACTCATGCTTCCATTCCTAGTAATATTCAATTACATAGATGCAGCTGGTGTTGCATGCATAAGAGTGATGGAATTAGGAAATGGGCTACTCCAGATTCAGTGTACTTTACATAATTGGTCAGAGAACACAAAAGGGTTCTGAAGATTGACCAAGTGAATTGACTTGATACCAAATGATGGAACGTCTTGCCTATGACTGACCATTAGTTCTTCCCTTGAATTACTTGAATTAATAACAAGGAATCTCTTGATCTGACAATGTTTATTGATAAGTGTAGAGCATAGATTCTCTGACAAGTACAGAGGAGGTTGCAAGTGAAAAGAGGAAGAGCAAAAGTCCAGGTTTCCCGAGTAACTTAAACCAGATGAGGAGGGCTTTAACTTGAGCATTATGTCTTTAAGCCACTTGATATTTGGCAAAGAGCAGATACACAGTGGTCGAGTACTTGTGCTTCTGGAAGGCTTTTGATCTGTTTTTTAAAACATCACCTTGGCAATAAAAAGGGAGGAAGCATCTTTCTCAGATGTAAGCACATGCTTTGAATGCTTCACTTCTATCCCACACCTGATAGCAGCCATTATAACCATCCTGACATTCAAATCTAACAATATGCATCATTTGTTTCCTGTACAGTTTCATTCACACTCTTTTCCCTTTCTACTATGTGTATTTCATAATTTCATTTGTAACACTGAAGTTTCTGAGACCTTTTCTAATACAGAATCTAACAAATACAGTTGAGGCAGTTTTTGACCCTATTCATTTTCCTCAGTTACTTTTGCTTTTCTTTTTTCCCTTCAACTTTCATTTTGCCACACAAAATAGCTGCAAAATAGCTACTGCTGATTTTCTAAATTAAAAAAAAATGTTTCTGGATAGTAATTCTGTGTGCTGAGTCCTCCTGCATATTTTACTGCTTTAATTTCATGTCTGTTGCTATGGAGCAGTGCAGATTTGCTTGCCTCACTTGCCAGCACAGGCAGTTATTAAGGCCTCAATTCCATGGGTCCCAGAGGAGCAGGGTGTGCTCTGGGGGGATGCACATGCACATCTCACTCTCCAGGAGTGAGGACACCATGTCTGGGTTCCAGCCCATGCCATCCTCAGAGCTTGTGCTGCAGAGTTGAGCCCCGAGGGACATCACCCTGCAGAAGTTTGGTGGTTGTAGCAGTCAGTAAGGGCTGGAAGGTGGCCAGCCTGAAAGGTTTGGGGGGTGGTGGTGGTGGTGATAATGCTGAGGGTCTGGCATTTGCAGAGCCCAGCCTCCCCCACAAACGCCGGGATATCCGGATTCTTATGGCCCCTTTGAATATTTCCTTCTAGATCTAGACCCAGCATAGCCAGTAGATCCTGTTGGTTGGAGCTCCTCTGTCTGGCATAAATCCCTCAATTTCATGATTCAGAGGAAGTGAAACTGGACTCTGTCTCCTTAGACAACCTTCAGTAGCGCATGGTTGCTCTGACTCTCTGGTCCTAGTGACTGGTTCCATTGCTCGAGGGACATGAAACAGCTCTAACAGGTGAACCTACCATTTCCCTTCTGGGGGTTACAGAAGCTGTTTTGGAGGTGAGAGACATGTGAATTCATGGTCTTCATCCAAGATGAACAGAGCAGAGATGGCCCCTAATTTATCTGACCTCAATTCCCAATCTGTACTGTAGGGATCAATTATCTTTGCCTGCATGAGTACACTAAGATCCTATTTTGTTTTGAAGAAGGTAGAACGAATGAATCTACTGCATTTGGTGTGTGATCTTTCTGACCAAATATTAAAGCATTTACTTGAGGATTCACCTGTTGTTTTGGCTGAGAATAAGACTAAGGTTGGCTAAGACATGGAAGACTTCCACGTTTAGTCAGATGAACTAAACTTCTACCCACCTCTTCTGTGTCCTCATCAGGCCTCTGACACCTCCGCTGTTGGCTCTTATTGAAGTCAACCACAGTCTCTGTGGCTTTTCTTTCTCTTTTTTGGCTTCTTTCTTTTTTTAATGGAAAGGGAAGTTCTTAGGCATTCAGTTGTGGAAGAAGGTTTGTGCTTGAAGAGCACACATGGACCTTCAAGTAGCTCTAATTAGATGCTTTTTCCTCTTCCATTCATCCCTGATAAGCTTAGGCATTCTCCATTTGTCCATTTTGTGAGGACTTCTGCCCAAGCTGCCTAGCATTGGAAAGGGAGATTCTGAATCCCATTTTGCGCTATGGATTCACAGAAATTAAATATTTTTTAGGACTAAACTAAAGTCCTAAAGCTAACTAAATACACTGAAGTGAAATAAGTGCTCTGTAGCTTCTGAAAAATAATACTGGAATATAACCAGAATCTAAATATTTTAAGCAAAAGATGTTTAGAAAGGTAGGTAAAAATTATTAGCATAGCAGTAGGGTTTTAGTTTAGATTTATATGTATTTTAGATTTAAACTTCTAATTTAAACAAATTTACTTGAATTGCTGGGGAAGAACATGTTCAAATACCCAAACATTTCTTATAAACATGAATAAGCAAAATAGAAGTACAAGTAGTGCTTCAGCTTCGAAGCGTTTCATAGTATTTAACGCAGACCTACAAATTCCTGTTAAAGTGGCATTTTAATTCTGTGTCACAAATTTTATAATCCAATCCTTTCTAAAACATTATTTTAGATGTTGCTTAGTAGAGACATAAGCAATTAGTGGGTAGGCCGTGGCCTTTCAAAATACATTTCTTTGTTCAGAGGACTCTTAGGCTGCAGCAAGTGCTCAGGTGTCACAGCAGAAATGGAGGATCCAAAAAAAGAAGCCAGCAAGTTGTAAAGGAGAAATTGGCAAGTAAAAGCTGAAAGCCTGAGTCCCACCTGTTCTACATAGTGACCTGCCCAGCTCTGGGCTGGGCACAGGCTCCCTGCAATTCAGGGCCTTGGGCAAAATTCTGCCGTTACATACCTCCTTCCTTACAAAAAATAAAGAAAGAAAATGATGTCATTGTTGCTTAGTTCAGTAAATGGAAAAGAAACTTAGATTTAGATGTCTTTGTATGCCTTTTGGGGGGTGGACTTTAGCACAAAGCAGTGAAGTGCCCTAATACAGAGCCACCGGGCAGGCCGAGGGCATGCGGGGTGGCTGCTCCCAGGGAAGCTGCTCCACTTCCATTCAGCTCCTCTTTTACTGGGGGTTTGGAGCTGAGCTCCCAGCAGGCACACGGTAACTCCTTTGTCTCTCTCTCCCTGGCCCATTAATTGTACTGCTGCTGCTCCAGACACACAGAAAGTGGGACAGCCACTGTCACAGGCAGATCGTGGCCCGAGGATGCCCGCAGCCTCCAGCTTAACCTCGCTCTTGGTCCATGAGAGAGCCACTGCTCTGACTGCAGGTCACAGGGAGGAGGGGACCTGGCTGTGGGGCTTCTGCAGGGACTGCCTGGGATGCTGCACAGGATGACATCCCTGCCACACAATTCATCTTTTAGACCCAAATGCCTTTTGATAGCAATGAAGGTCTCCTGGGGCTTGCAGGGACGTGCTCCTGCATCAGGAAAAGGCCTGGCTTAAGAAGGGCCCTGGGGTTTAGAGGTAGGTATTGAAGGTGGCAATAGCTGTGATCTTCAGCAAAAACAATAAAATTCTTTTTGTATATTCCAGCAGATTTGTTTGGATTTTTTTCTCCTCTGCTAATCCAGAGCGGAATTTGAGCCAGAAAGGAGAAACCGATGCTATACACAATGCACACTCTTAAGTACTTGTTTTAAAATGTATGTGAGGTCAACATAGAACATGCCTTGAAATTTGTGTATTTACTGCAGTGAGTTTTCTGTGCCTTGTGTTTGCTTTCTGGGTGTCAGCCCTCTTCACAGAATGAAATGCTGTGCATGAGAAATAGTTCCTTACGAATTTTCCCTTAGGAATTTTTTTGTCCTCTGCTTTTAAATTTCAATCTGTATTATATATGCCAACTTATTATATATGTCAACATATTATATATGTTTAAAATAGCTTCCTAAATTTCCCTGGTTAAAGTACTGTGAACCTACTCCAGATACAATTTACTATGCACAAGTCCCACTCACCATGAGTTTTTATTTCAAGTAATTTTTCATGAAATAACATGCATCACAGACAGAACCCTGTGTTGCTGTTACATAGTTTTCTTTACAGTTTTCCAGCTATATTCCTCCTCCCATGATAAACTGTGTTGTCAGTATTTTTATCTTAGAATAAACAAATTGCATTCCCTTAATCTCCCTTCATAAACAGTACCCTGTCATGCTGTTATCATTATTGTTGACCTTTTTTGGAATTTCTCCAGGTTATTAATGTTTTTTTAATGAGAATCATGGGATTTAAAGTGTTTTCTGAGCAGTGTTTACTCAGGAGTTGATAGATTATTTCCTTTTCTGTTTTTTTTTTCATCCCCTATTGCTTTTTTCTCTGACATCTTACTATGTTCAAAGCAGAGCTATGCAAACAATTGATTTGGGGATTGCTGCCAAATCAAAACATTAAAGAAAATCTTTGTTTCAAACCAAACAAAGTCCTTATTCAGTCTAAAATATTTTGAATTTTTGGGCATTTATTTTTATGTTTTACCCCATTTTTAAAAGAAGAGAGGCATTTATTAGTTTCCCTAATTAAAGCATCATTTCAAACAGAAAGTAGAAAAATCTGATTTTACATTTTTCTGGCCATGTTTGACTTAAATATCAAGACTTAAAGATCAGATTGACTTAAAGATCAGTGTTCTCTGATCTTGTTTTTTGGTGACCAAATTACTACCTAAAAGATTTTTTTCCCTTGGAGTTATTATTTCAAATACTTTTGAGCAGTATTGAGTGGATAAGTCAATACATTCCTTGTGTTTATGTATCTGTATTTATGCATAGGGATGGAAAGCTAAAGGAATGTCTTTATTTTAGTCATGCAAATATCACTTACTTAATTTCACTGTTGTATAAAGGCATTGGTGAGTTGGTGGTGACTGGGCTCAGAAAAGGAAGGTCAAGCATAAACAACTTATCAGATTTCTGCAGATAGTGGGGTCATTTTAAACATCTGGCCTATTTAAGCAGTGGTATTTTACTTGCTTTTATGTACATAGATATCTAAATCCCAATTAAGCTGTGCTTTAGATGTCTTCACTCTGTTTTGGTTGTCTCTTGAAGTTAAGAATTCTGAGCTTGGGAAGAGCCTACGAGAAAGGAAAAATGCATGTCCAGTCCCTGTTCCAGTAAAGAAACCACGGTACTCATAAAACAAAACCCAGCAGCCAGAACAACTAGATAAAAGTTTCTCAACTTTGCTAAAACTCTAGATTGCAGAAAAGAGTTTTTTCAGCTGTGTTGTGTGCAGGGTGGAGTCTTCTGATGGAGGTGGGAGCTGTGGGAAATTCCAGCTGGAATGGATTCCACCCATGTAGCAGGAGTTAATGAAGACAGGCATTCCAGACTACTAGGTGGTTTTATAGAGGAGCTAGAGAAGGGCATGACAAGCTGCAAGGATGGGACCTCATCTCTTTATTAAGTTCTTATTGCTGGATGCTGTGTTCCTGGGGGGGTGATTGGGAGATTGTGTGCAGCATCTTCCCAGTTCAAAGCTAAGCCTGGCCCTAAAAATTCTCAGGTGGAGCCTTTCTTTCCCAAGAAAAGCAGACAGCATAAAAGAGCTGTCATTTGGCTTGTTTTGTGTGGTGTAGTGTGAAACACCCACCCAGGTCTTTTGAAAGAGGCACCAAACTGTTCACCCCTTTTTAAGCTGACCTGCTTCTAGGCATGCACAGAAATGAGTTTGGCAGAGCTGAGAAGCTTTGCTGAGTGAGACTGGTGGGAGGTGGTTCCCAACTGAGATGGCAGTTCGGGAGAGCACCAGTTCCAGAACTGCCATAACTCCCCCCAGGAGCTGGAGACCCGGCCTCGTTTTGTACATTCAGCCTCCAGCCACTGCAAGGTGGACATGGCTTCCCCAAGGACTCTGAAATGTACTGCCTTTAATGTGGCATCAAAAAATAGCAAACCTGCTTTATGGTAGTGTATTTGATATATGCCATTACATAAAATATATTTTAAAGAAATGAAAATTCTTCCAGGTTTGTTTCATATTTCATTAGTATTACATTGTCTTGCTTCCATGCTGAGGCACTTCATTACAGGTCTGTGTTCCACCTTTCTTAGATTCTGTAAATAACAGGAAGTTGTTGGCTTTTGAAATCTGGGCAGGCTGTGTCTGTTTGCTAGAGCTGGTGGAATACAGCTTGACCACAAACCTGCAAGGATTAATAAGCTTAAAAGCACAGGCTTCTTGTCTGTCATTTTTGCTTCTTAACAGTAAGAGTGAAAAAAAGCAGCAAATGATGGCAGTAATAACTTGAAAAGCATTGGCCTCAGACCTACCTTGCATTTGTTACTGTAAAAAAAATAGTTTATGCAACCAATTGCGTAAGGTTTTGCTGTTCTTTTCAACAGATGGCACTTGAACTTCATTAGTTTTTTGTAATAATTTCAACATGTGTGTTACAGTAAATATTTTATTAGCTTACAACAAATTTTGCTTTTCATCCTGGAATTGCAGGGTTGTTTCATCAGTTACCCCCCAGATCTGTTTCTCCTTCCAGTGTTTTTCCCTTGCCTGTTGAAAACATGTCAAACTGATTTAAAATGTTTTATGCACATTAAAATGAAAACCATATGTCTAATATTAAGGGTGACTATGCAGAAGCTTTCACTTGAATCAGGTTTTGCATGCAATTTCATGCAGTTGCAGATACACTGCTCCTCCTCCTTGCACACAGGAACCAGATTTGGGAAATGTGTTGAAGGGGCCTCTGAACCCTCTTTGTTAAACCTCTGCCACCAACGTGACAGGAGGGCTGGGATCTTTTCCCAGTCTGTGATGAAGTTTGCTGCCTCTCTGCGTACTGCTAGGTTATCCCTGCCAAAGATGACATTTTCCAGGTCCTAAAAATACTTCTGACCAGCCTATCCATTTCCCTTCAAACAGACCAAATAGTACTGCCTGGTACATAAAAAAAATCCCCTGAGGTGATACTGCATGGTTACTTATAAAATATACTTGTCCATAGGTGGATTAAAGATATTATTTATAAAACTGTCAAATGCAAGTTTAGCATTACATTATAAAACTCCCAGTGTATTTTTTGAACCTCCAGTCTCAATGTTTGTATTGAGGTTGGTGTAGGAAAGCAGCATCCTTCTGTCTCTGATAACAAAGAGCCTTTTTGTTTGAACATGAAGATAAGTTCCCCAGACTGTTCCCTTCTGCTCCATGAGCATATGTTCCCCCTGACAAAGGTCACTTCAGGTGCAGAAGAGTGAAATTGTGGGAGTCATTTTTAAGGTGTTGTTAGAATGGCTCAAGCTCCATACAGAAGCACAAAAAATTAATTAGGTCAGGCTGACTTCTGTATGAAAAATAGCCTTAAAAATACACAAAGCAGCAAAAAAACTCCAACTTGTAGTGCTCTTTGTCTGTTCCAACATCCACTTTTGGCTTCTCTACAAATCAGTGAATTAGAAACAATTAAGAAAAACACAAGCCCAGATCATAGTGATATGCAGAATATGCATGATGGCTCTCAGCCAATGTCAGTAATTATTTTGTAGTGACTGTGTTTTGAGAGAAGAGCTTGATTGATTGTGGTTTCACAGAATACATAAGTCACATTATGTATTCATGTTGAGATCTGCAATGCTTATAATTTGCATTAGTGTGGTTCAGATTACTATAAAACTATAGTACTTAGATCAGAAAACTGATAATGAGATTAATTATTTGATAATAATCCTTTCAAAGTAAAAAGAATAAGCAAGAAAAATGAGCGAAAATCAAGATAAATAATCATTTGTAAAATTGCATTTTGATCCAAACACAGGGAAGCAGGATCTGTGCTGCAGTCCTTCCCAAAAGTCTGTCTGGTTTTGAGCTGGAAGTCTTCTAGCCCAACGCATTTGAACAATTTATGGAGACCCACACCCAAAGTTTGTCTCCACATCCCCTTTGACTGCATCTCTGCCAGATGCCCAAGATCCCAGCTGTTACTGGGCCAAGCACTCAGCTGAAATGTGACCACAGACTGGTCTGCTGAGGGAGCACTGTCGAGCAGTTGGGTGGATGTCCACCCAAGAGTGGGAGTGATGGCTTCATTCATTGGCCAGTGCAGTGGGGTAGCGAGGGGATGCCTGTTGCCTTAGGACTGAGGGTGCCAGACATTGCTGTTGCCATTATTCGTGGAGCACAACTCACAAATGTCAGTTCGATGACTAAACCTCGTATAAAACCAGAGGGGTGATAAGGTACTAAAAGCCAAGATTCACGGCAGAGAGCATGCCAGACATGCCCGCAAGAGATGCCAGGAGGAAGTGGCCATGTCCCAGACCAGGTCACCTGCCTGTAGTCCTGGGTGTGCCCACGTGCATGCCTTGGAGTCACTGTGAACCTCCGTACCAGAGCCAGACCATCTCTGTGAGAGCAGGCATCGAGCAGGTTTCAATCCTCTGAAATTTGGGCAGTGCTAGTGCTACCAGTCTGTGCTGTGTCACACCTGAGCAGTTAGAGCTTGAGGACGAGGTCTGAGTCCAGTGCCCTCTTTAGACCAAAGGAGCCCAAATCCACACTAATCCTAAGAGTTCCTGAACCAGTGCAACCTACTGGGCATCTTCAGCTTCTTCCCCTCTCATTATAATGGAGAGAGTGATACCGGCAGAGGCAGAGCATGTGAGAACAGCTTTTGTCACCCAAAGATTACAGCAGTCCACATGGAAGAGAGCTGTGACCTGTTCCTTGCTCTCAAGGCTACATCTGCTTTTACCCAGTTACTGTTCAGTGAGAACTGTAATAGTTAAATTCAAAATAAGAGTCTCCCATACGATAATCCTAAGTCAAATAAATAATAAGTCAAAGGCCGGGACTGGAACCAAAACCCACTGTCATCTAAGATCTTGACACTTTGAATTCAGCACATTTCCCACTAGGAGACTTTGCTTCAAAATTGGTCATTTTTAAGGGTGTTATCTGAAGAAAATCCTGAAATGTTAAAGCAAAATTTCATTGCTTCTTTGCAGCTCATTTTTTTTTACATTTCTCAGTGCATGTAAGCAGTGTGGTTTTCTTTCCTAGGTCATTTGTGGTGTACAAAATCTTGCAGGAACAACCCCATATTAAATAGAAAAAAGCAGCATTAGTGCTTCCTGGAAATATACTGCTTATGCTGTTAAATATTGAAGCTAGAGATGTAGCTGGGAGTTAAAGCTCTGAAGATAAATTGAACCAAATATCTTAAAAATACAGGTGCTTTCATTAGTGGGTATTACAACTGAATTCTCTCTACTTTTCCAGCTGCTTCTAATGACCTTGCTGGATATATTTTCACACAGTCAGGCCTAAGATCTGGGGGTCTCAAAATCAAGCTGTCTAGAGAGACAGCATGCCACTTATTCCTCAAGTAACTGCACCAAAGTGGTTAATATGTATGCATATTTTGGTCACTTGGCTGTATCACAAAGTGCTTTTGAAGGCAAGAAAGCTCAGCAAATTTAAATGCTTTACAAATTGAGGACAAGCTGTTTCTGTCAGCACTGGGTTTTTTTACAGCTCTGTTTCACTGCCTATATGCAAAACTTACTTCAAGACTGATATACATATAAAGATATGTCATTTTAAAGGGCGTTATTTGAAGAAAAGCCTGAAATGTTAAAGATTTCATTGCTTCTCTGCAGCTATTTTTTTTTTACATTTTCCAGTGCATGCGAGCAGTGTGGTTTTCTTTCCTTGGTCGTTTCTGGTGTACAACATGTATCTTTTGACTCCATAAACATGACTATATGTATATGTGTATGTGTATGTATATGTGTGTATGTATATGTATATGTGTATGTATATGTATATGTATATGTGTATGTGTATGTGTATGTGTATGTGTATGTATATGTATATGTATATGTATATGTATATGTATATGTATATGTATATGTATATGTATATGTATGAACTCCAAATGATGTGCGGCTGAAGCTGGTGACTCAACGCGTAGCATCTTTTGCAGGAAGGGGTAAGACACTCCTTTTAGGAGGGAACTGTACCGCTGTTGTCCTTGCGCTGTGGCTGAGGCAGGGCAGGGGACTCAGTTAGAGGTGAGGCTTTTCCCCGCCCGGATCGCGGCCGTGGTGCCGCCCTGCGCCGCTGGGGTAAACACGCAGCCGTGCCAGCTGGAGGCGGAGCGGGCCTCGCACAGGCAGCTCCTTCTCCCGCTCCTCAATCCCGCCCCCGAATCTCTTACTGCATCCGATGCAGGATGGGAAACCTGCGCTTGAGGCATTCCTAAGAGTTTGCCAGTTGATTGCCGTGCTGCGACAGGAGAGCGTGAGCTCCCCGAGCAGCGGTGGCAGCAGGTGCCACACGCGTCTGCCGGAGCGCGGTCCCCCTGTGCGCCTCTGCCGGTGGCGCTGCCCGCACGGCTCGTCAGAGGCAGCCCCGCAGCTGGCACGGGCTCCCTTCTCCTCCCTCGGTGTCAGCCGAGCCCGGTGGCCGTCGCGATGCTGTCAGGGCAGCAAGGAGGCGAAAAGGCGGCACAGAGCGTGATGCTGCCTGCACAGCGCTCTCGGCTCGGTGCCGCAGCCCACCGAGCGCTGGGCTCTGCGGGATTGCTCTCTTGCTTCTCAGATACCCATTCCCGGCAAAGAGCAGCCCTGGAAAATGTGACGGTACTTGGTTGGCCGTCCCTGTGCTGTTCCTCCCAGTGCACAGAGCGGTGCAGAGCTCTGCTCCCGTAGCGTGGGCGTGCTGCTCGGAGCCCGCTGCCGGGCGGGGGGAGGCCGGAGGACGGGCTGCCCGGCGTGGACCCCGGGCTGGCTCCATGGGCTGGGACACTGATGGCTGCAGCCTGGAAGAATTTGAATGAGTGATCTCCAAATTACAGACTGCTGAAGCTGGTGACTCAACGTGTAGCATCTTTTGCAGGAAAGGGTAAGAGTCCTTTTCAGAGAAAAGTGTCTGATTGGAGCTAAACAAGTGTTACAGCCAGTTAGGACAAAGGAATGCGGGGTTGAGAAATGTCAGTCTCTTTCATTGTTAGCACTAAATTAATAAGCTGTTCTGGAGCTTACATGTCTGAGTTTTTGCAATTGCATAGTCACAGTGACAAAAACAATCAAGAGTCATCCTTAGGAAGCTGTCAGCCTGGAGAATGGCATTAGGAGAACGAGAAGTTGTGTTCAGCTCTTGCCTGCACTGCTGCTAGACAGGGAGTTTCATGTTTTGTTGAGATATTTGTAAGACAGAAGTCACGCCTACCCAGGAGAATATGTTGCAATGGATATTTTATGGATAGATGCCATGTTATTTTGCTCAGAGATGTCTACTAAATGGGAAAAGATGTTTTTTAAAGTCTCCTAATAACATTGCTGTCAAGCTCTGCTACAGACAAAACTGGCTTGAACGTCATTTGTACACTTGGAATCATTACTAGCAGTGACCCCTTTAACTTATAAAATGTTCTCAAAGATCCTATAAATAGCCACATGCCTAATTTTAAACATAAGTAGTCTCCTGTGCGAAGTGTTAAGCTTGTGTGTAGCTGTTATTAGAACTGGGGCCAGAAAGGTTAGTTCATGCTTTGTAGACACAGTTCCTGGTCTCAGATGCAGTTCAGTCTTTCAGAAGGCTTTGCTGATGGTGTGGTTGTGTTTTCAGGCTCTGCTGGCTCTTACCAGCAGTGCCCAGCCCTGCAGCTCTTGGTGCTCCAAGCCAGGCAGGTCAGGGAGAGGCGTTTGTTAAGTAGCCTTGCTACTCGGCAATGCTTTCGATAGCAAGATCTGATTATGATGTGATCTGCTTACCCAGAGATGAACCTTGGCTAGGGCTCCTGCTCTCTGTGCCACGGCCAGGACTTGCCTTGGGAAAGCTGCTGGCGTCCTGCAAGCACAGGAATGTTTTGGGGACCAGAACACCAGAGGTATGACATCTGTGTGACGTGTTTACCTGTTTGGGTCATGTTTAGAAAAGTAGTTTTGGGTGTAGTGATACCAAGAGGTTATTTGGAGTGTACGTTAGTCTTGTAGATGGGGATATTTTGTTTACCAGGAAAACTCTGTTGCGTCTTGGAACATCATGTCCCATGATCGTTTTGCTTTCTAAGGAGAGGGTCACTCACATTTACATCTGTAAACATTATATAAATACTCTGTGAAACCAAGTGGCTTTGCTGCTTTCCTTCTTCCCCCTGCAAATTTGCACGCAGCTCTGATCTGGTTATGGGTGTGGTGGCTTGGGTCTGATTATCAGGGGCGTTGTACTGGGTACGGAGCTGGTTAGAGGTGCTAGAGCTGATCCCTGGAATCCCCTTTTGAAGAGCTAAGCTTTGTATGTGAGCACTTTGAAATTGGGCTGAGGAATATCCTGGGATGGGCTGATGCAGAGGCACAGAGAAATAGAGGCTGGTAGGGAGGGAAAGGTTGGGTTAAATGTACTTCCCCTTGAGGTAGGGAAAGTACTGGATTAAATCCATTTGCACCTTTATCCTAAGGCCAGTCGCTAAGTGTTGCCCGATGGTAAGAATGGTTGCTGGCTGTCTCAGCCTCTTTAAGACTGTGAAGCCCGGCTCTGTCAAAGTCTTTTCCCAGTCTCAGGTGTTCAGGGTGAAAGATGCACCTTTCACCATCAGCTCTGTGTAGAATTTAAGAGAGATTGAGGACTAGAAGGTCTAGCTGCAGTGTATGATGGTGGCTCCAGCTGCATCTCTCCTGTGTGGAAAAGACAGCAAAAATGGCAAGTTTGCAACTGCTGGCTTGGGGATGTCTATCCATGGGATGACATCCAGAAATTCCCAGATGAAAAATGCTGTGCTTGGTCAGCTGCTTAAAGGATGTTGGAGAGTTATTTCCATCCCCTCAGCCAAAGTCACCATTCATGATTGTGGCTCAACAGCATGAGACCTGGGTATGGCATAGGATGATATAGACTGACATTAGACTGACAGATTGGAAAAAAAAAATATAGCTTTGGTGTGGTTTTCTTTCAGAGGATAAGACTTTCTTAGTACATCTATCTACCTTAGCAAAATGAGAGCAGTTTTCTGTATATGCCAGAGCTTGGGAAATAAAAGGTGTGATCTGTAGAAAATCAGTAATCAGATGACTTGGTACCTGAGAAGCACTTGAGACCTACATGTGATTACTGGATTATTTTAAGGTTATTAGAACTGCCTCACTATGCTTCTCTGCCACATGAAAATATCCATATGTGTGTAGATAAATATATAGATATACCATTAGCCTGTCCAGGTTTATACCTAAATATATATGTACATTTATGTTACCTGAGAAAACAAAACAGAAGCAGTGAGCAGTGTCTCTGCATGGTTGAAAGCATCAGAAATACCCAGTTACAGTGGTGTGTTCCTAATCACTGTGCTCCTGAAGGAGCCACGTGAGCAGCCTCATTCGTCTGTCGATGTCTGTGAGAGAGCAAACAGGTTGTCACAACAAGTGTTCCTGTCTGAGACCTAAAATGGCTTCTGTAATGTGAGGGGTTTGTGTCCAAGTGTTTTTTTTGCTCTTGTTGAAGTGCCGGTTCTGAAGAAAAGGGGAAAATCTGGAACAAATCCAGCTCTTGTCCCCAGGGATGTTTGAAAATCCATGCAACTTCTGAAATTCACACAGAACAGACAAAGGAAGGATGCTTGTGATTCACTGTTATTTTGAAAACAATCTTTGAGTTATAATTTCCATCATGTTTTCACTCTTTCCTTTTCCTTTCCAGGCAGTGAAGCCGATTTTAGCTCTTCAAGCAGCACGGGCAGTATTTCAGCACCTGAAGTCCATATGTCGGCTGCTGGAAGCAAGAGATCTTCTTTTTCTCGCAAGTAAGCAAAGCAGTGTTTCCTGAATATTGCTAGTGCAAAGATAGACTACTGTGTAAGGTCTTGCATTTTAAAACAATTGTGTTAACACAAGGCTCTTGGGTAGCGCGCTGGTGAGAACTGCAATATAAGAAAGAAAAAAATGCTGTATTCAGTGCACAAAAATTGTCAGTTTGCCAGATCAGCCAGCTGTTGGGTTGTTTGGTTTTTTTTTTGTTTATTCATGACAAGTACGAGAAATAGAATCAGGTAAGGCAGAAAAGGCATTGACTGGAGTGGAGAGAGAGCTGGGTGTGTTAGTTAACAGCAGTGTTTCTAATCAGTTAACCTAAACCTTTTGGTCTTAACAATTTGTTTCATCTCTGTCATAAATTGTCAGCTGAGCTTACACCTTTCCAGATCACGATTTTATTTTTTGTTGTAAGAAGTAGACAGTATTGCCTTTGATGTTGGATTTTTTTTTCTAAAATACCCTTGCCCAGCCTATAGACAATTTAAAAAACAAAACTTATATCACAGCCATCTGTCTAAGTGAACATAAATATAAAATATTTCTGTAAGATTTCTCCCTGTCATCTGTGGATTGCAAATTCAGGCAGCTTGAGAACACAGGGGCAATGGGATGGAGCAGCGCATGTTGTGTTCTGCCCACACAATCCCTGCTGGTTACATTTTGTGGAGCAGGAGGAAGGAGTTCACAGGGACAGGACTGGTTTCCTGCCCGTGGTGGAAGGGCTGGCAGGCAGGCTGGGATGGCAGCAGGGTACCCGTGTGCCTGAGCCACACCAGCGTCCTGAAGGTCGCGATGTGTTCCGGCACACAGAGGCTGTCAGAAGGAGGCTTTGAGAGCACTTTCCTGCCTGTATCATGAGATACTTAAGAAAGTAAACACTACTTGAGTTCACTCTAGATTACATTCAACAAGTAAAGTTACTGTCTGTGGGGAAAAAAATGGTACTAAGTATAATAGGAAGCCCTAAAATCACCTTAATTTCAGTAAGATTCTGTGTCATTTCATACACTACTGGGCATTTTAATATAATTCCAAACTAGAGCCTACTGACATCCTGTATTGGACAGAAGTCCTCTGTAATAAGGCTCCTTCAGATGCCCTACTATGTTAAGCACAGTCTCTGCCACACACCAGAGTTGATGATACACTGTATGAAGTGGAAAGAGATATCTTCTTTGCAATATGTTCTTTTTTAACTGTTCTTGCTATGAAACATTTCAGTCTTGTCACAAACCACAGTCCTGTACTTCATTGTAAAATAATTACAAAATCACCCAAACCACAGCAGTGTGATGAAGGTTCACAGCAGCCACTCAACCATCTGTTCCTTATAAACTGTTCCATTTGCTGAGAAGGGAAAAAACCAAGTGAAACAATTTAAAGAAGAGATGTTGCTTCATAATTCTGTGGTATTTGATTTTTTTCTATTCAAGCCTTCTCTTTTGCTGGCTGGGTTTGCCTTTTTCTGGTATTTTTTGTTTGGATTCTTTTTTTTTATTTTTTTAATCCTGCCCTTTCATTACCATTTATAAGAACAACTTCAATGGGAGAGTGAAGGTAGCAGTGGAGTAGTGTAGGATGACAAACCAAGTGAGCAGGAAAAGGACACATCCCAGGAAGCTGGCCTCAGAGCACTCCAGCCCTTGGCCAGCTCTCAGGCAGGGAGGATACCAGTTGCTTTCAAGCACACACAGTTAACAGAGTCTTTAATAAAGAATGGAAAGGAAAAGGTAAATATGTATGAGAAAAACTGGAAGAAAAAAAGAAAATACTGTGCTTTCCTTTGTCTCTTTTAATACCATTTCAGCCTGCTCTCCATGGGGCTCAAACTATATCGAAGTGAATGAATAGCTGACCATGACAGATGAAGCACCCAGTATGCCAAAGGCAGAAAAGAACAGTGGCCCAAACAAAATCTGTTTGCAGTGCACACTGTGATCCCTCAGGCTGCTTGCCGAGGAGCATGAAAGCAGTCTAACAGCAACCCTGCATGCACAGGCACCACTCTGCAGGCCTGGCCAGGGAAAGCTGGAGTGTGGTTCTTTTGGCATTAGTCCAGACCACAGGCCTCTCCTTACTTAACAGAGTCAAAGATTCAGGGAACATGGATAATCTGATGGAGTCACTGGGAACTGTTCTGTCCACAGAGAGATGTAAAATGGCTGAGATTTTCTTAGAACACGTAATTCGGACTGAGAGCCCCCTGCCAGTGAAAGAACGTGCAGTGGCTGATCATGTCAGAATTTTATTTCTTTCCAGCCACTCACAGTTATCTCTCTGGTTTATTGTTTAGAGAACTTTTGTGTGTAAAATAAGACATATAATGGGTTGTGTGATGAGAATAATGCTTTCACCATTTTGGTTCTTCTCCAGTCGTGGTCCTTACGGTCGGAATAATGGATCCTTATCCTACAAGTCTGGAGCCAGTCCACCTGCTTCACATGGAAAGGATGCTTCATCAACACTGTGCAAAAACCATCTGAGTCCTGCTAACATCCATCAGAGTTACAGGGCTTCTTCAGCCAGCAGCAGCAACTCAGGCTCATACAAAGGAAGTGACAGCAGTCCAGTGATGAGGCAAGTCTGTATTTCAGCCTCTGGGTGTTGGGTACATTGACACTCTCTGTGCGCTGTAGTGTGGGATCAGCTGTAGGAGTTGCCGTGCAGGTCATCTTGCTCCTCACCATAGTTATGATGCCTCGTATAGGTGACTTAACAGTCAGCAAGGTTCTCCATACCATGTAAAAGCTTTATTGTTTCAGCACTGTAAAATTCAAGTTTACTTTAAGTCAAAGTCCTTTGCATTTGGTTTTCACTCCAAGGCAGGCTATTTCATGCCGTCAGTTGTCATGAGGATTTACTGGTTTGTTTGTTGTAGGGTTCTTTTCACTTCAAAGAGAATTGGGTGGGGTAGTGTAGGAAACATGCTACACTTGGGCGAAAATTCACCCCGCCTAGCCTTAGGCACCTCCCTAAGGAGTGCAGTTTCCTGTATAGGAAAGAGTACAGATACCTGCCAGAGCATGTGACATACATTGCAGAGAAGAAATGGCCACCATGCTGCTGCTGTTGCCCTCTCTCCCAGACAGCTGAGCAGCCAAGCATGTAAGGTACACACCCAAAGCTAGACAGGATGAGTACAGATTTCAGTGTGCTCAGCTTTATAAATCCTGTGTGGATTTATAAAGTCCTTGGGCTGCCTCGCCTGACTGGCTGTAGATGGGTGCCCTCGCCCTGCCTGTTCTTGGGCACACCACCCATTTGGGGTGAGGGGGTGGCCAGGTATTTTAAAGTTAAAATAAAGTTGAAAGCCTCATTTGATGTAATGACACTGAAACCTAGTACAATAAATAGTAAATCTTGCACTGTAGCTACAAATCAGCTGTTTCCTCAAGTACTTTGATTTGCAAGGTGAAGTAACTTGTGTGGACACTGAGGAGCCCCAGATGAGTCAAGTTTTGCATTTATCAGTCAACGAGATGTTTTTCATTCTGCCAGGACTTAAGAACTGTAAGAGTGATGTTATGTGATGGTTTATTTTGGATTTTTTCAGGCGGTCAGGGAGATACAATTCTTGTGGTGACAATCACAGCATTAAGCCACAAAATCCAGAGCAGTATTTGACTCCTCTGCAGCAGAAAGAAGTGACAGTACGACATTTGAAAACCAAGCTGAAGGAATCTGAAAGCAAACTCAAAGAAAGGTAAATCTCACTTCAGAAATCAGTCAGAAAGATTTATTTGGGAACATTTAGGGGTCGGAATCCTGAGTGGTTTTACTCATTTCTTGATCAATGAAGTTTACATGAAGAAATTTGAAATACCATTAGTCTGGTTAGGTTGTTTTCAGTATTTCAGGTTTTAGAGTGTACTAAGGGGATGCAAAACAATGAATTTATTTATAAATATAGCTGTCTCTTTTTCCTTCTTGGAACTTTCACAATAAAACACTTTTAAAGGACTTTTTACAAGTCCTAATTCAGATTGAGACCTTTTATACATAGAACAGTTTCTACCTGCCAGCATGTTTTACCTTAGTGTCCTGTTCTACCTCAGTGAAGTAGAACTGCAAATGTCCCCCTTTCCTCAGTGAAAGAAAAGTTCACACCCAAACCACTGTGCCTGTTTGTTTTTTTGTCACTTACATACTGAATTTTTCACAATAGCCCTTTGTGTGGATGCTGAGCAAAGAAGTGACAACATGCATTACCCAGCAGCAGATGTCTCTTACTAAAACTGCACTCTGAGAGCTGGCTCTCCAGCACAGAAAACCCAAGGGGGCACAAAGGGCTGTTTGAATGGGGCCCAAGACAGAGTTCCAGGGACCCTATGCTCTTCCTCTGCATCAGCAAGGCTTGGAACTGACATAGGAGTCCCCTCTCCCCCACTTGCTCCCCATGTGCTTGCAGCAGCCTCTGGCTCCCTGCTGGGGAAAGCCAGCCATGTGCCTGCAGACCTGAGATCCCTGGCTGTCCAAGGCCAGCATTGGCTCTGGCAGTATGTGACAAGCTGCTGGCAGGCACTAGGGATGCATCCAGGCAGCTGTTTCCCTTTTGCTCCAGGGTGAGGCAGTAGGGGAGATTTTAAGCACTACAGTGGTTAGACGTGACCTAGAGGTCACCATTTGTGCCTCAAATTGTCCAGGATCATGGCACGGCCCACAAGGCTGCTGGTTTTGTGGGGAGGTCAGTGACTCCCATTAGCAATCAGCCGGCATATCTTGGCTGTCTCAGAGGTGGTCACAAATGGCACCTGGAGAAATTTGCTTCCTTCTTGGAGCATCTCAGCAGCAGAGCTGTCACTGTGTGGTGAGGGCCTAATGTTGACTTTAACTGAGCAGTTGGCAGAAGTGTTACATCATTTTTATTTTGCTACAGGGAAACAGAAATAGAAGAGCTTAAAGCTCAGCTGGGACGGATGAGGGAAGACTGGATTGAAGAAGAGTGCAATCGTGTGGAGGCAGAGCTAGCCTTAAAGGAAGCAAGAAGTGAAATTAAACAACTCAAGCAGGTTATTGAAAGCATGAAAAATAGCTTGGCTGAGAAAGACAAAAAAATTCAGAAATACTTCGTAGACATAAACATTCAAAACAAGAAACTGGAATCTTTGCTGCAGAGCATGGAGATAGCTCAGAACCACTCTGTGAGGGATGAACAGTGCCTGGAGTACACGAGCGACTCAGAGGGGAAGCTGTTATCATTGTGTGCCACCCTGCCAGACAGCCCCATCATAGAGGACCAAGGTCTGGAGGAGGTGGCAGACAGTGATCTGCTTCTTAGTGAGGACAGAGCTAACGGGACTGACTCATCTGGAGAGAGTTTGACCACCACAACCTCTGAGTTGAGTGATCCAGCTCCCTTCAGTTCTGCTGTAAATAAAGAGATGCTTGAAATAATTCTGGATGGAAAACTAACTTATTGCCAGGAAGAAGAAAAAAGCAACATGATGGTGGAACAGGCCATCCAGACTGATGTGGTGCCATATAGCTTGGATGTGGAGCAGCTCATTCAAAACATCTTCAGAGGTCAAGACACCTGTCCTCTAAGCCCGCCTTCTTCACTGAAGGAACTGGGTGAATTTTCTCTTGGAAGCTTCAGTGATTCTGGTATCATAGTGGACTTGACTCCAAGTGATCCCAATTCTGCCATCCTTTTGTCTCCTATGGAGTCTCCATGCAGGAAGGTGGAGCACAGAGTTAATGAAAACCGCTTCATGAAAGAGCTTGATTTTACAGAAACTCATGATGATGAAGCATTTGAGTATGTTAATACGGAAATAAAGAGGAGATACTGGAGCAGCAGTCTCCTCGGGGATCTTCTGGCTGTAGCAGCCCCTGTTGTACCAACTATTGTGTGGGCTTTGAGTACTCAGAGAGGAGGAACAGATCCTATTTACAATATTGGAGCATTGCTTCGTGGTTGCTGCCTGGTGGCCCTGCACTCTTTACGCCGAACACCCTTCAATATCAAAACCTAAAGTTCACTCTGTCCCTGGGTACCAGCTGGCTGAGGCAGAGAGAGAGAGGGATGAGATAGATCATAAAAGGTTACTGTATATTCTGGCAGAGTCCATCCTTTGCTTTTGACTATTTGATTTGCACTATAAATCAGTTAAAAACATGTTCCTTGTTTCAAAATAAAAAAAAAAATAAGCTGAACCTCTTACTTCCACAAGATGTTTTTAACAGTACTGCTGCTTACAGAAATAGTCCTCCTGCTCTGAGGCATCATGTCCCTCCCTTAAGCTGGTGACTTTCTGGTGCCAGCACATCTGCACAGTGAACATAACCAGAGAAATAGGAACTCAAGCATAGTGCTCTTCCATGTTCCACTGCTGAGCTAGGATCAAGCTCAGTCACTCTCCCTGGATGGTTCACTGAGCAAATGTACAAGTGCTTTGCACTGGCTCAAGGGTAGTGCAAGATGCACAATGGAACAAGTAGCCAGAGAAAGGTGGGGTATTTCTCTAGACAGCACTAACCTTCCCTTAGGGTATCACACCTGTGCTCCAGAAAGCATGCTAGCGCTTTCCATTTGTTGTCCCAAGTGTCAATTCAATTTAGAGGTAAAACCCGTATTCCCCAGGCAGCTTCCAGCACATCGTTTGTGCCTGTCTCATGTAGTGCTCTTCTCAATTGTGCAATTGCTTGAGCATTTCACTGGTCTTGTGCGTATACAGGGACTGTAACCAAAAATGTACATCGTTGGGAGTCTTAACACTTGTTACAATGATAAGTATAGGCGTGGATACACTTTGATTCTTAATGTTGTTTTAAAGTCTTTATGTATTGGAACCTGATAGTCTTTTAAGCCCTTTGAAATACTATGTATAAATGTATTGTGTTTTAACTTATTGTTTATTTAATTGCTTTATTGTAAATTACCTTTATAATCACAACTTCAGTAAAGCATGATAGCTATGTCAAATGTGTGTGTGTTTTACTGTAGAAAGGTATAAAAAAGTGCCCCATTCTAGCTGAGCTGTCAGGTACAGGCTGAGCTAGGGGAAGTGCTGTATCAGGTACTGTTCCAGGAGATCAGAACTAGACTGAGAAAACCTGAATACAGTTCCAAGTGTAAGCACTCACCAGGCTGATTAAAGGCTCCAGCTGGGCTGCAGTTGCACACACAACCCACTCTGCTGCCTCACACTGCCTTCATGGATGCAAGTGACCTAATCTTTAACCCAGTGCAATTATCTGGAAACCTGTAACTCCTCAGTGCTGCAATCCCAGAACAATACCAGTCTTTCTGGCATTTAAATTACCTGACAGTCATATGGTCTCAGTGTGCATGCACACTGTGACCATCAAAACATGAATTCTCCATGTCCAAAACCTAAGATCTGTGGATAGATCAGAGGACAGCAATGCAACAGGCAAAAGAGTGGGGTTTGTCTGGCTCCACCCAAGCTTTCAACCCCGTCTCTGGCCATTTAAACCTCACTGGCCTCCTGTTTTCCCCTTCAGCAAAGGAAGTGTAGTATTTCCTTGTGTGACCCAGAGATGAAGGGATCCAGGGAAGCCTGACAGTGCCATGTATTGCTCTGCAGCTTTTGGGAAGGAAGTTATGAGTACTCCACAAAGGAGTATAATTGGCCGTGTGTGGGGAGCATTTGCGACACTCAACAGGGTGATACTGGTGCTTACAGAGGTGACTTGCACACCTTTCACGTGGTGCCTGAGTGGTGAATTATTTTGTGTTTGCAGTAGAGACTCTAGAGGCTTCATTAAGCATTACATTAAGGAAGAGAACTCTAACAGATCATTTGAAGTAATATAATCCCCATCTAACAGAGATGGACATGAGAGCATCTTGCTTACATTGCCATAATTTTGTCTTCCATGCTCTCCCACCTTCTTGGGTGCCTGCAGCCGTCTGGCTTGCCTTGTGACAGTGCTGCACTGCATATTACTCAAATGTCACTCTCAAAAGCTTTTACATTACAGGGACCAAAATTACCAGTTGGAGATATTATCAGTATAAATTTTACACAACCATGGACTTTCATAATTCCTGAATATCTCTTTTTGGGACTGAAACACATTCCAGAAAATTTTATTCCTACATCAAAATATGTCTATGCAGAGCCAGGACAGCAGTATTTTATACCTGATGTTAAGAACTTCATTACAATGTTGGATTTTTCTTTCACAGACATTATTGTTTAAGTGATCTTTGAGTGACACTGAAATGCACCATAATTTAAAAGAAAAAGTGATCTTCAGTTCTAGATGCATTCACTGTTGACTTTGTGGGGAGTTTTTGCAACAAGATGCAACAAAGTGGCAAAAAACTACACTTATGTTTAAGATGCCAATAGGCAGATCTCATCACCAGAACCGTCAGTTTCTTTCTGCCCTTAAGATTCTTCAGTCAATTCAACTCTCCTAAGACATTTAACTACTATGCTCAGTGATCGGAGCATTCCGATCACATTCCTGATAAAAGCCTTTGTTCTGATCGCTATCTAAAATTCAGCTCACTTCTAAGCCTCCACCTTTCCTCCTCCACACTGCAAGGACATAGAGAGCTCAAGGTACCCTTTATTAGACCACACCTGAATTACTATAATGCACCAGTCCCAGACTTTGGTCTTTGTTCCACGATCCATAGAGGATATGTCAGTTTTTGCTCCAAACATACCACCTTCGCTTTTTTCCCTCAAAGATTACACTTAAGTCTTAGTCATGTCTCACTGAATCTCGCTGGTACTGTACACAACTAGGGGAGAATCATCAGTCTCCAAACAATTCAATAGAAACTCCCATCCTTTTTTTCTGAGTTTAGAAAATGCTCATACCCACACCCCTACCTCACTGGAAAGTCTTATCTCAAAAGATGCAGGTGAGGAGGACATGCAGCTCATACACCACAGGTAAAATAGTGAACACTTGAATTCGGGCTTAGGGCATAGGAACCAAATCAGCTTCTTCCTGGGCTGAGGGGATGCATGTTCATAATCCCACTATACATTTTATTTCTAATCCAGGGACAAAAAAGCCTTTCTTTCATACTCAGCTAAAGAGGTACCCAACATGCCCTGCTGCTGAAAATGTTGAGGCTTGGGCATTTGACTCCGTTCCCACTAGAGATTCATCTCTATCCTTCACAGAATCACAGAATGCATCAGGTTGGAAGGCACCACAGTTGGTCATCTGGTCCAACTTCCCTTCTCAAGCAGGGAGCACGTGGCACAGAATTGCATCCGGGCACTACTTGAGTATCTTCAGCGTGGGGAGAATACAACCTCTCTGGGCAATCTGTTCCAGCGCACACTCATCTCAAGTAAGGAAGTTTTTCCTCATGTTGAAGTGGAACTTGCTGTGCATCAATTTCTGCCTGTTGACTCTTTTCAGTCTTCCTTATGTCCTTTTCACAAGGCTGTTCCCAGCTTGTAATTACACATTTCTCCTTCCTTTCCCTGTAAATCAACTCTCTCTTAATCCCAAACTCCTGAAACATATTTAGCACTGTTTTACATATGCCCTATATAAGTATTTCACTCCAAATCCCTTCAGACAAATGAACGCAGGACCTGGCAAGCATGAACAACTACAGCACAGTCAAGGAAAGGATTTTTCAGTCATCCTGGCAGGTCAATCCTCCACAGTCAAGAATATCAGTGAAAGCAATCAAGTCCAGCTTTCAGCCAAGAAAGAAAAAAAAAATAAAAACACATGGCCAACAACTAAAATATAAATGAGAAAAGGAGGAGCATATGGCAGTAGAAAGGAAAGACAAGAAATGCACACAGGGGTGTACAGGATCTTCAAGAAACTCAAACCAATGGAAAAGATTGTATCAGAGCAGCTGCCTCAGTAAGTTTAGCAAAAGTGTTATCATATTTATCAAGGATAAAAAAATCAAGATGTAGGATGGAGGAAAGAAGAGAGACCACAGGAAAAAGATGAAACTGATACTAATGCAGGGGTTATCACCATTCAAGAGACTTCCTCCAAGAGCAGCATCCTCCTTACTGGCACCATGTCAACACAGGGCAGAGATGGGAGGAATCTCTAGAGCAACTGTGCTCAAATCTGGCAGGTAGATAGAAGAACAGCAAAGCAGTACACAGCAGGAGGGAAAAGCAATGCAGGAGGAGTCCCAAGCAGAAGGTGGCAGAACTCAAGGGTTTTTAAAATGGCTGAAGGCTCAATGATTAAATGTGCTTTGATGATGTAAAGGGGCTTTATTTGCAACTTAGCAACTGGCCCACCTGTTGTTATTTTTAATGAATAGTATTGATTTACATCTACTTTGTATTGTCTCAAAAAAAAACCAACAGTAATCACCTAATCTTCTAAAAAATGAGACATAGCTTCAAATGGATTTCACTTTAAACAAGCAGCAGATAGCCAGTTTCCTTGCCCTGTGTCAGCAATAGTTAAAGAATTGTGACTGGTACCTCCTTGCTTCTTGAGTGCTGTTAAAAGGACAAACACAGACTGTTTTTAAAGCTTATTCATAAACTTTCTCATCTCCCATCCCTTGTCAGATACTTTGGAGGTGTGTAGTAGAGGCAGATTTGCTTGCCATACTGCTGCAGTGAAGTCCGCACTTGAAATAATCTGTTCTACTCCAGCCAGAATACTTGTGCAGAAAGCATGCATGGCATTGTTGGCTTCAAAATATATTTCAAAATTTAACATAAAATTGCTGTCACATCAGCTGACTTGTGCAAGATTTGAACCTATATGACAAGTATACTTAACATTTTAAAAAAACTTTTCTCTGGAGTAAATCCATTAAAATTATTTCTTACTGTCTTGTTTTCTCAATTACTCATACTCTAAGCAAAACTTGTGCCAGAACTTACTAGAACTTAGTTACGAATTCTATTTTTGTAGGCAGGAAAGATCTAGTCACATGCCCCCTCCTCCCCTTCCCATTCTCTTACAACGGACAGTTCCTGTGCTGTTCCTGGATGAACAGGAAACAAGTCCCATATGCGAAATGTGCCGACGTCACTCACCTGTCATAAGGTAAGAAATCCATACAACCCACAAATCAGGGATAATAGCACCCACACAACTGAACCTGGAAAAAACATTCACTGAAGCACTGGGCTGGATGAAGCACAGACCCCCAACCCCCTCCCATCTACCTCTTTCCAGCAGACAATGAACTCTTTCATTGAAGCACTGTTGCCTTCCACTGCACATATACCATTCACGTTTAACCAGGGGTATTACAGAGTAAACACATACAGAAAGTGTGCAAAAAATGGAGTTTGAAAAGTGCTTGTAACTGAACTGAGAATTTTCACACTAGCTTTATTAGCAGAAGACACAGTTTTTCTTCTCAATTATGCTAACTATGCAATGACTATAAGGTGTGGGGATTCCTCTCTGTAGAAAGTATAAGAATTTCTGCTAGAAATACAAATTTACCAATACAAGTAAATTACTAAAATGCTCCCTTACATTCACATCAACCTTTTGTAGGCTGCATCACTCCTGTGTAGTGATGCCACTGCTGGCAGTCAATGCAGTGTCAAGTGAAAATGGGAGCACAGGAAGCTGCAAGTGACAAAGTGACAAGAAATCCACTTTCAGTGTTCAGCTGCATAACCCACCAGGAGCACATTCTGAGTTGCAGGTCATCCATAATAAGTTATCTTCTTCTACACAGTATGATCTCCCATGGAGAACTTTCAAGTATTTACAAATACTTTCATAAAAGAGCAAAAGCAGACTTTTTATCAGGCAGGAAACAAAAGGTTCTTTAAAACTGTTTAATTACATATTTCAGGTAAGCACAGACAATACAGGCAGATTTCCCACCACTCAATATTTACATTCTTTTCTCTAGGCTTGAGCTGTTCATTTAGAGTGTTTTTTAATCAACATCCTTGTCAATCACTTGCTGCAAAGAAGGGTGCTGGAAAAGAACTACTGCAGGAAACATTCCATCAAGGCATGATTTTCTGTGGGGCTTTTCTTCTTTAAGAACTACATACTAGTAGTTCAAGATATTTTGGGAAAATCCTGGCATCCAAGATGACCTGAAGAAGGCATTGAAACCAAGCAGTGTGTTGAAGTCCGATAAATAGTTAAATCAATACCAATATGTATCTTGTGGAGCTGAAATTCTCTTTTCACTGGCATTGCCATTGCTGTGTGGCTTCCGTTAGGACAGTTTTACACCAATTTTGTTTTGTTCCTTTTTCATTAGCCTTTGTGCCTCTTTCTCCATTTTCTTTCGCTGTTGTTCTGCTGCTCTTTTTTCCCTTTCTGCTATCTTCTGTTGTCTGTAATTAAAGAAAACATGAATTTCTAAAGAACACACTCTCAATTTTCAGCATGGTTGTACCTTAAGTTCCTGTCAATACACAGGTTATTATAACTAATAAAAACAGAGCATCAGTCTATTGTCATTAGGCTCAGAACAGTCCTTCTTTTACTGTGCTGAAGTCCCTTTTTTCAGATTAATCTAGAATTGTAGAATATTCTGAGTTGGAACCCACAAGGATCATCAAAGTCCAACTCCTGGCCTACACAGGACCATCCCCATGAATCACATCATATGCCTAAGAGTGTTCTTCAAACAATCCTGGCAGGCTTGATGCTGTGACCACTTCCCTGATGAGCCTGTTCCAGTGATCACACTCCAGGTGAAGAACTTTTTCACAATATCCAACCCAATCCAATCTAGTTTTAGGCAGTAATATTTCTTCAATTATTCAGCAATTTAAAAGCCACTAGCTTCTCAAAGATTCAGAGTAAATGAATCAGTGAGAGTACAGGACAGATGTAAGGCCTACAGCAAAACCTAAAAATCTATCTAATACTTTCAGCAGCAGCTCATAAGTTTTAAGGTTTTGCTGGTTTAGGGATTTTTTTGAGATTGTCACCCATTACTGTACCTGATAGCTGACAGAGCTACCTGATAGCTGACAGAGCTGTCAGTCTAGCAATATGCAGAGTAATAATATTTGCCACATTACAGTGGCAGATTTTTATTATTTCCCACATATCTGAACTGATGCAGAAGGGAAGAAGCACTGTGCTTCTTCACCAGCCAATATACAGAGATAGTAAAGTTCCAAAAAGCCACATGGTGTTAATGCTGCTGTTCACGTGCCGTTCTGAAGGGAGGGATCGTGGCAGCTCCTGTTTCTTTCCCCGGGATGACCCGCGGGACATGGAGCTCCTGCGCACAGCAGTGGTTCTGCGCCCTCTACAGTCTGGGAACCTGCACTTGGCTCTGCCCAGAGAGAGACCTTCACCTCGCCTTAGACACAGAGACTGGCCAACAAAAATACCAACAAGAAGTTGTTAGAAACTAAAAATGTGTGAGCTTAACTGCTTCCACTGGGATAAAAACTTTGTTGGTAATATAAAGTCTGAAGTTGTACATAGGTATCTAAAATTTGCAGAAGAAACTAAGTTTCAGCTAAGTTAACTGAAAATGCAGTTTGTCATTCACTAAACCAATTCACCACTGACTGGAAAATTTCAGTGTATCCCAGCCTAGAACCTGTGGAAAATGGGGAAAAAAGAGACTACAGGAACTTCTCAGGCTCTGATAGCCTACTCTTCAGCACTTTCTGCATGCCTTAATTTCAGGGAACATTTGACTTCCTATATGTGCTCATTTCAGCTGTTATGCTTATACATAAACTCACCAGAGAGGCCATAGGATAGAGTCTTCACTGCTAATTAGCAAGACACAGCCCACTTCTGCATAACTGATCAGCACTCCATTACTACACAAAAACTATTCTGGTCTTACTGAGCACTCACAGGTACCAGACACAGCAGGCTAAGGGAGACCCTTACTTTTTCTGCACACTCATTTCATTCTCAAAAAGCACCACTGGAGTACAGTCAGCATTAACACTCCGGAACATTAGAGGACTGTCCTCTATCTGGCAGTCTGAAATATTATACAAGCTTCTTTCAAGTGTTACACTTAGGCATTAAGTCACCAGAGTGGCCACAGGATGTTCAGATCATTTTGCAGATCAAGATGTAGACTCCTATCATTAAGAAGAGACTCCACAGCACTTCCTTACTACACTCTGTTGAAAACAGAGCCAGGCCTGACCAGTACTATGCTTAAGTTTTATGTTAAATGTCAGATGTTAAAGACACCAGTGATGTCTACTACAAGAGAAACTAAACCCAGTCGGGATTTTTCTATCATTTAGTCCTGGCTAAAAATCAGCCAGGACTTGACTCATTTACAGATAAACATTGTTATTTCTGTGTCATGAATAAAACAAAGGTTTTACTTCACCCAGCTGGGATGCAGCTTACATAATGACCAGCTGTATTGAGGTAGCCAGCCATAGCTGGACAAAGTAAGCCACAGACATCTGGAGTTCTAATCATGTTTTATCTGCTGGAAGTATTTAGACACACATCCCTTCTATAACAACTGCAGTTTGATACTTTTTAGTGAGGCCAAAAAGAAATCCTATGAGAAGTCACCAGTTGAGTTGAACCCTTTCAACAGTAAAGATGGTAGGCTGAAATCTTTAGGATAGGTTCAACCAAATATCATGACACTTAGAAAAATTAAAGCTTTTGGGAAGCCCCACTGCTATCACCATGTAAAAGACTGCTCTTCCTAAGTATTCTAGAGCATGAACCTGACAGTTGTCAAACACTATAACTTTGACCATCCTGGAAAAATTCACTGCACAATTTTTACACTCCAAGAATAAACTGGCATATACATACACCAGGTAATTTTTAGTAGCTAATCTATGTATGACAAACTGCTGCTTCAGAAAGCCTGAGTACTACTTTTGATACTCCTAAGACCATTTGTAATGGAATGTGGCAAGGGTTAAATAAATACAATGCAGCCTCTGCAGTAACAAAAGGAGTTGTTTCATTCTCTGTAAAAAACAAACAAACAAAAGAGTGTTTTCATTGTCTTTCATTTAAGTCTCAGTAGACTGCACCCTAGCTATTAAAAATCTTACTGAGTCTATTGATATTCTTTACAGGAAAAAGTACTATCTGTGGAAACAAAACAGCCCAAAAGCACATCTTTCATATCACAAAGCTTGTACTTCAGTACAAAACCTGAAACAGTAATGAAGTTGAAAAAAATAAAGGGGGGGGGGAAAAAAGACAAGCAAGGTATTGACTAGAATGTTCACACAGATACAAAAATATTTGCATTACAACCCTATTCTCACATGTTAAGCTGCTGCAAAACAAGACTGACAGAGATAATAAATTGAATAAATTCTAATTATGATTAGCACAATGAAAATGAGCTGGCAACTTCCCTCTTGTCTTATTCCACAGATAGAAAATGCAAATTTTTCAAAACATTAAAATAAATACTTGATCGGATTCCTCTTTTCTCTTCCCCACAATACTTACTTTCCTTAGAATGATTTTTGACTATATCATATCTTTATTTCGTATTATCACTAGTGGACCACGGAAACCGTGTACTTGTAATTAAGTGAGTAGAATTACAACAGCCTAGGAAGCTAAAGCTATCTGAGGCTGGTTACCTGACAATGTAGCAAGCAATAAAGTTTGATGTAACTGTAAGTCACTACCAGTTCAAATCATTGTGTATGATTAACTTGAACTTTATTTGCATCTCTACTCTCCATACCCCTTTAAAGGAAAGAAAAAAGAACAAACTGAACAGCTGAAGTATTCACACTAACTTTGTGCAAGACTTTGATTTTACATTCAGCCTTATCAACTAGTTTAGTTAAATTAGAAAAGCGTAACTCCTACAAGGATTCCAAGAACATACTTATCATTTCACCTTCTATCCTGAACTATTTCTACCTTAAGCACATGGTTGTGATACTTTTTATAAGGACATCAAGTGGTATTTTACCTAATCAAGTAATGTGATCTGAACATAATAAGTTGTTGGGAGTGGTGAGGCATCATTTTTTTAGCACCTGCATGCTCACGCGTTAATGTACTGTTCTAGTAATTTTTAGATTCCCCTCTACTATCTCATTTATTAAATTAATTAGATCCAAAATGTCTTCTGGTGAGTACCAGTTACACAGAGATTAGATGCATAAAAATAATTTGTCTTAAGAGGTGTTTAACAATTCTTGGCACTTACCACAAAGGTGTCAAATAAACAAATGTGATTCTTTTACATGTAAAACCTTTACATAGTGTTATATTAATTTCAGTTACCTAAGAACTTCTTCTGCCTGCCAAGCAGCATCTTCCTCTTCTTCCCAGGCATTTGTATTTTCTTGCCAAGTATCCAGGTCTCCCAGTTCCGGCTGAAACAAAAGAGAAGTTCTAAGCACATGGAAAAATTAGATAAAACACTTGTGTGTGACTGCCAGAGCAGCTCCTTGATGACAGCAAAGTTTCCTTAACATTTATTTTTAACCTTAATGCTTCAGACTTACAGAAATATTTGAGGTATGACAGTGCTTCTCATCTTATTGTCCATGCTTTTTTTTCCTGCAATAATACTGAGTTTTTTTCAGTTGTCAAAGGGTTTTTTGGACAAAGACAGGAAGGAAGTAGCAGAGTGCATTTTTAGCAAGAGGAAGATAGATTGAGCAGATTATATGGATAGTGTAAAAGATTTCTGGCAGTTGCATGAACAAACCAACACATACATCCACATGTTTTTATGTCCAGTATCAGCTGAGTGACACTTTTACTCACTAAAAGTCCTTTCCTGAACTATTTTCATAAAGGACAGTGCAAGGAGGTGGTATGACCATTCTGTACTGCTTCCTGCCTGTACCTTTTTGTGCACAATGTTTATGAAAAGAGAAACACTGTTAAAAAAGGCAAAGAGCAAGGGAGGGAGAGTAACTCCTGCTAACTGGCCAGGCTGTTAGGCAACTAGACAATTTTTTCAAAGGCTAAGGAGCAAAAATTAGGAGACTGCTACATTACAATCCCTATACAAAAAGGAAGAGAGAAGCAGAAGATTAAAAATGGGTCGAAAACAATAAAGCAAGGGTAACTTAGAGGCTTTCAAAAAAGCTTTCTACTCTTTGGTTGGTAACTTACTGTGTAAAATCCAAAACTTACAGTTCATTGCTTTAGCAGATGTGCAAGCCTTCAAGTATATGGAAGCTTCTTACCTTTTTATCACTGATCTGTCAAGTTTCTCAGCAGAACATATTGGACTACTTCATTCTTCACTCAATTTTAAAACAATTTACATCCCTGACTATTCCAATTACTCCCCACAATGCACACCTTAGGCAGACGATTCCTTCCACTAGAGAATACAATTTAACTGAAAAATACAAGATCAAAACTTAAAGCATACTTACAGATTGGTGAATAAAAGGAATATCTTGTGTGGCTGCTAATCTGCTAGAGAATCCTGTGTTTCCCTCTGGAATCCCAAAATTTAAAGGCTCTCGTTTTTTAATAACTATCTGAAAATATTAAAAAAAATGAACAAAAAATTGGTAGATTAAAGCACTGCAGAGATTCCTTGGTGATCATATAACTCTGTGCCCGTGAAAGTTCAGGTACACAGCATCTCACTGTGTCTTAAACCTGGCCAGGTTCTTAAAGCTGCACAGCCAAATGAACTTGTAAGTAAAAGACTAATGCAAAAGTCAAGAACTCCTCCTACCCCCACAAGCTTTTTCTTTAGTCACATAGAAACCTGTGACTGTATCAAGACAGAGAATGGGCACAAAGAATCACAGATCAAACAGACACATCTCCCAGTACTCATAAAAGCTACCAATTATATGATATATTGCTTGGAGAAATCCTGCTTCTGTGACCTTAAAGGTCACTTTAAGGTACTACTTTTGAGGACAGTACAGTCTGCACAGTTGTACTGCACTGCAATGTCAGCTCTCTCAACCACTCCAATATCTGTGCAGTTCCAATAGCTGCAAATTCTCTGTCAACATTAACCAGTAAAGCTCTGTACTGGTTTGGCTGAAAAGCAGTGCTTTTCCCAAAATAGCTGCCAAGATCCTTTCATATCCTTTTCACTTGTCTTGACCTCAAGTCACAAACTTTGTTTAGCCTACTTCAAGCCTCTTCTGCTTCCCAATGAGGCAGATCCACAGTTCCACTGCTTGTATGCTTGTACCAATGCAAGAAAGGAAACAGGACTAGACAACCTTATTGAGCAGCGACAGACTGTTATTTGACTGAGGTTCTATTTCCAAATACTTCAGCATAGATGAGTGACAACATGAGTAGACTGTACCTCAGATCTCAGGGTTTATATTGAGACATTCAGTGGAAATAAACACAAATTCATACTGAATGGTGTTAATTTGGCCAAGTTAACCGAGATGTTCTTTACAGTGCCTGCAGTCATCTCTAGAGATTTATTTAATATAAACCCAGTGTTTAGCATGGACTCTTCCCTAATTTTGTTCTGAATCTGAAGCTCATTCTATGAGGCAAAAAATGTCAGTAGATATAAAGAAGAAATCTACCTCTCCCTAGCCCTCTTCTATCCTCAGATTCTGGGAGATCAAAATCCTTAGAAGAATTTAGTCCACAGGATACTGCAGATCCTGAATGTACAGAAAGCTGACACCAGAATCACCTCCAGTTCATATGGTCACAGAAAGATTCAGGTTTGAAGGGGCCTCAGGAGGTTTGTAATCCAATCTCCTCCTCAAACCACTGTCACTCTAAGGCTGATGAAAGTACTTTGGGCTTATCCACATGGGGCTAAAAAAATTCCAGAAATGGAGGCTGCACAACTTCTCTGGTAACCTATTCCAGTACTTGTGAGGTTTTTCAAATTGACTCAAAGGCCTGCAAGTACCCGGTTGAAAGATTCGCAGATAGAAACAAAACCTGCAAACACCAGATTTTAATCAGCATTTATTTACACCTTGATGCTCCTGTAGAGATGCCCTCCTGTCTTGTCTCCACAGTAAAAATGGATATTTGAAGAACAAGCTATTTTGAAATATCAGTTGCCTAATTCCAGCCTCCCCAGTATAACTTGGTGAAACAATTAACCATTGTTTTCTGAAACAACAGGGCTGCTCCCTCAGACTTCAATAGAGCAAGACACTGAATGTCTTTGTTCAAATAACGATATGAGCACAAATGACTAGAGGGTTCTCACATTATACTTCCCAGAACTTTTAGAGTATGAAACTATTCATTATTTTCTAATAACATGAACACTACATATGTAAACATGTGATAGCATCACAATTGTTAAGATCTCAAAGGTCTTAACATTCAACAAGATAAACTACACACCAACATCTGTTCTCATTTACCAATAGCACCTTCTGTAAGTTGCCAATTTACTTGCTTTTATTTTAAAGCAGGGAAAACCTTCCATAAGTATAGTTGAAAATGTAATACTTACTTTTTGAGTTTTTCTTATAGTTGGTGCCATATCTTTGAAATAATCAGGTTCCATTTGCTCCAAAGAATTTTGCTGAGCAGCCACATTACCATTGCCACCTTCAATCTTCACACTTGTAGGTGCATCTTCATCCCATGAAGACCAGTCTTCTACTTCAGGCTGAATATAAGAATATGGTACAAATTAATATTACCTGCAGGTAAAAACTTGTCTTTTTATATCTTGCTGAGATATATACTTAATACTGTATCACATATTATTATATCTTTCACATAGATCACATTATATGATATATTTCTTGGATATATACCAATTCAATATTGTAGGACTTCTATAATCACCCTGTTAAGGGATTAAGTCACCTACCACTTTAACAATTACCTGCTTAGGAACAGATGAATAATCCACTGTGGTTGGCAAAGTAATTTGGTCTCCACTTAACTTTCGCCCTCTTCCAGACCTGAAAAAAAAATGTAGGATTCCTCCAAGCTCTGAAAACATGAGCACTAAGTTTAAAAAAAACAAAAAGGGAAGTCTGAGAACAGCACTACTGCAAATAGTCATGGCTAAAACATTTAGTGCTTCAATTACCTTTGTATTAACTACTGCCACTAAAAGTCTGCTAAGCAAAGGAATTTCATCATGATTTGAAAGTTGTGTTCACAAGAATATAAAAGTGCAATTTACTTTTCTAATTGCAGTGAAAAAGACGAGAAATACTTCTAAGAAATAAGAAAATGGACTAACTCTTCTGCATAATTCAGTCACAATTTTTAGATTGTCAGTGCTTATGACGCAAGCACTAGCAATCTATAATTACCAAAGAACCATTTCTACTGTAAAATGAGAAATTTTTCTATTTGTCCTAAATTTTAAGCTGTGTCTAACAAATAGCTTTCTGAGCTGCTTGATTTGAAAGTCCCTCTGAAGTTCTTTTTTCTTCAAAGTCTAAACACAGGTAATACACGATTATGCAAGTTAATAGCTTTAATTTGATTCTTGCTTCTACTCAAAGAATACTGTTTCAACGCATTTCAGCAACCATACAAAATAATTTTAATTGAAAACAACACTAATGCATTGCAAATAAACCACCTAGATATCTACGTCATGATGTACAAAGATCAGAATAATTAAAATATTCTTAGCTGACATTCACTGTATTTTAACACCTTACAACACAACAGAATGCAATTCAGACTCACACTTATATTTTCTACAAAGAATGTAAGCTCCTACAGCAGTCATGTAACTGACCTTATGTAGCTTGGAAAATTTAATGGGTTTTTTCTTACTACTGATGAGAATAAACTAGGAAACTTCAATTTCTAGTTTCCATCCATTAGTTTTAGTATTAAAGAACATACTATCAACTGGTTAGCTGAATTGCTTGTAATATGACTTCTACTGTATGCTAGTGAGTGACTAAAGATTTTTTTTTTACTCTAGACCAATATTTCTCTTTAGAAGAGGTCAGATGTTATAATCTAATTTTCAAGTTTTATATAATTAACTCTTTAATTAACTCCCTTTATAAACTGTTCCTTCAAGCTTGAAAGGAACAGATTTTAGGGGTAAAGGAAGGTGAAAACACTGTTCCCTCAAACACATTAGAGACTTCTGGTTGACAAGATTTACTTGGCATCTCTAAAGGAAATCCAAGCTTGGAAATATCCTCCTTCAGACCTCTACAACATACACATCCTTAATACTATTTACATTTAATACTATTACAAGACCTCACTTCTGCACTGACTTTCTCTCTATGATCTATGAGACAAGCAAGCGGCTTGTAACAAACATTAATCAAGTCAAAATGGTTACATTAACAGGGCTGGAGGTAGGAGGAAAGAGCTTTTGTCACACAACATCAGACAGAATACAGTACACAGAGCAGCACCAAGGAAGATCTCCACAGATCTCCACTTCCTCTAGGAAGGGAACAAGATCCTTATAGGAACAGCTGCTCCACAGCCACCATTAGATACTGAATGCCAAATGCCTCAAGAATTATTGGATTTGTTTCTCCTTACTAATAAGCAGCATTCAGATTTCTCAGTTGGAGATAGAGATTTTAAATGGAAGGAAGTTTCATCTCATTTTATTTCCTGAAAACTGGATTCAGGCAGTCTGTTTTTTATCAAGAAGAGATTTAACTAAGGACTAGTACTATATGTAAGCTCTATGCTGCCTAGAAAGTTGCACAACCTCTACAGGCACTTGTTCAAATGAAAACCTAATGTAAACTATGTAATCTAAGTAAGTACCAGCTCATATCCATTGAATTAAAATGCACATTTAATTAAATCACATTTGCTGATAATTAGGCATAGTTATATGGAGGGGTGCATTACAGGAAAACAAAATCTATCAAACTACACTTTGCAGATGACAGTGAACAGAAGAAACATCTGTACTTGGTGGTCTGAATTAATCTTATCCATTGACTTGCTTATGTGAAAGACTTAATTTTCATTTCTTCAACTAATTGTTATTAAGCAAATAAAGAGTTTTCTACTTTATGTATGCTGAAGCAGTTTCTCAGCTGTTCATTTCAAGATAATATGTCATTCAGAAGTTGGAAAAAAGAATGAAAATACTGTCACTACACTTAGAAAACAATTATCTGCTTATAAAAATATCATTAGAGAAATGAAGGATCTACATAATACAGAAGTTATGATCAACTCAGTGTTTTGACTTCTCTCAGAACTTGAACAGCAAGTATTCTTAATTTAATTTGGAATTCAAATTAAAGAACTAAGGTTGACATCTATATAATTTTATGCAGCATTAAAATATATCTTTTTAATACTTCACTAGATCTGTAAGTGAATTTACCAACAACTCAAGAGCTTCCTCTTATTCTTGGAATAGGTAAAGGTGAATAGGAAATAAATAGTTATTTTGTGTCTACCACATATTCTGCATACACTTTAATCCTCACCGGGAAAGTAGTTGTCATCATACAAAAAAAGAGAATACATTTCTCTAGATTAGTATTTGTTTATGTAAACAACATGCTGCAAAAGTGGCAGGAAGCTCAGTAGTTCCTAAGACAGCACAGTGCCAAGAATTGCCTCAGGTACTCTACTACTGTATTACTGAACTCTAGTACTCCACGTTAACTCTTGAGGGTTTTTAGATTGCTTCTAAGTACTATACTTCAGGATTCACAAGCCTACAACTCAAAAAAACACCACATATGACTTAAGAGTGTAAAAAACAAACCATTATTCATCATTAAAAAGAAAAAAAAAAAAAAAAAAGCCGTTCCCTTGAACTTCAATCACTGTCCTCCAAACTTCTGAAAGAATCTTCAATAGGCAAAACAATCTGAAGTCTCAGGCAACTGTTTTTTGACAAACAGGATGAGAATTGCCTACATTTGTAATGACAGCCTTCAGACTGATGTCAGAGTGGATGCTCCCATTAACTGAATCTCTTAAAACACAAAGTCACTTGCTAAGTACTTTTCAAAAATGTGCAGCACAGCTTTTCTTGAAGTTTGACATGGAATAGTTTTAAAAGCCATTTTTAAACCCTGTCATAGCTGTTTACAAAACCTCATTCAGCTACCATACAACAAAATACACTCACAAATACACTACACAGACTTTTGGAACTCTGAACAAATAGCAAATTAAAGAATTCACTTGATTTAGTTTTCATCTGTGTTGATTGTTTTGCAATTAGTAAAATCAGAGCTGGTAAAAGTGGTGGCTGGGTGCTGGGGGAAGGGCAGAAGTGCAAGAACCTGTAATTGAAATAAAAAAGGTAACCAAATTAAATAAGACTTGTTTACCTGCATATTAACTTTTTAATGAAAGAAAGCACTGCTGCCAGGCAGGTACAGACTTTAAAGAGTCGAAACTGTGTTATGGCCATGGTAAGAAACCCTTCCTGCAAAAGAAAAAAGTTAGATGCAGAGGATTATAAAACTTTATACAGTACTTAAAGCCAATTGCCTTAGTTGCTACTAAGCTAGGAGCAGTCCGTGAAACTGTATTAATGCAAGGAAAGAGTGCAGGTACCTGGAGCAAAGATGCTACCTGCCTACTATGAGGATATTTCACTGATGTAAGTAATACAAGTATCTAATATATATGACCTTTAAAGAAACAGCACAAAATCACAGGTAGAGTCAAAGCTAAAGACACTCTTAAAGAGGAAGTGTAGGTAACCATCTGCAGTGCCTGTGCAGCTGATCTGTCTCAGACACTACCAGTGGCACTGAACATTGGCAGTGCAAAACAGAGTACTCATCAGAGAAAAGCTCTTGCTTGTTTGGGCATATCATGCATATACAAATTATAGATTTAGTCATTAAGTAAAACTCCCAAATTAGCTGTTTAAATTTACCTTCCATTTTGATGGAAATGTATGGTGAGAACACTGCTTATTTTAGAACTAGTCTCACTGAAAAATCATCATCAGAGAAAGAGTGTTCATCTGTGTGAACTACTGCACCAGCTAACCCACAGAGCTACTGATAATTCTCTGCCTGACTGGATCATGATAGCAAACACAGAAAAGAAAAAATTCATCTTTGGCTGAAGCCACTCCTGTTTGTAGCTATTTTTTCAGTGCCAATTTGATAACCTAGAGAATTTATATTTATCATATCACATCATTCCAACACACCACCTTGAATAGCTACAGACTGACTCAGAAAAATCTGCTGGAATTCAAGGATGCCTTTTCTCTTCTATAGGTGAACATTTCAGAGTAAAGAATAAGAGGTTAGGCTTCAGAAATAGCTTTGCATTATAAACATCTACACTTGTAACAACATATTCTGTTGCAAGTTTAACATACCTTCTGGTGAGAGGAGAAGGCAGCCCTGTGACAGTTTCCTCAGGCCATGAGTATTCCATGGAAGGATAGCTTGATTTCAAATATGCTATGGCATTTAAATCACTTTTTATTCCAGGCTTTAAGTTAGGAAGAGTCAGGTAGGTGGATCATTAGGTAGGCTGCTCCAATACTGTCCTGAGGATTTTATTAAAAAGGTACACAATGGGATTTGTGAGCTTCACGGAGCATAAATGTATTTTTATTGGTGCTCATTTGCTAGATAATGTAACTACTATTTAACACTGTAGTAATATAGTACTGGAAATAGTGCTTTACATGTAGTTCAGGACAGGACTTTCTGCTACTGAAAAATCACACAGGAGCTAATAAACAGGCCCTTTTACTATAAATGGAAGGCTTAAGTTAGTAGAAACCACCAAATTACAGACTGCACTATCAAGCTCAGGAGAAAGGCTTCATAGGACATGTGTCACCTCTACTTCAACATTTGTGTTATCATATTTCATTCCATGGGAGACTTAAAAATGTAGAGAACTTTATACAAGGTTGAATTGGCTCTTTATCTAACAGAATTAGAAAGCAGTCAGTTCCCACAAAGAAGCAAGAACAGACATTGTCCAACATATTTAGCTTTTAGTTTAAAAGACTGGACCATTATTCATTTCATATTATGCTCAAGCACTTCCTTACCTTTGGAATGAGCAATTTGACAATATCTAGATTATAGAAGAATGCATCAGTCAAGAATTTGAATGATTAGGAAATAATGGAAGTTAGTGAACGAAAAGTGAACAGTAATAAGATGGAATGTTCTCTATCCTAAAGGTAGAAATTATTGCAAACTACTACTGAATTGGTGAAAGAAAGTGTTATTTTTAGGAAAGGCAGCTAGAAGTTATCTGCCTGGGATGTGAGGCATGAAGAGCATGTGACCTGCTAAAATTATTATAAAGGTACATCTTTTCTGAAAGGAAGCCTGTTTAGAAGCTCACTCCACTCTACCAGAATTCACTCTTTTATCAGCTTGGGGGGCAGGAGGGAAGGAGCAGTACTCAATATTAGCAAGAGTAAAGCACTTTTCCCTCATTCAGGCTATCTAACTGCTACACTGGACAGTACCGACAGACCCGAAACTTAAAAAACTCCTAACTACTGACTGAGAAGGTTGTTTTAGGAAGCCACCAAAAACCTTTGCAAACTCAATATTGTTTATGCCTAAAGTCAAGGAACTAGGAAGATTACTAAGTGCAAAACTAAAACCAGAAAAATGTTTAAGTGTGTCAGTTACCAATACATACATTTATATGTGTACATATAAATGAGCCCAGTTTTAAACTCACCATTTTTCATATATCGAATTGTACACTGTATTGAGTTTTCAATATAAAGTTAAACAATTGGAAAAAAACATAATCCACAAGAACTCTGACTTGTGAAGTCCACAAGAACTAATCACCAAAAGTTAATCCATTTCCCAGGTCATTCCCATATCAGAGTGACTATATTTCCAGTATCACCAGAATGCCCATTTGGCAGAGTTCAACAGCTATCATTATGCCTATGACAATCAGATAACTTGCACCTCTGCACTTTCCATGTGTCAGGCAAAGATTTCAGAGTTACAATGAGACATATGGCCAGTTAACCTATTTGTGATAGAGCCTCATTTCATTTCAGCTGAGCTAGAACTAGGCCCTTCAAAGGCTGGACTTGATGACCTTGGAGGTCTCTTCCAACCTTAGTGACTCTATGATTTAAGATAGTAAGTACTGCTTTGCCCACCTTTTTTCTCAGCATTGATTGCAGTCTTCCCAGTTAAGTTCCCTACACTATAAACTGTCAGATGCACAACCAGAGTTTTGTCAACAATATGCTATCAGCCAGCCATAGTAGTGTTAGCAATCATTTACCTCTAAAAAGAACTTTCCTCAATGTACCTGCTTTTCATACTGCTATTTATGATATGAAACAGTATATATGTATTCATTTAATAAATATTATTTTTATAAATTTATTTAAAACACAATTTTGAACTAATTATTGTCTCAAGGTAAGGAGAAGTCAAGCATTCTCCCCTTTGTCTGAAACAGCACTTGAAACATGTGCATTGTTGCTCTAAGAACAGCACTACCTGAAAAAATAAAGGTTTGCTGAAGGTTTTGAGTTTTGTTTGGTGCCTTTTGGGGTTGGGTTCTTTTGTGCTTGGGAGTTTTTTTATGTTAATTAAATTTCTCAAGGTAAACCATTTTATATTCAGAAGTAGTTGTATGAATACAGATGTACACAGAAACCAAATTTTCCTCAGTTCACTGCAAACTTAATTCATACGATACCATTACACTAAACTTGTGAAGTGAAACAGCTGTTTCATCCTTTTCTTGTCTATCTTTCTCAGACATTGGAAAGAAGCACAGCCATGTACCTTCTCTTTCTCCTGGGAAAAATACTGAGCAGTGTAATGCTAAATGGCAGACCACAACATTCTTTCTCTTCTTAAGCCTTTCCTTGATAAACAATCCCAAAAGGAACCACAACTGTATCTGCAGTCAATTATAACACAGGATGACAGAGACATAATGCAAAGTTGCAGAGCTACAACAAGAATCCTAAAACATTTCTTAACAGATAGAAGCAAATGTGAAATACTGGACTAAAATTCAGAAAATCTGATAAGGATTGTCTGCCAGCCTGGTACATCCTTCTGTGTATCACACCTCATACCTCAGCTTTCCATTTATAAAACAGGATAGATTTCCCCCTCCCACTACTGGAATTGCTTTGTTACATTTATGAGACTTAGGGTCAAATGAACTTCCATTACAACAGATATAAACAAGCAAATAAATCAAGACATTAATCCAAATCAATTTAATACTCAAGGTCAACTCAGCAATTCTGTAACAGACACCAAATTTAGCTGGAGTTTGACTTGTGCATCTCATACTGTCTTCCACTGGTAAAAAATCACAACAGGTGTTCACATGGAACATGAGCCCAGAAAGGACTAAAAGACAAAAGCCACGAGATGTTATACACTTTAGAACCAAGTCAGAAGAATGAGGAAACTCAAACATTTTAGGGACCCATAGAGGAAATAGAATGAAGGGAGGCAAAGTTCAGAATTTTACTGAACATTTTTACTTGGCTTACAGCTTGCAACAGCAGCCTCATTAGAACTCCTGGCACCTCTGACTTCACTGACAGCAGCCAGCACAGTCCACCCTGAGGCGGACTGGTTAATCAACTATGGTGCAATAAACAAGACTCTCACTGTTTATCACTGTACAATAAGCACACTGGCACCTGGAGAAACACTTCCTCTTTCATATCTAACTGTACACACAAATACCATTTAAACAGGATTTCTACAGAGTCAGTTCTAAAGTAAGGTCACTTTGGGGCACTAAAATTACTTTAGAAACTTGTTTCCTGCTAGTGAACTCATCTTTTACTGCCACATCAGCTTTCTTTCACATCAGCTCACTTATAACTCTGGAATGTAAGCATGAACACACCTTGGAATCAGTGATTTTAGCCCATATTAAACGCAGCTAGATAAATAACCAGACGATAATGCTTAAAATAACTTGTCCGATAGTGAAAGGCTCCCCTCCAATTTACATAAGGAGACACCAAAACCACTTCACCCTCCTAAAGCAAAACAAGAAATTAATTTCCTAGTACTAAAGACTAACACGGCCTTGAGTGTTTACATTTTTCAGCACCAAAAATCCATTCAGTAGTGCTTTTGTTGTCACTAGAACAGCTGCCAATACCCTAGCAAAGTTTCAGTGGTAAGGACAGACTTTCTTAAAAGGGGATCCTGTATGAAGTTCTAGTAGAATTGCCACATCAAAGATCAGAAGTAGGTTTATAGGGAGATGGAATTTTATTAAGATTAGTAGATACAGACAAAAAACCCGTTTTCAAGCACATAAACCCTCTTCCAAATCATGTATGTTACAAGAAGTATAAATACACTTTGAATTTTAAAAAAGACAACATAATGATTCAAGAACAGTTTTCAATCAGGTACTGAAAGACAAAACCAGCACTTCCTGCATTTCAAAGACAGCAACCATGACTCTGTAGCCTACTAAAGAGGTTCCACTGCCCTCTTCCCAGTTGATTTGTTTAAGTCTCTTGGTTTTTTCATCACTTTACACAGAAACATAATATTGGGAACACATGTGGAGGGAAAAAATTCTATCGTGACCACTGAGTTTGATAAATAGATACATTAAGTAGCAGCATGACTGAACCCTAAAGCCATGCTATTATGGCATTAGGGAGAGAAGCACAATGAAAAGGGAAGATCAGGGGGCATCTCCTCTTTCTAACTGTAGGTGACTGTGGGATGTTTGCAAAGGTACTGTAGTTTCAACACTGATGTTCCAACTTTCAGTGCAAATACCCTAACTAGACAGTTGAAGTAGGTGGGACAGAAGACAGCTCACTCATATTAATCCCAGGCAGAGTAAAGTCATCCAAGGCACTCAAATCCAGAAAGAGATACTATTGAAAGCTGCAGAAGATAATGAAAGTCAAGACAGAATGTCTGTCTCTCTATAAATTGGTGACTGCTGGCAATTCCTGAGTTATTTCTAGACACTAAATACTCTGATATACAACATACACAGTTTCAACTCTTTTTTAAACATGTTACTCCTGGAGTCATAAAACTTCTACATTAATACCACCACATCTCACCCCTTCGTCTCCAAGAAACTGAATATAGCTGCAATCTCACTAATGTGAACTCCTGAAGCTGTCTTGAATTACAATAAATTCTACTCTTCAAGGTAATATTAGCTAAGATAGAAAGTTTATGCCTACCGAATGATCAGTTACTCTGTGACAGTTCCTTAGCTATATATGCCACTGTCTTGTGAAAACCAGCATACAGAACACAGCTTGAAGTAATGCAATCTTGCGAGACCACAGTGCAACTTCATTCACTTCATAACTTTGCAACAAGTCTTTTACATAATGCACTAATTCACGTAACTCACTTCACAAAACTGAAGTTCTCAGACATAGAACCAGAGTTTAAGAGACCCCAGTTCTGTTCCACTCCTTATTTGCCATCCTGGACCTAAGTTTTCTGTAAGTACATGGAATGCTAGAGACAACAAATTAACACACTCATTGTTACTACGACAAAATCATCTTGCAATGCCTGTCTTAACGAGAACCAGCTATTTACAAACAATGAAACTACAAGACAGCCTAAAGAAGTCTCTGCAGTGCACATGTGTAATTCCATAGAGCTATAAAGCAGCAAGCTATGCCATTTTTCATTAGAGATGCAACTCCGGCATTTACACTGTGAATTCATGACCAAATAGCAGCACCCTACCATTCTACTGACCAGCCAAGTCTTGAATATTATTAGAGACAGCACTGAAGCCAAATATTAGCACTTAATTTTTCTGTGAGCTGTTAGAGATTCTCAAGTATTTAAAAGCGTGCTAAGGAATTTTCACTCTATGTATTATTAAATTTGCCCGTCGGCGTAAACAGTAGGTAACCCCAAGCAATACCGTCCCGCCACGAGTTCTGACAGGCCATGTACCCTCGCCCCTTCCCATAGGGTGCGAAGCCCCTCAGTTCCCAAACGCTGCCTATCTACTGGTCCGCCACATCACGTTCTCCGCAACCCATGAGATGTCCCCCACTTCGCCCCGGAAGAGGCGCCGACCGGTCGGGCAGAGGCCGCGGGCCTGGCGCTCCCGGGCCGGCCAAGCAGCCCCGCCGCTGGGCGAAGGCCGCGGGGCCGGAGCGCCCCGAGCTCGGGGCAGAGCGGGGCGGCGGCGCTGCCGCGGGAGAACCGCGCGGGCAGCTCTGCCCCGGGAGGGAAGGCGCCGAGACCGGGCCCCTGCCCCAGCAAGGCGGAACCGGCACCCGGCGGCGTAGGAACCGACCCTTCCTGCTCACCTGCCCCGGGGGAGAGGCCTCGCCTGGGGTCGCGGGGCTCCAGGGGCCGAGGCGGCCGCTCCCGCAGCCTGCGGCCGCCCCTCATCCAGAGCCGGGCCCGCGCCGCTCCGCCACCGCCTCGCGCGCCGCCATCTCGGCCCCGTCACCCGGGAGACACGCCCGCCCCTTCCGGCCGCCCCTCATCCAGCGCTCCGCCCCGGCCACCCCTCATCCAGCGCTCCGCTCCGACCGCCCCGCTCGGGCCGTGGGCGCCCGGCGCCGTCCGAGCGCTTGGGGCTGGGGCTGGGGCACAGCCGTGCTAGGCTGCCCGCGGCCCGCCCCGCCCGCCAGCGGTCCGCGACCTCCCCCGCCCGCCTTCCTCCCGCCCCCGCAGTGGCTGGGGGGTCTGAGCCGGCTCTTTGGCCTTCCGGGGATCTGCGGGAAAAAGGAGTTGGACTGCAACCCTGTCGAGTTGCTGCACACGTGGCAGTAAGGTGTTCCTCTGTGGTCGATAGGATGCTGAGCTGTAAATTTGGATGTTGCTGAAAAGCACACATTGCTTAAAGTCGCTTCTTGCAGGTGCTACCCCAGTGTCCCAGTTTGTTCACCACCTGCTTGTCCATTTTAATGGCTGGTTAAGTTATGTTAAGGTTAATGTTAAGGCATTCCAGGGCTCTGTCTAAACCTCCAGTTGTGTTACACTTGGTAGGTGAAGTAGAGGGGATTTTTGTCTCTTTCTCCCATGGAAATCTAGTCAGTTCTAAAACAGCAATAATACAGCACTCCTTTCAACTCAACTCCAAGCTGTAGCACTCAGTTCTTTGTGTGGTCTTTAAATATCTTCCAATAAAGACTTCCTGCTATGGGATTTACTCGGCTGCTGTGTTCCTTATGTGTGTTGGGCAGTGAGGAGATGGATGAAGGATGATGGCTGTTAGGAGGCCCTGGTATCAGAGTTCCTTCATTTCCCTTTTCCCATGCCCCAACAGACACCGTGACTGCATTTCCACAACTCTTCATCAGGAAACAGGCCCCAAAGGGACAAGGAGCCAAACATGATATATCTGACCATGGGGCAAGGACCCTGCCAGCGAGGACACGAGCAGGGTGATCTGGGGACAGCTCAGAGTCCAGACTACCAGGCAGGTTTCTGGTGATGAGGCAGATCTAAGGACAAACCAATGAGTCTGCACTGGTCCAAGATCAGTAGAGAACATTGCAAGTCAGGACAGGATTGTGGCTGTTATGTTTGCCCAATTATCCAATCACAAAAAAACCCAAACAAAATTAAATGTAGCAGCAATTTTAATTAAGTATAAAATATATAAAATTGAATACACTCACAATATTGACAATATAATTTGGTTGAAATGAGGAATAATTTGGTTCTGATAATAATGCATAAGCAAACAAAACAAAACAAAAAACCCACGCATACGTGCGGGGTACAGAGCGCAGGGCTTTTGGACCCCCGCTATCTCACGTACAAGGTTATCAAGCTACAATTCCCCTTTTTATGCTGTATGTCATCACCATCTTGTCCCATTTTCAATTTGTCACACTTGTATCTCCACCCTCATCATCACCCTCATCACGCATGCTCCACCATCCTTTTAGGTGGTCGCACCACTCTTTGGTGGTCGTCTGAAGAAGGCCTCTCCTGTTCCTCAGGTGTCCTTTATTTCACCTTTTGGATTACACAGGCACACCAACCTGGCCTGTGTGTGGCTGTTACATTAATGAAAATATGGTGGAAATTGGCTGACCTCTAATGGAAAATAAATCTTATCTAAAAACATAGTTATGCAGTTTCAAAATTAGTAGTAATATAAAAATATCTTAATTTTTAAAAGCAATGTTCACCGGGGTATATTCTTCATTGTTCAAAAATGTCATAAGCCCCCAGCTGTGATGTTTTAAACTTGGATTCCTTTGGCTCTGTTAATTTTTCTAAAGAGTTCTCCTATAGTCTTGGGTATTTCATTGCCATATTGAATGCAGTACTGCTACAGTAAACTAATCAAGTTTGTTGGAGAACTATATATTTTTAATATCTTTTACAGATATTAAGACTTAAACATGTTAAACCACATTACCTGACAATTTGCAAGAGTGCTAATGTCACTTCTTTTACATCTATGGCAATTTCTCTCCCTTCAAAGTTTGATAGTTCCATTATCCTGATATATTCATGTCTACTTAATAAACTCATTCTATCTAAAAGTGATACAATCCTTTTTTCCATATGAATTCTCCTTCCTAAGGGATACTCTCTTCATTTTTTTTGTTTGTTCTCTCAAGTGGTTTATTAAAGCTACAAATAGCTTTTTAACTAAGAGTACCTTTCCTCAATCACACTCCTGATGCATTTTGTAGTAATTCAAGTTTTACATTCACGGAATAAATTTTACCTTCAACAAGTGTTTGATTCTGGTAAAAGTAGAATTTTCATAGTTCTGGCCACAGAAAAAAATGCAGATTTTTACTGTAAAATTCAGAAGTAATTTTATACACTGCTGCTACAAATTCAATCATTAAAATGTCTTGAGACTCCAGATGAGAAGAGGCAGTTCCATTGTTTGATACATTTTCCATTCCTTTGTAGTATTCCTGAGCACATATTTGGTGTAATATCTAAGTATTGTCCAAATAATTTGCCTAAGTTTAGACAAAAGTGTATCCTAGCCTGGGTGAAAATATGACCAAAGTAGCCAAGTAGTCAGTCACAAAAGCCCCTTTTCTTCTCTAAAGGTGTTTCTGGCTGAAACTGTACTCCTCTGCCTCTGCTGTCATATCTTAAATTCCTTCCCTTATTACCACTCAAGCTTGATATACCCTGTAGAGGAAAATTCCAGACCAGTGATCTTCTGGTAAGAGACCTTTATAAGAAAATTCAACAAACTGACTTTCAGCGAGCATATAATGTATAAAAATAATATTTGTTACTTTGAAATGGAGCACATTCCAAGCAGCTTTTTTGGAAGCAGTGGCCAAAAGAGGCCAAAGAGCAGCAGTGACTGTCTAGGTCTCCCCGAGCTCAGGCAACGGTGTAGGTCTGGTCTTCTGCTGGACTGAGCAGTTTTGTTGCACCACTAGAATGTCTCAGGGATTCTCTCTCCTTTGAGGCACTGACCTTCCCACTGGAGCCTGGCCAGCTGACAGGATGTTTTACAAGGCAGAATCCCCAGTCAGCCTAGAGGAATACCCACCCCATGTTGAAACAGGCAGGCTGGTTTTTTTCAGTGTTGTAAGAACTTAGAGGTGATAAGGAATGTGTGATTTTTAGCCTAGTGCTGAGTAATTTCCTGAAGAAATTATCCTGGGTTCTCCTGTCCTTCTGCTGAGATGTTTCTGTATTTAATATGATGAGTTAATATGCAGAATAGATGGTAGGAGTGGTACCAAAATCCCGTTTTCTTTGTCCCTGCACTATTACTCATATTTCTCAACTCAAAATTCAGTAGAGGATAATGGGACCTCTTTTTTTATGCACCCAATTTATCACTTCATCACTAACAGAAAATCTTCCTTCCATCCTGTCATAGGTAGCCATTAAGTAATCTTGACTTACACACACAGCCTGCCTCTTGTTCTTATAAGGAAAAAAAAATGCATTAAGTTGAAGTTTTCAGAAACTGGATCCTAGGCACCATGTTAGCATTTGAATTCAAATCCTCTGAATACTTGAGTATCTAGCATGTTGCTTTATAAAAATATTTATTTACATGGGGGTGTGTGTGTGCACGCATGCCTGCAATTGTATTAGTTGCAAGAAAACAGGAGAGAGAGGGCATAGCATGCAAACAGAACATCATGAAATTTTATTGGAAAAAGCATTTAGGAAAGCAAATTATTTTCTTTCAAGGGTTGATTTTGGTTGTTGCTTGGTTGGTTGGTTGGTTACTTGGTTGGTATTTGAGGGGAGAGAATAATGAAGCTGTTCTTTGTTTCTTCATATTTCAGCATTTGTTAGAGGAATTTCTACAAATTAGGAAATGCAGGTTCCTTTAATTCATGTCCTTTGCCAGATCAAATGGTCTAATTTCAAGCAGGAATACTCTGAAGTTAGGAAAAGAACTTGATAGAAAAATATTAATAATGAGTCCTTGCTTTTCCCATTTTAAAACAAATCAGTTCAGCAAAAAAGACCTATGGTGTAGCCCAAAAACTTCAACTTGCATTCTTGTTTGAACAGCAGTGTGCCAAGACCAAATGGCCATTGGAAATGTTGAGTTCCCAAAATTAGTCAAAAAAAATGACAGCTTCAGACAAACCTTACTGTCTCAGTAAAATTTGGACTGGGAAACTAGATCCCAGTTTTGATGAGGGAAAAACCCAACAGCTCATTTTGAATATAACTGTGTAACCTCATGTACCTACAATCTTAAGGAGAGAGCAACCAAAGAAGAGCTATGAGGAAGTAAAATAAATACCTTTTTTCATTCATTATACAACTTCCTCATATGAGGGAAAGAGCAGGGGCAGACACTGATCACTTCTCTATGGTGACCAGTGACAGGACCTGGGGGAATGGCCTGAAGCTGTGTCAGGTGAGGTTTAGGCCGGACATCAGGGAAAGGTTCTTCACCCAGGGAGTGGCTGGGCACTGGAACAGGATCCCCAGGGAAGTGGTCACAGCACCACTGACGGAGTTCATTTGTCCCACAGTCTCAGACACGTGGTGTGATTCTTGGCAATGGTCCTGTGTAGGGCTAGGATTTTGACTTGATGATCCGTGTGGATCTCTTCCAACTCAGCTTAACTTGTGATTATCAAGTTTTCCTGTTCACTTCATGATACTGAGGAAGCATTTTAATTTATATTTATCATTACAGCAGTCAGTAGGCTGAAACCAGGCTTAGATCACACTCTTTTTGATCTTCATTCAATAAAGGAAGAACAGTCCTCTTCTGACTTTTGACTATTTCATTAAACTCCTCCTGCAAAATATGCATCAACAGATATTTTGAAATGTAAGCTGAACAACTCAAATATTAGCAAATTGATCCAGGCTTTTGGCAGAAACTTAGCTCAGAATGAGATGTGCATGAAAATGTTAACAGATTAGCTAGAGACAGCATTTTTCAATCCAGTTTACAAAAAAAAAAGATTTTTTAATGCTTAACTTTTACTGCCTCTTCCATTGTAGCTTCCAAGGACAATGCCTTCCACCCAGCTACGCCTTGTTTGGGGGCTAACAACTTATGCTTATGTTCAACTAAAGCAGCATTTCTCTTTGTGGAAAACGTTTCTTCTTTCCTTTTTCTTCTGGAAGAAACTGAACAACTTCTGCCAGTTACAGTACTCACCTATTTATGCTCCCTGGATTTCAAGAAAGTTTGATTAACTCAGGAAAGCATTGAAAAATGGAGGCTCCACCATACTTCTTTGTCACCATGATATTTTCTAAAAAATCCCTTCACCAGGATTTCTTTTCCTGGGAAGTTAAGAAGCCTCAGAGAAAAATCTAAATAATAATTATCTGATTCTCTTCTCCTGTGTTTGCTGCTTTGGAATGTGGTCTGGAGATTGTTTACCAACAGGTGCATGTTTGATTGGTTCCATGTGAACTGTGTTGACTTAATGACCAATCACCATCCAGCTGTGTCATGGCTCTGAGGAGTCACGAGTTTTTATTATTCATTCTTGTTAAGCCTTCTGTCTGTATCATTATCTCTATTTCTTTAGTGTCGTTTTAGTATAGTATTCTTCTAATATAATATAATATGATATAATAAATCAGCCTTCTGAGAACACAGAGTCAGATTCTCATCTCTTCCCTCATGTGGGGACCCTCACAAAGACCACACTTCTTCACTGTTTGTTCTAGTGATTAACCAGTTGTTCTTTTAAATCTGGATTTTGACTTCTATTTCCATGCACTCTTTAATCCTTTCTCAGTTAAAGTTTCTTTTGTTTCCTTCTTTCTCCCTGAGAAGATTATGATACATCACAACCAAATTTTGTGTCAGATTTCTTTTCAATAGGATAACACTGGGACATTTTTCAAGCTTAGCCAGCAAAGCTACCCCTTGATAATTCCATTTTCTCTTTCAGTGCTCCATTTTTTCCTACTTCCTTTCAAAATTGCAAGCTGAGCATCAACCTCACCAATGCAGCATACAAAGCTAGGATCAGTGTTGTGCTCATCTCTGCTCATATGTATTCAAAAAACCCTTGGAAGCAGATACAGAGTTTTTCCCTGCTATTTCCAGTGTCATTGCACTCCAGGGAGTTGTGTTGCTTTTGCCCTGAGCACTAGATGCAAAAGCCCAACGCTGTGCTGACTTTGTACGCAGGCAGTGGATGAGAGCCAGCAAGCAGAAGAGGCCAGCTTGCTCTGTGTTCACCCTCAGGCTGCCAAACACAGATTTGATCAACATCAACTTTATATCTTACCTCAGGATCACTGACTGAAAGAATGGATACCTCTTCCTAGTGACTCAAACAAACAGAAATTAGCGGAGTTCTTAGAGGGACTTTTTTATGATCTGTTACTAAATCACTAGTCAAAAGCTAAACATAAAAAAACATTTTTAAGAATAATACTGTTCAAATGGAAAGCATCACGGTAAATATGAAATATAAAGTGAGATAAGGATTTTTGTTATTCCAAGCAGAATACCAATTAACCTATTTATTACACCAAAGTGGTGAAATATAAATTATTTATGAGGAAAGGAATTTGTTTTTCCTCATTTTGAGCCCCAGTCATTACACATTTGGCTCTGGAGCCACAGCTGTTTCTTTTTTGGAAAATGAATAGCTGAGAAAAACAGGCCAAGTAGAACACAACTCTGATTTCAATTGCAAATACTTAGAAATTTAAATAAACCCAAAAAGACCCAGCAGGTAGAAACACTCGATATTTTTCATTGCTCTGGTGAAAACTCAATGACTAAGTTAAAACCAAACTCTCAAGGTGCCATAATTGCTACAATTAAACATATTCCATGAGATAATGGCATAGATGAGACAGTGCAGCGTTGTCATCTGAAAGGACCCTCCAGAGAGAAATGAGAAACAGCAAATATTTTGTAATAGCACTGGTGGCATCTTACTGGATTTAAACAGACTTTAGATGTACTTGTTCTCCAAGTGATAAAGGGCCATACTGAAATATTATGGCAGTAAACAAGAATGAAGAAGGAATGAGGAAAAAGAAGATAAATAGTACCACCTCCCCCCCAAAAAAAATTGGAAAAACCTATGATAGCAAAATCATTCTATCTAAGATGTTTGACATCCCAGCAGAAATTATTGGTGATGTCATTGGTTTGTAGCATTTTTTGACTGACTATGTCAATATAGAGAAGTTTTCATGGGAGAATAATTATCAAACAAATTAGAATCAAACAAATTTCACCTCATTGTGCATTTCAGACCCCTCAGGACCTGCCTGAGGGATAGGCTAAGCTGTCTTTTTTCTATTGGCCTTTTATTGACAGCAGCAGGACTACTCAATTTGCTGTCACATAAAATTTGGATTAGTGCACATCCAGAGCTTTACCAATTTATTCTATCTGTTATCAAACCCATTATTTCCATGTCTGTTTGTAAGCTGTTTTATTTTTTGCAGACTTGTCTACAAAAAGATTAAGCTGAACCAGCTACTGGAATGTATATGCACTGGGCCAGCCAAAAGAAATTTATTCCCACAGTTGAGGTAATTCCGATTCTGAATTCTCACTTCATGGCTGTTTAGTTCTGGGTTTGTAAGTGCATTTCATGACATTGAAAATGTGGAAATTTTGGAGAAAAATTAGCTAATGCATCTCTCTGCCTGTATATGCTAGAGCTATAGATCCTTTAAAAACACAAATTATTGTATTTTTCAGTGTGGGAAACAAAACCTCAACAGGACAATGCTCTGACTGAATCCTAAATGTTACTGTTTTCAATACTCAAACAAGTAGAAACTGAGACTGTGCAGGAAACAGTTTGCAAAACAAGCCAGCCTATGCATCTGAGAATAAACCTGCAGTTAAAACAAAAATAAGAGGCCACAAAGAAACCATCTCTCGCTGCTGATATCACCACAAATCGAACTTCATTCTTAGAAGATCCATCAAGATACTGCAGACCAGGACACTCCAGTCTAATTTGGATCTGCACATGTTGTCCAACATGCTCTTTGCCTGGCTACTTAATGGAGGCTGCACTGGTGTGATTAATAGAACACGTGGGGAACAAGTGGCTTTGTGCTGCTCACATCAAAGAGCAGCCAGTGGTACCCTGAGACAGGAGCCACTGGTGTATCTGTGGAATGCAGGCACTCTACTCTTCCTTCTTGGTCTCTGAACATGCTTGCATTTTAAACCTGTCTGGGCAGAACTTTACAGCTTATTTTTGGCAGCATGTGAAAGAGCTTGTTGTCAAGCCTTTAGCTTCAGATTGGTCAGCACAATTTTCTGAAAACTTTTACAGTGTTCAGTCTTTATTCTGTGCGAAGTATGAACTGACTGCAGAGGACTACGTTGCACTTAGAGCAAATGCACTTCAGCTGTCATGTTCCACGTGGAACTTCAGATGTTTACAGATGAGACAAGTCTTCCACAGTTCAGTGTACAAATACCATAAATTTGGTCCCCTCTCACCACAGTGAAGGAAATCAATTGGTAGCTCTGGAGCAAGTTGAGTGCCCATGACGTGCTGCAGCCATTCATTAAGCAAAGACTTTTAAAGTCATGTGCAAAATATTGAAGAACATTAGCAAAAACCTGTAAGAACAAAAGGGTATGACTACTGATGCTAATGTACAGCTTTGACATATGTAAAACAGGCTCAGATTATATTCTGCTAGATTGTGTGAAGAAACAATGTACTCCACCAAGTACTAGCATTGGGTAAATTAAGTCTGGAATAAAGAACTCAAAAAATTTTACATCTATGTGATTCAAATATGCAATTCAAATACAGCAAATAAAGTTACAAACATTGAATTAACACATACTGTGCTGGTTTGGCTGGGATAGAGTTAATATTCTTCATAGTAGCTATTACAGGGCTGCTCCAAACAGTGCTAAGATAGGACTGTTTTCATTATTGCTGAGCGGTGCTTACACACCATCAAGGTCTTTTCTCCTTCTCATCCCACCCCACCACTGCAGGGACTGGGGTGCATAAGGACTGGAGAGAGGACCCATCCAAGACCCCATAAAGCTGTCTTTATGGGGGTCAGCACATAAAGCTGGAGGGAGAAAGAAAGGGGGGATATTTGGAGTGGTCACATTTGTCTTCCATACTAACTTAAGTGGGATGGAGCCCTGCTTTCTTAAAGGTATCTGCATATCTGCCAGCCAATGGGAAGTGGTGAATGAAGTCCTTGTGTGCATGGCTTTTACCTTACCTATTGAACCGTCTTTCAACCCATGAGTTTTCCAACTTTAATGCTTTCAATACTCTTCCTCATCCCACTGGGTGTTGGGGGGAGTGAGTGAGCAGCTGTGTGGGCCTGAGTTGCCAGCAGGGGTAAATCCATGACACATACTGAATGCAAAAACACATTTTAAAAAACAAGATGGATCTTTAAGTGAAAGAATTGTCTTCTTTCTGATCATTATTTAACAGCATAGAGGCAATGACATACAGCAAATATGCTCTAACTGACATGCAGGTAGATTTAAAACAGCACAGGAAGAATATTTGCAGCAGACCCACGATCTTGGCTCCACTTTTGTTTCAGTCTTAGCAGGAGCTTGGTCAGAGACAAAAGATGTTGGAGACACAAGATGTTCGTGACCAGTTACATCTTGTCCCCTTGATGGTGGTATTGCCTTGTGCATACCAACTCCCGTCTGCTGCCAAACTTCACCTTTGGCTGTTGCCAGATTTCTGCCAGACTTGTCTCCCCGTGTGAGCCGGCACTGGAGCCCTCTCGGGCTGGCACCGCCGCTGTCGCTCTGCCCAGCCCCGCGCAGGCGGCGCCGCGGGCGGGCAGCGAGGGGAGCGCTCGCTGTGTCCGTGCCGCAGCCCCGCAGCTCTCCCCAGGCCAAGGGCTGCAGAGGGAATGGGAGCGGCCAGCACCCTCCCGTGCCAAGGGCGCGGGTGCCCCCGAGCGGCTCCTCCGCCGGGAGCTCGCAGCAATGATGCAGCAGCACAACCCGCTGGCACAGGAACGGCTGTTTAAGTGACAGTTTTTACAGTATTCTTCTAATTAGGAGTATGAATATTATTTTGAGCCAGTAATTTTTTACAGTAGCCACCGAGTCACAACAGTATCCTATTGCTCATTCAGTTTTTGCTGACACTTCGCTTCTACTCCACTTTATAGATGATTCTAAAAGATGGGAAAATTTAAACATTCTCACTTCAAAGCCTCTTTCTTGATCCTCTCTATTAATCAAATTTATTTTTGCAGTTATGTATAGACCTGGCTGATGTCACAGTTCCAGATACAAGAATTAAAAATGCATCATGTGACAGTGGCGGATTGCTGAACCCTATTTCAATTCCAAAAGGCCCCAGAGATCCACATTAAAAAAAAAACAACAAACATTAATATGGGCAAAGATAGAAAAGAGTAGTTGTTCAGAATTAGAATAGCGACTCAAAATAAACGTGAAAAGAATTGCTGATGAAAGATATAACTGCCTTTTTCTTAAACAATTCAACCTCTCAAGAATTGGTGAGTAAATACTTGCATCCCATGTCAGAGACTTCAAACAACTCATTCTCTAGAAAAAATGCACAAAAGGAATTTCACCAATAGTTTTATGTAGTCTTAAATTTGTCCTGCTTACTCTGGGAAAATCAGGAAAGCTATGCTCAGCAGTATGTCATATCCCATTTTCCACACTTTTTTTTAGACCTTTCTGCATTTCTGGTCAACATACTTGTTAACTGTGCTTCTCTTCTGAAAATCTTTACAAGGTTCCACAATTGTATAAAGTTATGGATTATTAAAAACAGAAACAGGTGACACCACTTTACAGTCCACCGAGAGAGAGAACCACCTTAGAACCATGAGTCCACAAAATTTTTTATTAAAATAACACCAACTTTAAGAAATCGATGCAGTGCAAAGAAAAATTAATGATTTTTCATCCTTATGAAGTATGTAAACTGCATTCCAATCCTGACATGACTGATGTAATACAGGAAACTGTATCCCAGATGAATGTCAAAGTTAAAGACTGGCATGCTGAGCAAGGAAGGTTCTTATTCTTTGCAAGAGTTCCTTCTTTACACTGTCTGGTACCAAAGCTGAAACACAAATAAGAAAGCAAGAAGTAAAAAAGGACAAAATAAAAAGCATGCTAAAACCATACTTTTACAATAGCCATTTCTATTCTTTCATTGTTCTTGCAATTCTTTTAGTACCTAAAGTAACTGAAACGACTTGATTTTCATATAGCACATCTATATTTTTCCCATTTAAAATAGGCAAAAATTAGGATCTATTGAGAACAACGTTACTGGTCAAGTTTTTTTTTTTTTTTAGCTATTCATAGTCCAGAAAACTGGAAAGTTTGAGGAAAAGGATTATTTAACAGGAAACAGGATATAATCACTAGAACAAGTGTGATTATCGTACCTTTTTTCTTCACAAATTTAAGACCAAAAAAAAAAAATCTCAAATCTGGTGGTCTCTAGTAAGGGTCTCAAGCAAGTTATTTTGAAGGCCTATTTTTATTTAGAACTTAATGAAGTTTCCATCACTAACATCAAACCCTGCTAGAGAGCCTGAGAGGAACAATATAAAGAGGACTGCAGCTTCCTTAAGTGATTTTTTTTTTTGTATTTGTATGCTATGTCCTTTACTCTTCTTATTCCCATTCCACTAGAACTGTTAGTTCTGATTTTCCATCTTAAAATATTTGGAATTTTAAAACATCTGTGTTACATACACAACAATACCAGTAAGTCAATTATAAAAATTAATATAAACATGACTAAATAATCTGCAAAAGTAATCTGAAGGCTCCTACACAATACAAATTCACATGTTTCATTGGCTGTTAATATTAAGCTATTAACATTTTATTTGTAGTTAATATCAAGCTATTAACATTTTTCCTTGAATCCAATACAGACAAGTTCATGATGCTGCTTTCAAAACACAAAAATAGAGGTAGGTATGTTTATTGATGTACTACTCCACCCACATTTGCATTTTCTTACCTCTGCCTTTGGGAGTGATTTCTGCCACCAAATCATCAACAGTAACATGCTCTAATCCTTTTTCTTTAATGACATCTGGGGAAGACCAAGAACAATACCTTAAATCTTTTAATCCATTCATAAAATGACAAAACCTGTGCTGGTGATTAAGAGACAAAACCTGCCTACATGGCCATGGGAGAATACGAAGTAGCATGGGACATAAATACAGGTTATTAGCTCAGTACCTACTGCACTGTACAGGGGATTTTAGTCTCTCACTCATGCCATAGATTAAAGGATGGGAACCTGCCACTGCTGATGCATCTTGATCCGCTCATATTTTAAAAACAAACATGAAATTGTTTTATCTCATCTGAGCATTACCAGATGTGCCTGTTACTAGTGTTGGAGCAGTTCACAAGTTGGCTCACTTATCTCTTAAAACACATTATTTACACAGTAGTAAGAAAGGTGCAACTGGAAAAACACTTTGGAACATACAGTAAGGAAGAGCACAGACAATAAATCCTTACTATTCTTCCAACTGGTTTAAACAAGATTTCTGTACATATTTCAGCCAAGTCAAAAAGTATGTCAGAGAAAAGGAATAAATCTATAGCAAAATAAAGGCTGTTATTAATACACATCAGTATGTTTCATCAGTTTGAAACAACTGTACTTATGGTGCCTTGCACACTACTGAAAAATGCAGAAATGAAAGCAGAGAAGTAATCTCAATTCAGTAGCATGTTTAAACATAAAGTTGCCAGGGATACATTCTTCTTGCCCAGATCTTGTTTAAACTGTCAGTAAAGCCTTCATCTGAGACTTTTATTTGGCCAGAATCTCAGCTGACTACAAAGGAAATTAATTAATTGACCACAGTTACCTTTGCAATGTGCCTTCAACTGATCCTTCCAGCCACATTCAATTAATTTGGCTCTCAGCAACTCTTTAAGGCTGTTAAAACAATGTAGAACTTGTTAGAACAGCAAACAGTCCCAACAGCTTAAATATGCTCCAGTGTTAAAGTCAGGCCTACAATTACTACCCAAGAGCTCCCAGAGCAGCAGCAAAAATGGCTGAACAGCAGGTGAATCCAAACCCAAATGAGTTCCAATTTCAGGTTACCATGTTGGACTATAAGGATTTGGTGCCTCTGGAGCTAACTCACAGAACTGCTTCAGGCAACGTTGATGCTGCAGCCATGGACAAAAAGGCAGAACCCCTTAATTACTCAATCTGACTGAGTCTACTCTGGTAGCAGATGCATGCAGACTTTTAAAGTTGGAGTATTCACCTGATACCAGGTCTTAAAAAAAAGTAAAACCTTCTCCCTCACCTTTCAGGAAGAATTCTGCACTACACAACTGCAGGTTCATCTCCCCAGTTACACATTATATCGTTCTGAGTGAAAATGAAGGATCCTATATCTTAAGCTTCCTCAGCATGGTTAGTTATGTGAGCTTAAGCAACAAGGATTCAGGCATTACTGGAAAAGACACAACAATCTGCCACAATGAAGCATCTACTGCATATATCAAAATAGAATATTGTAAGTTAGCTAAAAAAGTGAAAATTAGTACTAAACAAACAGAAGAAAGGAAAATGAAAGTAAGATATGATAAATAACTTTAATATCTTTTACCCTTTTCTCCATTAGCTAGGAAGCCTGCTTATCCTGTACTATCCTAAGTAACTCTAGCAAAACCCTGTTTTCATAAATGAAAGGATTGTAGCAAGAGGCTGAACAGTGTAGGTCTAGTCCCTTTTACTCAGTGAATTGTGTAGAGAGCAGATGAACTGATGACAAAAAGCAGAGTAAGAATACAGGTGAAATTGGCTGCCTCTGAATATTTCTTAGTTCAAGAAATCTAAGTGCTCTGCCTGTGATCACAGTACAGCTCTGATAAGGCCTGTTTATAAGACAGCTTTTGACATCCTGATAACACCCTTCCTATTCTTAAATTAGCATAAGATAGATCTCAATACCATTTCAATAAATTGCTTGCTTTTCTCAAGCTCTATGCAATCTTCCAGGGGATGGTCACAACCAGGAAAGATACAAAGCAGAGACAGCAAGTCAGGCTACAAAACGTTACACCAGGCACAAGGCTATGCCATGACCCAAGAAAAAATTTCTTCTCATAGAGGTCTTTAAAACTGAAGGAAATAGAGCTTTTGGTGCATGGTGTTGCAAGCGCAGTGAAACGATGAGGAGGGAAATGTCATAAGCACTCTAGTGATATGTAAATACAACATCAATAAAACAGACTGAAGAGACAACAACAGGCCAAAAAATTGTGCAATTTACTTGTTTGCCCTGATTGGGATCTCTGCAATGACTTGCACAAGCACTCCTTTATGTATTCTACAATATATTGCTTTATCTAACAAGAGAAGAGGTAGAACCACAAGAAAAACTTGAAAGCAAAAAGGAAACTTTTATTTCCTTCTCCTTATCAGGAAATAACAAGATTTAGCTGCAGCAAATTGAATGGAAGGATGATTCTTACACGAATCTAGGGCATTCCAACATTAAATACCTGTGTAAGAGAAAGCTTTAGAGTTCATAAACTGATTACCCATCTTTTATTTCCCCACTATTTCTTTTCTATTGGAAAACAAAAATAAAACTGTTCCAAAGGCGTTTTTAAAAATAGCTTATGCAACACTCAAGACTTTCTACGTGCAGCATTTAAAGAATTTAGAACTGAGTTTACTTTATGGAGCTTATTGTACTTCTAGGTGTAGTGCAGTCTTAATGTATTTAAAGCCTCTCACCGGCATGGAGTAGGAATTCAACTTACCGCTCCCGCTCTCCTGTTTCTATTAGCTTTTGGTTAATGGTTGCTCTCATCTGCGCATCTTTATTCATTTTGGAAACCTAGGTTTTCCACAAACCTACACAGAGCAAAGCAGAGTTTCGACAAATGCCGGTGTCATTCACTCAACAAAAAAAAGTGACCAAAACAGAATAACACGCAGTGTTCCGCCCACTGAGGCATCCCCGCGGTTAATGACCGGAGCACCAGTGTGTGGCCAGCTCAGGGGCGAGCTCGGCACGGCACCCACCCGGCTCCCCGAGCGCCGAGCACCGGCACTTCACCGGGCCGCCTGCGCGGGCACGGCCCCCCCTCTCCGGGCGCGGCCTCTCCGCAGCCCGGCCCTCCCGCCCGGCGCCCGCGGCGCTCGGCCCGCCCAGCGGCGCCCCGGAGCGAGGGAGCGGCGCGGGGAAGGCCGGCGCGGTTCGCTCCCGGCTCGCCCCCGGCCGGCTCCCGGCTCACCGCCCGCCGCAGCCCCGCCGGTCCGTGCGGCAGAGGCGGAGCCGCCCGCAGGGCGCGCCACGCGCCGCAGCCCCTCCGCTCCTGGGCGCGGGTGCCGCCGGGAAACGTAGTCCGGGCTCTGCGACTACAGCTCCCAGCGCGCCCCGGGCGCGGGGCTGCCTCCCGGCCCGGACTACGGCTCCCAGCATGCACTTCGGCGGCCGGGCGCCCGCTCATCCTCTTCCCGTGGTGCTCCGCGGCCGCTGCCGCGCGTTCCCCGAGGGCCCGCGGAGTTGCCGGCGCTTCCCGAAGTTTTCCCTGAGCCGCGGGATGGCGGGCGCCACCCACTGCTCCCTGCAGGCCAAGCGCCTGCTGCTGGACCCCAAGTTCGAGGGATACAAGCTGTCGCTGGAGCCGCTGGCCTGCTACCAGCTGGGGCTGGACGCGGGTGAGGAGCGGGCGCGGCGCGGGGCTGATCCCGCCGGGCATCCCTTGGGCAGCGCGCGGGGACGGATCCCGCCGCGTTTCCCTTCGTCCCCTCGCGGTGCTCCGCGGCCCTCGCTGCAGGGTGCCCCGAGCTGGGGACAGCCCGGCCCGCAGCGCCGGCAGTCCCGCGCCTCTGGAACGGCGCGCGGTTCAGGGATCGAGCGCTTCGTCCCGGCTTTTCCCGTTATAATTGCCGCAGTCGGCCAGGGGCGTTGGCGGCCTCCCCGCCAGGTGGCTTCGTGGTGGCCCGAGGTGTCTGACTTGTCAGACCTCTGCCTTAGCCTGCTCCTGCTGCGCTTAGGTCCTAAATGAGTAAGGAAACCCGTGTCCGAAATCTGCTCTTGCTTGTGCAGGCAAGGTGAGGCCAGGTGACCAGCTGAGGTGCTTCACAGCGGAGTGTGAACGGAGCACATGCGGTTTAGAGAAATGCGTATGAAATTAACGTCTTGTACAAACTTCAGCAAATTAGCTGTTCTTCTTTCTTAGTCTGCCCAGAGTTCAGAGGTGAATCTTCATGTCATGGATTCCATGCCCTGCTTTCTCTGCCAAGCATCCTTAGTGTTTGAGATGCTGGTCCGTTAACACGCTAATTCACTGAGGAGTACATTAGCACAAAGTCCTGTTGGATATGCGCCTACAATCTTAGCCATGCCCTGAAATATCTCAGCACTCTACGTTTACTGATTAGAGAAAATCAGGTCTTTTTGTAAGGTGGGTGAGTTAGTTTGGTTTTCTTTGTAAAGCTGAGACAGTAAACACAATTTGTGTGGATTAATCTGTCTCTATACGTTTACTGAACAGTATAGCCGTCTACAGAGTGACCCATTACATGCTACTTTAGTTTTGTGTAGAACATACTCTCTTCGTGGTAGATCAGAAAGGTGTGTTTGCCATGCTGAGTTGTCAGCAGTAGGAAGGAAGTTTTTACATAAATTTTGTGTTGAAGGTTAAGTGAATGAGACTGTATCTGTGGTAGGACTGCAAAATTTAATGAGAGTAACATTTTTACTGTAAGACTGCTTTAGGTGTCTTCTTTCAAAACACAGCCCAAATGCAGGTGAGTGGGTGCATGAGTGTGCTGCAGTTGTGTCAGAGAGAGCAGCAGTGTAGCATTGGTGCACTCCCTGAGTTTGTCTCTTATTTGCTGTTCTGCCTATGGTCAAGCAAACTTTGTGGTTCTTGGATAGTCAGTTGTGCACCTGTTCTAAATAGGTGAGGATTACAGATCTTCATTAAAATACATGAACAATGGAGTTGCTAATGGAGAGATGGATCTACTCAGTTCTTGTCTGTTCAGATACTTTATATCATGGTTACAGTAACTGTGTAAGTGTGTAATAGAGGATTGATATGTGTGACTGTGTTCTTTTCTTTCCCCACTTCCCACAGGACAAAGACCGTGACTCATTTCAGTCTAACTTACTCAACTGTGCTACAGAGTCACTAATACTAACTCGTATTTTCTGTTCTGTGTGTGCATATGTAGATATAGATACTGGTCCTCTGAAGAGTGGAAAGCTTTTATTGTTGTTCTTGTGTTTTGGAATTAATAACAGGAAGTGTATCAGGCCTTATATCTGTCTTCCAGATGTTTTGATTGCAGCCTGCTCTTCAGCCCTACGGCTGCCTCCTTCTTCTCCTTGCGGTTTTCTTTTGTGTCCTTCAAGGCAGTTTACTCACAGTGCAGAGGTGTTCTGTACCTGACTTTTGTATTTCCCAGTGTCAGTGGTCTACACATGTGTTAGATTTAGGGTATCCTTCCAAATTGATTTTTGTATTGTGCAGGAGTGATGGATTGAGTAGTAGAGGTTGTGGATGGTGTGTAGGCTGTGGCTTTTTCAAACTACTGCATGGGAGAAGAAGCCAGTGGTGTTTGGGAAGGCCAAGAACTTCTGCTTTCCAGCACACTTGTGTGCAGATTCAAAGCCTCTAGAACATGATGAAGAGCTTGGTAGTTTTGGGGTTATTAAATGAATATTGGTCACTGTGTGAAGAATTTGATTTAATTTCCTCAAAGTGGGACTGAGTGCAATAGCTGAAAAAAAGTAAAATGTTTAGGAACACTGTCAGTACAATTATTTCCGATTTTATTCACAACTGTTTGCAAAAATAATGTAGTAGAATCTGGAAGATTAATGTAAAAAGGCAGTTGATTTTTTGTTTTGCAGAAAAAGATTTAATGAGTGTTTGTCTCAAATGACCTGAGATTTGTAGTTCTGCTTGGGTGGCATCCCATATTTGGTGGCAGTTAAGGGGAATATGTGAGTTTTAAAGTACTTGGAATACATGACAATAAAAAGAAGTAAGTGCTTGTTCTTAAGTAGAACTGAGTTTTAACTCAGCTATAGTTGAAGTGTTTATTATCTATTTTTATGAATTTCACTGCTAGCTATAAAATAAAATGACAAAAAAAATGCCTTGTGGAATTGATGCAGTCTTCAGCCCCTGGAGCAGGTGGATAGCATATGTGGTGTTGTGTGACAACTTGTAGTGGTTGTCATGTTCCTGAGGACTACAGTGAGCTTCATTTTCTGACCATCGTGTAAAACCTAGTGTTCAGTTCTCATATGCCTTCAGCTGGTTGACTGTGGTTGCCAGGAATTTGCTGTGGTCAGGTATGCGACTGACATTTTAAGAAACAATTTATTTATTGATCTCTGATAGAAGGTGATTTTCTAATAAATTTCTAAAAATGTATGGACACAGTGAAGAAGAATGAGGGCAATATGATACTGTCCCTTCTCTTTTAAATACTATGATGTGCATATTCTTATTTTATTTCTTCCTTATTCCAACCCATTCTGTCCTAGTTAATGCTAAACTGTAACAGTCATTTGTTTTCTCATCTCTCCTCCTGGTAATATATTTCAACTAGTAATGAGTCCTATATTGTTATGCTTTTAATTCCTAGCTCTTCACTGTACATTTTATCTTTCTCCATACTTTTCTTATTTTGAGATGTTTCCTTTGCATTGAGTTTTGTAATGCCTTTTTTTAGATCACCTAGTGTTTAGGAGGGACAAGTGAGCATCTTGGTTGTGGTTATCTCTTCTGCCCTAATCTGAGCTCAGCAGAGTCCAAAGCAGAGATTGTGGGGCAAATCCTTGTCTCCAGCAAGGAACATGTCCAAGTTGCATAACATTTTTAGGGGATCGAGACCATTGCTGTTTACTGGTTAGAGGTCTCTTAATTCCTTTTCCTTTCCAGAGGCTTGGAATTTATGCAGATGTGGATGTCCCTGATCCCCTTCCTCTCTATCTTGTCTGTTTGGCAGGACCATTGTACCTGTAATGTAGTAGTGGATGCTTTTCAGTATAGCTACAGCTGAGTAAACATTTGCTCTGAGGTGGAGCTGCTGATCAAACCAGGAGCATTTACAGAGAGTGCATTCCTTTGATCGTGTGCATTTATCAGTTTTATCACTTTTTTTGAAAAATGGTGGTAATGCATGCTGCTTAAAAGGCCGACTTCAGTGAAAAGTTGCTCATCAGTAGTGCTACATGGAAAACAAGTTTGTGACTTTCCATGGAGAAAAAGGCACTGGTATGTTTCAAACATTTATAGAGATTTTTATTTGCATTTTCCATTATTTGAAAAATTAAATATAAAAAGAATGTTTAAATTAATGTATGGGAAATAGTAAGAAATGGTGAACTTTTTCAGACATTTGCTGCTGTAATCCATAGAAGTTTAGGTCTCAGGCACATATTTCCTCAACAACAACAAGTTGCTGCCTTCAACAATAAAATGATGGTTTTTCTAATTAAAAGAAAAAGTGTTAATGCAGGGTTAGAAGGATCTTTGAATGCTGATACTAGAAAATAAATTATCTCTTCCACTAATGGACCAGTGTGTCTGCAATACAAAATTGCTTCCACTGGGTGGCATTGCAAAACAAGGCATGACATACAAGCATATAATATTTGATGTCACAGAATATGCTGGTATAATTACTTTGCCTATTTTGCACTTTTGTAAAGTTGCTTTGGTGTATTCAAAAAAACATCTAAAAATGGAGGGGCTGTTTGGGGGTTGTTCCTCACCCTTTTTTTCTCTATGTTTCTTTTTTTTTTCCCTCCAGTTCTGCTGCATAGTGTTTAGCAGTATAAGATCCTTAATTGAGAGTTCTTTATTCAGAGCAGATTTTTTTTTTTATTTTTGCATTGCAGACTAGTAATTATAATAATATCTAGCTAGGGATCATATAGTGACAGTTAGGTTAGGGATGTGTTACTTCTGTTGATTCTTATGAATTACTTTGTATTTAGTGCTTTTGCTTTTAAGGAAAGCATTGTGAGTGCAAATATTTTTTTAAATTATGTTTCAACTGTTTTGAGTCAAATTATTTCTTTTAAAGCGTGGAACTGGTAGAGATAAATACAATTCTAGAAAAGTAGCATAGTTTTCTTTGTACTGGTCCAAAATATCCCATGCAACTAGGGTTGTTGGGAAATAATGTTGAAACCTGAGATTCATTTTATACTAAAGCAAGTCTGTATACTTGCTTTCTTTTCTGGTATGAATAACTGTGTATGAATCAGTGTTGCTGGGTTACCATGGTGCAGGTGTGTTTATCAGAAATTTGAAAGGGACCACATATCGTTCTGTTGAATAGCTGCCATTGACTGCTGCTTCTTAATTGAACCCAAACAGACTAGTGAACCCATTGAGACTGGTGCATTAGTCTGATTCTGAAAAATCACATAAAAAAAACCCAAAAACAAACCAAACCCAGGAAAAAAATTAAAAAACGTAAAACAAATCAAACAACAACAAATCAGAAAAAAAATCTTCACTGAACAACTAAATTAAAACTCATAAAACTGTGTAACTGTAAGACTGAATAAGGTGATGATCTGATTAAAGTATTTCTTCTTCTCCATTTATATTAACTTTATATTATTTATATTATTTATATTAATTTTTCTGAATTTTCTTTATTAAAAGTCTCTGTTTCTTTTCTCTTGTCTCCTTTATTTTTTTTGCACTCAGGTCTTTTCTTTTTTTTTGAAAGACCATCAAGAAACCTTGAATCTTGAAGGCTGTAGAAAGGAAGGAATGAATTTCACCCTAGTGTAGAATCTTCTATAAACTATCTAAGCACATGGTATGTGATAGCAGATGGCAGATTTCACTTGGTCACAGTATGGGTTTCAATTAATGGAGAATGGAATAGGTTCTTTAGTTGCTTCATCTTGGCAGAGCTATACATATGGATAATATGTTCTGAAAGCAGTTGGCTACCTACTTTGAAGTGTTTCATGACAAGACAATAAACATTTGTCAGATGTCCTAATTTCAAATCACCTGTGTATTGTATAGTTTCTGACTTCTGTTTATAGAATTATTTACATATTGCAATAATACAAGGGATTTGGATCTCCTATTCCTGACCCCTTTTATTATTCAGAGTTTATCAGAGCTACAGTCAGAAAAGTAAAGGACAGAGAGTTCATGTTCTTCCAGATTTTATAAAGTTTATCACCTTGCAATCAGCTAATCAATAGTTTATTGTTCCAAGAATCTTTGTGAAAAGTTGTACATTTGCTTTAGGAATCATCTAGTTTGGAGTATTTAGGCTCTTTTTTAGTTTCAGCTCTGACAGGAACAACACACTAGGGGAGTGGGGAGGGAGAAGTGGAGGAAGGAAGCCTTACCATTTCAGGGGTTTTGTGCTAAAAAATCTTTACATGTTTCTGCATGTATATTCTAATTTCATAGGATCAGCTATATAGGAAGTAGATTATATGTGCTTGGTTTCACTGATAATAATTATCCTGGATTGTATTTGGTTTGGTCTCTAATATTTTGCAAAACATTTATGTCATCTCTTGTGTTGGGAAAAATGTCTCTGTGATAAAGCTTGGTTACACAAACAGCTTTAAAATGCATTTTCACAATATATTCTATTTTTTACAGTGTAATTTAGAGTAAAATATTTTAGTTAATTAAAGTAGGAATTGGAATGGGTAGCAGTCCTTGCCATTAAGACAGGTGTATTTTCTTCTCAGCCCTTTGTTGATATTCTAGCTTGTTTTGAAGGGCCATAATTTGTGGAACAGTAATTTGTTAATTGCAGAGGTACGGAAATCCCTCCTGTGTGGTGAATATGAATAATGATTTGATCTGGGTGGAATTAAAACTGCTGGTTTGCAAATATCAACAGTGATTAGAAGACTAATTGCTAATTACACTGTCATTTTGGAAGCATTTTGTATTGTATGATTGGATTTTTTATTAATCAGGCAGCATAATCTTGCATAGTTTCCTAAAGCCACTGTTATGCTAATAGCCAGTGTCTCTGACAGGGTCTGTTCTGAGCCATGCAGGGATTGTCTGGTTGTTGCGTTTGTGATTGCTGTGCAGTGGCACTGATGGTGCTGCTAAATGAGCTGCTCTTTGCAGGAATTGGTATTCTGCCACAGTAAACTACTTCTGCTGCAGTAGGGTTCAGGTGGATGCTGAAGAAGAGTCAGAAGTCTGAGTGCTGCTGCAGAAAGTTGTGAATGGTCTCTGTTATGGGGTGGGATGGAAGTGAAATACTGGAAATAGATTTTCTCTGTTTCTGAGCAGAAAAGGGAAAAAAGTAGAAGTTAAAAGATCAGGAGCTACAATCTTGTGTGAGAAGGATTAGCCTTGAGGTGCATTTCATATCCTCTGGGTTTGAGTGCTAGTTATCATAGACTGACAGTTTACTTGTAACTTTCTAAAGGAATTCTGTTGAGTGAAGTTCAAGATAAGTTTCCTGCAGGAAAGCTAAGAATCCTGGGTTGTCCCTACTGGAGAATGAAATGGAGTTCTAGTCTATCTGAGACTATTTACAGAACAATGGACTAGACCTCTGCTAATGTATTTTGAGGTGTTTGGACTACAGCTGCTGCATCTCTGTATAGATACGGAATAGGAGGAAAAAAGCTGCACATAATTTAAATAAAAACCTGGTTAGTCTCAACAGATAATCCAGTCCTGATTACTGTTAGTTAAGTAGAGGTTTTCTATTTGGAAAAATGTTGCTCAAGTGAATGACTGTAGGTACCATGCTTCTTGCCTTGAAGAAGGTAGTATTCTAGTGAATAGCCATTCTTTGCAGCCTCTTTCAATTAGAAAAACTTGGTCTGAAATTTTTATGGTATCTTTGACATTTCTGGAAATTTCAGCCTCAGTGAGAGTGCTAAGGACATAGTGGGGGATTGTTGTTTGTTTGCTTTTGATTTCTGTTGTAATTTTGTTTGGTGCTTTTGGTTTTTTGTTTTGGTTTTTTTTTTTTTTTTGTAATTACTGTGAACTAATTCTGCTTTGTACTGTTTTAATCTTTTGCCTTTCAAGTGTTGGTATAGTAGTTCAGAATTTAAGACCATGAAATCCATGTGGTTATATGGAATATTTCTTTTGGCTGCTGTTTTCCTAGAGTTACTATAGAGCAGACTTTTTTTCCCTTACTGTAATGTAAAGTAGGTTTGACATTGTTGTTGCATGTGTGTAGATGTGTGTTCTGTCCTGTGAGGGTTATTGATAAATTGGACCTCAGCACATGCTGGGAGACAGGGTGGAGGTGTATTGGTTTGCATGGCAAGGTTTTGGTAATGGGGGCTGCAAGGGAAGGCTCCTGTGAGAAGCTGCTGGAAGCTTTCCCCCTGTCTGACAGAGCCAATCCCAGCCGGCTCCGAGATGGAGCCGACACTGGCCAAGGCTGAGCCCATCAGCCGTGGTGGTGGTGCCTCTGGGGTAATAAATTGTTAAAGTATAAAAAGCTGCTGCACAAGAACTGCAGCCAGAGAGAGGAGTGAGGCTGTGTGAGAGAAACCATGCTGCAGACACTTAAGGTCAGTGAGGAAGAAGTGGAAGGAGATGCTCTCAATGCCAGAGCAGAGAGTCCCCTGCAGCCTGCGGTGAATACCATGGTGATACAGGTTGTTCCCCTGCAGCCCATGGAGGCCCCTAGGGGAGCAGAGATCCACCTGCAGCCTGTGAAGGACCCCATGCTGGAGCAGGTGGTGCACCTGACTGAGGCTGTGATGGCATGGAAAAAGCCCATGCTGGAGCAGGCTCCAGGTAGGACCTGTGATCTCATGGGGAGAGGAGTCCACATCACAGCAGGTTTGGTGGCAAGACTTCTGACTCCACTGGGCACCCACGCCGGTGCAGTCTCTCCTGAAGGACTGTGACCTGTGGAAGGGAACCACTCCAGAACAGTTTGTGAAGAACTGCAGCCTGTGGAAAGAACTCACCTTAGAAAAGTTTGTGAAGGATTGTCTCCTGTGGAAAGGACTCCTTGCTGGAGCAGGGGAAGAGAATGAGGAGGAAGGAGACGCAGAGAGGTGTGATGAACTGACCTCAACCTCCATTCCCTGTCTCCTGTGCCACTGGAGAGGGGAGGAGGGAGTAACCAGTGGGAATGAAGTTGAGCCTGGGAAGAAGGGAGGGTTGGGGGAACTGTCTTTTAAAATTTGGTTTTATTTCTCATTACCCTAGTCTGATTGTCAGTAAATTAAACTAATTTCCCCAGCTTGAGTCTGTTTTGCCTGTGACAGTAACAGGTGAGCGATCTCTCCTTGTGCTCATCCTCTCTCGTGAGCCTCATGTTTTCTCTCCCCTGTCCAGCTGAGGAGGGAAGTGACATGTCTAGTGGCTTTAGTGGGCATCTGGCATTCAGCCAGGGCAAACCCACCACAACAGGCCACTGTAAATGGTAATGATGATGAGATAATCAAAGCAAATGACTGCAGTGGCCTTCAGGGTGGATGACTTGCTTTCCAAGTTTATGGTGAAATTTTAAACTATGTATACATAATGTATTTTTCTTCAAATGTAACAGAGCTGTGGAATGAAAATGGAAGAATTATTTTTAAATTACTAGTTTGAATTTTAAATTACTAAATTGTAAATAAATGATTGTTAAAATTGTCTTTTTCTTTTCCCTCCAGCTGTAGCAGAAGTGCAGCTTCGTGATGATCAATATACCCTTGACCACATGCGTGCTTTTGGCATGTATAATTATCTTCACCTCGATTCCTGGTACCAGGATAATGTCTACTATGTTGATCAGTTTGGAAGGGTTATGAATCTGTCAGTGACTCTGGTAAGAATAAAATATTTTTTTTAAACCACTGAATTGGAAAAGATGGGAGCAGATGAGATAGAAAATACTGCCAAGTAGTATCCAAACGCAAAAATTGGGGGAAGCTATTGCCACGAAGATAGGTGGAAGATATTTCAACAAAAATGCATTTCACCAGGAAGAATAAAAGGATTTTAAGTGAGGTTTCTGACTTCTTTATGCTAATAATATTGCATTAGTGTTGCTGCAGTGTGTGTTGCAATAGCCCTGTCCCTCCTGCTTAAGGGGACAGGAGCACGCAGGAGTTGAAGATGCTTGTGGCCAAAAGGAAAAACAAAAGCCAGGGGGTTCACAAAAGCTTACAGAGGTTTTTTTAGTGAGTTACACATTTGGTATGGAAATTGAAATGTTAGTCCCTCACCTCCTAGTACAAACACAGAGCAGTGGGCTGATGGGGTGTTCGGGGTCCTGGAGGTGCTGCCTGGGCTTGGTGGGGTACCTGTTTATGGGTCAGTTTCTCCACTTGGAAAATAAATGACTCACTTTCTATACATGTTAGTTATCATGTGAAGTTTGTTCTTTCAGTCCCTTCTGGAAATAGGTTGGAGGGCTTAGGGGTTCTCTGGTGGTCTTATCTCCCCGCTGCAGTCCATGTGGACATCCACTTCTCCACATTGTTCCTAAATGCATGTTGTACTGTGCTGTGCTTATCTCTAGGAGCTGAAACAAGGACGTTTGTCCCAGAAAAGTGCTGTCCTACCTCAGTGTGGCCCCTGTCTCCAGCCACATCCTGTTTTTTCTCACAGTGTGTTATTACCAACAAACCTTGGTTGAGTCCACAGCCTGTGGCTATCACTGCTGGAGGCATACAGATTAGCTCTTTTCTTTTAGGCTTCTACATAGTGGTACATCTGCTTCCATTCTGGGCAAGATGGACATGATGACAAGCTGAAGGAAAGGGAAGATGCTTTTTTCCTAGCTGCTTTTCTCTTTCTCCCTGGCATTGCTTGATGTTTGTTTGCTAGCTTGAAAACCCAGTCATTGTATATGTGTTAGAATTAGAAATGCTCAATCTTGGCATAATTTGTTGGAGGCAAAAAGGTGGGTGGCCATGAGAGAAGTTGAAATAGTGTAAGCAAGCTAGGCCAAGTCTGAAATTTCTGCTGTTATACTGGTGGTCCTAAGTAATCAAACAGTATTTCTTTTGAGCCATTTTAATGCAGGCATGCTTCTGTTTCTTTACAAATCTATCCTTCATTTCAGAGAGGGAAGGACATGGTTCTGTGAACACCATGTCTAGCACATACAGTTGTAGTACTTGGGCATTAAGAAAGAAAAGATTGTGTGGAAAGGAAAATGCCTATTGTCTTACTACAAGAGTTTGACTTATAGCCCTGTCAGACAAAAGAAAACACAGGGCTATGTGTGGATTTTTGAGAGCATGTGGCTTAGCCTGTGCAAGGTTCTGGGGACAGAAATTATTAGGTCAGGACTAAACTAAGAAAAATTCTGAAACTGTAGTTTTAGATTTTCAGGAAATAAAGGTTTCCAGAGCATGTTAGGGTGAGAACTGAAGCTGCAAAATATTCCTTTCCTTTTCATAGCATGTAGCAGTTGGAGACTTTGGCAGACTCTTACTGTGACAAAATAATCTTCTAGGACTTCTTCCAAAACTTTTGAGTTCATCTGGATTCCTAGTAGAAACATCCAAAAGAAAGCCTTCTCTTAACAGTGGCTTGTCATAATCTCATTTTTTGTTTTATTCTTTGAGGTTGGTTAACCCTGGCTTGCTGCTGAATGTCCACCCAAATATTCTCTCACTCCCCCTATTCAACAAGATGGTGAGAAAAAATGAGAGAAAAGCTTGTGGATGAGCATAAAACCAGGGAGATCACTTACCAGTTACTATGATGGGCAAAACAGACTTGACTTTGGGGAAAATTATTTAATTTATTGTCAATTAGGACTAGTGTAGGACTATAAGAAAGAAGGACACACAAAGCTTGTACCAGGAACGAGCTCCATTGTTCAGAAACTTGTACTTGCTCCTCTATGTGCTTTTCCATGAGCAGCAGTGTGGATATCTGTCCCCTGTGGGTGGGTTTCAGGAGGACAGCCTGCTTTTCCATGGTCTGCTCCAAGGGCTGCAGGCAAACCTCTGTTCCACACCATTGGCTTAGCTGACAAGCTCAGCTGTCTGCAGTGGGGAGTCCAGAGGAGCCAGCTGGAAGTGGCTGTATGTGCACTGGGCAGCCCTGGCCCCTCCTCACTGAGGCTGCTCCTGCAGGTCTCCTCTGCTTGCACAGCACAGACACCCAGTACATTTCCTTTACTAGGAGGGCACTATGTGTGTAAATTTATTTCTTAGCAGATAAAAGACTTTTCTACAGCCTATAAATTGACATAAGAAATATTCTTCCATAGGACCTATTTCAAGACAATGGCATTTGATTAAAATCTGGTCACAAGTCTTGGTTCCACCTGAAGGGGGAAATAAAACTAAGCTGTGAAATAAATAGACACCATCTTGTGTCCTAATACATGATACATGCTGTTTTGTAAAGGAAACATGTTTGCATATGAATAAAAAGGAATTTGTGTTCAGAAACGTCAACAAGGTGTCTCATTACAAATGTGCCCAGCCATATATTAGTCAAATGTATATTAAAAATAGCATTGGTTTTGGCCAAGTACAGCTTATAATTAAAATTAATGTCAGTCTTCTTTAAAACAGAAGATGGAACAGGGTAATGAGTTCATCCTAAAATCAGAGTGAAAGAGCACATAGACTTTCTAACACATCATTATTTCTAGTTCTGTTTCTTACCTTGGTTGCAGCTTTGATTCTAATATGACAGTGTGTTGGTTATCATATATCATGAATTATCCCTGCAACTTCAGTGTTTAAAAAGATGTCATCTGTGAAGGAAAAGAAGTGCATATAACACCTTGTCACTTGCTCAAAATCACACATAATTGAAAAAAGAAAAGTGATCAATACAAGCAGTTCTTCTGTGTTGATGGATGAGTATTCAGGTGGGTTTTTTGTACCAGATTGAGGGAATTATTATTCTAACTTGGCTGGAAATGCTGTATAATAGCTTTAACCTTCTCCTGTTACAGCTGTTGGACTTTTGTCATTTGGTATGCCAGCAGCAATCAACACTTTGCTTTAAACACCCATTAGTAGGGTGTGACAGGATTACTGACTTGAGATTTTTTTAATTATTTGAGGTTTTTATGTATCTGACTCAACTTTGTTGATTGCTCAGTGTTTGTAGCATCCCAATATAGCTGCAAAACATTCAAAGTTTTCTCCTTTAGCAGTAGGACTTGGTTTCTTGACCTTAAGCTCTTCTTGCAAAGACAACTCAGATAAACAAATTGAAAAATTGTGGCAATAGGAACTCTTTTCACACCTGATTAAAATCCTTAGTGATATATGTATTTCATCTCTTTAATTTCCAATAAGAATTAGCTATGGAATACTGTTTCTGTAACTTTAGTTAACTTCAATTCAGAACAGCTGTTAGTGGCACCAGACACAATGTGGGAATTCTATTTCAAATAAGTCAGAATAAGAAAGCTGATAGAGAACAACAAAATCTTTCACTGTTGTGTTTCACGGTGTTAAATACTTGTCTCTTTGTTATTCAGAATGCTGCGTAAGGACATTTTTTCAGTTCAAGAGATGTGTCAAATACCTAGGTATTTTATTTTTCATAAAAATATTGTCCTGTCTTTGTTATTTCTACTTTGTGGGAATTGCCATACGACTTACAACTTTTATTTTTTCCTTTCTTTTTTATTCCTTTATTCCTTTCTCATTCCCAGTTACTTCCTTGAAAAATTAATTTTTATTTTAAATCTTTTATAAAATATCTCATGTTTGTACAGTATTGTCATTTAGCCCCAGCTGACAACTAAGTACAATGCAGCTGCTTGCTCATTGCTGCTCCTCCATCCCCAGTAGGATGGGAAGGAGAACCAGAAAAGGTAAAACCCACAGACTGAGGTAAGAGCAGTTTAACAACCTATATAAAGCAAAATTTAATAATAATAACAACAAAAATAATAATGATAGTGAAAAGAGAGAGAAATAAATCAAGAAAAAACATATGATGGACAATACAGTTGCTCACCAGCGTTGACTGATGCCTGAGCAGTGCTGAGTTGTTTTAGCCAGTTCTTGCTGGTGTAATACGTGGCTACAGACTCTCACCATCCCCTCATGCTAGGGATGGCATGGGAATTACTGTTACCCCAGTTAACCACCTAGTCAACAAAGAAACTCAGTCAAAAAGCTAATCTGACACAATGGGATTGAGAGGAGGTTTTGTTTCATCTTCAAGGAAGTCTTTCCTTTTCATTGTCAAAATGACATAAGGGATTGTTCTTATAAATGTCTAAAGTTAAATAAGTGAACAGAAAGGTTGTGAAGAAGATAATTTCCTTTCTTGCCTATTGAAAGCAAATTTTTAAGTCTTTGTAGTAAAGATTATTTTTGATTTTTTTCAGGAGATTAGGTTCTGAAATTCCTGCTCAATGCTGATAAACCTGGTGTGATCTTTAGAAGATTAGGTAGTTGATAATTTTTTATTTTAATTGCATCCAAAACTATTTGGAGCTTACTGTTAAAATTCACTTGAAGGCCTACAAAAGTGTGGTCTTTTGCAATGTTATGTGGTATACCCCTGTAGTCACTGTTAAGAGGAATGATGCTTCCTCTTTCCGTGATAAGATACACAGGATTTCAACTTTTTTTTCCTAGGCTCAGTAATCATTGCTAGTAAAAATGGAAAACTTTCCTACTTCATAGGAACAAAAATGCCTTTCAGTGAAATCTAAAAACCAAATAAAATACGAGGAGGCGAAAATTCATTGTATCTCGTGATTGTGTGATATTTGTTTGGATTGTGGTTTTGGTTTATTTGGGTTTTTTCCTTTTAATTCTTTTATTCTCCCCTTCTGAATGTGTTATAAATTAGTAGAATAGTCCAAGGGGTATAGGGATACAGCTGACACCAGAAACTGACCCTGAATGCTTCTAATAATAAAAAAATTGTGAATTTTCCATTGCAGGTTTCATTATCTTCTTGTAGCACACAGTAATCTCTAATATGAATTTAAGTAGGCCCAAAAGGCAGGCAGGCTGTCTGTTTGTTATCTAGTCTTTTTTTGCTGTTGCTTATTAAAATGGTACATACCCAAATGCAATTTCTCTTGCTTACCTTTCAGCATGAGTTAAATGCACATCTGATTTTACTAACATCTGGAAAATAGGAATGTTTTGAAATGTCTTGAAGGCAAGATTCTCTATAAATGAGGCCACAGCATGCTTTGCATGCACAGTGTGCTCTCTCTGTATTGCATTCACTTGCCCAAGTGCGAAGGAGTCTTTTGGAGATGGTCTTTTGTATGTATATTCTTGACTGCGTTATTTCACAGAGCAGAATGAGTAAGTTTCCTTTTCTAGAAGCAGATTATTCCCCCCCCCATCTACTGATTGTTTGAGTGAAAATAGGACAGTAGATGTTTAAATGATTTGTGGCTGAATATTCGAGGTCTATAATGAGAGACAGTTTTAATCTCGAATGTTTTCACTGCTGTTTCTTAGTCTCATGCCTTACTATGTTAAGGATGGACCTGAGACTAAGAAGCATTTTGTGTCACAGAATCAAAAATTACTTGTTTCCCACCCAGGTTGTCACTACAAAAGTATGCTTCTGCTTGTGCTTCCTTTTACATACTTGTCAATATCTTCAAAACTGTCCCTGTAATATTTTTCAAATTTTGTTTTTATTTTTTTTACAAATACATTTCTTTGTAAATATATTTTCATCTTACTGACAGCAATGCTAATTTTTAGTAATGAGGGAAGAATTATTCTCTTGTTAAACAGAGGTTTCTGATTTGTGGACCTTCAGAAATAATTGTAGATCAACTGACTGGAAATGAGCCTAGTAAAATAAAACAAAAAATAGTTTCATTGGTTCTAGAACCATTTTTTATGTTTTCAACATGGTCTATTTGTTGTTGGATTAAGAAGATGGATTTGGTTTAAAAAGGGATTATCTCTAAAGGTCAGTCAGGCACCTCTTTTTTTCAGAAATTATTTTATTGTTCAAATACATGTGGGTACACTAGCTTATAAAATAGCTATGAAACCCATTTTATCTAATTTTGTTTCATATATGATACATATATATATATAAAACACTCTGTAAATTAGGGGAAATAACCATAACTTCCTGAGAAATGTTCCCCCAAAGATACAGAAAAGAACAGGAATTGCTTTTCTTTATTATTACTGGAAGACCTCTTTGAAGACTGCAGATCAGATTCTGCAGTCTATGAATCTGTAAGAAGGACAAGTTGGTGAATATGGTGTGGGTTTGGATTTTTTAAATTATATTTTTTTGTTTATTTTAGAATCTTAGAACAGCCCAGATGAAGGGATCTCAAAAGATCCTGAAGTCCAAGCTTTCATGGTGCAAGGAGCCTAGATGAGGTTATCTAGCACTCTGTCCAGTTCTGTCTTGGAAACCTCTAGTGATGGAGTTTCTGCCATGTCCCTGGGGAGGTTGTTCCAGTCATTGATTGTTCTCATTGTAAAAATTTCTCTTATGTCTAGATGAAACCTCTTCTAACGCAACTTTTAGCTGTTGTCCCTTGTCTTCTCTGTGTGGCTTCTTGTGAAGAGAGAGCTCCTGATCTCCTTGTGGCTGCCCTGGAACACTGTGATGAAGTCTCCCCTGAATCTTCTCCAGGGAGACAAACCCTGACTCCTTCAATCTTCTCACACAGGGGAGATTCTCCAGTCGTTTGATGGTGTTCATGGCTCCCCTTTGCACCTTTTCCAATCTCTCCATGTCTTCTTTCAACATCACTCCAGGTGGGGCCTGACTACCATTGGGTAGAGTGGGATGATCACATCTCTTATCTCTGCTAGTGATACTTGTGCAGATGCAGCCCAGGATCCAGTTTACCTCTGGTGCTGCAGCATTGCCCTGCTGGCTCATGGTCAGCTTGTTATCCCTGTTGCCCTCAAGTCCCTTTCATCAGGGCTTCTCCTTGCCACACAGACCCTGGCCTGTCCTGAGCTCTCTGGGTGTGCCATTCCAGGTGCAGGACCTTGCTTGTCTTGGCTTATTTTCCCAGCATTCTTGCTGCCCCACTCTTCTGGGCTCCCTGGCTCTCTGTGCCACATGTGTTTCCCTTGTACACATGTCTACCTCATCACCTAGTTTAGTGTCGTCAGCAAGTGGGGTGGGGGTGCTTTCAGTCCTATTATCCAGGTACCTTATGGAGATGTTCAGTGTGTGGGCCTGGTGTCAATCCCTGAGGGACCCTGCTTGTGACAGACTGCCAGCCCATCTTATTTAACAGCTTCTTAGTTCAGTTGAAAAACTTCAAGTGATTAAGTTCTATTTCAGTTATTTAACACATTATAGAGATGTGACTGTGATGTTGCTGAATGTCCAGTTTGCATCTTATATTTTTCTGTGAGAATATTTTGTTTGTGCTCCTAATACTGCAGCCTGATCTACTTCATAAGTGGCTGATCAAGCTGTATTGCTAATAAAGCATGTCCTGACTGTTTTTTAAACTGTGACGCCAAATTATTTTCAAATCATAAAGATTTTTTTTAGAGCTTTCTTTTAACAAGCCTCTTGGATATTCAGAGATTATTTCAACACAAAAAATGGAGGTAAATCTTAATCCTAAGCAGGCAGCAGCATGGCTGACATTCCATGAGCCAAATAATGAGCAGAAAGTCAGTCACAAAGCCTTATTCAGCAAAGAGCTGTATGTGAGAGTGAAGGCAGAAGATAAAGAATAATCCCTAAAAGATATGCTGGAAGACATGCCTCTGTACTTAATGAAAACAGTTGGAAATCCAATTTTCAGCATGAAAGCAGGGTTTTTTTCTGTTAGAATTATCAGGAAATTAAGAACAACACAGAACTAAAGCAGGACTTGCGGGAACAATTACTAGAAATATAGATGAAATTGTTAATCTAACATCCATTTTGCACTGTTATTGAATCAAGCTGATTTGTGTAACATTAACAGAGTAGGAAATAATTGATTTTTTTTAAATGTAGTGGTATGCATAATTTTTAAAAAATCTGTCTTGATTGTTCAATGAAGAATTTTACCATCTGTGCAATTTGTTCACCATTGTGTCTCTGTTTATTCCTGCTCAAAAGCTATCTGTAGTTCAGCCTAAAAGAGATTGCAGTGTGGCACTGCAACAGGATACCAGATAAACTTATCCTGACATATAGTAGAATCGTAGAATTGTTTAGGTTGAAAAAGCCTTTTAGGATCATTCAGTCCCACCAGTCACCCAGCACTGTTAAGTCCATCACTAAACTGTGTCCCTAAGTGCCATATACACACGTCTTTGAAATATATCCATTGGTGGTGGCTGCACCAACTACCCTGGGCTGGCTGTTTTATATGGTTGTTTCCTTCTGGTGAGGAAATTTTTCCTAATATCATCTAAGCCTCACCTGGAGCAACTTGAGGCCATTTCCTCTTTTCCTGTCACTTGTAATTAGTGAGAAGAGATCAACGTTTACCTGGCTACAACCTCCTTTTACGTCGTTGTGGAGAACCATAAGGTACCCCCTTAACCTTTTTTTCTCCAGGCAAAACAACCCCAGCTCCCTCAGCTGCTTTGCTTCTCGCAGGACTTGTGCTCCAGATCCTTCCCCAGCTCCTTTGCCCTTCTCTGGACACACTTCAGCCCCTCAGTGTTTTTCTTATAGTGCAGGGTCCAAACCTAAACCCAGGACCTGAGGCGCAGCCTCAGCAGTGCCCAGCATAGCGGGACAGTCACGTCTCTAATCCTGCTGGCCATGCGATTTCTGATACAGGCCAGGATGCCACTGGCCTTCTTGGCCACCTGGGCGCACACTGGCTCATGTTCAGCTACTGTTGACCAGCACTGCTGGTCTTTTTCCTCTGGGCAGCTTTCCAGCCACTCTGTCCCCAGCCTGCGGTGCTGCCTGGGGTTGTGACCCAAGGGTAGGGCCCAGAACTTTTCCATATGGAGCCTTATACTGTTGGCCTTGGCCCATCAGTCCAGCCTGTCCATATCCCTCTGCAGAGCCTTCCTACCCTTCAGATCAATACTCCTGCCCAGCTTGGTGTCTTTTGCAAACTGAGTGAGGGTACCCTCAAATCTCTCATGCAGATGATTGATAGAAATAGTAGACAGGACTGACCCCAGTACTAAGACCTGGGGAACACCATTAGTGACCGACCACCAACTGGATTTAATTCCATAGTATAATGATAATGTGATAGAAAAGTTATTTGAAAATGTGGTAGGAATTAGCACAGCTTTTCTTTGCTGGCTAATCATAGGTATTGCTTCTCTTAACTTACTGAATAAAGTGACCACTCTAGGAAAGCTGAGAAACTATATTTGCCAGTTGTGCAACAGAATAAACTAAAAATCTTTTAAATTTACGGGTGTATTTTATGTACTAGTTTGATTACAATTCTGTGGCTTTCATTTCTTTTTAAGTCTCCACATTTTTCCTGGGACGAGAATTATTTGAGGTAAGTGATTATTATATGGGAATGCTAGGGAAAAATAAAAGCCTTTTCTAATTCAAAATATAATTACTGCTTAAAATTGAAGAAAAAGTGCTGAAATACCAGTTAGAAAACACTTGCAGAAGTCAGTTTGATCAATTTCCACCACCTTTTCCACATATGTGGGAATTATGGTTGCTGCCCACTTTTTTCCTAATATGCTCAATGATAAACAAAACTGGTACATTACTATTGAGTTTTATTCTTAATTTGCCTGTAATATTTACTGAAATTAATAAATACCTCATAAAGTCTTAGTTCATGACTGTTTGTTTATAGGACACTGCTCTACAAAAACCAAGAGAAGTTTTCAGGCTACCTACAGACATGACTGCGTGTGATAATCGCCTTTGTGCCTCAATGCATTTCTCATCCTCCACGTGGGTTACCCTTTCTGATGGTACAGGAAGATTGTATTTAATTAAATCAGGCAAGCGTGGAAACAGTGCATCTGAAAAGTGGGAGGTATGTCCTGCAATAAATAATATGTTTAGGAGCTGTACATGTATCCCTATCAAAGTTATCTAGCTGCATTAATAATGGAATTCGTTATCCTGCTTGGACACAACTAATACAGTTGTTACATTTCTGCCTGAAGCTGTGAGTCTCATGTTCTGTGGTTAGTTCCTTTTTGTTTATGAAGATGACTCTGGTAAAAAGTGCCTGCATTTTGTATCTATTTTCTTTATTAGAGGGTAGTTTCCTAAGAAACCACAAATGTTTTAGTATTGACAGAAACATAGGTGTGTATACTGAAGTGGAAGATTTCAACATGATGGATTAGCTCCTTTCTGTACATCTTTTGAGAGTTCAGTAAAGGAAATTGATCATCCTTTTTTTAGATGCTTGGTAATAAATACCATCTGGTTTTTATTCTGTGTGAGAATGCTGACACATAAATTGAAGTTGTCAGTGTAACAAAAATATGAGATTTATATCTGAGGTTCTGTCATCATTTAAATTGACTTGTTGAGTATGTACAGCATGCAGTGTTTTAGGGTTGTTTAGAGTAATATCAGAACCCTATAAATCCTCAAACTTTATCAGGTTTCAGTAACAACAGCTGGATTGAGTCTATGCTCATTCAACTGCTGCAGCTTGAATTCTATGTAATGTATTCTTTCATTTGTTCTTTCATTTTCATGTGTTAATCTTCTAGCAAATAATGTTTCTTCTTCTCTGTTGTTTGGATTAATTTAATCTTTAGTTTTTTGCTGAATGAGTACTTTTTGAAAAAAGCTGGAATACATGGTTTTTAGATTTAAAACTTCCAGCTATAGGTACCAAATATTTCATGCTATAAGATATGGAGTCCTTCTGTATAAAATTATTGAAATAATTTTCTTATTATAGAAATAATTTTCATGAATTAATGAAATTTATAATTTTAAGTTCATAATTAATGACATTTTGTATTCACAGTGGTGCCTAATAGCTTTTCAGTATGATAGTAATAGTTATGTATTCTGCCTACCTAATTCAAATATTGGAGGGACTTTTCCAATCCATATACATAAATAAAAATTCAAGAACTTCTAACCCTAGCTTCTCCTGAACATGAATATTATTCTCCTCCATTTCATTATAGCTTTTTGTTTCTTACTTTATAGAGGAGGAAAATGGGATTTCTTGCAAAGCTAAATAATGGGACGTTTGGTGATTGAACACTGGCATTGATGCTTTGGACCTATATGTCTTCTTCTTTGCACATGTCAAGGTCTACAAAGATTTTCAGAATGTTGAAGTATCTAGAGAACTAGTGAGAGCCTTGGGGAAATGCCTGCATTTTCGTCTTGAATGTGAGACTGTTTGCCCAGTTGATAGGCAGTGTTTATAGACCCTCTTGTTCTCATCAGTTGCTGTACCTCTGTTTATTGCAGTGCTAAACGACCACAATGCAATAGCTTTGGGGATCTTTGTGCTTTGTCTAATGGGCTCTTTTAATGATTATTCAATATAAACAATGTTAAAAAAAAATTCAGTACAGTAACTTGATAGCCACAGAAGGAGGAACAAGAAATGTGTGACATTTTGTGGGTTCATGTTGGCGAAGAGATTTGTGGGAGACAAACTGTTACTGATTTGATGTTCACTGAAACCCTTCCCTGCTTTCTGTAAAAAAGTAAGGCTTCCAACTTTAACTGTCTGACTTTTTTATGTTTTTGTCTTCTAGATTGTCTTTAATGAAGAACTAGGAAGTCCATTTATTGTAGCACACAGTGTTTCATTTGTCAAATCTGATGAACATTCACTAGCTGTGCTGCTGCTTAGGGTAGAAAAAGATGAACTGGACACAAAAGGAAGTGGATTTCATGTTACTTTGGAATGGGTTACAATTGCAGAAGGAAAAGAGGGTAAGTGCTTTACATTTATATTAGTGGTGAGTAATGTTTAAAAAAAATAAAGTCATGTTTTTATTCTTTGTCTTATAAGTTATTTTTCCACAAGTTCTGATATTTATTTTCCACAGCTTAGATTTTACATAGGTAATTTTTACTTATATTTTGAGATAAAGTTATTGGTTGTAGACCTAAATTTCGACAGACATTTGGAAAACAGGAAGTAAAGTTTTGCACTTGTGTCATTAAGATTATTAAAAAACAAGATAGCACTTTACTTGAATGTTATGAAATACAATTTCTGTTTAACGTGGTCTTGTATAATTGAGGTTATACGGGACTATTTCTAACTAATGTCTGTAGTATTTTTTAAAATATTGTGCAGCTGGATATGGGTCTTTGGTGGGTTTTTTTTGTTGGTTTTTTTTTTTTTTTAGCTTCCAATTAATGATGTAGGGGATTTGAAGTAGTATGAGATAAATGTAAGACCTGTAGCATAAAAAGTAAATACTGCATATTCTACATTTTCCTGCAATAAGAGTATGAAGTTATTCCATTACTTTTAGACCAACACATTGAAAACATATTAGTTAGTATAATAATACCTACTAATTAATTTTTTATCCTAATAAAGTTTTACAAATGATACTTTATATATTCAATATTACCATATATATTCATTAAATATCATGATTTACATGAAGGATACAAGACCCCATGTGTCACTCATTTAAAGATGTGTGGATTAAATTAATAGACATTCTTGGAATGACTGATATGGTCTTGCTCATTATGTTCCAAGAAGTAAGATTTGATACTGACAGACACAAGATCTTTCACTAGTTGAACTAAAGAGTTGGGGCATACTGTGATGTTATTAGCCAAATGTTCTTCCGTCTCCTACATGTATAGTATGGACAACATAGCATGGAATAGAACAGTTCATTTGGAAGTGACCTACAACTGTCATCTAGTCCAACTGCCTGACCAGTTAAAGCCTGTTGTTAAGAGCATTGTCCAAATGCCTCTTAAACACTGATAGATGGGGCTTTGACCATCTCTCAAGGAAGCCTGTTCCAGTGTTTAACCACCTTCTCAGGAAATAAATGCTTCCTGATGTCCAGTCTGATCCTCATCTGGTGCAGCTTTGAACCATTCCCACTATGTTCTGTTACTGGATACCAAAAAGAAGAGCTCAGCATTTCAGTCCCCACTTCCTCTCCCTAGGAAGACTGTAGACAGCAATGAGGTTGTCCCTCAGCCTTATTTTCTCCAAACTAGACAAGCCTGAAGTCCTCACCTAGTCTTGATAGGACATTTTTTCCAGACCTTTCACCAGCTGTGTTGCCCTCAGTGGCTTTAGTTGTTTCCTGCTGTTGAAACTTTGGATGATGGAAATATTTCTCAGAAAGCCACATGAGACTAACTGCCTTATGCTTTTGTGTCAAGCTCAACAAGAGAAAGAAACCTCTGAACATTACTGTTTATAACTTAGAAGAAAAACTAAATCAGTAACGCTGTCAGTATAGAACTGAAGACTGTTACTCATGAGAGCACAAACACAGACTTTTATTATATGTTTTAATACTGTACACTTTCATAAAAAAATATTTTTTACATTGTGTGTTTTATAACTTGCGACAAATATTCTTGGAATCCCTAAAAGTGGATTTAAAAATCTGTCAAAAAGTCTTGCCAGTTCTCCAGCATTTCCAGGGAACAAAAAATGTTTGAAATGACTGTCAGTAGAGATGCAAATAACAAAATTCAAAGCAATCTTTAATTATGAAGAGAGAAGTATTTTTTTATTTCATTTTAACAAACATCTCACCAATCAGACTGATGTATGAACCAGTCTCAAAGATAAAAGCTGTTTTGAGGAATTACAATATTCTACAATCTCTTTCATCAGTAGTTAATTGCTGTTGCTTGCCTTTCCTTGAAACTGTCTGTGAATGCAGTTTATCAAATTAGATTTTAGTAAAAGTAAGTAGTTAAGCAACAAGCCATTTCTTAAATTACCAAAATCTGTGCTTCATCAAAGCAAAGCCGTACATGGTTATGTCTCTTGACACCAACAAATGTGAAATCTCTGTCCTGTTTGGCAGACTGGACAAAGGGATCACACTCACCACTACTGTGTTACCAAAGACCAAAAGAATGGAAGGATGAAAATAAATCAGAATGGGGGCAGTGGTTAGGTCTTTTTATATCTTCTGTGGTACTTCAGAGGACTGTAACAAAGGTACAACTTCCAAAGTTGGTTTTCTTTCATTAACCAAACTTTTAGGAATACTTTCTGTAAAAGCTTGAAATGAGGAACCACCATGCTGCTTTATGAGATTCAGAAAATGTAACATGCTTAGCTTTCTTCTGACCTTCTCTTCAAGAAAAATATTATTTGTACAGAGGGTGTGCTGGGCTAGCTGTGATCAGCAAAGACATTGTAAGAATAAAACACAGTCTTAGATTAATCTGTTATAACACAATGGAAAATCATGGTACTGTGATTTATCAGGTAGGATTACATAGTATTTTTAAAGGTAATGTATTCCTTAGATAATAATTTGTCTTCTAGAAATATATTATGACTTTTAAAAATTTTATTTTATAGGTGATCATAGATACGAAATCATTAAAAGGAGAGTTCTGCAAGGAAAATCAGTCCCCCATTATGCAGCAATAGAGCCAAGTGGGGATGGTCTAATGATTGTTTCTCACAAACCATTCACATTTATGCAAAGTGAAAGTGACAAATTAGAAGAAAATGATGATGCAAAAGTATCAAATGAAAAGAAAGGTAAGACTTAGTCTGACAGGTTATGATAGGCTGCTCTCTTCTTTGACTTATTACATGTCTTGTTAGTTTAGCATTTGTTTAGAAACTCTAGCAATAAAAGTTGTAATATCTGTCTTAAGGACAGATTGATTTTTGTCTGTTTGCTTTTACTTTTAGCAATTGTATTGTGCATGAACCTATATTAGGTGCATTTTTTTGGATAGGAGACACTTGAAGAAAAAGATATTTTGCAGACAGACATATAATAAGTTTTTTGTATTAGTTGGATTTCTAATGCTTAAATTTAGACATCTATCTGAAGTACTCAAATTAAGAAACCAGTCTTCCCAGATGGGAGGGGGCCATGGACTTCCCCAAACTGTTACTCATCAGAAGGCTTTTTGATATGCAATTTATTTCTGCCTCTCTAAAATTTAAATAATTATTTTGAAAAATATTTTTAAAGAATGAGACTCTTATAAAAGATTCTATTTTCTCCAGTGGGAAAGCAGTTCAGAAGATGTTCAACAAAATGCATTCATACTTTTTTTTCTTTGCAATCAAAACAAAATTAAATATGTAAAAACCTAATAATAGAGTTGTTTATTTCTAAGTATCACTAAGCTCTGTAATGTCTATGTTTATGTAATTATGTTGGATTATTTCACGTTTGAGTTCTGTTTCTGCATATGCAACATTGGTTAGTAAACAAATTCTCACAAATTCTTTCTAGGGATAGTAGCACAATCTTTGTCAATAGTGTGTTACTATTTGGAAAACAATACAAAAGGATCAAATTTCTGGAATGTGTTAAACACTGTGACAACTGTGATATTGTACATGTAATTTTATTAAGAATAGTCTGTACATATAAATCTTGAGGCAAAGTAGTTCTTCAGTGCACTGAGCACCATAATGCAGTTGCCTTTTGTGAACCCTAATATAGGCTCTAGTTTTATTTGCACAGTTATATGAAATTGCGGGTGTAATGGACTTTTAATATCAGCTACAGTTTGTGTCAGTGTTCACAATTTTGAAGGCTGTCATGTCTCAGTAATAGTTTCTGGGGAAGTATAATTATAGCATCTGTGACTGATCCATTGCAAGCAGGGCAGCTGTGGCAAAAGGCAGCAGTGCAAGAGTCCTTCCAGAGTCGCAGGTTCTGGTATGAGGCTTTGATCAGTGGAATCTTGGGTTGGGTTCTGACAACTTGAGAGCTTTCAAGGGGAACCCATACTTTACTTTTTGTCAGAATAGAAAGGTAACTTGTACAAGATTGCTCTTTTGAAAATACATTCATCTCAATTTGTATTTTATCTGCATTTCCCACTCATGTTGTTATAACCTTCCTTTTGTATAAACATTTCTCTTAAAAGGCCATTTCTTCTAGCAGTTTAGTAATCAGACAGCTTCTAAACAGTAATAAAAGTCATCTCTACCTCTGGGCAAGCAGTTCTATTTCATCTCCATTAGCTGAAGCAGGTTAAGACTACTTAGTCTTATAAAATCATTTCTATTGAGTAGTTAGCATAGCTTCTGGCAAAATATATAAGAAAAAATGTTCACATCTCTGAATCATATGTACTTCTGGCATGCAGTAGCTTGTCACAGAATCACTCGGTTGGAAGAGACCTTCAAGATAATCAAGTCCAACCTAGCCCAAACACTTCAACTAGACCATGGCACCAAGTGCCACATCCAGTCTTTTTCTAAACACATCCAGGGATGGCAAGTCCACCACCTCTTTGGGCAGACCATTCCAGTACTTTATCACTTTTTACATAATAAACTTTTTCCTAATATCCAACCTGTATTTCCCTTGGCACAGCTTAAGACTGTGTCCTCTGGTTCTGTTAGTTGCTGCCTGGAGAAGGAGACCAACCCCCACCTGACTAGAACCATCTTTCAGGGAGTTGTAGAGAGTGATAAGGTCACCTCTGAGTTTCCTTTTCTCCAGGCTAAACACCCCCAGCTCCCCCCTCAGTGGTTCCTCACAGGGCTTGTGTAAGCCCCTCTCCAGCCTTGTCACCATCCTCTGGATGCACTCTAGTGTCTCAGTATACTGCACCTAATGTCTCCTCAACCACATTATTAATCATTAATGTTTCATTGTATTTAAGTACATTTTGCATTCCAGTTTCATAATGCTACAGTAAACTTTAGAGTAATAATTAATGCCCATTGTATAACTATCAGCATATTTGAGTAAAGACATGAATATAAATTACTTTTCAAATGAGGGGCACAAACAGATTTGATTACTAAAAAGGTGTCTCTCTATGTTCAGAATATGTTTTGTGTAAATTGTTCAGAGTAAAAGTTAACTTCCACTTTTTCAAAAACACGCTTTCAGAAAATTACATGTGTCTCAGCACTGAATGCTGTGGAATCCAGTAATCCTTGTAACTTAGGTTGTGTTTTGCTGCATGTTTCCAATGGTAGACCCTCTCTACTACTGGCAGCAGACGGAAGATGATGTGACCATAACAGTTCACCTGCCTCAAGACATCACGAGAGATGACATAAAAATACGTTTTTCCCCTGATAATATATGTGTTACACTAAAAGACCAGCCTCCTTTGATGGAAGGAAAGCTCTATTCATCTGTGGACCATGAAAGCTGCACATGGATAATTAGAGAGGACAAAAGGTATTCTATATATGTTTTAGGTTTTTTATTGATAGGAATTGGTTTTAAAACATATACCATATCTGATTTCTGGCCCTTCTGAGATGGTCTCATTTAATGCTACACCCCATGTCCCTTCTTGCAAGAATGTCTCCTCTCCTGAAAACACTTCACTGGCTTTTGCTGTCTCAGTACTGTTTCTTTATGTAATTGTGAAAGTAATCTTTCTTTGGCAGTTATTTTTCAGGAAAAAACCCATCTAGTATCAAAATGTTAAACATAGATTTGTAAGGAGAGTAAACTTAATTGGTTCAACAATTATTTTTTTCACTATGTTTCAGGATTGATTAGTTTGAATGTACCTTATTGTATGTGTTAGTTTCTCTTCTACTTTCCACAAACAAGCATTTTAGTAATAATACAACCGAAATTCTTTAGGCATGACTTAAAAATTCTTTAATATATTTTCCTAAAAAGTTATGTGCATTATAGAAAATGAATCTGTGTGAACTTAACATGGTGTAGACCTCAAATAGAAATGTTCCTGCTTTTATTTGAAAAGTAACTTTTAGGCTCTTTTCTCATTCTGAAATAAAAATATGTAAGAATGGAGAGGGTGCAAAAAAAGAATTCAGAGCTCCCTAAAACGTAGTCAGGTTTTTCCTTTTGCATTGTCCGGTTTTCATACTCTGCCTGAAATGAGACATGTATTCACTTACCCGCGTTGGTCTGGTTATCTCAGAGATATTCACACTCTTTAATGAACTCAAGAAGAAACTTTTATACCACCAGGTGATCCATTCAACAGCTCATAGCTGTTTATCTAAAACAAAAGCTACCCTTCAAGTTGTGGTAAGGTTGGCTTTTTGCAGTTTCCAAAAGGTTAACTGTAAAGGACAGTAATTCTCAAAAAAAAATTTGAGGGACTAATCTTTTTATACAGATTATACTATTACTGTATATTAAAATTTGACTGTGATTAAAATGTGTGGGGTTGTTGGGTTTTAGATATCCTGCTGAAAAATAACTCTGAATAACTTGATTTTTCATAAACTGAATAACTTGATTTTTTTTTTATTATTCATTCCAGTGAGTGTTATTGTATGAGTATCAGGCTTTTACTTTAATGAGAAAGGGTAATTCCATACTTCAGTTTAATAAGGTGCAGTCAGTTCTTAATGTTCGTACTGCAACACTGGTATAAATCTATTGATTAAAAGTCAAAAACTTGCTCCAAATGTCTTCTGTGAAAGTATGCTGTTCCTAGTACCAGTGTAATTGCTTCAGAGTTCCCTAAATAGTTGCTGCTATGGTGCAGTAATTAGTAACTTCAAGGGTTTTCTGTCAGGAGCACTACAGCTGTCGTTGTTGCAGAACCTGTAAGTGTATATAAAAAGTGAGTATAATAAAATTGACTTCAGTTTTACCATTATATCTATGTGTTTGTCTAACACAGTATTTAAATGGAATTACCATGTTGGTGCATTGGGCTGTGTCTTATTTTTCATTTACTTAGTTATTCCTAATAGTTTAGTGATTATATTGCATTCTCTTTGTTGTTGTTGTTGGGGTTTTTTTACTTGTTACAGAAATCTTATATCTTCTGAGATATTATTTTAGATAAACAGTATAGATGATTAATTGCTGTAGTATTTCTGAGGTCTATAAAATACAAATATTTTTGTCCCCAGTGTTATATAGAGGTAGGGCATACTTAAGTAGCCCTAAGAATTACTGCTTATGTTTCAAATAAACCTCTGTAGTAAAATTCTGACAGTCTGTATAGATTGCTTTACAAGTGATTTCCTGCCATATTTGAAATATTTTAGTGAGACTGCTTTAGGGTAAACTACACTTGTATTGAAAACCCTGAGGTTTGTGTATTAGAAATCACATCCTTGGTCTGTTTTTCTTTAGAATATTTTTTGTTAGAATAGTTTATTTCATAATTTGAATGCTAATGTTTCCTATTATGTGATTTTTCCTTATTAATTCAGTTTGAAAAGAAGTGCTCTTATGTACATTTAGAGCTTTTTGGCTAATCTGACAAGTGGATGTAGTGTTTTCACGTGCTACTCTTTGTCTTCTCTTTGGATTTTAGTTTGGAAATCTCTCTGATTAAGAAAAATGAGGGGTGCCGTTGGACAGAGCTAATCCTTGGTGACACAAGAGGGGAATTCATTATGGACCCCTCCCAGTGTTCTGAAATAGCTGAAAGCCTGATGCATCTTACCTCTGAAGTAATGGTAAAGAGTCAAGCATCAAAATTAAAATTCTTGTGTTTTGCATGTTGTCTTTTCTTGTTATTCTAATTTGCACTGCACTGATCCAGCTCATCAATTATTTTACTATTTATTAATTTTTAATTGAAACTGTAACAATCTACTGGTACTAGAGTTGTGAATGTACTTCGAACAGTAAAACCATCTTCAAGGGGGACTGAATTTAACTTGTATGATGATGTCTGTGCACCAAACAGAAGCCTGATTTAACACTGAAAATAAACTTTGTTCCCACCATTTAGGATGTGCCAGTTTGTTTTAAAGCAATTAATTAAATGATTTTGAAAGATGTCTGTTTCTTGTTTATCAATAGGTTAGCAAAACTTTTTTACTGTCTTGCTAGGGATACTGTACTTGACCTACACAGTGTACATGACATGTTTAAAAGGAAAATTTAGGAAACATGGCTCATGAACTTTCTGGCAATATTGTTACACACAAAATCTACTTAAAGTAGATTTTGCTGATATTCTCTTGATACTTTTTAATTAGAAAATGGCATCTCATCTGAAACTTGTGGAGTGTGCCTCCCTGTGGCTTTTGATATATTAGGTTTGGATTATTACTTTGTTTTTAGTAAGGCTGAAAAGTGTTAATAAAATGAATTCTATGTAGTACTCCAGGTTTATTTCTCTCCTCTCTCCCTCAGTATTTGTGAACAAGATAATGTAGCATATCTTTTGACTATAGATTTTTTTTGAACTTTAAATTTCTTTTCTTGTGTACTTCCTACTGAGCTTAAAGTGATAATTTTTAATCATATGTTTTCATTAATTTAAAATAGATTTTAATAAATTAAAATTAATAGCAAAACTAAAACATGTCATGTATTTAGAGCTGCTTATTAAATTAATTAATCAATTTTTAATTGCATTACTGATGGCAAGATGAAACAAGCTTACATTGATGTACATTTATTAAATGTGCATATGTTTTCAGGATTGTATGCTTTTGCTACTTAGAGAATTATCTGGAATAATTTAGCATTTATTGTCCATGTTTTAGTGGCTTTCCTCAAACTGAAATTGATTTTATTGTACCTACCACTTCTGGTGTTCTCCACAGCAGAAATAATTTTATTAATTTTGAGTAAGTACATAGTAGCATAATCCTTCACCATGTATGGATATGCAAATAATTCTTCATGTTCAGTTGTTCTTTAGGTTGTTTTTTTAATTATAAAAAGAAAGATTTCTTTTTTTTTTCAGTAGTTTGGATTTTCAGTGTAGCTCATTCTTTTTTTCAGAATCCAAACCCTGAAAAGGAAAAGCCACCTTGTAATGCTCAAGAGTTAGAAGAATGTGATGCTTTTCTTGAAGATGGTGCAAGCTTGTGCAGATTTGATGGTGATACATTGAAAATCACTCATATAGTAAGTACTGCAAATTATTATAGAAATACTTTGAAACATGTTTTTGTTTGGAAATTTTGTACTGATAATATACTCTATTATCAGTACAAAAATCTGTAGATTCTTGAAATCACATAAATTTCCCCCATAATATTAAATCGCAGTAGCAGCAGAAATTGTCAATCCATATGTGCCCTTCAATGTCATTTTAGTATAAAAACAAAGCTCCTTTTGTTCCCATAAAAAAATACATATACTTTCACAAGTGAGCCATTTGAAAAAATGAAGTTATATCAAAGTAATTATAAGGAAAGGGTCTTTTTCAGTGGCATAAAATTCTTTAGATTACTTAGTTTACATTTTCCTCAGTAATTTTCAGACAGCCTTGTAGAAACCTGACCTTTTTTACTAAGAAGCTGGAGCACAGATCACTTTATAATACTTCTTTTTCAATCACACTAAAAATTATAGGCTGGGGGCAAAATGCTTCAGTAGCAGGCTTGTAAGCTGGGTTGTTGGCAGCCCTGACTAAGAGTAAGCTAGGATTTGATCTGGGCTGTTGCCTAGAGTTGGAAACAACAAAATCATATGAAAACATTACAGATTAACTCATTGTTGTGGTGGTTTTTGGAGGGTTGTTTTTGTTTTTTTTTTTTTTTGTTTTTTTTTTTTTTTTTTTTTTTTGAAACTGGATGAAAGCAAAAACTACATCATGGTTGTAGCATGGTTTGGGTTGCCTAGTAAGTTGTGCAGTCTCTGTCCTTGGTATTTTCAAGACCAGACTGGATAAAGTTCTAACTAGGTCAGCCTAAACTACTGCTTCTCACACTGAAGGGTAAGAAATGCTCCAGGGACATTTCACATACCAGGAGGAACATGAGCACATCACAAAAGGGGTGCTTTTGTGCATCACAAAAGGCTGCTTTCTAGCAGGCAGGGAGACATAGTGGAGCAAGTTTGAACTCCAGGGTGCTTGTAAAGAGTTCTTAAAATGGGTGGTATAAAAGTAGTTCAAAGGTTAATATGTTTAAAGCACTGTGGTCAAAGGACAGTTACTGTGGGTTGGAAATACTAATTTCAGCCTCTTCTGTGGAACTTGCCTTGTTAGAGTATGTAGAAATATGAGTATTTCAGTATATTCTTCAGCATACAGTAATATATTTTCACTTTGATTTAGTTCTTCTTTCAAATTGTTTGGGTTTAAAATTATGGGGCCTTTTCCTTCAGAAATGGGGCTGATACAGCTTTTTACCCACAACTCCTACAAACATTTTTAATGAAGAGTGTGCTAACCTGAAATTTAGTAATTACTTGATTGCAAGTAAATTAAAAAATATTGACATTTCATCATTTTAGTATTCTAACTAATCCTTGTTTCAGTGCTTGCCAGTTTTTACCTTGGAGGGACAGTGTTTCCTTCGCTGTTAGCCCTGCAGAAAACCAGATGTGATTACTTAGAGAGAATATTTCCCTAACATGAGAAATTGCAGGTTAGGATCTATCCTAGAAAACCATTTCTGCGCAAAACACATTCCCATTTGTTTGTGTAGTGGACATAATGTTTCTCTGAATATTACTCCAACAAACTTAATTGCATTTCCTTGAAATGTGTAAGGCACCTGTGGTGTATTGAGCTGTTGATCAGTGGGATGCAGCATAATGTATTCAAACATTTTGTAAAGTAACAAATATAAAACTGTTGATCATCTAACTTTGGCAGTATGTGTAACAGAATCTGCTATTTGTGCTTTGAATCAATATTTTGTATTTGTTTTGTTTTCAGATTAATCTTGGAAGTAACCAGTATCTTTTCTCAGTTGTTGTGAATCCCAAAGAAATGCCGTGCTTCTGCCTGAGGCATGATGTTGATGCTCTTCTCTGGCAGCCTCACTCTGACCAACCAGAGAATATGTGGGAACATATTGCAACTTTTAATGCTTTAGGTGAGAAATTAACTTCTGTGTCACGTACCTCTGAGACTTTTCTATGTGAATACTGCTGGTATGGCTTATGTTGATATTTTACTTACTTATATCTGAATGGAAAGTTGTTATAATTATGTTAGTAGCGGCATGGTAGCTTGTTGCATATAGGTACAACCTTATAGAAGAGAGGCCTTCTAAGACATGGTTTAGGCCTTGCTGTTCTGGCTAAGCTAGCCTGTTAAGTTCTCATGAGAAAAGAATCATAAGAATGAGAATCAGTTGGCATAACAATCTGTTTTTGTAAGAAAAGAGTCTGCACCTATGAAAACAAGTCTATCCCATGAGAATCTGTGAAGGAAATATGTAAACTGTCTAGAAAGAGGGAGGTTTGGTGGACATGTACACTGGCCATTTATTGACGTGTGAAGGGAGTTTCAGTGGATTGTTAACCAATTAGAGGCAAACACAGTGCCTTCTGATACCATGTAAAAATGAGCTGTGTGCAATAAAAATTCGGCAGTTAGGCACAAAGAAAGAAGTGTCTCATCTCATTTTTATCTCTAACATGAGGTCAACGGCAACAGTAGCTTAATTTTTGAAAAAAGAGAACGTAGGAATGAGATGTTTATGCCCTGGGAGGAAGACAAGTCTGTTGAGACCGTGTATAGGATGCAAGCACAGAACTGCACAGTAAAAGGAAAATTCCTTAGATAAGTGACCTTGAGTTAGAGAATAAAAAGCATAATCACTACCTTAACATTCACACAGACATTGTCGCAGCAATAGCTGCTGTTAATTGATTATGTGTCTAGGTCTGTGTAATCTTATGGTCAGGTGTTTTAATAAGTGACCTTTAGATTCTACTTGTCTTGTTGACCCATGTGATAACAATTGGCTTGCATTTTTAATAGAAGTGAAGCAAATAACGTTCCTAACAGGGAAGGAAATACTTGCAGAAAGATGGTAGATCACTTTGCAGAATTGCATCTCAGTTCTCTTTACAGAAGTGTGAAAGGAAATCAGTCTGAATTGAATCAATTTGATACTAGAGTCTTGTAATGAAAGTGAAAAAGGGAGGGCTTTTTTCCTTCTGAGTGAATTTTAACAGAAACTGCAGTGTGTTAAAAAGTAATTTTTTTTTTTTTTTAGTGAGTTCTAAACTGAAGAAAAGTTTTAAGTGTCTATTCAAGATTAGGTAGGCTCAGAAATTCTAATTTTTAAATGTAATTACACACTGGAAGATGAGGAGAGAGAAGAGAGACTTAGACCACTAGTGTTGGGCCAAGATTGCCCATGTAGACCATGTCTGTGACTTTATGATCCTGCTGAGAAAATGAAAGACCATGTGAGGCATCTTCCAGATGTGGGAAGAGTATCTTGCTGTACTTACGTATCCAAAACACCAGTTAACATGAGGTACACGGGAATTGTATATTGGTATTAAACTGGTTAATGCATCCCTTCAGAAAGTACTGGCTTATGTAATAAGAGTAGTTTGGTTTGGCATTTTTTTTGTTGATGTTGGGTTTTGTTGATTGGTTGTTCATCTTGTTTGTTTCTGGTTGTTTTTTTTTTTTGTTACAAATTGCATATTATTTTTTAAGTTAAGCTTAGGTTTTCATCAGCCAGTTAAAGTTCTGTTGAAACCAATATATTACTTATCCCTTCTACTTGGTTTTGGGCTATACAGGTTATGTCCAAGCATCTAAGCAAGACAAGAAGTTCATGGCTTGTGCTCCAGATTACTCCTACGCTGCTCTTTGCGAGTGCTTGCGAAGAGTTTTCATCTATCGCCAGCCAACTCCTCTGGCCACAGTTCTCTACAACAGGAAGGAAGGAAGACAAGTAGGACAGGTTGCTAAGCAGCTGGTAGCAACTCTGGAAGCCAATGATCCTATCTTAGGCTTTCAAGCTACAAGTGAGAGATTATTTGTTCTCACAACAAAAACCTTGTTTTTAATAAAGGTGAACTCTGGAAATTAATTATTCAGTGTGCTCTGCTGTAGTTTGTGTTAACAATTTGTTATAGAAGTGAATAGGTTGACAATCTGACAAGTTCAGTACAATTTGCTGAAAATCAAAAAGGGGATGTTGTACAGGGAAATCAAATTTCTTCATTAGAATTTTTCTGTAAGAAAGTGAATTTTTTGACTTTGCTGCCATGGAAGTAAACTTTTTGAGAACTATGGGAAAATGTCTTCTGCATTAACATCTTTGTCAAAGTAATTGTCAGATGCTGCTATTGCATAGGTGAATAGATTTATGCATTGCTTTTTCCAAGTGACTTTATTTGCTATACTTCTGAGTTTTGAGGATTCACTACTGTTTTTAAATGTCACTGTTTACCTGTGAAAAAAGTAGTCAGATAAAGAGTTACAAGCATATGATATGCCAAGTAGAATGTATCATAAGGAAAAAAATCTCCAAATACTGTTGACCAAAAAACTGATTTGATATTTTGACATTCAGTAGATTTGAGTGAAATGTGAGAGAAATGAATGGGGTATTATGTTTCTTATACAGGTAATAAAATGAAGCAATTTTACTGTATGTGCACATTTTAAATTATTGGTTTGGGACTTGTTTATACTTGTTTATACATTCTATACTTTAGAATGTGTTTTAGTAGCTTTTTCCAGAAACAAAGTAAGGATCAATACATAGCTGGCAATTATACATCTAGTGCTGTTAGTTAAGGTCTTGTCATACTCTCAGTTGTGCCATTTTCACTTGACTTTATACTTCATTTCAAGTGACTCATTTACAATGAGAAAATGGCTGATGGAAAAGGCACTGGTACTGTAACCTGAGATGGGACACTCAGAGGTGCTGCTTCTTCCTCAGATGCCACTGTAAATGCTGCATTGTCACTTAACTGTTCTGTCTGTGATGCCTAAGCCAAAACATGGTATATTTGCAAAGTAAGAGGACTCAGGCCAATAAGGATGCTTTGGTTTAACAGACTGGTATGGTTGATTGAGTTGAATAGTTGTATCTGAAGATTCTTGTTTCTTATTTTAAATTGGCATTGTCAATACATTTAAACCAAAGAGTCAGTTGTGACAGCTCCACCCTGGGTTGATCTTTTTTCATGGTTGGCTTACAAATCCATAGCAAAGGATGCCTAATATGTTGTGTACTGACAGGAAAGCTGCTGTCATCTGTGGTACCAAAGTACTGAGACACAAATACAGGCAGCCTTTTCATTTGCATCTCCCTACCAATATTATTTCAGAACTCTGTAAGAATCTATTGAGAGAAGAGTAAGCATTTCTTTAGTTGTGATTGTTTTGACTCTCCTGTAAATTCTCCAGATTTGTATCAGTGAACTGATTAAATAACAAGAGGGAGGCAAGCAGCTGTGGCTTGCAAAAACTGTCCAAATGCAGAAGCTTTTCAAGGAACCTGATTTTTGTTCTCCTCACAGCAAGATTATATTGCATATCCAATATTGAAAAGCTTTTCTTTACTTTTAGTTGGGTAAGTTAAAACAGACTGGATTTGTAAACCTCTTTTCATTCTGTCCTTTTAAACCTGTCTTGAAAATGCTTTTTGGAAAGGCTCAATGAATGTATTACCATTGCATAACTGTTTTGCATCTACATTTTTATTTGTTGTCCAATATTGTCAGTGGTCCTGTAGAAAAAAATATGTAGCTTGTTACTTTGCAGCATAAATTAAGTGCTTTTAGATGTATATGAATATTACTTAATAACCTGAAGTTTAATCTTTGGGGACAGAGCTCTAAGAAAGTGATATTTGGGAAATGGAAGAATGAAAGAGTAAAGGAATCATAGTCAACATGCCTTTGTCACCTCTGGTGTACTGTACACAGCTTCCATATAGATGCTTTCAGCTGTTCTTTGTCAAATTCTTCTTGCTGTGATTTACATGTCTGGAAACATGCTCTGCTGTCTCCTGCAACAGAGGAAACAAAGTCAAGTAAAATGGTTACCTCTTCAGAGGTATTACAATATGCTGTGACTAGAACTTACATTCCAAATGTGTTTCTGTTTCAAGGGGGTTCTTGTTTGCATCTGGAGATAACTGAACACAGGGAAAAGGTTCATCCCTTTTCCATGTTACTCATCTGTTTGTAATCATGGTTCCCAGGAATGACATATCAAGTAGTCTCTCTCTTATTTTGCTTCTGTGAGAGTCAAGGATATTTTATAATTTAAATTATTTTTTACTTTGAGGAACCTGGAGTGCTGTTGCACAGCAAGCTGCTAAGCACCTGAGGCAGGGCAATCCCAAGCACAAAAGCTGGGCTGAGAAGATTGAGAGCAGCCCTGGAGAAAAGTACTTGGGAGTGCCGGTGGATGAGAGGATGCATGTGGCCCAGCAATGTGCACTTGCAGCCCAGAAACCCAAACAGGCCTTGGGCTGCATCATGTGAAGCATGTCCTGTATGTCCAGAGAGGTGATTCTGCCTCTCTGCTCTGGTGAGACTCCCACCTGGAGAAATGCATCCAGCTCTGAGGACCCCAACATAATGGACACATTACCGGCTTGGAGCAAGTCTGGAGGAGGGACACGAAGGTCATCAGAGGGCTGGAGAATCTTGTCGAGGGCAACAGGCTGAGAGAGTTGTGGTTATTCAGCCTGGGAAAGAGAAGTCTCTGGGAGACCTTAGAGCAGCCTCCTAGTATGTAAAGGGGTCCTGCAAGAGTGTTGTAGAGGGGTTTTGGACAAAGGCATGGTAGGACAAAGGATAGTGGCTTTAAACTGAAATTGAGTAGGTTTAGAGTAGATGCTGGAGGAAATTCTTTATGGTGTGAGGGGTGAGGCATGGGACTTTGAGTAACTTGGTCTAGAGTGAGGTGTCCCTGCCCATGGCAGTGGGGTTGGAACTAGATGATATTTGAGGTCCCTTTCCAACCATTCTATCATAATTAAATGGCTGCAAGCCACCAAGAGACACTCCCTATCAGCATTTCCTTTTCTGTGTTCAATTAAAACTAAGGCTCATTTGCTCAGCGTATCCTAAGTAGGCTTATGCAAAGTATAAAATGTAGGTATTTTAAAGAGATGGTTTTCTGACAACCACGCTTCAATTTTTCTAGGATTTTTTTTCTTGAAATCTTACTTTTTCAGACAGTTCTTCCTGAGAGGTCCCAGTCACAATCTGTTTGCAGAATTTCTGAGAAAATATTTCACTATTCCAGGTTTACTTAGCTGTTACTGCATTATTTGATTTCAGTATTCTTTTTCAGTGCTTTCCTTGACTGCATGTTTGGAATGCATAATGTATTCTTCCACAAGTTGAAATAAAAAGAAGAAATTTTAAAATTATTTTAAAGGATTTATATTAATTTCAAACGTGTAGTCTTCCTATGGTACTGAAATAAAATAGAAAAATAGAAATCAGAAAATCCTTAAAATCAAACTTGTGTTAAGAAGTTTTCTGCTAGGGCAAAGTTCTAGCAGGTGTCATCACTGCAGGGCCAGGGCTGTTGCCAAGACATGCCCTATTGTACTCCTTGTTTATCTCTGTGAAATCCCCTGTACAGCCTTGCTAATGTTCCATTTCTGCCAACACACACATTTACAGAGGTAGTTACTGGAGAGGGCTGATAAGTATTCAGTGTATTTTTGTGTTAAAGTGCAAACTGTGCCTCTGATCCTTTTTTATGTATAAAATCCAAATTATCTGGACAAACCCTTCTAGATGCAAGAGAGAGATCTGTCCTTCCTTCCTCTCCCCCTACCTCAACATGGGTGCTTTTTTTGCAGGAAAGTGAAGGAAAGTAGGAAGGATTTGGTCTGTATGTCTGTCCTTTGTCAAATAGTGGCTCTTCATTAATGAAACAACAGATCCTGTGAGAGTAACAAGATTAAAGCTTATTTTTTATTTCAGTTTTTTTGTGCTTTGTTTCATTAATGAGCTGCTAGAACTTTTTAATTTCCTTGCCTTTTGTCAATTTATGTTTTCTATTCTCATTATGCAGATTAGATGAACTTGAAGCCTGCAGTCAATCGCATATTAGCCATACAATAAAAATTTAGGTTTAAAATTTTGTGCCGTCAGTCCTGTGTGCCATTTGTAATGTATTTCTGGAAATCTGGAGGTGTTTGTTTCCCTTCCTCCCTATGCAATACATGCTTATTTGTGCTATGGATAAAAGTCAGCAAGGTCTAAAGGTAACTTGACATCCTCGATGTAAAAGAGGTAAGCATCAGGCAAGACTTTTCATCAAGACTATTACAATCATTTAAGATTCAAGGTATAGATAGTCCCTTTTTCTTGGAGAAGTGTTTGTTGGAGTAATAGTTTTTCCTTTATAAAAGGTTTAAGGTCCTTCTGAAAAACTTTCTTTACACAAAGATCTTTGTCATGAAGTGGTAGCTGGATATCAATTAAAATAGATCTCATTAACTCTTTCAGATGGAAACCTGGAAAATATTTGTCATTGTCTTTACCAATCTAATGCTCTATGCAAAATATCCTTTATAAACCATTCCAGAGCATTTTTGCAATCTAATGTCAGTTGCAAGGAATTCTCAAAAAACATAGGAAAGCAAATTTTAAAAAAATTAATCATTTTAGAACATGGCTTTCATTATGCTTTGATGAATATACAGTCTCTAGTAGTGCATTTCAATAATATATTTCTTAATGTATTAGTTGCATTCTGAATGTCCAGGACTTGTGTGTTCACTTGTGTTTTCATCTTTAAATGCACACACCTTATGAATTCATACTGCCTTAAGGTACTGGGGAGGGTGAGGCAGCTTTTGGACAGGAGAATCTTCTAACTTTAATGACAGCAAAGTCTGGATTCTTTATTAACATGTTCATGAGTCTGCCATACATGTGTTGTAATGTCATGATAACTGCTTTATGTGAAAACATCAGTCATTAATCAGTTATGTGGTGGTTTCCTCTGCTGAGGATTAAATATGAGATATTTCAGTATTTCATTTTACCCAAACATAAACAACTCAGAGGCCAAGTATTGAGTAGATGCTTCAAGTTGGCAGAATCGATGCAGATGTGATAATCATTTCTTTTTATCAAAATAAGTGATGTTTAGAGGGAAAAGAAATAAGACACACTGAATACTAATTCAGTCACTTCCAGCACTGAAATTGCAGCTGATTGGCCTTTAATGATTTTTCTCTGTGAAGTTACTCATTCTTTCTGTTGCACGTGTCCCCTGTAATAAATGTAGAGTAATTTATGGTAATTTAAGGTTGAGCAATTTGTGGAAATTTTCTGAATAACTGAATTATGCTGGCATATGTGGTATCTAAAATATGAGCGTGAGGTAGAAGATGGATGCACTCAGTCATAAAGAGACCAGGGACTCAGGCTCTTGATTTGATCCAGGGTTGGTGACCATGTGAGCAGAAATAAAAATGAATGTTTTAAAGACATTTTCATGAGTTGCAATTTCAGATTCTAGAAAGAGCAAAAATAGGGGAATCTCTGCAGAATCGTTATAGTCCTAGAATGGTTTGGGTTAGAAAGGGCCTTGAGGATCACCTAATTACAACACTCCTGCCGTGAGCAGGGGCGCCTTTCACTAGACCAGGTTGCTCAGAGCTCTATCCAACCTGCCTTGAACAATTCCAGGGATGGAACATCCACAGCTTCTCTGGGCAATCTGTTCCAGTGCCTCACCATCCTCACAGTAAAGAATTTCTTCTTAATATCTAATCTAAACCTGCCTCTTTCAGTTTAATATCCTTACCCTTGTCCTTGTCCAGAGTGCCTCTCCAGCTCTCTCACAGGCTCCCTTTAGGTACTGGAAGGTGTTCTAAGGGCTCCCTGGAGCCGTCTCTTCTCTGGGCTCAACGCTCTCTGCCTGTCTTCAAAGGAGAATAAACTTGCTTAGGAAAGATAAAACATACACAGGTTTCCTTTTAAAATCTAGGGGTATATGCAGTGCTCTATTCAAAGCAGCTGGATCAGTCAGAAAGAGAACTTGTTACCGAGACCTCCTCTGTTGTCATTTTCTTTGTATGTGGCAAGTGTAAGTCATCAGTAAAACTGCCTGGATGCTGGTGTGATTGGAGTCGCTCTTTTTGTCCTCCTTCTTACCTCATGTAGCTCCAGGTGGTTGCTGCTGTCTGAAAAATTCAGTTAATAGTCTTGTAACATATAGTTAATAGTTATATTAACTATAGAAATAGCTATATATGGTTATATATATATATATAACAATATGTATATAATTATAGTTACATAATATATAGTTAATAGTTATAAGGTGTAAGAATTGGCTGGTGATAGCAACACAGTTCTGAGCCTCTGCATCCAATGTGATATCTGATAAAATCTGCCTTTTCAAAAAAAAAAAAAAAGAACAAAAAAGAAGAAAAAAAAACCCCAAACAAACAAAAACAACCCAGATCAAAAAGCCCAAACAAACAAAGAAACACACAACCCCCCCCCCCCCCAAATACCTAAAACTCAGACTGCTTTATTTTTTCACTTCTTTTTTTTTTTTTTTTTTTTTTTTTGGGAAGTACACCAATAATGTTTTTCTTTTTGCTCCTAGGAATGTTCTTCTGTGCTATAAAGAAAGATGCAATATCCTCAAAGTTTAAGCCTCATGTCTCTTACTGCCGTGGGGACAGCAGGGTATCTGTCACTGATTCAGTTGAGTTCAGGGACAAATTAGTGTGCAACGTGGTTAGACTGCCAGCTGTTCCCTTAGGAAGCGGGGAAAACTGAAGTCAGGTTATTTTAATAGGTTCAGTCTGTCTGTTTGCACAGCTGCACTCTATGAGGTCCATGTAATTCAACATACTGGGAGGTTCAGGTGCCCAAACAGGGAGCTGTGAGCACATTTCACTGTCTGAACCCATCTGATGTATCTACACAGTCTGGTGCTCTTACTCAGTTACCTGCCATCTCAAGTTATTTTCCATTGTGTTTTTTCTGTGATTACTCAAATAAGTTAAGTTGCTGACTGACTGCAGTGTCTGCTGTGGAAGGAAAGAGCACACAGTAGATTCTTGAAGATGTATTTCTATACCTAATGTGATTTATACCATGAAAAATCAGTTGCATGGTTTTGACTACAAGTTGATTAATGTTTACAGTTAATGAATTCCCACAACTCACATTATTTTCTGGTGGAATTATTCAGAGATTTGTAAGCAAACATATGAGAACATTAATTCAGAACTGGAGATAATTAGCACTTCTCCGTTAGTTTTCAGTTGGTTATTCTGCCTTCATTATATGAACTAAATATCTTGAAATCTGTAAGAACTAGTTCACTTTGTAATCTTAAGTGTTACTGACTGAGAAAGTGGAGCTTTGCCTCCTAAGTACTGGCAGGGGTCAAAGTCCACAAGACCAGAGAGGACTAGAGAGAACTTCATGGGGCTTTAAAAGCATCCTGTTACAAGCAACCTACCAATGCAAAGGGAGTGCAGATGCTCAAATCCCACCACTTCTGGATACTTCCTGAGTTTAGCAGCGCTCATTGTTCCAAAGATTATAGCCTAGGAAGAAGCATCCTGCAGAGCCCAACCCCTCCTGCTTTACAGCTCTGCAGAGATTCTGAATGTGTGAATTAAAACAATAATGTATTTGTACCAATGATATCCAGCTGTGTCCATAGCCACAGCACATTCCTCTGAAATGTGTGTGGTTAAATGTGAGATGTAAAGCATATAATAAAGTGGTCAGGCCAAAGCTCAATTTCTGCATCTCTCATTTCCCTTGAGCAACTGCTTTTGGGTGGATGTTTCCTTGTGCTTTGCCATGAGCAAACAGCCAGGGCTGTGCTGTCTGCAGCCCTGAGCCCTTCAGCTGTGGGCTGCTGGCTTTGAAGCCAGCTGTGGTGCTGGTTCCAAATGGCACAGCTCCAGTTTTCCTTGTCACCTGCCAGGTTGTGCCCAGCTCTTTGTGTCTCTGCCATTCAGTTAGAGGAAACTGTCACGTGCTGGGAGTTACAGCCACACACCACAGCCAAGCTTTGCCTTTGGTGGTTGTGGCTGTCGTGGTTTAACAGAGCAGGGAGCTGAACACCACACGGCCACTCCCTCACTCCCCACTGCCAGTAGGATGGGGGAGAGAATTAGGGGAAAAGAAGTAAATTTGTTTTGTTGTTGTTGTACAGAACAAATGCAAAATGCAATTGCTCACCACTCACTGACAAATGTCCAACCAGTTCCTGAGCAGTGGTCCTCTGCCAGATTTCCCCCTGATTTATATGCTGAGCATGACACCATAAGATATAAAATATTATTTTGGCCATTTAGGGACAGCTGTCCCAGTTGTGTCCCCTCCCAGCTTTTTGTGCACCCCCAGCCTCCTTAATGTCAGGGCAGGGTGAGAAGCTGAAAAGTTCTTGTCTTAGTGTCAGCACTGCTCATCAGCAACTAAATCAGTGTGTTATTAAAATTATTCTCATCCTAAATCCAAACCACAGCACAACCAACTAGGAAGAAAATTAACTCTATTCCAGCCAAAACCGGGACAATGGCAAAACTGAGCCCTCCTGGGCTTCAGGCAACGAGTCTGTGCATCCCAGGCACACCCAGGCAATGGGAGTGTGCTTGAACAGCCCAGAAGGAACTGCTGAATTGCATCCTGGGGGATTGCTGGAGGATTTCCTCATCTCTATGCACAGCTAAACTCTAAACATGTTCTAGGGGCAGGGGAGTGAAGGCTAAAAGATGTTGGGAATGGGTTTGAAGAGTTGTAAGATGAGTTTAAAGGTAGCATGATAGGTATGAGCAGGTCTGGTCCAAAGGGTTTCTGTGAGAGACAGTGCCATTTTTTGAGCCATGGCTAGGCTGTGTTGCTTTAATGTTCCTTTTGAGCCAGTTTTCACTTGCTCCTCTATTTTAATGGTGAAAACTTTTGTGCCTTTAGCTGTGGTGTGGGTTACAATTCCTGTGATGAGAGTACAGAGCCCAGATTCAGGGAAATCTTTTCAAAAGCCAGGCCAAGGAAGGTACATTGTCTTTAAAGCTGTTTTAAATTTTTCCCATTAAAATTGAGGGGCAACAGGGTATATGATTACTGCCAACTGAGAAAATTATTCAGAGGAAGAAAAGGGTGCATTTTAAATAAATTGAGTATCATATGTGTTTATATGCATGCAAATGTGCACAGAAGATGAGGAGAGGAGAGAAGAGAGCCATATGGCAGTGGGTTACAAATGGCTCTACTGCTTAGGGAAAATCATAACTCTAAGCTTTGATATATATGAGCCTGCTGGGGTTCAGATGTTCTTATGCTGGTGCTTTAAGAAACCAGCTGAATGAATAAACAAACATTTGAAAGACAAAACACTCAGCCAGCATCCAGCTTAAAAATTCAGAGAAGATACCATTAAGAAGGACTTAGAAAAAAGGCTGGGGCTTCTGTTAAGATTAAAATGAGCTTGTTTATTTTTTATATATTCTGCCATTCTGTAGCTACTGTACATACTAAGTATGTTTCTTACTGTTTACAGGTTTTTTGTCTTAGCCTCTAAAAATATTGTATTAGTATCAATAATAATTGCTTTAATTACTGAATCAGAGTAATTAAAAGAATCCTTTAGAGACACCAATCACAAAATACAGGCTTTCCATCTTCATTTTAAAAAATAAATTTGTATACAAGATTCCTTCCTTTCCTCTTTGTCAGAAGACCAAACATTTATCAGGAAAGATATGCAGTGGAAACTGCACAAAGGTAAATTCTCCACAGCAGAACATAAACAGCCCAGCAAAGGTTCTCAGTAGTGGGTTTTTTGCACTTAGGCTGAGACTTTGCAAGGCCTATATGCCCTAACCCACATGAGTGGGACTTCTTAATGTTGTACTTTCCTAGGAAAGAAAAGGAACAGGCATGGTAAGCAGTAATAGCGCATCACACTGTTTGTGTAGATTTACTCTGAAGGAATATTAAAAATCGCATCATATTCATGAGAGACTGGAGAGTGATATTGCTAAACTTATAAGGAGATGTAATCAGGTATTAATTACCTGACAACCAGCAGCATTCAACGTCTCCAGTAACCTGAAGAAGTCCAAGCCATGAGCAGCCAGCTTTTCCAAGGGAGTGCTATTGGAAGTTGCATCAAAAGCTTTTCTGAAGTCCAGGCAGAAAAAATCCACAGCCTTTCCCTCATCCACCAAGCCGGTCGCCTTGTCATAGGAGCTCAGGTTAGCCAAGCAGGACCTGCCTCTCACAAACCCACGCTGGCTGAGATTGATCCCCTGGTTGTTCTGCTGTGCCATGTGATGCTGCTCAAGATAATCTGCTCCATGATTTGCTCTGGCACTGAACTCAGGCTGACAGGTCTGTAGTTCCCTGCATCCTCTTTCCCACCCTTTTTGGCCCTGGCTGTCACACTTGCTGATCTCTAGTCAACTGGGACACCCTGGATTAGTCAGGATTGCTGTAAAATGATGGAATGTTGATGGTCTTGTTGAGCATCTCTGCCAGCTCCAATTCAGCCTGGATAGACTTGAGTCTAAGTGGTGAATGTGAAGAATGTGCTCTAGTCTCAACACATTGCTCAAACCCATTGTGGATGTGACTGTCAATAACTTGTCTTTACAAGCATTTTTTCATAAATGTACATACTTGACATTTTAATGTTTTTGGTTTTTTTGGGGAGAGGATAGGGAGACTTCCCTTTCTACCTGTATTCTTTTACATCAAGTTCTGAGTTGTCCTGTTTACAAAGACATACTCTGTGATCATCCTGTACAGGTGCCATCTTCTGTTTTTCTTGTTTTATTTGGTTTGGGTTTTGGTTGTTTTTTTCAAGGGTTCTTCTTGTTGTTTGGTTGGGTTTTTTTGATTTTTTGAATTTTTTTTTTGTTGGTTGCTTGGTTTGCTTTGGTTTGGTTTGTCTCTTTCTTTGGTTTAAAATTACTTTTTTTTACCATTCCAGCTGTTTGGTAACATGCATGGCAGGCTGAGGAGTTCCTAGCCAGGCTAAGTATCACAGCATGGATCTATATCACCTTCCAAATTTCATTGTAATCAAGAGAGAAGAATGTGTCTGGCTTCACCTGAAAGGCAGCCATTTGTTGTAAATCATTCAACAGGGACTGCAGTAAGTTGGGGGGAAAAAAACCCACAAAATGTGATGCCCTCAAAATTTGAGGTCCTTTGGCCAGTCAATAAAAATTTGAGTGGAACTAGAGATACTGAAACACATTCCTCATTGCTTCAACTTTGATTTTTTTGCCCATGGTATTACTACACAGATTAATTTTTTGAGCTGCTTTGTTGACACTGAATCCCAGGAACTTATGAATGCAGTGATTTCCTCAACAAACTAAAGACTCAAAATCCATTAGAAATCTTCAGGTTAAGAGTGTGCAAACATAGGTCAAGATTCAATATGCATAGAAAGCTCTTGCTTGTAAAGATATGACATAAATCATCAATTACTTCATTCAATTCATATTCTCCATATGGATCTCACTTCCTTTTGCTGCTAGGGATTTTGTCTGGCTTTCATTTGCATGTCAGATAGTAAATATTGGCAAGTTTAGACTTTCACGTCATCAGCTGTTTGGGATCCGTGTATTTGTAAAGTACTCTGTACACCTAGTTCTATATACAAATAGAAATTATTTAGCTACCACTTATTGAGGATTAATACCTTGGATGAATTGTATCTTCACACTGCTTTCCAATTGGCTCCCTAAATTAGAGGATTTAGTGATTCCTATTTATGTAGAGCCATTTATTTATAGTGCTTGCTGATAAACAAGAGATTGGTGTCTTGCTTAGCAGAGCTTGTTTGTTCTCATTTTAAGGTTTTAATCACAGGTATGTGAAACCATGACAGGTTTGTCTGCTGGCAGAGGTGGCTCAGGTGGCTGTTTGGCCACAGCTCTCATGCTAAATTGTATTTCGCTGGATTTTCCCTTGGGCTCAAATTCTATTGATGCAGGGTTAAAAAGCAATCCCAAAGGAAAATGCTAAACCTTGATTGTGGGGTCTCATGCCCCGGATTGGGGTGACCCCAAAAGGTGGAAAAGTCTCTCCTCCAACCCGTGCCTTCAAAGAAAGACTCAGTAGTCTTCTGTTGTCCGGTCTCAAGGTTGTTTATTGTTGGTTATCTAAAAGATTCTTCTCCTGAACTGCTGTGGCCCGTTCAGAAGCTCAGACAAAGGCACACTGCCCTCCCAGGGGGCTGGTGTCATCTTTTATATCATACATTACGTACTAAATACTTTTTCCCCAATGCCTACTATCTATATTGAATGGTGACTTTCTATTCTAAACCAATCTGTGAGTGCCCACATCACCAAAGACATGGAGGCAAGGAAGGAGAAAGAAAGAGGACAGGGCACACCCAAGTCCCTCCATCTTAGATCTCCTGACCCCCATGTACAAAACTTGGACCCCTGCGTACAAGGCTTAAAACCCCCCTGTACAGCACTCAAAAATCCTTCCTTTCACTTCGTGACTACTTCTACTACAATATCTAAACTTGTGTGTGTGTGGCTTGTAATTCTTCATACAGAGTTGGCAATTTGCTCCATGGGCTAAGATCAAAACCCCACGTGTGTCTTTGGCTGCATGCCAGGGTCTCAGAGCCCCCTGCCAGCAGCTCTGGCCATCCAGGGCACCCAGAGGGATGTCCTGGGTTCCCACACTTGATTTTTTCAGTCTGCTCTGGCATTGACTGAGATGAGCAGTGTGTAAGTAATTGTGAGTCAGCTGGAGAAATGGATGCATGGGTTGCCTTTTCCCCGGCATATGCTGTCTCAGACACACTGAACACTGGGTCATATCCCAGATTACAGCACTTTCTAGACTGAAATCTAGAGATTTCTAGCACTTGCTAGAGTTTCTCTTTGCTGGAAAGGATTCACACTCACTCACAGACACAGCCTTTCTAGGACGAGGTCAAAGGAGCACTAGGGAACTGAATATAGGTCAGTGCTGCTAACAGATGAGTTCTGGAGTTCATCTCTGCAGCTGTATATGAAAGAAAGAGGAAGGGCTGTTTAAAAAAAAAAAAACCAAGAGAGATAAAGCTTTCTGCTTTCTCAATAAATACATTTAGAAAGATTTTTGATTTACAGAACTAAACATTTCTTAGTGAAGCAGTTACACTTGTGGAGTATACCCAAATCCACCATAAATGAATTTGTGCTAAAATTTATGCTATGAGTTAGAGAAGGAGAACTTTCATCCCACCTGATTCTCCTGATGGGGTTTAGGTGTCTCCTTATGATTGCTCCTCAGTTAAGTAGTTGAAAAGAGATGGTGGGACAGTGGTATTCTCCTAGAAAGCCCTGGAAGCTCACAGCAAAGTTTTGTTGTGAGAGGAGTTAAACAGCACATTTTGAACCTTTGGGTATTTTTAGTGTTTTATTTGAAATCTGAAAATGCAGTTATTCTGGAAATCTCTCCTTTTCAGTGTGTTGTTCTCCCTGCATGGATTCTGACCTGTCCCTGCTGCTGTTTGCTGTAGAGCCAGGGAAGTTCCTCTGAGCTCTGTCCTGCCCTCTGAGACCCTCACTCAGAGACCACCTGGTGTGCATTCATTCCAAGGGATAATTCTCTGGTAAAATAGAATTTTCCTTTTCTGCTGCCAGAACAGAACAAAATATTGAAGACAGCCAAAACTGAGACATAATTTTTGTGGTTTTCATGTGCCTTTAGGGGCAGCGAACCAGCCCATGAGAGATTGCTTTTTGTCTGCCTGAGGAAATTTGAACCTGCAGTGGGCTACTAGAAAGACTTGAGGGTGGAAGGGAAAAAAGATCAGTCTGAACCTGAGAAGAAGCACAAAAGAGAGATCTTTTATGTCCTAGAAGCATCACCTCTGTAGAAATAATACTATTACCTTTCTTTCTGTGACACTTGGAGAAACTCTAGATGACAGGAGTTTGTTTTTACCACATCAAAAAAGATGGATCTTGGCAGCCTGGTTTATCTTCTCATTTTTTTCAGCTTTTTACTTGCAAAAGGGAATTGATGTGTTTTCTGTGGTATGCTCAGTGACACCACAGAAGACCATGTCTAGCATGTTGCACACCAGCCATTCATTTTCTATGAGAGGAATCTTTGATCTTTTGATATGCCGTGGCATTCAAGTGCCATTTAGAATTGTTACTCACTTAATTTTTTGAAGATACTTATTTTGTCACAATGTGTAAAGAATGCTCTGAGCTTGATTGTGCTTGCAACTAAACTAAAAAACAAACATTCTTACTAAATGAAAAATAAGTTTAGTGGTTGCTTGGTTTTCTACATTGATTGATTTCCAGCCAGTTCAACAGTGACATGAAGAACCCTACAAAGTATGTTTTCTATAAATTTTACCAAAATAAGATACTGAGAGGAGGAAAGAAACCCTAGTAATGCCACAGCTGAGGCAAAGCTCTGACATCTTTAGTCAGAGCTACTTTTCTTTCACACCAGTGTCAGAAGTCCCTCAAAGAAATTTCTGAGACAGGATTGACTTTTCTTGATAAGTGTGGAACAATTTGTTCCAAAGAGTGTGCATATCATTAACTAAACACTTACATACACATAGGTGTAATCTGTGTCCAGCCTGGAGTCTGTCTGAACAGCAGAGACAGCATGGAAGTGCCTGAGGATGGGAAGGACACCAGCAATCACCTGGAGGAGAGCATGGAGCTGGAGGAGAGTTTTAAAGAGGGTGATGGTGAAGATTGGCTATAACCAGCCTTGGCAATCAGGCTGTCTGTGGAAATTTTAGAAACCTAACTCTTGATATGATATCCCTAGGCCCAGTCTTGCCCAGGAGCTGGACCTCCCTGCATGACATGCACCCTTCGTTTTTGGCACAGGCAACGCTGGGAGCGAATGCGGCTGGACAGGGACCTGCACGTGCTCTGTAACACTGAGCTCACGGAGCGGAATCGTTTCCACGGGCAGAAGCACCATCATGCACATGGAATTCTGTCCCTTCATCTGTGCTGGCCTATCTGAAATGCCAGGGGATTTTCAGATGAGATTAGGACTGGAAAGCAAGAGTACCTTTGCTTTAGTTAGTTCTTGGCTGAACATAGCGAAGAGGAGCTGCAACACCCAAGTACTCTTTGCTCAATTAGATGGATTGCCTTTATTTTCTTAGAGAGTGGGTTTGTTCAAGCTCACTTTCAGCAGTGATGACAGGAAGACATCACATATTTCACTCCAAACTACCGTGGCTAAAAATCTAGCTCATTATCTGGGTTTGAAATTAATTAAACTTCTGCCTTTTCAAGTCCTGACCCAGATGCCTGTTGATGGTTTGTTGAGTTTTTATCCTTCCGTGCTGCTCATATCTCCTTTCTGTCACTTCATATCTGGATGTTGCATGCTTTCTCCTACAGGTCTTGGGTGATGTACTGAACTGCTTTGAAGGTCCCCTTCCTCACACACACTCACCCTGTCTGCTGACCCTGTTTTGTGTCTGAAGTGAATTGAAAAGCACTCCCACAAGCACCAGCACTGGTGACAAAAATTACCAAGTCCTCCATTGCTCTAATATTTACTGTGACTGAAGCAGGTGCACCTAATTGTGTGGATTTATTTTTAATCTTTCCTAGCTGAAACAGATGGAATCTCTGAGACAGCCACTGTTTAAGTGATATCTTCCCCCAACTTTAATTACTTTGAAAAGCTGAACTTCCACTGGCAGAAAACAAATCCTGATTCAAAGCCTAGATACTTACAGGGCTCTTTAGTTCTTCCTCTCTAGCTTCACAGAGGAATCAAGCTGCTAATATGAAAATATTTTGCAAATTAGGCCTTGAGTATCTCATTTTGCACAGGAAAATATTCCATTTTAATTATTCAGCTTAACATGAAAGCATGTCTAGCTGTAAGCAACAAGGCAGTTTGCAGCTCTGATTAGCTACCCAAACATAAGCACTTTGCAGCTTTGATTACTCATCCAGTTAGGAATAGTTTAGTTTCAATACAGAAAGATTATATTTGCAGGAATCTTAGAAAATATTTTCTTTGAAAATAACTAATCTATGTAAAGTCAAGGATGTTCCTTGATCAGTCCTCATGCTGATTTATTCAAGAAGCAGTGGCAGCTGAAGGGAGGGAAAAGGAGCTGGAAGTGGGACATGTGATGGGCTCTGGTATCTTTAATCTTATCTGGTATCTTTATCTCTGGTTCACATACTTGTCTCCTCAATTTGCAAGTTCTGAACCATGTTCTTGATATAAAATTCAGATTAAAAAATATTTCTTACTAAGTTTTATCCTCCAATTTCATGTACATTATTAAAGGGGATACAGTGTAGTGAAATCTTGCATTTTTTCATGGTCCAACATTGCAATTCTGACACTACTCGTCCTGAAAGGCAAATTCTGTGCTACACAAGCAATTCACTGCTCTCTTTCATTTCTATTACCAGCTGGATCAATAGTCAGAGTAATTATTCTATGCATAAGTAATTAATACTCCATACTTCAATCAACTTGAAAAAATACCAAACCAATTTTTGACCTATTTCTATTTATTGCTGGGATTGATGGTAACAGATAAAGAAGCAGAAGGTGTTTTTGCCTTGTCCTTCCATTCCTGATCAGTAGAACATGACAGCAATTTTCAATTAATTCTAATTAATTTCCAATTAATTTTCTCAAATGAGCGACTATGAAAAATGACATTCTGAAGATTGGAGAAATGATTGGTTTGGTACAGCTCCTAGTCATGCTGACAAGGAATGATTCATGTGACATTCTCTCGTTGTGTCATAAAAATTAGGTTTTGAACCCTTTAGACATTCTGTGAAAGGCACCACAGTAACACACCACTTCAAATTTTACAGTGGTTCATAATTTAATTGAAAATTTCCCCTTTCCCCCTCATAACTTGTTTCTGTTTTACAGAGGTACCTGAGGAAAATAAGCAGGTGGATCTGAACATTACTTCTATTAATCCTTTGCCAAAGGAACATTGCAAACTTTAAGTACTCAAACCTCATAAAGACAGTCCCTGGTAATGCAAAGAACCCATTGCTGAGCCACACATTTTGAATTTCATACATTCAGCCAATTCCAGACACATTATTGGGGAAACAACAATTGAACAACGAAAAAAAATAAGTTAAATAGAGCCTAGAACATAAAGACATGCTCTACACAGCTTCTCTAAGGAGTGGAAACTTTTCTGAAAATGAATAAATGAACTGGGAGACTTTTTCTGTTGGAAACAATCAAAAGACATTAAGCTGATAGGAAATTTTAACTGCAAGAAGAATTTCTGCTCCAATGCAACTGCCTCATCCAGCACCAGGAACATTCTCCACATTTGTTTCTTCAGTATCTTTGCACAACAGGGCTCCCCTCACCTACCCCACTGTGCAGACCTGTGTCGATGCCCCAGCAGCAGACTCTGCCCTGCAGGACAGGGCTTGGGGACATGGGCAGCCTGGCCACTGCAGCTGCCCTGTGGTTGACCCAATTTGGGTGGAGCAGGATGCAGGAAGCTGCCTGTGGGTCTGTGTCTGGTAGCCAGGAGGGCCAAATGTGCTCTGGGGGCACCAGGCACAGCATCACCAGCCAGGCAAGGGAGGGCATTGTCCTGCTGTGCTCTGAGCTGAGGCAGCCTCACCTCACTTCGGGGGCAGTTTTGGGTGTCACAAGAAAAGACTGATAGAAAACTATCAGAGAGTGTCCAAAGGAGGGCAACAAAGGCGGTGAGGGGCCTTGAGGGGAAGCCAAATGAGGAGCTGCTGAGGTCACTTGGTCTGTTCAGCCTGGAGAAGAGCAGACTGAGGGGACACCTCATTGCAGTTACAACTTCTTGTGAAGGAAAGAGGAGGGGCAGGCACTGATCTCTTCTCTGTGGTCAGCAGTGACAGAACTCAAGGGAATGGCCTGAAGTTGTGTCAGGGGAGGTTTAGGTTGGATATTAGAAAAAGGTTCTTCACCCAGAGGGTGACTGGGCACTGGAACAGGCTTCCCAGGGAAGTGGTCACAGCACCAGCCTGACAGCTCAAGAAGAGTTTGGACAATGCTCTTGGGCACATGGTGTGACTCTTGGGGATGGTCCTGGCAGAGCTGGGAATTTGACTCAATGATCCTTGTGGGTTCCCTCCAACTCAGCTACTCAGCTTATTCTGTGATTCTGTGTTTATAAATATACTGTGCCTTCATCACAAGTCTGGGCACAGTCTCAGCCCCTCTCTGCCTGTGCTGTGGCAACAAGTGCAGCCAAGATCATGAGCTTCCCAGGAACTGTGATAACCAGGTTATAAAACATCAGAGTGGCACTCATGGAAATAAATGCCCAAAGACATTTTTGCATGGGCATCCCCATAAAAACTCACAGATTCTTACAACCATTATGGTGGAGTGCACTGACTGCAGGATAATGCCCCTGTGATGTCCTCACAGATGCCAGAATTAGGAGGGTAGCATCTTTCACGAAACTGAGGCGTAGGATTTACCAGAGACATGTACCTGTAGTGTAAGCCTTGTACAAAGTCAGTCTCTTAAAACAGCAGCTCCACAAAGCAGATGTTCTGGAGAGCAGAAAGGACACTTGGATTGTGGGGACTTGTACTAATTTTAATGTGTCCCAAGAGTTTTAATATCTTGTCTTAGTGAACAAAGAAAACCAACTGAAGTCAGAAATCAAACTTTGACTTCCTCCCAGCCAAAAACCATCAAATGAGATTTGCAGCATGGACAGCACAATTAGGGATAATAAATGGCCTAGAGAAAAAGGGAAAGAATGCATGAGATAATATGTTTTGGTGGAAAAATAAAAAATAAATCCTTCTGAACAGACTAGAGAGAAAAATATCTTCACCCAGAAGTCTGGAGATTGAATCCCTGCTGCAGAGCTCAGAGATTACCTGTTTTTCATTTTTCTTACTGATGTCAATGTATGTGGATTACACCCACTGTTAATAAACACAGGTTTTAGCCTTATGAGATATACATTCTAAATTTACATTTAGCTGCTTGCTGATGGCAACTGTTCTACATATCCATAATGCTCACTTGGGTTTACTGAGGGATATCCCTTCAAAGAGTGTCTTTTGAGTATTGAAGGAGAAAGAATTAAAAGAATGTGTTTCCCATTTGAGGTATTTTTGATGCAGTCTTTTATTCCCCACTGTGCATTTAATATGCTCATGTAGACTTGCTGCTTCTGGCACAGTCTTAGAGATTAGATTTCTGAAATACTGACAGAAGTCCAGCTACTTTGCTGAAACCACAATCAGAAAAATCTGGCTTTCGACAGCTCTCATTAAGTGGAAAAAGAAAATCCATTCCAGTGTCTTCTAAATTTATAATTAATTAGCCAACGCTGTTCTGCAAAGCTTCCAAGCACACAGAGGTCACCAAGAGTGCATTTGTGTTTGATGAATTTGGTGGTAGAGAGAATTTTAACAGCACTTCAGCACAAAGCCTGAATCTTTGAGACAGGCACTTAGAAAACTGTAATTATTTAGTGCTGTAATCAGATGGTATTTACCCCCTCTATACTGCTTTTTAACCATGTCCAATTGGTCTTTCTTTGCCTTGTGCTACTCATTTCTATTGTCCTTTCATTAGCCTCTAGTGAACAACAAAATCTGCAAACACTATAAAACTCCTTTTCTGTGAAAAACTTAATTCCATATTACAGTAAAGTTTATTTTCTTATTCTTGTTTATAATAGAAGAATAATACTTTTAGGGAGAAGTAGTATCTTTTATCTCCTATCCTAACATTCCAGGCAGGAGAAACTCTTTCCAGAGCACAAGTCAGTTTCAGATCTGGATGTGAAGGATGAAACTGCTGGCAGAGAGCAGAACAACTGCTCTGAGTTTAACTTTGTTGTGGACACTGGGTGGAAGCCTTTGGAGAAGAGGAGTCATAAATAAAGGATAATAAAGTCATTTAGTTCCCATGAGGTAGAGTGGCTGTGCCTCTGCTAACACCAAACTAGACCACCATCTGTTTGCCAGCTCCAGACCCAACAGGCACCACATGGTCTGTGTCTGTATCACATAAATTCCTTTACCCTCACAAAGAGGGTGGCAACACCCAAATTGCTTATTTGGAATATTGCCAGGCCAGGCTATCTCCCTGTGAGAGTGTCACTTTGCTGGGGGCTAGATGTGCTCCAGGGACTGAACAGCAGCTTGACAGTGTTGATGGCAGCAGGACAGTGCCCAGCCTCAGCTGCTGCTTCATTCACTACTATTCACTACAGGCAATTATCACCTGCAGAATAGTATTCCTTAGCACCAAAACATTTATTTTAGGAAGTCATAATAGAAGTAGCCTGTTGAACTTCAGCCTGACATTCCAGAATATCATAGCACTGGGAAAAAGAAACTAGAGTTTGTAATTTAGAAAAATGCAATCTTACGAAGTGAGCTCCATCCACGGTCCCTTATGTTTTCTAGTGCAGCAGACACAACAGTCTCTTTTCAATCTTGTCACATGCTATTTTAGTGTAACAGCAACAGCTTGTGAAGATTCTTTGATGTGTAACTTGTTACTAGACATGATCTCTAAAAAATTAGACTAACCTGTTCTCACTGCAGTAGACACGGCCATCTGCCTCTCCCACACATCCACTGTATCCTCTCACAGCTTTGTTCACTCTTCTAATTGTTCTGCATAAACAGAGTAGGATACAATATAACATTTTAAAATGTCATGTTTACATGAGAAACAGTCAATTTTTGAAGATACTTCCTCCCTTCAGAGCTGCCATTTCCTATTTCCTTCCTAAATGTGTGTCCTATATGCTAAATAACTTATTAACACTTTGTAATTTCTGCTCATTGTTCTCCTGAATGACAATGTCTGCCTGAACATAATACAGCCTGCCTTTCAAGATTACCCAGATATAAATCAGTGGCATGTGAGACAAATCTGTTGTCCCAGTTTGCTGTCTGTACTTTCCCCAGACACTGGGAGCTGCATCGTGTTCTTTGTTTTCTTTCATACAGTTATTGCCTAGAACTTGAAAGGAAAACCTGTTTGTGATCAACAGGGATTTGACCCATTGTTACAGGACCTCTTTCTGCTGTAGAGCTGCCAGTAGAGTTGCATAATTACATTCTGAAATTATTATAAGCTCAAGGTATGCCTATCACAGACAGAGCTCATCTCAAAAATCGTACTTGTTGGATGGGTGACACTTATTTTAGACATTACCTGTTTTCTGTCCTTTATTTTTTTAGAGGCTGTGAGTTAAGTGAAGATGTTGGGTGAAAGTCTATTGCTATAATCTTATTTTCATTATTCCATATTTGCATATATCCAAGCTATGGGATATAAATGGTTTTTAACAATGAGAAGAAGCATTTCTCTCCTCTACACAAAATAGAAGTTTATCATATGAGATTGTTAATATTTTCCATGGTTTCTTGTATTTTGGTTTTTGTCCCATGCGTTGGCCTTGACAGACCAAGAGCTTTTCTCTTCTGCCTGTTTGGATCCAAAATGTGTGCAGGGCAGAAATACCTCTCTGATGGAATACCATGCACTCAGGCTACAGCCCTCTCAGCACAGATGCAACTTTGTTTTCCCTTAATTTTTCCCCACTGAAATCAAGTGCTGAGAGTCACTCCAAATGCCAGCACAAGCCTGAAGACACTTGAGGAGTTCTGGTGAAAGAGTTCTGATCCACCTGGCAGGTGTAAGAGGTGTTTGTCAGTGCTGCCCTGGTGCGTTTCTGTACAGTGTTGGGTGCTGTATTAGATCACAGTATTGCTTTTGGAAACAGCATCCAGGGGCAGCTGTAAGCACACGTATTTCAGGAGGGAAGCTCAGTGAGCTGTAGTAAGACTTGGAGCTCCACATGGCTGAAGGTTGCTGAGCCCCTCTGGGCCCTGCTTTGGGCTGATGCTCTGTCAGACACCAGTGCCCTGCCCTATCAGCATTTTCTCCCCACCAGCAGCCCAACGCCTTCAGCTGAGACCAGGATGTGCCCTCTGCAGTGCCCTGCTTAAGTCTACACATCAAACTATCAATAAGAGCACACATATTATTAACTTCATAGAAACTCTCAAAACAAGCAGAAAAAATAACTCTTGCACTTGCACTAAGACAGAAATGGGAGGAATAGGGCAATTATGCTTGTTCACCAAACAAATCGTTCATCTTAGTGGTAGAAAATACACAGTTGATAAAATCTACATCTGTTAGGGAAAGCCGAAAGAGTGAAACTTGTAAGGAGGAACCTAAGCTTGACTTGATAACATCTCTGGGACATCTACTCCAGTGTTTGACCACATTCACAGTAAAAGGCTTTTTCCTAATGTTTAAGAGAATTTGCTCTATTTCAATTTGTGCCCATTGTTTCTTGCCCTGTCACTGAGCATCACTGAAAAGAGCCTTGAAACTTCTCTCTATCAGGTATTTATACATGCTGGTAAGATTCCCTGAGCCTGTTCTTCTCCAGGTTGAAAAATCCCAACTCTCAGAGCCTCTTTTCACACATCAGATGCTTCAGTTCCTTCATGCCTCTGTGGACCTGCACTGGACTCATCCCAGTATGTTCATGTCTCTCAGGTACTGAGAGGCCCAGTAGAGTATCCCAGATGTTGAGCAGAGGGGAAGGGTCACCTTCCTTGGCTGCTGACAATGTTCTGTCTAGTGTGGCCCAGGAGGTTCCTGGCTGTCTTTGCTGCAGTTGGCTTTTGCTGCTCCAAGGTCACTCTGTTCACAGGATCCACAGTGCCTCTTGTCCCCAGAGCTGCTCTGAGGCCAGCCCCCACCAGTGTATTGGGTTATCCAGCCCAAGTAGACAACTTGAGTTGGGTACAAATGAAAACATTAAGAAACCTACTTCCTGGGATTCACAAAAGTCAGCAACATCTGACTGGAGATGAAGCCCTCTGTCTTTAGGACTAATGGTAGAGCATTTACCTAAGAAATGAAAGGCATGAATTGGGCTTTAGTCTAGCTCTAGGGAGTTTAGCCTCTGTATATCCTGATCCTCAGGAGACTGAGTTTTCGGTGCATTACCTTGAGGAAAACCAGCAGATCAAGTAATTCCACTGATCCCTTTGAGGCTGGGTTCAAACACAAGTGGCTGGTATCACCGGAAAAGCCAAGCAGTTCCCATGGAGTACAGGAACCAACTATGCTGATTGTGGTGACCAAAGTGGCTTCTGGGCTCTGCCCCTACTCCCAAGATGTGGGGGTTTTTCTCCTTTTTAATTTGTTTGTTCATTTTGTTTAATGTTGTTCAATGTAAAATACATAAATAATCCTTGTAGCAGGGACAAGGATTCTCTTAATCCCTTCCCATTTAAGCACTGTAACTACTGCTAGACTACTGGTACATTGCTCTTCCTTCAGGAAAAAAATACTGCATTTTTCAGGATCTCATTCCCCTACAGATGAAAAAGGATATTGTTACATTGTCTGTCCATTGCCAAGGACAGCAAAACAAAAGGTTGTATTCAAGTAGTTGTTAAAAAATTTAAATTGCAGTATAATTATCTTGCTCAACATTTTATTAGAATAGCAACAAAAATCCATTACAAATTAATCCCCACAGTAGCATGCATCCAAGTTTTACAAAATGCTTCTTTTGAACAAAGATTGTTCTACATTTATCAGCAGTACATTTCTCTGAACAATTTCACACTATTTATAATAGACAAATAAATAAGCCATGAGAAGTGACAGAATGAAATTGGAATTACTCTGGGTAGGTGAAGAAAAAATTCCCTCCAAACCAGTTGCTCTTACATAGTTTGTTAGAATTCAAATTTCCAAGATTCAGCTCTCAAATTAATGAATTCAGTAGTCCAAATCATTTTGTCTGAGTCAATTCACTTGCATTCGCTGTATCACTGTATCCCAGTAGTAATGAAAGAATCATGAGAAAACAAACTCTTACTGAAAAGGACAAAAGAGCAAAGAAACAATTCTGTCTGAAAAAGATATAAAATATACAAAGATAATTTTCAAATTTCACTGCAATTTGTAGCAAAAGGAACAGCTTTTGAAACAAATAAACACACATAGTGGAGAAATTAATTCACTGTTGAAAGAACAATTTATCTTTTTACATTCCTGAAACAGTATTTTTTTTCCATGGTGACAGGGCTCCGATTGGGGGTGGGTTGTGTGTGAGATTTATTTATTTATTTATTTATTTATTTATTTATTTATTTATTTGTAGAATAACTTTTTTAAAAACAAACAAAATTGTCAACTTCCAAAGTTACTGATCCAAGACTTCACTGTGCAGCTGGGGAGGTACTGCAGCAGCTCCTTCAGTCCATTTTTCCAGATAACTGTTTCTGAAGTGATGCTAGTGAGATCTTTATCATCTGACTTGCGCCATCCATTTCCACAGAAGCATCATAAACCCTTTAACAGCACATTGGAGCTTCTTTCATAGATCCTTTGCTCTGAACTCAGGGAGGTCATGTGATAATTTGAACTAAAGTGTGGTTCAAATACACCTGACCTTTCTCAGCTGCACGATTTACCTTCGCTGAAGGTTCTGAAATCTCAGCATTTCAGAAAGGAGCCAGCATAGCTCCCCGAGACAGATGTGAAAGCAGCACCTCTTCTGTTACATTCTGAATGAACTTCTAAATAAAAGTCCAATAAGAATGGGAAAGATGTTACATAAAGATATAGGCATGGATTTCAATATTACTACCAATCAGACAATTCTTTCAGACTAAATGTTGCAAAGGACTTTGCTATCCACAAAATAAATGTCCAAAGATATTACTGCAGTCAGTAGCTGACATCCAGCCACTTTCACTTCTAGCAAAAAATCCTGATATAATTATCAATAAATTTAAAACCACATAATTTTAAAAAACACATTTTCACATACATAATTTACAACATCTGGGTACAAGAAAAAAGGTTGATTGCTGTTCTAAACAGAAGGATGAACACAGAAACAGTCACATCACCATGAGATCTGACAAAGTTTTGTAGTGTTAGCTGTATATCAGTATAAAATTAGCATGGATTTCACAACTAACATCTGTAAAGATACAATCACATCACATTATCAGTTAAAGTCACACCTTAGCTTAAATATGCAATGATAAATACTGCGGTTTCACACACAATTTTGCAATGATAGTAATTTCTGTTAGCACAAATAAATATCAGAAAGAAATAATTTCATTTTTGTTATTCCCAGTGATGGTGGATACAAAGTCACCTACATAGATTTTAGCCCTTCATAAAGCATCACAAAGAATATGGGCTTAAATACCACACTTGAGCATCTGGTCGAGCAGCGGCTGAGAAAGCAGACAGTTACTTTTTGAGCAAAAAGGCAAATAAAGGAGAGAATTCACTTCTGGTACTGTTGGTCTATAAAAGCTGTAATTCAGTTTGTGCTATGAAAGCCTTGAGATAAAAGTGTAAGTTTTGCTGTTATTACACAAATACTGAGCTCAGTTTTTACCCAGCCAGTTGTGCTCACCAGACAGCCAGGTTTCCATGGAATGCCCTCTTTGCCTGCTGCTGGTCCTGCACATCTTGCTTTTTAAGTAAGAAAAGCAATTAGTTCCAGCATCTCTTGAGAAATTCTGGAAAGTAGGGCCTCCTCTGAAAGCCCTGAATAGATGCCTGCTGAAAACAGCATGTGAAGGGCAAAGAGATTTCCAGGCACAGCTCCACCAGTGGCTGCCTCTGCAGCCTCTGCCCCCAGCTCAGCCTGGGAATCAGCTCTCAGCAGCTGTGAGCACTCTTGGCTTCATCACAAGACTTTGCAAAGTCAGACACAGGGACTTGCCTTTACTTTGAGTGTCTCTTGACTAAGCAACCATAAATTCCTGTGTAAATTTCATAGATAATTTAATTTCTCTGTGACAGGTGCTTTGGAGGAAATGTTGAACAGGTTGTGGTATCTCTCCTTGGCTTTCCCTTATCATGGCAACCTGTGGCTTTAAGCAAGTGTAAGCAGTAAAATGCTACAGAACTCCATATTTTCACATCAGGCTCTTCAAAGGAAAGGTTTGCCCAAAGTGTATGTCACAGTTACAGAATTGTGTTTACGAGATTAATTGCTAGGTACTGATTTGAGAATACACTGGTATGCTTCTCTCTGACTGTTGAGCCCTAGCCAGCTTAGCTTACTTGGCTGACACGTGACTTACTCTGTCATTTTAGTTCTTATTATTTTAAAAGCAGTCTGGACATTTCCCTTCCAGTCCTGTGGGGGTTCAGACATCTGCACAGAAATAGACCCCACTGCATGTGCCTGCCTGGGGGCCTGTGTTGCTCAGATAGACAACCTGGCAAGCTGGGAAATGCAGAGGATTTGGGAAAAATTGCAACATAGCCTGCATGGGTCCTGCTTCTGGCTCTGCTCCTGACAAAGCTCTGCCAGCTTCTGGAATTTTGTCACACCTGCTCGGCTTGTTAAAACCTCCTTGCTGTTGGTCCCTTCCATGCCCTGCCATCACTCTGCCAAGCTGGAAAGTGCCTGTGGAGCTCTGCAAAGGTAAAACAGGAGTTACAGCAAGGATGCAGACACAGCAGGGTACAGACTGTTCGCAAAATCACAGAATCACAGAGTGAGTCAGGTTGGAAGGGACCATGGTTGGTTATCTGGTCCAACCTCCCTGCTCAAGTAGGGTCATTCCAGGGCACATGGCACAGGACGGAGTCCAGATGGCTCTTGAATATGTCCAGTGAGGGAGACTCCACAACTTCTTGGGCAATTTGTCCTCCTTGCCATGTAGAGAATGCCCAATAGAGTCCTTTGGATGCAGCAGACATAGGTTCACAGTTTTAACACTTAAATCTGAGACCTATCAGGGTATTTTTAATTCTCTTTAACCTTGCAAATATGGTTGAATATTAGTGAAAGTGGCTTGAATTAGAGAAGTGGCTGTGTAGGCAAAAGAATACTGGATAGGAAAGCCTTACAAAGGCTGCCTCTGTCAGCCACACTGGGCAGGTTTGTGACTCTTGGGGATGGGGCTGGGCAGGGCAGGGTGCTGGACTCGATGAACCTTCTGGGTGCCTTCCAAATCAGCCTATTCTGTGATTCTGTGAATCAGATTTTTTACAGGTTTTAGAATGTCATGTACAAAGCTGTGCAAAATGTTCAAGACACACAGGAATACACAGGCACTTTCCTGGGCTTCTGCAGCACAGAAGTGAGAAAATTAACTTCTAGCAAGAATGAGAGCTGGTCTAGAGCAGAGCCAAAGCAAGACATGATATTTTGTCTGTAGCTACATCAGGGAGACTATGGTCCCAGGCTGCTTATCATGGGCCTGTGTGGGAAGAGCAGGGAGGGGGCTATGCTGACAAGTAAAAAGCCATGATGACTTTTCCTCTAACAACACTTTATGTCCTAAAGTATTCTAACAGACAAACTTTAAAAACATTAAACATTTAAACATTTAAAAAGTGTCATTTTTCTCTGAATTTTCCTCATTTTCCTAGATATTATTAATATTAAAGCTCTAAACTCCTTCTAGTGCTCTTAGATACAATTGCTATTGAACCAAGATAAAAGGAGGTGTTAAAAGCCTGTTACATACTCTTCAATACAAGTCAATTTCCAACAGGATTCAGCAATAGCTGAGACTTACATTTAAAGCGGTACATCTATAAACCTGATTGCTGAAAAAAACAAGATATTTTAAATGCTTCTTACTGACTTTTTAATTTGTTTCTTCCCTGCTGCAAATTCATTGAATAGTCTTCCTATGCCACGCTGCTCAAGATAAAAATAAACCAAGGGAAAAAAAGATTTTGTGCTTTTTGCCATCAGACACTTGTTTAATGAAGCGTGCTGGGATGGCTGCAATGAGATTTGCACTGATGTGGGGTGAGGGAGTCACTGGCAGGTAATTACTGCTATCAGCAGCAATTTTGGCTGCTGTTGGAAGGTCCCCCAGGTACTGCCCAGGTACTGTTGGAAGGTCCCCCAGGTACTGCCCCTACCATCCCCTGCCCCACTCTGTGTCCATGGACATGTCCTGGCAAGCCTTGCTCATTCTGAGATCACAGACCACTCTTCAGCCAGGCAATGGGAAGAAAGATTTAGGCATTCTCCTGGAGCCAACTCACCTGGCTGAAGTTAGGTTGTATTAAGTACTTCATTCAGTTAGCCTCAATAACACACTCTTTTCACTCCCCAAGATGCTGCATTTTCTTGTAGGGCACAGACAGGTATGAAAAGATTTATGGTAGCTTCTGCAATTCTGTGAGCAGAAATGTCCTTACAATTCATACAGCTGGTGGGAACAGAGCATCCAAACGTCCTGCATGGCTGCACACTCAGAACAGGTGGGCCTCAGGCCTGAAAATGAGGAGACAAGAGGCAAACTGAGAAAGAATATTTTACACTCTCATGTAATCTGCAAAAACAAATGAAAACTAAGCCCCTTTGTAGATCATCTATATTTTTAAGATCTAAATGTACGGGTTCACAAACAGCGTTTAGGCAAGTACTGTGTAAAGAAAGCATCATGAAAACAGTAATGTGCATCATCAAGAGAATTGGGTTAAAGAGATGTGCTCCACACTACAGAATGAAAGTGCTGGTGTGTGGGAGAGCCTCTCCTTAGCATCAGCTGTGTGGTCAACCCCTAGCTGGAGTCAGGGGGGAAAGCACAAGAAAATACCCCATTGCCCTCCCTGCAGCCAGCCAGAGCATGCCCAGAGGAATCCCTGAGCTCAGACACCAACATCACCCTCCTCCCAGATGGGTACCTGAGGCACCATGCCTGAGAATCACTTTCTGATGCTCCACTAGAGCCCACTGTTCCTCAGAAAAGAAGGCTTAACCAGGTTGTTTCTCCCCATCCTTCTGCATGCTTCAGATCCTCCTAGTCCCCCCATGCTTGGCACAAGGCACTTTGAAAACACAGCTTTCCAGAGCTGGGCAGTGTCCCTCCCTGCCATGCCCTGTTTGGTGCATGGCCTGGCACTGCCAGCCCCTCCCAGCCCTCTGCAGTGCTGTCCTGGCTGAAAGCTACCCCAGCACAGCCCCACGCCCAGCAACGTGCTCTGGTTCTGGAGGACCCACAACAGACACTGGAATGTATTAACTATTACCTTGGATGACAAACAGGTATCACCCATGGACAGTTTTGCAGAGGACAGGTAGGTATTGGTAATATCTTCTAGCTCAGTGCTGAAATGATCAGAATCCTTGATGACATTATAATTTAGGGCCATGCTGTAACTGGCAGGTTTCTTCTCCTGTTTCTGCTGGTAGTTGCACAGTTTCCTGAAGGCTGCTCTGAATTTCTGGGACATGAGATTGTAAATTACAGGATTGATAGCACTATTTAAATAAATACAGATTCTGCAAAATAGCAGGAACCAGTTTTCTTGGAAGGGTCTGGAAAGAAAGGAATTGACAACAACCAGGGTGCGGTAGGGCATCCATAGGAATGCAAATAGGATCACAACCACAGCCAGCATCTTGGTAACCTGAGGGAACACAGAGAGACAGAAGAGGGGCAGAAGGTCAGTACTCCCCTTGGCATGAACATGTGCATTCTTACACCTCTAGGGCCAAACCAAACCTCTGGACAGATCCTCCAGTAGGAATTTCTGATGAATATTTGATTCAGAAGGGTTTTCTACAGTGGGAAGTACAAAAACCTTGGCTTCAAATCCTTCCTTAACTTTGTTAAGTTACTCTTTCCAGATGATATCCCAGTAAGCTAACTGTTGTAGACCTTAGACATTTCCACTTCTTATGCTGGAAGGGGGGTGTTGATTCAAATGGGAAAAAAAGGGACAAAGAGGTTTTTTTTTTTCCAAACACATTAGATCTCTGCCTTTAGACTAGTATAGCCTGTAGAGTAATTAAACATGAAGCCTTTTAGGTTATCTGGTTTAACAGTCAGCCTAAAACAATTTCCCAAAGCCAAAAATAAGGAAGAAAAGAGATTAATTAGATTAATTTATTTTCCTCAAATCCTCAATATTTAATTAGATCTTCATTATTTGATGTTTACTCTCAAAAGTCAAATAAAGTTTACAGAGCCTGGGAAAAAAGGATTATCAATCAAACTTGATTGTTTTAAGAACTTTTATTCTACTATGTAATTTTCTTTTGAAAAAAGAAAAGAACAACCCAGGACAGCTGAAATGAAGTGAATGAGAAATGACTGGGAAAAAAAAATTAAACCCACTTTAAAACAAGTCTTTCTTTTGTAAATAACTTAATTCGGGTGTAGACAGTATTCAACAGTCTCTACATTAAAGAAAGTTTGAAAGATATTAATAAAGAAAGTAGAAGGCACACAGAAATGTGGCATGGGAGGATACGTTGGCACAGCTTCATGGAAGTCAGGAGATGACTTGGTTAATTGTGTGAAATAGAAAGTATTGACCCACATTATGATGAACTCCAACTGTTTCTTTTGATTGTAGATTTATAAGAGTTTCAATAGGAGATAACACCACTGAGATCACTCACACATGCTAGTTTTAGAAGTGGGCTTTAGTTTGAAATTGTGAGTACACAATTCTATTGTCTTCTGAGCAGTTAAGCTCACAATATAGAAACCTGCCATCACATTGCCTAATGAATGTGTTTTCCCCTATCTTTCTAGAAAGACACACTTTTAAGCCAATTTGTTCGGTTCCTTATAGGTATTATAATAAAGAATGTGATGAAAATCAAAGTTACTCCACAAATTGATGCATCTTTATCTATTTATCAGTCTTTAAATGTACATATTCAAAGGCTTCAATTTATCTTATAGTTCTTCCCTCACCCTTACTTTTGTTTTCTCCACCGCTGTGTTCAGTGGAAGTAAAAAATAAGACTGAGAAATGCTATCTCCTTTTTTTGTCACTTGACTGATACATTTCATTATGACTTCTACACAGTTTCTTTTCTAATTTTCTGTGCACAGTTGCTGTAATAGACAAGATACAAATGTGAATGTTCCAGGTAACTCAAAGGATGATCTCTCCTTATCTTCACTTCTGAAAGGGACATCCCTATGAACATGGTGGCAAGGAGAGAGTTGACCCAGTACTGACCCATTCTGGCTCTCATCCCTCCAGTTCAGCTCCAGCCTGTGCCTCCAAACTGAGCATATCCATTCAGTGGAGAACAATCATTCACTGCAGAAAATAATCCACATTTAAAGGAAGAAAGCCACCATTTGTGTAGCTTGGGTGAACAATGGGACAGAGCCAAACCAACAAATGTATTCCATCAGCTCAGGCATTCAGGGCATAACAGCCTACACAGGCATCAGAGTACTTTGCTACCAGAAGCTCAGCAGGGCACTCCATTACGGTACCTACCAGTCATTGGCAATTTACATTTCTTTCAGGAAAAATTGCTCAGAGGATCATTTGCAGTGTTGCAGCTATCAGCTTGAATCTGGACTAGAAGTAAATTATTCTTACTGTCAAGGAGGGGGTAATTCAGAGTCACACAATTAACGCTGTACAGCAGTGATAAAAGACTGCTGCTGCTCAAGTGACTGTATCCCATAAACTGCAAATATATATATCTGTATATTATATATGTATGTTTGTATGTATGTATGTAGTATGCAAATTATTAGCTGAATTTGTGTATCTTGGCATTTGGATGCACATTTTCTTTCCAACACCATAAGCTTCTACTGCTGGAAACTGAGCACTCTGTAGAGCTGGTTTTCATTTTGCTCAGGTCAATGAACCAACTCACATACTCATATGCCTTCACGGAGTCTACATGCAGCGCAAGAGAAGAGGCAGAACACAGGGGTAGCATCTCTTTGGTGGCATCTCTTGGTGGTTCAGTCCATACAGGACAATGAGGAGAATTCACTATAATTTTCAAATGTCTGCAGTACATATCCTTGCATAGCTGCCAAAAATAACAAACCTCTCACAGGATCTCTACTGCCTGTCAGAAATTCAGTTTCCTGACCCATCTGACCGGCTGTGGTTGTCTCTGAGACACAGACGAGGCCCTGAGTTCAGGTAGTTATTTGCTCATTGGTAAATCCCCCTTAGTCTGGCTCTGGAGTGGTTCTTCGTGCTCAGCTACCTCAGACCATGACCTATGTGCAAAAGGCAGCAGTTCTGACGAGGTGCCCTGGCAAGGCTTACTTAGTCCCAGCACGGGGGTTGTCACCCCACTCCAGGGTGAGCACCACTCAGGGCTTCTGACACAAATTCACCTCAATTTGCTTTACTGGTGAACTCATTATCTAAATACCTGACTGAGGCCAAAGCTTCATTCTTATACACAACAAAAGTCATTATTGCTGAACATAAATTGTTTAGAGGAAAGTTTGGTCCTCTTTGTTTAAACAAAATGCCTTTCTTAAATCACTTTATATGAAACAGAACTAAACATATATTGGGAAGATGCCAATTATTTGACATCAGTGGAGTGCTAAGAGGATAAATTTTAAAAGAACGTGTTTTTATTACTTGTAAGCATACACCAAAGCTCCTTGAAAACAGCAGCACTACATCCTCAATTCACTGCTGGGGTGAAGGCAAGCATACACTGATTGCTCTTTTCTTGTGGATGTGCACGGTATGTCCTATGCTCAGGGTACAAATTATTCTTAGTTAGGGAGATTAAAAACATGGTAAAAAGACTTTGAGCAATTTCAGCTTAGTCCAAATTTCAAGAGTAGTTTGAATGATAACAAAAGAGCTTGAGATTGAATATGGTTCTGCCTGCATATAAACATTCTTCAAGCCTTTTTATTTCTGAGGACGTTCTAAAGAATATTCAAAATATATTTTACTAAACAGAGTCCCAGTGTTTTAATTCTGAACTAGCATCCTCTTTTTCCTCCTGCTCCAAAAGTTTCTTATTCTAAGGAAGGGTTTTTATTAAACATTTTCACTATCCTGGTACAAACAGTTTAGTATTGCTTCCTTCTCCTATGAGTACTAATCTTTCTTACACTTATAGTAAAAGCAATAGTCACTGTGGTGTTTTAAAGCATGTAATAACATCTTTCTTCTTGTGCCTGGTCGTGTTCATTGCAACACACAGAGATTGTATATCTCAGTCCATGATTTCCTAATCATGGACTAATCAAAAAGAAATTGTGCAATGAGGAGGAGAATTCAATAAATAGAAGGATTAAGTTCTTGATATAGTAACATCACAAGTGAAACCAAGGGATAAGATTGAGGATTTCATGTAAGCCGTGTAAAACTTACCTTGCACTGCAAGCTGGAATCTGTGCTTGCTGCGCTGTGAGAGAACAGAGGGATTTCTCTGGCGAGCAGGTCATGACTGCAACACTGTCCAAGAGAGGACTTTCTCTAGAGAGCAATCGACCTGCTATAACTGACCATGATAGCCATGATGACCTTAGATGATTTGATTGGACTAATCAACTAACTTGGTGAGATACACATACTGTTAAGTGAGCTGGAGTCCATCTCAAGTTTAAATCAACATGTTTGCTATGTAAGGCTGCATTTATTTTTCTCCTTGATATCTGAGGAAAGTAGGAATTCCTTTGGGGAAAGTCTGAAACCTACATGCAGACATGTAATTCAGTACTCATAGTATGAATGGAAAAGGAAAAAAATCTGTGATCTGTGGGCTGCAAGACCCACACTGAAACAGAAGAAAAGGGTGAGAAGGAAGGAGTGACAAGGCACCAACCTCTGCAACCTGACTGCAGCACTCTCTGGCCCCACACTGCCGGTTGCTGCAGGAAAGGGACTGGAAAGGGACTGAGTGTAACTTGTGGCTATAACAACAGGCAAAAAATTGGCACTATTAATTTTCCCCAAGTTGTGTCTGCACTGCCCATGACAATAACTGATAGATTGTCTGCCTGTCCTTGTCTTGGATCATGAAGAATAGGAGCACTTCTCTTTTTCTCTCCCATTCTCAGCTGGAGCCAACCCCCCTACAGAAACATGCGTACATTTAATTTCATAGAAATATGCTTGGATAAATATGACAACTGCTACAGAAGTAGGAAGTTCACACCACATTTTCAGACACCTTTTGTACAGATCACATGCTGGGTATTGTACACTCCTCAATCCCTGTAGTGCAAACACAGGTCCAGGAAGACACGGAGTTTCACATTTCAGCAGGACTCACGGTCAGGCCAGACTGTATTGTCAGCTATATGTGTCCTTGTCAGCGTGGCAGGAAATTTTCCCTTTTGTGACTTACTAACTGTGGAGATTCTTGATTTTTTTGAATACATACTTGTTTTTTCTCTTGTTTTTTTACACCACTGCCTGTCTTTTGCATGTTATTTGCATGTTATTGCATGTATTATTATACAAAAAATATTACTAATTATGCCACGCTATCCTTGCTTTGCTTCCTGTGTAGTACTATGTGCAAATTCTAGCTTTGCTTATAATGAAGCTGCTGTAAGCAATCAGGTTGCTTAGGCTTTTAGAGAAAGTCTTGCTGTTTTTACAAGACATAAAAGATATCACATTATAATCTTCACTTTTTGGTTTCATGACATAACAGTGTCCATATTCATCAGTGTTCAATGTAAAATATTTGAGTGTTTTTCAAGTGATACTAAGCACATGTAATCAAGTATAAAGTGATATTAACTTGAAGAGTAGGTTATCTTCTTCTACTAACTAACGGACAAAGAAAAACAACATTAAACACTTGCTGACTATTAACTATAGGCTACATAATTAAATTTAACCTAGCCCACCTATTTCTGTTGTGTGTTTCCAAGCATAGCTCTAGTGCTCTCTGAGGGCTCAGTGCTCTAGAAGGCATCTCAGTTAACTTTTGAGGTTTTTGCCATCTCTGTGATAAGAGAACATGGTCCCTCTCATAACAGTACCAATTGAAGCAAAATAAGAAAAATATAAAGAATAAGAAGAATATCCCCAGAGCCATCTGCAAAAGATGCACCCTGTGTTTCCCATCACTGCACCAGCTGTGCTACCTGCTGCACACCATGTGGTTTACTGCAAACAGCCAGCAATTAATCTGCTAACTATATTCCACTGGTATTATTACACACAGCAGCATACATATTCAATCATATAAAAAGAAGCTAGTCGAGCTTACGCCTCAGTTCTGAGCCATCAGTACAAAAAATATTTTCTGACAGAGAAACAAAGATATTTAGTATTTACAAAGCAATTTATATGCAGACTTCCTTAAACAGACTTTTCACAGGAGAGCTAGAGCCAGGAAAATTTACATCTTGACTGCATTTGCTGAGTGACATAGTGCCTTAGCTGGGACTCAGCCTCAAGTGTCCCAAACTCGCAGGATAGTTCCTGCCCTTCAAATCTCAAAAATAAATCAAGAGTCACTTTGTGTATTTGGCAAGATTACTAACAAGCTGTAATGTAAAGAAATTATAGTTAAAAATGTTTCCGTCATATATGACACTTCCTAACTGCTTTCTGATAAAGGAAATAAAATACTGGGGTTTTTTGGTGTTTTTTTTTGTTTTTTGTTTTTTTTTGTCCTTGCAGTAGGTAATAATGTACAGGCAAGAAAAAAAAGTATTTGTGTATCACTGATTTTAAACTTGACTACTTAAAAAAAGGAAGAATATATTTTACCTCTTTCCACAGGTTCAGACAAGTGAGCTTTAAAACAAGTTGTTTAGGTTTCAGAAAGCCATTTCAAATAGTTGTTCCTACCTGCCTTCGAGAAGCAATAGTGCTATTGAAACTCCTGTTAGTCATCTTGGAATTCACAGGCTTGCTTTGGTGAGCCACATCATTCCTCCAGGTCTTAGAGTTTTCTTTTGGGTCTGAAGGGATGGGGTTCAGGAACAGTATTCTAGCAATCAGGCCATAGAGGACGGTTGCCAATACCATTGGCACAACATAAAATATACCAAAGTCCATCATGTAGATAGGAGAGTAATAGCTCCTGGAGACCTTGTAGCCACAGGACACCACAGTGGTCTCTTTGTAGGCTACTGTATTAAGGTCTAGCAAGAAAAACCAGAGCATACAGTACATGGAGGTGAAAGCCCAAACAAAAACAATGATCTTTTTGGCTCTTGAAAAAGTGCATAGGAATTGAGCTTTGATTGGGTGGCAGATGGCTATGTACCTCTCAATGGTGAAGGCAGCGATGGAAAAAGAAGAAGCGTTGATTCCCAGGTACTGGAGATAAGTGATGCAGAGACACCCGGCATAGCCGTACACCCAGGATCTGTACAGGCTCTCTGTGATATTGGGGAGTCCTGCAGCCACAAGCACCATGAGATCTGCCATGGCCAGACTCACCAGATAGCAGTTAGTGGGAGTTCTCATGTGCTTGGTTCTGAGGACCACCAAAACCACCATGACGTTGCCCACGATGCCCAGCCCGCAGATGAGGAGGACCAAGAGGATGGTGACCACTTGGTATTCAGCTGTAATGATCTCCTGGCTTGATAGTGGCAGCCCAGTCTGGTTCTGCTCATCTCCTGTGCCATTCTCCATCTTCACCAGCCCACTGCTGCTTCTGCCAAGCACTCGATCTCAGCACCTGCTCTCCATGGTCCCCTGCAAAAGGGTCACTGGAGCAGAGCGTGGGTGAGCTGCAGCCCCAGAACACGTTCTCCATGCACTCACAGTCCCATTCCTGTACCGTCCTCCACTCCCCCTACAGCACCTGGACTTTCAGTCTTTGTAAAGTCAACTATCAGACGGGTTAATCCCTCTGAGGCCCCAGCTCACTTGCACAGGCTGAAAGGCTGTTTCCTCACAGCTGGTCTGAGGCATTCAGGGAAGCCCAGCCCGTGCAGGGGGGAGTCTCTGCCTGCAGCGGCAGGGGAGCGCAGCCCCTGCTCGGCAGCTGCCGCCCGGGCCGAGCGCCGCCGCTTGCCGGGAGGAGCCGCCGCGCCCCGAGGGTGGAGACAGCAGCGGGACGGGAAACGAGAGGATGCGCGAAGTTTTTCTGCTTCACGCCGCTCTCTCTTTCTGCTGTCAGACAGCTATCATGACAGCATCGATCGTATTGATCCACTGTGGCAAACAAAGGGGAGCTGACTGGCAGCTAAATTGCACTGATTTGTAGAATTCTGACTGCCGCCGTGCCATTGTGAAAGTGACGGCGATTTACATTTGCCTCCTGCTTTCCGAGGAGCTGTAATAGTCCATTCAGGGCTTTCCAGAAACAAATGCATCCCAGCTTTTGAAACAGAAGGAAAAAAATGTAGGAGTCTTTTTTACTTAATAGAAGATTCTGTTTAAAACCTCTATCGCTACAGCTGTCATCACTCCTGAGTCCTTTCAACTCTTTTGAATTGCAGCAGAGCAACAATAAAATGATCACAACACAAATTGCTTCTTAATGAGATCAGTCACACAGGCACACGTGTGCATGCACACAACACGCACAATGTCACTAATCTACCACTCCTTCCTCAGTGTACCTTCTCCTCCGGTGGAATAAACTCCTCCACGGTCAGTCAGGTCGTGTAAAACCACAGACAAATCAAAGACTGGTGGAAATAACTGTTTTGAGCAGTGCAATTCAGTAGCTCAGCTGCACCTGGAGACTGCACTTTCCTGTCTCACTTGCTATCTTAATGCCTTAGTGAGAGAAACAATAGCAAACCCTCTGTAAGGCTCTGTGAAAGTGCCCTTGTTGGCTCCCAATGACAATCCTCAGCCCACCATTTCTCTTCATGCTATTGTGTTAAAAGTTTGAAGAGCAAATTCATCTTAAAATCACTTTTTTTTTTTTTTTCTTTTTTGCATTTAGGGCAATTGGTTTTGCTTTTTGCTTAGGAAACAAAAGATTCAACAAAATAAAATATTGCACAACTGAGGAAAGGCATCTTGGATTTCAAAACAGACCGTAGTGTTTAGCACGGGCACGTGTTTGCGAAACTAGGATTTTAAGTAGACTTAAACAATAGGTGGTGACAAAGAGTATCACCTGAATGAGAGCTGAAAATCAGACTCAAACAATTCCAGAGGTTTGAAGCCACTCAGTTAAAATCTTTTTTTTTCCATTTGCCTATGTTGTGATCACATACTTTTTATCTGTTGACACAAGAATACTTAATGAAGTAAAGCAAATATAATTTTTCCTGTTTAACAGATTAAGAAACAGGGGTGAAAAGAATTAGATTGTTTTGACAGTGGTCTTGCAGTGGCCTGTGGGAAAATGCAGGTTGCCAATTACTTGACCAACAGTATATCAGCAGAAACATAAAATCTTGATTGTCCTTCATACCATCTGCAGATGCTGTTATTTTGGACACAGCTGAAAGAGGAAGAAGGTCAGTGCTGCTGTAATGCCTGAGTGTCATAAAAAATATTCCTTCTAGCCCCTCTATACTCCACAACATTTTGTCCTTCAAAATGGACAGATTTCCCCTTAGGACTCCATGCTTTTCAAGCTGTGTGACCGTAGTGGGGGCAGCCCCTGATGTTCAAACCCTCAGCATAAAATGCACCACGAGGGAGCCCAGGACTGAGACATCACAGAGTCAGTGTCACACCCAGGGACCCAGCAGGGCACTGAATCAAAGATTCAAACCAGGAAACAGAGTGAGATGGCTCTTTGGATAAACTCCTCAATCCCCAGCTGAATTAAAAGTTTTTGGCACCTCCATAGACTGATTTCTCTTTAAGGGGTGGCTGCTGCCTTTCTGCCACACTGTCGCACAGTGAAGTCTTGCTGCTCACGTTCCTGTGTATCCTGCTAGCTTATGTAGGCAATGTGTGTGTTCTGATTTGGCCTGAGAATCAGCACATCTGAGAACATGTAAGTGTTTGCAGTGCAGGGACTAATGGCTGAGGACATGGCATGCAGAAAAGCAGTGGAATATTTAAAAGGCCAGGACTTTGAAGTAAATATTGGAGCTCTGGAAGATGTGCAAGACATTATCTGATGCTTGCCTCAGTCTTCTGCATCTGCTACTGGTCTGTGTCAGAGAGGGTAGACTGTCTTGTCTCAGTCACTTTTTATGACTTTTTATCAAGTGCTGCATTGTGGTACTGAAAAAGATATACAGTTGTCACTGTAGGGCTATAAGGAAGTAAATCTACAATAGGCATTCAGGGGATTTTATAAAAATCAAAATTTTAAGTATTTTATCAAAAAGTAAGTATTTTATCCAAGTGTTTTATGAAAATACTATCAGTATTAACATACTAAAACATTAACATACTACCATTATTAACATAAGGAAACATTTCCCTTTTCTTTTCATAAAATACTTCCACAACCTACAATGTTTATGTAAAACCTGCAGTAATTGCAGAACGAATTTCAAGACTGGAAATATATATTCCGTGTAATTAGAGCATCTGGTGCTGTGGATTTCACTGAAACATCATATGATGCACTTTGCCCGATACATTCAAATTATCCTTTCAACATGATTATCAGTCAGAGATCAGATACTGAATCTGGGAATCAGTAAAAGACCAATCTTTTCTCCCAGCTGATGCTGTGTTAGTGCAATTCTCAAAATACAGTGGCTAGTTTCAAAAGCAGCTCAGCACAAATACAGAAATACAGCTTGAATGCAGGCCCGGCAGCTGTGCCAGGGAAATGTTGACAGAAGGTGGCCCAGAGGCTGCTGTGAAACTTTTACTGCATATTTGTTACTCCATTTTATGCCTGTACCTGTTGGTCCAGCATCAGTTGACAATCTGCAAGTCAACAACAACAAGCAGAAAAACAAGCCCTGGAAATGTGCTCACTTTTGCCAAAGCATCTCTTTTAGTACAACTGTTGGGGCAGGAGGGAGAGGGGAAGGCATGTTGACACCACCTGTTCTACCTACACTTAGCCAACAGTATCCTTGTCCAAATTGTTTTCCAATTTGTCTCAATTAAAATGAGTCTCTGCTCACTTGAGTCACAACTAACCCATCACAAACTGTCTGATAACATTAAGTGCACACTGAGGAGGAACAATGAATCATTATAAACAGTTTACTCCACTCGCTATAAATTATTCTTAATTGTGTTTCTCTAACTCAGATCACTTCCCCAGTGGGCCTTTTCTGTTTTGATAAACAACTCTAAAAATAAAAAAAAAAAAGGCAATTTCATAGTCCATTACCTCCTGTACTCAGGCTTCATAAAAAATCACAGCTAAGTTGGATTCTTTACTCTGTGTCCCCCTCTGAAGGAGCACAGAGCACTTACTGCTGTACAAGTATTTCCAAGGCTGCATTTTTTGAGAACAGAAGCCATCATTGATCATTGCTTTATTACTATCCAGAGGCTGGCTTTTAAAGTTTCTAATTAGCTACTGGCATGATCAGCTCCAACATTTACACTTGACATGGTTAAATACTGTAGCAACTGTGGTCAGCTAGAGTTTATTGTCCTACACCTGCTGTGCCAAGTAGTTGTGGTTTTGTGCTGATGTAGTGAACCCGTGGATAAGTGTTTGGTTTATGGGAAAAACCTGCACCTGGAAAAGCCTTTTGTAAGTAAAGATTATGAGGGAACCAAACATATCTTCTGTGAAATAAATCTCATTACCCAAGGCAGGGATCCTTCTTTCTAACTTATTTTTTGTTGCCTGTCAATGGAGAATGCTGAACTACTGCTGAAAGCCTGGGTGGGTTTTCCAGACATGCCTAAGTGGTTTAGGACTTATGATGAGGTGGAGCTCACAACTGTGTCTGACAAATACTGATGGATTTAAGGGCTTTTAATCTTCATGAGATGTTGTGGTGTGTTTTTGTTTTATTAGTATGTTTACTGTTTGCTTTGTAATTTTGTAATTTCCTTATGCTGTCTTTTGGTTTCTGCCCTTTTCCCAGAACTTTCTTCACTCCTCCTTTCATTCAATGCCAGTTTTTCCCCGAGCCTGCCTTCCCTCGAGAAACTTCCCTGTCAGTTTTGTATTTCTTCAAACCCCATTAGTTCACTGAAAATGTTTTTTTCCCTTGGGATTCTGCTGATGATTGGTTGACATATTGTATGCCCACCTTGTATTTTATCTCTAGTTTTCCCGATTAGTTAAAGATTGTATCCTCCCCTCAGCCCTCCCCTTGTTTATGAGCTTTGTCTGCCCCGAGTTCAGGGTCCTGGGATGCTGAAGAGGGGAAGTTTTACCATCGAATAAAGTTACCCCAGGAGCCGTGGTGCTGCTCTTTTGTTTATGCTGCGCCGTCGCTGGAAGCTGGGGTTCAACAGGGCTCAAAGCGGGCGTTTGTCGTTCTCCCTGTCACCAATGAGAGTCCAAATCGTGTTTCAAATGTGAGGGGTTTTGCATATTTCTTTTCTTTTATTCTTCATCTTGGACTGGTATTGGCTCAAGGCAAGTGATAAGGAACCTTAATTTACTTGTTCTGAAAAAGCAGATGCTACAAAAAAGTATGAAAAATGGATTTAAGCAATAAGCTGGCTCACATGGGAAATTTTGTTTATCTCTTGCCTGTCAACAAGGACACTGGACACTGTAGTTTGTTGAGACAGGTCTGGGATCAGGTGGCAAAGAAGGCTGGAAGAATTTTAAGAGGGCTGCTCTTTTTTTCACTAATTTCTATCTGGAGTGGAGATAAAGTGTGTAAGAGCCTTATGAAGGAGCAGGAAACTTGCCAGAATAAATATAGAAAAATTGCCCAAAACAAAAATTAAAAATGGATGAGGAAGACTGCTTTTATGGGTTTTTTATCCTTTAATTATTTGCATTCCCTTCAACATCTTCTCTTAAGGGACTATCAGCTAAGCCATAATTACCACTGAAAGGTGATCTGAAGAAAGAGGAGGTGCAGTTCAGTAGGGAAAAACACAATGTGGTACACTTTGGCGGGAGCAAGCAAGTACGCAGCTCTGTAGAAGCTGCTCATCTGACCCCAAGCCATGCAACCATCAATACGAAGGTTGATGAGAAGCTGATGTGAAATCCAGCTTTCATCCAAAGTGTATCAGCAGAAGCCGGGCATTCTCCAAGCTTATAGCATGTCTTTCCATCCTTTAAACATAACTACAATGCTATTTGATAATGCATAATTTCAGAGAAGAAAATGTATACGGTCAAAGTCTGCTTTGTGCATATATTTCATACATGCACTTTGGGTTAAAATTGTTGCCCCTATTTTAAAAAAGCACCATGGAAATTCTTCTTGATTATGGACAAAATTTAGATTATAATTCCAAATTCTTAATTCCAAATTCGTAATAAAAATAAAAGTATTTTTAAATTATGCTGAAATCTCATTCTTCAAGGTTCAGATTCTATGAGCAGACTATGTTGTAGGCATTAACACCAATTGCCTATACAAGAGCTCCAATATTTGAAACAAATGAAAAGCATAACTGTCTAAAAGATCAAAGCAGAGCTCTTGTCTTTGGTGGTAATGAGTTTTAGATCTCACAGATCCCATAGTTTTACTTCAAGGGCAGAATTTCCTAGTTCCCATGTAAAACCAATTTTCTGTCATCTGTCTGTGTCTCTAGAGAGCCTCAAGAGAGGAGAATAAATACTAATTCTAGCATGACCCTAAACAGAGCTTTTTCATAAAGAATATAGTTGCTTGTCTACTACTCTAGGGGATAAAGTAATGAATGATCAGGCAGAATTTCAGTATATTCATTTAAATTTGTAGTAGAAAGATTTGTCATAATTCAGCACAATACCAGCTTTTTATGCTCAGAAGAAAAGCAACACAAGGATATTAATTCACTAATTAAGATACTATATTTTTGATAATGTGTAATGCAAATTCTTCCTAGCTATGAAAATTACTCATCTCACCTGAGTACTTTGATCACCAACAGGCAGTTTGGCATATCTGTAATGAGATTTTCAGTGGGTTCAGTGTGAAAATCTGGGAGCTGGGAAGGAAGTTGGCTCACTTGGTATTGCAAGGCAATTGACAGCTAAGAACTTTTTCCTTGATGAATTAATAACTTAACAAAATCTTAGAAAAAAGTAATAGAAAAGGAGTGTCAGGGACAGCAACTCTTAGCTCATGCATTATCAGGGTGAGTCCAGAACAAGCACAGTCCAATAGCTCTCCAAGTGTGGAGGGAGAATGTCAGATCAGTTTGAGCCTTCTGGGTCCAGATCCCTAGTTTATGTACAGCTTGGTAACTCGTTCCCAATCAGCAATGAAAAACTGAGTAATACCAAGCAGCATGTAATATCTGGTGTTTGACTAACCAGGTGTGCTCATCTGTGCTTTTGATCTCTGTATCCTTGGTAGAAGAGGTGAGCTCCCCATGTGGAAGATGGGAGTTGTGATGCCAGCAGTGTCTTTACTGCAGCATGGCAAAAAGCCTCAGGGAAGGTTTCTGTCAGTCTGAGATGGCTGGTAATGGTGGCTGAGATGGCTGGTTATGGTAGCTGGTTGTTTGAGTACAACACGGGGCAGACTGAAAGCTGTTTGTTCAAACATAAGAATACAATATGCTGTTGTACATCCTCAGTTCTGTGATGTGTGATTTATAATGCAAAGGCAGTGGGAAATTGGTTTATACCCTGATTTCTTGCACACACCACTTCCATCAGTAGATGGGAGCATTCCTGGAAGGGCACAGAACTACTGCTATAGCTGAGTAAAGTGATCTCTAGGAATGTTTTATGTAGAAACAAATACAACCAGGATGACTGAAACAACTTCCAATTTTTTATTTTCAATCCTGGTAAAGTATTTTTGTTGAGAAGAAAAAAATTCAGCAGTTGCATATTGTCATTTCAAAATGTTGAAAAATTTTTAGTAATTCAGAAAAGAATCATGTTCCACAGTTGAAAATGTAAATCTATTTTTTCATAACATCTGAGCTTCATAAAAGCTCTGAATAGAGCTGTTTTTATTTCACTTCAGTTAATCTTTCTAGGCATGTTTGCTCTTTAATGCAAACAGTGAATCACAAAATCATTTACCCATTCAGATTTAAAAGTAGAACAAACAGTAGAATTGGAAATGCAGTAGAGAGTGGTTGTTAGAATTAAGATGAGTCCATGGCAAAAGATGCAGGAATGCCTTCTCTTGGGCCCATACCAAATTGGAATCTAGCCAGCTGATTTTCATTCTGGTATGAGAAAGGAGTGAGGCTTGTGCCTCTTCTGTTCCTTTGTTTCACCTCAGTAATTCTCAGAGGCTTTAATGAACTGATACATTTGACAGACAGGTTATCAATCTCAAGTAAATTAAGCCTGGCAAATATTACAAGTACGTACGTGAAGGATAGAAGGTTATAGATGTGTCTGGAATGGAGTAAGTTTAGAACAAGGGCATCAGGAAAAAAAATACAGGGAGAAACCATTAAACACACCATAAAATAGAGGAGAAACTTGGATCAGAATTCATGCCTCATTAGATACCTGAGAATTTAACCAAAAGATGCATTTCTGCAAAGAACCAGCTACTTTTTTGCTGTTGCTCTGACAATTGCTCCCTTGATTTTGAGGTAGGTTTGATAAATTTGATGGGATCTGCAAGCTTAAGAGCAATGCAGTGACTTATCTGTGTGAAACAGCTAATTAAAACCACCACAGTGATATCAGAGGATCACAGGAGAAAATGACTGAAGTTATTAATTAGAGATGAGCAAATAGGTCTGAATCAAAACCTACTCAAGCAGTAACTCTGTGAGGTTAAGCCAAAAAATGCTGTTTCCTTCCTGGACATTTGATTTTGTTCTCTTTTAATCTTTTATTGCTTAGAATGCAGCAGCGCAAAAAATGGCAAGTTTGGTCCCTCTGGACTCCATTCAGTTCTGATGTAATTGTATTTGGAATGAGCAGTGAACATATAGCTAACATATGAAAACAGCTTTAATTCGTTGTATTACACCACAGCTATAATAATGTCCTTTATGCAAAGTAAGTATCTTCATTAGGAGAATGCAAGACCAAAGGTTTTGGATGTATTGGATAAATTTCTATAGATTATTATGGAATTATTAATTAAAAGTTGATGCATTAATTTACCAGACTGTAAAAACATGTTTTTGTTAATGGATAGCATAGTTTGAAAGAAAATTTCCTAGCACACACAGCTCCTTCCCACTGCTTCCCCCTTCTCCCATCCTTCTTTCTCCATAATTCCCTTTATGACTGTGTGTGGTACCACACACAATTCCACGAGGTTTTCCCCCTTGCTTTTATCTCCATAGGCCTGTTACATTTTGTGAACATGTATCATAATCACCTTTGCAGGGAGGATCAGAGGCTGCACTGTAAGAGACAGGTTCACAGCTGGAGAGCTGTCCCTCTCCTGCAGCTGCTCTCAGCTCAGCAGGTTGGAGCAGAAAGGGAGAAATCTGCTGTGGTTTCACCCCACGCCCACTCCCTCAGCCCCCGATGTGACACGTGGAGCTGTAACAGGCACACGGGGTTCTCACCTATTCGGTTGCAAAGCTGAAGACGGTGAAAACAGCCGGCAAAAATACCTGCTGAGCTGCCTTCGGCCTGGTATCACCCCCTGGGGAGGTTTAGCTGACTACAGAGCTCTACCTTTTATTTCCAAAGTGATCAGTTGCACAGTGGGGCGTTGGTGGCTCAGGTGTAGCTCAAACCCATCAACACAGAAGGTAAATACAAGGCAGCAAAACATTTCAAATGGGACAGAAAGTGAAGAAGGGCTGATCCAGAGCTCAGTCACTGAAACGAATGAGCATCAGTGCAATCCCTAGCACTTATTCCAGTAATTTTACAATATATGGAGATTTAAGTGTTCGGTGGAGCTGCTCCAGTTATCTTTTGGTTTTATCTTCAAGGTGAACTGCCAGACTCAGCTGTTGTGTGTTAGTAATGAGCTGTTACTAGAAAATTTCTGTTAGAACCACAGACTAAAATCAACTCTCCATAAATACAAGCAGGGTGGTGACAGGGAGCCATAGACTCTCTCTCCCTGAGGCTGCTTCGCACTTTCACACTGTGCACGTTTGATGAATGATGTCATGAGAGCATGTAAACAGCACTTCCTACTATTTTCCAGTATCTTGGGAGAATAAATGGCTTTACTGAGAAAAAGAAACCATTGAGAACAGGTTCAGAAGGTGTGACATATCACAGAAGGGATGCTTCACAGTGCACATTGATATTTCACATGTGGAGTCTGAAAGGGTTAATACTGTTCCTGAGGACAGAGAGAAAAACGAGAGTGGAATACAACAAGGAAGAAAGACACAAGAAACAGTGAGTGAGGACCCAAGCAGCAGTGAAAATGGATGTCATAGTCTGAAAGAAATGTTAATCCCGTGCCTGGCTGATCACGATCATCTAAATCCCTGGCAGAGCACCAGCACAGGCCTTTACTGTAGAGACCCGTGTGGAGCCCAGCAGAAGCCCTTGGAGCAGGGCTGGGAAGGATCTGATCTCCCCATCAGGGCACAGAGTCCTGCTCTCGGGTGCTTACACACAATCCAGCGCTCCACCTGCTCCTGCTCTTCCTCTCCGTGGCCCTAGAGGAAATCTGGAAATGTTTCACAGACGGGAAAGGACGGCAGGAGGAGGCGCTTTGCTCCACACGCTGCCCATGCCGGCCTGCTCCGGGCTGCGCGCTGGCAGCGCGGGACACGGCGAGCGACACGGTGGGACACAGTGCGGGACAGCGCGGGACACAGCGAGGGACATGGTGGGACACAGTGCGGGACTGCGCGGGACACAGTGAGGGACAGAGCGAGGGACAGCGCGGGACACGGCGAGCGACACGGTGGGACACAGAGAGGCACAGTGCAGGCACAGCGCGCAGCTGTCGCACGGGTGCCACCCCTCACCCGGCTGTCCCACGGACGCCGTCAGTCTGGCAGCAGCTGCTGGGGCATCTTGAAGGAGCAGCCCGGCTGCTCGGGGGGACCCTCACTGCCTTCCGCAGAGGGCTTTGAGAGAGCAGAAGGAGGAGATGCTAAATAAGGAAAGGGGATGCTAAGGAAAGCTGAGAGGAAAAGATGTGGGGGATAGGCAGCAGGGAAGGAAATACAGCTGAAGGCTATTTTTAAAGAGACAAAGGAGGGTTAAGAAAGCCACATAACTCAAAAAATAAACTAGGAAAATAAAAAAAACCAAAAAAAACCCCACCACCACCCTTGCCCCACACACATAAAAACACACAACAAACCCCCCCCCCCCCCAAAAAAAAAAAAAAAATAAAACAAGCAAACAAAACCAAGAAGAGGACAAAAGGCTAACTTGGCTTTGGCTTGAGACTGGGTCTTGACAGCAGCACTGAAAGGAGACCAAGCTGCGGGTGAACTGAAGGAGAGAGCACCTTCTTACTGATTTGCAGCACAGAGCAAAGACAGTGAGACCTCTCATGGGTCTCCCAGGGGCTGGGGGCTATTTCCTTCCCCCTGCTCACCCCATCCACATTTGCAGCCGCTGCCCCCTCACAGAGGATGATGGAGAAAGATCTGGAAGCCTGATCAGCCTCAAGAAACAGTCCAGTGCCATATGGAGGTCAGTCCTCAGCATTCTACCTGAAATGAAGGGATGGAAGTTCTGCTCCTCAAAACCAACAGTGAGTCAGTGGTACCGGGTGAGGTTGGTCTGTTTAGCCACAGGAACACTGCTCTTCAGATTCCATGGAAAACTGCTTGGATGACTGATTTGGAGACTCTAAACCTGGAGGTTTTCTGAACTTGCCTAGGCAAGGCTCTGAGCAGCCTGATCCACCTGTGAATGCTTTGTCCAAGAGGTTGGACTAGATGATCTCCAGATTGGCTTCCATGGCTCTAAAGGGAGATGGTGTAAAAGACTCTGGTGTATTCCTGGCATGCAGAGACTAGGAGGCTGTGCCAGGACCTGTGTTTGGCTGCAGAGCAGGTTGGAACAGGGGAAAACCTGGCTCCATTACATGTATAGTGGGAAGTCTGACACAGCAGAGCAGCACAAGCATTGTGGTAAGGTTAGGTTTTTATAAATCTGGATGGATAAACTTCTGGGGTTATGTCAGCCTCATTATTTTTCATGTAATTGCCAAGGAATAGTTAAGTCACAGCTTGGTGACAAGGCTTGCTCATTTTTAAAACTACATTCTACCTTAGCAAGTCAGTTAAGTGACATCCCTGTTCACACATGCACAGAAGATGCAAGGACCCTTGAAAATCACATTCAACAAGAAAAACTACCTTTACCTAACACAAACCACAAAATGTCAAATATAGTTCATATAAATAAGCAGTCAAGCAGTTCAGAAGCTCAGAACTTAAACTAAGCAAGGACAAAATTTGTCTCAGAATAAGCACTGCTAAGAGAAGGTGAGAATTTATGACTCTTGGCCCCAGCAGTCATGGCATGCACAGCTAACCCTGAGATGAAGCAGCAGCAGGAATGTTGAGGTGGAATGTGAGCTGTATATATTTATGCCTTCATTTAACACTCCAAGAAAAAAAGGTCTTTTAGCCAATTTCAAACAGTTCTTGTGAATCTTATCATCACTTCACACTCACAAAACGTTGTTGTGATGCACTATATAGGTATTTAGATGTTCTGCACTGGGTGTTACATGAACTGTTCCCCTTGTATCCCTTGGATAAGGTGGTCTGTCCCCTGTAGCCCCTCCCTTCACCCCTCCTCACTGTGTCCCCTTGGCTGCGGCCTTCCGTCCCCGCCTCCCATTCCGCGGGTATAAATGTCCCTTGGGATTGGAATCCGTCCTCTCTTTTCACCTGGATGGTCTACGCAGCAGATGTCCCTTTCCAGCTAATAAACAGGACATCAGAACCACGTGGAGAAAGAGCACTTCTCGTCCTTTACTTCGTCCATGTAGGATCCGTGCGGGCTTAAATCCCAAACTAGCCGGGGGGATTTACAGCCCGAAACCCACGGATTCCTTCAAAACTGGATGACACAAAGACACAAGTCCTAAAACGTTGTTGTTTTTTTTTTTTTTCTTTAGCATGGATTAAAATAGTATTTTTTTCAAGTTGCCACATACTCAGTTTTTCAAGCAGCTTGTTAGTTGCCATGGCCATTGCAATCAAAGGTCTTCCTTTGCATTTTACACCATTGCAAAGGTTATTAAGGAAAAGTATATAGTCCTTTAACTCACTGTAATACTTTTTGATGGAATCAGCTCAGAAAGGTGGTAGGAAACCTTGAAATGGCTGCACAAGACTCATTGCACTGGAGTTTGAGGAGAGGTGATATAAGCGCCATTTGTTGAAATGATGTCCAGAGGAGGCTCTTTGGAGGGAACAGCACCAAAGCACACAGATCTCACCAATGTAAACAGAGAATGAATGTAAAAGCAGTATCAAATCAACACTTAAGGTCATGAGGTCCCAAATATTTAAAATTAAGTTTAAAAATTAGGATGGTTAAATATATACATTCAGCCGATCAGTATTTGGCTGCATGTAGCAATGAAGATACACCAAGTCAGACTTAACAACATTCTAATGCTTGTGATTTTTAATTCAATGCTATGCACATCCCTTTGTGCACTGAAGACAAGAGTCCTCATTTTTTAACTGCTTTTGAAAAACCAAAAGAGGGAGGAAGCTTCCATCCTAACAAATATCTGCAAAAGGTACAGCTAGCCTAGCAACGGGCACTTCATGAACTGTTTCAAAGCAAATAAGCTATTTGTCTGGTACATACGCATCAGAAGATGCCTGGAAACATGATGAATTCAGAAAATAAGAATGGGTATTCACAATACACACTGAACAAAGTGTTTCTTCATGTTTCCATGTCTGTGTCCGCACATACTGGGTGTCATTTGGGATTCACTATTATTTGATGTCTTATCATTACAAATAGGTGTCCAAACTGCATAAAACCAAAATATAACACAGACTAAGTCAGATCAAATTGATCTCATTTTGCATCCATTTAGTGCTCACATTTTCCTGGGGCAATTACAAACCCAAATCCTGTGTAAAGGATTTTTAGTTGGAAAAGAAAAAAAGCATTGGAAATTATTAACTGCAAATATCCTAGAATATAAACATTTTAAAACAAAGCCTGAGCTTTTAAAAAAAGCTTTTTTTTTACTGCCTTGCCAAAAGAAGGGTGGAAAACTAATTCAGTGATTCACCCTGATGCTTGAACACTGGGTATGCTCTGTGGATGGAAAGCACATAAAAAAGATGACAGTTTATCTCAGCATCTATTCCCAACACAGCAGGGTGTACAGGTATGCTTCTGTTGAGCATTCAGCTCTGACACCACAGTTTTAAGTCATGATATTTTGTAGGATGGCAATTTTTATGTATACTGAGTAACTGGGGAAATGCATTTTGAATTGCATGTCCTGTCACAGCTTCATTACACAAGAAGGGCACATGCAGCCACAGCCCTTTGTGTTGACAAGCGCCCCTCGAGCCCAATTCAGCTGGAGATGTTTAGTCTTGATAAAGTAACAAAATAGTAACTTTGAAAAGTGTGATTGCTGGATGGTATCAGTCAGTTGGAGAGCTCTAATATGGTTGCTAATTATTTCAATTAGTTTTGTATCATGCCAGGGGAAATTCTTTCTTTCAAAATGAAGGGCTGCCTCTGCTTCAAGGGCTGTGGCTTGTTTCTCTAAGCCTTGTTTTCCTGTTTCACCAGCCTGCAACAACTGTTTGCAATCTGGATATATCAGTCCACAATTTCGGTGGGAAAACCGGTGTCTCAAACTGCTTTTGCATTTCCTTATACATCAGGAGAAGCACAAAGAGGCTAACCATGTCAAAACAGTGGCTACTGCTGGGCAAACCTGGGATACTTCCAGCCTCACTTTATCTGTCCTTTCCACAATTTGTTATAAAGCCTCAAACTAAACAAGTTATGCTGAGAGCATGTACAGCCTGTTCTTTTTACAGATTTTAAAGACATTTTTCTTGGATGGCTCTTTATTTATCTTTTTGGTCATGATCCTGTTTCTACACAGACTGGACCCAAAATAAGGGAGCTTTCCTCATTGACCCAATGAGACATCAAATCAGAGCCTGACTGTGAAAAAAGACAGACTTTCTGTCCTGTTATTCTTAGGCATGAGAACTTTCTAACGGGACTGCTCTTACAACACATCATTCTAATAAATTCTCACATGTTGCTACTGCAGTAATTTGCAGTCACAATTTGTTTCCTATCTTTTGCTCCCTGACAGCCATAAAAAAAAAACAACCTAGGAGACTTTATCACATATCTTCTCTAGGAGGTCAAACCCCATCTAGTTTGGGCACTGTAAAACTCCAACTAGGATAATTGATTTTCATGGAGATAGAAAGAAGGAATTAATGTGTACTGCTTTTTGTATAGCACCAATGATTATGCATGGATGCTCTTTTAAAAATAATTGTTTATGCTGAACTTTTTGCTTTCCACACAGTGAACTCTATCTGAAAGAGGTCAAATAATCTCCTTGACAACACAGCATTAGTGGCCAGATCATTTTATCACAGCTGAAATTATGTTAAATATTGAAATACATACAGCTAAGGCACATGGAGGCTCTGTGGATTTTCTAAGTACCTGTAATACATTGAAACCTGCATCCTCTGCAATTTATATAGGCTGAAGACAGCAGGTTCCAGAAGTTTTTTATCTTGCTTCACAAGGCATTTTCACAACAGCAGAACTGAAAAATCCAGGGGCTTTGAGGCAGCATATTCAAGGTTGAGCCAGAAGTGGATGTGAACAGAGATAAATAGTTTTAGGCACCACATCTCTTATCTTTCAGAAATATAAGTGCAGCAGCTATTTTTCAGAATTCCCCTCTCTGTTCTGATGGTGATGCAGATCAAGGACATCCTGCTTGGTCCTGCAGAGCTGGGAAGCTCTCCTCATTCACAGTGAATCAGTCTGATTGAAAAAGGCATTGTCTCTTTCCAGAAGTGTCATTCAGTTTTCTGAGCCCCCAGACAAAAGAAACAGCCATTTTTCTTTACATCAAGATTTTATTTTGATTGAAGTTACAGCAAGAACTGGAGGCATTCTTTTTTGATCATTGTTTGATCATCAGACAAACAGCAGCTAAAACCTACGGGAGCTACCAAAAGGATTCAAAATAAAGATGAACTCTGTGTGGATGTGTAGCTGGGCGCAGCGCTGCTGTGTCACAACTGTCTGAAAGCTGCTCAGAGCTGGAGCAGAGCCAGCAACCTTCATATATCTGAATTTCTGTGACTCTTTGCCTTTGCTGGGGGTCTGTAGTAATGAAATAAGCAAAGACCTTGGGCTTTTTTCCCTTGTCACATCTCCACACAAGTTTGGTCCAAACTATGATGTGCTTGTGGTGAGTAGGAAGGCTGACATCGTGAAGCTCCTAGCAAGCAGTGTGTGTGCTGGTCCCTTTCAGCAAATGTACTCCTCCAAAAGTCCTCATCCCAAAACCATGGTGAACGCCCCAAGACCAGTCTCGGTAGTAAAGGAACCTGAGGAGACCACTGATCCCTGCACAGGACTCCTCACTCTCTTCCCCTGCTCCAGCATGAAGTTCCTCCAACAGGAGATGGTCCACACAAGCTTTTCCAACATGAATCCTTCTCACAGACCACAGTTCTTCACAAACTGCTCAAGCATGGGTCCCTTCAGTGGGGTGCAGTCCTTCAGGAACAGGCTGCTCCAGCATGTGGCACCCACAGGGTCACAAGTCCTGCCAGCAAATCTGCTCCAGCCTGGGCTTCTCTCTCCATGGGGCCACAGGTCCTTCCAGGACCCTTCTCCAGCATGAGCTTCTCACAGGGTCACGGACTCCTTCAGGCATCCACCTTCTCCAGCATGGGGTCCTCCATGGAGCACAGGTGGATCTCTGCTCTAGAGTGCACTTCCATGGGCTGCAGGGGCTCAGCTGCCTCACCATGGTTTGCACCACTGGCTGCAGGGGAATCTCTGCTCTGGTGCCTGGAGTCCCTCCTCTGCCTTCTTCTTCCTTGAATAATTGTCTGCAGGTTTCTCTTACATATCTTACTCCTCTAACTCTTTCAGTTACCGTTGCACCACTTTCTGTCCCCCATTAAATGTGTTACCCCAGAGGTGCTACCACCAACACCCATGTGCTCAGCAGCAGCAGCTCTGTCTTGAAGCTGGCTGGCATTGGCTCTGTTAGACATGGGGAAAGCTTCCAACACCTCCCACAGAAGCCACTCTGGTAGCCCCTTCATTGCCAAAAAGCCCTCCATTACCAAAATACTGCCCCACAAAGCCAATACTCTGTCCTGGTTCCATCCAGTACAGCGGTGTTTATTTTGCAGTAGTCATGAGGGGGTGCAGCCCAGACCTGTATGTACCTGGCCAGGAGGGTATTCCATAGCTCTCACATCATTTCCAGGGCAGGAGTTAAGGGACTGTCTGGCTTCTGAGAAGAAAAGTGTGGCTTTCAAAAGAGAAAAAGGTGGTTGGAGGTGGGAAACGGTTCACCATTTGTTCATTGTCTTGGGGCTCACAGTGAACATTTTTGCATGGGAATCACTCTCTCTTTTGTACACTTCTGTTATTAATATTGTTTCTATTACTGTTAGTTTTCTTCTCTCACTGCTGTTTCCTGTAAATTGTTCCTACTTACCCCTGATCTCTGCTTTTTGTGCCTCCCATTGGAGGGGAACTGTGAGCAGCAGTGTGTTTTTAGCAGGAGTACTAAACTGGAGAACATTCCTAAATCACAACATTCACTAACTTAGAACTGCAAATATCATTGCTTGCATAGGAAAAGGGATAAACCTAGGTGAAATCCTCTGAGCAGGTCAGGAGTGCACCAAAGAGATTTCCAGAAGGCTCTAGAAATTGCTCCATGGCATGTCTGTCATATTTGCATAGGCTACAGCTTCATTCTGCTGACAAGAATAAGCACATTAATCATAGGGGACTCAACACGTATTTAGCAAGCCAGTTCTGGTAAACATATCATTACTTTCACAGAATAAATTATATGAGAAGGGTAATTTCAGACTAAAGTGATAAAATAGTTTCAGAAAATTTTAAATCATAAAAATCATCAGCAAAGTCCATTTCATGATGCTTATCATGAAAAATAAGTGGATTAGGATAGTGCTTTGTTTGAGTACAAAAAGGAGGTATCAGAATCAACTGACAGTAACTCCAGAGAAGTCTCCAGAATATGATTTGGAGATTTACTCTCATCAGTGTTCATCAGCATCTCATACCTAGGAAATGCAGGTACTTCTGATGCTCTCAAAACAAATAAGAAAAAGACAAAAGGCAGAGTGAAATTTTACAGCAGGCATCCTCCATGGCATTGTGCTGAAGATTCCAGTTCAAAAATGCACGAGAAGAAAGAGGCAGAGTGGTTGGACGGCAGTTCCCACATCAAAGTAAAAAAACCCACCCCGAACAAACAACAAAACAAGGGTTCATGGTATTACAGAAAAAAAGAAGCCAAACCCAAACCAGTTCTGAAAAGGAAAAAAGCCCTGGAGCCACAAAAGGGAAACAGAATATTTTATCAGCCTCAAGTCAATAAAGATATTACTGTGCAGAATGAGTCACAAATGAAGAGATGTCCTTCTAAAATACCTCTTCTTTTATGGGAGAAGCACAGCCTGCCAGAAAAATAAGAAACCTGTCAATATGCAAACAGTAGTTGTTGTGATTTTTTTGCTGTGTATTAAAGGGTTTAGAAACACTTCAATGGCACATCTATCCATCAAAAAATGCTTATTTATTCTGAACAAAACATAACTTGAAAATCTGCTGGAAGAATGTGGCCAGGGCTCATGTTGGAGAGCTGGACTGAGGCTCCTCACAGAGATATAAATTTCTCCATAGGCCTTCTATTCATGTGGGCTGCGGAAGTTCATAGTAAAAACCAGCCCCAGGGAGACAGACCCACCAGTTTTCTCCTTACTGCCTCTTCTTAACTCACTAACACTAGGTCCTGTCTTCTCCCTAAAATCCAAAGATTTTAGTCACTCCTCCACTTGACTTTGAGGAGAAGTGGGTTTTGCTGTCAGCAGTCTATTTATGAGGCAAAATACAAGTACAAGAGGAATATCTAAATTTTTAACTGGAGTTAAACAATATGTTTTTGTGCAGTACTATCACATATTACATCTTAACTGAGTGAAATAGCTGCTTCTTGCTCTACTGGAAGCTTTAATTTCTATATCCAAACCTAATGATATTCAGCTGTCATCAACTATTGATGAAATCCATTGATCCTGATCTTTTAAGGATCAGGAGATCTTCAAGTAGAGTCAGTGCTGGCAGCTTTTGGCTTGTTTTTTTCCTAAAACAGAATTGAGGTCTTTTGGACTAAAAGTGCAGTAATATCAGACTTGATGTTTATGCATCCAAAAACCTCAGATAAGTAAAATGTCCCTCAAAGAAAAATGTGAATGACACAAAATCTCCAAAGGAGAATGAGGAATGACATATGATTTTAAGTTAATGTTGATATTTTTCCATGTGGTGTGTCAGACTGATGAAAGGAAGCAATGACTTTCTCAATATTTTGCCAGAAACAAAATAGTTTTACATGTAGGTTCTGCATTCTGATTTCCTTTGTTGAGGAAATATCTTGCGGAAGATTTGAAATTTACTCAAATATTGTGAACTAGACCTCTTTTGTTGTGGGATTTTCTTGTTGTTGCTTCTCATCTCCAAGCTGAGCAACACCATCTCTCAGCCCTTCCTCACAGCAGAGGTGCTCCAGCCCTCTGACCATCTTCATGTCCTTCCTCTGGACTCCTTGTCCTTCTTATGTTGCAGACCCCAGGGCTGGACACAGACCTCCAGAGGGGGTCATACCAGAGCAGAGGGGCATGTTGTGGTGCACTAAATGGTTATTTAGATGTTCTGCACTGGGTGTTATGTTACACAAACGGTTGCCCTTTCCCTCAGGTGGTTTGTTCCCTTTGTATCCCTTAAAGGTGATCTGTGCCTTGTAGGCCCTCCCTTCACCCCTCCTCACTGGTATCCCATTGGCTGCGGCCTTCCGTCCCCGCCTCCCATTCTGCGGGTATAAATGTCCCTTGGGATTGGAATTCTGTCTCTTTTTTCACCTGGACGGTCTCCGATGCAGATGTCCCTTTCCAGCTAATAAACAGGACATCAGAGCCATGTGGAGAAAGAGCGCTTCTCGTCCTTTGCTTCGTCTATGTAGTATCCATGCTGGCCTAAATCCCAAACCAGCCGGGGGGATTTTCCAGCCCGAAACCCACGGATCCTTCAGGGGCAGAATCCCCTCCCTCACCCTGCTGGCTGCAGTGCTGTGGATGCAGCTAGGACATGGTTGTCTTTCTGTTTGATTTACAGGATCTTTACTTTATTGGAAAATATTTCCTCCCGATATGCTTTAAAAGTTGAACTTGGGCTTGCATGTTTTATGTTGAAATAGGTTATAATATAAGACAGACACACTAGTTCAAGCCATCATGTAAAGAAATACGTCTGCACTCTTGTTTTCAATTTTCTAGCTTCTTGCTTCATCTGATCCTCTTCTCTTTGCAGAAGAGACACTGAACAACTCTTCCTTTTTCTCTTGCCTTCTGTTAGCCATCTGACAGACTTTTGGCATCCACTTCAATTGCTCTTTTAGTTGTTCAAATATATTAGTCCATTTAATGGCTCCCTATATCTTACATCCTTCTTTCATCTGGTTAGCCCTTTCTGACCACTGAAACAAAACATTAAATGATCGGTTGTACTTCCTAAATCTGCCTCATGAATATGAGTAGCCAGTTCAGAGCCTTCAAACTTGGATTCCCTTCCTGCTAACTTGCTAACATGCATAATTGAAAAGAGCCTGAAAGAACATATAATTTTTTTTTTCTTATGGCAGACCTCAATTATTTAATGACCCATGCATGAAAAGAAGTTCATGTCTACCCCCACATATTCTTAATTTATTTAATTGTCTAACATAGAAGTGAAGAAAAAGTGAGATATTAAATAAGTTGGAACTCATTTAAGGTATTTCACCTGCTTCACTGCCCATGTCATGATTTCAGAGACGCTTTTTTTTTTTTTTTTTCTGATTTGGTGGTTTTATTTTTAACTTGTGAGACAAGACAAATTTTAACATAAGAGAGATAAATAGATAGAATGTACCCTCAGCAAGTTTGCTGTTGTTATGAAACTGGGGCTGGTACACCTGAAGGCTGTGTTGCTATTCAGTGAGACCTTGATTTTTATAATTCATCCAAAAACACACAGACCTTGCTAAACTTCTCAGCTTCCAGCCAGGAAAGTCAGAGGTGGTGACAAATTTCATGTATTTCATCTTGGTCATATATATTTATTTCAATTACTGACTCATCAGCATTCAACTCCGTCTCAGAGGAAATACTGAAAAAGGCATTGGAAAAAAGAAAAAAGTACGAGAAAAAATAGCAAAGAGGAAAATGTTTTCTCAGATAAACTGTGCTTTCCTTCTCTTAGTGTGCTCTCTTATATAACTCAGAAGAGATTGTGAACACTGGTTTTGAATATTTAAATATCTTTGGCTATTTTAATTTTATTTTGCCTTAGTAAGATGCTTTTGAAAATCCACCTAAGTAATAATTTCTTCTTTCTAAAAAGCACTACTTTTTTTTTTTTATAGATACTATATGTTCCTGTTTTATATAATACTGATTTTTCACAGGAGGATAAGACAGACACATTCATTGTAATGTTCTGCTTCCTAGAAAAGAATAGCTGTGGCCGAAATACTTTTCCTTGCTTTAAGGAGAACGGTGCTAATCACAAAAGCAGCTTTTATGATAATATCTGACAAATGTATAACTGCTCAGGACTATGTCCCATTACAACATGCCAATAGAAAAAAAAAAGTTCTGGTAATAATGATACTTCTGGTTCCAAATCCTACATCTCACTTGTTCATCATATTAAGTTAATCTAAAAAGAGCATTTTTTGTCAATTTGTACAGAATGCCAATGTATAAAGCACTGGACTGAGAGTTGAAGGAGACCAAGAAATATTAATCCACACCAATCGCGACCTGAGTAAATGACTTAGCTGTTCTGTGCCTTGGTACCCATCTATAACTGAGGATATGATGTCCTACTTTTTGTCTCTGTTGCATCTTTAGACCACTGTCTAGCAGATATTCACCCTTATTGTATGTTTGTATAGCACCGAGAACTACGAGGGATTTCTCTAAGAGTTAGTCTAATGAATGGAAAATAAAAACGCAAGAAATTACCTAATTAAACTAACTATATTCTGGAAAGTGGAAAGGACCACACCTTTTCCTCTATCTCAAAAATATGAAAATGTAAAGCTGTTTTGTTCCCGTTTCTTGAAAAAGCAATCAACTTTTTCCATGCTAATGACTTGACACTTATCAATGTAAAAAATTTGCATAGCAGCTATTGTGATTCAGACAGTCCTTTCTAGGCCAGCTCAGTGAAACTGTTGCCAGTTCTTGGATTCACTTGCAGTGAAATGATTTTTCATGAGGTCAGGGTAGAGACCCACACCAGGATGTGCACCTTCTGCAATGGGCTCTTCCACCATATCATGGACTGCGAGTTTTGAAATCTGGGAGTTTTCAGGGAGTTTTCAGGGGGTTTTCTCTCCTTTAAGCTACAGCTGCGCGGAACTGATAACAACACGTTCTTCTAAAGTAATTTTATACTGCTGGCTTGTTGAGCAAGTGAAAAAAAAAGGAGAAAAACATTTCTGCATTGCAGACAGAGCAATTTCTCATTAGTTCATTTGTCTGCAAAAAATTATTAGTGTTTCTAATACTCACCTTCATTCCAGTGACTCCTTAGGGTGCAGCAATGCAGGTGTGGTGCACACTGGGTGCACATCAGACACAGCAGGCTGCGGGTTAAGTGATCTCCTGTTTCCACTATCAGAAGAGAAGCTGGCTGGCTGGTTTTGTAAACCATTTTCCCTACTGTTCTTCTGCATGGAGAAGAACACCAAGTCTGATTCCTACTCTGTACTCTTCATCCCACCCTTCCCTCTTGGGCCGCAAGAGTGTGGCAAGCAAAGTACTCCATGGGTATCCTGCTTCACAAGGGGCCTCCCAGTGCTGGATCTACCAGCTGCAGAGGAGGCTCAGCCATGCAAGGTGGCCTCCACCTGCTGGTGCTCCTCCCTGCTGGCTGCCAGGGCAAGCAGAAGTCCATCTGCTTCTCCTTCCCTCTAGATTGCTAAAGATGAGGGAACCTGGGAAAGTGGGTGGCCTTCTCTTGGTGAAGACCAAATCCCTACATACATGTTTAACAGTCTGCCATTGGTGGGTCTTAATCTTCAGAAAAGATGCTTTCATCTTTTTCAGTTTCCCCTTTCTTGCATATGTTATCACCAGCTATTGTGGCCAGTAGAGGTGGGCAATTCAGCCCTTTTCCTACCAAATTTGGTCATTCTCTTGGAAGCACATCCTTGCGTACCTCATCACCAGAGCATGGTGAAACAGCAACCTCTTCTAGCTCCCAAAAATAAAGTTGACAAAGTTTTTTGCTATCCTGGATTAAACCAATCAGCTTCAGTTTTGTGTAAGGTCATCCTGGGTCCTTAGTTTATTTGGCATTTCTGTTGTCATTGCTTGGTTGATTCAGCTCTTATAATTTTTGGAGAATTGGGGTAGAAATGTTTGGTTATATAATTTACCTAAACTCAGCGCCAAAGAAGGTCATCCATTCTAGCAGATAGTGCAGAAGGTTTTAAGTGTGCTTGAAAAACAACAAAAGCCATTATGAAACAGTAACTGTTCTGTACAGGAGAGCAAAACACTGGGTCATGAATTCATAATTATTATATTAATGGACTACACTTAAATCGATATATCTAGCCAGAGGGAGATGAAAGCATCATTTGACCTAGCACTCACATTTCCCCAGGAACACAAAACACTGTAAAATGTCCTCATTTTCTGCACACCAAGGATTATTGTGGAGCCCTTGGAGAGAGGCAAAGGGCACAGAGACTCAAGAGCATGATAAGCAGTGCAGCCTGCCTGAATTCTGGACTGCCAGACTCCTGCCCTCATCACAGCTACAGTACAGAAGTAACCCCTTGTGAAAACAGTCATAGACTCCAAGCAATTTAATGAGGCTCTTATTCATCATTCTCAGGTGTGGAGGCCAGAAAAGGCACATGCAGGTGCATCATAGGTCAGAAGCATCTCATTATGGTTTCAAGTTTCCATGAAAAGCACAACTGGTTTTCTTTACATTTCAGATTATTCTTTCAATAAACTGAGCTTCAAGCTAAAAGCACTGACAATTATACTTTGGAGAAAGTATAATGGAAAAATTACTGATATGTTGGGCAGTTCTCTCTGTAGAGGAAACTTTATTGCTTCTTGTCTTCCAATACATCCATGCAGCATTTAAAAGTATAATGACAGACTACTCTCAATAAATTGAACTTGTCTGTGAAGCTACTAGGCATTTAAATAGTTCTGCTCTTTTCAAAGTACACCTGTAGTGCTTGAAGTAATGTTCTCTTCTGCTGCTGAAGATAGAGGTCAATCATGTCAAACATAAGGAGATATTTCCCTTCATCTCTCTAAATGTTCAGGTCATAAATTTCATCATGTTTTGGGGAATGCAGGGGAGGCAAGTAGGAGGTGAGAAACAAATACATCACTTAGGACACAAGAGAAATATTTAACAACAACTTAACGATTCAGGAAAACTCAGTATTCTGTAACCTTGTTGGCTTAGTTCAACAAATGAATGAAATAATTTAGACAAAATGTGACAAGAGGAGGTGTTTCTGTGAGCTGGAAGCACATTTCCTCCACAGAGGAAATTTCCAACAGAGATATGTGTGCTACCCAACAGGGACAACAGAGACATGTATGCTGCCTAAACATGCTGTTTATTCTGTTCTCATTTACTGCTGTGCAGTACTTATGTGCTGGACATTGAGCTGTCCTGTAAAGAACATACACTTTCACATTTGCTCACTAAAGCAAATCCCAAGCAAAGTTTTGTGCAAACAACAGTTAGAGAGCGTTGCAAAGGGAAACTGAGAGCAGTGAGCATGAACGAACACAACTTCTGATCATTTGATATGACATTTGATCTGACTCAGCAGTCTGGCCAGCCTGCTGACAGCCTGGGGACAAATGAAAGTCCTCTTTAAAGAAAATGACACATTTTGTTTACAGAACTTTAGCATGATAAAGAAATTCCCTTCTCCCTTCCCCTATTTCCCTTTTCAAACCAGTAGATGATCAACCTCCACTCCTTTTCATGTGCTTTGAGAGGGATGCTGCACATCTTGCCAAAAGCCCTTTGACTAATGGCACACCTGACAGCTTGCAGGTCGTGGAGTTTGCTTGCTTTAAAGGAAAGTCTCTTGAGACTGTAAAACCAAAGAAAAATAGAAATATTTCATTTTACCAGCTGACAGGTTTGCCTGTAGTGTAGAACTGAAATAGCTCATTTCTTGCACAAAGATAGGATGAGTTGACACACCTTATTATCACAAAAAAAAAAAAAATCACATAAAAAAGAATTTGGGGGGGGGGGCTACAGTAGTGACAACAGCTCCTTAAGGAATTGCCATGTTTTGTAACCAAGACATTCTCCTCCCTGCCTTTTGAGACTTGAATTGTCTGTAATTAAAAATAGGGCTGCTTTTAGCTTAAAAAAAATAGATAAAATTCCAATAAATTAGAATACCAATCAAGTTTATTCAGGATTTTTATTACAGAACAGAATGAAAACATGACATTGTTATTCATTTTGCTAGCGAAACATGGGTGTGAGAGTCAGACACATCACCTGAAAAGCTGTGCTGCTTTCAGGCAGCTCAGCACTGGGGTTTTCAATGCCTCTCTGCTGCAGCTCATTCGTGCTTCTGACCTGGTGGCAAGACATTCATGTGATGGGAACATATCGTGCTCAGCTGAGGGCACAACACCCTAGCACTGCTGGGTGTGTCAACAACACTTCCATTTGCCTGTTTTCCATGCTTTGGGAACAGTTTTGGAGTGATGAGTTCTTTCTGTGTGAAACTGATTCCATCTGGATGAAATGAAAGCTGAGACACACCCCAGGAGTGCAGCTACTGCTCTCCAGCTGCCTGTGGGTGTTCACAGCACAGGGTCCAGCCAGGAACACACTGAGGCAAAGCCTCCTGACAGTCTCTTGTAAAATTAGGATGACATCAGTAAAATCCATAATTCTAGGCACATAATGAACTGCTAACAAACACAAAAATGTCAGCACTCTCTGTTGTCATGCTTGCATGCTGCAGGTATGCATTGTCCAGAGAGCTGCTGTCCTGTCCAACTGGACACAGGCACCTGCAGTACCCTCAGGAACGATGCTCTGCCTGGCCTGGTGGGGCAGCTTCTGGCTGTGTCAAACCCAGCTCTGTCACAACTGTTTTACATGCGTTTCATATCTCTTTTCTGTGTGACTCCTTTGTGTCAAGTCATGCACAATGCCCTGGTTGCTGCTTAATCTGACTGATAGCCATGTCACGCATCAGCACCATCAGATGGGGCCTGATGGCATCATCTCTGTCCATGTGATCAATTTTGGGCAAATGCCCTCGGGGCCCTGCTGTGTGTTTGTTGCACACACACTCTGCCTATGCTCACATTTGTGTCCTAATGTGTGGTGTTTTCCAGGCCATTGCTGAGCATCCCCCAAGGTGCTCAGGCAACAGGCACAAGGCACAATCCACAGGGAAACCAAACAAATGGGTAAAAGGAAATGTGCAGAGAAAATGCTGCAACAAGGGCAGCAGACAGCAACACACCCTTGAAGATAAAACTGTCACCATTTCACAGCCACGTTGAGGGTTATAAAATAAAATGCGTTCCACTGTAGGACACTGCAGTTCTTATTTAGGATTTCATCTTTTCCTTTCTATTTCAAAACCTAGAAAGACAAGTTAATCAAAGCATTTCACTGGAAAAAGGAAAAGCAATGGAAATTAAATCTGGAGGGCCAATCTCTGAACGCAGTTGAACTGCAGTAGGTCTTCCAGGCATGCAGCTCCCTGACTGTCTGCAAAAGAACTATTCACACACCACAATAGCCACTAAGAGGTCCCAGGCTCCCTGCCATCAAATTTAGGACACTGACTCCAAATGTCACTGATAATATTCCAGTATTTCCACCAGTAACTTCTCAGCCAGGAAAGCTGGAACGCAGGAGTCCTTAGGTCTACCATGGGAGCTGGTGCATTTCCAATTAGGCTGGAACCCACCTACATTTCATCAGAAATAAGAGGAAAGAGCTATTTCCATGACCCATTTCACCTTGGAACTATCTTCCACCCAAAGCAGTGCTTTCCAAGAAAATCCAGTTTTGCTATTCCAATGCAGGCCAGCTCCTAATATGCTTTAAGAATTTGTGTGTCAGTCTCATGTCTGAGAGTAAAAAGCATCAGGAACACAGTCATGACTAACTCCCCTAACTAACTTGACCTGTTGGGTGGTTTGGTTTTTATTTATTATGTTACCTGACTCTTACAATATTCATCCTTCCTCAGAGGAAAAAAACCTCCACACAGTAAGTATTTTTAATTTGTAAATGAAACCTTTTGTCTGAAAGATAAACCTGCTCTAACCTCAAGTTCTACTATCTCCTGCATATCTGGCTTATTTGAGATGTCAACAACTGCAGAGGTCTCTTGTTGATACATTTTTCAGAGATGAAACATATATCTCATGTTTCAGATTTCATGAATGGTTTTTGCATTATTATCTATGCAATTAGATCAAAGAGAGAAGGGATATCAGAGGTAAGAGTCCCATCTATTGGCCAGAGGAGGAACATGACAACCAAATGTTTTCTGAATCTCAAAAATTTCTTACTATGAAAAGTTATAGGCAAAGAAAAATTTTCAGCAAAAAATGAATTATCTATATGCTAATAATGGATATTAGCAAAGGAAAAAAATTCTTGTAGAATTCCTTTTTTTTCTTTTAAAGAGGAAAGAAAAGGAAAACAACTTATTATTTAGGATAAGGAGGAAGGAATTTTTGTTATCATTACTTTGTGCATGCAGTTGGGATTGTTTCTCAGGAAACTCTCTAGAGTACAGTCATTTTTAAATAACTGCTATTATTTTACTCAAGTTTCAATTCAGGAAACTTTAGTCAAAGCAGAGCCATGGTCTGTTGCAAAAACTACAGTTCTAGCACTGTATCATCACTCTTACACTTAGAAGAGTTGCTTTCAATAGCTTGTTAAGTTACACAACCAGAATCTGTTAGTCCATATTTTCTGAAGCTCAGCACAGAGACAAATGTTAGTTTTACACAAAAATGCCTTAACTTGGAAATGTGTAAAATTGTTTTTCTTAAGCAGACTACTGCTGGGTTTGGATTTGAGCAAGAGCTTTCAGGAGGGTTTTTTCTTTTTAGTATGTGTGTTGAACACCACCACCACTACCCAATACAGCAACTTCTTAATTCTGAGCCAAACCACACAGTGCCTGGAAACCTGGACTTGTGCAAAGCATTTGATACTGTCCTGCACAGTCTCTGAAATGGAGATAGATTTGACAGGTGGACCACCCAGATAAGGATAAGGAATTGGTGGGAGGTCCTACTCACAGAATGCCAGTCAATGGCTCACTGTCTGTGTGGAGATCAGTGGTGAGTGGTGTCCCTGAGGGGCTGGTATTGGGACCAGTATTATTTAACCTTTTTGTCAGGAATGTGGACCATGGGATTGAGTGGACACTCAGCAACTCTGTGGATGACACCAAACGGAGAGGTGTCATTGATAACAGAGGGACAGGATGCCATCCAGAGGAGCCTTGACAGGCTTGAGAGACAGACCTGGGGGAACCTTATAAAGTCCAACAAGGCTGAGGGCAAGGTCTGGCACCTTGGTGGTGGCAGTCCCCAATATCAGTACAAATTAAGGGACTCAGTGATTGGGAGCAGCCCTGAGGAGAAAGTCATAGGAGTTGATTGATGGGAAGCTCAGCATGACCCATCAATGTGCTGCAGCCCAGAAAGCCAACCATGTCCTGGGCTGCATCAAAAGCAGTGTGGGCAGGAGGTTGAGGGAGGGGATTCTGTCTCTTTACTCTGCTCTTCTGAGACCCCACCTGGAGTTCTGTGTCCACTATGGGGTCCTCAGCACCAGGATGTTGCCCTGCTGGGGGAAGTTCAGGGGAAGGTCACAAAGCAGAACAGAGGGGTGGAGCACCTCTCATGTGAGGACAGGCTGAGAGATTCGGGTTGTTCAGCCCAGAGAAGAAATGGCTCTGGGGAATCCTTAAAACGTCATTTTAAAGCCTTTCAGTACTTAAAGGGAGCCTACGAGAAAGACTGGGATAGACTCTTCATCAGTATATAAAATCATATATGATTTTAAATAGAAAAAGGGCAGGTTTAGATTAGGTGTAACAAAGAAATTCTCTGTTGTGAGTGTGGTGAGGCACTGGAGCAGGTTGCCCTGAGAAGGTGTGGATGCTCCATCTCTGGACATGTTCAAGGCCAGGCTGGATGGGGCTTTGAGCAAGCTGGTCTCAGGGAAGGCATCCCTACACATAATTAGATGACCTTTAAAATCTCTTCCAACACAAATAAATTCTGAGTCAATGAAACTGCTTGCTACCACACTCTCTTATGATGGTTTAAGACACTGTGCTTCATGCTGTGGGCTAAAGTCCTGCCTCAGTCCTGGCATGGTTCAACAGATCTGCTATCTGTTAGTTATAGTCTACAGTTATAGTCATATAGTATATGTCTATAGTCATCGACAGATAACTATCTTAGAGCTAGAACATAGGAGCAAACTTTCACTTCAAAATTTCACTTCCATGAACTTGTCAAATCAACCCTTAACCCACATAAACTCTTATTATCTGCAAAAACTGCTCTTAAAAATCTACTTCCAGGATGATTTAAAAATATCTTACCTTTCCTGCAACTTTTTTTTTGTATTTTAGTTAAGTGGTTCAACTAAAGTAATGTCTTTTGAAAGCAAAAGACTTGTATTGTAAAGTAGCTTTGATATTCTATCAAAAATCCAGAGTAACACAGAGTTGCTTATTCTTGAAAAAGTTGGAGTTTAAAATTTTTTTTAATGGAATAAGACTATACCAAATGGAAACAGTTGAGCACACAATGGTGTGGATATAAAACCATTGCAGTGCCATATAATTCAGTCCCACTCTCTTTACATCCCAGTGAAAGCCCTGGGGGTGAGTGGTAGTTCACTGCAAGTAGCATGCTGTATTTTATCATCCCTTTTTTCACTTTTCTGACCATACTAATTGGAAAATTTGGAAAAAGAAAATAGGGAGCAAGTAAAACAAATAAAAACTGAGAACGCTGCATGTATTATATAAGAGAATGGAAGTTGGGGGAGAAAACTGAAGTCACTGAAGATCCCTGCCTGGGCAGCCTCATAGACCAGCCCACACTGGGAACTGTCATGCCTATAGAGGAGAGAGATAAGATAAAAACTGCAGTCAAACCCACTGCATAAATATCATGGTGTGCTGCACCTTGGCTGCTCTCAGAGACCATGACTGGGTCTGTGCCTTGCGAAGAACACCCATTCCAGGCACGGCCGAGGGGAGCCATTGGTGCAGGTGCACTCCCACCAGCTGCCATAGGCATCCAAAACTCCCATTTTACTGCCCCAGAGCACAGACACAGGATGTGGAGGACAATTAAAAATCCCATTTGATCTTATTTACTCATTAGAACCAGAGCAGGAAAAGGCAGACACTAAGACTCACCTGAGCAGTAAACTTGGTCACAAAAATATAGTTGTAACATTTTCCACCTGAAAAGCTGGTGATTCACAAAAATATGAATGTTTCCCTGTGATGATGAAAAAGATCTCCAAACTCTAAACCACTTTGTTTTTGAAAAATTGTAAAACGGGGCTAGCAGCAACCTGTTTGGTACCATTTGGTACAGTGGAACTCAAAACAGGAGGTTCTGCATTATGGATCACTGGTATCTTCCTAAGCAACAAGGAACAAAATGTTTTTAAAGGTAATGTAGCAGAAATGTGTATGCAGAATAATTCATTTAAGGTATTTAAATATGTATTTAACTGTGAGTTGACCTCTATTTTTCCATGAAAATTGCCATATCTGTTTTCTCCAGAAGGCTTATTAAAATTGCATCTTTCTTGGAGAAAGATTACATTTGTTCTTATCCTGATCACGTATCAGGTGATGTAAATTGATACAAAATCCGATGTTTGGATCAATACTGTGATAATAAAACTAAGAGAACTGAAAAAATGGATAAAAGCAGCACTCTCCACAGAAATGTTGATTCACTGACCATCTGTCTCACTTCAGCTAAGTGCTTTACCGCTTTAGTTTGGCATTAGACAAGTCAGTCAATAAATTAAATAACTGAAGTCACACTATAATTCTTGGCTACCCTGCTCTATTTTTTAAGCTGCCAACATCTAAAATGTCACATGTATTCCTTTTTTGGCATATAGTGAGCATGTGCCAAGTCCTGTCTACTCATCCTAAGCATGAACACACACAGGTAACTAGCACTTATAGTCTTGTTTTCTACTAGTCTTCCAACTGCCATAAAAACTCTTCAGAGTGTAAATATGTGCCTTAAATATATTTCTATTTATTTGCTTACCAACTTATATGAATGCAGTCTGACTAAAGGCACCTGCATAATACATATAGAGAAAACAAAAACAAATTCACTCACATGGGGCAGTTGAAGCACTGTGCCCATATTCTGCACTCAGCAAGAGAAGCAAAACAACACACTTAGAACTTAAAATACCACAATAGAAGGCTCATTTTTACAGGCCATTAGAATTCCATTAGTCTCATCTAGTCACTGCCCTCAGACTGAAAAGTGAGTATCGAATAGGATGCTTTCATTAGATAAAAATGAACCACCCCCCCACACACTGTCACAATCCAACATGATTTTAACAGAGAACATGATGGGTGGCTGCTCATCCAACTGGAAGGCTGAGAAGAAGCTCAGAATGATATTCACCTTTTTTTTTTTTTTTTGGGACAAATTTAAAGCATAAATGGCTGAAAGCAACATCTAGGATAAAGAAATATTTCAGTGATGTGACAATAGAGTAACATGTGACTGTTACTCTATTGATTTTAGAGTAACAGTCAATATGCTGTCGACATATTCGATACCCTCATTGTCTGCATAAAGAAGCTATACCTAAATACAGGAGAAAAAAAGTTTACATTATTTCCTAGATGACAACATTTCCCTGTTGATCACTTAAAAAACACCAACAAATGGCCTAGATCAGATGCAGAAATAAAAGTTAAAAAGCTCACTGCTGGAGACACCAAAACCTGCAACTCCAGGACAGCAAAGAACATAAACAGCTGATTCAGAAGGTGGTGAAGTTTAAACTTTCTCATCTTTAATAAGACAAATAGGCCTGTGGCTGCTGGGTTCTAAGTGTGCTCCTGCAGCTGACCATGTGCTCAAAGAAGCTGGTAGCACCTGTGGCCAACAGGAATCCCTACAGCTGGATGAGTCCATGCAGAGGTGTTCTGGAAAGAAGTGTTCTTTTAGTGCTTCATCCTTCTCTTGTAAGGTGAGCATGACATCCTCTGGCTGGAACAAATTTCTCTTTCTAAATTAGCAGAAGTACCTACATCTCCTCTTGAGGCCTGAGAACCCTGCTGCTGCAACAGCTCTGCTCACAGGCTGTCCTACATTCCTCAGCACAGGATAAATGCTGTGCTGGAGAAAATATAAATGGGCCCAGAGAGTGAGCCCATTTTCTGCTCTCCTCTGCAGAAGAGGTGTTTACTAGAAGAAGAGGTAGAAGAAGATTCTTTTTAATTTTTTTAATATATCAATAGATGAGTAAAAATCTGTGAGCAAATAAACTTTCCAAACCATATTGCAAGATGACAGGGGAAAAAAATCCAGAAACTAACAGAGATTTAGAGATTTTTGAGAAAAATATTATGATTAAGCACCAAGAGAAAAAATCTTAGTGGCTTCCCAGTAAAGACATTTTAAATTCCACATTAACATGAGATATTTTTTTTTTTACATTTAACTGGTAGACACATTTTTGTTTTTACTTTGGTAGCCATGATGATTCATATAAGGTTATTCCCACATAAGAGGTTTCAGTGTTTAAGAAAGAATATTGAATGCCTCAGTATTCATGCTACAGCTGCGTCTAGAAAACAGTAGGTTTACAGAAAAGACTGCAAACAAGCCCCCTCTCATCCATCAGCTCCCTCCACCACTCCCACTTCCCTCCCCTTTTCCCCCCACGCCTTATTTCCAGCTGTGGCAGCTGTTGTGAAACCAGCACTGGCAGACTCTGACACCTGGCGGTAGCTCAGCAAGTCTCTGGCTTTATGTTCTGTGAGGTTTTTTATTTGATAAGCTTTATTTTATTTTTGAGGAGTGCTTGGAACCAACATTGATGTAAAGGAACAATATTTTTGCTAGAAGTTTGAAAGTAGGAAGCCTTAACAGTGCAAGGAGATTAAGTATACAGCTGAATGTCACTCTGGGAAAAAATGCCAGGTAACTGCTCCCATGCTTACAGATGCTGACAAAATATCTTTAAATGCACTGCAAAAGACTTTAATCTTAACAAATTTTAAAATATCACCTATGCAGTTTTAGTATTTCCTAAACCCACAGCTTTTGACCATAAAGTCCATTATCTGTGAGCAGGAATCTCTGTGATTCTTCCTGTGTTCAGAGCCTGGTATTTTAATGCTGTAGACCTCTTGACTGGAAACACCATGTTGTATTTTGGGAGTTTTCAAACCATTTCCTACCCTTGTCTGCAGCATCTATCTGCAGCAGTTGTGATTACCAAACTTTTGGGGCAGACCTGCCCAGTGCCAGCCATACAGCACAGTGTATTTGCCCACTGGTTTCCCATATAGTCCCCTATAGCAACCATACATCATGCTTACTCATATCAGACCTTGCATTTGGTTATCTATGGATATATGTTACTCTCCATGGATACCAAGCCATTCTGCCTGCTAACACCCAAATTTAATCTGCTACTCTGCTTTAAATTTATTTTTAAATACTGTAGAGAATTAGGACTTTATATTTCTTGCTTTTGAAAATGCAAAGAGAACATAAGTTATTATTGCTCTCAGTACAGCATAAGCATATTTGTTCGCAATTCCTTTAATTTCCAAGAGATTTTCAGTTTCCATTATTATTCATTTTCTCACCAGTTGTGTCTTTATTAGGCATTCATAAAAAATACTTCATTATCATCTGTACAGCACAGTTCATTAACATGGCTGCTCTGTGAAGACAATTGTTTCTTCATTAGCACCAGCTCCTCAGAAATTCAGGCCTTTGATGCTTGTTTGAATTACTTGTATCTTTTCATTTCCTCAGTTGTGTTTCTGAAAGATTTCATTTTTTTTCTACAGCTATTTACATTTATGAATAAATATCCTTGTAAGCCCTGCACTTCTAATTTGTGATTTATTTTGCTTGCAACTACATTAGTTGTTCATACAAATGTATTGGCATAGAGTTTATTCACAGGCTTCATCCTGCATTTATGAGTGCTAATCTACTAACTCTCTTTATTCCTTTAGGCAGGAATGAAAACATTTGTCCCTGAGCATGCTCCAGAGAAGGAGGCATACTTTTGAAAGCCCCACACTTTCACTGCCTTTCACTTGGATACTTGGCAAAACCTGTATCAAGAGCTACATACATATAGGTGGTGTGAGACACAGAGATTGCATTTTATAAATACAACAAAATTAATCAAATCAAAAGACTGCAGAATGATTAAAAGTTTTTGTTTGTTTTTGCTCAAGTTTCACCCTTCACATTGCTAGGGGGTGACCCCACACACTTTCCTTCCTAGGCCACTGCCCTTCCCACTGGGTTCTGGTGTCCAGGTGCTCCTCCTACTTCATGGTCAGTGGGAGCTGGAGATGACCTCTGGTGCCAAAGAGGATCCCCAGAATGATCTGCTGCATCACCAAACCACTCTGACCAGCCTCAGCCTTGGTCTGCAACTTGCCAGACACCTTTCTATCTTAATAAACCATTTGGGTGCAAATAGAACAAATATTGTTCTGATTGGAAATCCTGGATCTGACACTGACTGGAAACAGGTTCCTTTCAAGAGCTGCCAAACTCAGGAAAATAGCCTAAGAAATGTTTCTGAGTGTATTTTTTGTTTCCGAGTGTATTTTTCTTTTTATTCCACAACTCTGTTGGTATTTTTAAAGACTTGTTTCTGAAATGGAGAACATTTCTCATGGGACAGATGGTTCAAAAATTTTAGAATTACATAAACCAGGGAGGACAGATTTGTTGAACCTTCTCTCTATATGCATCTCACTTTTTATGAAGAACCTAGTCATAGTTACAGCTCCCCACACACACTCTTGAGTGTGAGATTGCTCCTCTTTTCTCTACTACACTGGTACGCAAAATACACTCTTGAAGCCAAGGACAGCCAAGGCTGAAAGATGCTGCTTTTGTCCTTGGCTTATTACAGATATTTAATATAAGGTAATATGCCCACACTCATTACAATGCAGCCAACCTCCACACAAACAGTTAAAAAGGAATACAAGCCTTCTACTTTCACCACAAACTCAGGCCAAGGTAAAAGACCCAAAGCCAGCTGGCCAGCTTTCAAGAAGAGCTCACTTGCTGGATGGAAAGAGAGAAACCTTGTTGACATGGAAACCTATAATTCCAATATATATCTATAATTAACAGATAAAATAGCAAGATGAGAGAGAGCTCAAAAAGCCATTATGAAATACAATTGTGAGAGAATTTTTAATACTCAAATATTAGAGGTGAAAATGTTAAAACAGCAACAAGGAAGCTGTTAAAACAAATGGTTGTTCCAAGCAATTGTTAGAGGGCTCAATGGGAATGTGAGAAATGAAACAACAGTAATCTCATGCTGGAGCATTTTTCTGCATTTGTGTTCTATTGCTGCTATAAAAAAAAAGTACCTTCTTGTGGATTCCATCTATGCATATTCAAATGAAAGCTGCTGCCCTAAAAATTTGAATTGGAATAGATGGCAGAAAAGAGGGTGAAACATTCAGAGAGGTGCAGAGAGGCAAAAGATGTAGCCTTGATACAAATACAAAGGGTGTACATCCACAGTCATATCTGATGACTCACGAAGACACTGAAATTCCAAACTGGGAACAATCCTTGGGATAACATAACGATAACAACCCTTTAGTCATCAGACAAATCCATAGCAGAGGTGACCTGGCCTAGGCGGAGGGAATGAAACTTTCTGGACTTTTCCATTCTGTATTTGTATTTTTTTTTTCTTTCTGGGGCATTTTAAGGCTACCAAACACCAAGTAATTGTACAGGATTGTTAAACACATTGTGTGCCTTATTAGTTCAGGTTTTGATATCAGCTCAGCAGTAGATCTTTCCTTGCAGAGAGAGCTCTGAATAAGCATGTGGCCCATGCATCAGTCCAAAAAGAAGGACACAGATTAATAGAGCAAGTTAACATTTTCACATTCAGAAGTGACAGGCTCAGTCCCTCTAAAGAGAAAATATTTTTTACATTATTACCTTTGCTTAATATTTGCTCTTAAAATAATTTCTGTTCTTGATTTCAGGTGTTCCACTAAAATATCTGGGCATGCATCATCCTTCACAGACAGACAAGCACTGTTACAGGGAAGAGGGAAGAGATCTAATTAACTTTTCCATGTCTGATCTGGAATAAGAAGGTGGAGTTCACAGCAGGCTTAATTTATGGTAGCAATATCTGTAGTGCAATGTCATTTGTATTTCTCCACTTGCCAAATCTGAGGAGAGATGGTGACAAAAAAATAATACAGCAGAAAAGAAACCATTAATTTGTATGTAAATAAAGCAAGCTTAACAAAGACTAGCTGAAGTTACCACCTGCTGCACAGCTTCTTCACATAGAAGGAGGAATAGACAAATGGGGGCAATGTGTTTGATGGTTATTAGTCTCCTCATTTTTGCAAAAGTCAATGCAAATTTGAGGCAATTTTAAAGCTGCAGGAATTATTTATTGTTTTCTCTCCATTATGTGGATACTAGCGAGAGCCATGGGAGAAGAAAAGATATATGTTCAAGACCACTCTAAGTATAATAAACCCCAGGGGTTAAATTACAAACTCTATTTTATTTTGCATCTTTTAATTTTAAACTGTGCCTTTTTACTATTTTTGCTCTTCTATTTTGTAAAATACAAAGGGCCAGAGGCTCCCTTACTGGAAAAAATAAACTAAGTCCATTGTAACTGGATTGCTGATCTCTTCATCATTATTTTTATGGGCCTTGGGAAATTGCAAGGAGATAAAATTGTGGAAAAAAAAATAACTGCCTTCCTTGCTCTCTGTGCAAGTGCTGATCATCAGGAAAGAAAGGCATGAATTGCTGCATATCTTCTGCTGTTCCCCAGCTCATTACAGACCCCCAAGCTGTGAATCCCTGGGCCAAAATGCAGGCAACTGTCAGCTTTCTAAATGTGGAGGGTGTTTTTAATACAAGTCTTACATTAAGAGAAGTAAAACCTTGGGGCATAAATACATCTTTCTCCTTCATATCATTTAAGCTAGCTGAATGCTTCTTAGTGTTCAGTAAATATAAATGTATTTTGCCCCAGAGCCAGAACATGCTGCAAAGAAGTATTGTTCTGCTCAGGATGAAAACCTAGCATGGATTTCAAAGTCTTCCTTAGACAGATAGTCTGTGCAATTGGCAGAATTTGTGAGAAGCCTGGGCACTTTTCTGCCTTGTCATTTGCAAGTTTTCTAATTGTCCAGCTTTGGAGGCTGTTGTCACTTCAACTACAAGTTCCACATTCTATGTAAAGGTTGTACTCCTTGAGCTGGGTCATGGAGGTGGTGGTGGGATTAGGAGGAGAAGAGTACTGGCCTCATGCCTCATGCTGGGTTTATTAACATCTCATTGTGGGCCTTTGTCCCCCTGCTTAGGCATACCAACCAGCCTGAGCACCCAAAATGGCTCATTTGAGCTAAAGAGGTCATAATTCCATGGAGCACATCCCAGGCTAAAACCTGAGACAGTAACAGCTTCTTCTTTGGTCATTAATACCTATTAATAATTAATATAGCTTCAGTTAATGAGCCTTGGCTAATCATTGTGCCTTGGAAAGAGCAGGTGTTTTAAAGTAAATGTGGCAGCCATGGGCGAGCAGGAGCAACATTGCATGACTTCTGCAAGAAATGAACTGTACTCACACAACACAGATCAATCAAAGGGGATTGAATCCTATATTCTGTGTTGCCTTCATCTCTTTTTCCACCAACATGGCAGAAGTTGGTCTGTTGTGCCATTGGGACTCCAACAATTGAACAGGCATGGACAGTGAATAATGTCAGGGCCTGAGCTACAGTGCATGGCTCAGAACATCTCTCTTAGAGGCAAATGAAGTGAAATACCACGTCCCTTTTCTTTTCTCATGTAGACAAATGATTCCCAATGAAAATGCTGAACTTCACTGTCTTTCAATTGGTACATCTGAAGCCACCCCACTGCCAATTATATGGGTCTGAAAGGGTATTTTTGGAAGTTTGGCGAGTTTAGTCAGATGATGAAATATGCTGAAATAAATTTTTAAAAATTCCTCTACTTCTTCAGAGCTAGTTTTTCTCTGTGTATATTTCAATATAATAAATACCTCAGAAAAATATCCTTTATGTTTTCCCCTCTGATCAGAATCATTCCCTCTGGCCCTCACAGAAAACAAATTTGGAGCCTGATCACATTTTCTATCCCTTTTATACTGTTTTAGTTAGCAAAAGTGGAATTGCAGATGCCTTAGGAGTTGGAGTCTGCTTATTCTCACTAATTTCTGAGCCATATTCCTGCATCACCTGTTGATCCTGGGGCACCCCATACCACATGCTGCACAGCCTATACCACATTCCCTTGTGGGGGGGTGGCAATCCTTTCCTCTTGGAAGCTACTCATTGCAGCAAGCCACAGATCATCCCCATGACAAGCAAAATGAACTGAGGATACAAAACAGGACTATATCACCCAAGCATGTTTTTGCTTAGGCAAATACATTAACTTCTTTCCCTGATCCATCCACTGCCATCCTTTCTGTCACACTGACATCCTTTCCCACACATTTTTAACTGTCATCCTGGGTGCATATCAACAGGCCCTGACGCCAATCTTTGCCTTTAGAATCAGATAGAAAGTAATTTGCTTTGAAGGGGTTATCTAAAGAGCCTTTTTACTTGAATGTCCATCTTAGGAGCTGCTTCAGAATGGGTTTTCACACACAGGTTTGGAGTTTGATGAAATAACCTCCGAACTAGTTAGCAGATAGGCATTTCTCCTTGCCATTTGAATTATATTTCCATCTCCTTATTCATTTTTTCCATGGAGCATTTCAGGATAATCAGTTTAATTTGTTTATTCATTTGTCTTCATGCTAGTTTATTCAGAATTTTCAAAGTCCTATTTTTGTGTGGGGGAAATATTGATCAGGTGCAGATGTGGTCCATTTGTGAAACGGTCATTTATATTGGGTAGATGGAGAGGAAGAGAGGTAGTACTATTTGCCTTCTTTCTAGGAGACAGGAGAGAGAGAATCAAGAAGGAGGAAGTTTCTGCTGTAGCTGGGACTGGAAGTCATGGATTTAGGCATGAGTCATCCTAAACATGTGATAGTCATGTTTTGGCATTTTTCTGATTTTGACAAAAAATGTCAAAACTTTGCTATTCTAAGTGATCCTGCAGAGTGACAAAGAAAGACTGTATTGAAAACTGGATTGAAAATTCAGTTATTTCTAGTTGTCACAGAGAGTGGTTGTGCAGAGGGCTGAGCTCCCAAATAACTGTGTGCATTCAGAAAACTGCTGCTTTTCTGTGAAAACCCCAAACTAGAAAAGTGCAGCAAAGGTGACTAAGGATAAAAGTGTTTGCTAATGGTACAAGGCCAAGTGCTCCTGCTGTGGCCCTGTTCAGGAAGCACATAGACAAAATTTGCTGCTCATTGCTCCTAACAGGATTGTATATGCATGTTTTGCACATTTGTCCCAGAACATATATTAAAATGGGCTTGGTGCTTTGCTCATCTGCATCAGTTTATGATGTGAAGAATCACAAAGGCACTCCAGCAGATGGGTCTAAGTGTGCCCATGCCAGAAAATCAGCATGTGAAATAAGTTTGAATAAGACAAGTAGATAATTTGAAGGCCAATACAAGCCTCTCGGTATCCCCTGCTCAATTAGTTTTCAAAGTAAAAGCTGCTGCTAAGATGTGCTCTGTTTAAGGTACCTCATGCAATTCAACCAATTCTAGCACTTCCAAGGTTTTCTGCAGCACAGAAAGATCTTTTCAATAAACTTCTCAGCTAAACTGTTTTTAACTTCAGTGGGGTTCAGTTAATTCAGTCACGCAACATCTGTGTATCTTAGGCATTTTAGTAAACTTTTAGCAGTTGCTGGATGTTGTTTTGGTTTTTGACTTGGCTTTTTATGTCTACCTCTGGTTGCCATAGTGTATGAACCTTGATGAAAAATGTGTTAAAAATTTACCTTAAGAGAGAGTTTAAGTACCAGATGGGTTCTCTGAAGAATCAAAAACCACCTAAGTGACAACCATCAAGGTTATCACTTAGAAATGAATAAACAACTTACCTCAGCTACAGAAAATAATCTTTAGCTGTGACAATTTTATCTTCCTTTTTTTTTTTTTTTTTACAAAAGGACAAGTGTTATTTCACAATTTTCTATGATAAAAATGTTTCTCATCTCAAAAAACTTTTAACTTAGCTGTAAATTTTGCTTGAAGGAAACACATGCATATATTTGTATAATTTCAGCTGATTATACTAAGATCTTGATTTCATTGCAGGGGGGTTAGAATTAGATGACTTTTAAAAGCCCCTTCCAAGTCACACTATTCTATGATTCTGCATAGTCTTCTTTAAAACAAAAAGAATATTTTTATCTGGAAATATAAAAAAAGCTGGAACTGCCATTGATTCCCTTTTGCAATAACTGTAAAGCTTGCATTTGGACACCGTGTCACAAGTCTGAAGGTTTTCAGGAGAGAGGAAAAGCATATTCTTTTGGCATCAGTGGCAATACATATAAATCACGCCTCATATCTGATTTTAATAAAATAATTTCATTACCAGTTTATTCTTTTAAGGCATCATTTTTTTTTTCAGTGAATTACCTATTACTCATGTTAAGTCATTACATTATTCAAGGAAAATCTATTTACAAGTACTCATGAAGCAAACTAATTGAAACATAATTAAAAAGAGACCAGAATCCTAAATAAATCACAAATACTTTCTTCATGGATTAAACACATGAAGCAGGCAATGCTTCTTACAGAACTTTTCCAAATAGTCCTGTATTACCATTTTACCCTGGACATTGACTCCTGAAGCCATGTCATCCTCTGAGGAAAAGCAGTATTTCAGCTCTTGTTGGGGGCAAGAGGAGAGTCCATCTCTACTGCAGTTGGTGCTGGCCCCTGGCCACTGTGGAGGCATCTGCAGCCGCCTGCCAGCCCCAGGCAGTGCCAGTGGGGGCTTTGGCCAGCTACTGGCTCACACGGTTTCACTGCGCAATTTCAGCACGCAATGTTAAAAGCCTCCCACCCTTGGTTTTCATCTGGTTGTCATCTGCTTCACATCATTGGAAATGGCAGAGTTCCTTGAGATGCACTGGGGATGAGAGAACTCCTCCAGCCCTGGGAGCCGGCTCGCCATGGCGGCACGGCGTCGGCTCCCGATGGCACGCTGGGGCTGGCACGGCCCACGGGAGGAGAAGTGATTTAGGGAGATGATGCTGGGAGCGACTGATTCCCAGACATGAAGGCTGGGAAAGTCCTTCCCTGCAGATACAGTCCTGGGATGGTACTGTGCAGGATCCTGCTCTCCTCACAGAGGCTTCTTGGGCTGTGCAGCCCCACCTTCCCACTGCCATTCCAAGCACAGTCCTGCCTACGTCTGCCTGCCCACTGCTTTGGGAGCGGAAGGACTGGTATTTGTTATTGTCTAGAATAAACACAAAAAATACATAGTAGTTAGTAAGAAATGTAAAGTTTTAACTAATTAATATGCTAACTGATTATTATTTTTATTTAATATATTAACTCATAGATGTAGTATTTTCAGCATTTATCTTTATTTACTGCGTTTCCCAATATTTTCATTGCCTGTACAGATTGCCTGAACACAAGTATTTCAAACAGGGCTAGCTTTTTTAAACCAGCTAGTACCAAAGCCCATCTGTAGCTTCCTCAACCTGCTGCTTTCCAGGGATGCTCAGCCATGACAGCACCCATTACCTTCAGGCCTAAATGTGGTGGTACTGTCCAATGTGTGTGTATCTCTCAAATGTCTGTAGAGAAAAACTTTTCCATAAACGACATGGTGATGCTGCCTTACCAGCTGCTTACTCCAGAGCTGGCACTGAGTCCCTGGACACCAGACCTGCTGCTGCTGCAGCCCTGTCCCTGCACAAGAGTTGTGTGAAGATCACATGGGGCACTGTGCAGGAGCTGAAGAGTGACATGGTCATTACATCACTTCACTCCAGTGTAATTGAATTTCTTAACAATGTCCCTTCTGAGGCTTGCAGGAGTATACTCAAAAAGGCAGAAATAATTGTAGCATGTGTTCAAAACAGCATTGTAATCTACAGTGCCCTATATCTCCAGCTGTTCTATTATTCTGTGCTTCTTATAAACTTGAACAATATTGTGGCTTTCCTTTCTGCTTCAGATTGTCCCTGCTCAGCAGCACAGCTCCTCTGTACAGCCGCATGTGCTGCACCCCTTCCCCAGCACAGTCCATGGGGTGCTCCTGGCAGAAGCTAAGGCACAGAGTAAAATCAGAGCGGTGCCCACCAGGCACAACAGGGACAGTGGAGACCAGATGAAGGCAGCTGAAACCTTGCCAAAACACCACTACTTACTGATTGACTCTGAAAATGAGGAGGTACTTGCAGGCAGGCAGGAAAGGCTTAGAGACAGAACCTGAGCCTGTGTGTGCTCAGGATCCTCAAACCATCAGAAGCAAGTCAGTCCATAATGTCACTGTGCAGAGGAACAGAGCCCATTTTCAGAATCCCAGTGGAAAAAAAAACCCTGCAAGCTTTAGAAGAAGGTAGTAATTCTCAAATGTGTTTGAAAAATTAAAAAATGAGCAGGTAGACCAAATAATCTCATCATTTTGTCAAAGCAATCTCTTATTTTTGTGTGATGCCTTGGGATTGCTTCACAGCAGAGACAATATCCTTAAAAAACTTCAAATGCAAGTCACCCTGCGACTGAGAGGAAACTCATACTTGCACTTTGCATCAGCAAGCTTATCAGTGGAGCAATGTTCAGGCAATGGGGTGGACTTGGGGATTAGAAGTGTAGATGTACCACTATGTTAACATTTCTATTGCTCAGAATGGATGTCAACAATGCATGTTCAGCTCTTCATTCTGAGCTCATTTAGACAATCCAATAACTGAAAATTAAAATCTTCCACTGTGAAAAATATACACTTGTCAATGCTGAATTAGAAGCTGGCAATAACAACATTAGCAGATGTTTGGTTTTGGGTTTTTAAAATTCTATTCTATCTTCTATGTGATTAATCTGCTACCTGAAAAAAAAAGTCAAAATGAAATTTTCTGGACTGGAAAAACTCCACCCATTTCAATACTAAATGGTAGTAATGACATATCTTCTTCAGTGGAATAACATTCTCTTACATGTTATAAGCATAAATGGCATTATAAAGGCTTAATGAGGATCAGGACAAGCACATGAAAATCAAAATGTCATTCACTCATTGGTTATTTAACAAACATGGGCATAAAACTCAATGGCTTCAGTCAAATAATTTGAATTTATATTAATACAGACATTAGAATTGGAATCTAAATTTTTTGTTAGTCATTTGTTTGGGCTTTTCTATCCTGATTTGCCTTCATTATACTAAGTAAATTACAACCAGAAATCCACTCATCAATAGCATTGCATAAAAAAATTACAAAAGCCAATGTACTGCATCTAAATTGGTAGTGGCATTGGAACAACCAAATAACATTAAAATACGCATTCACATTTAATTCTTCCTCTTTAGAGGAATATAAAAGCAAAGCAGGACGGTCTTTTGCAAAATGTGCTACTAATATCAGACACAGGCCTAAAGTCAAAGGCAGACAGAAATGAGGAAAGCATGGGGGTCTCAGTAAGGGTGAAAAGAACATTCCCATCTACATCATATTGATCCCTTCAGCAATCACATGGATTGCTTCCTTCTCCCCTTTCTCCCATTCTCCCCTTCTCCCATCATCTCATATCTGCCCAGCTAGGCTGTCTCCAGTCAACAAAATCTGACTTTTCCCTGAGTGAACTTCTGTGCCATCAGTTAAGCCCCAGTAGAGTTTTCAAAGCCACAGATTTTGAATCACCACTGCCACTGGCAGTCCACTGGCCAGGTCCACTGGCTTCTGTCTTTTCCTGGAAGCACATAGGGCTTCTCTTAGCCATGCAGATCCAGGGATGGACATTTCTCTGCATCAAGTAAAGGTGCTCTTGGGTATCCAATGCATCTTCTCCAAGAGGAATTTTTTTCCCAGTCTTTTGCAACACTGGTAATGTAAGGAGACCTTCACATCTGGCCTCTGGCTGACCTCAACATTACATGCTGTCCTAGAGGGTTGTACCTTTTTTTGGGTAAAAATGTGTTGTTTTTTCACTTGGGATTTATCATCTATTAGAAGATGGTAACAGTTAAGAAGAATATTTTGCAGGAAATTTTTTCTTGTCTTAGCATAAGAGGTCAGCATGACATTTTGTGAGATGACTTATATTGCTTTTTCACATTTATTGAAAAATCACTTTGATCCATCAAATAAGGTAGTGTTAACTTGTTGTCTTTTAAAAAATCCACACTGGATTTTTTTTAGGAAATCCAGTGAGTGCTCTAAATGTCATTGACAAGAATTTAAAAGCACAATTAAAAAGATTCATCAAAAAACAAAACAAAACAAAACAGCAGCAGCAGAACTTTTCATACCTGTTCAAAGGTTCAGCTAGATAAATTCCTCTCTCTTAGGCATGCTTTGATCTTTCACTGCATTAGTCCACCAAGCTGCCCAATAATTTCTGAGCATGTTTTGCTGTGTCCCTGTCTCATAAGAGAATAATTTAGAATTCTTCAAGGAAAAAGAGATCTTTGCTCTTTTAGCAGAATATGAGTCTGTTTAGGCACTCAGTCACAATGAAAAGGGATGCTATCAAGGCCCCAGGCATGTCTTGTCATAAATTTATCTTTTGGTTTTGCAGCCTCCAAACTTCCTCCAGCTCTTCAGATAATGATAATCATTTTGACACATGATTTCAACAACTTGTTTTTTACCTTGACCAAAAGAGATTTCCAGGTTAAATGTGATCTTTTATCTACTTAAATCTGTTTTCTAAACTGGCATTAGAATTGTTTATCATATGCAGTTAGGCTCTCTGGGTGGGATACAGTTGCCAGATGTATATCTATTGGATACCTAAGCCATTTTAGATGCTTTAGGGTTTTACACCTAGCAGTTGTTCTAGACATTTTGGGGTTTTGCTGTCATGACTGCTATTTGGTAGCTAAACCAACACCAGAAGACTGTATTTAGATGCCTGAATGATTCATTCTGTCCTTTCCTCAAACATCTTCAGAGATGTTTGAACATCACTGTGCAGCTACTTTAACCCTGTATGGCTGTTTCCTTTCTTCACTGTTCAGTATTGATCCACTTCATTTTCAGCATGCCTCTCTGCAAAGGGTAAAAATCTGGTTAGAGTTCTCAGTGGAACTCTAACTGGAGAATGGTTACAATTTCCCCCCCTTATAAAATATATTCTTCTTAACTGTATTAAAGCACCAGAGGCCCTTCCTTAAATAAATGATTTATTATTAAACACCAGAAAATCTATATAAAATAACTTTTTATTTAAGAGGCTTGAAAGAATAATAGTTTACCATCTACCCAAATATATGATGAATATTTCTACAGAAATTTATGTTTTTTCTGTATGTTTCTACAGAAATTTATTTTCTGAAACCTCAATTACTCCTTCAAATTACATCTTCTGTTTCTAGAGAAGCATCACCTAAAATGAAGAAATCAAAGACAGTGGCTTAATTTTATATTGCATTTTTTCCAAGCTGAATTTTAGAAATAAATTCCTAAAATTTATAAAGACTGAGAACAACAGCAATGTCATCAAACAATATTCAGATAACCTCATGGCCTCAAGATCAGCTTTATTTAACAGCATTTTTCCATAATAGCAGATGAATTTATTATTAAATGAAGAATGGACAGACATTACACAGCGTAGAGTGGCAGAAGAGAACAATGTGACTACTTGCATACCTCTACTTTCTGGTTGTGAAGAATTATTTGGAAAGTTAAATTCAACATCTGAAAGTAAGGCTATTTTCTTTAGTAATTGGAGTTAGAATGGACCCTGCAGACAGAAGTTAAATCAAGCTGCTGTTTTGCTGCAGCCAAAGACACAAACAGCATGTACTGGATGTACTGGAATGAGCAGGCATTTGGCATTACCTCCAGACTCAGAAAAAAATGGAGTGTTTGCATTTCCAGAAATGCATAAATCATCCTTGCATCCCTTGCACAAAAGTGAATGCATGTTTAAATGTACACCAATATTTATGATATATAACATCATCTATAACAAACTACTTTCACAATTCATATTTTCCAAGAATAATTTAAACATTTTCTCACATATTCTTGCCCAAAATAATCTTTAAGATGCTTGCATGTTTTCCTTATATCTAGATTAAATCACCATTTGTCCATACATATAGAATTTCAGATCAAGCTTTAGTATGACCTGGGTAGTATATAAGTTTTGTGTGGTGCTGACCCATCAATATATATTAATAATTCAAAGTGGTAATTTTATGTTTTTGTTATGGGAAAAAAAAAAGCTGAAGTTGTAAGCAGAAAAAATATTGTTAAACAGAAATGCAATTTAGTATAAGAATATAAGTTGAAAGAAGAAAGAAAATGTAATTTCTAGGCTCATATCCAAAAGGCACTATAAACACATAAGTAGAGTGAGACTATACATATGCTGGCAACTATACATATGTTTTAACACCTTGTCTAATTGGCAACCTCCATTATCTAATGCTCACATCTTCAAAATGGCATCTCTGCACCTACAAAATCCATTCACTCATTTTTGCTGCAATAGCAAATAATGCAACTTTATAGGCACATGTGACTTCGTGAGAGTCTTGATCACCTCCTTAATTAGCTGCATCTATGCTCTGCAGAATGAGGATCAAATATGAATAAATATATATACAGAGAGAGAGGAAAGAAGTCAGGTTCTCTCTTTCACCTACCCACCCACCCATCTTTTAGAGGGGGATGTGGGTGATGAGGTGATGATGAACACAAACCCTACACTTGCCCTGAGGATTTACAAACTCAACAGTGGAACAACAGGCAGTGAGTAGGACCCGAGCCATTGGTTGATAAAATATATCCACTACTGTGAAACAGTGAAACTGCTATTTCTTATGAATAATTCTAGATTCTAGAGGAACTGCCACATGCCCATTTCACTGAATCACAGAATCACAGAATGAATCATAGAATGTTAAAGGATTGCAAATGGGCTTGAAGATCATCTAGCCCCAGCACTCCCTGCCATAGACAGGGACACCTCCCACCAGACCAGGCTGCTCAAGGCCTTTTTCAACCTGGCTTTCAACAGTGACAGGATTGGGGCACCCACATTTCTGGGCAACCTGTTCCCAGAGGGGTGTCTGACCACCCTCAAAGTAAAACATTTCTTCCTAAAGCTAGCCTAAATTTCCCCTCTTTCAATTTGTACCCAATACTCCTTGTCCTGTCACTCCAGTTCCAAACAAAGAGTCCTTCCACAGCAACCCTGTAAGTCCCCTTCAGATATTGGAAGGTGCTGTGAGGTCTCCACACAACCTTTTCTTCGCCAGGCTGAACAGACCCAACTTTCTCAGCCTGTCTTCATAAGGGAGGTGCTCCAGTGCTCTAATTAGCTTTGTGGCCCTCCTCTGGACTTGCTCCAAGAGTTCCATGTCCTTCTTATGCTGGAGACACCAGAACTATATCCAGTACTCCAAGTGGGGTTTCACAAGAAGACCTGGTCTCTTCTTCAAAGCGATGCTTCAGATATTGGCTCAAAATAGATTAAGTTCAGCAAAACATCTGTCGTGTAGTGGTGGCTCATAGAGGTGAAAACTTTCCTTTTTCTCTGTTGTAAAGTCATATTCATCATATGACTTTAGAAGCAGAGAGGAGAGCAGCTGAGAAAATCAGTGAGCCATGAGGAAGAGAAGACAAGCTCTGAGAGAAACTGAAGCCACCTCACTCCAGATCTGGCAAGGGGTTTGGGGATACTTACTGACAAGGAGGCAGGCAGCATTTTTAAAATTACCTTTTTACCGTAATCCCCTGAAAATTAATTATAACTACCCAATTGTGGTGGGATTGATCTGAACACATCTGTCTACAGTGAGAATGACAGTGTGTGACAGAGCAATGTGAGCAGCAACCACAGTCAGTTAGGTGCATCATTCACCCAATTCTGAAGTAAGTGCCTACACTTGGTCAGACGAATCAAATCTTTAACTCTGTTGACTGTTTCAGTCTTCCCAGTTACAACCATCATCAACACAGCTGGTTCAAAGCAGAAGTCTGTGTCCCAGCTCCACATTTGGCAGATGACTGCCCAACCTGACTTCACTGGATCCAGATAATTTTTGAGGTTGAGTAGTAGAGAAAGTCAGGGAAAAATCCACATTTAAAACTACAGTCAGAAAATTTCAGCAGAAAACAGTCTTAGCTGTCTGCACAGAATGTTGTTCCTTAGCTGTTCCTGCCCAAGTAGGTAGGAACTTTTGGAGGCTACTGAACATCTTGCACTAATCCATAGATTACATTTCATGGGTTTTAACAGCCTAAATAAACACAATGTCATTTTCAAACTTGAATAATATTAGAAATAAATTTAGATTTTTCTCCTGAACACTCATTGTCTTGGTGCTTTAAGTACATTTCCTAAATTTAGACTTTGCCATAGATGTTTGTGTTTATTAAGTGATTTAAAGAATAGTGTTAGTGCAGAGTAAAGAAGTATCTTCATGAAAACCTAAATATCAGAATCATAATCTTTTCTCCTTCTGCTCCAACTTCTGGTCAGTTTGGGGAGTGATTCACTTTAAGTCAAGATGTTGCCTCATGCTGAAATCTTACCACTCTTTACTCTCATTGAGTCAGTTAACTCATGCTCCTATGGGAGACATATGTTCCCTCTGCCTTTGGGTTCACACTTGCAGAGTTTCTGGCTGCTTGTTTCTTCTCTAACATAAAAAAAAAAAAAAGTATCATTTCAGTTTAACTGTGAGTTGCAATATTATTCCAAGATCTCAAGATCATTAAAACATTAATAAAATCGTTACAGAGAATGATGAGGAAGGAAAAGGACAAGACAGATTTGTAGCAAGGCACAAAACTGCTGAATTTTAATCCAGGATATAAACACATCCTCTTAGATTGGAACTCATTAAACAAGTCTCAGCAGACAAGAAGAATATGTGGATATATATGCATATAGAATGTTATATCTGTTCTGAGACAAATTGAATAAAATCTTTCATGGTCACAGGTACCCTTTGATTTCTCCTATCATCCAAAAATAGTGATTTTAATGCTACTGGTTTAAAACTATCACCAGAAAATCAGATGAAGAAGCAGATCAGTTGTTAAACAGTGACAATATTTCTCAAAGATTGAAAAGCAATGCGATTTAAATAATCTTCATACACTTTGTATTTCAAAACTTCAGAAGACAGGCAGAAAACTCAGTCTCCAGTTCTACCATGTTTTATTACTGTCTGATGCTCAGGTAGCAAAAAGGGTGACTGCAATGTAAATGAACAGATAGATAAACTCCTATTATGTGCCCCAAAAGAGAGTGATGCTTCTCTTCCTCTCTGCTCCTCAAATGTTATCATTATTATTTTATTAGATGGAAAGACTCCCTCATTCAGAATACACAGAATTGTATCTTTAGCTACTTGTCATTATCCCTTCATGTTATCTTTTCTGAAAGGAAATAGAATTTTTCTAAATTAATAAATTAATAAATTAATAAAACTAATCATAAATGTCTAAAATATTTTTTCTTAGTCTGATTTCATTTTTATATACCCATGATAGAAGCTCTTTATTAATCCTTTGGAAGTAGAACCACGGGTATTTTTTTCCCTGCAGGATTATGTCTTTGAACATGAAGAAACTGTTAGTCTCCCTGTTAATTTTTCATTTTCCACATTAATTAAAAACTTGTCCAGATGGCACTGCACAAATATCTTCCATGCAGATTTCTGGCTTTGAAATGCAGCTACCCACCTCAAAAAACATCATTTCCGTCTGCTCGGGAAAATAGCTCTCCATGGTTGATTTTATGTATAATATTGTGTGGGGGAGAGTGTGTCACTTGGAGTAAAATGAGTAGAAATTAATTTCCAAATCCCCCACTCTCCATGAAAAACTCCTCATAGCTATTTGTGAGTACCTATGTGTGTATACATGCATGGATAACTCAGAAGTAAGATTAACCAAAGAACTCCGATTACCTCACTATAATGTGTACACATAATTCTCAGCCAGGTGGTTAATAAGAACAGAAACCAGCAGCATCCATGTATTTGACATCTCTTGAAGCAAATGATTAAACCAAGCTTAATCCCCACCCAAGAAGTGCCAGAAAACCACATGCCCTCATTAGGTCTCACCTACTCACTCATGAGGACTCTGAGAAAATATACAAACAAATCTTTATTCAAGGAAAGACAAAACAGTAATACATTTAGCATGCAGTAAGAACAAATCCTCCTTCCTTGCTCATCCACCACTAGATGCCTGTTGTCCAGGAGAAGCTCTCTATCTCTAGGGATCTCTTTGCACCCAAAAGCTGCCTGCTCAGCCTGATCAGGCACTGTGCTGATAAACCCCTAGGGACTCCCCCAGGGGTGCCTGGATCACTACAGTCCTTTTCTAGGCTCCTCCACACCAACACTCCTGTTCTGATTCCATTTAAGGAGGTTTCACACCAAGGCATTTCTCGCCAGACACTCAGCTACACGTCCCTATCTCACACTGAAATAAATCCCATTGCAATGGAGAGAGCTTTCAGGGCTCTGCAATGGAGACCTGTTTGCTCAGGAACCAGGTCTTTGCCACAAGTTAGAAATGATCTTCCTCTTTTCAAGAGCCAACCTTCCTGCAGAACCCAACCTGTCTGGGCTGGCTCCCCAGACACTGCCAGAGGAAGACTTGGTAATTAGCCAATGTGAACTAAGGTCTCTGTCATTTTGCTTTCTGTTTTTCACCAACTGTGGGATAGAGACATCTTTGTTTTCCTGAAAGGACAGATAAATGTGTGTATGTATTTATTACAAAAAATATTGATTTCCCATAAATAATGTATTAGGAGCTCTTCAACTGCTCAAGTGAGTGCCTGCCTTTTTTTCATACTGTGCCCACAGTCCTGCCTGCATGTCACAGATTTTACTATCATTGCAGTTCTGTTGCATGCATAACATAGTAACCAGATAAAAATGACTCTGATGTGTCAAGAACAGAAAAGTGTAAAACGTTTTCTTTTGCAGCATGTGACTCTCTAAGACTTCTGTTTGTGAAGGAGCCAACACAGTGTGCTGTCACTATTTGAATATATGGCTTCAAAACCCACTGCAATTAAAAGCTTTCAGAGAGCTGGTTTAATATAGAGCATGACATCATATTTCCTTCCATGCCTCCTAACTAAAATAAAACCAAAACCATCAGGTCAGGTTTTGTTTTTCACTATTGATTCCAGATACCTCTCTTAAGCTCAGCCTTAAGAACAATGTTCCTCCTTCTTCCACGGCAATCAAAGGAGGACAGCAAGTAGAACCTCCTTAGGAATATGAACAGTGCCTATGTGACAAGAAAAAGAATGTTAAAAGCCTTAACCATATCTGATGAATTAAATGTTTATTGCTCTGTGGGTGTTTGGTCTGCAATGCCTGCCTTGTTTAAAAAGGTCTTGTTTAAAAACCTCTGGTTGCGTTCTCAAAATTCACTTTAAAGGAATGGATTTTAAAGGTTTGACTGCTTAAAAAGATCAAATATTTTTCCTTCCAGTTTCAGTCTGATCACACTCCCTTGGAAAGTAAACAGGATCAAATCACTGGATGTCAGAGAGGAAAACATATAGATGGTCTAGCTCATTCACATGGCCCTGTAGGATTGCTTCTTGCAGATTACTCCATAGCACTTCATTCACAGTTTTTCAGTATTGTAGAAGAAATGTTGCCTTTGGAAGAGTCTGGCAGACCTGTCAGGGCCTGTAGTACTGTGATTCGTCTTACCTTTCCCCTTTGGTTTATCTACCCCAGGTTTAAGCGTGTTGTTTTCCACCAGGGTTTTTTACCACTCCTTGCAGTCACTCTTCTAGAAGGAACTGCAACATTATTAGATGAGGAAGGACAGTAAGAAATCCTGACCTGTTTAAAGCTGATTGCACAAATGCTATAGTGATTGTGATGGGGCCAGGACTACACACATGGGCAAGGCTTTCCCCCACACATAAATTCAGCATGATAGTCAGCTTAAGGGACTGTGGAAGAGAGGAGCAGAAGGAGGAAAGCTCTGCCTTGAACTCTCTCAAATATGGGCTGCTATGGCTGCTAATTTAGATACAAATATCACCACAAGCAATCTGCACGGACCCTAGCTCTGCTTCAGAACTCCACTGATACACCTTCCTGGCATATCTCTGATGCTATGATTTATGAGCTTAAAATAGTTCCCCCTTAGGTATGAAAAAAAGAACTGAGTTCCCTCCTAAGTCACTGCTTGCCCTTTTCTGTTGGATAAAACAGTTGAAATGAGAAACAAAGCTCAAGGACCAATTATTTCATGTTAATTTTGGTGCCTTGATTTTGGTTCTGTGTTGCCTGGATTGTAATAAATTACAAGTTTCCCATGTTTCAGCTTCTTTGCCTTTAAAATGGGAATACAGATTTCAGCTCTTTAATATACTTTATAGTATGTGGACATAAAGCACTACCAAGAGAAGAAGGTTTTACTATTTTTTTACACTTAGTCTTTTTAATACAGGTAAATTCCATAAATTATCAGCATTACCTCTCTAATGTGAACACGTCTTTGATGTTTCTGCTGCAGAAACTCTTTAACACATGCTGATAATATAGAATCCCTGTGTACTATTCTGATAATTTCTATAAAACCTCATTCTGTCACCAGCAATATATATATTACTGAAGACTGTGTGTCCTTGCCTTGTCAGAAACTGCAGCCTTCACTTTCTTCTTTCACCCATAGTTTTATGTGTACTGCAACAGCTAAGAGTAATTTTTGTTTCCAGATTCAGTATAACCGTCCCGTCCCGTTGTCCCCACCCCCCCCCCCCATTTTTATGGGTCAAGGTATTATTTCCTCATACTATGCTGCAGTCCCCTTTTATTTCTGCACTATTCTCTATCCTTTAAATCCCTTGCTTAAAATCTCCTTGGTGATTTCTTTATTTCTCTCCTAAGCGGCATCTGATTTTCAACTGGGCTTCCCTCCAGGGTAGTCTATTATCTCACTTTCCCTTTAAATTCCTTCATTCTATAATTAGTATTTTTAGGTCTTTTTGTACAGAATAACAGGTGGACTACATCTCCCAGATCTAATGTGTGATTACTGGAGGTGATTCTGTCTTTCCATGCAAGTGTGCAGGAAAGTGAAGAGAATAACCATCCAGGAAAATATCTGAAAAAGGCAATGACTGGAGTCAGTCATGTGCATGACACCTGGCACTCAGCAGCCACAGAGGGCTCAGGCCTGTAGTCTTCAATTTGTGGGCTGACCCAGGGAGAAACATGTCCTTTATGTCTCAGGTATGACCATGGTGGGAAATAAATGGTAACTTTGGCTCTCACAACCTGGTGACAGCACAGCGCTGGTACTTCCCCATCAGTGGGCAAAAGAAACCTGTGGGGACATGTGGCAATCCCAAGCCCACAGCAAGGAGGAGCTGTATGGGCTCTGTCAAGGCTCCTTCAAATCACACAGCTCAGTGCTCAGCGTTCTGGGGACACACAGGGAGGCAGAAGGAGTCTCCTGCACCTCAGTGTCCAAAGCTCAGGCACTCACAGAGGCATCCAGGTGCCTGGCACTCAGCAGGCAGTCTGCTCTGGGCACAGCAGGGCCAGCTTGGCCATGTCCCACTGAGCACCCTGAGCCCAGACTGCTGAGACAGAGCTGTGAGAGTCAGCAGGACTCTAGAACAATCAAGGCGCAGTCAAGGATAGGCCTGTTGACAAAGGGGTACTCAGGTGCTCGGGGATTCAGAAGGAAAAAGGGCTGAGCATGAGCTCCTGAAGGGGGAAAGCAGGGAGGCGGGTCAGGATCAACAGTAAAACCTGTGGTAATGGGGTTGGTCAGTCACCAGCTTGAGTCACTGGTGTGGGCATAGCAGGTGGGAAACAGCAGCCCTGGGACATCCAGACCCAGTCCTTTCCCTGCTGGTGAGTGAAGGCCAGTAAAGGCTCCACAGGGGCAGTGCCAGGGAGCAAACCACAGCCTGACAGCTCATTAATTCCTACCGGTCCTTCACTAGCTCCTGAGGGGGGCTACATCTACTGTGTCTTCCAAATGGTCAACAGGCCCTTTACTCCTCCGGATGATCCTTTACTCTAAGACCAAGACTGAATTTTTTTGTTCATCCTCAGGAGCTCTATCTACCCAAACCATGATTTCACGTGTTCAGACATGAGAAGCATAGGACTTTATCAAGGATTTAATCTACTTCTAGCAATTCCGGAACATCATATCACACATCTATGGTTTCTTGTATGTCTGTAAAATTATTTACTTATTGTGTCTTTTATTAATGCACAATGGGTGTGCATTAGTGAATCAACCAAAGCAGAATTAAATTGCTTCCCTGTCTACTTTTGCTTTATTAATCTGTGACATTTATTGATCTGTGACAGTCATGTGTTTTAAACATACAGGAATGGTGAATTTTTATTTTTATAGTGAGTTGTCCAAATATTTGCTTGCTACCCTCAGAATACTTATATTCTCTAAGCCAAAAAAGAATTGTATTGTATATTGTATTTGTTTTTTTGCACTTTTTATATAAACTTAGCTATATATAAACTTGCATCTTCACTCCCATCTATTACCTTTGTTATTTTTCACAGACCAGTACACAGGTCCATGTATTTCTTTAATATGTTTTAAATTTTTCTTCAGCCCTATGGTTTTGGCTCCCTAGCCAATTCACTTTACTCAACAGTGTGATCTATTCAAGTGGAAATGGGAAGTTTATGCAATATTCTCTCTAGACTTCTCTGAATGTGTTATTCTCTGGGCCACACTGGCTGGAGTGTCCCTTTATTTTAGAAGCTCTGCAGTCTTGCAACACTTGCACAAGGACCACTGGAAACCCAAGGTCGTGTGACTCTGCAGGACAATGAACTGAAGATTCTGTGAAAATGAGATTGCTGAAAAACTCTGTATACCTGTTATAAGACAGAGAGGGAAAAAAAAAGAATAAAATGTTTGGAGGAATGCTTCACTGAGGGTCCCATGTAACACTGGAAAACTCCCTGAATTGGTGATAGCAAGTAGAATATCTCAAAACTCATCCTCTACCTGACCATGACGGGATGTACCATTCAGAAAACTTGTTCCAGTTTTGCCTGGTTCCTCTAAAGCCTTCAGGTCTGGTCAGGCCCTCAGTGAGGCTTCAAACAGAAAGTGTGAAACAACTTTTAGTTCCTCACAAGCCTCCTTACAGTTTTATGGTGATCACAGGTTAATGAGAATGGGAAAAAAACCATGTACATCTAGTTCACATACTCATTTACAGTTGGGCCAATTTGAAGAGAGCTTACAAGATGCTCCAGAGCATGGTTTATTTTTAATTGCACGTATCTCAACTGAGACACCTTTATCAGCTGACTGTCAGTTCCACTGTGTTGCTACCATAGCCCTGCTCAGTGTCTGAAAGGGCTGTATTATGTGGTAGGCTAGAGCAGAGAGAACAAGGCTCATCCACCCTGACAGTCTACTCCAGTCTTTTATTCCTGTCCCATTGTGTGTCCATCACCCTGGCTTTTAGCTCTACATAGCCACTTTCTGCCTGTGACAAATATTCTTACTCCCGCCCTTACTTGATTAATCTTTTCACCAGCTGTACTTGTGTTTGCAGAGTACGCGTTGCTATGCATTCATTTCACCACCTCCACACCTCAGAGCATTGGCAACAATCACATTTGTTACAAGAAAATGCTGTTAACTCGTTGCATCCAAAGTTAAGGAAATGAAATGTCAGTAATATGAATTGTGACTAGATAGTGATTTTGCTCTAAGAGTGAGTGAACTGTACAAGGGAAAGGAGACACAGCACCGCATGGGAAGGCACATAAGAATAGACAACACTTGGCTTGACAGAGATGTGTTCCCTCTGTTTGCTTCATGGTTTGTGGGACTACAATTATCAGCATCAAATTAATACACTTGCCCAACACATGCTGGCACAAATGGGGAGGAGAGTGGGCGGCAGAGCAGCAAGATGTTTGTGTGGTTAAATAACAAGTAACTAAGGCTCTAGTAAGTGCTCAAGAGTACATGCTGTAGCTCCTCAAGGAATGACAAGATGGCCATTTGTTGTGTGCAGACAATTTCCTGACTTGGCATCAGATGTCAGAAGGACAATGCCCACCCAAGGACTTGGTAGGCTGGGCCGGGGCCCAGGAAAGGTGTTCACATTATTCCAGGTTGCATTGCCAGGGTTGAGAACCATATTTTTTCCTGTCAGTCATTTAATTAAAATTCACCTATTGGATGCAGAAGGTGGAGCTTGCAGTGTCAGTGCCCAACATCTGTATGTTCCTATCCTGCTAATTCCCAAATGAAAATGTGCAATAGACTTAAAGAGAATTTGTTTCTGTCTTTACTTTTACTTGAAATTATTTGAACAATTTACAGATAGGCATTTTTGTTTCGTTGATTAGGTTTTATTTGCTCCTTTATATTTATCTCAAAGAGGGCACTGTTACCAAAAAGCTCCAAGGACAGCCTGCACAATTTTCCCAACTCCATAATTTTCTCCTTACAATTTTTCTCCAAAGGGTAAATAATATACTATTCAATGCATTGAAACGGCACTTTGCTAATGGAAACACTGCCTGGAGCTGCTTTGAAATGAGATGCAAAGCGCCCCAGAGCACCAAGCAATCTGTGTGATGGGCACTGCGAGTGCCCTACTGTTGCCATGTCCTGGCAAGTAATTTTGACATTCATGGGAGTTATTCCCGCTAAGATATGAACCTTCTGTACTGGGTGTTTTGGGTCTCAGCAGGGTATGTCTTCAAAACGGATTTGATTGCCTAATGCATTGCTTCAGAACTGGCCAAGAGTCCTTACAGAGAATGACCTTGTTCTCTGATGTTAGGCCAACTCCTTCAGACAGTCTGTGTTTGTCTCTTCTGGCTCCTCCCCAGCTCACTTTTCATCTTGAGCCTCTGCTTTCCTGTCCAACAACCATGCAGGCAGGTGCTGCTCACTTCTTATTCCTGTGTGCACCCTCATTTCAGCTCCATGACAAAGGTCCTTCTGCCCATGGTTCTTTTTGTCTCCGCCAGGCCCAGTTTTCCCACAACAGCATGGTATTCAGCTCTGATAAATCTTCAGGTCAGACTCCATACTTTACTTTCATATTCTAGTTTATCACTAACACTGGCAAAGGAAAAGTACTGGCAAGAAAACTCAGTGAAGGTTCATACTTTAAATGAAATGGTCATTCATTTATTATGTATTTTTTGGCAACAGTCTTTTTTTTAATAGTCATTTATGCCGGCCAGAGGAAGTGCGTGGACAATCTGCCAACACGGGTGAGCTCCTGAGATTTTCCAGTAAGTCTTGAGCAGAGGGTACGTCCCTTGACGTCTCAGCTCCAGCAGTTTTAGGATCATTTCAGAATCTGATTTTATCTTTCCCTGGAGTAAGTCGTGAGCTCCCAAGACTATGGAAAACAGCTCCGGGTGATGACTGAGCTGGACGCACGCACACGGCTGCCCGGACGCTGCTCTCCGGCCCGTGCAGGCTCGGAGGTGCCGTGCGCTGGCCGCAGCCCCAGCGACCCGCAGCAGCGGCCGAGCCCCGGGGGCCGCGGGGCGGGCGCGGCTCCGGGCGCTGCCGCAGCGGCGCCGCCGCCCGCGGACTACAGCTCCCGGCGTGCCGAGCGGAGCCCGCCCGCCCCGGCACTGCCCGGCTGGGCTGGGCTGGGCTGGGCCGGGCCGGGCCGGGCCGCCCGGGCAGCCCGGGGTCGCTGGCAGCAGCGCGGGCGGGGGCGCGGCCGGTGGCGGAGGCGGGCGGGAGGAAGGTGAGTGTGTCCGTGTGTCCGTGCGTGCGTGCGGGGGCCGGCGCCGCGCCGGGCAGGTGAGAGCCCCGCGGGCAGGAGGAGGAGCAGCGGGAGGAGCAGCAGGAGGAGGCGGCGTGCTCCTGCCCGCCGGGGATGCGTGTGTGCCCGTGCGTGTCTGCGCGCCCTCACCTCGGTATCGCTCGGGTCACTCGTGGCGGGTGGATCCAGCTACTCCCGGCGCCGGCGGGAATCGCTTTTCCCAGCGCGGCCGGTTCTCGCTGAGGTCCCGAGAAGAGCGTGAGTGAGCAGCGGCTGTGAGCGATCACGTATGTGCAATAGACGCACATGTGTTTCCTACGCATGCAACACATTTGTCGGGCTGCAGGCTTCGCCCCGTGACACCGGGCGGCCTCGAGGGGGATGGGGCCCAGGCGAAAGGGGTTATAACGAATTAATTGCAGATGAGAAGTAATATCCGCGTTTGAGTCATCAGTCTTTGAGGCATAATTTCATTCCAAAAGCTCTTAGATGAATGGTAGATCTTATATAGGAAAGCACTGCTTTTCCCATAGGATTATCAGATTTCCACCGGAGAATACAGATCCTGGATTATTGAGCTACATGGGATTTGCGTGTTTCTTTCTAATTAGTCTGTGAATCTGAGTGTAAAATTTTTTATTTGGAAGGGGGGGATGGGAGTTATATGCTTCTAAAAGAACAGACATATATTTTCTCTGACATTTTACACAGTTTTTCTGGTTATCCCATGCTCTCTGCATACTTACTGCCTTAATTGGATAGTGGTGTCAAAGGTTGATTAGATTCCCTAATAGATTTTGGATCTGCAAGAGGATTGCAGTTTTAAATGCGTGGTTAAAACAATCGTGTTTGCCGTCCCTCCTCAAACAGTTGAGAGGAGGGCTGATGTATTACATTTGCGTTATCTTCCCTTTGGTTTATTAATGTATCATCGTGAGGTTGTCGGGTTCGGTTTTGTTGTTGTTGTTTTTCCCCCTCTGCTATTTCATTTGCAGACGGAAAAGAAATGAATGTCAGAGAGGATTTGTTTAATCATTTAACAGCTGACACAAGCCATGTCCCTAACAAAACGTTGGTGAAAAAGTGGTGAAGAAGATTTCTGGGATACAGCAGCACCAGTACTGTGAAGCCGCTTCTGCAAGTCAGGAGCAGCATTTGCTGGAGGATGCCGTAGCCCAGGAGGTGAGGCTCGTGGGGACGAGGTCGATGGCTTGCATGGAGCTTCTCTACCTGGCCGAGGAGAGCAGACAGGTGCCCCTGGGCACTACTACTGGCTGGAGCCTGCCCCCCCATCCCCACGAGCAGCAGCGGTGTGAGGGGGGTGAGGTGGACCCCAGAGCAGCCGCTGCCGTCGCAGCCCTGCACTGTGAACGGCACTGCAAGCCCTTGCAGAGGGGCCCTGTGGCTGAGCCCCCCCTGGCACCCCAGCCCTCCTCCCTGGGCACCTCGCCTCAGGAGCACCCTGCCCCCTCCAGCGCCTCCCAGCCCTGCCACCCAGCCGAGCGCTTGCCCAGGGAAGAGGATGGAGGGAAGAAGAAAGCCTGCTGCTGTGCCCAGGAACTCGAGACATCATTCACCTATGTGGATGAAAATGTAAATCTGGAGCATGCAAGAAGTCCCCCCACTCCTACAGGTGGCCAGGATGCCCCTCTGCAGCAGCATTCCTGCAGGGAGCTGCCACCTGAATGGGTGCACGGCTCTCCTTCCTTGATCTCCGAGGAGGACGATGCTGCCTCGGAGGCAGCAGCTGGGAAATCTGTAGACTATGGATTCATTAGTGCCATTTTGTTCCTGGTTAGTGGCATTTTGCTGGTGATAATTTCCTACGTGGTACCCAGAGATGTGACTGTGGATCCCAACACTGTGGCTGCCCGGGAGATGGAGAGGCTGGAGAACGAGAGCGCAAGGATCGGTGCTCACTTGGACCGCTGTGTTATCGCCGGGCTGTGTCTCTTAACCCTGGGGGGCGTGGTGCTCTCCAGCCTGCTGATGATGTCCATGTGGAAAGGGGAGCTGTACCGGAGGAGCAGGTTTGCATCCTCCAAGGAGTCTGCAAAGCTGTATGGATCTTTCAATTTTAGAATGAAGTCTGGAGCAAATGATAATATGCTCGAGCTGTCGTTAGTTGAGGAAGATGTGCTTGCCATAGATAATTAGTGTGGTCATGATTTTTAAGGCAGCATTTCTACAGGAAAATATGTTTCATTAAAGAAAGCAGATGCAGCTAAAGATAGCTGGTGATGCAGTTTATTTGTCTGACAAGAATGGTGTTATCTTAAGCTCTACAATCAAGTGTTTTCAATATATGAGTACTTGTTGTAAAGGGGAACTGTGCCAGATGAAATGCAAATGATATATAATAATGAAAACCACTGAATAAAAAGAGACTTGTGATAAGTAGGTTCCTCAGATACTCGTTTATCCTAATATAAAACATTCCATTGGTGTCTTGCCTATATAATTTTCTTATTACTCCCATATAGAACAAGAATGACCTTGACACTTTGGAAGCTGTTAATTTTGAAGCCTGCAGGATTATTAACATTCTACTTGACAGAATATTAAGAAGCAGGACCAATAGTCAAATAGCAGGGCTAATATTTCATTAAGAGATGTTTTTTTATTCTTTAATTTTAAGCAGATACATTTTCTTCATTTAAGTGACAGCTATGGGAAGAAAGAACACCACTTGGTCATGGCTGGCCACAAACCTCCCATATTTTCAAACAATTGTACAATTAGTGATGATTATTTAAAATATGAAATAAGAGGCAAAGGGCAGGAAACCATATGGCTCATGATGCTGGTAGGAGACAAAAGGCTCTTTCAGCTTGAGGTCAGTGGCTCCATTTCAGTTCAGATTAGCAATGATTGATAGTCATTAACTTCTGATAGCTATAGTGACCCATATAAAAGAAGTTAAGTTCCTGGTGGACAGATGTCTTTGTATGAAAACTGCCATAACATGAATTAACAGACCTCTTGTTTGGAGTCTCAAAAGACCCAAAGACTGAAAAAGCATGGGGATACTGAGGCTGGACACTTCATCAGTACACATGCCAGAAGAAATTCAAGCTCAGCTGCAGGGCTTTGCTTATACTGGGGCTGTCTGCATCTTATTAGTCCTTTTTGAAACTTCAGTTTTATGTCGTGAGGCTCTCAACCTTCTCATAACCAGCAAGGAAAGGTCAGGAAGCAGCTCTCTGAGACTCGTTCAATAAAACCCAATTTATTTTTAAAGAATAAATCATCAGGAAATACAGAGGTTAAGTATCAGGCAGTTTACAGGCTGACAAGAGACTCAACATAGGGGATGATCAAGGGTGCATGTTGCTATTAATCTCAGTTGTGTGGTACTGTAGCCAAAAAACCTGTACCACTGATGCTATTTGTTTTATTACCAGCCAGTTTCTGGGGAACATTGATGTGTCCTTGCAGTGCTGGGAAAACAAACAAAAATTGTTCAGTGCACCACTGTCAGTTCTTACTGAACTGTACTGCATACATACATACATATATATATATATATATATATATATATATATGTTTTGTTAATATGTATATGTCTGTTATATGTGTATGGGTCCCTGGCAAAGCCAAACATGGGTGAAGAGCTCTGTCTGTGCAGTCTCTGACTGCAGTCTTAGAAGAAACATGCTTCACTATGACAGCCTTCTCAGTTGTGAATTAACTCTAAAATATCAGGAATATGAATTATTTTTAAAATACTTTTTTTCCCACTGTGATACACAGGAGAGGAGTTCTCTTGGGAAGGTAGGAGGAGATTTGCTTTATACTCCCTTAACCCAGTAATATGTGGCAGCACAAAGTCCAGAATAACAAGTGGATGGTGGAAACATGGGTTCCTCACAGAGAGACTGAATGCTGTTTTGCCACTTGTTTTTTCATTCTGCTTCTCTGGCTGTTTTTGTCAGGAGACAAGTGCAGCACCCAAGTCTGACTCAATTAGTTCAGTCCCTTGTGCTTGCTGGCTGCAGGTCGCCAAGGGCCCAAGGAGCTGCTCTGCTCCAGGTTCACACCTTTGGTCAGTACATTGCATAGTGTGATACCCGGGCTGTAACGCTGGCCCTGCAAAAGAGATCCTGCTTCACATGTTCTCTGCTCCAACTGCAGCTTGAGGTCAGCGTTACTGTGTAATTAAATGAGCTGCCTTATTAGAGGGTGCTGCTGCCCAGTAAATGATTCTCCCAGTTTATGTCAGGATACACAGCATGTTCACAGGCAGTAACTCAGCAGTGACCAGCATCTCCACAGTCATCTTTGAAGAGCTTACATCCTTCTGGCTGTGTCATCAGAGATTCCTAATTGAATCTCTAGGATAAATACATGAAATGTCTTCTGTCTGGAAGCTACCTCAGCCTGTTGTGATCAGTACAAGTGAGGAAGGAACTAGCCTGGGAATCTGGATGCAGAGTAGGAGGGTTCCTCTTTTGCTGGCCTTGGCCAGCGGGTGAGGACACAGCCTGCAGAGCTTGACACTTTTTCTTAAGGTGAGGAGGTGGGAACAGCACTTCCTCTCATCCTGCCCTGAGGATGGGAAGGGGCTGGCCTTCCCACGGAAAGCCATGCCATGCAAGGAGGCAAATGCTGCTGAGATGGGGTCAGCAAGGTGGTGTAGGGCGGGGGATGGATGTCTCAGGGGATGAAAACCCTTTTGCCTGCCTGGGCCCTGTGTTCTCACCTACGTGACAGAAGCTCTAAAACTGAGGCTGGTGGTTTTGAGAGCTATTATTTTTATTTTTTAATTATACATATGCATGAAATTGGAATACATTCCGTTATTGCAGAAAGATGTCAGCTTAAGCTGTACGGATCACAGATTTCTTGCAGGAACCATGACATGCCTTAATGCTGATTATTAGCGCTAGAAAAAGGAATGCTTCCCTGACTGTCAGTATGTTATTGTCAAGTGAGAAGTTTTCTGACACTTTGTAAAATGCCTGTCACAGATCATGAACTTGCAATACTTTAATGAACCCTGAAATTTTTCCTGAGCATTTTAAGGAAATATTAGTCAACCTAATAATCTAAATGTACACTGCAGAAGTGTGAGGAGTAATAAAATTTAAACAACAGGACTAACAGAGTTTCTTTATTTTGGTGTAAGTGTGTGCTATGAAAGAAGTGAAGGAAGGCCTCCGGAGCACAGGAATTTAGCAGATAAAAATGCTCGGGACATTTCTCTGATCACTGTAGAAATTGCAGTATGGTGTGAGTTAGCAGTGCAATATAAAACCTCTGGACTCTCAGGTTCTCGTGCTGTGAAACCAAACACAGACAGAAACCAAAGCACTTGCTGTCTGGTCGCTGATGGTGGAAATGAATGTATGAGCCCACTGGCCAGTGGACAGGCCTTCACAGCATTCACCTCACATGAGATGGTACCAAAGGGGGAGGCCAAGGGATGTTTATTGCCCCCTCATGCATCCTCGTGATTTGACTTCCCCTGCTCAAAATTTAAATGCTTTCAAGGTACAAATGGGAGAAGAATTTGTGGTGTTTTTTTTCATTGCCTGGGCTAAAGTTGTCACTTGATTCATTGGAGAGCTTTCTCCTTTTTTGGGGAACTAAATTTTGGCATATACTGAGTGGGTTTTAGGTGCCCTCTAAACATCCAGATTCTGAGTATGGATTTTCGAGTACCCTGGAAACAGAACAGGATTTGTGCCCTTAGTGAGTTTATTTCTGACCAGCCCCAGCTGCCAAATATGACACTTTCCCAATTTCTACCTCATGACACGTCTGCTGGCTGGGCCCAGCCCTGGTCTCTTCCTTCCCACTGGGGGTGTCCGTGCTTCCCTGAGCTGTGGGAAGGGAGGTGACAGCTGCCAGTGTCTGGCTCTGGCTCCCTGCTGCTCAAGCAGCTCCCTGCTCACCCGCGTTTTCAGTTCCCTTTTCTCGGTCAGGCGCTGTGGCTGAGGCTGGGCTTTGGGAGCTGCATGGCAGCTGCTGGGGAAGCTCACCAGAACAGAGGCTGGCGCCGCACCGTCCCAGCCCGCACGCTGCGGCTGCCCAGCGTGCTCCCACCGGCCTCGCCTGCTCCTGCCAGCCTGCAGCCGGCCCCGTGGCAGAAAGGCCCAAGACTCTCCTAGGAAGCTACACTGGGTTGTTGGGTTTTTATGTGTTTACAATTTTTTAGTCTTTGTAATTCTTTTAAAAATCTGTCTGCAATGAGTATAGAGTTTACTGACTAAGAAAGCAACTGGTTTAATTTTGTAAGACTGACTCACAATGGGGTGAAACATCACAGTCCATCATGAGCTGTTCAGTAGTGCATTTGATGCCTTATTACAATCGCAGCCGTGTTCTGTACAGAGTCAAAAATAAAAGTCTGTGAATTTGAGCACTGTCATTGTGGGCCTCTTCACTCTTCGCTGATTCCCGTTATTGGCTCTTCTCTCCGTGCCATGAGTGCAGTCCCCGGTCCTCAGTGGCGTGGAGCCCATGCAGGCAGCAGGGCCACCTGGCAGAGGCAGTGCTGGACTGAACTGTGCCAGCACACCAAGCCCGTCCCCAGCTCACTCTTCCATCATGTCCCTGCTGCTCATCCTTCCCAGACCGAAGTGCCATGCAATGCAGCTTCAAACCCTGCTGCACTCGTGTCCCACCCAACTCCACACAACCAGAATAAACATGAGAAAAAGCGGGTGGGAGCAGCCACGGCTGTGTGAGCAGGCAGCTGGTGAGATGCTGTGTCAAGAGGTGGATGTTGAGCCCCTGCTCACCATCACCACGTGCATGACCACTTCAGTGTCACACCCTCACCTTCTCACCTTGGCCCAGCTTGGCCATGGCCAGGGCAGGAGGGCAAAGAGTGCTGGGCCCAGCGCCAGCCATGGTGATGATGGGTGGGCATACAGCTCCCAGAAAGCCCTCAAGGTGATGGGTGATGCAGGGAGATGCAGGAGCTGTGTTCCTGGAGGTCTGTGGGCTGGGCATTGCCCCCTCAGCGTCAGCTTCGGCTTTCCCTCCAGAAGAGCTGTGTCGGAGTGGGCAGCAATCAGAGGGTGCTGGTGTGGGGCCAGCAGCGACTGGCACCAGCAGCTAAGCGGGACCTCCAGGGAGCCACAGTTTTCTCCTGGCTTTTTTTGTTTCTCTCAGATCCCCAGTGTATGTCAGTTAAGCACCTTAAGTACCTTTGACAACCTGTACTCCCTCCCAAACACAATTCAAAGGTATGCCACACAAGTTATGCCTCGTCAGGTCAGTTTTCATTCTGGTGTGACAGAATCAGACCCTTCCCTGCCACTGTCTGTGAATCACCGTGTGGGTGGGAGTGCTGTGGTGGGTGTGGGGTGTGGATCCAGGCTGGAGCAGGGACTGTCTACTCCTGTTACCTGTTACCACAGAACAGAGTACAACAGGGCCCAAATTCACCATCCAGGTTTCAGGCTGTTACTGCTACGGAGTAATAAAGGTGTCCCAGAAGTGGCCAAATTGGCTGCAGTGACTGCACTGATGCCAAATGCAGACTATGGTGTGCAACTGATGGTTAGCAAGAGGTTAAGAGAGTAGATGTATTTATAGATATGACAATCCATCAGCTTAAAGAACTGGGAGGCTCTCTAACTGAAAGCAAACACAAATTCATTTTTATTCTTTTTACAGATTTCTTCTTACCATTTTAAATTTTGAAGGATTCAGTGTCATGTACTATATTCACAGGTTTGTTTTTTTTTTTTTCCCTGTGTTTATGAGTCCTGGCAAGGTCAAGGGTCCTATAGGCTGCAAGGAGGTGAGACTTCTCTGATTTTCTTAAGAGTTTACATTAAATTGTGCATATTATAAATCTGCATAAAACCAAGCAAGACAAGAACCTCCTATTTGAAATGAACCTGCTTAATATTTGTTTGTATAAATGTAAATGCAGTGCCCATGGTAGAAGCTGAAATGAATAATGCATGTTTTATTTAGATTTTCAATTAAAAAATCATAGTTAAAATATTTCTGCAGTCTTGCTGTATTAAAAACTTGTAAAGAGTTCCCTGCTTATTTATGTGTAGATTGGCCCGCTGTTACATATGGTAAAAGATCCTGAGCTATTGCCAGTAACTGAGCTGCACCTCATGGGCATTTGGCCATTGTTTTGAATGAGGGCATTACAAGTTAACAAGTGTGGTTTTTGTTCACCTGCACCCAGTGTGTAACCCATAGACCACTGAAAGTTCTTCCATCTGTATTGAGAAATGAGATGCTGAGCAGCATGAAACATAATGTTCCCAAAAAGTCTTCTGCACACAGATACCAAAGAGAATCACCTGGAGAGCTGGAGAACCAAGGCTTCTTAAGTCCCAGCCCAGCACTGCCAAAAAGGCTAAATTAGTACAGAACCATTGGAGTAAATTAATCTGAAAAGGATTGCAAATATTTTTTTTCCTGGAGGATGACATTTACACTCAATTTAAAGTACAAAATAATCTTTAAAACAATCTCAAAAACTCAAACTAAATTTGCTAATATTTGGAGGTATTTGGGTAAGGTTTTGCACATTTAAGGGATTTGTATTTGATTTTTTTAAGGCATAAAAAAATCAATAGGCTTCTGTTGAAAGAATAAAACAGATATCTTTACATCAGCATAAAAAGCTGCTCTTTTCCAATGATTGTTTCTGTTTTGACAGATGTGTATGCAGGGAAATTTAGCTATTGTTGAATAAAACATTTCCAGAAGCAAAATTGATTAAGTCCCTTTTGCAGAGGAAAAAAAAATCAATTCTTCCCATTAGAAGGATCTAAAAGATGTTGATCAGCTAGAAATGTAAATAAAGTTCTTTAATCACTATTCTCTAACTGCACTGTATCCATCTACATGGGATTGTCTTGTCTCTTTATAGCTTAAAATAAATTTGATTGAACTCTAACATGAAGCATCTTCTGACAAACTAGCCAGAGTAACTGTGCTTGAATGTAAATAATATCAAATAGCTATCCTGACATTTTGGTATTGCTTTTCTCAAGGATTAGCTGTTCATGAAATGAATGTATATGTGATAACAATATACCCAGGCTGGGAACAAAAATATATTCACTGAAAGGCAGAGCAGTAGAAAGTGTGTGACTGTTCAGTTCCTATGTATTCTGATTTCATGTAATGAAGACAGCACTTTAGAGATCTCTTCATTAGTAATTGTTGAGGGCTATTAAAGGTCATGGAGGGCTATTAACAGAAGGATGCCAAGTCTAGCTCTGTAAGTCCCTAAGCTTCTGATTGCTAAGAGCTGAGAGAATGTGCTGGTCTATGCTTGCACTTCCCTTGGTTTTACATAAGGCTCTAACTGCTGCAGGCTACTATCGGAGCCTATTTTGTGACAGATGGACCTTTTATTTGATCCAGACTGACCCTGTGTTCTCAAAACTTCGTGCTCTTCCTATAGGGGCAATACCAAATTGTTGTTTGCCACTGTGGCTTCCTAAAGAAGGAATCAATAGATCACGGCCTTAACTTTGTTTTTCCCTCCTTACAGGAATGGTAACCATGGCTGGAAGAGCTCTTGAGAGGTCATTTTCCAGTCTTCTGGAACTTTCACCCTCCATCCGTCCTCAAAAATGATTACTCATGGCTGTGAAATGGCTGCTCAATTCTCTGAGCACTCTGGTGTGAATTTTATAAGGCTCACATGATTTGCAGATACATTATGTATCCATGCAGCCTCTTCTGCTCTCTACCAGCCTAAGTTCTTAAGATCTGAAGTCTGTGGATAGTCTGAATACTTTTAGATTTTTTAAATGAGGCAAAAAAGGTTGAAGCACTTCAGCCTTCTCAAAGTCATTTTCAATTGTGTCCTGTCTCACCCCCCACCAAGCAGAAAAACTGTTCTTTCTTTGTCTTTTTTCTTCTTTCTGGTATGAATATAGAGCATTTCCTCATGACCTTCTTTTCTCTTCTATGAGGATCGCACTTGCTTACCCCCCAAAATAAATGAAAATCATTATTTATATATTCTAATTTCCACAATGGGGAAATTTCTTAAATTTTAGGTCATTGTTATGGTTAGCCAAATCTATGTTTACAATTGTTATTTTTCTTTCATGTTTTCACATTTCACATATCATGTTTTGTTTCCTTAATTTTGGTTAAGAATTTGCTAAATTTTCCTGAATGTCTTTTCCCTTCTGCTATGTGGGAGCATACTAAAAAGTTCTTTGAATTTAGCTGAAGTTTCTCATTCCTAGGGACCACTTCCCTGGAGGCAGAAATACTCTGTTGTAACAGCCCTATACTGTGAGCGGTTTTTTTGTACAGCTGAGATCAGTGAACAGCCTGATGATTGTGATCCCCACTCCTGCCCACCTCCATTCGTTCCCCACACAGCCTTTCTTCAGAGTGGGCAGCAGTGGTCCAAGGTGGAGATTTTGTGATTTTTGTGATTTTGAGATTTTGTCTTGCTCTTTGAGCCAAGCCGTGTTGTTAAGGAAAATACTCCAGGCTTGTCTATGGGATCAAATTACAATGCATGGCTATTGAGATGGGAAATGTCTTCACTTAAACTTCACAGGATATTGAAACCAGTCTTAGCAAAGAGGCAAGTTAGAAGCAAAAATCAATATTGGACAATGCTGAAATGCCTCTGTTCAGCTGCTGTTTTAAGTGCCTTGTACAGACCTTTCAAATCATGTTGCCAACAAATGGAGGAATTACAGCTTTTAAAAAGTCAGAGAATTATTAATAGTGTGCTTGACCTCCAGCTCTGCACAGTCTACAAAAAAAGCATCATTTTTCATATGCTGCTGCCTTATGCCTAATTCTGCAAGCCCTGTTGGGAAGCATTGCTCATAGGAGAAGTGCATTCAGAGAGTGAGGGTCAAAGCTTTAGATCCATGATGGACTGTGGGAGGGAAAGAGAGCAGGAACAGCTCATGGTCAAAGCCCTGAACAAAAAGGGCGGGTTGCAGGAACCCTACACCTCATACATCATTCACACGCTAATGGTATTTCTTGTCCTGGTGTGTGAGAGAAGAAAATTAACTGTGCTGAGGTTCTGCTTGCAGCTTTCCAGCAGGGATGGAGACGTATGGAGAGCAGCAAATGTCAGATGTCTTCATGAGAAAATGAATGCTCTAGCCACTATCCTGGTGTCTGAGGAGTGACTGGGGAACCAGCACCTCCAATTGTGCTCCCCAGCAGGCTAATCTGTTGCGCAGCATTTGTAGCACAAAGAAGCAGTCTGAACCTTTATTACCTTTAACCACTGTCTGAGTAATGTAAAGTGACAATCCATCTCTCTTATTGCTGTTATTAAGTCAGTTTTGGACAATGCCTTATCATCTGCAGAAAAAAAAATGAAGAGGAGATATAATACAGACAGCAAGTTTCTAGGAAAAAATTAGGCTGTCTGAGAAGGGGAGAAGAATGCTGCATGCTGCACTGAACAAATCTTTGCATTGATTTCTGGAAACAGAGCCTTTCTAGGAGCACCACAAATGCAGGTATTTATTTAGTGCTTGGATTCAAAGAGCTGTCAATCTTCCTCTATCCAGATAACTCCCATTTGTGTTCAGGTCAGGGGTGCTCTAGGGTCATACATTATTTCTGCTTGTGCTGTATTTGCTTTCCACTTTGATGCCAGCTCTGCAGTTCTTGGTCAGCCTCACTCAGCCACGTGTGCAAACAAAACCACTCCTACTTGGTGGCAGTGGGCAGTGGCCAGGTGACACATGGCACTGCTGCAGCTCCAGGAGGACATGTGTGACCCTTGGAAATGGAATACTTGTTCTCATAGAGAGTCTTAAATAATCATTTAAATATGCATGGAGATCTCATTGATACATTGTCATCTGAGAGCCCAAATCTCATCTGTCTGTGGGCATGCTGTGTGTGTGCTCTGTGGCCCAACAAAGAACTCGTTCCTCCTCTTTGACTGTCCTACTTATTATCTGGTTCTGTGTCCAGTGCATAGGAATAAAAGGCAATTCTTTTATACGTCCCCTTCAATTCAGATGGGATTAAGCCTGCATTTCAACTGGGTGGCTGAGGTAGCCTGAGATAAAATTTGAGGCCAGTAATAAGTTACTACTCCTGCACAGAGCAAGATGAAAGGAAAGTAGTTGTGAATTGGAGAGATAAACGGCTCCTGGGGATGCTCCACAGCACAGCAGTAATAGCTCAAGTCTATGGTTTAAAATCACTGTCTTAACTACAGAAAACAGAGCTGGTTTTAGTGGCTTTTTTTCAAGGTAAAGGCTAGAAGGCAGGCCATGGAGGACAGATGTGGAAAATTTGTACACTATTTAAGAACCCTTCACTGAAACTATCCCACATTCCATTAAAAGTTCCAGGATACATAACAATAAGCTTACATAAATATCTACAGTCACTCACACACAGGATGAACCAATGCATTGCAAGGTCTGTATCCAAACACTGCAGGAGTTGAGTTTGTCACAAAAGTACCATCTTTCTTTACCTTGACCTCTTATGAGAACCCTAAGTTAATTTCTGTGTCCACACAGGATCACATGATGTTTACTGTCATTTATATAGAACAATGTTTGGTTTAGTTCCTCTTTGAAATAAAGTAGTTTACCATACAGTTACCTGTGCCTCTTGCTATTTTACCTCAGTGAACAGAAGGGGGAAAAATAAGAAAAGGGTTTTTTTTTTGTTGTTGTTTTTGGTTTTTTTTTTTTTTTTTTTTTTGTCAGGGAAAGTATGTGGAACTAAGAAGAAAATGGAAGGGAGGTGAAGGTCTTGTCAGCAAGCAGGTAGGAATATGGATTTCATAAAGTTAATACCTACAGTCAGTAATTATGGTGGAAATAGATTTCACAATTCATATTTGAATTGATTGTAGTCAGCTTGATTAATGCTGTTGTAATACAGGAGGCTAATCAAGAGAGGGAATCAAAGAAAAAGAACCAAAATGCAAAGGCAAGCCCTTACAGATTAGACATTCTTTATACTAGTAAGCCAATTTATCAGCAGTAATAAAAAGTCCTGATTTTGAAAGCAATGACTAATTTTCATAAAATATGTCCTCTAGTTCCATCCAGTGTTTTCAAAAGTTCCTATCTCTTGTCTGTTTTAAAGGAAGGGATAGTCAGATTCCAGGAGTTTTTTACACTACATTGTATAAGACCAATTATGTTTCTGGTTACTTTTTAAAATTTAGGACAGACCTTAAATTCTCTCTCACATCATTCTGTTGTCTTTCAGAATAAAAGTTGATTTTGCATTTAATTGCAGAACACTCTATATTCATCAAGTTTCCCTAAGGGCACAAATCACCTGAAAACCATAGGTAGTGTCTTCATGAACCGTTGAACAAATCCAGCCATCTTGTGATGTACCAAAAGAAGATGTTGTTTTTCTCTTTTTATACTTTCACTCCCCTCCCACCTCTCCCAGCCTTGCAGTCCCTCTCTGCCTTGTGCATCAGCCCCCTTATATACCAATGGTAGGCCCAGACTATTTGATTATTATTATTAGCATAATTTTAATCACTTATTTCCATTTTATATTACCCATTTACTTTATTTTACAATATAATTCCCTTTCTCATCTTGTTTCAGAACTAGTTTCAGAACTAGTTAGAGAGTCATGAGCACCTTGGAGACAAACTGAGATGCTCCTGGGAGCTTGCCCCTTGGGACCCAGCTGTGTGTGCAGGGACAGCCAGACCCTGGCTGAGCAGTGCAGGCTGTTCCAGGCAGCACAGAGCTGCTGCAGGAGGGCACAGGGCCTGAGCACAGTACTGTGCCTCTCAGCACATCACACAGCTCTGTGGGTCGGGGGGTGGAAGTGTCTCCTGCATGCTTCATCCAGGTCTGGACAAAGGTAACTTGAGTGGAGTGCAATTGCCTCTGTGTCCTTATGTCCCTAATCATCACAGCAATTGTCCTCACTGCTCTGCCAGCTCTGCTTGGATCCTCACCCCTCTCCTTGTTCAGCACCTCCTCTCCTGTTAAATTTATCTCTCTTGTATTACTCACTGTCTCTTTGCTGTTGTGAGCTGCATGAAAATGCTGGGTTTATTGTATGAGATAATGCATTTCTGCTATCTCAATGAAATAAGTGTATTCCATTTGTTTATTAGCTAATTAAACTAATCTCTGGAAAACCTTCAGAATGTCTTCTGTTCTTCTGCAGTGAAGCTAATTTATCTTTATAGTGCTGGCAGTAGGGAAATGGTCTATATGCCCTGCAGAAAAGTTTGAGATTTATATGTTTTTATCCCAACTCTTTCAAATTGTAATCTAAAAGTCAGATCTGGATATTCAGGAAACTTTGGTGCTGAATGATCTGCAGCAAAAAAAAAACCACAACAAAACAAAAACATATGGGAATTACAGGCACAGTCTGATCTTATCTCTCAAGATGACAGATAAATAATTTGACAAGGTAGATATTGCTTAGAAGTTAAAAAATAATTATTTTGCTCAGAAACATGCCCCAATGACTATTTATTTCCTTTGAGCTGATCACTGGATGGCACTCAGTGTGCAAGGCTGCTTTCAGGATTTCATAAAAAGTGCTGGTAGAGAAGAAGCCATTTCCCAGAATCGTGGTAGAGGCTGGTGGACATCTCTGAGCTCATCTTGTCCAGCCCCTGCTCAAGCAAGTCAGTGAGAGAAGATTGCCCATAGCTCTTCCAGTTCACTTTTTAATATCTCCATTAAAGGCATCCCCACAGCCTCTCTGGGAAGCATTTTGCAGTGTTTGACCACCTGCACAGTAAAAATAAAAGTCTTTATGATAATTATCAGAATTTTCTGTGTTTCAGAATTCATTGCCTCTTACCCTGTCAGTGCACAGCACTGAGAAGTCTCTGGCTTTGTCTTTTTTCCCCCAGCCCCACCTCAGGTTTTTCTACACTTTGGTAAAATATCCCTAAGCCTTCTCTTCTCCAGGCTGAGCAGTTGGCTGTGATAAAACCAGAGCACCAAATATTAAAGCCATCACATTTGGAGGAGCTCAGACCTTCCAGCAATTACAACTTGTAGAACCTTCTGGCTGGGTTTAGAGATCTCTGCCTCTAGACAGAGGAAAAGGAAAACACTGCTTCAAGACAGTTGTCTCCTAAAGAAGAAATGTATTTTTCCATAACCCAATCCACACTACAAGATGCTTTACTTTAGTAGGAGTTTCAGGTTTTTGCCTCTTCCCAACAAAAGCAGAACATTTAGCTTAGCTTATGTCAGTTTGAAATCAAAATATATGAAATTAGAAGCTGGAGCCTTTTGCCGAAGAATGTGAAAATGAAATTTTATTATTTTGTGGATTTCTCCCTGTCTGTAGTTCTTATAAAACTATTGATCTGCAATCTTTGACAATTTTACTTCTCATCACAACACTATTAAGCATCCCCATCTCAGTTCTCCACCTATCTGGTGCATTTTGATGGCCTCATTTTTGTCTGGGTTTGATTTATGAACACCAGAAATAAAATGTGGACACTGGGCATTTTAGCTTTTTTTTCAGCTGAAGGTAGCAACTTATAAATTAACAGAGTCAGATATCTGAGGTATATATCAGTTCTCCTTCCTATCAGCGAAGGCATTTCATTTTCTTGCCCCTGGTTTAGGTCATAAATGATGTCATCCACTTTCTTATTTATTTTTTACAGTGCAGGAGGTTACTACATGTTAAAATGTCCCTCTCCTCTGCAATTTTTTTTCTTTCTTACTTTTTGCCAGAGGAGATGTTCAGACACTTTCATATTAATATGTGTTTTCTTGACTTACAATTTTTAAAAAATCGGTAAATAATAATAAAAAATTTCCTTCAACTGGATTGTTAGCATGAGTTAAAAATGCAAACAGATTGCAAGAACTACAGCATGTGATGAGGTTTCTTCTCTGGCCATGAATCAATGAGAGCTTTGCCAACAGCTGTGGCCCACAGTCTGCAAAATTCACCAAAAGGAAGAAGTATTTTTTTCCATAGCTGTGAGAACAGATAAAGCACTAATGAAATTTGAGGTTACAAGTGCAATTGATCTTACTGATATGGAGACCAAATTTGTAGGACAGCATCTCCACTGCAGTGGGAGCACTTGGTGTTTCCTGCCCCTCCAGCAAAGCCCCGAGGGGTGTGCTGTGCTAAGCAGCCCTTGAACCAGCATGGAGCAAGTGCTGCTTCCAGCAGATTTATGTCTCATTGTTAATTGGAGCTTTCCCAAAGATGTGGTTCCTGATTCTGCTTCTTTGTATTGTCTGGTGTCTAATAAGGTGTGAGCTGTCGCTGTGCTGTTCTCTCAGCTGGAAACCTAAGAGGTCTCAGTCTGCAATTGCTAGTGTTCGCTGAATGTAAGGATATGTACAGCATTTATCTGCCCCCCACCCTACCCTCCAGAAAAATTAGATTGGCTGGACTGGTTAATAGGATCAAAATGTATGGAAGGAAAGTTGCTAACAGAAATGTACATTTGAACATACAGAGTAAATGAAGGACTCTCATTTCCCTTTGTGGAAGGAGCCTTCTGAAAAGTCACTATCTATTGCTAGAACAAACCTTTTTTAATTTTTTTATGGTTTTGTGCTTTGGTTATATTCACAATTCTAACAATTCTGGGTTTCCAAAATATTTTAGTAACTATTCTTGGTTATGAATGTAATTGTAATCTATAAGAACATAGTTTTTTATGTGCATTCCCCATTCTGATAGAATATTTGATTTGTTAATAAAACTTGTACAGAGAGAAAGTCTATTTTCCTATAGTAATTACCCATGAAAATTATATCAGTGCAGTCAGGAAGAAAGTAGAGATTAAACAAGGTCTAAAACAAAGGCACTTTGAAGACCAGGTTTCTTACGTTAGTCCCTCCTGGGAAATTTACAGGCACATTAATTAATGCCTTTTGCTTCCAAGTTCTTTTCCACTGTAATTGTATACACCCATGTACACCATGCAGAGGGGATCTCTGTATTATCTGTGCAGAACTAGGAAAGCAGGGTGTAATGTTAACTGCAATTCAACAGAAAATGATACACTGGCCCTTACCAAGCAAAGGACAAAAGGAGGGTCATGACCTGGCATTTTCAAGCAGCACCAGGAAAACAAAACCTTATCAGCAGAGCCCTATCAACTCAAGCCCTTTGTCATGACAGAGTGAAGGCCTTTCCTCTGCATTGTTTAACCACAGGTAGACATACGCAAACATAGAGGATGTTCTTGCTCAGGGCTATCAATACTTACTGCAGACCAGAAATTCTACCAGAAACCAGGTAGAAGGTTACCAAATTTAGCTGATGAATTTACACCTGGACTGGCACTGGTAATTAAGCAAGCTGGAGTAAGTACCAAGTGGATACTTTACCAAGGCTTTTGCATCCCTGGAAGTTTTGAAATGAAGATGGATGTTTCTTTCTAAAATAATAGCATTAAAAACTATAATAATTATTATAATCATAATAGATGGCCTGTGCACTGTATAATATGGGAGATCAGAGAGGTAATTAGATTCTCTTGTGACCTTAGATGCAGTGATTGATTGTAATTACTCTTCTTTGAAGCCTTAGCATGCCTTACTGGCCTGTATCAGAGCCATGGGGTGATGACCTCATGTAGGTCATGTACCATAACCACTTTGCTTCAATTCAACACACAGTGTTTTCCTTCCCTTTATAACCCTGCCTCATGGAGCAAGGCTGTGAAAGGAGCAGCCTGTGCATCTTAGGTCCTGTGCACCAGCCAGATGAGCTGCTGGGCACAAGGAGTGGAGTAAGGCCTTTTCTCTGCAGGGAGAAGTACAACATGCATCCCCTTGTTCTGCAGAGGAAAAGGGGCAGAGAGGACATTCCCCAAGAAGCTGCCTCTGGATAAGAGTTTCCCTGGGCTAACTTGGAGCCAGGACTCTGATGTATCACACTTTCTTGGACTGATGGCTAATGAGGCAAATCGGCCCTACATGAATAAAATGTCTGTCAGGCGAAACAGAGCCGTGTACATTCCCTCTGAAACACCCGTGTGCCAGGAAAGGCAATCTGCTGGCACTGAGCACGCACACAGGGGCTGTACAAAAGGCCAATTCTTTGCATGAGCAGGGCAGGAGAGATGCCATGTCCCATAAAACAAATTGCTTCTGTTCAAACCCCTGAGAACAGGCAGAAGCAGAGGTTGCTGTTGAGTGCTCCGACTGTCTTGCACTCTTTTAGGTTAAATGATTGTTACAGAAAAGGCTGCCTCAGTATTTCTGTAAAGCAGCACCATGGAACATCAGTTTAGTAGGAACATCTAGTCTACTTATTTACTTATAACTAAGTATTTACTTATCAGAAACCTATTTACCTACATCAGAAACTTATTTACTTATATCAGAACCTTATTTACTTATATCAGAAAGACCCTGCATTATTAGATTTTGTTTTCTTCAAATGGGTGATCCAATTTTTACAAGGTCAAGTGGCCTTTGACTCCTAACATTCAATCTATTAGAAATGGACAGGAGGGAATTGGCCTAATGTCAGCTCAGAAAAATGTACTTTTAATACAGACATCTTTGTCAACAGAAAAAGGACTTGTGTGCTGCCTTTGCTGCAGTTTCCTATTAGTTATTTCTTAACTACTTGGGGAATGCAGAACTTGAACTGACAGATGCCTTTCATTTTATTAAGCATTACTAATATAGAACATTACTTACTTTTTTTTTCTCAGTTCACTTCAGTGATTAGCAATTTCTGCACCTCTTGAAGCAATGCAATAGAAATGAGAGCCATAGGCAGCAGAGAACTTCCAACCTTCTTAATTCTTCTGCACAAGCATTAGCTCGCAAATGCCAAACACAAACTGGATGTTTTCTCACTGTGCCTAGTGTGAAATGCAGAAAGGATGAACAGAAGCTCCTTGGATTAATCTCTTACTTGACAAATAGATGATCCAGGCTCAAACCTAGAATTCAAACCTATGCTACATTCCTCCAAGATTGTGCAGAGAGGCAGAGGCTTATGCTGAACATCTCACAACTTTTTATGAGACTTGTCCTGCTATAGCTCCTTTCTCCCATGGTGCAAGTGCATCTACACCTAAGCCAACACCCACAGCACAGCCCAAGTACTGCTTCAAGTAACAGTGATTTCTCAGCAAAGGATCATGCAGAGACATCAAAAGTGTCCTCTGAGGCACCTTTCTCTGAGCAGTAGGCTGGTTCCTACCCTTGTGCATGAGTATATTTGATGAATTTCCTTGGAGAAATGAAAAGTTGAAAGATACTGCTTAGAGTAGCCTGAGAGATGAATTAGGAGCTGGGGATGGAAATTAGTGTAAAGGAATTCTCAGTAGACTGCTAGTGAGTCACGGGTTGCAGATGTCTCTTAGATGAGGAACAGTCCTGCAAGGCAATTACCAGGAGCCTCAGCACTTAAGCCACATGATATTAGATAAAAGACTTAAGGGAACTGTTTTTCACAGGCAGGAGGGGGAAACATAATCAAATTCTTTATTTGCACTCAAGTGCATCTAATGCTATACAACATCTATTTGTCCAGGGAATTAATTTTACTTATTTACAATACCGTACTGGCCAATTACATGGCAAAGCCCTTATAACCCTGCTATACTGTTTGTGAGATGCAAGTAGACAGAGAACCACAGAGAGTCATGAGATAAACACTGCTAAAAGAAAAACAAAAATGCAAACTCTTACTAAAAGAAAATACTTGTGTCATGGAAGGAGGTGATGGTGGTGAGTAAGGAGTTAGATGTCAGAGTGTCTCCTATTAATTTTAATCAATTTAACTAGCCTAACTCAAACTGAATTGTTGGAGTTTGGGTTTTTTACTGTCCCTAGTTCATGATAATCCAATCCCAGCACTATCACTGTAACAGAACTGACCAAAAAACCATGCCAATAAAGTGTTAATAGACATGAAAAATTAAATCTTATATCTACATTCATTACTCTTGCCTTTGTATGAAGTTAAGAAGTCAGGGACATAATGAACTGCAGTCTTGTGCTTCAATTTGAACATTAAGAATGCAGCAAAATAGTGTTCTTGAAGGGCTACAAAAGGAAATCACCCAATTATGTATTAAGAAAGCAGTGATCCTGGCAGCATGAGGGACAAAAAAAAAATAGTAACAAGCAAAAAAAAAGAATACCTCATGTGAGTAGTATAATTTTCCCAACTTTTTAGTTTTCCGCACAGCTTCCATGAAGCCACAGACTGCAGTTCATAATTTATGTGATGAAAATGTGAGCACAGAAATGTGCTCACACATTTCTGAAGGCTGTTCTTCAGCTTTTACAAATTACTTTTTACTTTAATAATAAAGCAAACATCTTAGATTTTCCTCTAATCTCCTCAAAAATGTAGGACGAATCTCTTCAATACTTTTGCTGATGTTAGGTCCAGTTCCTTTTACTGATATTCTCAGTAGACTCTCAAACCTTCTGTTAGAGGGGGTTTCCTGGTCTTTCCTATGATCCAAGCCAAAATAATTAATTTCATCAACTACTTTGATCAACACACTCAGGCAGTGTCCTGTGTTTGAATCATGTGAATAGATATCACACAAGAGTTTATGGTCCTTATCTTCAGGTTTTACTTTGGATATATTCTCCTCTGAGATATATTTCACTTCAAAGCACAACATCTTTCTTCTGTCCCTGCACCAATGCTACTGTGAGAGAAAGCAGCTCAATATTTGAAGTCATCCTTTGCTATAATTCATTATTAAATGGTCACTAAATATTTGCACTGCTGTAGAATGTGTTATTCTGAAGTCAGTTCCCAATTTCTTCTGAGAAGCCAATGAAAAATATTTCAGAACCAAAGTTGTGTCTGTGTTGCTCCCTTCATCTTATACTTTAATCTGATCTCTTTCCTCGTTACTTTTAGCAGTGATTGGTAGATCAGGTAGAGGTATTAAGGGCGGATGCCTGGGTTATGAAGGATATATGACATAATAATGAATGTACAGAATTTGTGTCAGCAGGGACCTCTTGAGGTTATTTTGGCTAAGATCTTCCTGAAAGAATTGCTGACTTCAAAGTTAGATTAGTCTGCTCAGGATCATGTCCAGCTGAGTTATGAATATTGATATTCCCAACTGCTTCTAGTGTTTGACTACTGGACCACACATGAAGAATGTTTTTCCTTACATATATAACCACAATATATTGTGTTTCAAATTGTGAGAGCTACTTCTGTCCCTCTGTCTGCCTCCCCTCTGATAACCCTATTAGGCAGCTGCAGACAACTATTGGTTCCTTTTCTTTACTACAGAGCAGCTCCCTGGATCTAGAAGCTAAAGCATTTACAACAGCAGCTGCGAGATGTACAGCTCACACCCTTCTGAGCCTGGCAAGAGCTGCTGAATTTGACAGGGAAAAAGAGTCAGAAAAAACGATTAGTATCATCTTGCCCTTTCTGATGGGCACCATGTCCCACCTCTCCAGCAAGGCTTAATTTCTAATTTGGGACAGAAAAATAGTGTTAATATATAATTTAGAAATAATTTCTGATGTTGAATGTAGGAGTGTAGATGTTCAGTGGTGGAACTCAAAACATACCAAAACTATTAATATGGCTGTCAGCACAGACCTGCTTTCCTTTTGTCTCAAATCCTACTAAAACACAGAAGCAAAAAGCTTACCTCAATAAAAGTGATTTATTGTAGTGTTCAGAAGGTCCTGTCCTATACCACCATCTCTAATATCTCATTTTTTGAGCATTTAATACTGACTGAAGCTTGTGAGGTTTCTCTTCTACCTACTGTGAACATTAGCTCTGGAACATCACAATTTCCACACCATCCAACTGTTCTAAAAACAAAATATATATTTCTCTTCAGCTCTGTTCTTGTGCTTGCTTTGCATTATTTTTCATTTTGATGTGTTTTACTTGCCACAAACTAAACAGGAAACAGCTCAGACAGAGTGGCATTGATGTCATATTAAAAGGTATCAGCCAAACATATATTAATTCTTGAAGAATTTTTGAGTAATTGTATTCAACAATGAGGTTTGAACATTTTACTTGATGCAGTATTTTTCAAAATTGATTAAATCTCCAATTAATCTACTGTAAAAATATTCATTAGATTGCAAGTGAAAAAAAAAAAAGAAGAAAAAGCAGACAACCCCTTCTTGCCTATATTCTGTTTGAGTCAATTCTCATTTCTGTTTCAGTCAATCAGTAATCACTTTACCTTTTACCAATAAAAAGATGCTAATGCACCTTAAGAAGAAAAAAGATAAAAGTGCTCAAATATTGCACTGAGGGGTGTTACATTAAAGACAAAACCCCAAATAAAACCAGAGACATTAAATACATAATAAATTGCTTTCCTGATGCAGAAATCTTATCTATTCCACAGACATTGCTCCCTCTAATGGAAAATTAATGTTAAAGCTGCAGTTAGACCCTCTCTAATATAATCTGTTTGTGGATATGGTTCATACCACTTTCTGGAGAATTTCTGGTCCCATGTGGAAATGAAGTTACCAGGAGTTACACAAAAAAAGAGAAGATGAATACTATAGCAGGGGAAAAGAGCTTAGGTAGAGCAGGACTGGCTGGACAATGGTTGAGAGGACAGAAATTATAGAAGTGGCATGAACAGGAGGGACAACTACAAAGAGCATCCATGAGGAATGGCAGCCTAGTGAAGAGGGCAGAGAAGTCACGAATGCCCACAGAAGGGTTTAAAAGCTAAGTTTCAGAGAGAACCAAAATATTTAGGTGAAAGACAAAAGGAATGCCACATGCTCAGTCCCAGTATTTTTTAGTTTCAGGATACAGTAGCACAATGATGCACCTACTACTTTATTTTTTTGTCCTGGGCTTTTCTTGGGCTTCAGGAAAGAATATTTACTGAGCAAATTTGGTTTTGCTTGTTCTTCTAAATCTGTTTTTGCTGGGAAAGCTCTTAATGCATCACTGGATCTCACCTCTGATTCATCCTTTCCAAACTGACCTCAGAGGAACCAGGGACTGAGACCCAGTTCAGGAGCTGTAACTCTGGCATGAAACTAACAACAATTACCATTTGCTTGCCACAAAACTGGAAAAACAGAACCTCAGCTTTCTTCCATATTGCCTTGGCTGCCTTCCCGTCAATGAGGTACATCTTGTCCAGGTTTTGTTGAGAGAACTGACGAGGCAAAGCTCACAGTTGGGAACATACTGGCTTTCAAGCTGATATTCCACCACTTAAAAAAAGGGCTAAGAAATGAAACTAGTATTTTAATTCACAGAGAAAGTGTGTTCCAAAGTCCTCTGAAATCAATGGACTGGATCCCGCCAACGTCACCAAGTACTGGCTTAAGGCCTTAGTAAATACAGTATTTATAAAGGAATCATTGTACGCTTACGGTGCAAAGAAAGATGTCTCAATAATTCAGAAACCACAACTGAGGAAGGGGTAGAGGCAAAGATTGAGGCAATGATTGCTAGTGGTAAAGGCTGAAAATATATGGGTGTTAGACCAAAGTAGGTGTGAAAAGGAAGTTGAAAGATATAAAAGTTACATTGAAGTTGGTCTGGCATCACCTTCTGCTCAAGTGTGTTGTTGTACTCTGATGTGCTTCTTATTCCTTGAAACACTATTGCTTTTGCAAATTTCTTTACCCTTAGCTGATATTGACTACTTCATTTCTTGACTGCAGCTGTACTATACACCCTGCTAAATTAACATTTTAGTTCACACAATCTGCTCAAGAAGAGCTCTTCCAGTCTTTTCAGTTCTTCAGTTTGGATGTACAAACACATCCAAACACACTGGCACAACAGCCCCTGTGCAGAGAAGCAACAATGGAGACGTGAGCTGAGAGTACAGTGAGTGATGGGATGTAACACCTCCCAGACCTGAGAGCTCTTAGATTCAGGTTAATAAGGATGTCTCTGTATGTTGTGAAAGTGTCTTGGTACACTGGCCCTTCCCATGAGAAACTAGACACTGCTGCTCCCAGCACCTTAGGTGAAGCTTAGTCAAGAGAGTTGGAAGAGATGTTCAGAATTTGGTCTAATCCAGTACAGCATTTGAATATATTTTCCACTAAAATTAACCAGCATAAAATGGGTTTGCATGACAGCTTGTCAAACTAGCTCACCTCTTGCAAATCAGATTTGTTATCTTCCTATGGCCTGGTCTCCTCTCAGTGAGATCTACCACAGGCCTTCCGCAGACATGGATGGGCGTGCTTTGACTAGTTTAGGAACCAGGATCATAAATGCCATCAAGGTCTGTCAGTCACAGAAGAAATGCTTCCTCTTGGCCTGCTTCTCTGCATTTATGTGCTTGGTACAAGATCGGCAGTGCAGAGCTCCTCCATTCCCGAGGCGAAGTGGCTCCCTGTGCACCAAGTCAGCGCTAACAGATCTGCCTCTGTAGGTGTGCAGGCACATTGGATTTCACCCGAGGTACAAGAGCAGCTGCCAGGCGGTCTCTGTATGGCTTCTCTCATTCCTGTCTTGTGATGCCAGGTCCTCGGTAGCCAGGGCGCCCCAGTGCTTATGTCTCTGACTCCAGCGCTGCAGAGGAGCAGCCCAGGAGGGACAGGAAGAGATCCAGAGCACTGCAATAACATTAATCCTTGGAGAGTTTGCCCCCTGAAGGACTGGGCTTCAGTAGCTCTTTGCGTTTTCCACCAGCTTATTATCAGAAGGAAAATGTCATCAGACTGCAGTGGACTGAGAGTTTCCAGCAGGGAGCAGCATTTATTCATTTGTGAAGGAGTAGCTCCTGCCTCAAAAGGACCAGGCAGCTGAAATACAGACTCAGAAATCCTTTGCTTAAGAAGCAATGTTTGCGGATGGATGGACAACCAGCAATGTGAGGGGTGAAGCAGGAAGGGCAGGTTAAAGAGTTGGCACAAGGCCTTTCTCATCCTCTTCATCTGTCTGATGCCTCTGCAAGCACGGCTTGGTATTTGGAGGCTCAGAGGCAGTGCCAGCAGATGAGCTGGATCAAAACATTCCCATTTAAGGAAAATTTTCATTAAAAAAATCAGTGTTATTCCTGGCTCAGAATTATTACTTCAGGTACTGGAAACTCAGATTAAGGTCTCACTAATTATGCTTGCATAATATTATCATGATCCTAAAAATATAGCATATTGTTATATATCTAGCACCTAGGCTACTAGCTGTTTTGAAAGCTTTCAGTTTTAAAATTTCTCTTCTAAAGATGTTTCTTACCATGACACGTTAACAATTTCAAATCCACAGTCTCAGAATGTCACGCCTTTGAGATCAGCTTTTCACAGAGATAGGCTGCAAACAAGTACAGAAGAGAATATTTTAGTACTTGAAAACTAGTAAAAAAATCCTGTTCACTACCTAAACAAATTTCTATTAAAATAATTTTATAAAAAACATATACCTCATTGACAACACTTGTGTTTTTTCTGGAATTCTTCCTGCCTATGCTTATGCACCAGCTCTGCACAGCAGCCTCCTGCTGTGTCCCCTGAGATCAGCTGTGTCCCAGCAGTGCAGTCTCACCATGGGTGAATCAGTCCATGCAGAGTTAGGTAACTACTGCAGTCTGTGGCCAATACCCAAACTGGCTTTAAATCTAAGGCTACATTAAAAGAGCTAGAACACCATGTGCTTGTGTGATTGTCTTCAGGATCCTGGGGCTCTCAGGGTGTGCCACTGGCACCTCAGAATTCAATCCCTGAGTTTAGATGACAGCAAGTATCATCCTACCTCTAGCTAAAATGTTATGTAACTTTCTAGTACCTTGGCCTTTCCTGCAGAATGCACATAGTCACAAATTCGATTAAATTAATTTTTATGGACACACTCACTTTTCTTTAATCACACTTTTTCTCTTCAAATTGGGGCTAAAGATTTGTTTTAGTAAGATTGTTATGAGCATTCAGTTTTCTTAAGTATGTGTTTGCTAGTCTTTATTGCCTTTATTGTTCTTAATTTTTTTCAGTAGAAGATTACTTTGTCTAAATTTAAGTTTACATGTCCTAGATTCACAAGGTTTGGTTCTAAGATAATAGACACTCCTGTAACACTTTTTTTTACTCCTCAAAGTGCTTTATCCTTTCAGCAGTAACTCCAGAATAAGGTTTACTCCTCAAAGTGCTTTATCCTTTCAGCAGTAACTCCAGAATAAGGTAGCTTTGTTCACTGGCATCGCTTATAACATTTTAGAATAATGAAACTTCATATATGTTCTCTGTATGAGAAGCCCAAAGCCAGAACAAACAGAGTATTTTGATTAGTCTGAAAACTGTTAGACTTAGTATTAAATTCCTTTTATACTTCAATTTTGAGAAGTAGATTTGTTAGTACAGAAGATTCTCCAAAAAGCACCAGCCAATACTTCTTAAATGGCAGAAACTCTGCAACACTGGTATTATGAAGTGACCTATATACCTTGGTAAATCTCTCTCTTAATTTGTAATGTGGAAAACATGTACAAATACCTGAATTAACTGAGAGGCCTGTGAACAGCAGGCTAGCATGGGGCTTGCAAGTGGGTGGGAGCAAGCTGCAAATCTGTGACAAATGGGGGAATAATGATCCTGGGGGGACGCCAAGTCCAGCCCAGTGCCTTGTCTCCATCAGTCACAGATGGAGATTTTGCAGATTTCTGAGGAAGAGCATAGGAGCAGCACAAGGATCTGGTTTTACATGCTCAAACATTCTCACAGCTGTCAGCATCTGATAGCTGGGGACCTTTCTAAGGAAAGTCGCTGTGTCTGTATTTTCAATTTTTTTTTTCCTTAAAGAATAGATCCAGCTTCTCCTTGAACTCAGGGGAACTACATTCTTAGTCTCTGGTGGCAAGAACTTCCCCAGCTCTCCCACACTCCGAGCATTGAGCTGGCGCTCTTTGTCCTGGACCCATCCCCTGCTAGCTTCATTTGATCACTCCTATTATTGCACCAGGGGAGGAGTCAAAATGTATCCACCTACTGCTCTTAATAGCTCCGCCACTCTGTGGTCTCCATGATGCTGGAGACACTCAGCTGATCCTTCATAGGATCCCTCATGGCTGTGACCAAACACTGAGGATAGGACAGCCAAGGACACTGACTTCCCTCAGGGCTACCAAAGCCATCAGGCCTAGGAGCATGGCCAGCCCCTGTGGATCTGCCTGCAGATCTCTCTCCAAGCAGAGCCAAGCCAGCAGCCTTGAGGAGCCCTGGGAGCCCCACTGCCCAAACTGCACAAAACCTTCCTCCACTTGCAGCAAATGCTGCCGTGTGGTGTGATAGTGGCTGAACTCGATTTAAATAAACCACAGCCCAGCCACAGCAGCACGGAGCTCAGCAGAGGGTAATTTACTCTGCCTCTTAGCAGGGATCCTTAAAGAGTCATGACAGGTCCAAGTAATCCGTCAAAGAGCAGCCTGAGCAGCCAGCAGTCTCTGGATGCTAATCCCTTATGAACAATAGACTCATTATATGCAAATTAACAGGAGAAGTGGTGATTGGCCACTGTATCTGCCCAGACAACTGCTCCATTTCAAAAGAACTTTAAGTATCCTGAAATCTATAAGCTGAAAAAATTAAATTACCACATTCTGCATATTTTTTTAAAAACAACCTGATTTCCTCAGACAGCCTGTGCAGGGATCCAGTGAATGCTGACGACATGGCAAGCTGGACATAGTGCTCAGAGACTGAAATCCATGGGGAAAACAATAATAACAAATCAGTGCAGACACTGCATTTCTTGAACAGCTCTGGTTTTGATTAATTTTAATTCCCTATTCCAATACAGATTTACTTGTTTAATATCAGAAAATCCATCTGAATCCAGGGAGTGAGTTGAATATTTGTGGAAAAGATCCATGGGTGGTTTTCCACATTACTGTTTTCTTACTGAGGAGTCAAAGCTCAACCTGAGGAGCAGGGCAGCAGCTAGACACTGTCTGACAAACGAGAGCAGGTTCCCACCTTGGTTTGAAGTTAAACATCTCTGTGGTCAATTGCTTACTGCTTTCTCCAGCTGATATTTGATTGTGGAAAGGTTATGAGTTTTCTGATGCCAGCAAAGCTGATCTTAATTAAAATATTCCATTGGAAATGTTTCATAAGATAGGAATACAAGACTGACGCCAGTCTGTCACAATTCACTAGACTGCTTGAAATCTGGAATCGGCCTGGCAGGTAGCCGCACTGAAGCCAACAGAGTCCTGCACAGAAATCTTGGCTTCTAGATGGGTGGTTTTCTCTATTTTTTTTTTTAAAGTACACCATGTCAAATTTGTTTATGGTGCTTTAATGTAGATAAGAAACGAGTTGGGTTTTTATGTCCCTGTTTAGCTCGTGATAGCAACATTTAGGCTAAGTAAATACAAACCACCATAGATGCAGAAATTGATACAGTGTTTTTTACAATCAGGCTTATAGGGATCATAGAATCATAGAGCTGTTAATGTTGGAAAAGACCCATAAGATCATTGGGTCCAACTGCAAACCCCTGATGTTCAATGCTAAAGTGTGTCCCCAAGTGCCACTTCAACATCTTTTTAACACTTGTAGGGGTTGTGATTCCACCACTTCTCTGGGCAACCTATTCCAATGTCTTCCATTCCTTTCAGTGAAGAATTTTTTTCTGATATCCAATCCAAATCTCCCTTGGGACAGTTTGAGGCCATTTCCTCTGATCTTGTTGCTCATTACTTGGAAGAAGAGACCAACCTGCACCTTGCTACCACTTCCTTTCAAGTAGTTGTCGAGAGTAAGAAGCTCTGAGCCTTCTTTTTTCCAGGCTAAACACCCCCAACTCCCTCTGCTGCTTGTACTCCAGACCCTTCCCCAGCTCTGTTGCTCTTCTCTGAACATGCTCCCACACCTCAATGTCTTTCTTGTAGTGGGGTGCCCAGAACTGAGTGCAGGACTGGATGTGCAGCCAAGGTGGCAGAGATGGATTTAGTTCCCCAAACATACAGATCTACTGATGAAATTTTCAGTGAGCGTTTGACAGAAGTTGACTCCCCAACTCACCTCTCTCCTTAACAGTTCAAAATCCCATTCCCATTTTCAGCTTTACTTTGAGGAGACAATCCCCCTGACTCACTGGAGCCCACTAAAGCACAGCTCATTTCCTATGCCAGTCCACGGATAATGCTCAAAGAGATGAAGCTCAAGTGATGCTGTGGCTGTTGCAATTATAGTATGCTTCAGGAGTTACAGGGAGAAGTTATCTGGCTGTTCCTTTAGGCCCTTTGTCCTACATCAGATGCTTTCCTAATTGGTACCTTTTGATAATATAAATAATTGATAGAAACAAACAAACAGACGAACAAACAAACGTATTTCACACCCCTCTTCCCTGTGAGAAAAACCTGCATAATTCAGGTTCAAGGTACCTGTAGCAGATGTGCACATTCATAATAAAGTTGTCACCTGTGTTCCAGTTCTGTTCCCATTTTTGAGGATTTTTTCCTATGAAAGCACTCAGCACATGGGACCTCAAGCACCAGTGCTGTTACACTGGTGATGCTCATACCATACAGCACATAAAACATTTTGCAGGCTTTTCTTAATTAAGACAGATATTAAAGAACTATTTCAGCTGTACACGAGATAGAGGAATGTGACTCAGCCTATATAGAAAAGTACTTTGTACTTACATTATGCTCTCCTTCCAAGGATTTTAGTGTGCTTTCCAAAAGAATTCATTTAGCTTTACAATATCACTGGGTGTTTACTGAAGGAACAATTTCACCACATTCCCAATAGAAATATTGGCAAGGCGGTCATAGGCAAAATTTTCAGATGTTTTCAGTGCAGAAATGTGCATGCACAATGCAGGCATATTGCTGGAAGCAATTCTTAATTTCACTAACTACATGTGGAGATGACCAAACTCATAAATGGTGACTTTAATCCACATCCAGCTGCTATTTGGCCAAAATATGCTTAAAAAATGTTGTATATTTGTAACCCCTAACTTCATGGACTTCAGGCTTTAAGGCCATGAAGGAAATCTGTAGGTTCATTTGATGCAGCCTTGCAGAGATCTTCAGTGACTCTTCCTGTTTTACTACCAAAATACGCATATTTTTCACCAAAAACTACTGAACTACTAGTGAACTACTGAAGCAAGCCTTTAACAGAGATTTTTGGTGACACAGCTACTGTCAAGTACAGAGAGGATCTTTGTGACAAGCAGAAAGCATATGCATTTAGATCTTCTATACTCTGGCAGAGATACCTGAAATTCAGGAAAGAATGAGCTAAAAAGACAGATATCTTCTTATTTTGCAAAGTCTCACAGCGGAAAATATTTTTCCATAATGCAAAAAGTTGTCATTTTTTCTCTTTTGCTTTGCTCATTTTTATGGTCTTCTGAGTAATTTCCCATTTAAAATTCCTTTTCTTCCCTCCACAGGCCGCCATCCCCAAAAGTATCATATTCATCCTTCTTCTGACTGGATTTTTGAATGATTGTTTTGGAGTCTGGCTTTATCTCCCTGGAGTCTCATATCTAGGGATCAGCAAACTGGCTCATATAACTTACAAACTGGCCTGAACAATAATTCAGCACTAAGGAAGTGTTTTGAGGATAAAAAAAATCAGTGTGCTTTTCACATTCAAATACCTCTCCACTTCCACCTCCTAGGATCAGCTGGAATGCCAAATGATGCCAGGTTACTTGCTGCCTCAGGAGTTTGGATACAGTTTTGAAAGCCCCATGGGTTAAAAGAAATCTGTTTTCTGCGGTCCTTGTTTCTTCAGCAAATTGACAAATGTTGGTGACTATCATTCATGGGTTTTTCTCCTTTTTTTTTTTTTCTTTCATTCAGTTGTGCAATAATATCTGTGTTTGAAATCATAGAGGGGCACAATTGGAAGAGGACATCCATAAAGGAATAGGAAACACAAAGAAATTAGTTTAAAAAGAACTCTGTACTTTGTTACAACTCCCAAGTCCACCCCCCACCCCAAAAAAATTCAACAAAAAAAAAAAAAGTCCCATGTTCCTGAAGTGTTCACTGTCTTTTATGTCTCATCTTGATTAGTTGAGAAGTTTTGTGTGTTTTTCCACTCTGCCTCACTTTTGCAAATGTAAAAGTGTGCAATCCACTACATTTTTAGGGAGAGTGCCTACAGTAAATCTCATCCAGACACTTTCTATATAAGCCCTCTATTTTCACCTTCACATCAGGTGAATCTAAGCTGATGCAGGTCCACACTCCTGGGAAGACAAGGATGTCTCACAGAATAAATGTCTGGGCTTTGCCACAATGCCATTTCCTTTGTTTGATTTAACATGCATCTAACCTACTTTGTCCAGTCCTTTAGAGGAAGACTGTAAACACACAGACTCCTCTGAAGCTGAATGAAAGTAATGGAGAATAAGCAGAGTAGTTTTGTGGTGCACAAAGGTTCAGAAAACATGAGGTGGCCTTTCATTTGTATAAGTTTTATTTCAGTAGCAATGACACTACTAAAATTTTCTCATTATTCTGTGTATACATCCTTTTCATGATCCAGTGTTGTTTCATTAACAAAGAACATTTGTAGACACCGTTTCATCAAAACAAAAAGAAATTACTGTAAGTTATTAGCTTTCACTTAAAGGGACAACAATTTTGCCTTTGATTTCAAGGGTCATCGGTCCTCAGCTAAAGGAGCAGTTTTAATGTCTGCTTGCACAACTTTTTTTCCTTTTAACAGAAGTGTGTCTGTTTTCTCCTCAAATTATGTACACCAAGTGGACAAGGCTTATTTAGAGTGCACAGCCGGGTGGATGTGGTGTTGAAATAACAGATGTTCCAGTAGTTGAACTAGGCATCCAAAGGGATAAAATCAAAACCCACTTGTCAAATGGAACTCGTTTCAGACATGGTAGCTGGATAAAACATAACCCTGCTGCCTGTCTTTCTCTGGCCCTGGCTTTAAAATCTTATTAAAGCCTGAGGAAAAAAAATCAATTGATGCCCAATGTCTACAAATCATTAAGACATCCCTCCTGCTGAAACTGTTCATCTAACTTAACACTTCTGCTGTCGTGCTCATCAGCTCTGTGCAAATGCTTTCCTTTCTGTCCCATCTGCCCCTAGAGCACCTGCTCAGAGAAGACATTTGGCAACACTTTGACATTTATAGAAATTGGTCAAAACAATTGAGGATGACCTTGCCAGCAGATACAAGGCTAATAAGAACAAGGCTGTGCACCTAAATGGCTGCACTAATATTAGCAACCTTTTTCCAAGGGTGCAGTTCCAGGATTGGGACCTGAATACTGAATACTCATTTGTTGTGACAATTTCAGAATTATCACTTCACCATTTGTAAGTGAAGCATCTTTTCAATAAGACAAAATGCACTGTTTGGTTTTGGCTTTGATACTTAAGGAAAAATAGAGAAATTCACATATTTAATATAACAACTGAAGTGTTTTTCAGAGGAACTCAGATATTTCTACATTTCAGCAGTGTTGATTCAATTAGCCTGAAACTAACTCAAATAAAGCATTGTTGTCCATTATTGGTGGAAGTTCTAGGATCTTCCTTTTAAAGCATTTTTATTTCCATGAAGACTTAATGTGAAAAGCTAACTTAAATATTCCTCCAGCAGTTTACAGACCCTCCTCCAATTCCCACTGAAGTTAACAGAGCCATTTCAATTACTCCTGCAGTAGGAATAATTTATTATGACAGTGTCTCAGTCTTCATTGTTTAATTTATCTTCAGTGACTACCCCCCTACTCCCACTCTGTGAAACTACTGCTGAACCAATTTCTCTCTCTTCACCTATTTTTACCTATTTCATGATTTATTATCTTAAAACTGCTTCATATTGGCCTTTTCTGCATCCCAACAGTTGATTCCAGCTCAGTTTGCCAAGACATAATCCTAAAGTTGATTGGATTTTCAGTCCTCCCAGATCTCCTTCACCCACAATTTGAAGTCTGCAATAGTCTGCAAGGCAAAATTAAGATTTTAAGTTGCTGGGAAATGAAGTAGAAATATGTATGCTGTTAGGGAACAGTACTGGAACACTGGGAGCTTTTTTCTCTTGCATCTTTGCTTTATGGATGGCAGAAATAATGTAAAAGCCAAAGGTGTAATTCACACCTTGAAATGCAGCTGCCTCTGCCAAACATTTTTATTGACAGGATCACTAGGAGAATTACTGGAGGTGCAGTTACTGGATGTGAGGAAAGAAGAAGTACTGTATTTCTTGACTGACAAATGGTATTGTTCAATTTGAAATTAACTAAGGACTACCAAAGAAAATGCTTTGGCCTGATGACTTAGTAATTACCTAAACATTCTGGTGAATTAGGTGCAACAAATGACACTCAGCTCTAACTCAGCTACAAACTGGAGGGAGTTATAGTGGCTAGAAGCCTATTATAAACAATATTAACTAGGAATTTAAGATCCTCAAAGTCTTTAGTAAAGAACTGATAGTCTTGGATTTGCCCAAAAATCTGTTTCAATAAATTAATGGATATCACTCTCAGTGTTATGATCTCCTGTGCACAATACTGTGTTTACTTTGAGAACACTGCAGGTTCACGCTCATAATTAGACTGTTCCTGCTGAAGACCTTTACAGAGGCCACAGTGATCGGTCTAACAGCACTGCCAGTCTCTGTGTGGTGGTTTAAGAACAGCTGTCAGGAGTCAAACAAAAGATCTGGTGGCCAAACTCTGTCAACAGCCAGTAACAGAGGCCAAGAGAAGAGTCCAATGGCAGGTCAAGTACATAGTGATGATTCCCCAGCCTCCCCTTCCAGCATACAGCAGTCTGCAGCTCAGCAACCTCCGTTCCAGAAGAGGGATCTATGTGTTAAACAGTCCTTGCGGGATTTCTTTCCTTTTCCCACAAGTTTGTCTACTCCAGTTAGAGGCTACGTAAACCTTTTGGCATCCACCACTGACACAGAACTGTGTGTTCTGCAGCTTTCCTAGCAAAGGATAAAAACATCTCATCTTCTTGATTGAAACTATCACTCAGCCATTTAACTTGGTGGTTTCTACTTGTAATGTGGAGAGGCAATGAGCAGCCATTTCCTGCTTACTTTCGTCATCGCTTCACAGACATACATCCTATCTATGCTCATTGATCTCTTTTCCAAGCTGATGAGTCCTAGACCATTTGTTCTTCATGTTAAAGGTTTTCCACACATTTGATCACGAGTGCTGCCCTCCTGTGATTCTTTATTTTTAATGCCACATCCTCTTGACGTGGTACATCTGAACTACATGAACTCCTCTGTATATATATTGTGCACTTAAACTGTACTAAATATTTTTTTTTTTTTCTCTTCATTTCCTTACATTTCATTGGTTTTGACAGAACTCAGGCTATGGAACTCTTGCCTTTAGCTGGAGCCTTGCTATTTTTACAGTGACACCAAATGATGATGCATTTTTAATAATTTTATTTATTCTAACTGGCATTAAAGTAACAGTCAGAAAATAATTTCATTTCCTATTGACTGCTTGACTTTGCCCTCTGACCTCCTTGCTGTCCCCAGTCTCTGATCTAAATTGTCCTGTATTTATTCTCATTTTGACCTCAAGTAGCCATGAGATTGCCACTCCAAATAATGAATGTGTGATTTTCACCGTGTGGCTCAAACATTTTTGTTTTCTCATTTCATAAGTTCACAATAGCAATAATTGGTCAACGATCTTTTCAAAATACAACATTATAAATCAACATTTGAAATAATACATTGGAGACATAAAGATGTGGAAATAACAAGCAGTTGACACGTAATTAGTCTCATTATTTCGTGCTTCACGCGGTAAATTGTGCTGTAGATCCGCAAGATTTTAGCTAGGAGGAACTTTTTTGTTCAGTAGGGTTTGGCTAATAGAGACTCTGCCCATAGACTGTATGAATCCATTCAGTCTTTGAATAAATTATTCAAACGATTTCAAGGCAGGATTAAATTATATCAAAGTAAGCATATCCATTTATAATCTTGTGCATTTGTATTCTTGTCCAAATATATTCTTGTACATTTACACTCTAAAGGGCCTTTTGCTTCAAAACCATACTTGTCTCTCAGATCAAGAACAAATGCAAATTCAATGGATCAAAGAGGCTCAGTACAATGCCCTCTGATGGGTCGCTGAACAAATGAAAACACCCGACAACAGCTGTGGATTTTGAATGATGCCCAGGTGAGCCCCACTATAGGTCAAACCTGGATATTATCTGTAGGTTAAAGACAACACAGCCTGATTGCCTTGCCGTGGTTCTCACCACTGAGCATGAGAAGGGACTGAGGGAACAAAGTGCTGATGCATGGCAGCAAGCCTTTAAAGCTGGAGATGAATTTTGCAATAGCACCATACGGTCCTCTGCTGAGAAAGGTTCTGTCCTACTCACAGAGAACTGCAAGCTTTGGTTTAAAAATGACTGATGACAGGTGAGGAGGTGCTTAACCATCCACTCTTCTTGGTTCCCTCTGAAAGGCGAATTTGATATTCAGACTACGACATTTCTAAGTTCAGTTTCATTAGTGAGATGATGTATTTCCATTTTCAGACAGTGGTATGAAGCTTCTGAAGGATACAGTACAGCTCTGGCCCATCTTATATAAAACATCTCACCTTCTTCATCCATAAATGACTTAGCCAGTGCTCTGAATTTGAAAGACACTCACGTAAATTGAAAATTTATACTTGCTTCTGCCAACAAATATTCAACACTTCTTTCAAATATTGAAGCATTATAAATACCTTTGGTAAAGATACAAATAAAAGTAGAAAAATCCTTTAAAATTGATTATTAAATTTAAATATTTGAATGTAAAGCCAGAGTCATACTACTTCAGCTTCCATTTCCTTGTCTGATATCAGGAATCTCTGAGCAGCTCTTGTATTGATGCAGCTATCTTCACTGGTCAACCAAATGGCCATTGTTTTTTGAAGTAGGAAGAATAAATCAATATCTTTCCAGCTGGGGAAAATAACTTTCCTTCTGGGAAAATTCCATCTTTCCCAGAAGTGGATCTTTTCTTGCACAGACTTGGCATTGGTTTTCCATTCCTCTACAAGAATTACAAGAGTGAAATAGAGTGGAAAACATCAGATCACCAAGGTCATGTGATGAATGAGGCTATTAGAGCAATTAGATGAGTTTTATCTGTTTTGCTTGGTAAAATAAAATTTTAAGTAGGCTCATCTATCTCACCACACCTGATTACTCTGGAGGTCAAACTTGCAGAAAACATTTAGAATGATAACAGCAGAAAAATTGCACATATGGGCATCAGATTACTTATAAACATATTTTGCCTAGACTGTGCAAGGGAAGACTGCAAAACCCTGCAGTAAGGATAGGATTTGCTTGACCTAAGAGAATCTATGAAATGTTTAGGAGTTTAGTTTAAGCCAACTCTTCAGGCGTGTTCTGTAACCAAGGAAAAGAGCCAGACCCTTCCAAAAAGAATAATTTCCTCGTAAAACAAGGGTCTAAAATAGGTGAGAAGAATCAGTCTCTGCAGATTTCTCTCTCTCCTCATTGCCCATAGAGCAAGTGCAGATGTTGAGCTCAGACACACCACCTAACATTTGTTGGATGAAATTATCCCATTCCCAGTGACTGAGCAATGGCACTTAGCATTTCATGCTGATGGTGTCAAGTGAGTCACACTGGAGGACACAACTGGAATTACATCCAATGAGTTCTGCAGTAACTGCACCCACCCTGAAAAGGACCCAGACTTCCCATTGCTCAGCTCTACGAATGCACAGCAACCTCTTGCAGTCTGGGAAGCCAAGCTCATATGGGGCTGCATTAGCAAAAGCGCAGGCAGCAGGTTGAGGGAAGTGTTTTGGTTTAAGAGGGGAAGCTCATCTCAAGTGATGTGTCCCGCTCTGGACTCCTCTGTGCAAGCAACACCAACAAATTGGAAGAAGTCCAACAGAGGGCTATGGAGGTGATTAAGGAGCAAGAGCAAGGAGGGACGTTCAAGAAGAGGCTGAGGGAAGCGGGATTTTTCGGTCTTAGGAAGGCTAAGAGAAAATATTATTGCTGTTTACAAGTACTTAATGAAAGGATATAGAGAAATTGAGCCAGACTCTTCTGGCTGTGGTGCACAGTGGATGAATGAGACACAGGAGACACAAATAACAGCAAGGGAAATATAAAATAGTTATAAGTAAAAAATCTTCATAATGACACTGGAAAGGGCTGTCTAGAGGGGCTGAAGATTATCCATCCTTGGAGATATTCAACATTCAACTGAGACAGGCTCTGAGCAATCTAACCTAAGTTGGGTCTGCTTTGAGCAGGGGGGTGTGCTAGATGGTCTCCAGACATCTCATCTAATCTAAATCATTCTATGACTTATGGAATGGTTGTAGAGAAAAAAAAAAGTGAATTCTATGGGTTTTTAAACACTGGTATGGTATATGATACTGAAAATATTGGGTGATACACAAATCTATAGTAGTGATTCAGGTATGATTATGTGTGCAGGATTGATCTCACCTAGCTTTAGCTATCCAAAATGTCAGTGCACAGTCTCATAATGGAGGCTACACTTTCCTCTGTAATTAAAAGAGTAATCTTAAGGATGGGAATTGTCTGAGTTATTTCAAACATTCATCTTTCTATGCAGTGAGAGTCTCCCTGGGTTTCAGTCTTCCTTTTGAAAGATGCTGAATAACTATCTCAGGCTAGGCACTGTTTTTTAGGTAGCTATAGGGGAGGATAAAACTCATTCTTGTGTTGAACAACAGAAATACAGACATATTCAAAGAAATATAAAAATTAGTGACAAGAGTTGTTAAAAGGAAAAGCCATTTTAGGAGAGATGAGAGTCAAAGTAATAAACACAAAGTTACAAAAATATTCCATGTCCTTTAGCAACTTATGTTGGACTTTCAGCAAAACCAAAGAGCATGATTGCAGATATTAAGAGATATGTTTTCTTCCCATTGAGTGGAGTTCATTGCCAGCAGGTATCATCAAGCCAAAGAGAAAACAAATATAATTTTAACACCATATTTTCTGAGATTTTGTTCTTAAGTAATTCCAGAAAAATTTACTTTATCAATGCTGAAATTAAGACAAATCCAGCAATCAAATACCTATTAATATGATAAACTGGACCAAGTTACTTTACCAGACAACAGTACCAAATTATCAGTTTAAGATCATGTACTTCGGTTAATACATCAAACTAGAAAAGCTCCCAGACTCGACTCAGCCTCTTCTCAAAAGCTATATCAAAGAGACAGCAGACTTGTAGTTATATCAAATTACAAGCAAAAAACAACAGCACAGTACAAGCTACTTATTCACATGAGCTAGGAAATTCCTCGCATATTATCTCATAGATGGTCTGCTCTCTAGTATATCTGCTTCTGATCACTCTGTTTTTAAAGCTAAATACTAAATTAAATAGATTAACATAAAAAGACATGACCTACTGTAGAAATTGTTGTGTTTCTGTGCTTAAATCCTGACCCTGACCGGATGCCCAGTGTCCACCAAAGCTGCTCTATCACTCCCCTCCTCAGCTTGGCAAGGGAGAGAAAATATAGGCTCATGAGTCAAGGTGAGGACAGAGAGAGATCAATCACCAGTTATCATCATGGGCAAAACTGCTGGAACTAGGGGAAATTAATTTAATTTATTGCCAATATAAAACTGACTTGTGTAATGAGTAGGGGGATGCACTCAAAGGAGGCTGTGACCCCATGGGAAGCCTGGGCTGGAGGCTCATGAGGCTTCTGTCAGGGCCTATGGCCCCCCAGAAAGAGGAGCCCACACTGGAGCAGGTTCGCTGGCAGGACTTGTGATACCAGGGGGGACCCACACTGGAGCAGCCTGTTCCTGAAGGACTGCGCCCCATGGAAAGGGACCCTGAATCAGTTCACGATGAACTGCAGCCTGTGGGAAGGACTCGTGTTGGAGCAGTCCATCAAGGACTGTCTCCAGTGGGAGGATCCCATGCTGGAACATGGGAATCGTGCAAGGAGTCCTCCCCCTGAGGAAAAAGCAACAGCAGAGACAAGGTGTGGTGGGAGGAGGCAGAGAATTCAGGAGTGAAGTTAAACCCAGGAAGAAGGAAGGGGAGGGGAGAAGGCATTCTCAGCTTTACTTTTTATTTCTCATCACTCTACTCTGATTTGATTGGTAATAAAATAAATTAATTTCTCCAAGTCAGGTCTGTTTTGCCTGTGGCAGTAATGGTAGAGTTATCTCGGTTGTTGTCCTTATCTCAACCCACTAGACTTATGTCATATTCTCTTTCCCCTGCCCAGCTGCAGAGGAGAAGTGATACAGTGGCCCTCCCTTGATGTAAGTAGCAGCCTGCATGTCCTACACGGCCCGTAGAGAAAGGTGAGCAGCTCTTCAGGTGAGCAGGACGGGGATCGCATGAAGACCACTCAAAAGGGAACAAAATAAGATGCAAAAGAGGCTTCTGCATCACTCACTACTTCTTGATTTCAGTCTCTCTTCTCCCAGGGTCTCCTAGGCACTTGGTATGAAGTTCAGGGCTGCTCAATAACATTGTGCATTGGAACCTTTTCACTGTAAGAAATTATTTCAAAGTTCAAAAAACAGCATAAAGTTTCAATAGGAACAATCTGTTGGATAAATCAAGTTTAAGGGAGTGGAAGAAAAGTTTACTCATAAACTTCTACCATAAACACTGTGACAAACCTTTCCTGGATATGAGATTATTCCTACCAATTATTGCATGTCTAGGTAGCACTAATAACTGAGGCTGCCTTTTCACTCATCACAAACTTGAATACCCTCTGTAACTTTTTCTTTATAGTCTGTTATATCCTCCCACTTTATGCCAAAATTTGAAGAGGCAGCAAAGACTGAGAAATAATATATATCTGGGATAATACCTAGTCTGATATGATATTTATTGAACTTCTTATTTTAATAAAAATGGTAGTAAATCATATGTGGTGTCTGCTAAGCATCAGAGACAATATAGGAGTTGCCTATATAGAATCCAACTGTTCCCTTGCTGCAATTCACACAACAGGTTGATGTCTCTGTGATCTCTGGATACTTTTAAAATATGTTTGTGGGGTTTTTTAAGTCTGACATTTAGGTCACAGGAATTTTGCAAAGTCAAATTAACAGCCTGGAATACTTCTGAATATATTTTATCAGACATATAGTTCACAAGTCCATGCAATATTTTTCCTCTTCCTCAGCCAATGAGTATGTAAAAAATTGTATTTTACAACTTATTTTGACTAATAAACATCCATATTCTGTGAAATCTTAGAGATTAAACCCAAACAAGTTTTACTTTGGTGCAGTTTTTTTAATGTCCTGCACCAATTGAAGCATTCAGATATTGCTGAATTACAGAAAATGTTGTAGAAAAATATTATCCACACTTCTCATATTTGTGAACATTTAACCATTTCAAGTAGTGCTGTTTGCCCGAGGTTTTAAAAAAGCTAAAATTATTAGAACTAAGTGAAAAAAGGGTTGAAAATTCCTTAAACTTCCTGTATTTGACTTTCCATCTAATTTATTGAAAGGTTTCCAGTAACAAAATCTAGTATTTTAAATTGTGAGCACTTGAGTGTATTTTTTAAAAATTTGGAAAAAAAAAAACAACTCAGAAATTAATATAGAACTTTGTGTAGTGATAATTGACAATGGATCCCTAAGACCATTAACAATTTGCAACTCAGAAAAGAACAGGTGTGTCTGCAGGATGTATATACCCATGCAAGATCAATCCAACCTATAGCAGATAGTGAGTCTATCTAGAACATACAGGTTTAGTGAGGAAAATGGTGTACCAACTTTCCAAGAAAACAATACAAATTTGCTCTAGCAGAGTAAATGAAAATGTGTCATATTTCTGAAGATATGGTTGTTGTTTAGAAGTAATTGGAAATGAAAGGACAGGCAGGGAAAAGTATTTAGATACCAAGCAACACTCACATTAAAACTCAAAAACTTGTCATGAATGCACTCTGAACAAAAATTAAAAGAAGGGTTTTGATGGTCAGAGGAAAAACATCTGCCTGAATTCCTAGTAGGAAGTCTGGAAGAAAACCTACCTCCTTTTAAGCTGCAAATTCAGCAGTTCAGAATGCATGCTGTCTTTGACATTAAAGAATTGTGCAAAATGTTCTGAGATTTACAATCTTCTGTAGTCCTATGAAATTGTACTCAGAAAACCACATGGCTTAACTGCAGTAAATTGAAAACTAAAACTTTCTACCATTTCTTAGTGCTTTTTCTACAGAAGGAGTCATTTAATGGGAAAAATATGGTACCTAAATAGGACTACCATGAGAGCAGAGTTCGTCCTGAAGAAAATAGGATTACTGAAGTCATTGGCATTGCCACCATTGACCCAGTGCTACCCAGAAAACTCACATCTCCAAGACATTTGCTAGAGATTCTTCACACGTGTAAGTTTATTTGCCTGTACAGAAACATTCTCATGGACTTTGCATCATTGCAGCAGAGATTATAGTTAGATTTAATTGTAGCTTCAGAGAAAAATCAGTCCATAAGATACTGATGCTGTTATTAATAATTCTTGTCCATAAATGTATTGGATCCATTGCTCTGCATTAGTGCAATGTGAGCATAATTTTTCCTGGAACCGGAATTATAAAATTCCTTACAGGAGGTACATTCTTAACACGTAGAAGTAAGAAACTGTCACCAGGGAATTAATAAAGTTATTCTGAAAAAGGCCAGTGTTTCAAATCATATGCAGGTATAACCATTAGGTGCAATTAAAAGATGCAGCCAGTTTGCCTGGGGTCTCTGGAACACCATAAAAAAAACATTCAACTGAAGTTATCTGTGAAAACTTTGTGGGCAACCTCATATGCGACTGTTGTATCTGCAAACACAAATGTCACAGCTGCAGATGTAGAATTGTTTCCCACCTGCGAGGAGGGGGCATTTTTGAGAAGACAGCTCTGGACACTTGGGGCAAAAAAGTAAAAGAAGATATCCAAAAGACAATATTAAAACCACCAAAACCCAGGAATCTCCTCTCGTGGTTATTTCAGAAATTATAAAAACCTTTTGATGGAGCGCTGGGGGAAGATAATGTCTGTGGGCAGAGAAAATACTCTTTCTGGGCCACAGGATACATCTGGACAAAATGGAGAGGCTTCACCAGATCTGAAACAGAAGAACAAAGTTCAAGTTCAGTATTGGCTGAGGACCTGACAGGACAAGCAGACTCATGTCCACTAATAGAAAGACTTCAAAAACAAAGCACATGCATATAGTCATAATTTTGGCAAACAAACAAAGGGACCAGCCTTTCAACAGCAGTATCTACTGAAGGCTGGGCCATTGGGGAATATGGTTTCAAATAATTTATTTAAACAAGACAAGATTCTGATCTTGTTAGACTGGTGAAAATCCAAAGTAATTCCAAAACCTTCTAGCCTGGGGTTCAAAACCTTAATATCGGGGGGGGGGGGAGGGGGGGAGGGAGATCTCCTTTTTCAATAATATTGACATAAGAATTCTGTTTGATCTTTGTGGGATATGCTTCAAACATTGTTTAATTTTATTAAATAGGAAGGGTTTCATTTTTTTCTACTTTTTAAAGGATCATCTTTATTACTTCTTCACTTTTGCTGTCTCACTATTCCAAATAACTTGGAATTTTCTGTTTTCTGGTTACACCCTTCTCAATGGATTTATAACAAATTTCATTGTATATGAAGATCAAAGCATTCAGCATTAATCTATCACAATTATCAGATGTGAAAAACAATGTAGAAAAAACAAATATAAAGGTTTCTTAAAAAGCAGGGTGTGTGGGAAAGACGGAGACCAATTTGGCAGCTTGCTGTGACACGGACTGGCAGCTGCCTTTGCACTAGGGAACACCAGTTACATAAGCACACATTCTTCCAGAACCTCTGAAGATGTCACGAGCAGTTCCCAGACCCACCTCTAGCTCCCCTTAGGCACACCAGCCATCCCTGTGTGCCTGGAAGCCATGGCCCTGACCTCACTGACACACTCGATGTGCGTCTGTGGGTGCTCTGCAAAGTGTATCTCAAGGCTGCACCCAACCACCGCTTGCCTGAGACTCACGGAATTGTCAGTACCTGCACTGGAGCTGGGGATAAGAGTGTCTGCAGCCAGGCCACATGCCCCAAGACAAGGCCAGGAGCTCTCCCCAGCACTGGCCTGGCAGCACTGACCAGCAAAATGTGCTGCTCCAGCCCATGGCTCTCCCTGCCCCGGTGTCTGTGGCCAGCCCCAGCGCTGGAGCCCAGCCTGCGGCTCCCGGCGGCTCTGCAGGCAGCAATCCCTCTGGTATCCCTGACGAGCTACTTGAAAATGAGACAGCCGCCTCTACAAACTCGTCCTCAATTTGGATTGAATGATTGATTGTTTTTAAACTAGTGCATTGTATATTTTGGGAAAGAATTTATGATTTACCAAAAAATTTCCTGCTGAAATAAAGCCAAATGGAGTCTGGTCTAGGCCAAGTTGCTCAACGTCCATGAACAAGAACATGTTTTTCTTTTTCTTCCTTTCTTGTTTTATGCATGCTTCTGGACTCATTTCATCAGCTGTCAGTAGTTAAATACCATTTCAGAAAAGGGTTTATTATTGTAATTTCCTCAATTATTCTGTTTTTTTTTCTGCTATGGTCTCCTGAAACAAAATCAGTCAGCTAAAGTACTAATAAAATATTTTCCCCTGCTAAGCCTTCAAGGTGCTGTACTTCTCCCTTGTTTGTACCTTTACTACCATGACCTTAACTGAGGACTTTTTCCTGTTTTCCCCACTTCTGCTTTGCAAGGGACATCACTGGCTTCAGCTCACAGCCAGCTCATGTCCCCAAACCATACACAATGGCACAGCAGTGCATTACTAGTAGGAAAGGAAACCAAAAGACAAATAAAATTTAGAGAAATAAAATTGAAAGAAAGAGCCCTTTTTCATTGCATAAAATAAAACCCCAACAACCAAAACCAGAACAGATATAGTAAGAGGTGAAAGCAATCCAGCTTAAATACATAATAGACAATGGATTAGTTTAAGCAAATGTAGTTATTCCTCTGGGAGTATGTGTCTTTTGAGATATTAAATTAAATATACATTAAAATATTTGGAAAATTCTGGTTTTAAAATTATATTCCTTACAGGAAAGAAAAGGAAAGCAATTCTTTTTCATGAAGGCCTAAGCACAGCAGAACCAACCCTCTGGCAGAAGGGACACACTGGGCAAGCAGGGGCTGCTCTGACACCATGGAGATCAGGGGAAGGCTCTTGCTGGACCTCATAGGGCTTTGGATGAGGATCCTGACCATAAATGATGGTGGAACATGACAATACAGGACATCAGGCTGCTCCCCTCAAAGCAAGACTGGAACACAATGCGTGACAAAGGCACAGAATGAGGCAGCCAAAAAATCATGAGCCTCAGATGTTCAGAGTGTGACATCTGCGTCTGGCTCAAGAGATTCCCATATTGAATTCAGTTTCCTTTCCTCCAAGACACCCAACAAGAGATAACCTCAATTTATGAGTTCCAATGTGTTTATCTTCAGCACAGGCAGAGATTATTTGGCTCTCAATGGAAATGCAACTATCTAAAAATTAAAACTTAGCAAAATCTATTTACAGCTTTGTTACTGCCCTGTGAATCACAAATAACTAGGCCAATGTTTTCAGCGTCGAGACATTCAAAATCATGATTCAAGCCTTGAAAACAAGCATTTGGCTATAAGAACTCAGTCTTTAAAAAGTAATGAAAACTGGGGTTTTTTTCTATTAATTTCTCCTATTTTGGCATTCATACCTCTTCAGTCATTAGAACTGGAAATTTACATCTTTGAAATGCAGCTGAGAGCCTCCCTTGTTCACTTGCATCAGGGATGAGGGCTTTTAAAGGGACAACCAGCAATTCTGAGTCCAGCAATAAATTTCCAAGATTAGATTGTCTTTTCACTACTCCACATGGTTAAGCAGGTACCAAGCATAGAGTCTCATATTGGAGACAGGTTGCACAGAAACAGCTCAGTGTTTTCAGCATATGCATTACACATACATAACTTTGCTGTCATTCAGAGAGGGGGTAATGAAGTGTCTATAGAAAACACCAGGAATCTTTCATTGTGTCTCAGGCCTTTGCATCATTCATAACTTCTGCTTGAATTTAATATTTAAAATTAATAAAACCCCAATAAATAAATGTTGCACTTTACTGCAAAACCAAAGAACGGCAGAATTAACAGAACATTCATAAACCAGCCCTTCTCCACTCAGTGTAGTTCTGCACTCCCTCGTTTTCTTTGTAAAAGGTAAATTCACTGAGGCAGGCAAAGCTGTCAGTGCCTTTATGTTTGTCCAGCAGCCAGCACAGAGGAGATCTGGTGGGGCTGTGTTTGGTCCACTACTTTCAATTTGCTCTCACCTCTGCACTTCAAGGCAGCAGCAGGCAATAAAAGCAGAAGTGCCAAAATACTGCAAGTGTGCATAGTCTCACTTCATTTCTAGCTTACCTGAAAGCAGAGGTACCAGGGACTTAGTGAGCTTCCAACAGCCCTAGGCCACCCAGATTAGATAAACTGCAGATAAGCATCAGAACACTGTGATGTTTATCTATATGAAATCCAATCTTTTGAAGTTCATCTATCCCTTTCTCTAACTGCCATTATCTATTGCTTTGAGATGCTGCATCCATCCCTATCGAAGTTATGTAAGCTCCCTGTGATGCTCATAAACAGTCCCTCTATCATTTGTAAAAATGCAGCCTCTCATTAAATGCATTTATGACTTCAGCACTTGATGCATACAATATTTTATCAGCTTTTTCTCAGAAACGCACATTAATTTTATCATCTGATACTTAAAATAAGTATTGCAAATAAATAAAGAAAAAAAATCTGTGTACTACATAGGAAAAAAACCCTCCAAATATATAAAAGCTTTAGCTATGCCAAGATTGCTTAATTCTGATTAGCAATGACCATTAAGCAATCATTTATGGATTTACTGTGAGTGTTCATAGATACTAATGGGTTTTAGAATTCCTTGGGAATCCTCAAAGGTCAAAGGAAGAAAATGAACTATGAAGTGATAAAAAATGTATTAGGTGACTAATGGACAGGTTGTATATAGAATGGTTCCAGCAGAAAACGTTGAATTTTACCACTCAGATTTATGTAAAAGCAGATCCTGTGAGCAGTGGCCCTTCCCCACTGATGAAACTAATGAAGAGAAAATGAAAATGCTTCATGGGGAGGCATTACATGGTGTGCTTCTCCCCGTCACTAAGAATACATAGGAGATGGCAAGGTCACTGATACTAAGTGAAAATGTATTTGATTTTTCTTTAGGTGGGTATCTGTTTGCTCTTTATTTACCTTCAACTTTGTAGCCATACATTTACATTTTTGGCTATTTTTGCACGATTGCATTCTATGCAAGTCAAGACTCAAAACCCTTCCAAATTTAATGAATGTATCTTTATACCACTTAGGTTCATGTTGTGGCCCTCCCAGGAGAGAAAGGAGCTGTGAACGCCGGCAGAGGCTGACACACCTCACCGCGGCGCGGTGTGAGCCCAGCCGGGTGTGTCTGCCCGGCGCGGCGCAGCCCCGCTCCCCGCTCCCCGCCGCGCCCGGGCTGCAGCAGCCGCCGCCGGCACCCGGAGCGAGCGCTCGGCCCGCGCAGGCTCGCTGCTGCTGTCAGCCTCGCAGCGCTCCTGACAGGCCGGGCCGGTGCCGGCAGCCGGCTCAGGCGGGGCCGGCCCCCGCGGTGCGGCCCGGGCGAGCCGCGGAGCCCTGCCCGAGGGGCCGGGGAGTGAGCCCCTCACGGACACCTCGGGAACCGCCGCGGCGCCCTGCGCGCTGCGAGCGCCCGGCCTGCCTGCGGCCCACAGAGCCCGCTGAGCTCCTCCCGGCTGCAGTCGCCTCCAGCGTGAAGTGTTCTTCCCGGTGCCGTCGCTGAAGAGTGATGACAAATCCAAAGGGGGTTTTGAAGGCAATTTTCGCGTATTTTTGCATTATGAATGGCATTTTCACTGAGCGGGGAAATACATTTGGATTCTTGTTAGAAATACTTCCATTCAGAGCAGCAGAAAGTAATCAGAAGTCAATATAACCCACAATGTGATGTATGCCTGTTACCTACGTGAATTCTCAGGGTTGAGACCACACTACATACCTTTAAAATTAGGAAGAAGAAGTAATTCCATTCCAGTTTTTGAATAATGTTCCATACAGGCAAAACTTTTAGCTTGCCAGCAAAGTTACTAATTTAAATGAAATTGTCCACATATAAGAAAAAGGAGTCGTGGGGTTTGGTTCATAATTGGTAATTTTCTGCAGAAATCAGAGCTTTCTTGGATTTACATATTGTTTAAATTAAAATTATATACTTATATATAGGGGAAGAAAGGCAAAGCAAGTGAAGAAGGAGAGGTGGAAAGGGAAGTTTAAGGATGGGAAGGGGAAGGGGAAGGGGGAAAAGAAGGAGAGGAGAGGAGAGGGAGAGGGAGAGGGGAGGCATTGACAGCAATTTTTCTAAACTTGCTATATTTCAGAGTCTGAATGCACAGGAACAGATGCAACCTGCAATGCTGCCAGCTTCCCTCCTTCCCTGAGGAAGATAGAGATGGGTAGATACTGAAGGGTAGATAGTGATGGAGGAAGAAGCTGAAAAAGTCAACACACTGAACAACTACAAAAATGCTGAATAATTTATACAAAGGACAATATCTTCATCTTAAAGAGTTAAGACAATCAGCCTATAAAACCATGTGGTGAAGTATCAAGTCCTAATCCTAGGAAACAGAGGAGAGACTCTTAGACAAGCACCATAAATACTAAGCCATCTGTGGCAAGATTACCTCTCACTAGCATAATGAATGCAATGTTTTGAGTTTATTAACTGTGCCTAGAAGTTAACTGAAAGTATTCGTTTAGTGAGCAAAATTAACTGTTTCAATATTATGGAAAACCTGAGTGAATAGTGATTGACTTGATTTTATTTTTAAACTGTAATTTGTATCAGCAAGGAGGAAAAGGGAAGAAAAACTAGCAAAGTGAGTGGATCCAATGGCCCAAAGCAATTTGGGATTTACCATGGCTAATATTATGTACATAAGTATTTCTTTTGCAGAAGAAAGATTGTGCTGGAGAAGCCAGTTTATTAGACTTCCATATATGTAGGATAGGGGACATCTTTGATCAGTTCAGGAAGAAGGCAAGGTGTTTATTTTCTTTAATCTCAGTCAATAGCAACAAATAAAGTAAGACTGATAATAGCCCAAGCAGTCTACTGGATGCTTGTATCTGGAAGGAGAACAGAGTGTAAATGATCAATGGTTGTCTCTATCAAGCTGCATTTAGTTGGGATTTTTCCTTTCCAAATCGTCATGACTGAAGCTAGTAAAAGTTGAAAGGAGGATGGATATCTGCAAGGATAATCATTAAGGTGTGTGTACTGCTTTCACAGCTATTAGATCAAAGCCCTTTACTGAACTATTTTATTATCAGACTTATAAATCAGTCTCAGTTCATTTTACAAACATTAGTACTCCCATCAATTACATGCATTTAGGACTAATGGTTTTACAGGAATGTTAATAGTACAACTTTATTTCCTGAAAACCATCACTGAAGACTATTAAAAGATTATTAATTGCTGTATGGAACATGCAGAATTATTTGTTTCTGGTTTTAGACTGTCAGTAAATTGGCATGTGAGTACATTTGCTAACCAGTTAAACTTCATGGATATCAAATTTAGTAAATGCAAAACCATTTATGAGCCATCCTTGTCCAGCTTTTCTTCATAGACATGGTCTGAGTACACCAGAACCGTTCTACTGCTGCCCTTCAAAGCCCTTGCAGATGTGGTACAGCACTCCAGATGTGCCACCATCCCTGCAGGGACCCTGGGGGTTGGGGCAGACTGTCCCCAGGCAGAAGCTATTTTATCAAGCAGGGACAAGTGTCAGGTCACAGCCTGTTGGCTCAGGTAGAAGTGATGGGTGATGCACAGAAACCTGAACAAAACAGAAACAGCACAAGAAGATGCTTGGGGAGTGAGGGTTTCACAGCAGAGAAGCTTACCTGTGGGGTGTAGAACGTGTTGTAAGAGTGCTTTGGGTTCTGGCTCATTCCATACCTCAGAAATTTTGAAGCATCCCCCATTTATTCAGACATCTCCCATTTTACTCTCCCGCCCCCTGATAATGTAGATTCCTCTTCAGATGCACATATTTAGCTGCAGGGTACATAATACAAATTGCTAGATATTATGTTCCTCTTTGTGTGTGAAATCAACTGCCTGTCCCATCCAAACCTACCCTTAGCCCATGCTAAGTGCTAAAGTTCTGCTTCTGATTACTAAATAATAAAACAACCGAGACTCAAGATGGGAATGTTGCATGAGTTCATCTTATCTGCTTTCCCTTGCTAACTGTGTCATGAACCTGAGATCTCGGTTCATTAGTTTAAGAGGCTGTTTACACATAAGAGGAGAAAGGAAAGACAGATCCTTTGAAGCCTGTGGAGCTACCCCGATTTCCACCAGCTGAGGAGACAGTTCCAGGAGACCTGTCAGGCAATCTTTAATGAACTATGTGGTGTGCACAGCAAACTTCAGATCTCAAAGACTGCACACTGTTTAGCTTCCATTAGGTCAGGTAATTATGATTACCTCAAAGGTTTGTAAAGTAGGAGTAGAAAATACCAAAATAAAAATCATAATTACCTTTCATACCCCCTTCCTAGGATACAGCTTTTAGCCATGTCAAGCCATGGATATACTCTGTTCACAGGTCTTAGTAAACCATGCTGCCTAAAGGAATTAAATTAGGTTGGGGGTACCATTTTACAGCTGAACATTTATGTCAATCCTTCATTCCAGAATGCTTCAGCATTGCCTTGACCTTCACATCCCCCTTCAGATTGAATCTGTTACCCTCAGTGAGTATAAAGGCTATAAAGAAGCACCTGATCATAAAATCCACTTGGAATGCTTTCTTAAACCTCCACCAATTATCCATTAAAAATTCTGGGTTTTACAGGCTTGCTCTCTTAATGAAAACCCAGTAATAGTATATCTGCTTTAAACTATTTCTAGGCATCTGGAGAAAAGTCTTGACAGCTTGAAATAGTCATTGATTGATGTGACTAAATAAAATAATCTGAGTACTTTAATGGATAATAACTGACATTATCTCTTTCTCTATAAGCAAGAATCTGATCTAAAAGAAAAAATATGGATGGCCTGACAAACACCTTCCTAGATCAGCCACCATCAGCCTTGGAAAAGAAATATTGTTTATATGATATTAATAATATAGAAAAAATGAATTTAATTCAGTGGAGTCTGAGATGCAATGAGCTTATATCTTCACCAGAAAACCTTTTGATTTGCAAGGAGCTCTTACACTGTAAAGGAAAAACACACCAGAAATAGCTGCAGCAGGGTTTCCAGTGGGTCACCCTGAGAAAGCCTAGCATAACCAGGAGCTGCTTTGGCTTTGGCAGGCTTAAATGAGCCCAAGGCAGGAAGCTGGACCTTGAAGACAAAATAGGAGCTCAGGGGCAGAAGTTAATGTAGTTCTGTAGTATTTTCCCTTCAAATAGAAAAATATATGGTTTCTTTTTCTTTGTAATTTTCACTTTCTTCTCTCCCCTCAAAATAAAGTAGGAGTTAATCTCTCTGCTTTTAAAGAACAGCTCATTGATTTCACTTCATTCTGCATTCATTGTCACAGTTCCTCCCAAGGTGCAGTGGCATCCCTGTTTGCCACCAGAGTCTGGATATTTTTTAAAATTCTGAGGTCACTGCTCCGAGTGTGCTGTCTGCCCTGGCTGCCCCTGATGCTGCATTAACGACTGTCTGTGATGACCTGCCTTGGTGACACCTCTGACCTCATGCTCTTCATCATCTTCAGCTTCACTGAACTCTCCCTTAACAGACCATGATCCTCTTCTCCTAATGTTGGCCTGCTCCACCTGCCCCTTTGGGCTCTATCCTTGTTCAGAGATGGAACTTCCAAGGCAGTTTTCTTCCCTGCCACCTGCTCTCAAGGGAAGAAGCACTGTCTGTCTGACTGTAAGTCATCTCCCCTTGTTCATACCTCATCTGTGGAGATTCTCCTCGAAGCTTGTTCTCAAACAGCTTCAAACAGGCAACTAAAGTGCTTGTAGCTGACTAAATACATGAGGAGCTGCAAGACAAATCACACAACTCTTGGCTGCAACCTTTCCCTCAGTCCTCTCACACAATTAGCTGTTTCCATTTACTCAATGCATTAGTTTATCTACTAATAACTTAATCTGTGTCATGGAAACTCATGTCTTGTTTTATACAAGAGATCCCAGTGTGAAAACTACATCATTTTGTAGCATGTCAGACTTTTGCACCTCACACTTTGCAATTGTTAATCAAAAAAGGGCAACCTTTGTGTAAAGCATTTCTTTTACTGCCAGCATAATGTCACACTCACATTTCATGGAGTATGAAGTTCCTGCAGATCAGAAACTGAAGGATTAGTTATGGCTACTGGTTTCAGACAAGAAAAAACCAAGAAAAGCCAACCTGAGTGCTTAAAATTAATCTTAGAGAGCAGCACCATACAGAGAGAGAAATAAATTCTGCTTCAGTCCAAGACTAGATACCCAAGGCCAAAGCTGAAATTCAGCTACTACATGTCCCAGGAGGCACTGACATTTTATATGTGCTGCAGTTTCACATGGCTAAAGGTTTGATGAGAGTGGCTGCATGGTCCTTCTGAGGAGCAGTGAGTCCACTTGCTCAGTCCACAGTGCACCAGGACCTGCAGAGCAGGACTGTAGTGTCTGCAGCCTCCTCCACATCATTTCATTGTCAGCAGGAGAAGGCACTCCCTCTGCCAGGAGGCAGGAGAGTGGAGCCCAACGTCTTCTTTCAAACATCAACTGCAGCCAGCCAAAGGAGCAGCCATATTTTGAAAGAAGGGAATGACCACAGGCTGATTTCCAGATGACTTGCTGGCACTGATTTTCAGAGGAGAGCTGGAAGCCCTCTGCAGGAGGGAGAATAGTTTTCACACTACAGGGTGAAGTGAGTGATCTGAGACGTATCCTTGCCCTGAGCATATTCCACTCACAGGGAGAGAGAGGGGTCTGCCCAAGGCAGTGCTGTTCACTTTGGGGATGCCTGTTCTCATTGCATGCTTTGGAGGAGAACCTAGGGGTTTGATTTGGGGTGTTAGTATGATTTGGAGATGCTATTACATTCCTGTAGCTATGGGGTCTTTAGTGGAGATAAGTGCAAAAATAATTAGATTCAAAAAGATTGCAGAATCCATACAGAGCCAAATACATTTTTTAGCCAGGGGCACTCAAACTGCAATTAGAGTTTGCACGTCCAAGTCACTATTAGAGCTAACAAAAATAGATATATTTTTGGTCAAGGAGCTTTAAAAGGAAAGTTGACAGCTGAGAGACAAAATATATTAATTCTGAGCTAGTTTTTGGCAGGATTGGGAAGACTACTGAGATGGTCTGAAAAGTCTCTGGAAGTTCAGCACTGTCCTAGCAACCATGAGAATGACATTAAAGAGAGCAGATACAGACCCTGTCCAGACCACAAACCCCACATGCACCAAACCCAAGGCCCACTGGGCTCTTTTAAGACAGCTGACATTATTTTCCAGCTTTTTAAATTTCCAGATTTTTAAATTATTCCAGCTTCTCTGAACTGACATAAATCCAGACAGTGAGTTAAGCTTGGAGACAGGAGAAACATATCCAGTTCTTCAATTCCCCACTGAATGCTGAGATGGGACTTGAACTGGCAAGAGGCTTGAATTGAAGCTGCTCCAGACTTTCTGTGAAGCCAGCATGCCAGAAGACCTCCAATCCCTAAAGCATTTTTTTTATTACAGAACGAAATAACAAGCCAAACATTAAAATCAGTAAATAGGAGAAAACTCAGAATGTCTGGATGAGACTGCTCAAGTAAAGGGCTTTAAAGCAAAGCTCCATGGTGTCTTTGCAGGATGGGATAGGTTCTCCAGCACTGTGCTCCAGAGGTTTCCTGAGCCATGCTAGCTTATGTCATCCCCACTGGTGTTCACAGCTCCTTTCCTTCAGGAACCTCTGGGACCTTACTTAGCTGCAGATTCCTGCAGTGATCCTCTCTGAACCTCTAGGCCCCAGCTACAGGCATCCTGTTCCCCCCCTTCCAGCACTGCCTAGAGGCAGTTGGTAGCCAGAATCCTTACCCCTGTCCCTGGTGACGTGGCAAAACAGAGGCTCACATCTCCTCTCATGTTAGAACTCTCACTTAGCTTCTTTCTGATTCAACACTGCTGGGCCAAAACAGGCTGATGTGGAAGAGGGTTTAGCTTGCTGTTTCACCAGTTTCTGCTTCTTACCTGAGCAGAATGCATACCTGTAAAGTAGCTTGGGAGGGGGGAAAGGGAACAAAAGCCCTTGCTGCTTCTGTTACAGACCCTCTGGCAATCAGAGGACTTTGCACATATGTAGTTTTGATGGGGCAGAACATGGTCCCTGGTACTCCTGATAACTGCAGCCCCTGGTCACTGTCACTTTTGCTCCTGGTGATCTGTGTCCATTGTCACAGCAGGCAGAGAGCCAGGGCCAACAGGCATGAATGTGTTGTTGGTGGCTCCTGCCTGGTGCTGATGTCCCTCCTTTGCGCTGTCATCCATGCTGCCTTCAGCAGCAAATGGAGACAATTCAGATGTCTTGGCATGAACCTTCAAATCCCAGGTCTATATGCTTAGTGTAACAGAAAAAGTAGAACAGAAGGGTGTAGACTAATTTTCACCCGTCCAAAATCAAGGAGAACACTGAAATTAAGGAAATCACCAAATCCATCTTCTAATTTTATTTGTATTAGTCATAGTGTGATGAAGCTGGAGGAGGCAAAGAAGAAAAAAGTAGGACTGGCTTTCATCTCATCAGAGAAACTGTTAGTGGAATAAAAAAGTCATTAGTCCAGGCTTTATGCTAGTGACTATTCAGCAAACTGATAGAAAGTGGAACAGTGGAAACATGGAGAAAGCAGTTCTGAGGTAGGAAACTTTGGGCTATGTCCAGTTGAGCAGACACAGATGTGCAAACCAGAGCCCCATGTTCCAGAAGATGGAATGTCCCAGCTGCAGTGGCTGGGAAAAAAGGGAAAAATTTCATGGGTGGAAGAGAATTAGGTGTACTCAGCAGCACACGACCAAGCAATAGGGAATTATGGAGAGGAAAGGAAATGTCCAGTTTGGGGCATGAGAGGTGTCATACAGCCTGACACAGCATATACTGGGGTGCAAAACATCAGACATCTGCCAGGCACTGCTGGCAGGGTGAGTTCAAGCAACTCCCAGGGCAGAATTTTAAGCAAGTGTATTTTGGACTTTGGGTTTGAAGCAGCCACTGTGAACTACACTCTGGCTCTGAGGGTGCAGATAGGTACAGTCCCCAGTCACAGTTTCAGTTCATCTTAGAAGAGTTTCTATGAAAAGATGCACGAGATAAAACCACCCCCATTGGCCCAGCTGAGTGCTGGTGGAGGCTTCCATCTCATATCTGATATTATATCTCTGAACTCCTCTGTCAGACAGTGATGACAGAAATGTAAATACAATGTGTATTCCTCTGGCCTCCAAGAGCCTGTGTGCTGCTTCATGCAACCTTTGTTCAGCTCCTGAGAGTTTGTTAAATACAGACAGTGCAAAAGCCAGAACTAGATTAAATCCACCATAATGAGTAAAATAAACTTCAGGAATTTGGTCTGGTGATCTTAATGAATGGCTGAAGAGTATGTGTCTTGGAAGGCATCTCAGGATTACCTCAAGAAGGATTAGTTCTTCACACAGCTCACACACATCAATCATTTAGCTTCTTATGGATCTCTTGGAAAAGTATTCTTCATTACTTGATTTCTATTTTCTGTAAGGATTTATTATCACAACAGAATAATTAATGCCAGGCATTATCCAATGTAACCGCTAAAACAGGAATCCACATATTTGCATCCTTTTCAGTATTTCAAAAATCTTTGAAAGCTTTGTATTGTTATTATATAGAAAGAGTTCAGGAAAAATATACAGCAAGTATTCTCTGAGTCATTTGGATTCAGTTTGGTACACTTGGCCTCCACAGTGCAGCTCAGAGCTGTCTGAGGCCATCATGCTTCCTCATGCTTGAAGAGAAATGAGGCTGTCCTGCTTCACAGGGAAACTCAGTATTGGCCAAGGAATCCAGTGTCTTTTGGGGAAAGAAAACCTGTATGTATCATCACAGCAAAGAAACAGATTAATTTTATCCTTACTTCTTACTAATACAACATTAAAATCAGATGGGTTTATATGTAGTTCAGTGGACTTATTCCTGCACTGTGGAAATGTGAGGATGTAAGGACCACAATCAAACTCTCCAGCTCCAAGAGTCATATGAATTATTTCTTCCTTAAGGAGAGCTGGTTCTAGATTTAATGATTTAAGTGAGAGAGTCTAGCTCACGGACTGCAACTTTATCTGCTGAATAGGTCATCATTCACAATGACTTACATGTGCTACAAGCTAAATATCATGGAAACAGACAGTTTAGACCAGGATGGCCCTTGGTTATGTTGATATGATGCAAATAAGAACATTCATTCAAATGTTTGTAGCTTATGCACTGCTAGCACACTGCCATTGATGTCACATCAAGGCTACAATTCTGCTTAAATTCAGTTCAATGATGAATTTATTAAATTGTGCTTTGTGAGAAACTGGAAATCACATCTGTGCAGAACGTTTATGATACAAAGAAGGATTTGAGGAGTTTGTGATGAATTACCACATCATAATGATGATTTCAGAGAGTGGCAACCATGTCCTTTTCGACAGCCTCAGTTGTTCACCCCCTTACTGCACCTGCACTGGGCAGTGAGTGCACTGGGCACCGCAAGCAACGAGAGCAGCAAAGGCTGAAGCAAAGGAGTGAGAGGTAGCAGAGCTTTGACCGAGCATCCTCAAATCTTCAGCCAATGCAGCTGAGAGGGTGGGAGCAGACAGTAAACTGACCCAGAAAAATAGGTGGTGGCAACCTTGTTCCTCCCCCAGGAACAAGAGGGAGCAGGAACTGAATTGTGACTTTCATTGGCAATTTGATCTTTGCTATGCTCCCAAGGCAGTGAGCCCATGCCCTGCCCCTCACCTTAGTGTGGATTGCAAAGTCAGTGCTAAAGGAGATAACCAGCTGTAGGTCTTTCAGAAAGCCTGAATTTAATCCCCCCAGTGAGAGCATTCAGTTATGTATTTAGAAAGGAAAAAGGTTTCTACACGGTATAAATCCTTGCTTGATAATCCCCGAGCTAATGGGGAAGGCATTCAGTAGTAAACTACAGTCCTTGGACAAAGACATCTGTAACCAGACCGGAGCTCTATGATTAAACTCAAATTCACAGATTGGTTACATGCAGCTAATTTTATTCATTGAGAATACATGACCCCCCTAAGCGGATGTTTAAATTAAGTAAGAATATTGATGACAAATGTTCAAAATGTAAGACAGATGCCTGCAACTTTTGGCATGAAATTTGGAACTGCCAAGAGGTTTGGGAATACTACTCTGGGGTCATTAGGAATTTGGATATCCAAAATGCTCCCCAGCTGCTGATCTCTTCAGAGGCTGCTATACTTGGTCCTGGAAAATGAGAAAATCAGTACAGTAGGTGATGCCATATACATTGCTGGATTAGTAGAATGCATAAACAATTGGAGAAACTTTCCTCTTTTTCTAGGAAAAATGCAGTGAAGAGGGGGCTGTTGATTTGAGTCTGGGTTTAAACAGACAGTATAAAAAAAATAATCCCTGTTTCTTTAAAAACCTGATGTGTGAATTGTCTGGATCTGGCTTTCACACTGTTTCTGAGCCCAGGCGTGACCACTGGAGTTCAGCTGCCTGTTGTGTTGTTATTTCCCACCAGTGCACACAGATCTTCTGTGCTACAGACAAGACTACCACTGCACCCCTGCCCCCCACTGCTCTGCTGGTACCTATGGAAAAGGTTCTTTCTCAGGTAAATAATCAGAATGAAATCATCAAGAAAAGAGGGTGAAGGCTTGGTGTGTACCCCACAACAAACACAAGGTAGAAATCCCCAGAGTATCTGTGGGGGTTGGATCTGACACCCAGGAAGTTAAGGGAAAGAATCTCATGCTATTTTAATTAGCTCCACACTAGCTTCATAATTGCAATGCTATAAGCAGAGACCCTTTGCATGGATCAGATGTCAGACCAAAATGGGGACTAGAATCTGTGTTTCCTTGCTGTACTCTGAGCCTCCAGACAGTCCTGGTTTTGCGGTGCTGAGTCCCATGGCTCCTTCACCTAGGGACTTGATGGGAGCTCCAGATTTTCCTTAACCGTGCCAAGCTGCCATAGGTAGGGCCTTCAATGACAACCCAACATACACCACTGCTTGCCTAACTGACCTGGGAAAATCTTGCTTCAATTTATGGAGTTATGTGATCCGGCTACACTAGAACTAGGAATTCTAGAAGAACATTGAGGTGTTTGATGTCTCATTTTCCTGCCAACACCAAGAACAATTTATCCACTCATAGTTGTTTCATAGCTATGCTGATAACTGGGGAAAAAAGGTGTGTTACTAATACTGTGTTTTTCCTAAGGTTGCATGAACATAGGCCAGAATTACAGAAAAAATATTTCAACTTAACTTCAAAAAAAAAAATTAAAAGGGCAAAATGCCTCTTTTTTAATCTACTGTGAAGTTTAGCTTTCCACAATGTCCACTGGCATCTTTCTCAGTAATTCATTTTAATAGTACACACTTTCTGGCAGTAAAAAAGGAGATAGCAACTAATATAATTAAGACTGCAAAACAACCTCTAAACTGAAATGTGTCTCTCGGCAGAACAAGCATAGGATTGTTCATTACAGTGCTCTCCAGGAATAACAAAAACAATTCCCAAAAATGCATTATTAATGGACATTCCCAGAATTAATGATAAAACAAACCAGATGTTCTCTTACATTTGCCTCATAAATGCAAAGTCAATATGCCAAACCAAAAACCCATCTTTGGAAAGCTGTAGGCTATTTATGAAGGTACTTTAACTGTCTTTCTCATTATTATAAGAGACAGAATTCCTTATCTATTGTCTAAAATGACCTAGTTATGATTCTTTATCTGTTAATGAAGAAAGGGCTCACACCCAAGAGAAAAGTAGTTGAAATGTACAATTTTACATAGCCTGAATTTATTAAAGAGCTGTCCATTTCACATTAGATACCTTTTTTTATAAAAGAGAAAACCACAATATTCTTACACAAATGCTCCACAATCAGAGTCACAACGTTCTCCTTTAACAGATATTTTCAAAATATGGCTTAAGACTAAAAAAATCCTTCACCGAAAAAGTTTTGTCTATGTTTGTAGGTAGCAGTTTGATATTTATCCATCACAGAGCATGTTTACTCACATGGAATGTATTTCATCCCCCTGAATAAAGGTTGCAAAAGTCAACTGAAGCTGATAGAAAGAAAATACTACTGATAAAGAAAAGTACAAAGAAAATTATACATATGCTAATACCTTAATGTAATAATATCAAACATGGTGGGCCATCTGGTGTCAATCATCTGCTGAAGTCAGTGGACCTGGAAAAATTTGCATCAGATTAAGTTCTTGGACTGGTGCACAATATTTCTGTGAACAATATTTCTTAAGAGAATTTTTAAAGAAAAACATTATTAAGAAAAATTGCTTTTGAAAAGTTACTGGGAGTAACTTTTACAACTTTTACAGCAGGAGTAAAGAATGAACAGTAATCAAGTGCACGGGCTGATATCAGAAATTTGGTATCTTTAGTTTGTAAATAAAATTAGAAGAACGTATAAGATTTTCAAGCAAACATTAGGTTCCTATTTTATAGAAATACTTGCGTCTAACCACTGTTTTTTTTAAATTATTGAACAGTGTGTAGGTTTTGGTTTTAGTAGCACTTCAAGTTGCCAAGTGACATACAGAAAGAAATGGCAGCATTTATGCTGAAGGATGCTGTAATGACAGGCTCTCCTGCAATGCTGTGTGCAGGAAGACATGGAGCTGAAAGCATTGAGGAAAAGGCAGAGGTAATTTTTTACTTTGTGAACTTCACTAACATACCATAGGTTGTTGGGATTTTTTTCAGCATTGTCAATCTAGTCTCTGTCATGATCATGAGATATGGCCAGGGTCTCATCCGAAGACTCAAAGACTTTTACAGTCCTTTGGATGTCTTGCAAAGCTGCAGGGAAGTGTCATGTGTCCTGCTGCTCCACCTGGCTGAGGCACAGTGTCCCTTCTGTGCTGATACCCAGATCAGTCTAACTCACTCTGCACACCAACCCTCCCACTAACACTCCTCCACTTGTCAGGTCCGTGGAATGAGCCACCACCTAAAGCCTTTCATCACCCTGGATTGCACTATTATTTCATCTCAGAGGAACACTCTTCAGATCTTGCAGTGACATAAATGACCATCTCCATTACCTTTGCAAGCCTTGGAGACCTAAACAGTTCTGTGCTACAGGGCAGCTCAAACACCATGCTTTTCACGGGGGGCTGAACACTACACAGCCCACTTTGGGGGGGTCTCACTGCCATAAGGTCTAGATAGACCATATCTTCTTTCCAGGCCACAGTCATCCTTCCTTCTAGCAGAGTTGGTGCAGTAGAAGCACAGGTACGTGCTTGAGTCTGACCCTGACAAGGGGCTGACCTGCTGCCAGATTCCATGCCTGGACCTAGTCATGCAGTTTCCCATGGTCTACTGCTCCTCAGACACCCAGTCTCTTCACTGCAGGCTGAGATAGGCTGCAGGGCGCATGGGGACTTCAGGAATAGCAGATCCTGCTGAGTGGCTCTGACCTGAGGCCAAAATCAGCTGTGTGTGGATTGCTGCTGGAGAGGAGCAACATGCTATGCTTCTGCCCTGCTGCTATGGCCATGAGGCCACACCATGCACTGAGTCTCCTCAATTTCCCAAAGTAAAAGAAAGCAAGGTGAGGCTGAGAAACATCTGGGACTCCCTGAGTCCTTTGCAACTCCACTTTTCAAGATAAAACAACTGGAGGACTAACATTTAGCCGTGCAGATGATGAGCTCCTCTTGAACGCCATTTTTTCCTAAGCCTTCTTAAGGCCATGGACCCTGCAACTCCCGTGTGAATCACAAGCAGCAGCTTTCCCAACAAACAGGTAATTTTCAGCCTTCCTCTCCTGAATGCTACAGAGCACTGTAGATACTCATAACAAATACACACATGGCCTTTATTCTTATGAGTGGGAACATGGATGGGAAGATGTTAGTCCCTGTGTCTCCAACAGGAGATCAGTGGTTGAAATGAGAAACATGGGGAAAGCTGCTAAACAGCAAAGCAATTAAAAATATGTCCCACCTTAGTTTGTATACTGTGCATCAGTCAAGACAAACAGGAAAAAAAAGGTGGATGCATTTCTCAGAAGGTATGTACAGAGACTTTAAATAAAAATACTGAATATTAAACAAAACCACTTTATCTAAAAGAAATAAGTAATAAAATCCTGTTTCTCCATTTCACAGCTACTGATTATTGCTCAGTCCTAACAAAGTTTGGAAGGACCTATGACAGTCATGTTGTCCAAACTCTTGCTCAGAGCAGGGATTATACACTTGCGGATATGAGTTGAAGGTCAGTCTCTTCTCCCAGGTAATAATTGACAGGAAAAGAAGAAACAGCCTCAAGTTGCACCAGAGGAGGTTTTTTAATTGGATATTAGGAAGTATTTCTTCACTGAAAGAGTGGTCAACCTCTGAAACAGGCTGCCCAAGTAGCAGAAGTAGTGGAATCATCATCATTGAAAGCATTCAAAAAGCATGGAGATGTGGTGCTAGGGACACAGTTTAGTGGTGGACCTGTCTGTGTTAGGTTGGATTCAATGATTTTGTAGGTCTTTCCCAACTTTAATGACTCTATGATTCTCTGTTGATGTATTTTGCATGCTGTAATGGCCTAATTCTCATTCTCCCAGTTGCATGATCAGTTCTCTCACAGGTGACATTATTCCAGTGCTTTAATGGATCCCCCAGGCCTAGAGATAATTAATAACAAATTATTTGGCAGAAGCCCAACTTCTGTGATTTAAACTTATAATGTCTCAATTATTCTATATTGAAAAATATGCAGTCAAAACACTTTTGAACAAAAATATGTATCATTCTCCTCAAAAATCCTTGTGAAGTATTTATGTTAATGTCCAAGTCACATGGAAGCCTTCCACTAAATCTTCAATAAGAAAGAAGATTTTCTCCTGAGATGGAAAGGGGCAGCAAATAATCTTCATAGCAGGAGAAAATCCACCATAGGTGTTGTGGTGGCCACCACAGAAACCTGGTCTGATCCACAAACTACCCAACTCCTCGACCTCAGTGAGAACACACAGCACCAATCTAACCCACATGGGCACTGAGCTTCCATGTGCCCCTGCCGTGCCCCACAGAACCACCCAGCCTCTTTTCAGTCAAAAACCAAGTAATGAATGCAATACTTGTTTTTTCTTGAGTTGCTGCTATCTGTAATTTGCAGGCATAGGGAACTGCAGGAGTAGCAAGGTGTTATTTGTGCTAGTGATTCCCAACACTGGACAGACTGTCGCTGTTGAGTAAAGAATGACAGATTCACCAGAAGGCTGGTTTGCACAGCATCTCGCTTTACTTATAATTCTCTCTTCGTATCCACTGTTCCAATACAGATAGACCATATTGGTCAATTAATCAATAGATTTCACCTGATTGGCTAATTAACAAAATGCCTTTTTTTAGAAACAGTCTTTGAAAAAACAGGAAAACAGAGAGTAGGAAAACAAGACCTGCAGGTTGTTTATAATAACAAGCTATCATTGTTTATCTTCAACTCCCTAAAGTCTCACAAGCCAGTTCTGGGAAAACTTATCTGGATTTTTGCTCTCTGACCAGGCTGTCACATCCACAGACAGACCTGCTCTGCCACCCACTCAGGATCCGTCATGATCCCGGCCGGCAGCCGCAGCCCCAGCCGCAGCCTTGCCTGTGCCTCAGGAGAAGGGGCAGAGCTGCCTGGGCACCGTGCACCCCAGCTCTGCTTGCTGTCCTCCAGAACACGGCCAGCCCTTCGCAGAGCAGCTGGGGTGGGAAGGGGCCTCAGCCAGGCCCCAAGTCAGCCCCTGCTCCAGCACAGCCGCCTGGAGCTGCCTGCGAGCGCTGCTGGCTGAGCAGGTATTAGTTTGCACATGTTTTGAGGCACAGTTTCCATGGTTAGACTACATTTTCTGATTGTGGCCTGCTGGCATATGTTTGATAAATGTAGAAATTGGGAACGTTATGGTTCCAGTGTCAAGTGCTGCTGTTCTCTGTAGCAGGCAAACAGGGACAAAATGGTTTTCAGGTGCAACTCTTCCTCTGGCCACAGGTAAATGGGAAACTCCTTTTCATTTTTTACATAGAGACTACGAACACAGAATTTTTGTATTCTTGATACAGACTTCGCTATTTCATCCCTGTTGCATGCATTTAAATGTAAGTCTCAAGCATAACATTTGCACTGTTCTGAATATATGATTTCTTCCCCTCTAAAGTGTCAGATAATTCCTCAATCTCAGGAGTACAAACATACAACACAACCCTTGACTTTTCAGCTTGATAGAAGTAATCTCCATGCTTATCCAAATATTTCAGAGCTCTGCCAGCAAACAAAGACTAAATCTTCACAGCTCACATCATCCAGCCCCAAGGAATTAACAAAAGCTCCATCTGTACCTAAAATGGCAGAGCATTTACTGAGCTTTCCCTGGATTCCCTCCAGCTGTTTGCAAACTTCCACTTGAAACACTGTCCCTGTGGCTGGGACTAAGTGGCAGGTATCAGCCTGGGGGACACCTGCACCCTACAGCCCCCTGGAGGAGGACATATTCCCTCCTGTCATGCCTGCCCCCAGGCCTGTGACACGCCACTCATGCAGGAGGGTTGGGCAGTGCAACACAAAACTCAGAAGTTGCACCACTGGCTCATCCAGTGGAGATGGATCCACCCGGCTCCCAGGTGAGACCAAGCAGTGGCAGGAGGTGCCAGGCCAAGGGTACATGAACAGCAGTACACGGAGTCTATCTCATGTTTGTGTTTCTGCTCCTCTCCTGCCTTACCCTCGTTAGCGTCTCACCAGGCAGTTGGCAGCTGAGTGTCTGTCAGGCAGATTGCACACATGGCACATTCCTGAGCAACTTCATACACCATTCCCAAGCACCTGCAAGAGCTTCTGTGCCTTTCTTGGCTGTTGCTGGATCGTCCTAGGTGGGCTGCTCAGGGTCTTTCCACAGGTGTTTGGAGACAAAGCATATTCAAAGAAACATCTACATCTCATTTTCACTGCTTCTGTCCTCTTTTTGTCTGATGCCAAAGAGTAAAGAATGCAAAGATTGAAATATAGAAGTTATATTTATAATATCAATGCATGCTCATGCAGCCATTTGGTAAAGCCTGTGATCTGTTGCTGGTCAAAATTCAATAACGCGTATGTTTGCAAAGCAACATCGGACACAGAGAAGACATATGACCAATTTAGAAGGACACTAAGGGAATTATCAGTCAAAGAAACATAGGGGTTAGAATTATATTCCAGTTTAGTGGCTGAAGATGTTACTTACAACTCTAGAATTAAAAATTTTATCTATCATCTCAGACATCATGAAGTGAGCAGTTTATGATGCAGAACTCCAGAATGGTAAGTAATTACATGTAATGTGTTAATCTAGATGAGGAAATTTGCAGTGCCCATAATTAAGAAGAGTGATAAGACGCTAAATACCAGATAAGTAACCTCTGGCAGGGAAGTTTGTTAGTGAAACCTGAGGAACCCAGTGGTGATCCCTCTTCTACACACTTTGAAAACAATAGAAAGGCTTTAACTTTTCCAGATTCTTGTAATGAAATCTTGTACTATGAAAATTCTTCCTGCAGCACACCCTGCACTTGCAAAAATCATGTTTGTCAGTGCTTTGGAATGGGAGTTAGCACTACAGTGACCAGAAGGAAAGTATTTGGCTATGCAAAAACACTGTATTTGAATAAACTAGCAAGAAAAAAAAAAAACAATCTTCATAAATATCAAAGATTTATCTTAACATTCTCTTAGAAGCAAAAATAAGTGCTTTGGAAGCCTTCACAAAAAATGCCTCATGGCAAGCTGGCTTTGACTGTGTGATTCAAATCAGTACAGAGGAGACCAAATTGTTGTTACGCTAAACTGAGCCATAGTTTGATGTGACTGGTTTTGGAGTTCAGCACGTTGTCTCTGCAGATAACTCCTTCTGCAATTGGAGGGTGAGCTAGAATAAATGAGCGTGCATTTTGGTCCCAAAATAGGAAGAAGAACCCTAATTCTTGCTGTGGATGGTGAATGTGGTCCCTGGGGTGAGGTAAGTCGTGGCTAAAACTCTAAGGTAGAAACACTGAATCTTTCAGATGCTTCTTCTGTCTGTGACAATCTGTGAATACTGTATATGATGTGATGGCTAGTGATGCAAATGTGCCTGGTTGTGCTCTCTGGCAATGAGGCAGTTCCACCTGCACCATTGAGTTCTGGGCTGTGCACTGGGGGTGATATCCAGCCTGTGACATCTCCTGCATCAGCCGAAGAGGCTCTCCAAAATTTTCTGAGGCAGGGAGAGCTCTGGCTACAGCCTATTAAGCTTTTCCCACTTGTAGACATAATATGCTGCTCCAAAAACACAGTGTGGCTGCCTTTGCAGGTGACAGTGGTGTGCACACAGGCACTCAGTGGTGGGCAGCCAAACCATCCTTGCTCACCAGTCAGTTCCCTTGCAGACATACCTGGGATCAGGGCAAATGAAGGCAGGATTTAAGGCAGCATCACATCAGGACTCACACTGCAATCTGGGTTCCGTCACGCTTTGTCTAAGCCAACAGGTGCAATATGATTAAGGGATGTAAAGTATCATTTCTAAATATGAGTGTCAGAAGACACGGGGCCAGCCAAGAAGCAGCAGAGAGGAGATGCATCACCCTTTCTGTTCCCTCCTCAGTCCTCTGTTCCCTCCTGTCCCTGTGGGACCCAAAGCAGGAGTCCATGCTGTTTAGCTGTCAAGCTGCTCCCACCCCATGCAACACTCGCCCAGGCAGTGTTGGGTCACACTGTGGGACCAAGGACTTGTCCCAGTGGGCAGGAGTGTGGGGCATGGAAAGAGTCTGCCTGGGCACAGCCTGAGCCTGCTCCTCATCCTTGGGCTTTGGTTTTTCAATGTGTGGGGAGGATGGGAGTGCAAGGCACTGTCACAGCCCTGCAATCCTACTGCCTCTGGGCCCCAAACCTCTTGCAAGTCCAGCCCAGAGAAGAGAAAATGCTCATCTCAACATTTATAAGGAAGTCCACTGGATGTCTTCAAATGCTTAATGCACTTCAGCTTGGCTTTGTCAGTTGTGTAGTGCTAGCACAAGGCATGCTTTTACAAAGAAACATGGTTTTAAAAAATGAACTCTATCCAGTTAGTCTTCTTACATTTATTAAGGCCTTTTTATGAATAAATTGCATTTATGAATTTTCTGAATAAATTGTGTGACAGAATGTTGGATTTTGGGTGAAAAACTTTAAATGAACCAAATACCTTGGAAAACTCAGAAAAGTGATTTTTTTTAATCTTTGGGAGCAAAAACAACTAAACCCTTTTTCTCCCCTGTTATAAGCCAAAGTTCAAATATTGGAGCAAGGTCACTTTTAAACAGACACATTCCACCCAATCATTGTTTAGGTGAAACAAAATGTGAAAGTCTTTGTAGATTTATGCAGTAGCCACCAATGAAATTCTACTCGATATAAATCAAAGAAATTGGATCTATACAGATTGATGGGGATAGGGGTCAGGGAAGCATGCCCGTTCCTCAGCAGTCAAAGTGACAGATTGTGTAGGTTTTCCACAAATCTGACGTGGTTTCTTAATTAGAAACATAAAGGAAGCGGATATACAAATCCCACTGGTATCCGGTGGAAATGAGAGGAGAATGCCAAATGATAAACCAATATTTATAGGGGATTGTTTCCAAGAATTTATTATATTGTTTTTCAATTTGATTACCTTGAACTGGTCCTATAGAAATACTATAAAAATATAAATGTGCTCTTCTTTTAAAAAAATACCAAAGTCCAGTTTAAAATGAGCTGATTAGTCTTACTTAATACATTTGAGACCTGCTGTGCAATCCCAAAGTTTAGTCTGCTCACAGCATAATCACCTTAGCTGACATCTCTCAATGGAAAAGTCTAAGCTTTATAGGGCACTGAGAAAGATGACCTCATATATTATTCCAACATTTACAAATCTCTAAGGCAACTGGTTCCATTTTTAGCAAAAAAAAATCATATACATTGTATGATTTGTGGTTCATTATTTGCATTGAAAAAATTAATTGTTATTGCAAAAAAAAAAAAAAAGGAAGCAAGCAGCAAGAAATCAATTTGCCACAAAAATCACCTTTTTTAAAAATAACTTTTCCTAAAATAATTTTTTTTGTAGACTGGATCTAGATTTTTTTTTTTCTATCAGCATTCAGAATTAAACAAGAGAAAATATGTACCATTTCCTCTCAGTCGTGCTTTGAACCAGATTCTGTTTTGATTTTAACTTTGAAACAGACATCTTGGGAAATTGTTGGAATCAACACCTATTTTGAGATCAGAAATAGTAGTCAAGTGCTTCTATTCCAGACCAACAAAAGTATAACAGTACATTCAAAACCACACAAACACTGTGAGGCAGCAGAAGATAGGGTATATTTCCTGCAGAATGAAGTAGGGTCAGGTATTTTTCCAAGTAGTTTTATTTTTTAAAAATACTCTGTGCTAAAATAACACCCTAGACTTTACTCCTAGATCTGTCTGATTTAAATGATATACCAACCCTCCTCTAGAAGAATTTAAACCCAAATTCAGAAAAAAAAATTGAGCTTCATATGTCTTATTAAAATATATAATTCTGACAAACTTAAACATATTTGCAAACCTCATTTTTTTCAACCCAATCTAAAGCCAAAGGCAATGGCTTGATATAGATTGGCAAGGTAGTATAACTATGACGTATTGATAGTCAGTGACACTTCACATTCCTCTAGTTTTCCATAGGCAGCAGGTAAAACAAAGATGTGCAGATGGCTGTAAGGAATGGGGCTGTGCCTAGAGCCCTGCCCGTGCTGCAGTACAGCAAAGGAAGAGAGCTTGGCAGTGTCTGGCTGAAAACCTCAAACAGGGGGAAAGGGAGGTGGAGGTGATCCTTTCTACTGAGCAATGGGCAGGATGAAGATTAAGTTTGGAAAGGTTTTATGAACTGAGAGAAAGGAGCTTATTTTTGAAATTATAAGGAGGGACCAGGGAAGGGTTACAGAGAGAAGTGGCTCACGGCAACAGGGCTGATGGATATGCTGATGGAAGCAACAAGCATGGCTGCATTCATCATACCTAGAAAAAGCGTGCAGATATCAAGACATGAGGTGGTGAAAGCTACAGGGTGAGCTTCAGCCATGCAGCTAGAGAGCACCAGCCATGTCTCAGAGAGGCTAGGCATCTTCAACCCTTCTTTCTCTCTGAAAACACAGTCCTCTTTCCAGGAGTGAAAACTCTGAAATATGTGGGGAGGTGATGTGTCAGTTAGACGGGAGACAGCTGTGAGGTGCTGCTCTCTGCAGAAGTGATGACAGAGGGGAGACTCAAAGCCTGTCAGGCTGCTTCGTGGTATAAAGGGGGCAGGATATCTCAGCTAAATACGGAGTCTCAATGAACAGAATCAGGTTACTACCAGAGGACAATTTTTTGTCCCCAGATGTACACATATCTGTTGCTTATTTTATTGCATACAATGTGCCAGAGTGTGTTCTGACTTTGCACACCACAGCTGATGTCAACGCAGCTGTACCCTGCCCCTCTCTCCTCCAAGAGGGTGCTCTATCTCTTCTGGCTTTTGGAACAGTTCCTTGGCTGCCCTGTTCCCCAGACTGTTGGGGATGTCCTTTCTGTGGACATACTTCCGTGGAGAAACAATGGTTGTCACAGCCCAGGTCCGGCTAGAAAGTGTGCTACCTTTTACTCTGTGTGACTGCACAGCAGTGCTGTGTCTTGTTTAGTTTAATGGGAGCTGCTCAGACTAATTTAGTTTGCCAGACTAATGTTACTGTGCTAGAGCCAATATGAAACCAACCCTATTGCTGGGGAGAGTGGAGAGGGTAGAAGGAAACACGTAGGGGGAGGAGTTTGCAAAAGAAACCTGCTGAACAAATCCCTAACTAATTCACGTAATCTCAAGAAGAGGTTCCCCCATGGCATATGTACTTCTAGTTGGGGAAATTCTACAAGGGCCAAGATTCTGCATTAAGCTGTGGGCCTGGCTTTCCACCCACTGCAGGCTGGGGGGTTGACCACATCCTTGTAACCTGTCCTATAACGCATCATGCATATTAATCAATCAGTGCTAGGGAGACACGTGCAAGCCCATCACCCATTTTCCCCAACAGATTAGGGCTGGCTTGTTCTGCAAAGCTGTCTGCTCATTGCATGGGTCCCACCTGAAAGCTCTCCTGATGATTAGTATTTATCTGCACCACAGTACAGCCTGTGCTCCCTGAGCCTCAGCATATGAGGTGCTATGTACAAAACCAGCACGAAAAGATGTTCCCATGCTCCAATGAGCTTATTCCAATCTGGCTGCTTAGCAATATTGAAATGTTTTGTTGAATATTAAGATTGAATAAGCAGACAAGGTATGTGGCATGTACTCAAATATTTTTTAATGAAAATTTCTGACCCAAATGACCTTTGAAAGGTAGAAGCTGTCATTCCAAGAAATACATAGGGACAGGCATCATCTTTTATGGTGCAGAATCTGACGCGCTTTCAAAACGCTGGCACCAAAAGGGAGACCTGGGGAAAATTTTTGGCATAAACATTAAGAAAAAGTGCCTAAACACTGGAAGAAACAGAAAAGCTCACACCTTTTTGAGAATTTAAACTAATCTGTGGTGCTTCAGGATATTTTTCTCTAGAATAAGTATTTTGTCTTCTATGGTGCTAAACAGTACATACAGCAGGGAATACCACTTTTGAGAAGCAAAATAAGCCTCATGACACAAATTCTGCTCACTGCACTTAAGCAAGCATTCTTCATATTGAATCCAATATGACAACTTATGAAAAGTAGAGGAGAGAATTCGGTCCATTATGTGGCTATCAGATTTAAATTACACCAATAACTGAGACACATGGGGTATCAGTGACAGGAATACTGGACCCAGAGTGTATGATTACTCAATTACTTCAATGTCTGTTGGATGCTTAAAGGCTAAAACAATTTTGGGTTCCTTCCAGTCAGTGCATATCACTGTCAGCTCTTCAGACAGTTTACCTTTCCCAAGAAGCTTTTGCTTACCTTATCACCTCCCCAGATCTGCTGCCTGCATTCTCCAATTACTGCACTTAACTGCAAGCCACGTTACATATACTTTACACTTCATCTTTATCTGTTCCATTTCGGTGATGTGATATTAGGCAAACATCTTAAACTTACAGCACTGGGCTTTAAGTCACTGACATCTTAGATTTATTTTTCCCAAAGCTTTCAGTTTTAGCAGGAGCTCAAATGGAGCACTGAGAAAGTGGAGCAGGGAGCTTATAGCCACAAATGAAGGCAGTTTGGGAAATTAATGTATTCTTAAAGTGTGAGACAAAAAGAAGTAAAAATCTTCAGTACTCTCTATTTCTGACTCATGAAGGAGATTGCAAAATTTAAAGTAGAAAAGAAAGTTAAAACATAAGATAATATGAATCAAAAAGGAGAAACATGAGAAGCAAAGGGTCTAATGTAGGCTACAAGAAATCTATAAAAGATAATATATTAGCTGGGAATATTTCTTATAATTGCTATTTCTATTTTAAAACCTGAAAGGAAAGAAACTATTCACAGAGTGAGATAGAAATATCTACTTCCTTCATTAACCACTTTTATCTGATTTAACTTTACCTTGGAGTACCACTACTTGAAATGTAATGGATCATTCAGGGAAATAACAGCCAAGACATAGATTACTTTATAAAAGGAACATGCTTAATACTTAATATTAAAATAAAATGTGTTTGTTTATTCTAATTTGTCACATGGGTCTTGCTTATGTGTGCTGATAAAATTAATTCATAACCAATGATGGCTGCTGTTTCCATCAATTACACATTTTGAGCATCAGTCATCACTTTTTACAAATTCTCACTAATATTTTTCTTGGTTTGTTGTTACTCTGAACTCTTTCCTGGTCCAAAACTAAAGAAACAGTTGTGTAAGATAAAAAAAAAGTCAGCAAAGACAAATGAGATAAATTTATGACAGTCAGTATATGCAGAAAATTCACACCAATAAAGGAAAATACTAAGAAAAACAGCAATGACTACAAAATAACCAAACTATTAATCTTTATTTTTTTTATCATATGAAAATATGGTTGTAATATGAGATAATGATGAATACATTGAAAATATTGTCTAAAGAAAGTGGGGCTCTCCACACAACTTCATAGTTCTTATCCTTATGCTTCCAGGGCAAGGCCTGAGGCATACAAAGCACAAAAAATCCCACAACAGAGGGCCAGAAACCTAAATAGCTTTTCAGAGTTAGGCTACAGACAGAATTAGGGCTGTGGAAGAAACTTTACAGGCACTGAAGGCCCTGATTTAAAACCATCTTTGGGTTACTGACATCTTCAGGGAAGCACTTCAGCATCCCTTTGATTATAAGCTAATGCTTAAACAGGGCTGATTCAAAAAATTTGAGAAAATTTCTGTCTTGAGAGGGTTTCATCAGCACTGCTGATTGCTTAGGAAGTCCATAAATCAGGTTTTTTTAAATATCAAGTCCAAATCATACACACATGCCCCACCCATGTGTACATAAAACAAAATAATATAAATTCATGGACTGCCTTTCTCAATAAGGCCATATAAACACACTCCATTATTTAAAATTTAAGAAAAACCCCCTCTTTAAGTAATTATATTAATCATTGATTTGAACTTTGCATAATTCAGAGCTAGTAACCCAAAACCTGTCTCAAATTAGAAAAAAAAAGGTATATGGTAGTAGTTATTGTTAAGGTGGAAGTCTTGTGATTGAACTATATATCTGGTAGTGTTTCAGATAATTAAACTGAGCTCTAAGTAATGTGAAAGGGTACAGTTATGGTCAGTCTTTATCTTCTAGCACTGCAGGGCTGTTGGGACTTGAAAATTATATGCAGGCAGGTTTGGAATGGGTCCAAGGTAGACCACACTGGACTAAGTAACATCTGGTGTATATGGCTTAGGTTTTTCAGAAGTGTGTCTGGACAGCTGTAAAATAGAAATTACATACGTCTCTGACTAAAGGCTACACGTAAAGCTGGCAGAGTTAACTGTGTGTTAGTTGGAAAGGCACTGCTCTCTTCTCAGAGCTGGGCACAACCATCCTGGAACATGTGCAAAGACATTCCAGTTATGCTGTAAAGAATTTATTTTACATCAAGTGAATGAGAAATACTTGTAAAACCTTCATCTTTGACTAGCATTTCTCCTACCTCTCTTTCATGTTTAACAAGTTGAAAATAAAACAAAATCAAGAGCCTAGTCCAGCCTCAGAACGTTACCAACATGGACAACGTGCAGATGACTTCAGGAACTGTTACTGTGGTATAAAGTGCTCCAGAAAGCACCTCAGCCATGCAGTGCCTTGGGTGTTACTGCCATGACACTGTGTAAGCAGGAAAGAGCATCTGACCTAGCATAAGCCTAAAAAGGTTTCTCCATTTAAAAAGAGATAGAGGGAACCAAAAAGATGCATCTAAGAAATTAAAGAACTAATATCTCTGAGTACAAGTCAGGATTTTTTTTTTTTTGAGAAAAACTACATGGCACAAAATCACCAAACCCTTTTTTTCTATAATTTGACATGCAAATTTTTGTTGGAAAAAAAATATTTGGGCAGAAAAAATTGTAATTGATCTTCAGTGAAATACGTAAAAGGCAGGACAACAATCGTATATCTGAAATCATAGGCTATCCTTAAAATAAGTTTAATGTTTATGTCATTTTTACATTCCCCAAAGAGAGCTGTTGTCTCCTGGAAGTGGCCACAAGACATATGAGGCTGTAAGGGATAGCCTAAACCTCAGCTTTCCAAGATAACTTCCACCTCCCAGTTCAATGTGCTGAAGCCTCAGACCCCACGACCACATGGTTGGTTGTGTTTGTTTTTTAGCAGAAGCGGCTGAAATGCCTATTGATCAAATTTGCCTTCTCTGTGCCAGGATGAGGATGCTGGCTGCTTTGGAGTGACAGTAAGAGCACTGCTGGTCTTTGATGGATGAGCTCTCACCCCACCAAATTCCACTGTTTTGTCCACTTTGCTGCTGTGACTGGAGGTGTGAGCACAGCATGGGATTAGGCTCTTAAGGAGGGAGAGGTAGGGCAGTGTGGTTCACACAGAGGGCTCTACTTCTTCAGTTGTAGGGAAAGGAAAACACAAGAATTTCCTCTAAGGATCACCACAAAAAATATGCTTTTTCTTTATAATTAAGCTCATAGCTAACCCAAATGCATGCCTGAGACAGTAAGAATAATATACTGTTATATATAAATAAATAATAAATATGTAAGATAGTGGTGCCTATGGGGAGCTCCTGCTAAGAGCAGACTTCTCCCACTAGTTTGGGTGCCCAGCAAAGTTCCAGCTGCAATAACTAAGCTCAGTCAAAACTTCAATAAGATTGGGCCACATACATTCAACATGCCACGCCATTATTAGTCCTTAAACCTTTAAGATCTGAGTCCTTTTTTTCTTCTTTGTATGCAATACAACACATTTTTTCCAAAGGGATGTCTGAGTGCTGTCTCCTGCTGCAGCCACCCCCCCAGCGTGGTGAAACACTGGGCTGGGCAGGTTGGTCACACTTTGCCAGGGTGGCTGCAACACCAGCAACTTCAGCTGTCACTCCCGGCTGGCTGGAAGCCACTTCATGAAGGTTTGTGACCTGTTGCTTTCACAAAGAGTCACACTGTAAAACTCCAAGAGACACCCCAGGACAAAGCACCTGCAAAATTCACTTACTCCAGAAATATTTTTTTCATTTAACAGCATCTGAAACCATTAAGTAAGAAAATAATAGTGTTCCTGAAAGCAAAAAAAAATAAGCCAAACCATTTTCCTTCCAAAGTCTGAAACATAATTCCTAGGCTATGAGTATTGCCAACTTTTATCCCTCAATTACATTTTTGCTCATTTTAAATCTAAATCGAATGCAAACTGCAATTGAGATTTTACAGCATATCACCTCCATATTTAAAATTCTGTCGCTAATTCCAATATGTCAGATTTCTTACAGCAGGCAAATGGACCTTTAAAAACAATGGTTTATATTAAAAAGGGCTTAAAGGACTAAGGAACTCTTTACAATAGGAATGCTCATTGCAAAGGTAAAGCAGAGAAGTTAGAGTGCAAGAGTTAGAAATAGCATGATTTCGTCTGCAGAGCAAAAGGTTGCCTATGCAAATATGCCACTGCCTAGCAAAACACTTCAAGTGACCAAGGTAAAGAATGAGCAAAATTTTACTATCAGAAATGAGACCTGGTTACTGGTCCTGTGAATGCGGAAATGACAGCTGAGTAGGGAGGGCCCCCTTAGAACCACAATTTGTCTGAGAGATGAAGAAATGCAGAGAGGTGAAGAACTGAAAATATGAAAGAAGGGGCACACAAAACTTTCTGTTCAACAGTGTCACTTCCAAGTTTTCCTCTCAAAACTCTGCCTTGCTTGAAGCCATGCTTCCACTTTGTAAACTGTTTTGCAGCTGTTTCAGTGTGGCAGATGTTAACACCACAGCCACGCAGCAGTGCATACTGACATGCTGAGCTGCAGTGATTTGCTGGCATTTCACTGCAGCTTCGCCACCTTGCACTGTATGCTTATGATAGATACCCTAAATTCAGCTCAGCTCATAGTCTTTAAGCAGAGACAGCAATATCCACCATGCTTCAGAGCTAACTCACCTGCCTGTTTCTTCAGTGCCAGTGCCATAAAATACTTCCCTCCAAGCTTCCTTGGCAATAGCTGCTAGCCTGAGGGGGAAAATTAATCCCTTCTTTGTGCCTCCCAGAAATATACCATCTCAAAGAAGTCATTAGTTAAAAAACTAACAGCTTTGTATTTCACTACTTTTTCACTTTTACATGGAAAATACTATTACTTGCAAAGTATCCTCAGCTTTTCTTCTGCATCTGAAACTATTCTTTCTGATTTAAAATACAGGGAGCACAGAAGAGGTCCAGCTGCAAACTGAAATGCAGACAAGCTTCCAAGTAACACCATGGCCAGGGACAGCTTCACACTGACCTGTAATTCAATAACAGCTTGATCAATTTTCATAAGGCCCAAATACCTAGAAGGTCAAGAAAAAGGCAAACACGCTTTTTATAATAAATTTTGGAAGTTTACCTACACCCACATCCCTGGGTGACCTATAAATGGATTCACTTCGGGAACAGTGTGATGCAGCTGTGGACTACCAGAGGGAAAACCAGCAGATCTCTGCAGCAGAGGTCCAAGGCTGTCTGAACCTACTCATTCACTTCAACTTGCCTCACATCCATGCTGGGTGGACACAAGCTAGGAAGGAGGCAGCTTTTTTGTTTTTGTGAGTGAATGCCAGGAGCAAAACCCTGGGTAGCGTGGGTCTAAGCACACACCAGCGTGTACCCACCGCACACGGAAATGTCAGGCAGGCACTTGTCCCATGCTCCCAGGATCCCTTCATTTGTATGGAAAAACCATGCAGCAGGTGACACAATGAGAACCCAGCAACATCTCTGACTGACTCTCTGACTTTTGCAGAAATACTCTCCTTATAATTGCAGCTTGTTATTCAATTCCAGCTAAATCAATATTCCCAATAAAAAAACACAGGAAAGAAGGATGAAGGTAATACAACCCCAGAAATAATGCATTGTAGAAGTTTATGGTTGCACCAATATCTATACAATATTCACAAAGAGGTGGTGAAGCTTAGCCCAATTTCAGCCTAAAAAGCATTAGGCCTGTGCTACACTCCTGTTGAACCCTTCCAGTTCCCAGTGGATCCTCTGAGACACCACAAGCAGGCACAGAGAAACATCCCCAGCCCAGTGTGGCATTCCAGGCCACCACGTGTTCCGTGCACTCTGACAGGACCTCTGGGGCACCTTCCCCACTGGGTTTGAATGTAGCAGAAGGCTGGCAGTCAAAAGTATCCTGCACTTCACAAATGCATGTGGGATTTGTCCCCCAGACAAAAATCTTCTGTACAGCCTAGCTCTGGGGAGGGCTCTCTCACAATGAACAGGCACAGCAAGTTTGGATATACTTTACCTCATCAGGTAGATGGTTTATCAGGACTTAAGCCTGACTATACCTCATAAACATGTCCTTTAAAGAGTCACTCATAAACTGGAAACAACACATCCTGCGAAGGAGAAAGTGTGGCTTGCAGTTAACTTATTTATTCCTATCTAACATACTACAGACATCCTGATTTTTACAGCATTACATGTTTTGAACCTTTTCAGTGAAGTGGAGGTTTCTCATTTCAGTCTAACTGCTGTTAATCTGTTCCAAATGTTAACATTGCAAATAAGGTCTGGTTACCATCTCTGCCCCAAGTCGATAATAGGAGCAGAGCTGATCAGCATCTGGTTTAGTTCAGAGTACAACTTGCTGCCTAATGCTGCAGAATTTAGGTTGGAAGATTGTTGCATTTCATGAACACCACAAAAAAAATTAACTAACAACACTCACATACAGTCATGTGTCATTATTTATTGCCCTATAGTCTTACTAAAGATGGAATATCACATTACCAATTTTGGCAAATTTCAGCACACATAAACAGGCCAAAACTTCTTAACATAAATTTTACCAGAGCTGCCTAATGACAATAAAAAAAAAAACCCAAACCAGTCACTCATTTTTCAGACTTGTGATGAAAAAATAGTTTTAAAATAAGAGAAAATTTTTGATCAGTTCCTTATTTTATCATGTACTTTAAACACTTGATTTGTCATGTGTCCCATTCATTACAATGTATTTGGCAATGCAGCACCTTCAATATAGAGAAACCTATGATTATAAATGAAAATGGTCTAAAAATTATTTACAAAATATAATTTAGTATTTTAATGGAATATAATATTTGACCTGAAACTCTGAACATCAATTTCACATTCAGATCAAAATAAAAACTCCCGCTTAGTTAAATCAGAGCTGATCAAACTCTCAGTATACAGAATAATTAATTTCAGGATTAGCTGTGACCCCACTAACATTCAGAACCACTTCTCTTTTTTTTCTTCTTAAGACCTTGTCATACTTTATTCCACATCCCTTTACTGTGTGATCTATCATTTTGCACTTGATCATATAAAAATTCTGAATACAACGTATTTCAAATATATTTATCTTGTTAATCTAAATGGCAGATTATCTTTTATATAGCCAATGAAGACTACAGGATCAGAAGCTCTTGACAACTATAGAAAATAAACCATGAATAAATAATAAAACTTTTAGGTTAGCAAGACATGCTAATTTATATCCCTCAACTACTCACATCATAGTTCAGTTTGAGCAGAAAAACTACTAACCACCTCCACTATTAAAAGACCATTTTTAAAATGAATGCATAGAATGCTGAAAACATCTGGAGCCAGTATAAAATGTACATGAATTCTGCCAAATTTACCCCACACTCTCCTGTCACTCGAAGCACTGACTGGAATGACCCACATGACATAAATTTCTTGTTACCTGTGAGAAATTACTTCTTTCCCCAGACAGATTTAGCTTGTTGATCAGCCAAATAGTAATACAACATTTATGAAGTAAAGCAGGATAAAACTGATAAGCACAGTAGTAATTTCATAGCAACACCTATGAACAGTAATTTTTTTGGGGGAGCAAAAGATTTCAGTGATTATATTTTGCATTTGAGAAATCTGAAAGAGAAAAACCCTAAATTACTGAATTGAACCATGTTGCAGAGCCCAGTGAGTAACAAAACTCGGGAAGTGGGAGGTTGCTTCAAGCTGGTTACAGAATTCTACCCACAAGATTTTTGTCATTAAAAAATATTAACTCCCACTGCACAAGGGAATAATAACTAATCAAAGATCATTTCCAGTGAAGTTACTTATTTTCTGCATACAGACTTCATCAGAGATATTTTTAACTACTTAGGGAGGGGAAAAAGGAATAATCCCACAGACTGAATGACTGGAGAAAAAAGACATTACTAATGTAACAAAGAACAGCATTTACAGGTGTCTTTTATAAAAGACCAGTATAACAAGGAAATTTATCTATATAACCCAGATAAAATCATATAAAAAATGAAAACCCACCATACTTAAGCAGGTAAGAAAAAATGAAGTTCTGTTTTAAGATGTCTTTGCAATGGTATGCACCTTCCTTGCCAGCACCAGTGACATCACTTGAGGTCTGAGCCAAGAAATGTGCTAAGTTAAAATTAAAGATTTGAAGGTGCATCTGTATGTCTGAAAGATAATTTACCTTATTCAAGCTCAGTTAACCTTTCAGTAGTTTGCTGATACATGAAGTACACCATGAAAGCAAGGCAAAGTTTGTCTTTTTAAGCTGCCAAGAGAAGCTGTCTCATACTGAGCACTCCCTTTTTTCCAACCCTCTCTGGGCCAGAGACTTGACTCCACACATGATGGATAGGTCACTTGCTGGGAATACAAGAAACACAAGTTCAAAGTCTCTTGTAATCAGGTAGACAATATAAACCCTCACCTCCTGCCACACAAGGAAATGACTCAGTTGTTAGGTTACTGGTAATCCAGTGTGGAGTAAACCTTGTGGGTATGGCTTTTTCAGTGGTGAAAAGGTTTCTTTTGGCTTTTTCTTTTTGTCTGTTATGGAACAAAAGCAGCAGTCAAACCTCAATTTTTTTTGTAAAATTAAATTCTTGCATGCTAGCCATTCCTCAGTAGCATAATTTCCCATCTATTTAGTCTCTTTATTCAGGGTGTTTGTGCTCATCTTCCTCCTAGTCCCATGGTGGCACTGAAACGCTGGTCCCACAGATTTCTTCTGATCACTGGGGTTGCAACAGCAGACAGACATCCTTCTGACATTTCTGATTTCTCTGGCTCAAACACCTGAAATGACCAGAGGTAAGTGAACACAGCCAATATACAGCAGTCTTCTAGTGTTTCTTGTTCACTGCCACAGAGCACACTCTCAGATCTCACCCACCACTGAAAAGGAATCAGGGCAAAACAACAGACAAACCACCCAGACGTCATCCCTCCATCCTCGTATGTGTCACAGTTGGCCACAGCACATGCACAGGAACCTGACCCAAAGAACCACCACAAAAGATGTAATTGGTGGGAGGCAACAGGCGAGAGACTGTGGGAATAGACATGGAGACGTGAAGACAAAGGAATAGGGCTTCTCCAGAACCCAGCAGTGCACAGACTTTGTTACACCTTTCATACTTCAAGCAGACCTCTAACCTCACTAACTCCTACAATTTCCCTTATCTGTAGCTTTTTTCCAATAGTTTTGTTTAAAATATTGATCTTACTGGTTTAGTCAGCAATCACTTTCATTGCTTTCTTTCTCCACTTTAGGTGCACATGGCTGTCTATGAAAAGTTACTCTTCACATGCTTACAAACACAGAGCCAGGGTGATTCACACAACTATCTGTTCTGCTTCCACTTAAGAGTCTGGCAAATGAAGGACACAAAATAAAATCTTTTTTTTTAAATGGTGCCTAAATTTAAGAATAAAATCCATGTCTAAGCACTTAAGCACTTAAATATGTGGTCTGATTAAAAAAAAAAAAAAATTGGAACCAAGAAAGTGCCAGCAAGGCGAACTGGGAGGTGATGACTTGGAGAATTCCATCCCTAATTTTGTTGTCTAAATAGGAATACAGGAATAGGGCCCAGGATCTCATTTTGAACAAAATATTTGTATGTAGGCTGCCTAGAGCTGGAAAGAATAAATTGGATCACTGATCTCCTCTGAACTGGGAAATCACTAGAATTTTTTTTTAAAAGCACTGCTCATGTTATGCGGACATTCAGAAGATTGAATATGATGTTTGGGCATTGAAAAGACACAAGAAAGTCTGTTCTCACCTCAACACAGATGTTGGAGCAGGGTACCAGGCCCTACTGCCTTGGCATAGAAGGTCAAGGTGTCATCAACCAGTGTAAGACACTGCTCCTTGCACTGACTCCAGCCACCCACCAGCCTGTCAGGCTCATACTCCCAAAATTCACTGTTATGTAGTTAGCTGAAGCACCAAACTTCCTTTTTCTTCAGCAAACTTCACACTAAAAAAAGGGTCTAAAGAAAATCAGATGTAAGTCTCTTGCTAGGCTTCTCCATCCAATTCCAATGATGGTATCATGTATTGATTTGCTCTCAAAGATGTTCTCAAATGACCACATCTGCCTCTCCACTAAGATGGTTTGTATGTGAAAAAGCCTTGATTTTCTTTGAAACTACTCTAATAGTTGTAGCTGTTTCTTTCATATGGCTATCAGGCTCAGAATTACCTGAATATGGGAGCTTCCCAAGAGGAGCAAATTATCCGTATTAGCAAAGGCTCCTTTCTAAGTCTGGGTGGTGCCTACACTTAACTAAATCAAATTTTACTTAAAAGCTTATTAGTGCTTTTGGCTCCATATAGACATCACATTTCTGGGAAGTTTTGAGCAAAAAGCTTGGCATGACTACAATTACAATATTGTTACAAGGCACTAAATGGTATTGATATGTTTAAAACAGAAATTGTGTGTTCATTTTATATACAATTTATCTCAATTGCATAAATACCAGGTATTTATAGATTTATCAGAGTTTTCATCCTCTCCTTGAATCTTTCAAACATTCAAGCTTACAATAAAGCCTAATAATGGCCAAGCAGACCATAGAACAATCATTTAATTTAAAAAAGGAGTAACACCACTGATTTCATCAGAATTGAACAGACAGCAGCTATTGACTTTTAATAGATTTATAATAAATTTTTATGGTTTTCATTCTTGATTCTAACTTAAACAGAATAAACTGCAACAGCTGTCCAGAGAAAGAGATACAGTTCTATTGGGTAGTTTTTTTATACTGCTGCCCACCTTGTGATCTATCCACATTTACATGGTTTTCAATGTTTAAACTGAAACAAACATTCTCAGATGGGCAGTGACAGCTATGAGTGTCATATCTGTATTTAATGGAATAAAAAACACAAACCAACTTGTCAGACACACCATGGTGTCAAGCTCAATTACCTAAATAAACAGAGGCAATGGTTAATTTTACTTGCTGCTCACTTTTTTGAAACTGCTTCACTGTTGATTTTTGCAGTCTCTTCCTGGGAGGATTACATCTGCCTGGTTTAAAGTTTCACTTCCAAACATCATGTCCAAAACCTAAAAGCTTGCTACAGAAAAAAAAAAAAGTATAAATTTGGGAAAAGAGCCTTCCTTCTCTGGGGAAAATTAGCCTGGATCTTAAGAGGAATGTTATTTAAGCAAGCCTCATCTATGAAACAAGAAGTGCAAACAGGTTGTGGCCTGCCATGATGGAAGCCCACCAGAAATTTCCCAAGTGAGCAGTCACTGTAAATGTCTTTCTCCACTGCCTTGAGGTAGATGCCTACATTGCCACCCAAATGTCATGAGGAATCGTAACATGAAGTTCACATTGAAAGCAGTTAAAATACACAGGGATGATGAGAGAAACATTTTTGCACAACATTTTTTTTTAAATTTTAAACACAACCTAGCACCTATCATTATTTTGGCAATGCAAAAGTGCAGCAGATGTTGTCACCTTCTACAGGGCGACAGCTAGTGGACCTCTGCTCATTCACTCAAGCTGAAAAGGTGGCTTGCCCTCCCTCCAGCCATCCCTTTGACTTGGATAAAGAAAGAGCCTCCCAGCTGGAACTGTTTTCCTGAAGTGATTCACCCCATGCTGTTTCACACACACACACACAAAAAGGCCCAACTGTGAGACCCAAACTGCAGTTGCCACGTCACCGTAACAGATCTTTCCACTTCCAGGTCATTCAGCATGGACCACATCCAACCTCGGGCACTCTTTGTCAAGCACCCGCAAAGGGTTTGAGCAGACTCAGTCCAAGGCAAAAGCTTACACACTGACCTTTAGGGGTGCACTGGTCACTCAGTGCACTGAAGCCAATGATGTGCAAAACCTTCACAGAGCCAGAATCATTTCAGTAACTGATCCTTCTGTACCCTCACATCCACACCAGTCCCAAAGCAAAAACAGATCTTCTGCAAGATTCTCCAGCCGTGGAGATGCCAGTGGGAGAAAAGTAAAGCGTCGGAATGCAGAACATCCCTCTGGGTGCCCTGGATGGCCAGAGCCGCTGGCAGGGGGCTCTGAGACCCTGGCATGCAGCCAAAGACACACGTGGGGTTTTGATCTTAGCCTGTGGAGCAAATTACTAACTCTGTATGAAGAATTACAAGCCACACACACACAAGTTTAGATAGCATAGTAGAAGTAGTCACGAAGTGAAAGGAAGGATTTTTGAGTGCTGTACAGGGGGGTTTTAAGCCTTGTACGCAGGGGTCCAAGTTTTGTACATGGGGGTCAGGAGATCTAAGATGGAGGGATTTGGGTGTGCCCTGTCCTCTTTCTTTCTCCTTCCTAGCCTCCATGTCTTTGGTGATGTTGGTGCTCACAGATTGGTTTAGAGTAGAAAGTCACTATTCAATATAGATGATAGGCATTGGGGAAAAAGCATAAACATGTAGTACGTAATGTATGATATAAAAGATAGCACCAGCCCCCTGGGAGGGCAGTGTGCCTTTGTCTGAGCTGCTGAACGGGCCACAGCAGTTCAGGAGAAGAATCTTGTAGATAACCAACAATAAACAACCTTGAGAAGAGACAACAGAAGACTACTGAGTCTTTCTTTGAAGGCACAGGTTGGAGGAGAGACTTTTCCATCTTTTGGGGTCACCCCAATCTGGGAGTGAAACCCCGCATCTGGTATCCCTGGGTGGGCAGGAGACCCGGCAGTAAAGCAGAGGACAGAACAGTCCTTAATAGAAGCAAGAGCCTGTGGGGAGAGTCAGGGACTCACGGCAAAGTGCAGCCCTAGTGTCAGCTGGGCAGAGCTCAGGCGCTGTGCTGGGTCAGTGAGCACGTGGCCCTGAGCACCAACTCTGCGGGCTCTGGGCTGTGCCGGCAGGCTGATTTAGTCCTTTTCACCATGACTGCTCAGCTCTGGGATCCTGAGCGCAGATGAATGGCATGTTCTTTGCAACATGCCAGTGGAAACCCTACTGTGGCATTGGGTTGAACAGGCCTGTGTGCTTCTCCAACCTTCCTTCCTTCCTGATAAGCATTGAAAGGATTGCACTGCTTTGTACAGGGGAATTCTTCATCACAAGGCAAAATAAATTCACCTATGAAATAGACTGCAAAATGTTTTTCATTTCACATCCAGCAGCTGAAAAATAACTTTACCAGGTGATGATGGTGGGTTGATCTCTTTCTGTCTTTGGGGGTTTTTTTCTGTGTGTTTTTGTGTGGTAGATTGGTTGTGTTTGTTTTGGGGGGGTTTTTTGTTTGTTTGTTTTTGGTTTTTTGTGGGTTTTTTGTTGTTGTTTGTTTGGTTTGGATTTTTGGGGTTTTTTTTGGTTGGTTGGGTTTTAGTTGTTATGGTGGGGGTTTGGGGTTTTTTTCTGTATTTTTTGGGGGCAGGGGTTGGGTTTTGTTGTTTGGGTTTGGTTGGGTTTTTTTTCAGTTTATTTTTAAGAGCCAGACCCATTTATTCCTGGTAACTACTCTCTGGGTAGACTCAAGTAGTGTGTTGTACTACTGCAGACAGTAGGACAGTAGTACAGTAAACTACTTGCTGTAGTTAAGCAACAGTCCTGACATTCTATTCATACACTAAACAAGTACTAAGCAATATTCTGAGAAATACTATACCACATTAATTCTATGGACAAAACCACAGTCAAAAACTGTACTAATGCTCCTCTACTCTGACACCAACTTGAAGGAGGGTGGGTGTAGTCCTTTCCTGCATAGAGGTATGTGCACATCACATAGCACTGTTGCACTGGAATCTCTATGGTTTAGATTATAATGGAGTTTTGAGTTTAGAGCTGAATATATAGAAGCTCTTAAATTACACAAATTATTATTGCAAACCTGACTGCAGCTACAGTTGGTGTTCTTGGAAGATGAGAGTGCAAGTAACAAGAAGCTAACAAATTCATGCCAGTAAGTCAAGTTTAATTTGCTTTCCTTTCCCCCTCCCTTCTAAAGCTGGCTGAAATACAAGTTCCACTGTAAATGCAGGGACTAGCAAACATGGGTGCCATTACAAATACAGCACTGCCAAGAGGAAGTCCTCCGTTGACTAATAACAGAGTTTCCAATAGCAACTGCAAGATATTCTGGGCACTGAATTGAAGAGATTTAGGGATATATTCTAAACAAGATGTGCTTTTCACAGCTACATAATATGAATTGTGTAACATTTGGACAAAAGGTTTTGAAGAAGTTATCAATAACTTGTATCAAAAAGGCAGAACTGGAGGTTTTGGTGGCTCTTCAATGACTTTTACTTCATCAGGTAACACTGAGCTCTCCCTGTCAAGCCTATTACTGAAGTTTGTTTGAGAAAATAAAGACACAGTCATTGCTACACAGCCTGGCATTGCAAAGGTCCCAAGCTTTTGCTGTCAACTGAAACAATATGAAAACATGGCCTTTTATTTTGGAAAGAGGAGACTGAATGCTTGATAATATTTTTGTGTAGCATTTGTCACTGTCAGAGCACAATACAGAACTTAATGAAGTTCATTTGTTAATTAAGTAACCCATTCTCTGAAAACCTATTCTTTAATGCAAGACAGCATCTGTAACATTACAAAATCATTTACTAGATCTGGAAAATTACTTTTACAAAAATCATATTATATGACAGCTTCTCTTCTCAGCAAGCCCTCTCTTGCTGAGAGTGCAGGGCATTCATTTCAGGCAGTTACTTCCCCTGCAGAGGATTTTTAAACTTTATTTTAAAATTTCAATATGAAAAATACTCTCAATTTTCATTGCTGCAATTCAATAGTTCTGTCAGACTGCCCATGCATTTTCATTGGAGTAATTTATTTAACCTTTGAAGTAAACACAAATTTGTCAGAAATATTTGCAAGGTTGACTTGTAAGCTCTGCCATGTGGAAATCTTGCCAAAATACAAGCACAAATCAGAGTGCTAAATGGTAACTTCAAAGAGATGCTAAACAGTAATGAAAATGAGAAGGTGCTAAGCAGCCAAATGACATGAAAATTGTCATCAAATAACTGAAAACAAGAAACAGAACAAATTTCCTTACAGAGAAACTGATATACTAAATACCCAAGTCTGATACTGCTATATTAAAAGCTGCCTCTGAACAAAGCTTTATATACAGCGTATTTCAGCAGGAGGTGCCTGCTCCACAAAAATACTGCACTGCTGGTATTTAATAGCTTGGAGGTAAAATGTTATACACTAAGTAATTTTAACCTTCAGTACAACTTCCCTCCATTTTTAATTTTAAAATGCAACCAAGTAACACGCGGCGTGGGCACAACAGAAAAAAATACTAATGAGGGCTTAAAACTCTAGATGGCACACTCCTACAATCAAAGACTACAAGAGAAATACACAGGACCAAGTATGATATGTTTCGACTATGATGCTTTCCACCCAAAGCATATATAATCTAGCCACACATACTGTTGCGAGGCCAGTTTGTGAATTATTATTATTATTATTATAAAAGGATGTGCACTATTTCCCAAGTTAGAATGGGATTATTTAATATAACACTGTGCAGTATCTGCAGTTTTGTATTTCAACAGCAGTGAATTAAGCTATTTTATGATTCCACATACAATTAATTCTCGTGGCATGGTATCCATTCTGTCACACTCCAACCTACTTTATGAATAAGAGTCAGATCCTACATGTTTCTTGAAGGCCCAGTCTCATGCAAAAAACAGCTCAGTTATACAAATTTACAAGCTTTGAAGGAAGTTTTTGCTGCTGGTTTGTTTTTAAGAAGGAACTCAGCTGTGTTTTATTACATCAAGTCCAGGATCATAGGGTTTAATACACAGCCTTTAACCTATCCATCTATATAGATTAGGCAGTATAAAATCTGAAAGTCTAATCATCTTGGATGGTTGTAGCAGCCATGAAAACAACATTGCAACACTGGTATTAGAATTTGCCAAGGGTCTGTTGATGCTTTATGCAATCTTACTGAAGCTGTAGTAAATGAAATGATAGCTGTGCAACTGAATTGCCACAGTGCACATCTGAACAACATCCAGAGCGATCAGAGGTGCAAAATGCTTGAATGAGGGTGTTTGACTCATTGTCTGAGTAAATAAAGACGTGCCTGAAGACAAACAGGACAGAGTTTTACAGTGTGCTAGACGCCTCATGCTGATGGTGTAACAAAGACTATCTCTCATTAAGTGCAAGGCAGCTGAACAAGCTCTCATGTCACCCACCCCTTCAGTGCAGTACCCCTTGCTCCATGTGGAGAAGCCAAAGCACCACAGCAGGGGTGCCCACACCAGCGACACAGAACAGCAGAGACCAGCACAGAGCCCCAGATGAAACTCACCATGTGGAACACATGTACAAGAAAGGACAGAGAGAATAAAGAAAAAAAAAGGGAATATGCATACACTGATCAGAGAATTACGTGGACATGGAAGCATTTTCCCACAAGGCCTTAAGCCAGTACAACAGCACCTCTGAAGCAAAGTCCACAAGTAAGTTTTCTCCATTTCTACAGTACTAGATTAGAACTCATTAAGCAAACCCTTAACAAACTTTCTTCTCTAATGAAGTGTACTCATAATCACTCCTTGATGTATTTTCCAGAAAGAGTACGTCTGTAGCATGTTTTTACTCTTAAATGTGCAAATAAGAAAAATATTTAGCATATGTTATTCATCTATATATATAAATTTAAGTCACTGTATTTTCTTAATCATTTAACAAGTTTATTTCTACAAATTATGGCTTAGAAGCAGGTACTGTACATACAAAAATCTGAGGATACTGATGTGCAGCACGTCATTTTTTCATGTTGTTTATGTGGATAAGTTATTCATTTCAGTGGGTATTCATTACATTTCTTATAGCAGCAATAAATAGGCATTTTACTTTTCATAAAATGTTATTTTATATAGCACGTAATCAATACAAAATTAACTTTTAACAGCACTAGAGTAACATAACCCACAGGTCATTACAGGTTGAGTGTGGTATTGGAAAATTTCATATTAGATCTCTGTGCCAAGCTAAGACTGAGTGATTTGCAGGGTCTCCAACATGTCTTCCACTGCCTTCAAAGAGTATTTAGTTTCTTTCTTACTGCGACCTGCAAACTAAAGAGGAAAGAAAGAATTGTTATTTGTCATATATCTGAAATTCTATGTCTAAATCCTGTGAAAATAACAGTTCTACACACCAAATGCCAATAATTAACTCTATTTACTAAAACCTTAAAAGCACAAAACTAAGCCTCAGAATTTTTAGCAGAATACAAGGTATATGCCCTTCTTCTATGAAGTAAAGAAAAAATACCTTCTGTTAAAGTAAGACAGAAAAAATTCTACTTATCAACATTCACTATAAAATAATCCAGACAACATATAATTATATTTTAAGGTTCAAAGTAACCATGTGAGATGACATTGTACTTGACTGTAGCCTACTATTAAAACACCCGTTTCAGAGAACATTTGAAACAAAGTCTGTCTTGGTAAGAAAGAAAGATACAGCTTAACAAATACTACTAGTGGCTTTAAAAAGGAAGGGGTAGAAGGACAGGCAATATTGACCACCCCATGTTGAACTCAAAAGGGTTTTTCTAATGATACTGACAACTGCCATCACTCATAAGTCATATCTAACAGAGGGGAATCATTGACCAGGTTGGTCCTTAGTCAAATGAAACTCCTAACAATTTTTAATACACCTGCACTAAAAAGTTTTGCATGTCAGGTTGGGAGGGGTGGTAAAGAAATTACAGAAGCAGTAACTAAAACTTGCTTTTAGTAAAACAGCCTATCCTCTACTTAAATGTTAACATCTAAACACTCAATAAATTTTCAATTGGAAGTTTTTTATTTCAAATACCACTGGTGTCTTGCATAGTTAGTCCTTGATTTATAATGTGTCCCTTCTTTCTTATAATTAACTTAATTTAGCAAACTCTTCATGACCTGTTAAGAAAGATTAAGTCATCAAACTCAGGTAATATCACACCAGCAACAAGCTGCAGGACCTGTTAACCTGCTTTTGACCCCTAGGCTACAATCTAGCATTGCAATTCCCAATCAGCATTGAGGTTTTATAAAAAATAGTTTTGGCACAGTAAATAATAAGCTATCTCAAATCAAAGTTAGGAGAAATTTTGTTACTGTAACAACACTTTACAGCTTAGAGATCTACTGAAAACACTGTATTTTCATGTTTTATATTTCCAGGTCATTAACTGGTGTATCAGGTCTTGATTCTAGTAGTATATATCAACCCATTCTTCAGGGTGTGCAGTTTCCAAACTGACATACAATAGTCAACTTCAGAGGAAAACCCAAGATTTCTTAAGATTCTCCAAGGTGAAAGCAGCAACTTATGCTTTTATCTGATTGAATAAAATATCCTCTTTTTGTCCACATTAAACAGACACTTGGAAATTACAAATCCTTTCACAACAATAAGCAAGTTTAAAAAACACAAGTCAAAAGTTTAAAGTGAAAAATAGTTTCAAATTCAAAGCATTCAGAAATTTCAATAAAAAGCACAGAAGCCTAAATATACTGTGGCCAAAAAGCACTTGGCAAGACATGCAGAAAGCATGCAGAGAGAAGCTTCAAAATAAAGAAATATTTTATTTATTCTCAACATGGACACTGGAAGCAAAAATTACATATGACATTGGTTTAAAAAAATGCCACTTGCTAATTTCAAGACCAGTTGCCTTCATGATACTGACATGCAGTTTGAACTGAACAAATAAAACCAAACTCTATGTCATAACAACCAGAAGCACACTTGGAAATGTAATCACTTCAAATTTGCCCTGACGAACAATTATTTTGTCTATTCAGCCATTACACAGCAATTTGACTGATTGAGCTGGAATCCATTTCTTAAATCATGACTTAATTTTCTGTTTCCCAAATGGTTAGTAACAAAATCACCTCTCTCCAGCCATAAATAACATGTAGATTGCTAACACAGAAGAGTTTAGCAATGTACCCAAGAAGCATGTACCTGGAAAATTACTGTGAGTAGGATCACATTAAAGATTTTTGTGAGCATTAATCAAACTCGCCTGCCTCTGCTGAAATGCTTCTACCAGAGGACATGCTAAACCAATTACCTAATTGAAGAGCACCAGGTAGCCTTATTTTGTTTTGGTGTTAAAGTAACTGGGACTCATGTCCTCAGTTAGAACAGACAGAGGTTCTTAGGGTCTGCACACATGGAATGATCCAGTTTCCCAGTCATAAGGCAAAAAGTAAGCTTATAATAATAATAACCTTAAAACTAATTCTTTGAATAAGGAGTACTTCACTAGCTTCTGAAATAAAAGATTAAAATTAAATTTTATTTGGGTCTTTTTTCCACCCAGTCAATTAAATTTAAGAAGCCTGGAGCATAATGACTTTTTTTTTTTTTTCAGAGGATGTGTTAGCAGCTAGGAATTCCAGCTCCGTACAGCAGCCCTAGTTACAAAACCTCTCTGATGAAGTCTTCCTGATGAAGTTTACATTTCTCCTAGATTAGACACAGATGAGAAGTACTAATCAGCACAGATGGTTACATATTTAACATCAAGATAAGTATATTAACTAGCTGGAGTGGCAAATATCTGTGCATTTCAAATTTTTTAAACTATTTTTTATCACCATGTTTTCCTTTAAAGACAGTGCTGCACAGTCTAACCAATATTGGTGAAGTAAGGTTTTCTTTCTATACCCAAACACTGCTCTCTTTAAATGACAACAAACGAAGAAGTTCCTCTGATTTCATAGAGAAATGCACAGGAAAAGCAAAAATCAAGTGCCCAAGCACACTGCTTGAATGACAGAATAAATAGAAAGAAGGGGACCAGTAAAAATATTTCAAGTAAATTGCATACAAAATAAATATTAAATAATTAAATAATTTAAAATCAACTATAGCCAGTCATTTGAAAAAATAAAGGCAGTTTTCCAAAATTACTGAGCAAACTGCTGGTAATTCAAGTTCAAATCCAAACCGGAAATGAAGAAAGATCTCACTGCAAGACAACTGCTCAAAACTAACTTTTTGTACTAATAATTTGGAATTTAAAGTCACAAATTCATATAATTTGTATAGACATCCAAATCAGGATTCCAAATTCATCCTGCTCTCTAGAATATGGCCACCAGAAAAATGTCATTTAGCAGTATGAGAACGTCCAACCAATAAAACAAGTCAGTGTCAAACCCAACAAGCTGTTAAGGCTTTTACTGCACTTTAGAGGTGGATAATGCATGGAAAGTGGGGAGGATTTACAGAGACCATAGAAATATCCAGCTTAAAATCTGTCTAGACATACCCTCCCACTATGGCAGGAACACTGTAAGAGCTTCCCCTTGCACAAGTGACCAAGTTTTCATCCACAGGTCCAAATGGTGACAATTTCCAACTGCTCAGCTCACCAAGGGAGCAACAAATCAGCACTGACTCATGGGGTGACCGCCACCTACTGCATCACCTAACACCTCTGGCTGGAGCTGCTGGACGTTCTGAGTCTCTGACACAGAGACTGGAGTAGCCAAACACTTCTGCAGTGCTGTAACAACCTGGGGGGTTGGGCTGGGGATGTCCTGCCCAGCTGTGCTCACTGGAGCTTCTTGTGGTTCTTCTGGGAAGGGGAATGGAGGTATTCACCCCATTTTTTTGCCAGGTCCTGGCTTGAGCTTCAGCACTTTCATTTTCTGAAGAGCTGAATTTTCCCTAAGGTTCTCATCACACAGTGTTCTTCACTTTACACCCCAAACAGCTAACAAAAAAGGAGGCTATATATGTATGTGTGTGTGTGTATATATATATATATATATGTCTGTATGTACATTAGTTGTGTTAACACTGCCTGCTCTGGTAAGCATCAACCAAAAATGCTTAATGTAGGATCCAAAAGAACTCCACAAAAACAGTAACAGAAATTTCAAACTAAAAGAAAAAAGAAAACAAACCAACAATCCCCCCCAAAACCCCTAGACCCCCTGCACTTAGAAATGCCCCCAGCACCACACTACTCTCAATAAAATTCATGCTTTATTAGAGACATTATGATGTTAACAGAAAGCCATGAGGAAAGAAAAGAAGGAAAATTTAAAAAAAAAACCAAACAGGTGTGCTTATGTGGATGGCACTCAGTTAACTATAAACTGTCATAATTAAACATCAATTACATTTAGAACCAGGGGATGCCCATTTCCAGGTCCTCTAGGCCATTCCACAGTCCGCACTGGTTTTAAACTTCCACCCTGATGCACCCTGAAAGGGACCGTTTCCCAGAAGTGCTAACAAGCCTCTACCAGTACTTTGAACTCCAGTCACAATATTTACTAAAAACATATGCAAATCCACTCTAATCTAAGCAGTTGATTTTACTAAAATGGAAAACATGGAATACTGCTTTTCACTAAAAATTCACACATCTTTTAAAACCTGTTTTGTTCTGTCAGTTATGAATCTGTGGTGTATTTCATTCTTAAACGGTTTTGGTAAGTGGTGGGTTGTTTTGGCTGGATTTTTGTTAGGGGTATTTTTTTATTTCTTTGGGTTGTTTTGTTGTTGTTGTTGTTTTTGTGGGGTTTTTTGTTGTTGTTTTTTGGGGTTTTTTGGGTTTTGTTTGGTTTTAATCCTGCAATACTTGAGTTTTCCATCTGCGCTGTGCTTACAGGAACGACAGGCATACTTTGAGTCAAAAGAAGCCCTGGTTATTTATGAAACATCAGACAAAGTAGCTCATTCATACACACCTTACCATCAGGAGCAGGTAGATGGTTTATTACTGAAAAGCAGAGCGATTTAAAGAGCAGAAGAGAAATAAATTTTAGGCACATATTAAAAAATACTTCATTATGTCCCCAGGGATACAATGCTCTTCACTGTACAGTCAGAAGCTACAGGGCCAATTAGAAGGAATGGAAAATGCCTCTAAGTTGGAATATATCAAAAACACATCAGCCACAAGAAGCTGCACGCTTGGCAAGGAACTGAAATGTAGTTAAGTATTCAGAAAACTGCACTGTCTGTAATAGGAAAATCTAATTTAATTCCCTAATAGATGCTGCTTGTAAAAAGGCCATTTGGTAGTATTAACTGAGAAACAGTAGCAAGAAGAGAAAAATTAAATATTGGGTTCCAATATGGAAATATTGCAGGGAGAAAAAAGAGCCACATGTATACAAAGTCTTTGCATTTAACATCAATACATTTGCTCAACAAAAAAGTTGTGGGGACAGTATGATGCTGATGTCCAGGATTACTTATGTACAAACTTTGATTGGCAGATCATTAAGAATAGCTGTAAGGGTGTCAAATAGACATAATATATTTAGGATACACAGACAGCAGAGCCTATGAGCTAAAACATGTTTTCACTCATAGTTATAGAAAGAAATAGAGGCTTATCATACAACAGGAAATATAAAAAATTACACATAACTTTTCAAAAAGTTGGAACGACTCCAAATGACTTCAGCAAGCTTTGATTATGGCCTACAATGTCTACGTTTCCACAACTCAATGAGCATTTCTCTACAAAACTACACAAAACCAACTTCAGTCAAAATATTAAGGCAATTAAATATGATTTTGAAAGGTTAGAGTAAACTCAAGGAAAACAAAAATTCTAGAATTTTTATTTGTTTTCTAGTAAAATAGAAGTGGATAACAAATTCACTCTAAGAATTAAGACATACCAAGTTTTACCAAAATAGCTGTAGAACCAAGTCTTGAAGGTCAATATTACAGTAACATATTGCATTCAGTTAATGTTAGTAGGAAAAACAGGTTTAAAGCTATTAAGAAAATTATAGCAATTAGTAACTGTAAAATTATTGATTAATGTTTTCAGGAAACCCTAACCTTTTATTAATTAAGGTTTCCAGGAATCAAACAGAAGCAAAATTTAAAAAATCCAAGCAGATTATGCTGATTTACATGTCATATTTAACCTCTTGAACAGCAGCTGATAGAAGTGCAGAAAATAACTATAGAGCATGTTAAGAGTATCATAAAGCAATGAAGCACTAACCTGGTATGCTCTGTTTATTTGGTTTGCTGCCCAGCTGGCATATTTCATATTATCTTTTTTCATTTTTGCACTTGCTTTTGGGTTGGAAGCGATATGACTGGCAGACTAGGAATACAAAAAAACCAAAAGAAAAAAACCAACTATAAAATTTAATTATAAAATTATAAAATTATATCAAATGTAATGATACAAATTATGAGCATGAAATAAGCTGAGAACATTGAGCATCCTTACAGTCCAAGCCCCATGCACAGTGATAGTGGAAAAAGGCAATAAAAATTTAAAAGTTACCAGCAAACAGCATCCAGGTAAGAATCAGCTAGACTTTTTAAACCATTGTTTGTTCTATTTGAAGCTACATTAGACTTCAGTTCAGTTCTGTACTGAGTTAAGAACCAAACTTGGACATGATCAGCTAATCCAAGTTGCTTCTCCTAAAGTGAGAGTTATGAAATAGTTTTCCACATTCAGTTTTTTACCAGAGACAATATAAAATACACCACTTGTGTGTGCAAGCTGCCATTAAAAACATTACATTTTCCCCTGTAGCATCAGAAAACAAATTTTAAAAGGAGATAAGACTCTACATAAAATATGCTCACCCTCATCTGAAAGAATAAAAAATATTACTTAAGAACCAAGCAAAGTTTTTGACTTATATAAATAAATCCACTGTGCAAGAAATCACTGCTACTGTGCTGGTGTTTTTCAGCAATTCATCATCTTCTACAGAGAATGCATGACTTTAAATCCTTTTTCAAGAAGTTACCTTCCCATGCCAATAACGATAATTCTTTTGAAAATACAGGCAAGACTTAAAGGTTAAGAGTTCTTCAGTAAGGAGCAGTTACTGGCATAAAATTATCCATACTCCAAATGTATGAAAAATACCCCATATTTTAAAACAGTGTTAAATAATCTGAGCTATTAGGTTAAAAATCAGGGGAAAAACAAAACAGCAAATGGCAAAGGATAATATACATGAATAAACATATTCAGAATGATAACATGGAAAATACATAATCATGCTTACCATGTAAAGTCCAAATAGAGCTCTCATATTTCTGTTGTTAAGCTTCAGTGCTTGTGCAAAATACTTTCTTGACAGCTCAAGGTTTTCAAGCCCCCCCTGAGTGTATTTTACCTGTAAAAATGGTAAATGCCTGAAACTTGCATGTCATTCATACCTCAGGCAGTCACTTGGAAGCAATGATATTGCAAAAATTCACTCCAATGAATTTCACTCCACTTTGTTTCACATGACATTTCAAATCAGATGATTTGAAGGTGATTTGGCCTTTGAAAAGCAAAGGCCAAATACTGGGCTGGGAGAAATCCAAGCTCTTTGCAATATATACATTTAAAAATATTTAACTATAGGAGAAAAAAAACCCCCAGCATTAATTTCATTAATGCATTGCTACAAGATTAAAAAGTGATTATTTTTCATCTATAAATACTTGAAACCTTGGGATTGTCTCTTATTAAAAGTAGCACAAACTTTAAATCCAAATTCTGACTACTAGAAATCCATACTGACACTATGTTCCCACAGCATGCATGAAAACAGTTCACAAAACAACACAATGCCTTTCATTATGTATTCAAAATTGCACACAAAGTTCAGAGGATTACTCCACTATTTTTCTATTCATTTTTCCAGATATTAGATCAACAAAAAGAGGGATAAATACTAGAAGATATGCTTCAAAGTCTTTCTATGAGAAAACTACTTAGGCTTTCAAGTTTTAATGTCAACCCAATTTTACCCATGTTAAGTAACCTATTAAACTCACTCTAAGCAGTTAACAGTATAATTTAGGTAAAAAAATAATCTGGGAAAAAAAAAAAAAAGACAAATTCAAATGGCTAAAACCTTGAGCTAAAACTTCTAACTTTACCTCTAGCTTTTACCTGTCTTCCACCAGTGCTCCTTCAGGCAGAATTTAGTATGTGGATTCCAAGATCTGAGTCCACAGTAATAGGAAATCTATCATAACCTCCTAGGCAGCATTGTTGTAGAAAAGCTTAGCTTCTCATGCACTTAATTTGAAAAGTGCATAAAAACTTCAACAAGAAGAGTTTATTTAAAATTAGCTTTTTTTCTGGAATAATTCCTCCCCTAACTCTTATATTTAGCTTAGTCACACTGTGACTGAGTCACTGAGTATGAAAACACAGTTTTCAGAATATGTTCAGTTCTATGAGATGTTAGCATTCTCCGTGAATTCTTAAAATCTCCTAGGGAAAAATTAAAGAAACCATTTTCACCACTTCTCTAACATAAAAACAGAAAATGTAATCAAACGTAATGGATTTTTCTGAAATACCTACTTCAGCATATTGTTGACAATATAAGTGGTTGTGTGGATTAGTCATCATAAGCTCCTCTAAGCAGAAGGCTGCCTTTGCATAGCTGAGGAACACAAAAAACAGTGATAAAATGAAACACAAGTACACAGCTCATTGCTTCAGTTTCTTTACAGCACAATACAAGCCTTACTTTTCCCCCATAAAATCACATGATTCACAATTAAGTAAAAGGCTTCATTTTAAAATAAAGTTTGGAACCAAGTTACTTTTTTTTATATCCTAGACAGGGGAAAAATACAAAAAAATCTAATGGTCTAGGTACAACTGGAACAGCTCATGAAAAGCATTTAATATAATAATCTCTTATTAATAGGTGCTGTTTCTTATCAGCAGGAGTGATGAGTAGAAACAGGTATTAGGTACTGTAAGACACTGAACTGAAACTACAAAATTCCTTTTTTCCCTAAGAAAATTCAACTACCTGAGGATTCATAAAAGCAGCTACTGATCACAGCATTTACACTGTCAATTAACTTTACCTGCCAACAGTCAACCACAGAATTGAGACAAAAAAACAACATACTAAGAACAGTTCTAGAATTCAAACAGTCCAAATCTATGTATGAAAATAGCATCAGACCTCTCCAAATGGGCAAATCCTTGTCATTTGAGAAGGCTAGTCCTTGAGTTTCTTAGTGAGAACTTTCAGAAAGAATTAAGAAGTCAAGCTCAAAATGTAGGTTTATTGAAAGAGTCTTAGCTTTGTAATCTTTCAAATAATAGAACTGTCTGCAGAATTTGCATCATTTAGCGATATGTGATAGCACTATTGCACAGTTTATGTCATAGGATTCCAAAATTCAGAGATACAAGGTTTATAATGACAGTGTGGGTTGATATTTAATATTGCAGTAAAAGCAATTTAGCAATTATGAGACCATATTAAACCACATTATTTGTAAAATCTTGTATCCTAAAATAAATATGATGTGGTTTTCTCCAGTGCATGTTATGACTGTCATGTATCTGTATCATTTATTAATCTGGAGGTACAAGGGCAGCCGCCTCATTCTCCAAAAGCAGGAGCCAGAGTCCTCATTGCAGAACAGGGTAGAACTGAGGACTGTGTAAACCTTGTACATCTCTGTGTGTTTATGAATAAAAATGAGAGCATGGTGATTTCACAAGCCCTGTGAATTGTGACCCTGATAAAACATATAAACTGATGAACTGCCTTCTCTTTTAAAACTTAACTTTTAGTTGGTTTTAGCCAAGAGCCCGATTTTTCCCTATTATCAAAATAATAATAATGATGCTTATGGAAGTATAGTGAGGACAGTGTATTCTTTCCATGAACTGAAGTTCTAATATTGCTTTTTATTGGAATTACAGACCAAAACAAATACAAGCAAAAGCAATTTCTTTCTCTGGTTTTATTGCACAATTTCATAATAAAGATTATAGCAAAAAACCCCAACCCAATAATGGAATATGTATGTTTGAACCACTCTATCATTCACTTTTGTACCGACATATTTGACAAGCTTAAATATCTTTCCAGCCAATTTTTTTTTTTTTTTAGTAGCTATTTTCTTGGAAAAGTGGCTAGTAGATTTCCCCAAACAAATGGAAGTCTGAGTATCAAAATTCTAGTTTATTTCTGAAGTCACCATTTAAAAGAGTTTAATAACTATTTTCTTTGAGAATGGGGTGCAAGGAGAGATGATTGGGGAACAATTTTTTCCTCACATTGAGAATGGCTATTTCTTCCTTGACAATTTGATTCTTTTACCACCCTCTGAAAAGGAAAGAAGGAAACAATGTGATATAACTCAGGCTGGCCTGAAGAACCAAAGAAAGAGGGAAAAAAAGATACGTCTTTTGGTGGAGGTTTGAATTAATGCTGTGATATTAGAAAACTTGCACTAAGGCTTTGGAGCTAATCCTCTCACACTGGGATTTCCTCCTGTCACTACAGCAATAAAAAAAGCTAACAAAAACATTAAATATCCAATAAGCAAGTGACTACAACATTCAGCATTCTTGATCACATTGGGTTTTGTACCCAGGCGACCAGATGCCTCCAACTCTGGATCCATGTTTCGCTTTGTGGGTTTTTTTAAAAGGTTACCAAAAGTTCTGGGAGAGGTAGGCTAAAAGAAAACTGGAATATCAGTTGCTGTGATCAATTGATTTTAGAAGCAGAAAATTTAACATCTCTAACAAGTAAAATACATAACTTGAACAAAAAATGATGGGAAGTTAAGTGCTGTTCTCTGCTGCACTCAAATCACTTCTTTTAAACATCAGATTTTTAAAAACTACAGAAACATACAGGCAATTAAGTAAACTCCTTTTGTTTGAAAAACAAATGCCTTCTTAAAGTATTTGGTAGCCAAATAAGCTTGGTAATTATTTCCAGTTGAGGCCCAGTATATTGGAAATGAGGCAGCATACTTTGTAACACTAGTCCTTAGAAAAAATCACTGTGGTTTTTGACTTACACAGAGTGGGTTTCAAATTAACATTTTTTTATGCAGACTTAGCAAACAACTTACTCATGTTCATTGATGTAAAGTTCTGCAAGTTCATGCCAAGCTTCTTGGTCACCAACAAATCTGTATAGAGAACACAAGAGAGAGAAAAAGGAAAAAAAGAAAGAATGTGCAAGGGATTCTGTAAATGACTAGCACTGAAGCAAAAGCGTAAATTAAATGCAAATTCCACTTTAATTAAAAAGATTTATCAGAATAGCAAAACACAATCCGTATTCTTGTAAGACACTCACTGTTCCAGATACTCATTCAGCTCTCGGATGGCCTCGAGATTTTTCCCCTGGGCTTTTCGAATGGCAATCTTACGCTTTCTTGCTGCCTATGGGTTGACATTAATAAAGGATTAGGCCTCATAATTCCCTGGGTTTTTGTAAGGAAAGCAATTTGACTGTGCAAATTATTATCTCAATACCAGTGGAATTCCACTGCAGAGACACTGCTAGGTTGAAGTTTATAAACATACCCTATCACATCCCACTGAGAGACTGAAAACCTCTTCTTACAATCACATTATGAATGCTTTTCTTTGGAGGCACAAACTGTATGCATTATTTCATTCAAATAAATGACAGTCCAGATTCTGATAATTACAAAACAGCAGGGGATGCTAATCTTCAGCCATTCCAACTACCCCCACCTTGTCATTCACAAGATCTCTGACTGTAGAGGAGAAATGGTAACTGAGTCCTAGAGAATCCCACAGATGCATCTTGGTTGTCTCTGTGCAAGTATGGCTTTCAGCCACTATAAAATATTCCTGTTGAAGTGCTGAATGACACCTTTAACTAATGCTAAATACACACCAATTCCCTAAACAAGTCTCTCATCATTCCTGGAGCACAAAGTAGGCACTGCAATGTAAAGGGAATACAAAATCTCTATTTCAATGCCAAAAACTGAGCTGTACTTTGATATGTGGTTAGAAAATGCAATTCAACTTAAACAGCATAAAAATAAGAATTATAATGTATTTAATTATTGAAGTCCATAAAAGGTGTCAGCGACCAGAAGGAGAAAAGATATAAAGGATTGTAATAGCTGATTATTCTGTACTTTAATCCAACATTCCAGCTTCTGAATGATGCAGGTTACAGTTTTCACGACTCACAAGGATCTTACTGAGTCCAGCTCTTAAAAGAATGGTCCTTACAGAGATCAAACCTGTGACCTTGATGTTACCAGCACCATGCTCAAACCAAGTGAATATCAACACACACCTGAGGTGTGATTCAAAACAAAGGTATATTCCCAGCTGGGAGCAAACAGCACGCCTCAGCCAGCCTGAAAGTCATCAGATCAGAAATCTGACCGAATGGAAGGAAAACACAATTCCAGCAGAATGCAACTCAAAAAAGGAATGCCATCAGCCTCCTTCCTTGCCTCTAATCCCTGTGCTCTTGGGTGACTACAACCACTGTGGTAAGACATGAGACAACACAGTCTGGTGTCCGTGATGTCAACATGCACACGCACCCTCTTGTTTGTCACTTCTCCGTGAGATAATATTAATGTCAAAAAATATAAAGCACACTTCTCAGGTAATTAAGCCCCACTGTTTATCCCCTCATAGCACTCATTCCATTTCATATTTTCTAAAGAGTTTATATAGTTGGATATCATCTTTCAGAAGCCTTGACAGGACAACTCTTCAACAAAACACTGAACAATTTTAATCTTTGAATTTTAGATAGGTCTGAAATCACTTTCTTCATGATGTGCCCAAAGTTCACAATCACATATACCCTACAAGAGTTCTTGTATATTTACAGCATTTTAAACATAACTATTCTCCTAAATAATTTTTTATCCTTTAATTCATTTGAACAAATCAATTGCTTCCAAAACAAGAGAGTGGTAAATTAGTTCAAGCACCAAAAGACAAAAGCTAAAAATGCTTTTGACATTTAATTAATTTCCTTTTAATTCATCTCCTTTATCTTCCTCACAAACAAGTATTCAATGGAAATTTAGTGAAAACAACTCAAGTGGGGAAAAAAATATTTCACCCTTCTGAATAAATGTAAGACACAGACAGAGAGAAGACTAATCAGAGGCCAAATTAGAACACGAGTGTGGTTTCCACTGATTCTTTGTCAAACTGCAACCTGTGAAGTTACATGCATCATTCTACTTTTACTGGGAGACATCTGTCTAAAAGTCATAACAGGAAATTTTAAATGCTGACACATTTATTACTGTAACAATAACATACTCTGTACTTATTTTTTGCTTTTCTTAAAATAACAGCATAATCAAACTTATTTTCTTTAAATTCAAAAAGAATAATCCCACATGCTTATCATGCTGCTATAACAAACAAAACAAAATAACAACCAAAAAAATCTCAACCAAACCATTGTTTGCTGTCACAATTTATGGAGTTCTCAAAGCATTTGTAAAGCAGGTCACCCTGTTCTATGGTGGGAACACCAGGGCAGTGTTAACCCACTACCCAAAGCTGACATTATACACAGACCAGTGACCTGCCCACTGAGCCTGAAACATGAAAAGAGGAAAAGTGGGGATAACAACGTGCACAGCCAAAGGAATGCATCAAGCAATTACAGCCTAGGAAGACAGAAGGGTTTTTGCAGGTAACAGACTATTGAGTTTATAAGTGCAGCTTTTTAAATGTAGCTCTTGGATTAACAACTCAGTTATTTTCAAAATTTAAAGAAATCAAGAGCCTGATTAAAGTAAACCCTTGAGAACTAAAACAATCTATTAAATATATAAAATCAATCAATGCATATGAAAACTTAATTTGCAATGGCAAACGGGAACAGTCTACATAAGTCACTCTCTGTTTCTAATGCAACTCCTTCAATTGCATCCAAGTCAGTCCTCCAAGAGAGTCTGGAAACAGATTTTTTTCCATAGCTGCTTTATTTCTTAACCACAGCACTCATAAGTAACATAAATCACAGGAGCCACAAGACATTAATTTATGAAAAGCTACAAGTATTTCTAGTCAAAAATATAAGCCGATGTTTACCTATAGCGAGCATGTAATCTAATGCAATCAAATAACAAGAACAAAAGCATCAGACACAATTAACATATTCTGGTGGTAGTACTTAGGAATGGAATGAGTTACGTTTACATTTGACACAATCTCTCTGCTGCACCAAATCCCAATAAATTTCTTCAAAATTACATTTCTAAAACTTTTAAAACTTCATTTTTAGTCTACATTCCTCATCACCAAAAATACAGTAGCATCTGTGCTTGGAATCTGCTCTCTCTTCACCCTCAAAATGCTGGGAGATAAGTTTATTTACCGAAAACTCCAAGTTTACAAAAAGAGAGGCTCAGTCACTCAAAACAGTGCTAACATCCTGAGGAAGAACAAAACGTTGTCTAGTAGCACAGGATTTCTGAAAGTCTTTTTAAAAGCACTGGAAAGAATTCAGTGAGGATGCAGAGGTTTTTTTTTAATGCAGATTCTAACTTTTTCCATCACATGCATAAAGTCATAAAGCCAAGAGATATGCACAGAGGTTTTCAGCAGATCTGTGATTCACAGGATTGATATGGCAGGTGAAAAAATGAAGACATGAAAACAAACTACTGTTGCTTTTAATGGTATTCACAAACTACTCTTCTATCAGAGTTCCTATTCCTAGTTTTTCTTTCAAACATGAAGTCTATCAGTTTTTAAATAAAAATAAAATTCAAGAATTCCAGCAGTCAGTACATTAAGAAAAATATATACAGAAAGACCTGCATTACAAACAAAACATGGACCACAGTTTGTGTGCTGTAAACCTCTAATTCTTGTACTCATTTATATTGCTCCTGAGCTCACTGTGTGAGTCAGCTTAAGTGCTGCTCTGTGAGCTGGAGCTCACAATTTCCTGAGCATCCTGAGGACAGCTGCATAACTAATGGCAATTTACACTCATAGCATCAATTTTTCTTTATTTCCCTACAAATTAAACAAAATGCCTTACTGCACAGAACCACTGCCAACACTAATAACCACTTTAGCATACAAAAATAGTTATTTGTTAAGTAAAGCCAGACTCACACCAATTCTTCAGAAGGTTTACCTAGCATTTACATATTTCCTATTTATTACCTGCCTTACAACCAGCTGATAAAAGAAAACCAGGCAATTTCATCTTCCATTGTGTTAAGGGCCCTCTTTACCAAAAACCTCACATCTCAAAACACAAACTTATTTTTAGGGGACCTATTGGAAGATACTAAAGAAATGCAAAATGGAGAATACAAATTTGTTCAATTATTAATTTCAAGTCCACCAAGAATATTTTTGAGAAATTATTTTTTAAATACAGGGACTTGAAATTATTTTGAAGTCTAAGAGGCCTACTAGAATAGTCACAACAATTACATTGATAGAGATTTAAAAAATAGCATTCAAGGGTCCATTTCAGTTCTTCACATCACAACAGTAAGACTTCCTAGAAGAAGCCTCAACAAAAATTAACTCCATCTTCTTTCTCCTTCCACCTTAAGTTAAAAAGGAAAAGGCAAAACCTCCAGTGCTGTAACAAGATATGCAGAATCTGACCATGCAGATACTATGACACAGATTCCCCCCACAATTTTCCAGAGATTAAAGCAAAACACTAGGATGGCTATTGGTTAGTTCTGTAAATCCATAATTCTTTATGGAAAGATATTTGCATCTTAAAGAAATACTTAAAGAATCAGTATCATATGGAGTAAGCTACTTGTACTAAGTATGTACAAGTTTATTAAGGAGTAAACCTTTCTAAGGTATTTCTTTTAAAGACTAGTAATCTCCAATCTGGCATAAGAACAAATCCTCCATTCGTCATGATTCTTTTTAATTAGCATTAAGTAGACTCAAAATGAAGTGAGGACTTGAACATTTATCAACTTCTACATTTTCTTAGTAAAACATACCAAGAGAGTGTCTAACATTGTTCTTAATTTCATGGCTTGAAAGAAAGTAGGAGAATTTTCAGTGATTGAGACCTCTAGGAAAGAAAGAATTTCTTCTGTATAACTACTACAGCATTTAACACATGATACTTTTCATCTTAAAAATAATTTTTTCTTTCCTTTTAACATTTTAGAAAATGTGTATTTGGTCTAAGAATTTGATCCATTGAAACATTTTCCTTCAAACTGTAATATGCAAATCAAAACAGAAGTGTAAACAGCTACAACTGAGATACAGGGGAAAATTACACAGATGTCAAAAAAGCACATTATCAAAACCAGCACATAATCAAAACCAGCCATAATAACAAATTTATTCCTACCAGAATCCAGACTTTTTTCAAAGTTAGTCATGCAAGACAGTTAAATCTTGCAAACCTATGCAGGCACAGAACTACTGGGTTGAAGCTGCCCTTTTAGGGATAACCTCAAAGCACAACATAACTTTTTGTATCCAATAAACAACCTATGAAGTATAACACCAGCATAGAGCAAATTGGTAGGAACTGTACAGGCTGAAAAGCTAAAGCCTGGAATTGGCAAACATGAAAAATATTATATACCAACAAAAAGTAAGAACAGTTTACACAGAGGAAAGTAAGTCTTCCCTTATCTACTGGAGTTCTTCAAGGAGTCCTTAAGTGTAGATGAATAAAGATCCATGCAAAAGTCATCTTTGACTTAAAATATAATTTCAACAAGATGCCTCATCTTGAAGCTGAAAGCTCTGAAAGAAACTGGAGTTACCACAGCCTAACAAGGGAAGGTTTTCCCATGGATAAAGAAGTAAGTAAGTCAAAACATATAAAATAGAGAAAAGAGTTCTCTGTACTGAGAAACCCAGAACTACCTCTATTAAAGACTACTGCTCATCACTCTTGATAAGAGATCTAAAAAGGGAATTAATAGTGATGTGAAGTTAAACGTTGATACGGACTTATTCAAGTATAAAGAACAAAAGACAACTTCAAAGAATAGCATTCACAATAATGAATCATAATGAATACTTTTACCAGCACAATAAAACAACTTGTGAAATTTAATCTACATAAATGGCTACATATAAGGTCAAACAATACTAATTTAATGCACACAAAAAACCTGTCTGAATTTGTCTGGTTAGGAGGGAGATACTGTACTTGCAATTAACAGTTCTATAAAACATCAATTCTGTGTTCAGAAACCGTCTTAAAAAACCCAAAAACCCTGCCCCAAAACCCCAAACTGAAAATACTGTGATACTGGAGTCATCAGAAAAGAATACAGAAGACACACATCCATGGCATCACTTTGTGATTTTTAAGTCCATAATGCTCCTGCATGTTTAATACTGCTGTTCAGTCTGCTCATTTCTCACCCAAATATAGGAAAAAACACAGAGATGACAGGGAGAACAGCAGCAGAGTTTTAAGGCACAGAATGGCAACAAGAACAGCTGCACATTAGGACTGCTTAGCTTAGAGAGAAGAAAAGTGCAAAAGATCCCTACAGTCATGAGTATTAATAAGGTGAAAACAAGTGCCGACAGTAACAGACAAATTCAGAGGCATTAAATAAAACTGTTAAATTGTAGGTGTAGGAACGGAATAAAAACCACAAACGGGAGATTTGCACAACCCATTAAAAATTTACCACATTTAATTTCTCAATTATGTTGTAGATGTAGGCATGGCAAACGTAAGCAAGTTTAAAAATACATCTATGCAGAAATTTCAAGAAAAGCTATTAAAAACAGAGTTAACACTTCTGGCACAGAAAAACCGCAACACAAAGATGAATAGAAACTGGCAGAACAGACCACAGCATGCTGTCATTGAGCTGCTCTTAGACACTTCTGGTATCTGCAATAAGTCAAAGCCAGACACAGGACAAGTAAAATGGACTTTTGCCACAACTGCAGTACAGCTGCTCTTCTGTTTTCAAATACTTAATTTCAAGAGACAAAATCTCCATCAACATTTAAAAGTGCTACGCACACAAAACATGGGACAAATAGTGGAATGCACTCTGCTCTCTCACTTCACCGATCATGACTGAACAAGAAGGAAAAAAAACCCTGCAATGGTAAACAATGCTCTGTCAAAAGCAAAAACCATTTTTTAGGACCACATAGTGCATTCCCAGCTTCCCCATCAGTTCTCACTGGGAACTAACTGAAGTAGCAGCAGCCGTTCTTCACAACCCTCACCAACAACTCCATCCTGTGCCAGTCAGTGCTAAGCTATCTTTTTCAACTCCCTTTAAAATTATCACTGTACACACCCATGTTTAGGTCTAGTTCTGTCTTTCCTGGCAATGTGGCCAAAATATTTAGGGAAACACGCATGTCACCTCAGAAAATTCTCCCCATTAGGAGATGCTTCATTTGGTGAGCAATTTTCCCTTTTGCAACTCAGAGCATCCTGTAGATAAATGTACAAAGCTTCAAGACCCCCACAGGAGGTCCCTGTTAAAAATGAATTCACAGCTTCTGAAGCAGTTTCAAGGAATTATCACAGTTAAGATGATGAACAGATATCCAGTGCTCAAATTCAATGCTCATTATTCTCATCTTATTTAGTGGAGACAAGGAGGTAGGGAAAGAAAGGTCACCTATACATTCTAGATGGCAGTAATGCACAGTCTCAGAAAGAGATGAACTCAGATATTCATGGTATATAACTGCTACCTAGTTACATGATACTAAGATATTGCTCTGAATCCTTCCTGTATTCTGGATTCCCAGAGGTCTTCAACCACCTCCTTTGCCTCTTCTGAAATATGTCCAGCTCATCTACAAAAAGAATCTGAAAATAGTAAGAGAAGGGTAACTTCATGTGACCATATGCATACACTTGTTCCTGCCCACTCCTATAAACAACAGAGTTGATGAGAACACTGTCTTACTACAAGAATTTTAAATTCTTCATTCACACAATTATATTACTAAACCTATGATGGTAATGAGACAATCCACATGTTCTAAGCTAAGGATGCAGACAGAGTGTCTTGCATGAAAAGCTTGGTTGAAAAAGGTTTTCTTGGCAAGAAAAACAGCTGAAGAATTATCCTAATAAAGACTCCAGATTCTATGGATTAGAATTAAGGCAGAACTTTGTGCCTTATCTAATTTTTCCCTGGTGTTGACGAAGTGCTCTGCAATCTTCTCGATGGTTGAGCTGAGTAATCAAGAGAAACTGCAGGTGCACCCGTATGACAGTGGAGCAGGTTAGACACCAATCTAAGTCTTGGAATACATGAACTCAATTGCCTTTCTCATCAACAAGCTTCTCTGCTCTGCTGAACAGACCACCTCAAGAAGAGACCGACTGATGAAAAATATCTAGCTGTCTAACTAAATGGTTTTCCTTCAAAGCAGAGCAGGATAAGGATTTCTCAATGAAATAACATAAAGAGCAAAAACAAACAAAAAACCCCTTTTTACCAACACTACTAAAAAACCCAATAACTCTCTTTTATTTTGTTATGAGAAACAGAATAAGCATTTTATCTGAAGATATACAAACAAATCAGTCACTGTTCAGCATCTATAACACTATGTCAGCATTATAAACATTTTCAATTGGACACTACATGAAATTTTTATTAATAGAAGAGCCCTATGATAGAAAATAATATGCAGCCTTAATAAGAGGAATCTGTCAGTTTGACCTCTAACACGCCATCATTTCAACCAAAACAGACAAGAATGGAAAATATTCTAATTCTTTCCCTATTGAAATGTATGCAAGCTATGCATTTCATAAGAGTCACATTTCATTCATTAAAGTCTTTAGAAAAGAGACTATGACTCAACATCTACATGCTTTGAAAAATGAAACAAAATCTCTGAGGTGACATTAACACTGTTCCATTGTTGACTGAGTCATCTTTTTCAGAAAGTGTAGAGTGAGATAAAACTTAGAGATGATCCAATTTTAAAAAAGAAAGACTATTTTGAATTCTATCCTAAGTAATTACTGTGAACGTAATTTCAGCAACAAAACTTCACATGAAAGTAAATGTCCGTTACATAATTTGAGTTCAAACTTTACTTTTTATAATGGAAAAATCTGCTGTCTAAAAGAAATAATTTTTTTGAAAAATCTTTTTCCATGCTACTTTTTGATCAGTCAATGCAAGCTATGATTTTTACATGATTTGTGTGAACAAATGTCTGTGTTTCACTTAAAGCACTTGCCAATCATTTAATGCATATAAGCAACTCCATGTGTCAATAGACCAGAAGAAATTTCTATAAAGTTAGGTGAATGCCAAGACAAACTCAGCAACAGTTGCTTTTCTAAAATCTTGAAATATTTATTTTCCTATAGCAGTCACATGTGTGTATGGAAATAATTAACACGTAAGTGACACAAAGAAATCTACACATGACAACTTACCAAAATTTTTACTTAACTTTCACTCTTGACATGCAAGCCTTACCCAACCAATTCTAGTTACATAGCAAGGAACTTTCCTTTGCATTTATTATTCTCCAATTCTATTATTAGAATTAAGAACTTCAAACACACAACTGTTCTAATATTTACAACTTATGCTTCTAAATATTACAAGTTTATGGATTTGGTTATGGAGAAAATTCAAATAAAGAAACAATCATGCATTTTACTTATTTAAATATATAATTTTGTTTTGTAATGCCATCCAACAAAGCACTCAGATTATGTTAGCTATGTTAAGATGAGCAAAAAGTAAAACTGCCCAAAATGTATACTTCAAAGATCTGTGGCCCATAAAAATCACTGTAATATGGTGCTCCATTTTCCACTGGTGTCAGCAAAAGGTCACAAAACATGTACCAAGGCGACCCATTCTGTGATTTCATTGCAAATGGGTTCTATATTGGTCCAACATGACTCCAAAGATTTTGTGTCAAACTCCTTAGGCCATGCAGTGATAAAATCCACCATTTACTATGGACACCTATACATCTTGTGCTCAAAACTTATTGAGCTCAAGCTTCTACTGTTTCAGGGAGAGTGAAAAATAACAGTGAAGAACTGAGATAGTTCCTTTTACCCTTGCACAAAATCTGTGAGTTCTAGCACTGCTAACAGACAGACTTCAACCAATCACTGTTGTCCAAGTGCTTAACACATTTCTGTGGATTTTCCCCTCCTGAATAGCAGACCATATCTAATAGGCTGACCAAGGAAAGGCAAAGGTTCAACACACACCTAGGAAGATTTATGTGAGACTGCCAAAAAATCTGAAATAGCCCAAGTATTACATTTACACTGAAGTTTATCCAATAGACAGCTCCTCAAAACCAAGTAACACACCCTCAACAATTAATAATAATTTTTTTATTTTCCAGTAAATATCTATGTTATACAAAATCTGGAACTCTACAATTTCATCATATTTCAAGTTTTATCCTTGAGGGAAAAAATATCAATGAAAATATATTGCTACAAGTTTCTCTAGAATTCTATTTGGGAGCTAATAGCTCACAGTGGCTTTTACAAACAGTATTTTAAAAAATGTTTAGAAGAACAATACAGTCTGTCTCACATTTTGGTTTATACAACTGGCATGCTTTATGCATTTTGATTCAAGAGCTAGTAGAATGTCCCAGACATGAATCAAAATAACTGCTATTCAAGCACTACCTGAGTGTATTAATAGTTAATCCTTAAGTAATATTACACATTAGGAGCATAGAAGACATGTGACAGACTATATTAGTCTTTTAAATACTCTACATTCTGGGAAATGAAAGAGTTGAAACGCCCAGCTCTAAACACTACTAAGACTTCTGGAAAGATCACTAGTTATAATCTGTCTCCTAAAATCAGTATTTAAGAAGGTATTAAATCACATCTTCCCATCATGAAATGGTAACAACATTGGTTATTATAACAGAAAACTAAAGGAAACAAATACAGCAATACAGACATACATTTTCCCACACTGAAACAGAAAACATAGTCACAATTTCAAACAACGCATCAGTGCAGTTTAGAATTATATTTTAAACTTACAGTATTAGTTGAATCTTCTTGTAAAATTCTGTCATATAACTGGATAGCATCATCATACCTGTACAAAGAAATCATTCACATTTATTTCTGCTAAGACAGAACTTCTGACTTTTTGACTCTCCCTGCAATAGCTAATAACCCTCCTGCATTTTTTGTACTGAAATATAATATACATTATTGCAAAGAAAGGGCAACTCTGACGAGGGGAGATAAAATGATGCATCTGACTCGAGCTTATCAGGCTAATTAAGTACTTTATTACACTATATTATTCTATACATCTAAAACTGAATCTGCCATGCACTTACTCTTGCTCACAACTGCTCACCCTGCACTCGTCTTCCGACTGTCTTGTGACTGTCAGCAGACAGTCCCAACACAGACACACTCCTGGCCCTGACAGGCCAAGGGAACAAAACATCCTCACTTTGGGTAAACAATCTCCACACTGCATTCTACTCTGGCACAACACAGGCACAGCAAGCAAGGTAAGAATTGTGTTTTCTTTCTCTGATGTTCAGAGAATGAATCCCAGAAATATTCTTGGGAAAAATTATGCCTTGCTTTTCTCCGTGAGGAGAAATGTGGCTACAATACTAAGCAAACTATATTTATATAAAATTATTTTGAGAGTGCTTAGTATAAACAGCAGTATTTTTTGTCACCAATTAAGAAAAACGCATGGAAATTGCTTCATGAAATACCGTTTCAGCAGCAACTTGGATATTTTGCAGCCAGTATCTCACTCTCTTGCCTGTTCTCTTGATGTCTACCGAACAGGTTGAACCATCACATCCCTACTCCCCCTTTCACATCTCCCAAGAAATAGAAACTCCAAAACTTGAAAAGCCATCCAAAATAATGACATTCCACTTCATTGTTGTAACTTAAAACTTCACACAAAGTTCCTTCTGTTGTGATTTTAAAAAGTATAAGTAGCTGCATATAGGAAACCGGAAATATTCCTATAGGAGTCTACCACAGATTATAACATAAATCTTAACAGAAAATGTCTTCCACCATTTCCCACTTCTATAATTTGTTTATCAATTAATTCTGCTATCTGAAGTCTGCTTGAAACAGGTTACTTCAGGTGCTATAAGCACTTCAAACCTTCACACCTTCTGGGAAACAGCTCTGCGTGTTCAGTCAGCTGCGTACACAGTCCCAACAAACAAAATAATTCAATTCAAACCACCTTTCACTACACAGCTGTGGTGCTATCGCCACAGAACTAGAGCATACATTGTGTCTTCATGTGTAGTTTGACAAGCAGTTTGTCAGAGATACTACTGATTGACTTCTGATGCTCCACATTCCTTAGACATCACCTTAGACATGCATTTTCATACTTGCACGGTTCCCTAAGCACTGCTGACACTCTCACAGCTCAGTTGTCCACTCCAGCTACCCTAAGGTATAGGAACTACTGTGAAAGGAAGCACAAAAGCTGAAATCAGCAGAAGGCGACTGCTACAGACTTGAGGAGACATGCTGTAAAATGCTGTATTTGTGTTCTCTGCTAGTTGCTGCTTTGTCAAACGCATTTTAGAAGACTGAATCTGATGGCCATAACCCCAGCTTTACACAGTGAAGTTCCAGAACGTTATTCTTTTTATTAGCAAGTGTCTACAGGGATGTCCCAGTCTACGGGGATGTTCTTCACTGCTTCCTTTTCCTGTTGGGGAAAGCAGGATCCTCCCTAGATCCTACAAGTCACTTAGAATTTAATTAATAAGAAGTTCCCTTCAATTGAAGGGAAACATGATGCCTGCATCCTAAATCTTTCTGGATTTCTTTTTCAGTCAGGGGAGACAGACATGCACCTTGGGGCAAGGCTTAGAGCACCTGCAGATGGGTTCCTGTTCAAAACAACCCCGAGCTGAAGTCTCTTTCTGCTCTGACTTCTAGAGAAAACCTGTGAACATGAAACTTCGGATTTTGTTACTTCCTCTGCTCCTTCATACTCTGATCTCAATAGTGCTTCATTGGTGAAACCACACATGATGTTTGTGCAGCATTTATCTCCCACAAAGATCAGGTCCCATGCAGTAACATCTTTAATGCAGACACATAAGCCTGAATGGAATTATGATCCATTGTACTTCTGAATAGGTTTCAGGAAGCGGAAAAAACTGTTGTAATTCTCTGTCTTCCTACCCTAAATAAAATGAAGACAAGAGAGCTAAGTTTAATGGAATTTTTTCAAAAATACACACCTTATATAAAGTGAGTGTGAAACAGAAAATCTGGCTGCCCTGAGGCAGCTCCTGTGAATGGAGTCCATTTATTCATTCTTGTTGATCCAAGCAATGGACATTTACCAGTGTTTAATATCAAATACCATTTTCAAAGCTAATTGCAAATACCATTTCAAAGCTAATTGCAAAAATGTAATGGATGAAGAACATATGTTAATAAGTATCTTTTAAAAAAACATTTAGGCTGTACTTCCAATTCCTTTTTATCAAGATGGTCCAAAGGCTCCAAACTCGCCAACTTTGTGCAAAATGTGGCATGGAACAGATTTCCTGTCATTCAAATGCACTGGAAGTCATTCTTAACACCCAAGACAAGTGCTATAGAACAGAATGTTGACAACGAAGACGTATCCAAGGAGAAATGTGTACAATAAAGTTAATCCTCAAGTCCAGAGGTCATTCATTCGGAAAGTTGCAAAGTTTTGATCTGTTCATTTTAGTAATTTCTGTTGAACTTAGTATGTTACAACCCTTCTACATGATATTTCAAAAAGGTCAGTCTGATTTTTATGTTCAGCCATTCTATTCCATTTGTTTTTTGATTTGTTTCTATAACAGACTCTATAGATTTAAGCATTTTTAAGTTCATTCACCCACACTCAGGAAACAAGGGTAAAGAGCTGCATCCTGCAGTAATAAGGAGTACAGCAGAACAATTAAAGCAAAAAAACGCTGGCACTAGTTTCCATAGGCTGCCCTGGCTCTCTGATGAAACCTAGGCCTCACAGAATTTGCCAAAAAACTGTGCAGTGTTCTACTGTATAATGGCTTATGCTGTGAAGTATGAGATCCTTCTGCTCTATGATCTCTGATGGGAAGATTGCAAAAATGAAACACTGCACAGTACCTGCAAAAATACAACACAGATGTCGAAAAATCTTAATATGATCATGGACACTGTTATTTCCTATAAAGAAACTGCTAGCATTATTTTGCGACTTTGCAATGGCTGAATGCTTTTTTAAGAAAGAGCAAACATTTTTTTCAGACAGAAAGCACATTTTTTAAAATTCAGGTTTTACCTTTCCATGGCTTCAAATCTCATTCCAGTTAATCGTTTAACTCTGTGGCTCCCAGGAAACTGCCGCCTCAGTTCCTGAAGACAAAACTACACAAAGAACCATAAATACTATTGTGAATATAATTATCTTCACAGAAGCTAGAAGAAAAAAAAAAAAAAAAAAAAAAACTGGAAAAGAAAGGCCTTCACTCATAATTCAACTACCTGCCTGCCAGTTCTGAGTAAAAGTAAATACCTATTTTTGAAACAAGCAATAAAATGCATTGACAAACAGAAGGTTGGAAACTGAAATTCTGTCTGTTAGATGACTGCTAATAAGAAGCATCTCTCATACAGGGCATTAGATTGTCAGGCCCCCTTGGAAATAGTTCTTTGCCCAGAAAATTACACACACCTACTAAAACAGCTCTGACACTATTAAAACTTAAATTCTATTTAGTTGCCTCACAGTAACACAAGACAGTAAAAAAAACAAAGACAGTGAGAGCTTAAGTGATACCTCTTTAATAAATGGATATTTCACAATGGAACAAACTATGCTAACACAATGCTCTGTGTTTATTTTTAAAATAAAACTTTGAAATCCAAAGAAAATGTTTGCCACTGGCTTGGGTACAGCCTGCTGGCAGACGAAGCATAATTTTTAACTCCTGAAATCAACGAGACACCTGGGCTGGATAAAAAGAATTCATCACAGGCAGATTTTTCTGGATTAGTAGAGGATGTTTGGTAGAGGGACCGAGTCACAACTTCCCCACAGCGAGCTAACTCATAACCTATCATGGATGTGGCTAAATAGCATTGTGAAGTTCCTAGCTGACTCATGACAGAGGGAGGCAGGACAGCCCACAGGGTCTCAAAACAGACCAGTGGTGTGCATCATGTTAAAAGCTTCACACTGAATCCTCTTCCAGGCACTTATTTATGCAACTCAACTTAGAAACTTGTTCTTCAGACATAAGGTTCTAGCAGCATAATCTGCATAATCTGCTCCATCTAATCAAATCCACTGGTCAAAGGACAAAGTACAAATCAGTAACAATCAATAGGATCCCTCTTTGTTTTTGTAGATAAACAGGTTGCTAAAGCACATCCTAGAGGAATATTCTCATCTCTCCCAGATGCTAAGAAATAGAAGAGAGAAAAGCAACAGCGACTAAAGTTGTGATGCTTAGCCTAAAGCAAGAACAGACTACTTTCATCACAATCAACCTAATTTGCAAAGAACCAAGATCCTTACAATGCAATTTCACATAGAAAGGCTCAGGTTTAGCACAGAAATTGCTTACTGGCACTTTGAGTGATGCCTAGGTGAACTGCTGATGCCCTAGTCAGAAAAAACTACATGTACTTAGTAGCATGTTACAAGATGACAGAACTAATCTCTGACCATTCTTAAGGGACAGAAAAATTTACATAAAACTCCAGAAAAGTAGATTCACTCCAGCTTTTAAAACCCTGACAACCTTGTAGACTTTAAAAAGAACTTTTGCATACAATAAATCCATCCTGTGGTCTAGTGATCAGTGAACCCTGAAGGATAGTGATTTTTATAAACACATGAACTATTTATCTCAAAAAATTAACAAATAGAAAAAATTACAAGATTTACAATACTAAAGTCCACAAACTGTAGACAGACTTTTACATCTAAAAAATCTTCACTGACAATATGAAAGTAGTGCTCAAGTGCAGGAGTAACACAAGATAAGAATTGTTCACATTAGATCTCACTACACAACAATTACTCAACTGAACACAGGAGTCCAGGGGCCAAAATAAACTGTAGATTAAGCTATCAGACGCAATAAAGTGACAGGAAAAGTTGTAGGAAAGTCATGAACAACTCACTGTAACACTGATAAAACCAAAAGCACATGAATAAACTACACAACCTGTATCTTCAAAATGTTCTGGACTCAGCAGCATTGAGTCCCTTCTTTTTAAACTGGGACTTGTAATCTCCATAATAATTTATTTTATTGAGGACTGGTTTTGCACCATGTCAGTAATCTACTTGGGATATTCTCTTAGAATTCTCTCAGTTACAATGGCAAACACAATTTGCATGTGAAATTTCAACTTGCATTTCATTTGCTTTCTGACTTTTTAAACATCAGACAAAGGCAGAGAAATGTAAACCGGGACTTCAGCAGGTAAAACACTGGTAATGCAAGTGCTGACAACAATAGGTGATAGCACTAAACCTCCTGTGCGAACCAACTGGCTGGCTGCAGCAGGGGCATGCATTACACATGGGTTTTTGGTGCAGGACAGAAAGGACAAAGTAATAATTAAGGAAAGAAAAACAAAAGATGAAAATCAGAGAAATTACTCTGAAAACTACCTCAGCTTCTCTTTTGGAGTAGATGATGATACCTATCCCCCCAAGCAAAATGCATCCCAGCTGTCAAAATCTCACCGCTAAAAAAACAGAGGAGTCAAAGCTGTTTGTCCACTTTGGAGCTACAGCTCTAGTAAAATACCACAGATGATGTTAACTTGTTTGAATTAACTACTTATTTATTATAAATCAATCCAATTTAAAAAACCCACCAAAAACCCTATACGTTTCCACCTATGCTTTTAATCTCATTTCCAAGCCACATACAAGATGTTGCATTCTCTCATCTCAAGCAATATCCCTTAAAGGGCACAGACACTGAAATTTAAACTCCCTGCCAGGGTTAGCAAAAACAAAGAACGTTTCACAACTGATCTTTCAACACTGGCTCCGTCAACAATTTTGTGAAAGTCTTCTTTAAAAGACCCTGAAAATAAAGACCAAATCTGTCTTACATATAAATCAGGACACAGAAATTTATTTATTTAAACAGTAAGACCATTTGTTTTTCTTTAAACAAACTTCTATACTACAACAGTATTTTCTTCTGAGGGACAAAAGAGAGGGAAGTTCAGTGGGTTCACAAGTTCAAAGTCTCGCACTACATTTTCCAGTATATTCCATTACAACGTATATATATATATATATATATATATATATGGCCAGATAACCCTGTCTAGTTCTGCCTACCTTCAACCCCCTTGCATTAAGTTTTACCCAAATGACATCACACAAACCTCAAAGATTTTATGAGGTATTTTGTCATCTGACGGAGAACAAGGCACTGGAGGAGTAGTTGCAGTGAAAGACCTGCAGCCCTGAAAATGGCTTTTTACTTAGAATAAGCTTGATGGCTTTCAGGGCACAAGATAAGCCTCTGTTGTCTTCTGACTGTTTTTTGAAAGAGCAGTGAAAAGATTATTAACATTTTCCTGTAAGACAAACTTTTGCCTCTTCCTGATTTTGCCTTTAAAAGCTCAGCTAAGTTGACTGGGTTGTTTTGTTCGTTTGTTTCAAGTGGCTTTTTTTTGTTTTTAATTTAACAAACAGGTTACAGTTAAAAATAAATTAGTTCTATCTCAATTGTTATTTCTATCATTTAATTAAATTTGCAGACAAATTGACTGAAATATCCATTAACAATATTTTTATCAACAACCACCAAATAACTTGGATTGCAATGGACTTTTGGAGGTCACCTGCTCCAAATCTCCACTCAAAACAGAGCCAGTTTCCAAGGGAGAGCAGAGCCATATCCCAGTCTATTTTAAGCATTTCCAAAGGAGATTCCACAGCTTCAAGGTGCCATTGTCATAAAGCATTCACTAAATTTTTCATAATATGTAAATATACTTGCCTTTGTTACAGCTTATGTCCCACACTTGTCCTCTGTTGCACACCTATGAAAATATGTGCCCACCTTCTTTACACCTTCCTTCCCATCAGTATTCAAAAATCCCTTCTTGGCTTTCCTAAGATTTAACACAGATCTCCCAGCCTTTCCTTACACACTATGCAGTCCAGCTCCTCATTAATCTTGAAGACCTGCTCCAATATGTGACTTTCTTTCAGGGTAGCCAACATGACATATAATATATGTAAGACGGGTCATTTTACCTCAAAACATTCAGAAAACCAATATAATTTGAGAGGTTTTCAATAAACAAACACTCTCTGTACAATATGGCAACTTCAATATTATTCTTGACCTTTAGCCCATACCAGAATAGCTGTAAATATTTTCATGGCTATTGGAAGAGATGTGATCTGTCTAAATAAAAGTTATGCCTTAGAGGAGGTAGGTGGTGGCAGTTTCTTCATAGCTGTGTATTTCTTGATAGATATTCTTTCTACCAGTCCAAGCTATGGAGTTCAGAATATGCTATAACTTCCAGAAAACTATCTGGAAGAGACACCCAGGATGAATACATACAGGGTGAAAGAAAAGTCAGCTTGAAAACTTACCAAGGCCAAATCATCTCGACTGCAGTCCAGGGCAGCAATCATCACCTGCTCATAAATTATCCAAACTGGACACAAAGAGACAAAATGCAGATAATTGGTTTGGGGTTTGTTTAAGATAATAGGAAGCACCTATCATGTAAACAGGATTAATTAATTCTGTCTGTACATTTTTCCCCTTCTACTCCCACAAATCATGGCTGAAACACGAACAAATTAAGAAACTGCTGGAATTAATCAACAACTTATTTAAACAATTTAGTGCTTTTAGTGCCAAAGTACTTTCTGACATCTTGAGAGGCAAAAAAGCTCTAATTCTCTATCTTCCCAACATCATAACTGCCATGTTCTAGACAGATCCCTGTGAGGGCTTGCTTCAATTTCTGTCACAGAGTTGAAGAACAGAAAATCATGCAAAATAATATCTTAGTAACAGTTTCAAATGAAGTTTTCACCTTAGAGTCTAAATACTACTATAGCAAGCTAACAGCTCTATCATGTAATTGTTAGGGCTGTTTTCACTGCAGCCCACATTAGGGAAAGAAATAAGCTCTTGGAATTCTGGAAGCCTATTAGACTAAGAAAGCAATATATACTTCATCAACATCAGCACATACTGGAAGACCATATAAAGCCTGTTAACTAAAATACAGACTGAAAAAAGAAAACCAATCAGACAAGGAAACTTTTAAAATAATAATTGTTTACTTACTGTCATCTCCAAGTTTAGATGCATATTCATTAATTAACTCTTCTCCAACATCCACTATCTGTTCACTGTTTCGGTAGTTTTCTTCCCTCCATTTCCGCATTTTATCACGCATATCTGTGGGCAAAGGGGCAAAAAAAAAATTGAGATTTTCAGATAGTAATGGCATTTGAATGTGCATATGATAGATAAGACACACATCTGAAGAATGGGATGAGAGAGCAACAGAGCTATGAAAGTGACTTCTACTAAAATTAAAAAATTACTAGAGAACAGATCTCTGAAACCTTATTACCCAAACTGTGCTCATGCTCTAACATTATCAATTCAACTTCTAAGTTAGCAGTCTCCCAGGACAATAACACATGAAGTAAAAAAAATGTATACCTAGTTATCCAGTAAAGAATAAAATTTATCCATTGTGAGGTAAAATAGGCTACAAGAGATTTCTCCTGACTAGTTTCACACATTTACAAACAACACTAAAATTGCATTTCTGCTACAGGTGGATAAATTTTCACTTGAAATTTTAGAAAAAACATTAGAACTTCCACTCTGAAAAGAATCTACACACTCCTAGAGAAAAGAGCTTCAATAAAAGTACACATGGATGTGAAGGCTTTCTACACCAGGAAGTATCCAAAGGTATAAAAAATATCAGTTTACCTAGGTAAGGTAGAAACAACAGTTTATTTTATTATTAAGATTTTTGTTTCAAGAGTACATTTAAGATCTCCAAGAGAGCAGACATACTTATTAAGTCAAGTAGAGAACGCTACCTTGCCTGAGCTTTATTTAGCCTCTAGACCAGGAAATTGCTAAGAATGTGATTTTATATGCACATGCATTTATGTAAGTATAGCTGTTCTATACACAAGAAAAAATTTTGAGAAAACTTAAGGAAAATAGTTTTCATTACTAGATAGTGGCTTTACTAATAAGAAGGTACCAGCATAACTGTTGCTAGTATTTTTTTAAAACTTTACCACATCTGGAAAAACAAATACAGTGATAGATCTAAACAGTGTCAGTTTTTCTTGCACTTCGAAACACAGAGTTAATGTAAATGACAGTTAAAAATTAAGCACTAAAAGTTGTTCCATCTACCTGAAGTGATCTCGGATCACTCATAAGACTGTTTTTGTGCTACATTTTGCGTTTTGAAATTCAACCAAAACCACCACAGGGTTACATTTCATATGCATGGGCAAAGTTAAATGGTTCTAGACATATGATGGTCCCTGGAAATTCAACGTTAGACGGCAAGAATGTGAGTGAACACAAACATTCACAAAAGCTGACAAGCTAAACGCCTAAAAATAAATAAACTGTCTGATTTCCACCCACTCATTTACTTGGAAATTATCAATGCCCTCATTCCAGTGTGATTCCAAATGGAATAGTGTCTGAATTATGTATTAACAGAAGGTACCTTTACCATTCATCACACAAGTCCAACATTTACAGCAATGGAAAAAAACTTCTAGGACGAAGAGTAGAGCATCAGCTGATGAATGAAACATTTATTGATTTTAGAAATACTGAATTTTATGTAAAAGGTAGAAGAAAGAAAACACTAAGAAGTGCAGTAAAATTATACAAGTCTTTTTACAATGTTGTCAAACAATGAATTTTTTACTAAGAAATCTATCAAAAGAGTCAGACAATAATAACTTGAGTCTTAGAGACATAATACAAGGTAGGGGAGACACAATTGCAGATTTTAGAATTAAAAGAACAAGGTAAAGAAATGGCTAAGTTTTAATTAAAACTTCTCCTGTCACCTATAGTCTGGTGCAGAGCAATTGATACATTTGTTTTAGATTTGGGTTTTTCTAAATTGGCATCCCTAGCATGTGTAAATCAAAATGTTACAAGGTCTAAGGACCGGAGGCACTTGGTTTGCTTTTGCCCAAAACCACGCAAGCCAAGAGACACAACCTGTGTTTCATTTCTGCGTCCAGCAAGGTGTCTGTCAGTTCACACCGCCTGAGCAACCAGATATGAAATAATCCTCCTATAACTACCTGCACTTCCACTGATGAACTGGATCATAGTTTTCAAGTCCTTGATATCTAAAAGCACCTGATGAAATGAAGGAAATCACCACTTTGGGGCTGACAGAAACTGCAAACTCCAGAATGTCACCTTGGTATATTGCTGCTACCACAGCAGCAACTCAGGGACCCCGCAGCCATTATATTTCCAGAGCTCATTTGTATATTGATATCTCTGTTACAGACACCAAATCTTCACCCAGAGCCCACCTCTGCGCACTCTCATCTGGCAGGTGCAGGCAGAGGCACAGGCATCACGCTGGGTGCTGCAGATGCAGCCTCTGACCCTGGCAACTCTGCTGTCAAAAGGGCTCCAGTTAAAAAAAAAAAATAAAAAAATCAGCATCTCACCTTTGCCTGCTGTAATCCCAAAAATCCATACATAAAACTCAAGAGTAAACTGATCTGACCCTTTGATTACAACTGAAAATTAGGAATAGCTAAAAGAAAGCAAAGACAGCACAGAACACAACAAAACCACCTCAGACACAGATAATTGCACATAGATTATTACAGAGATTAAATGCTAGACTGTTTCCTATTTCCTAGAGACTTGCCATACAAAGTGAATATGAATTCAATTTCTAAATCAGAGAAAGGGAGTTTGCCACCTAACATTAAAGACACAAGTGCTTGGTTTTTAAATTCATTTGGAATTTTCTCTTTTTGTATAAAACGTGTTCCCAGATACACATATTTGCAAGAAATACACACACTGATAAACTTCATCTTATAAAGCATTTTATGATATTTTCAAAAATGACAGAGTTCCTTGAAAAAAAGTCTCACATGAACATGGTAATGAAAACTTTTAAAGTGCCACTATTGAAGAAGTGCAATTTTTAATACAGAAAATAGCAGTACTAATTTAATGTTACAGAGAACTTAAGCAAGAAGCACTCAGAGCTAATAAAAATCTAAAAAATACTTCTTCACTTTTTCAATTTATGTCAAAAGAAAGCTATTTTAAAATATGCCATTCCTTTCTCTTTTTCATTTTGATAACCACTTAACAGAATTATTGACTGAAACAAGAGTTGCTGTGACAGCAGCCAAAGATCCCCAAAAAGCTCAGCAGTGACAGCTGAAAGGCACTGCTTCCCTTTAGCAGGGATGTGATGTGTTTAACACCATTATGCTGCTGTGCAAGGTTAAGAAAAGAAAATCTGGTTCATTCTGTCCAATTCTGATACTATATCAGATGCATTTTCTGTGAAAGTCAATTGTTATTTTGAACTGCTGCCTGTTTGCAGATTGTGCTAATTTTACACTTGTGTACTCCAAAACCTGCTCCTAAAATGAAGTTACACAGGTGTTTGCTTTTTTTAAATATTTCCACTCATGGGACAAATTAATTTTTAATGTATCACTGAAAATATGATAAATAATTATTCTACAAAGTTCTACATAGCTTAAGAAAGTCCTAGTAAGAGACTAACATCACCAAGTACCAAGTGACGTGCAAGCGTACTACATCACACTCCTCGACTACACTCACAGTTTTTGGCTTCCTGTCACTCCATATAGTTTCCAATTCTTTTGTTTATGAAGGAACCAGGAAATATGCCATTTTCTCTACAATAATTAGAACTAGCATTTAAAAAAAAAAGGAGCAACACATCACCTTTGTCTCAAGTAAATAAGCTTTACTGTAAAATACATGTTACATAACAACATATAAGCTTCTCTTTCAATACCACAGTACTCTGTGATATTGGATCATCCATTGATGATCCAACTGATCAAGACCATAAAGTTAAACAAGATGTGTTCCTGCTACACAGATTTCCAAATACACTTTAAAGCTTGAGATAGAGCAACAAAGTAAAGAAATAAAAAATAAAAACCACAGCTCCCACACTGGAAAACCGTTTTCAGTTATCTTTCCTAACCACCTGTACCAAGCATGTACCTAAAAAATTTAACTCCTACCTCTGTCTCAAAGAACCTGAGTGAAAAGCAAAGCAACTATTTCATTTGTAATGTTACTCTTTCCTAACCTTGAATCGCAGATTGGTCTTAAAGAAATATATAAGTATAAAATGTCTTGTTTAGAAAGGCCTGGGTATATAAAGGACATATGAACCATACACCTACTTTCACATAAATTAGGCATTTTAGAGATATTCGAAATGAGCTACATAAAATTCCTAGAGCTGTGTTCAAGTTCTTTGCTAGGAACTAGGTCACAACACTGCTGGGATCACCTCACTCATGAAAAGCTATGTTGCACCAGGAGCTGTTAAAGCTCACACAGAGAAAAGAGAAAAGCTATCTTTTTTTAAGAAGAGTCCTTTCATGGTGTGTTGCAGGACTCCTTTTTCACTTTACTTTTCATCTCTTCCAATAGAGAAAAAAAAAAAAAAAAAACAACAGAATTTTTCAAATGCATGCTTCCAAAGTGGAGACAGTCCCTTGTACAAACACACACCAGCCTTTCATTTGGATGAACACTTGAAGAGACTGAGAAGTTGATATGGTAAAACTCATAAGCTGGTCCTCTGAAATTTCTCATTTAACCCCACCCACATGCAAAACTCTACACCTAGCACAATGCCACAACTGTCAATCAGAATTCATGGAAACAAAATGCGGAGGTTACTTCGAAGAGTAGGAAGCTCACTTCAGCATGAATGAGCCAAGTCCAGAAGCAGTAAGCTTCAACGTTAAGAGTATAAGCATACACTCTGCAATACCTTAGGCCAAAACAATCTAGGGCTAAATGTACAGAGACATGTCCACATGCATGTTACCCATCTGTGAAAAAGCTCATTGCTCTTTTCCATCACTGTTATCCAAGAACAACAGGAAAAAAAACACAAAAAAAAAACCCACAAAAACCCCCCAATCAACTAAGTCCCTGTATTTTGTAACAACATCTGCTCACGAATAATAAAAACTGGAAAATTTTTCAACACAAGGTGGTTTAGGGCAACTTCTGTGAAAATATAACAGTAACACCAGTAATGATCTATGTGATCTCCACCCAAGCTGAGCTTCACAAATACCTTCACAAGTATCTTCAAGAGATATAAAAGAATGGTTAATCAAGGTTTCCCCATGTTCCTCCTGTTAGCTACAAAATCAAACTAAGCATTAATTCATGACTGGGGAATTATTCTACTACTCAATGACTTCTTCACAGATTGGCAGTACGTAAATGAAAACCCAAGATCACATTACTTCTCTCTGCATTATCTTCTCTACACTATAATGTTTGCAGGGCATGGTACCTAGCTAAAAGTTCCCCCTTTATGGCCAAAATTGTTACTATAAACCATTCATTTATTCTTGATAGGAGACTGGAAAGGGCTTGAGTGCTGTCTTGAGCTCCCATGCTAATACTGGCTATGGAAAAATAACCACTGAGAATGTCAAGTAAAGCTCAGACAGCATTGCTATATGAAAAATAAATCAGCATTATGATAGAACAGACGTGAGAGCTGCAAAGACCTGGAGGGCGGGATTCTCAAAAACTTTTGTCACTTCAGACCTTCTTGAAGCTTCCCCATAAATGCTTATCATCGAGCTTTACGAGAGTATCAGGAAATTTTCAGTTCACCAAAAGATGAACTAAGACGCAAACTGCTGACCCTGCCGAGAGACCATTTTTGCTGGTAAGCGCTGTACCCAGGGGAAGAAGGCCGGCCAGCGGCGACGCAGCGGCCGCCGCCGTGCCCGGGAGACGCGGGGTCGGTGCCCGCGGAGCGGAGGCGAGGACAGGCGAGGGGATGCTGGCCCGCCGCGCACCGGGCAGCGCGGGACACTCCGGGCCAGGTGCGTGTCACCGTCCGGGGACCTGCGGGCACCGAAGGGCCGAGCTGCTCACAGCCAAAGGAGCCGGGAGGCCGCCAGAACCGCCGCCCCTCGCTGCTGATCCCCAGGCCTGGGTACGGCCGCCCGGCGCCGGCCCGAGCCCGCCGCGCTCCAGGAGCGCCGCCCCCTCCCCGCAGCCAGGGGCCGGTCGGGCCGGGCACAGCCCCTGCCCCGGGCGGGGACCGCCGGCTGCGCGGCGTTACCTTCCCAAGTCACGTCGTACATCTCCGACACCTTCGCCATCTTGGCGGCCGCGCCGTGACGCAGCGCAGTGACGGCCCCGGCCGTCATTGGCGGGAGGGCGGGAGCGGGGCCGGCCCGGCGGAGCGGAGCCCGGCAATGGAGCGTGCCCGCCCGATGCCTGCCGCGCCCGCGCCGCTCGGCCGGGGCCGCGCGGGCCTCCCTACGTCCCCTCCGTCACCGTCGCGGCGGCCAGAGAGAGCCTCGTCCCGCTGGAGAGGAGCCCCCGAAGGACCGGAGCTTCAGCCGGCGCCTGTCTCGCCGGGCCTTTCTTCGGGCTCTGTTAGTCCTTGCTCGCGTTGGGGGCGCGGTGACGGGGCCACGCGTGACCCCCCAGTCCGCGGCGCTCCGTTCCTATCCCGCCCGCGGGCACCAGGGTTAAAACCTCAGAGCCCAGGTGGCACTAAGGGCTGCAGATGGCAAACTGCAGGTGGCACTAAGGGCTGCAGATTAATTTCCTGTGTTACAGTCCTTATAAACTGTCCAGGACCAGTTCGCATGGCATGAGGTTTTACACCTTAAACACACGCCGGGCGCAGAGGTGCCCGGTGCGGTTTGGGTTCAGCATGAGAACTGCCTGTGTTTTTCCTGCCCCTGGCATCCTGCTGAGGGACATGAATCGTCAAGGGTGAGCCATCGGTTTCTCTGTGCGTGGTTTGACGCTGGCCCGTCGCCTGGCACCCCCGAGAGTCGCTCGCTCACCCTCCCCGGCCACAGCTGGGCAGCGGAGAGGGGAACAAAATTAACACAAGGCTCATGAGTGACTAAGGACAGAGAGAAACACTTCAAGGGGAAAACAGGCTCAATTTAAGGTTGCAAAATGAAGTTTATTACTAACAGAATCAGAGGAGGATAATGAGAAGCAAAATAAGCCCTTAAAGCGACTTTTTCCCCTCAACCTCTCCCTCCTTCCCGCCGACAGTGCAGGGAGACAGAGCGTGGGGGTTTGGTTAGTTCATCGCCGAGATTTTCTTCAGCTGCCCCGGGAGAGGTTTCCTTCCCCTGTGAGGCCATGGGGTCCCTCCCACGGGAGACAGTTCTCCGTGAACTTCTCCTGTGTGGGTCCACTCCCATGCCACAGCTGCTGCATAGGTGAGTCTCTCCCACAGGCAGACAATCCTCCCAGAGCTGCTGCAGCGTGGGTCACTCTTCCATGGGCTGCAGTCCTCCAGGGACAGGCTGCTCCAGGCTGGGAGCAAGGGCTCTCTTCTTCTCTGACTTGGAGAAAAACCTGACTTTGTTGAGATTTCCTTCTTAAATATGTCATCACAGAGCTGTTACCAGCCTCTCTCATTTGGCCCAGTTTTGGCCAGCAAGCTTCCAGCAGCTTCCCTTCCTCTGTGGCCCCCCTGCTATCAAAAACCAGGCCATGCAAAACCAATACACTCTTCGTGTGCCCCAGACACTGTGGGCAGTGAGCCACCACAGTGATAATTTCTGACCATGGGTCAGAGAAGCTCTGAGGGTATCTACAGACAGGAATGGGGCCAGCCGTGCCCACCTCTGTGTCCTCTCCACTATTTCCCTTCTGGCATCACAGCTTCTGCTGTGGAGATGAAGTGTTTCTTAGTAAATAAGGCTCTCAATTTCAAAACTGTATAGTTAGTAAGAAATACATGTAGCTCTACTGAATATACTGAGAAAAAAAAAAAAAAAAAGGTGATGGATTTTTAACTTCCTGTATACTAAAGAAACTGGGGTTTAGAAAATATCACCAGAAACTTAGTTGTCTGACATTTATTCTGACAAGATTTTTCACAGGAAATCTCTCAGTCAAAATCAAAATCAATCCCCTAGCTCTATCAACAAATGAACCTTAGTATCAAGAATGCTTTCTGTATTTATGTTCCTCCTCTGACTCAAATAAACTACTAATTCTTAATATTATCGACAGTGTAATTACATATCACAACCTGGACAGCTAAAAGGCGTTATCTAGAATTTAAATGGTGGTCTAGAAAGAGGGGGGTGCCTGATTTTTTTTCCCTCTAAAGTCGTTTTTGATCTTCTAAGTGACTACATTGTTTAGATCTAAAAATAGCATAGCTGTACTTCCATCTAATTTTAAAATGCCAGTGTCTGTATTACCTGAACACTTTACAAAAATATTTATATATTTGTTCTCACAGTATATGAGTAGGCAGCTGATATTCTTGTTCCACATGTAAAGGAGCGAATACAGAATGATTATGATCCAGATGCAAAAAGAATTTAGCACACACCTGCTCCGCACATTATGGGTAACACTGAAATAGCTGAGGCAAAAAGAAAAATTAACTTGGAGAGTTCAGTGCTGCTGGAGTGCCTAATGTGGGACAGACAGAACTTTTAGGCATATAAATCCAATATTTTTATCCTTCTAAAAGCTCCATCAGCTATCATCTAACGCTGAAGGAGCTGAAATTTCAGAAATGTGTGTTTGAAGCGTTTGGGAGGGGTTTGGACATTTGGTTCTGTGCTTGTGCTCTGTGCTTGTGCACCTGCCCACAACTTTGTCTTGGCAAGAGACAGGCAATGGTACACCACAGGCACTCAGTCCAGTTGCTGTTCTCAGTGACCTCTCTCCTAGCTAGATTTAGACAATTCCCCAGTTATGCAGTCCTTCACCTGAGCTGTAAGAGGAGACCAGGCCCTGAAGTTACGCACTGTAAGTGTTGCCTGCTGCCTTTCTTGGACGTGGTCTCAAACGACTTGCCTAAAATTACATATGCTGTGTTCTGCCAAGCTCGAAGCTGACCCTTCCACTGCATACCTCTGCTCTTACTGTGGAACAGAAAGCCATCCACACTCACCAAGAGACGGCAATTACTGTTACAATATCACATTATGCCAGATACTGTTATAGTTGGAAACAGAAATGGTTTTGGTATTAAGCTTTTTCTTCTTGGAAACTGAAACAGTGGTTTTCGAAGCTGTTTTCTGATGCCAAGGAGCTTCATCACTTAATTCAAAGTTTAAACTGTTTTGTTAATAAAGCTTAAAATGTTCTAAAAAGGGAACAGTGTATGAAATCTCTTTTCTGGATCTGTAATTTTCTGCTCTTCTGTTATTTTCTGCTACTTCTACAGGAACCAAGTAGGAAGGTAGGGACCCCAATTTCACATAATAAGTTGTAAATGCAAAGTTTGTTTGAGGGCATTATTTTAAAGCACAGAAAACTCACCACCTACTTTTTGTAGGTACCACAGCTAGTTCTACATTTTACCAATTGAAAATGAAAAAAAGAGTAATTTTTTGTTGTTTTTTTTTCCCCAGTGTGCTATTAAAAAACCTTTCTCTTTATTGTGAAACCAGTCTGTCAGTTCAATAATAATCCAGTCAGAATTGCTGTTCAGACAAGTGATACTTGCTAAGGAAGAAAACCAGAATAGTTTAATTTGCAGCTTACCAATGGAAGCAAATATGGAAGTCTGCGTCCTGTGCATGAGATATGGGGCATGTAGAGACATTTGGGCTCACCACCTAATAAATAGCATCTAGGACCCATTTTAGTTCAGTATTGTTGGGGGATTCGTTTAGTAATGTAACAATCCTTCAAGAAAGCAGGACATGAGAGAAAATAACTCCAGGACAGCCATGACACAAGGAAGAGTTTACACATGTAGGATCCATGTATGTTGTGAATGAATAAAGTGAGAATTTATCCTCTGTGTGGATCTATGATTCATTTGCTTGTTAAGATGCAAGATATGGACAGTCTTCATTTTATGTGAGGAGCTTTTAAAGATATTACTGTCTTGTTTAGTGATGCTAAAGATCAGTCCCAGAAGTTAAATAAATGGATGAAAAATATAGGGAATTAAAAAAATGTGAATAATGCAATTGAAGGACTTTGTGCTTTAATGTAGGTGACTTTGAGTCTGATCCTAGTCAGCATTCATTTATTAATGGTAGAGCTTCAGATATTTTCTTACACCAAATTTAAAACTTAACAAAATGAAAAAATAGATAAAAAATATATTAATACATTTGCTTTAAAATAATTAGTATGATGGTTAATACATGCAGAACATTTTAACATACTTTTAGGTTTTATCACAGCATCAGCACAGTAAAAAGTGGCAAGTAAAACTTTTTCAGTCATCCTAAAAAATCTGAGGCTTTTTCATAACATTTTGACGAACACAAAATATTATATATTGAAACATACATAGCAAAGTGGTATAATTTGGAATTTTTAATCCAGCATTAGTATTTACAGTCAATTAAAAACTAACTCCCTGTTTTGGATTCCTAAGCTAAAGAACGAGTGGAGAGCATAGCCAGAGGAATATTTTTAACCTTAGGCTATAAATCTTCCTGGCTATTGACAATCATAAATGGAGAACATGTCAGAATCACATCATTCAGTGTGCCATGAGAAAAGGCAAAGAGGATACAATTTTGGAAAGCTAGGGAAAAGAAATATAAATCAATTTGATGAATTGACAATGTTAGTGATCCTTAAGCAAGTCAAACAACACTTCCTCTATGGCTTGATACTCTAAACCGTACCCTGAGAGCCTTCTGAGACTGATTCTAAGAGAGCAGTGAGGTTAACAAACACTGCAGATTCAAGTTTCTGATTCCACAGACTAAAGTAGTGTAAGTTCGTGTTTACTAGCTGAGTGTACAAAAGCTTGAAATTGCTCTCCTAAAGACACCTCTCTGCATACCTAAGATTTTTTGCGAAGTCTTAACTATGCCTGTGGGCATTAAAGAAGTGTGCGAATTCTTGAATGGTAATATGTTGCCGAGGCTTAAATTTGGTGCTGGAAGCTGTTTTTCCTTATATCTAAAGTGAGCCAATTTGTAGTTAGGAGAAGCCTTTGCCGGGGTCAGGCGGGAGCTGAGGAGGGGACATCAGGCCAGGGCAGCCCCCTTTCCCTGGCGGTGAACGTCAGGAATAGGGCCAGCTCTGCCGAGAGGCGGCCGGAGCGCGGGCCCGGCACGGAGCGGGGCCCGGCACGGAGCGGGGCCCGGCACGGAGCGGGAACTTGGCACGGAGCGGGGCCCCGGCACGGAGCGGGAACTTGGCACGGAGCGGGGCCCCGGCACGGAGCGGGGCCCGGCACGGAGCGGGGCCCGGCACGGAGCGGGAACTTGGCACGGAGCGGGGCCCCGGCACGGAGCGGGGCCCGGCACGGAGCGCGGCCCTGGCACGGAGCGCTCCCCGCAGCCGTGCCGGGTGCGGGACGGAGCAGTCCGGGCACGCTGCTAACCCTGGCACGGAGCCCGGTCGTGGCACGGAGCGTGGCCTGGGCACGCAGCGCTCCCCGCAGCCGTGCCCGGTGCGGGACGGAGCGGTCCGGGCACGCTGCAGGCCCTGCTGCCGCCGCCCTCCGCCTAGTTGTCTCCCGCCGCCCGGGCCGTGCTCCTTACAAGGGCTCGCAGTCCGTGCTTGCAAGCGGCAATGCCCCGCTGAGAGAGGGCAGAGCAGAAGAAATGTCCTGCCTGTGTGGCGGCAGGGACGAGGGCTCCTCTCCTGCACAAGAAAAGAGGACGAGCAGCGGTGGGAGCTGAGAACGCCTCGCTCCCGGGACAGCAGACGTGCCAGCTCCCGAGCCGCCAGCCGGGAAGGGACAGAGGAGGGGCTCGGATCTGGGGGTCTGCAGCTCAGCACGTCCCATGGATTTCCTTCAGGGATGGCGGGGACACAGCAGGCAGCTGTCAAGGAGGGTCTGATGTTCCGTCCTGCATTCACCTCTGTAGCTCCCAACCCAGTCACTCATCCCCTCATAGCTGCAGTAGTGTGTCATGTACATTTGGGATCTTTTTTGACTGACTTGAAATAAATTGTACTGAAGTTAAGAGAATTACAGTATTCTCTCTGGACTGAAGTCTGTTCTCTGAATGTTTCTTTTAACGCCCTCCTGACATCCTGACCATTTAAAAATCTTCTCATTTCTGAACCCTGTATCTGTCTCACAAAGAATTCTCCTGTGCTTTTCCCCATCCTTATTTATTAACTTTGTTCCCTTTCTTCAGTTCTCCCCTTGTGTTCAGCTACATCTCATTATTTTTGTGGTGTTTCTGAGATGATTTTGTCTGGGCAACCGCTGGATTTGGAGAGGAAATGATCTCTTTGTAGGGTAGCATGTTTTATTCATGGATAAAGTGATTTGTTGTTTTTATCCCTAAAAAGAAAGAGGAATCAGTTATTCTACTCGCCAAGGCAAAATGATGGTGACGGTTTGTCACTGTTAGATAATCCGTTCTTGCTTCAGCAGAGGCAGAAATTACTTCCATGATGTTTCTTGAGCAAGGCATCACCTCATACTGAGGAAAATAACCAGATTCTATATACACGTTTCTCATCTCAGTATTAGAGATGAGAAAATTAAAATACGGGGAGCTCATGTAACTTATCTAAACTCCTAAAGCAAAACAAAAGACTTACTCCCAATTTATGCGTAATCTAACTGTCCAAATTGAAAGTCCTTATTCCTGGTTTCAGCCATATTACTATTTAGTATTCACACATGTTTCTTTAACATGCTGGTCACATCGTGCACTGCCAGGTCCTGCTACAGTTTGGATAAATTTATGAGGTGTCTAACTTCAACACTGATTTTTTTCTAGGTATTCCAGCCCTTCTCCTGCCTTGACTTCTTAGAAACTTAGTGGCAATATAGATCTCATTATTTGTCATTTAATCCCTCATTTTCCTTATAAACTGTTGGAGGCTGCTTGGCTAACCTTTACAAGCTTCCACACTGCCAGCTAGCTGCTGTTTTACCAGTCCAACCAGTTGCTCTCATACTCAAGTCGCAGGTTAGAGAAGTAGAGTCGGTGTCCAAAGAGTGGGGCATGTTTGGGGGAGCTGCAGTGAGCACAATCATTGCAGTAGTAAAGCACATCAGTATTAATAGCAGCCGCCTCAGCTGTTTTTTTACTATACCAGAGCCCTGAGCACAACACACATATAAAACGGCTCAGCTGCGAATGAAGTGAAATTCATTAAAGGGCCAAGAATGTCTTCGCTCTTTACTCTGCTACAAAATCCTGAATTTGGACACTTGCTGGTTCTCCCAATGCTAATCTACTCTTTGCTTCATTCAGTTCTTCAGCTTGGGGCTTCTTTGTTTCTGCTTGAGGCAGAAACAGACGAGAAGAGCAGTAGTAGAACATGGACACTGCAATAGCAGGTGTCCCTCAGCAAGTGCAAACCTCTGTGCTCTGAGCTGGCTCCATGAGATGGCCTGGGGAGTTTCTCCACAGATGCTTTTTGTAGTGCAGCCTAAGTTGCATCCTCTCCTGCTAAGGAGGCTTAACTTTGCCCTCTTTGCTTGATCTTGGAAGAAAAATTTTGGAGGGGAGGCAGCTTTCCCATGGATTGATAATGGAAACAGATGATTTTGACTCTTCTGGGGTGTCATTGGCTTTGATTTGGAATAGAAACTTGAGTAAATTGTTTACACATCTCCCCCACCTTACTACATTCTTGGCAGTGTAGCTGCCAAGTGACAGAAATTATATTTTAGAACCACAAGCAGAAAATGCTTCGTAATAGTCAAAACTGTGATTCTAATAACCACGACATTGTTACACACCAGAACTATTATATAAGATTTAAAAAGAATATACAATACATCATTACAATCTGCATGAGTGAGTGTTAATGGACTGCAGCTCCAGAAAAAAGTTAGTCAAAACAAGGCTGTGATTTTGCCTGCAAATACAATTACTCCATCCATGGAAACTGTTCCTGTTAAAAGTCAGCAGTAGAAGGGTTCCTCTCACTTTGCTTTAAACCCATACAGTCTAGATGTCTATATTCAAGCTATTTATCTCAGGTACAGTTTATACTCAGAGGAGCAAATTATGCATTTGTGGGGTACGTCTCATCCTATAGAAGGTGTCCAAGGCATAAGCTGAATCACAGCCAAATGCAACTCTATCTTTCCATTAATTGTTAAGGGAATTGAGAAGAATAACTCATCTGCAGATGTCTTCATTGACAATGTCTGTGTTTAGTTAGATTAAGTATCTCTAGAGGGGTATGTCCTGTCCTTTCTTAAGCCTTGCTACAGTCACTACCAATGAGACAGAAGAAACTGCTTTTAGGAGGTCTCTCTCTCTCTTAGGGAATAGGCTATTGAAGTTCTCAACACAAAGCTCCTGAGCATCTTCTTTCTTCACACGGGTGATGTTCTGCTTTTCTCAAGCTATTATAAAGAAGTGACATTTGCCAGTTTTTATTAAGTGTTGAGTTAAAGAAATTATCATGTCCCTTAGTTTATGTGTATCTTCTGCAGTCACCAGACTTGTAAAAGAGTGTCCTTGAAGAAAGTTTTTCACTGGCATGAAGACTCACCGTGCTTTTTCTGTCAGAAACCTTTGGAATATATATGTTCTGAACAAGATGATCAGCTCAAAAGAAAGCTATGGAGCCCTGACCAGTGAAAGAGATCTTTTGTATCAGTCATAACCATGTTCCATTTGCAGAAAAATTGCAACTCACCCTGTTTAAAAAAGATGGTGAAGGTAATTAGGTGTTGTAAGAGACTGCTTGGGCAAATTATGGATTCTTTGTCAGTGAAGGGTATTAAGAACAGACAAAATAGGAGTGATTGCGTCAGGGGATGGATCTCATGTTTCTATGAGTGCCTATATTACTTGATTGAAAAGACAATAACTTACCTTCTAATATGACAACAGTTGCTTTGCCTTTAACTGTTCACCTCTGCATTACCCATCTTGGATATTTGTAGTCTTGATACAACCATAAAATTCAAACTGTAGCTTTATAATACTCAAGCCAGGATACAAGAGGAAATGAGGAGTTAGTGTATGTAGTCAATTGAAAACAAAACACTGAACAAACTATTTTATATCACAGTGAAAGCACATGGGGGTTTGTGGGGTGAGTTGGCTGCTGCTCAATAGGAATATGGCAGTGCTGCTGCAGATGACTGGAGGATGAACCCTGAGGGTCATTTCATGGGTGCTGAGGAAGCTCAGCAGCTGCAAGGCCATGGCTTCCTCTTCTGCTTACACACTTGTTCATGGGAGCAAAGATGGAAGGGAAAGTAGAAAGCAAAGGGAAAAGACTGTAGAGTGCATCATTCCTAAGGGGACCATACTTATGCCACATGTAAGAGTAGGCAGCAAGGTGGGTGTGAAGTGTTGCCTCCCTTGTCCGGCTGTCATCCTGAGAACACAGGTATCCCCAGTTGTGCTGGTACAACTGGTTCTGTGATTCTCAACCAGTTAATACAGACAGGTGAAAATTAACTCTAAGAAACCTTTTAAAAAGGAGGATCATTTCCTCCAGCTCAGGAATGGTGCTCCAGTCTCTCAGTTAAGTTGAATGAGCAATACACTGTGACCATGGATGGGAGAAAATGGCTAAGGATTTCCTTACGCATGGAATAATGAATTTCTGCTGTAATGGAACTGCAGCTGGATAGTGTGACTGTTCTTCTCATGGAATTTAATTTTATACACACTTCACTTTTGGAATTATTCTGCATTTTAGTTTTGTTGAACCTCGTTTGTTGTCATTTTCGCATTTAAAAGAAAGCATTTGTTTATTTTTGGCACAGCTGACTGTGGGCTTGTTTAGCTTTCTTTATCACATATATTGCCAGTTTAATAAAACTAGTGTTTGTTGAACAGTTTATTGCTGTAAATGCAATTGCAATGAAACAGAAAGCCTCAAGGCATCACTGAAATATTGCAAACCACCAAGCAATATATACAAGCCTTAGAAAAAGTGTTCCATGATCTTAAAATTGGAGGCAGAAAAAGCTCCAATTAAATCAATACTTAATTCAGCAGAAAAATCAATGTTTTATACACTACCAGATTTTGAATTTTTTCATCTGTCCTACAGATCAGCATCTGTCCTACAGATCAGCATCTTCTTCAGTGCAGTATTGCAGCAGTAGGAGCACTTCCAGTTTGCATAATAGCACGAGTTAGCAGGTGACTTCTTGAAAGGATAACTACGTGTGGCATGAATGTGAGCACATACATACTCTGAGTGCCATATGGGCTATATTTATTTGGTGTATATATGCAGAGGAGAAAGAAGTATATGTGCTGCATTTCATATAATACAACAGGTGGTGTTTCTTTTTGTAAAACACTTCTTGTCCTTCTCCTGCTTTTCTGTGAAGGCAGAAAAAGTAAGCAGCAAAAAAATGTGAAGAATTTCAATAACAAAAGGTGCTATAAAAATGCTATTGACCGTGAAGGGGTAAAAATACTTGTAATTATTTTACACTAAAGTTCCAGTGTGACTTCCCTAACTCCCCTAGTCTCTTGAACTGGGACCTCCACTGCCTTTGGGAGTCCTTTCCAGATTTTCAGATTAGCTAATGAGTTCTTCAGTATTCAGGTATTATTGTGAAAATAAACAAAATTACCTCCAGTTTCTCATATGTTGTAAATAGGTAAAGCAGATCATCATCATCATCATCATCATATGTATAGTATTTATAATATTGGCATTTGAGTGACTCTGGAAACCATGCCTTCTTGCCTCCAGCTTTCCTAGTGAATTATCCACCACCGTTCTGCAACTGTTACAAGATGTAATGGTGTGCACTGGGTGGATGCACTTTGTGCATATTTGGCTTCTTAAGTTCTGGCAGGAGAAGCTGGATGGAATTCCTCAAAATAACAGGAGGCACCTGCACCCTATTGAGAATGTTATTAGTGGGAGAGAATAAAGATCTCAGCTGGTTCAAGGGTCTGTGTGTCTTATCTGCTCCAAACACAGATGTTGCATATTTTGCCAATGCCTCCCAGGCTGATGCTCATTAGCTTTCTCCCTGGTCCTCAGGGCTGTTAAGGAACCTCTTATGGCTCACTTACACACTGACTTTCTTGGTGACGGGGTAAATAATGAGTATATTTGTGCCATCTGTTGCCTTACTGCAGTTTGTAAGCCCCATTCTCTGTAAGCCAGACTCTAGTACTTACCACACAGAGGTTGAAAACTTCTAAACAAGCATCACAAATCCGTACTAAAACATGCAAGGGATTTTCAAGAACACATGATAGTCTTTATTGGCGGTTAGATCATGATCTTTTTATTGGCATGAACTCTCTAATTTGTGTGCTTCAATAACAGAGTGATGGGTAGGCTTTTCAGGTTGACTAAGGGATAGGAGATCATCTTGGACAGTGGATTTTCCAAATGTCTCCCATTTTGTCACTGTGCTGCAAATCTTCTGGCCTGAACATCTTGGAAAATTCACCAAAGTCATACAGCTCTCTGATCATCTGTCTGCCCAACAAACATTTGGTCCACATGTGGTGGTTGCTTCATGCTACATGACTAGGCTTTTTTATTATTATCTACAGCATTTCTGTGAATATTTTCTTTAAGTCTGTATCATCATTTCACATCTATTGGAACAGGAACATTTGTCATGGCACTCCAAAAGTGATGAATGGGTTGGGGACATTTTGTGGTACCACAGGGATCCTTTTGCCTGCTGGCCTACTCTTCTGAGGCTTGAAACTCACACTGTACTCCTCTTTGAGTTCTAGTCATCTGCCATTGCACATTTATTCATCTTTAACAAGGACTCCTCTGTAGGCAGACCTGCCTTCTCTTGGCCTGGATCTGAAGTTCCACTTTTTCCCTTTCCAGCTTTCTGAGTATCACTGTGCCTTTTGTTCTTTCTGATGATTTCCTAATATCCTGATGATTTCCACTCAAGATGTGACCATTCACTATCCCCACTATATTTCTTCTCTACTTCTTGATACAGAATCTCCTTTTTCTCCCACCTTTTCTTTCATTTGGTCATGTGATGGCTTACACAGTCACAGATCAATCTTTTGGATCTTCTCATAAGCTCATATCTGTAAACCTGATTTTTCCTCTCCTCTTCCATTGCATGCTTCTCTTGACTTCATTATGGACTCCATACATATTTCTGGATATTCTCTTCCTTGGGGCCTATCAGATGACTGAATATGGAACAAACTTCTGTTGAATGCTCAGTGGTTACATTCGACCCACAACCGTATTGTGCAGATAATCTTTTTCGTCTGCAATTTTCTAGATCTCTTCCACTTCTCTAGCAGCTACTGTCTTCTCTGTCTTAAAAGTAAAAAACTCACCACAGCAACCACAAAAACCTGACCTACTGGACCTACTGCAACCTCTCCATCTTTCTGTTGTTGGCCTGTTGTTGTCCTTAGTTAAAGAACTCAGGTATTGACAAATTTGAAGTTTCCTTGCTTCAAAATAAATGCTTCACTAAGAAAATAAAATTTTTGACAATGCAAATCTAAAAGTTGCAGAGTTTTGCCTCCACAAAATCATTAACAGTGGCTGAGGATGAAACTGGACAACTGATAACCTGAATTTCATGCCTGTTCTATGATGAGACCCTGTTATTAAAAGGAAAAGACTTTCATCTATCTAGGTCCACTGAAGTTTCCAACAGAGAGTTTTCCTGCATTAAATCCTGAGGGCAGTTAATGAATCCCCTATGTCCCTATGGAGGTGGTCCTATAAGCATCCCAAATGTGGCCTGACTAGCTTCTTCATTGCTTATCATGTGTGCACAGCCAGGAATCAAATCTGCCTTCTTTATTCTTCACACTATGCTCTAAGTAGCCCAACTTTATAACAGCCAAGTTTCAATAATAGTAAATTGTATGAGGTGCTGATATAATGCATTTTAGTGTGTACTTCTTTGGAAGCTACTTTTAAAAGTATGTATATTATTACATTTTCTGTAGAGGCTGGTAAGCATGAGAAAGTTTTTCCTAAATTCTGTAACAAGCCACTTTCTTTGCTGAAATATATCTGCAAGCACTTCTTTGGTCTTTTTTCACACTTCACTAGTTTTTGGTAAAGGCCAGTAGCACATTGTTAAAGTGAATAATATGCCTTTCCAAAACCACATAAGCATACATCCAACTTCTTGGAAATTCAAGAGCATAGTCTAATCAGATATTTTCACACAACCACTACTTTTGGTTTGTGTCCTAAGTAATAAAAATAATTGCATTAATATCATTGTGAGAAGATCAAGCAAATATATGACCAAGACCTAACTAAGTTTTAATGGGATTGTGCTGGAAGTATGAGTGTTAAATGCATTATATTTCCTTTAAAGCCAAGGAATAATTATGTTATCTATTTTTAACTGAGTATTTCCTCAGCATTTCTTTTATTATTACTCATTTGCAATTCTGTGGAACCTCTATTTTTGGAAAAGGCAGCAGTGAATATAAAAATGCATAATATGCCCTTCAAGGTTAGTAAACAGAACACTGGTGTAGGATCTGTAAAAATTAACACCTTTGAAGGCCACAAAAAGAAATGTAGATGGTAATTTTTTAAATTTCTGCTACAGTCATTAGGTCTTAAATTTTAATCTCTTCAGATGATTGTGAGTGGCTTTGCATGCAGACTTGTCAGGGAATCCAAAAACTTCTCTAAAATAATCAACTGTCTGTTGTCTCAATGGTAACTTTTCTAAAAAGGACCAAAGAATAAGTGAAGTTGTAATCTCAAGATGCGCTCCAGACCTCCCTCAAACACAGCTTGACATCAGCACCCCTTTCTTGCAGTAACTTGCTTATCTTAGAGATTCTGAAAGCAAGTTACAGAGGGAAGCTTTGATTAGGAAGGAAGACAGCTTATGTGCTGAAATAACTTTCTGTGGAAACCCAAAGAAATTGTGCATATATCTTTAGACTAGTTTTGCAGACAAGAGGGAAAAAATGGTGAATATATACATTTTAACTGCCTCTCTCTTGTGTAAGAAATAATACTCTGTCATTTACATTGATAACATCTCTTGAAGAACTAGCATCATAGAAATCGAAGTGAGAGCTAATGGCTAGATCACCTTTGACTATAGTAACATCCATCTGGATGTTATGAGGTAAGTCTCCATGATACTCCTACAATGGAGCTGCCTCTAGTGAATGAATCCCAGGACCCAAATGCCAAAATGAGAGCTTTCTGGTGAAATATCCGTTGTAGTGAGAATTAAGAGGGTTATTGAAACTTCATGTACTTCTCTAGTAGTACAAAAAAGCCCATGGTGGTGGGTGATGCTATTCAGACTGTCATATGCTGAAATTCTTAGTGGGTGAAAGAGCTGCATTACCCCTGGGTTGGGTCTCAGAGGCTGTGGTCTGATGGGGTCAGACATGCTGGCCACATCCAAAGAGTGATGTCTCTGGCCTATGCCGCCTCCTGATTTACATCCAGGAATTACTTGGGAAATTGCTACCTAGCCTTGGCACAGCCATCACAGGGAGTCTCCTGGCAATTTAATGGTGGAGGCAGTTAATTTCCTGGGAAACATTTGATTTACTAACCTAGATGCAGTCACTGAATATCCTTTAGAAGAGTCAATAAGAATGCCAACAAGTGTGAATTGAAGGATTTGGCAGAGATCAAAGGAATAGAACTCAGATACTGACCCATAAATGGCAGAGGATTTATGGCATCCTTGCTTTTAGATTATAATGTGGATTTTCACTGCATTGTGTTTTTTGAATATTCATTTTTTTTCTACCTGCATGAGCCTATTATAAATCTGAAGGAAAATTTTTCACTTTCATTAAATGTTTTTTTCACTACATGACTGATCCTACAAGTATTATTTCCAAAGTATGCTCATGCTTAATGGGAAGAAAAGTAGGAAAATGTGTCCTTCAATGTTTAGAGGAGTGAATTTCCTGTGCTTGCACTCTCAGTTTTCCTAGACACATCAAGGAGAGCTTTGATTACAAAAGACAAGCAGAATCTGGACCAGCGCATGTGCAACAAATTATTTAGTCAGCAGCACTTTTCTTGTCAAATAAATGTCTGCTAAAAATAATAGTTGTTACTGTCTTTCCCTCTGCACAGTAATTCTACAGTGAGTACCAGGGATGCATTAGTAGAGCAATCAAAAGATTCGGCCACAACATTCTTCTCAAAGGTATCACTGCTTGAAACCCCAGGGACATTAAGTGGAAAGGAGCAAGAACTTACTCCCCTACATGGACTACAGGCAATTTCAGAGCTAAAAATCTGCAAATGTTGACAAAAAGTAGCTACTGTGAATCTCACCATATATTAAGTGTTGTCACTGGATCACTTTGAGACAAGGAGTTCAGGTTATTGCTCAAAATATATTTTACTTCTGAAAATCAGAGTGAGATAGAAAGTCCTAATTAAAGGAAATTTATCATTAGATTTAGTATCATCTTTCATTTTACTCAGTATTTACCTAGCTTTACATTTATTGACAATTTAGATAAAATGTTTTGTGATCTCATGACAAACTGGTAAGTAAGATCTCACAAAGTAGTTGATGTTCACCAGTGTATTGAAGAGATCCAAAGGTAATGTATGGGATTTATTTGGTCCTGCAATTATTGGACTTGATGCTACTCAATCCAATTTAATTTTTATTTCTATAAATTGCTAGAGTTTGCAACACACTGCAGTATATTTTCCCTGTAAATTAGAAGCCAGAGTTAATATGCTAATACTGTCCAAGTGTATATTAAGTCATATGGATCAATAGAGTGTGCACATTTTATGTCTCAGACAATTTGCATTCCATACTTTTGTTATGAAGAGAGAACATGGTCTACTACCAACACAAACAGTTTCCTAGGTGATCCTGTGGGTCACACTGTGTTCTGCTGTGATTATTACACATAGAGCACAGATTGTGTAATACTAAAATGATTGAATGTTGTATTTAGGCGTTTGCAGGAAGTTCAAGAGAAGTGTTCAAACCTATATTAAAGGTGGGCAATGCTTAAATAGAATGTGTGTTTTAATGTCTCGATTCTTCCTGCTACTAAGCAAGACAATTAATGTTTTCATAATTGCAAAAATTAAGGAATGTCTGAGTTCCTTAGAAATTACAGCTTATGGTACTACAGGTGGTTTGTAACTCTTGGTTTGTAATTTGTGTGTATTTCCTACTTGTAGCTTTACATATAGTTAATGATGTGAGTTCTTAGCAAACATAACTGAAATTTATAATCTAGGTCAAACGTAATATGCATAGATATTCTACCAGTGCCTTCTTACTGTTCTCATTTTCCATCTTTATTCAATAACACAAATGCCTTTTGTTTCTGCAGGAAAGGATCTGCTCTAAATCCTGATGTTCCATGGATGCCAAAAGAAGTTGTACCTAAATGTCTGTAATAATTCTAAGCAAAGTTCTTAGGATTTGTGCCATACATACTTTCATTTTACTTTCCTCTCTTCGGACTATTAAAATGTTCTCTTCTTTTTTCCTTCCCTGGTTGAGAGGCATCACATTTTACTTTTCTGTAGGTGAAAAAATATTGTGTTGAAGTAATTTTAAGCAGAGAAAAAGAGCCCTTTTGTTCTATTAGGAAGTTCTAACTGAACCTCTTTAGTCATAGCTATGAGAAAACTTGGCTGAAGTTTGAAAACTGAGATGCCACTGCTAAATTGAGTAGACGGCTATAATGGTTACATTTGACTGAAAAAACACTTTTGAAAATACTCACTGGACATCTGTCAAGAAGCAGCTCCTCACTCATAATCTCATATAGGAAATGGGAAGGACATACATTATTTATCTGCTGAGTTTGATAAAGCCAAGTGAGTTTGAAAAAGGGATTGTATAAAGAAGACTGCAAGTGCCTTGTTGCTGTGTTCAGAACAAAGTTCTCCCCAAAACGGTTGCCTTATCCCAAGGCTGGGAGAGGAAACTCCTGTATGAGCTAAGTGAAGTTAGTCAGATGTGAGACTACTCAGTGTGCATTTAAAAGGTCAGTATGCAGAAGAAGCAGTCTGGTTAGAATATCTCCTTGGCCTCATTCTGCCTGTGCACTCTGGGAAAGCAGTGTTTGCAGAACACAGGGAAATAAACACATCCCACAAATTCTGCACTGCAGAGGGCAGGGAATGGGCATGTCTTGTTTGCAGGTGCAATTGCTCCATATTTGCAATGCGCTTTTGCAATATTTCACTCATAGGGAACAAATTTACTTGATTTTGTGTGTGTGTGACATTTTTTCATTTAATTTTGAACTCTAAAGGCCACTAATTTACCACAAAAATTCAGTATCCCAATTACTCTGTGCATGTAATAGTTCCAGTTCCCAAAATTAACTAGCCAGTGATGCAAGCAGTAGCCAGCCAAAGAAGACACTGTCACAGGTACAATACAGCTGGAAGACTTTACCCAGAGCTTTGAAAATCTTGTAGAGCTGTACCAATCTATTTTATAATGAAAAGTTTCTAAAAAATCTTTGGCCCATGAAATGCAAAGGTTTTATATCTTGTTTTCACTTCTATTTTATGTTATTTTCATTGGAAATTACTATGAGCTTGTGACTGCCCTGTGCTTGATGTGCATGTGCTTAGCTAAACACAGCAGCCTATCAAAGGAAAAAAGACCACTGTAGTCAGGGTAACATTCACCATCTTCTAGATGGAGGCAAAGCTCAATTACTGGGAAACCACAAAGGTAAATCCTCCATGCATTCCACAGCTGTAGTTCTGCAGGAAATGAGTACATCTTGTGGGTACTACGAGTTATAAAGATAAACTTGGACAACCACAAAAAAGCATTAATAATGAAAGGCAGCCTGACTCCTGTTTCGTTTTCCCTTTTGAAGGTACACAGCTCACTGTCTGTGTCAGTGTTACGTAACCACAAATTGCCTTCTCATCTTCTGCAAGCTGCATTGCTGTCAAACAACAGTGATGACCCAGCCACACTGTCTAAAGATGTCAGGGGAAGAGAAAAACCAGACTACTACAAATGACATAGTGAATACTCCTTTCCTGTTACAAATTCCACATTAAATCTAAGTAATTATTTGGCTGCAGTGATACTTAGTCCACAGGACAATGCGTTTACAGGCATTTAGGAACAGCAGTTTACAATAATTCTTGCATATGGGTTTGATATCTTGTGTTGTTAAAACAAATCAGCAAGTCTAGACTGTAATTTGCTGAAGCAATTTATGGTTATTTCATGGGTTTTTTTTCTCTAAGTAGAGGTGAATACATTTGACTGTCTTAAGAGGAAGGATGGTAGTGCACATTCTTTTGATTTTAACTATAAGACTGATCTGAAGCAGAAGTATTAACATCCTGATTTTCATACCACATCAAAAACTGAACTAAACTATTTGTGCTTTATTCCACTATGATATTCAAATATTTTGGGAACTGCTGATTAATCATGAAAAAACCCTACTGCAGCCATTTCTTCGCAAATTAGTAAATTGGGACTGTCAATACAGCAAGTCAGTAGCAGAGGAAGGAGCAAGGACCCATGAGGGAAACCCTCAGCTGCCTTAAATTCTTACTGAAGTCATCAAAGTGTAACAGCTGTCAGTAGTTGAGGGTTCCCCTTAGCTTTTCACTCCGAGGCTCCTGCTCCACTAGCAACGCAAAACAAATGCTTTTGTATTTCTAGAAACACTGCAACACTGCTTTATGCCAGACTTGACAGTACTTTTCTTCTAGGTGAGCAAGTACTTGCAGGTAATTTTCTCACACTGTTATCTGACCTTATTACAAATCTCACACAGCTTCAAACAGGAAGACACCGTGCTTATTCTCCTTAGATGTAATTGCATTGCTGAAAAATGTAACATAATATACAGATAAATTAATAAACCCAAAGCCAACCAACAACAACAAAAAAAAAAAAGCCAAAACAAAAAACCCACCACCAAAACCCCAGAAAACCCCAAAAAACCCCAAAACCCCAGGCTCTTGAGAGCTAAGAAATACTTTTCCAGTGGGAGTTTGATTTCCTTATGCCTTTGAGCCAGAGAAATGAGTCCCCAGTCCCACATGGCTGGTGCCAGGCTCTCTGCTGTGGTACACCCAGATACCAAGTTTCCAGACAAAACTGTTCCCAGATAAAAGACTCAGAGGGGCTCTAGAATTTGCAGTGAACCTTACAGAGCTGTCTTCCACCTGTCTGTCTTGCAAAAAGAGAGCCTCCTCAAACACTGTGGACTACAGCTTCAGGGCTCTCACCAGCAAATGATCATACTTAGCACTGACAGAACAGAAAATGGATTTATATGGACTAGTCATTAGATGACTATTAAACATAGAAAAATTTAGGTCGTTTCTTTGTTATAAAGTTTTGTAAAAAACCCTAGGAATTTAGCCAACAAAGACTTTTTCCTTTGTATGGACTGCTGTACTTTCTAAAGCTAATCAGTTATTATACTGAAGTTCTTCATGGACATGATGGAGTCTTGTACTTTCTTTTTTTCTTTATTTTTTAAATGCTTATGTAGATGTATATAAATTACATTCTAACAGCCTAATGTTTAGATAATTGTTTTGGTTTACTGCAATTGTCATACTGACAGACTTTGAAAAAACAAATGCATTTATTGTTCCTAGAAATCATCAGATTATGAATTCACAAGAAAATATGCCTTTTTGTTAAGAAGGTAGAAGGTCCATCAACTTCTCTTAGTACAAAATGGCATAACTCCACTGAAGAAAGTGATTTGCTACCCCACCCTGTTTTCATTAAATGTAGAGGTATGTTATGAAAGGAATAACTGAATAATAGACTCATTACTTGTTGACCTTAGCCAATGCCAAAGATCCTAGTTGTCCCTCTCACCTTTTCCAGTGGCTCATCATTTCTGTGCTCCAGACAAGCATAAATACATGATTTTGTGGTAGAAGATGAAATAGTTGCTGTTTTACAGAGCACTACGTGAGGATCTCACAGCGTTGTGCAGAGCATAACTAATTGAGCCTTTAAACCTTCCAGCACTTGGGAGAAAGAAGTTGGACTGGACTTCTGTTCCAAATAGACTGCAGTTTGTAACAAGCCACCTCATTCAAATTATTTCTCTTCTGACATTATTGCACTTTGAGCTGTTTTTGGTTTTATTTTGTGTTGCCCATATGGAGTGCAGTTTCAGTGTAACTTAACCCTAAACATCAGTTCTAAGAAAGGATCCTCTTTTGTGTAAGATGTGCATGTTTATCAAGGTTATCAAGAAGCAGACTTGAGATTCTACAGGTTGATGTTTAGAATTCACTAAATGGGTAAAAAAGCTTGTTTGGATGATCTAAATAGGGTGTAGAAAGAGGCATGAAACTATGTGGTTGTATTGGGGCAACCTACAAGTCTTAGCTGAATATCTAACCACTAATTGTTCATAGAGATGTGTCAGGTTATTAAAATGACAGTCATAAGTGAAAAATGTTCTGGAGCTCACCCTGGTGTTTGTAGGAGGCCTCTGTCCATGTTTTTGAGATTTCCATGCACCATTCCAGGATGTGTGTCATGGCCTCTTCTGAGAAGAATGAAGTCACTTGGCCTTTGGTCTCATGACTTCTAGCACACTCCAGGAAAGGAGTTTCTCACCAGCTATTGCCATAGCCTGCAATATCTTCTTTTTCAGTTACCCTCCTAAGTGTGCCAGGCTATATTAACCCTTCCTAAGCAGAGATACTGGCATGCTCCCTGGAATGCCTATGCCAGGGAAATCTTTGGAAGGGCTTGTTGCAGTATCAGTGTCAGTATCTGTTGTAATAGGGAACCCCAGCAGGAGTGATTTGAGTCTCTCCACTAAATAGTTCATGCACAGAATCTGATTTACTTGTTTGCCTTTCAACATCTTTTCTCTAACACACGAAGTTTTAAAGTGGTATGAAAATCAACAAAATAAAAAGTCCCTGCAGTCAAATCAGATGTAATCCTCTCATACTCCTTTTCTCCTATGACTTCTGTCAACAGTTTGCTCTTCAGTGCAGGATAACAGGGTTGGAATGTGACTGTGACACCACAACCACTGACAGGCTGATCGGACCGAAGTTGTTACTGTCATGGACAGGGTAGATCTGGGCTCAGCAGGGCTATGCATTTAACCCCCTTGAGCCCTGTGCCAGATGGGAAAGTAAAATGAGTCTTTCAGATCACCCTCGTGTCCTCCCAGAAAGCACTCACATTTCTGTCTATTTGACAATCACTGTATCTGGCAAGAAAAAATGTATTTAAGCAAATATTTCTAACTAGACCCTTGACTCTTACCATTATATTAAAGGGCTAAAGGTATTAGATTTATGAATGTGTTCAGACAAATATTCTACCCTGCATTTTTTTCCATAATTCTAAACTTTTCTGACAGCATCTTTCATGACTTCCTGTCCAAAGGTTTTTCCAAATTCTTAACATCAAGAAAGTAGGAGACATCCCAGGTGTCATCTTTTACCATTTTCTCTGCTAAACCATGTAGAACATGAAAGACAATTTATTTTATAGCTGATACAAAACCAGAAATACTGATTAAGAAGCATCCCCGTGTAACACAGGACTTTTTATTTTTTCACTTTTTCTTATTAGTGTGCGGAATTACCACTGTACAGCAGTGCATTTGCATTTAGCTTGACATTCTGCTTTAACTGACACCGATGTAAATGTAGAGCAATCATACTGAATTGAATTTCCTCCTGATTTTCACCAGTGTGAGACTATTATTGGCCTGTCCTTTTTATGAGTCTTTACCTTTCATCTGGAAGTTCAGCCATTCCTCCAGATGAAATGACTTTTGACTAATGACAGGAAACCAGTGTCAGAAAGCCAGCATATAATGTACCCCATAGCAATAAGTCAAGACTAAGGGATTATGGCAACTGTAGTATTTATCACTGCTTAAAACCCATGTAAAGCTTTTGTCAGGGGAGAAAAAGGTGAAAGTCTAGATTTTTCACAGTAGGCCTAACTGAGAAAACAATTCATTACAACAAGATGTTTTAAAGCACTTTTCAAAGTGCATGTTAATTTCATGTGCTGCTGTTGTTCATCCCTGTCCTGAATTTTTGGAATAAGGAGTTTTCTGGCCATGGATCTTGGCTAAGAACAGCCTTCTCTCTCTCTCTTCTCACAAACCGCATCCTAAGACCATCAACTGCAGCACAACTATCTTAGACACTTGTCTTCTTCCAACACTTTTTTCCAAAGTAAATGCAACCAGCAATCATAAAGTAACAACCCCCATTTAAAGCTGTAATTGAACATTGGATCCTGGAACTAAGTATTTGGTGGGAAAGAACCAGCCCTTCCTGGGCACTGCGGCCACATTAGGCTGTACTGAGCCATAAACCAGCCAAAGTTCATATTAAGCAGTATTGGAAACTGGTCAGTGAGTTATTCTGAGCCTGCTGCTGCGGCAGTCACCAGAGTATTGCTGGAGAAAGGAACGTCTAGCAGAAGAGCTGGAACCCGTGATATAAGACATCTTCATTCCTCTTCTATGAATATGCTTTTTCATCTGTTCTTAGACTTGATATGAACTGCCTGGTAAGTCGATGATTGGTCTTCCCATTGAGAGCAGCATTTTCCTTGTATCTGTGAGTTTCACTAGGAAGCCTTCACTCGACCCACTGCTGCCCACATGAGCTGCTCAAGTCCATGGGCAGCTTGTGCACCTCCATCTTAGGGTCTGGCTCCACAAATGGTGATTCCAAAGCTTGCTTTGCCAAATCTTCATTCCTGTCCTCAGTTTCTGCCTTATGAAGCATTTGGGTGAGCTCAAGTACCTTAAGATGTATTGCACAATCTTCCTGCTGCATGGTATGCACACAGCAAAGAGACAACAGGTGAAGGAAAAGGGGAGATGGCTGTGCCATGTCTTAGAGACTCTGTCAATAAAAACTATCAACAGATCAACTCTGGCATTTGTATTTCATTCTGTGGTTATAAAACAAGATATAATTTGGATTCTTTGGCAGGTCCTATATGCCTGACTGGAGAAAGGCAGCCACTGGGCCTCTTGGAGGGAGTTCTGTCTTATTCTGGTGCTCACCAAAGTAACTTTGAGAACACCAGCCAGCTGGCTTCTGGTTGGCACCAGTAGAGCAATGAGGGGGAGACGGACAGCAGACTGAATGCAGACTACACACAACACATAAGAAAGATCAAGCAGGAGGACGAGAGAGAGCTGTGTGACTGCCTGCTCTCTGGAGGACTTTATATACTGGTGTGATCACCATCAGATTTTTGGTTTATGTTTCCATGACCTCAAGCTAACAAGCAATTTTTAATTAACATAATACAGCATTTGCAGAGTATTCAGCAGGACTCATCCTGCAATATCTGTCTAAAGATTACATAAGTGCAGCTCTTCAACTTCAAGAGCTCTTCAATGCTCTTCAAGTGCATTGGAGGAGCTAGGCCATACCCAGATGCCAAATAGATGTAAAATAGAGATAAACTCTTCCATGCAGATTGATTTTGCTCCTATACATGTAGGAAAAACACAGGAACATAACAAACACCTTTCAGAGAAGCCTCCTGACTCTTTGTCTTGGAAGTAACTCCTGCTCAGTAGCAAAAGCTACATTAGAGTAGATTCCCTTGTTTGCTTCCACTTCTGCTGAGAGGCTGTTTCAGAACTTGACATGGTTAATGATAAATGTCTTCCTTCAGATACCTAACAAACAAGCTAGGCCATCACAATGTTCATGTTTTGATCAATGTGGTAAGTTTCTGGGAAGGCAGGAAGAAGCTGATTTTAGTAGATGACTGAAGAAATAATCCTACCTAGGATATAATTTTTGAAATAGGAATTGAAGAAATAAACATAATCTGATACCAAAACAAAGAGAAAAGGAGTATTCAATGATGCCAAAATTATAAAAAGAGGAGGAAGATATTTTTGGGAAAGACAGTCCTTGATGTGAGCACTTTAGTTGAATTGGTAAACAGAAAAGAGTGCCACTGATCTGGTTTACTCTTACTCTTTATTCTTCAATCCATTTAATGTTTCTGCAGTACTGTTTGTTCCTTTAATTTGGTATTGCCACTTGTATGTCTTGTGAAATACCATATGAATGCCAGGGCAGCTGAGATTTTGGCACACATTGTTGACAGCTGTTTTGAAACTACAACTATGATGTGTGCTACATCTGGTGAGGTTGGAGTGGAAAAATACGGTGGAAAAGCACAGTTCCTCTTTTAGAGCTGCTAGGAAGGGTTTACAATATCTAAGTCCTTTATTCAGTAAAGCAACTCTTAAATGACCTACCCACAGAGATAGTCTTTTATAATCAGAACCAAAGATTCATTTGAATATTTCTGCAAAGCTGGTATGTTCATTCTAACTAGGAAAATTGACACAGAACATTAAAGAGATGAGTTAATGAGCTTAAATGAGTAAGTTATATCAGTGAATCAATAAATGATCTAAGAATATTTTTTTATTTATTTTCATGACGTGGCTATGACTATGCCAAGCAAGGCATCATGTGTACTCAAGTGTAATGAAGTCTCATACCTATGACTCAGTGGCAGAAGTGGCAGCTGGCCTCCTGGAAGCTGCAATGAATAATCAAGGGATTTGCTGGTGTCAGTCTAATGTTTTAGATGCTACCAAGTGTCCTCTTTCAAGAGAAGTGGAGTTGACTGAGCAGCTTTGATATTTTCTCGATTTTCTTTTCCTAACAGTAGCTTTCACTTTATCTAAAATCACTTTGTGGCTGATATTCAAATCCTTTCAATATGCAATTTTCCCAAAGCTAAGGTCAAGTTTTTTTATTTCCTCAATACAGACTGATTAGACAGAGTGTAGAACTCAGTCAAGACCAGCTCATGATGGAGCTTGCTTGGGGAAAATGAGTATATCAACAGCAACACTAATATTTTATTTCAGAGGGAGAAAGTCTTTCTATCAAGGTTGCACATTTCTGTGTACTGCATCAATTTGGGTAGGATTTCACCCCCATAATCAGAACAATTACGTTTTGTACTACTATGGGCTATAGGACCTTCGACATGACTTGTGGTGCTCTCAGGCTGTCCTAGGTTCTGCTGAATTTTTTAAAATATAACATGAGTGGAAGCTTATTTTGATGACCCCTTGTTCTTAGTTGGCTGATTCTGGCAAGGATTTCTGCATTTCTGATACAACTCCCCTGGCTTCAAATGAAAATACAGCCTTGAAACTGGAAGTAAAGCACAATGCTATGCTTGAACAAGATGCTATGCTTGGCGCAGCCACAGAATTAAGCATTTAGTAGGAATCACCACTTTATTAACAGTCGTGAAAACGAGTCTGTATTTTCAGTAAAAAAACATCAGCAAAGGTTCTAAGCACATCCCTAAGTGCATCCCTAACTGCCTTTATCAATTGTTCTGTTCTTCCTTCCAGGCCCGGTAAAGCTTCACTCTCCTGGGCACTGATGCACCAGTGCTGGAGAAGAAAGAGCCATCTCAGTGCCTTGCCAGCTCCTCTGCTGAAAGGAGGATCTGTGGAACTGGGCAGAGTTGGGGGACAGTCCATCTGGGACTTGAGTAATGTGCTGCAGTGAGGTCAAACTGTTGTTGTGTGGCACAATACAGCCTTGCAGAAAGACACAGTGTGAACATGAATGATCCTCAGCTCCCGGCTGAGCCCACTTCTGCTCCAGACACATGTCCAGTACTCAAGGCTGGCACTTGGTTAATTGGAAGCACTGTGTCTCCAAAAGCCAGAAGGATGAAAACATTTTGGAAAAAAACCAAGGAAATGCCAATAACTAGAGCAATCACCCTCCCAGCCAATCCTGTCACCTCCTTGTGCATCATAAAATATCCAGGATACTTTCATTTTAGGAGGAACATTCTGGATTAATAAATAGAAGCCAGAAATATTTGGAAAGTACTACTCCCAGGATTAAGTGTTGCAGGTGGAAGGCCTGAATTTACCAAAATGCATCACTCCTTGAATGCTACCTGTGTAGAAGAACTTGGGCCCCTTTAGTTTTTTAAATAAGCAAGTGTACAAAGTGAATTTCTACTTTGCTCTGGAGCTAAGCATTATTGATTGTGGTTTTATAATGACATTAAAAATTGAAGATTTCATGTAACCATAAGAATATACTGTTTTATGTGACACAAATTTGTGAATTAAGAGGTTTTGACTGGACAGGACATGAAATCTTTCATAAAGGATTATCCTTTTCCCAGAACAAAAATGGCAACAGATCAAGTTCAGAAAAACAACCTGCTAAGCCTCTTACCTCCACTCCACTTCTTTAAGACACACTGCATCTTAATTAATTAGACTTGAATTTCTTGGTATTGATAGTATTACCATGTTAGCAATTCTCCAGTCATCCGTAGAGCTTCCTATGAAGTCCAGATTCAACTTTACAAGTAAAAGTAAACAAAAGCATATCTAAAAAAACTAGAAGAAAACGAGACAGAAAACCTATACCTTTTGGCTGCCACTTCAGTATAGTATAGGCAATGCCATGAGTTCCCTGACTCAATATTTAATTTGTTTTTATTTAACTTATTTTGTAGGATCACAAAATATGCCATGGAGTCTTTGGCTTTGATTTTGCAACAGCAACTGCCTGAGTAGATCCTTATGGAGTCCCCTTCCTGAATGAGAGCTTAGATATTGTAAATCTATCCCAGTCATCCCTAAAAAGAAATTGGACTTTTTCACTGTCTGCAGTCAAACCTCAGCACCTCCAGATGTAGCACGCATCACAGCCTTCACTTCAAAACAGCTGTCAAGAGTGTGCACCAGACTTTCAACTGTCATGCCATACTGTCAGGATCCCACACAACATACAAATGGCAAAATAGAATTAAATAATGGTACATAATACAAAAAGAAAAACACAAGTTACAAAATGGTAGTGGTCATGCTCGCTGTCTTTGCAAAATTCAAAATTTCTCTGCTGGAGTGAATTTAATACCAGACAGTTCTAAAAATCATGAGGTCAAGATGTAGCTGCATTTGTTGAGAGGAGTAAGTCTACCTGCTAAAAGTATTTTTAAGAAAGGTGTCCCAAAATTTATCTGGAACAAATACCCCTTCCATTTAATTTAGCTGTTATTTACTGTGCATATAAAGGTCTTTTGTTCAGGAGTGATGAACTATAGTATGTAACTTGCAATCTCCACACTGTGGTGTAGAAAAAACCCTCTGAAACTGCCTTTATATAGAATTTGGAATGATTTCATCAATTACTAGTACTCTTCCTCAGTATAAGTAGATTTTGGTTAGTAGCATATTTGACAAGGCAGATCAAGCTGACAACTTTTATTAGTCAGACATACAACCATTGTAAACATCTTCCAAACCAGAAGGTTAGGCTTAAGAAACAAGACACTGGTGTTGGCAGGTTCAAAGACAGTTTTTCAACTTCAGACAACAGTTCATCTGTGCTGTTATAAATGACTGAGAAAGTAATACACTGAAATACATACTGATGGCCTGTCACTGAAAGAGGCCAAAGAATGAGGAAAATTTAGATGATCCTGATCAAGCATTCCTATTTGTTGAATGCTGTGTCACCAGAAGCAAACCTGTTGGACTGAAATTCAGGTAAATACTTCCACATTGGATTTTGAAGTAAACATCATCAAAAAAACGGGTAGGCAAGACATAAATGGTGAGAATTATTTAATTGAATATCTATATGGCAAAGCATTTTATTTTGTGTAAAGTCACTGTATGTTATTAGTTTTAGAGTATTAAATGAAGAAGAGCCCTCTTAGAGGACTCTCTAGACATTACTTTTACATAAGATCAAGTCAGGCAAGATGATCTAATAATCCATTGTGACAATAACATCTATAAATCTAGGAAATTTTTAAACGCAAAATTATAATTTAAATTATAAACCCAAAGATGGTGTGGTATTTCTAAGTCTTCAAGCTTAACCTCTCCTCCTCCACCTATCTCTCTCCTCCCCACCACCACACCCCCTCACCTTTTGTGTTTATCTCAAAGCAATCAAGGTTTTATTTCAGATCTTCTTGTATGTTTAAGCACACCGGTGGCAGTGGTCTAAGTATTTAAGCTTCAATTGTTCTTTGAACAATTAAACAGAATGCTTACAATAAAGTATCAGACAATCAAAGTCCTCAAGTTTATATTTCAAATGAATACTGTATAGATTTTTCTCTACCCCTTCATTATAGAACATGCATGTTATCTTAAAAACTTCTCTCATGTCCTTATAGCACCTTCCAGTACCTGATGGGAGCATACAAGACAGCTAGAGAGGGACTTTTTGCAAGGACATGTAGTGACAAGACAGGGGGGAATAGCTTTAAGGTGAATGAGAGTAGATTTAGATTATGTAGGAAGAAGAAATTCCTTACTGTGAGGCACTGCAAGGCACTGGAACAGATTGGCCAGAGAAGTTTTGGTTGTCCTGTCCCTGGAATCACTCAAGGTCAACCTGGATGGGCTCTGAGCAACCAGGTCAAACTTGTCTTTGCCTATGGAAAGGGGGTGGAACTAGATGATCTTTAATATCCCTTCCAACCCAAACCAACCTACAATTCTATGATTCTTTGAAATAAAATCACAACTCCTGATGGATATAATGTCCTGTCAGGTTATCTCTAAGCAATGAGATAATTTGATTATTGCAGTATTTTAGGTGCGTCCTGCTAACAGTAAATTTAGACACTACCAGTAACTCATTATATTCTTTGTTCCATGTTAATGTAGCCTATACTTTTATTCCTGCCACACAACACTCATCTACTTGATCCAAATGAGGAGGCTCTTACATGTCCCAACTAACTACTATTTCTTGCCATCACGTCAGTAATATTTCACTCTTTCAATATTTCAATTTTATTAAGCATTACTCATGTTGGTCAAGGAATTATGAATAAGTCTTCCTAACAAACAGCAACCTTTTATTATAGGTCACCTAAAACTAACAATGTAGTTGCAGGCTAGGTATGCCTTTTTTTCTGTTTTTGAAAAATTGTGGGGACTATGTAGAGCTAATACAAAGTTTGGGCATTTGTGTTTTTTAACTAATTCAGGGAATATTCTGCAGTAATAAGGAAAGGTGTATGTTCAGATGTTACTAATGAATACCAGTTTAAGAATCTACATAGAGACATGGACTAAACTACTTTTCTTTTGCTTTGTCTTCTCTTAACAGCAACAGGAAACAGTTGGAGACAATTGTATTTACTTGACTGTTGTATACCAATTTCACAGACCCAAAGAACTATGCTTAAGTGAGCTGCCAAACCTGGTTTGGTGCCAGCCTGAGCACTCCCAGTTTATCACCAGCTGACCTGCTGCTGCAATTCTAATACCCACTTTCTTGCTCTACACACATATTTCCTTATGAATAAGATTCTGCAGTCATTTTAACATATCCCTCTTTGCCAGGGGTCAAGACATGACTGGAAAAGTCTGTAGCCTACAAAGCTACAGCTAATATTCACCTGAGTGTCTACCTGTGCTTATAATCTCCATAAGGCATTGGAATCACTACATTTTATGGGTATCTGTATCTAAACTTACAACATTCACTGTAGCCTGACACTATCCCAATTGGTTTCCAGCAGAATTTGTGCCAGTGGGCACAGTCTGGATCTGATTTGGAGGACGGCGATGGAAATAGGGATCGTTAAAAACACCCCATTATCATATGGTCTGGTAGTTGGCTACAGTGCAGTTCTACAAACATGATTTAGTACAGATGTTTCATTTAAACTCTAGCTTTATAAAGGTACACATTTTTTTGGTTTACTCTGATTATAACCACAGTCTACTCCTCCCCAGTAATCAACTGCTAGAATTTGTCAAATGTTGTCATTTAATATGTGGGTCACTTCCAGTGCTGTGTTTGTTGCATGGAATGCTCCACTTCCATAGAAACAGATGTTTTAACTTAACAGCAAAAAGAGCTAAACAAGTGCATGTGAAGGCGCAGTGCAAATAATGTGTTTCATTTCTGTTATTTATAGCTGTCCACAGCTATCATAATTTTTTTATTTGAAAATTATTAAATCAATTACAAGAAGTTTATTTGCGGATACTGCCAAAAATGATGCATGCTAGGAGACTGCTTCTGGGAAAAGTGTCTTCTTCTGGGCTGTGCAGAGGCATTTCAAAGAAGTCAGTGCATTTCTGAAAGACTGCAGTGTAACAGGGTCTACACACTACAGGCCTCAAAGTATCTGCAGAAAAGAAACCCTCTTTAGATCTCCCAGCTGGTCTGGCAGATCATGTCAGGTGATACTAGCTCCAGGGCAGTGGAGCTAATGCATTCTTAACTCCTCAGCATGTTTGAAGAGGATCTCTTGCCCTCTTTAGTACAGATGAGGTGGTGGTTAGAAGGAAGAGTCAGGGGAGAGGGCTCTCTCTGCAAAATGGCTCAGATGAGAAGATGGCTTTCTTCCTTCTTTCAGTTTTACTTGACTGAAGTACATCCTACCTAAACTAGGAATCGCAGTTTTTCCGTGAAAAAAAAAATCCCTATTGTTGTATTAAAAACTATTAATAGTCTCATCTAAAACAACAGAGAGAAATATTTTTTGAAACACAGAACTATATACACATGCCACAATGGAGTAACAAGTCAGCCATCTGTGAAATTCTTTGCTCCGTTCAATCCTACCTGACTAGTTTCAGGTCACTGTAGGAGCCACTGATTTTTATAACAAAAGTAATGTTTGAAAGCAAGCCATGCTGCATAGTTTCCAAAGCACAAAGACAGAATAATTCGTAACAGTGCTGTAACATTCCACATCCAGGGGCAGAGCATAAACAGAGAGCTGTGTGCACCCAAGGTAAGGGCTTATAGCTGATACTTGAACATAATTTCTTTAAAAAAACAAATAATTTTTACACCTGAGCCATGGGCAAACCTGAAAGTACATCCCAGGTTATTTCAAAAGTTCACTGTGTTCATTTCCATGCCCACCCAAATGCCCTGGACATGTACTCCACCTCCTATGCTGGGTTCTCAGTGCAGTAGTCAGAGCCAGGCCAGATGACAGAGATATCTATGTTTGGAAAGCCTCAGCAAATGTGGGACACAAAAGCAGTAAACAAATCAATGGGATGCCAGACCAAATGTGTTCCACATTTGTGAAAATAACAAAGTTGAGTCAGGAAGAAAGGTTTATGTGTCTTCTCTTCATACAATCCTTCCCAAGGTACTTTCTTTCAATCCTCCCCAAATTAAATCCAGCCCAGACAGCAGCAATATTTGTGAGTACGCAGCATCAACCAAATGCATTGCAAAGCCACTGACAGCTCCATGTGTCTTGGCCTGAGCCAGGGCTCCAAGGGGTGAGCAGGTGTTTCCTCCCACAGTCTTCCTCCACACCAGGCTCATGGATGTGCTGCCACACGGCACGGGAGGAAGGGTCTGTGCCCCACCTGCCCCTTGCAGGGGACCCAAGCTCAGCAGCCAGGCTGGCAACTTCTTGCCACACAACTCTCAAATCTCTGCCCCTGCCATGAATTCCTGCAAGGGAAAATCTCTGGATCATTTCTCGAGCCATGAGAAAGACCCTGTGACTCCTGTCTCTGTTTGTGCCAGGGATGGAAAGCCTTTGCAAATATCTTTTTGAGGGACTTGTGAAACCATGGGAATCAGCTCACCTCTCCTGAGCAGGTTAGACAGCATCTGGTAGCTCCACAGTTTGGTGACTGGTAGCTGTGCTGCAGCAATGGGAAGCAGGCACACAGACAGTATGGGACAGAACTGTTGTTCAACATCACATTTGTATTAAACATTAAATGTAAAAAATTAAATTACTGAAAGATTTATTCAAAATTTCTACTAATTAATTTTTCTATTAAAATCATGAGATGCCAAAAAAATTACTCACGGCTATTAATTAAAACAGTGCTTTGCCCCATCCATAATGAGAAATGAGAATTTTTGAAAGCTGGGTAATCTGGAAGGCTTTTACAATTCTTTTCAGTGTATTTAAACTCAATATTTAATGTTCACTTATAGTGAGTCAGCACAGTCCAACCCAAACCTACAATAAAGAAAAATAATGTCAGTTGATGGCTTTAAAACCTATACTTCAGACAAAAATAAGTAAGTCAGCATGACTGGCAGCAGAAAAATTTGAAGATATCTTTAGTTAATGTATTTTATTTTAAGGATTATGGGTATTGTATTTATTCAGTTAACTCAGCCCTTTTCCCTGACAGCAATTTTCTACATAGAAAGTGCTATAAAATTCTTTTGAATAAATTTTTGTCTTAGGAGTAGTAAGTAAATTTATGGTACAATTTACATGAGTGAGGTTAGTCATTTAATTCCTTTAAATTCAGAATTTCATTGTCCTGAACTACATATTATTTTTAATCTTTGTGGCATGATATAATCTTTATAAAGTGGGTGGATGGGCCTCACTAATTTACAGGGACTTTCATCCATTTAGAAGCCTGCTTAAAGAAAGAAGATATATTACACTAGCACTGGATAAGCAGATTAAAGGAATACTAGGACATTAAGTATTAATGTTGCTTTCTTAACTAAAAAAAACATTCTTTTCATTTATATATGTATATATGATCTTCACATTTAATATATGTTCTCCTCTTGAACAAATAAACCAAAAAAACATATTGTAATAAAACTCAACTGATTTGGTAGACCTCAAAATCCAGACTATTTTTATGCCCCAGCCATGCACAGTTTTGCATGCACATTATAGTCACACATATCTTTGTACTCTGATAGGGTTATTTGCCACAAAATGACTGTCTGGAACAAGGATTTGAGGATCCATCTTGAAATATCAGCAAGCAAATGTCTTACTCTGTGATGTTAGGTGTTGCCTCTTCCTGCTTTTCTTTCTCTCACACCTATTGCTGCTCCTTTGTTAATTAATTCTCTGGACAAGCCTAAAAACTAAGGAAAAAGTCATAACAAAGTTACAGATTGCTTTCTGTACCTAGCACCATAGCCATGTGTCTTCCACCAAGTATTTCCGTGTTCTTCAACTCCCTTGTTTGCTGCAAATATTAATGGAGGAAAATGTTCTCCTGGAGAAATCCTGGCCTGTTTGGCAATTTTTCTGCCAAACATCCAGGGCCTCAAGAGAACCTCTTGCTATCCTGTCTTCTCCATGGGATTCCTTTCACTCTTCTGATGTGTGTGCCCATGGAGATCTAAATAAAAGTAAACAAAAAAATGCAAGATGAACAGTAAATTCAGGTGGAGTCTCAGATATCTTCAATTTCTCAAGTTTTATTTTTTTAGGTGCTTTATCTTTCTCAAGTAGAAGTTTTGCATTCTGGGAAAACACATTTCTCCCAGCACCACAGGCCCTTCTAGTGATTCTCCCAAACCCCAAATCATCACTCAACATGCAGCAATGTCAAAGTTGGTAGTGCTGCAGTTACTTTGATGGGAAGACCAAGAAGTTCATTCACAAGAGACAGAGGTAAGTTAACCTTTTCTAAACTGCCTAACAAGACTGAGGAAAAAGCACTTTTTTTCCCCAATCTCTATTTAGAATTTCAAAAATGAATTTATGTATTAACACTCACACAAAAGTAAACACCGTTTTGCTTGCACCAACATATCCTGGAAAACTCAACTGGAAGAAAATCCACAAAACTTGCAATTACAAATCAGTTGCTTTCCTGCAATAAATCTGTCATTTAGAGGATTTCAAGATAGTATTTTGTGATATTTTGTTTGGCTTTTTATTTTACATTATTTTATTAAGCCTTATTAAAAGCAGAATAGCAAGTTTACATTTTCAGAATCCTTAAAGATATCATCATCAAGTTCACAAAGTTTTCACCGAAACATCTTTTACTTGCTTCTTAAGCCAAAAGACCTTGTGCTTGATAATGAAACAGCTGGACATATGGATATTGCATTTGCATAATGCATATTATAACTACTGTATGTGAATAAAGCAAAAGTAAACATTTTAGAAAAATTAAAATAATGTCATACAATACAAGAATTATTTTCATAATTTACATTAAATTTTACAATACCTTCAATATCCTTTTTATTGCTACAAAATTCAAAAGAAGTATTTTCAGAGCAACATTTTAATAAAAAATAGTTTTGTGGAAAATTTCTACTCGCTTGCATAGGCAGTAACCATGAAATAAGCTTAGCTATTAGTCACAGAATTAAGATACAGAAGTATCTACTTCTCCTTTATTATTTATCTGGAAACATTAATTCCCATAAATTGACATAATTCACTTTTACTTTCTGCAAAATTGTATAAAATGATAAAATACATAAAAATTAAAAATGTTGTAGCATAAAACTGAAGGAGATATTTCAACTTCATACAACTTTTTTCCTAAATTATAAAATCTAGAATTTCTGGGGCTTGAGAGACATACAGAAACACAGGTGATTTTTAATTTATTTTTTCCCCCGGGAAAATCTTTAAACGCGTTTGGAGTGCAATGACAGCTCAAAATTCCATTCTGAGATTCCAAAATGCTGGAAAATTTTGCACTGGTCCAAAGTTAAAATTCTAACTCTCATTTGATAAAATTTTGGATTCCACCCCACTGAGCTGGAGAGATCTCAGTGCCGCTCACTCATCTCCATGTCTCATCTTACAGAGACGTGTGATGAAACATTGATTTTTTTATGCATTTTAGCTTAGTATACAAGTGTTCAGGTATTAATCTGATCCTCTTCTCTTTTCCATGGCTGCAGAGAACATTTTATCATTTTAAGGAGGGGACTAAAGGCTTCTCTCACCCTACTTTTTGATCTGGCCACTTGTGCTTACGTCTGCAATCTTTCAGTCTCACATTAAGCCTTCCAGCATAGCACATCCCAGGAGGCAGCATGTTCTTCTGGCTGGACTGGCAGCTGCAGGACACAAAGCACTTCAAACTGGCTTTGAGTCAATGCCACCTCGTGACACAGCAGCAGGAAGAGGCATGAACTTCTCTGGAGTTACACTGTGGGCAATACTTGAAAGGACATTCAGAGCTCCTTTTTACAGGCAGCTCTCATCATTTCAGTGAGTCCATGCTCCACACAAGCTCTGCTCAGGATTTTCCATGTAAAGTACCTTATCCATGCAAAATGCATTGTTGTAGTCCTCCACCAACAAAATCAGAACAGCTGAATTGCTCTGGGTTTTACTCATACTCATCTCCTGCATAGCAAATCTGTTCTGGCCACATCCTTCTCATGCTGACAGGAGGGCTGGGCTGTCCACCAACAGCAGGAATTGTCTGGGCTGCGGTCACTCACCAACTACAAAACTCCTTATTCCTCTGGAGTTAAACTGGGAACAAAGCCACATCCAGGAATGTGTATATTTTCCCACCTGTTTTATTTCCAGTGCAGTTGTATCAATGAGCTTCTGTTTCCCATTTGAAATCAGTTTCCTGAACACACAGTTCCTATCCTGTAGATCTCCTGGCACCACGTGCCCAGGATTCTCCTAAACTCAGTAAGGCTTTGATAAGATCAAATTAGGCATGAGTCAGAAGTTCTTCATGTTCACCACAGAGCTGATTTCTAATCTGCATTTTCCCAGGATAAAATCACCATTGGTTTATTTTTGCAGACTCACAGGACATGTCCAAGAATTGAGCATTTGGAGGGTGAGGAGACTGCAGCATCCCAGCTCACCTGTCAACTGTACAGTGGAAAAAGAGACCGGAAGATGGCTCCTGCTGGGAAAACAGAAATGGTACAATCTCACTTTGCTCGTTATGGAAACACGGCCACTGTCTTTTCCATCTTTGAAAAACAAAAATACAAATCAAAAATATTGTTATTTGTTCTGACAATTACAGTGACCTTTAAACCTGAAATTTGGCCTGCTAAGGATTTCTGGCCTCACAGTTTCTTTTAAATTCCTATTCCAAAAATGCATTTGGAGCAACTGGAAGTATTCCACTGTGCAGCTGCAGATAAACCCAATTTCCAACAGGCTGGCTCCAACATCTGCCTCCTGTTTTAACCTGGTTTGAGGGAGTCAGTCCATTGGCTGGTTGCCCCGGTGCAGATCACAGGTTTTGCTTGCTTTGACAGTTCATTGCATGCAATATCCAGTTCAATTCCCTGGCAGGTTCAGAACCTTTGGAGAAGTCAGGCAGGAAAGTCATCTTTGTGCCAGCAAGGCACTGCCTGCCCTGCGCTGCAGCTAATGGCCTTTTGTTAAATTCGGTAGCTGTCTCAAGAGTTCAGGAGAGAAATATGAGGCTTTGATTTAATAAAGTAATTTGATTACATAGAAATCAATCCTCTGCTAGGACTGGATAACTGCAACAAAAATGCCTACCAAATTTGACACAACTTCTGCTTAAATTATCCTATAAGCTTGTGCTTAAGCACTTTGTTAAATGAAGACTTAAGCAGAGGAAGACAGTGCCTTTGTGCTCTCTTTGGGATAACAATCACTTTAAATTGGGTTTGCACCTCTTACATCTTTTATATAGTTTCCTAAATCAGAACAATCATTTGCAGGGAAAAAAAAAAAAAAAGAGGAAATATAGAAATTTTTTAAGCTAAAAAGTATTTAAATACTGGTTCTTGAACATGATTCTAAAGTTGTATATTACAACTAAATTAGGTTTAGATATTTTAGGCTGTAAGGAGTCAAACATACCAGTGTGCTTAGCACACTACTCCTGGAATGCTTGTAGTCTCCAAATATTTTAGGTTCTACCTCTTCTTTAAGATGTTCAAAGTTTTTGGTGGGGAAGAAGGTTATTTTAAGAACGGGAGATAATATAAAAGCACAATTTCCTTTGATCAGACTTGTTTCTCTCTCACACTCTTTTGTTTCTAGCTCTGCATCTAAGCCTCCATAACTTGGAATAAATGTTTACAAGATACAATTCTTGGATTTTTCTTGTGGATGTGCAGAGTCAGCCCAAAAGCTAGGATTTAATGATGCACATAGATTTAATGCAGAGATGGATACATTTCACCAGAAACAAAAGGCAGGAGCAAACCTGGTTATCTGCATAATCCTTTGTACACCACTGGCCTGCCTCAGTTCAGTAGATGGAAGCACACATACTTAGATTACCACCTGCAATGCAGCATTGGGTAAAAACTTGTAGAATACCTCGAGAAAAGTGTAACATTTTCTTCATTTTTTTTTCATTTAAGCAAAAAAAGTCCTCTTCTATAATGCACTGCTGGTGGAAAGGTGTCTTCTGGGTGAGACATGTTTCTGGGCAAGCTCCCACATTCCGGCAGCATTTTTTGGTGGTCTAAGCAAAAAAGATTAATTTCCTTGGAGAGTCCCAGGTTATCACACTTGGGCCCAGCCTCCTGAGGTGCAGTTCACGTGCTTCCCCTCAGCCTTGCCAGGAAGAAGGGGCTTAGCATGCAAAGACTGAGGCGCCATGAGGTGCTGAAGCACAGCAGCTCATCCTCAGTGGAGAGCAGCTAGCAGCAGAGCTGCTGCAGAGATGATCACACCTTCTTTTAAACATGGCACATAATAATGTTGTTTTTGTGAAATGATGAGCTATTAAATCTGTATGACATATAGATGAGAGAAAAAGTGTTCACAGGCCTGCTGTAATTTATGAACATGTGGTGCACAGATGTTACATGAGATTTTTCTTCCCTTTACTTTTGAAAATTTGGATTACATTTTCTCTCCTTCTCTCTAGTGTTCAAACTCTGTGTTTCATGCTTTATTAGATATCTCAGCAGGGTAAATGGATGATTAATAATTGTTGATGACAGATATTTGGTTTCTATAAGCTGTGGAGTGAAAGATAAATATGATGGGAACAGTTGTACCTATGTATGACAACTAAGCCTCTTTAAGACTGTTAGAGTTATCCATGATTTATGGGGATGTCACCACTGACCCTAGATAGGGGAAACCTCTTAAATTTCTCTTATTGTAATCATCACTTTTTCTTCAGATATCACGGGGGAAATATCCCCTTTAAAAAAAAAAAAAAGACTAAGAAAGAAAAACGTAACTTTTTCAGGGTTGGGAGATATTTCAGAGAACACCCAGTTCCTTCCTGATAGTAGTACAATTAAAGCTCTCTTAAGAGAAATACAGATTCTGTGCTGCCATCTCTCAATTAAGCCTTGAGAACAAACCATCAAAACAAGACCACAGTGGGTGCGTGCTGGCATCCAGGGCTGCACTAAAGGCTCACCTCTGACTTTAGTCCCCACTTCACTGCTTAGCAGGAAAATCAAAAAGATAGTTCTGAATCCCTCGTGAGGCGAGATGAGCCATGCTGTCCTGATCTGGATCCTGGACAGTCATATACAGAGGTAAGGTTCTGCTTCAAGACCATTTCTTTTGTAATGAGAAGCGTCTGGCCACAGCAACTTAAATTCAATTTCCAGCGTTTTAAATTCAAGGAAAAGATTGTAATGGATTAGGTAGGTGGATTGACAGGAATAACTCAAAGCAGTTGGCAAGTGGAAAGCCTCACCTCATTTCTAGGTCTATCATATCCAAAATCCTCATTTACAGAAATACATCACTTCTGTTTCTTTGGGTCATATTTGTTGGGGAAACAAACAAACAACAACAACAAAAAAACATAACAATTTTATTAGGAGTTCTTTCTAATTTCTTTATGTCTTCTAAAAAATCACATAAATGTTGCCAATATAATAATAACTTGTTTCTAATATCAACTCCTGATAATAGCGGAACCCTGAATAGAAGTGGAAATTCTGTAGGCAAAAGGTATGCCAGACAGGAACATAGATGAAGGAGAAGAAAGGTTAAAACACAACCAAGTAAAGGCAGATTTTTCAATTGAAAAAAAAAAAAGGAAATTTGCCTTACAAGTATAAACCTATAATAGTACTACATGTGCTAAAAAAATTTCCATCTATTATTCATTATTATATAATAAAAGTTTTTTTATATATAGCCTATTACTTATGATATTTTCCTCATTTAAAACTTCTGTTCCACCACCCCTGCCCCGGCCCCAAACCCAACTTCCTGGAAATTTAATTCCTCCTGAAGCTAAATAGTTTAAAGACCACTACAAATTTCTCTGACTCCTAATGTTACTGCAGAATGATGAACTTTCTGCACCTTTCTTCTCAGATCCATGAAGTTTTTATGAGTTAAATTTGCATGTAGAAAGAGAATGTCTCCTTCCCACATCTGGTAATTAGTCTGGGAAACATATTGCTAAAAGAGATAATCTGATTAAGGACCACAGATGAACTCTATTCCTCTAAATTAATCATTATGCATATTGATAAATGTCTCCTCTGAATTTTGGCCTGATAAAGAGCTTTTTAAAAAGGTTAGGAAGTCTGCTTTTTGTTAGTGGAGAAAATAGCAATCATGTTAAGGTTTGGCCCCTCTGCTGTTGCTTTGAGTCCCAAGCCCACCTACACCTGGAAACCTAAGGCAAGACTGGCAGGAAGCAAATTTAATTTGAAGGGACAGGGAGGGACTGTGTACTGTGAGAGGCTGAAATACTTTGCACAGACATACTGGCCTCCTCCTTCACCAGGACTTCAGAAAAAATAGCCGATATATATTCTCCTATCTGCCACTTTGATCTGAGCTGTAGTCCTCCAGAACAATATAAATTAACAAAATCAATAGAAAACTCCCCTTAATTGTAATTGGGCTTGGGGCAACTTATCTTAAACATTAATAAATTAGCTTTGATTTTGATCACCACTTAATTGTGGACAAAAGGAATGGAGAACTTAGAAATAGGGAATATGTGCCAAATGTTCCTCTGACTCACCAGGGCTGGTTTCATTACAAAACCCCACTCCATCATGCTGAAGCAAAGCAACAGCTCTCAATTGCTGAGGTAGAAAAAGGAGCCTGAGGTGCAGCTCCACTCACAAGGCAGCTTCGTGGCTGACAGGAGGCACCGTGGAGAGACCCAAAACTGCTGAATTCCAGTAGAAACTCTGAGAAAAACAAGCAGAAAAATATTTTAGGCTAAAAATGGGAAATAAAGCTCTTTTAACCTGTTCTCACTTGCTGCTGAGGACTGGGAGAAGTCCTAATGCCCTGACAATGTGTTGCCCTTCTGCTGCAGAGGCTGCACAGAGGGTCCCTTCAATTGGCTGCAGCAGCTCCTCCACAGCCTTTCTTGATGATGGCAAAGTCCTTCACATCAAGGGTATGTGATAGTCATTGTTATTATACCAGTTTTGAACCAGTGTCTCCAGAGCTGACACAGCTCCTTGTTTCAGCTACACAGGCAATATGCTTCAGCTCTGCTGCTAGCAGCAGACTGTACTTCATCTCTGCCCTCCACTTGGCACAAAGAAGGATTGACAGAGAATTACCTAGGGGGATAGAATAAGTTCCACTTGGAAAAAAAAATTATTTTGTTCAGGTGGGAACAAATATGTTTTAATTCAGAAATATTTCCCTCTGGAGCAAAACTCTCACTTGACAGCTTGAAGGAGGACATGTGCCTCTGAGTGTGTCCAGGCCAAAGCAGAGGAGTGACCCAACCCTACAGTCCTCCAGCTGTTTCCTAGTGCTGGATCACGCATGTCAGGTTCAAGAGCAGGGGGGACAAGGGGATGAGACCCTTTGAGTTTCTCCACCTTCTAAAAATGCTCAAACTGGCATGTTCTCAAGCCTACATAATAATAACCTCCCACTGTCTGAGGTTACTGAGCAGACTTTAACTTATTTTAGGATTATCAGTAGTTTTCAAGCCAGTGAAAAACTGGATAGACAGCTGCCCTTGTATTTTGATGGTTCTTAAATTTTCATGCCACCCACAAGGCATTTATCTGGACTTCTGCGAAGCCTTTGATACAGAGCCCCTCGACATCCTCTCTAAATTGGAGAGAGATGGATAAGAGTTCACAGATGAGTGAACTGTTTGATGAATAAGTTGTTGGACAGTCACATCTGGAGGGCAGTGGTCAATGTCTTCAAGTCCCAATGGACTCAAGTGACAAATGGTGCTCTTCAGGGTTCAGTATTAGAATGAGTGTTATTAAATATCTTCATTAATGACATAAAGGATCGAGTGTACCCTCAGCAGATTTGCAGATGACACCAAGTCATTCTGAGTGGTGTGGGTGACACACCTGAAGGATGGGATCCATCCCAGAGGGACCTGGATAAGTTTGAGAAGTGGCCCATGGAAATGTCATGAGGTTTAACAAGAGCAGGTGCTGGTGCTGCACCTGGGTTGGGGCAACCCCTGGTGTCAATCCAGGCTGAGGGATGAACAGACAGAGAGCAGCCCTGCTGAGAAGGATCTGGGGGTGCTGGTGGATGAGAGGCTGGACATGACCCTGCACTTGCAGCCAAGAAAGCCAAACATATCATCTGCTGCTGGGCTGCAACAAAAGCAGTTTGGCCAGCTGGGCAAGGGAGGGAAATCTGCTCCTCTGCTCTGTCGTCCCACATGGAGAACCCACCTGTAGAACCTGAATCCATTTCTGGTACCTCAACAACATGGACCTGTCAGAGCAAGTCCAGAGGAGGCCACCAAGTTGATTAGAGGGATGGAGCATCTCTCCTGTGAGGAAAGGCTGAGAGTATTGTGCTTGTTCAGCCTGGAAAAGAGAAGGCTTTGGGGTGACCTACTTGCAGCCTTCCAGTACCTGAAGGGAGCCTACAAGAAAGTTGGAGAGTTAGTTTTTACAAGAGCATGTAGTGTCAGGACAAGGGGAATGGCTTCAAATTGAAGAGGGTATGTTTAGATTAGATATGAGGAAAAAAGTCTCCACTGCGATGGTGATGAGGCACTGGAACAGGTTGCTCAAAGAAGCTGTGGATGGCCCATCCCTGGAATCATTCAAGATGAGGCTGGATGAAGCTCTGAGAAACCTGGTCTAATGAAAGATGTCCATGCCCACAGAAGGCAGTGTAACTACATGGTCTTTGAGATCCCTTCCAACCCAGGTGATTCCATGAGTCTGTAAAGGCTGAGATGGACATTCACATTAATTCTAAGACAGTGGTGTTGAAGTTAAAGAGTAAGTAGATTGGACAGGTTTGTAGTCTGACCAAGCATGGTAGCTGCTGAGGTAGTCTGGAAATCACTTACAACCTCTGAGTTACGTTATCTTACAGATTAGTCATAGGTGTTACTTCATAACCAATAGTCCTATGTTCTTTTAGACTAATTCTGAAGGACAAGGACAGCTGGAGAAATGTACTGAAAGGAATTAATTTTATAATGGATGTCCAAGTCAGCCTTTCAATGTGCAAGACAGGTGTGCACAGAAATACATTTCTGTCATTCCACACATTGCTGTAAATCTCATATCCAAAAGCCGACTGGCTCTGGAAATGTGCATTTTTTGCAACACATAGTAACAATATGCCAGTATTAAAAATATTGACAACTGCCCCAGATCAAATCTAGTTTTCTTTTCCAGTTTTTCTCTTCACTGCTCAGGCAGTGCAGTTCTCTCAAGATCAAGACAATGGATAGTGCATTTTTTTCCACAGAGGCTGGCAGATAGAAGGACGATGAGTAGGATAAAGCTACAATAGACAAAAGAGTTTTAATGCTCTTGCTTTGTCTGATACATTTCACATATGCTGCCCTGTGCTAATGAGATGAAAAAGAGGACAAACATTCCCCTTTTTCTAGTTGGTCTGATCTGTGTGTAAAAATGAAGCTCTAAAAAAATTTAACTGGTTCCAGCTGGGTTCTATGCAGCCTACAAAGGCCTAGTTCCTCTTAAGCAAATTAGAGCAGCGTAAATTCTTCTCATGTCATGACAGTGGCAAGTGCTCAGAATCTCTACCACTGGGAAAAGTTTTGAAGGGCACAACAAGAGCACAAAGCAGAGAAAAGAGGGATTCTCATAGGAGGATTTACAGACTTACAAAAGACTGTAGTAACTAGATGTGCATAAGACTAGACTTCATCAGGAAACTATAGAGGACCATATCCCATGGGTTATTACAAAGTGGACAGGGCAAAGTAACAGAAAATTCACTGTGTTAGACAATTTTTCATTAGAAGCTGGAAGGACATGGTGAACTATTAAGTATTTTTTTTATCATGCATGTCTTTTACTGCTTTTGAAAATAGCCTAGGTTGCCAGCTAGATCCTTGCTGTGGGACAGCAACCTCACATTTATAATAACCTCACATTTTATAATAGTTCAGAGAATATAATCGTCTTTCAATAAAGAAACAGTGCATGGGAACCCTTTAAAAATGCATCATTGACAACAATTTGCAGGTTGAAACGTGTTGCTTTTATTTTATCTTTCATGAGCCAATATGAATCCAACATTTAACTTTTAATGGCAGGCGTGTTGTGCGTAAGTGCAGCAGTTTCGTGCAAATATGTGAACATATTTAAACAAACAATCTAATGCAGGCTTGCCACAATGAATGAAAAAGAATGAAAATCAGTAAAATCCCAAGTTACACTGGTGTGTGCTCATGCAATATACACCTACTGGGACTTAGTTTAAAAGTGTTTTGAAATATTTATTTCTCTGACATTTATTTTAATGGAAACTTTCCCAATGGCTGATGGCAGATATCATATGCTTGTGGTGATAAGAAAAACGGCAAGTTTTCTGTTCCCATGGAATGTCTTGTTTTGGCTGTATGCAAAGAAATACCATATTGTAAAGCTGGACTGGAAGCCTGTCACTGAAATGAAAATATGGAAGAAATTTAATTGTTTCCATAATTCCTTGTTTGAGTTAAACAAGTCTACTCAGACATGTAACCCCTGAAAACCTGACAAAGCTGCAGATGTTAAGAATTTAAACAGTTTGTGGTTCTCTTGATAGCAAATCTTATTAAATGTGGACTGATATGGTCTATGCAAACATACGAGATACAAAATAGTAGGATCTTTTAATTTAACTCTGATGGCAGCTTCCAAATATAATCTGTAAATATTTGACCAGGGACAAAAGGTACTGGTTTTTACAGCATTTCATTAAAAACAAACCAAATAACCTAGTACACTCAATTATAGTGTAGTGCTGGCAATGACTGCTGCTCCTTCCAATACTTTTTCATAATGTCTGTTACTTTCTCCCATCTTGTGATTGCCCTGAATTTCTTCTCTTATATTATCAAAACCAGGCCTGAATCACTTTAGTTTATTTCTTTCTTCAGACTAAAGAAGAAAAGGTAGTATAATTCCTACTGAATCTTGGAATACTTTCTTTTGTACTAGCACGTCTTTTCTTTTTCTAAAAATACAACATATATCCAATGTTAAAGCTTGTTGTAAAATAGAAACTAAGCTGGCAACACTCACTCAAACCACATATCCAAACCAATTCCTTTGCATCTGCTTTTATTTCTTGGACTTCTTCAACCTTCCTCAGATTTCAGCTCCATGTACCAAGTAAGCAAGAATTTTGCGAAGGATGAAGCTATCAACCTGCAGGAACAGGCAGAGTTCATCAGGAATGTTCCTAGCACAGCACCGACACAAAGTCCCTGTGTACAAACAGCTCCAGCACACAAATCACAATTTACCTCCACAGTTATTGACTGGTATCCCTAACTAGTAGCCAGCCTATTCCTGATACTGTCACACGAACACAGTGAGAAGCAGCATCTTAGACTTTGTGTCTGGGTGAGCATTCCTTACGTGTCTGAGGAAAGAGCCATCTTTGGGAAGGAGGTAAAACTGAACCCAGTAACCTGAAGCCACGAGAAGGAGGTGTACCATCTCCAGAGCTAACCATGACTGGCCCCTGTGCACGTGGCTGGCTGAAAAGGGGCAGCCAGAACCAGCTCTGCCACACGCACGGCAGTCCCAGAACACCGGGACATTGTTCCCAAGGGAAGATGGGTGATCACAGCAGGCACACTGTGGAGTCTAGTCCGTGGAGCAGAGGGAAGATTTAGACCTGAGACAGAATTCCTCCTAAAGTCAGCAGTGCATGTACTCATCACGCTCAACATACCAGGACATAAATCCTTTAGCCACCTCGTAGAAAACCAGAAAAAGATCTCTCCAAGCAACTGCATTTCAGATATCAACTTTAGGCCCTTGTTTTTCTGCTTTGTTCTCCTCCAGTCAGTTAAACAAAGAGATGTAGAAAAACCAGGGAGAGAAATACGAGCAGCTGAAAAAGAAAAGTGCTGTCATGATTGTACAATAGGTTGCTGGTATTTACAAAATTCTATGTATTCAGATTCAATATTTTCCATATGAAGATCATCACTTAGTATTAATGCTGAAGCCGTAAGGAGGATAGGGCCCCTCTTCCAATAAATAATTTGCAGATACAAGGAAAAGTACAATCCCTGCCCTGAGGACCTTGGAAATAATATCCTGCTTGTATAAATTGAAATAGAAATGTGTTTATTTTTACTACAGTAAGTGCTTAACACACAATAACTAAACCAAAACTATTATTTCAAAAGGATTTAGAATAATTTTTTAATTATCTCAATGTTTATAGAATTGAAAAAGCAGGAACTACTAATAATGACAGTCTCAAATACTTGTATTTTTTCTTTGGAAAATCCAGAGACTGATATAATGATATGCACTGTAGAAAAGAAAGCAGTTGGACAGATAAGCTCTTTCATTATAGGATTTGGCCTAGAGAAGAGCAAACAAATGAGCATTCTCTTCAGGGCAATTTACACCTATTGGTCTCCAGAAATTTATACTGTTGAGGAAATTTAGGAGTTTTACTATGCCAAGTCAGAAAACACCACAAGTTATTTATGAGACCAGCAAAGAAAAAATAACCACATAAAAGAGTATATAATTTTTATTCAGTTATGTATGAATACAGAATATAAAAGGTAACACAGAAAAAGAGCAAGATCCCGAAAATAAGTATTGTGGGAACTCACAGTCTCTTGTCAGATAATTTTTAACAATATGAATGCTGAGAAGCATCCATCCTTCATTGTCTGTCAAGATAGACTACATATGGCTCTGGAGAAATGCTATCACATTGTGTGGTTCTTTTATTAACAGAATATCTGTGACATGCACAGAATGAGGACCTAAAGGTTTGTTCTTTAGTTACTACCTCCCCCTCCCTGCCACCTCCTATAACACAGACCAGCATGAATAAAACACATTGAAGTAGAGATTCAAGACAAGTGCACATTTGTTGCAAAACAAAAGTATTATTTCATAGAATCATTTAGGCTGAACAAGGCATTCAAGTGTGTATGTACAGTCTGAGGAATGAGACTGAAAAGCAGTGCCACATGAAGGCAGCTGGGAGTCCTGGTCCATGGCAAGTTGAACATGAGCCAGCAGTGCCCTGGCAGCCAGGAGGGCCAAGAGTGTCCTGGGGACATCAGGCACAGCATCACCAGCCAGGCAAGGGAGGGGATTGTCCTGCTCTGCTCTGCTCTGGGGCAGCCTCACCTCAAGTGCTGGGGGCAGTTTTGAGTGCCACAATAAAAGACAGGTAGAAAACTATCAGAGTGTCCAAAGGAGGGCAACAAAGGTGGTGAAGGGCCTTGAGAAGCTGTATGGGGAGCATGTAAGGTCACTTGGTCTGTTCAGCCTAGAGAAGAGGGGAGACCTCATTGCAGTTACAACTTCCTTGTGAGGACAAGAGGAGGGGCAGACACTGATCTCTTCTCTGTGGTGATCCAAGACAGGACCCGAGGAAATGGCATAAAATTGTGTCAGGGGAGGTTTAGGTTGGATATTAGAAAAAGGTTCTTCACCCAGAGGGTGGCTGGGCACTAGAACAGGCTCCCCAGGGTAAGGGTCACAGCAACAAGGCTGACAAAGTTCAAGGAAAGTTTGGACAATACTCTTGGGCACATGGTGTGACTCTTGCGGATTGTGCTGCGCAGGGAGTCAGATTTGATGATCCTTGTGGCTGCCTTCCACCTCAGCTTATTCTGTGATTCCAACCTTTGACCAATCACCACTTTGTCAACTAGACCATAGCACTCAAGGCCATGACCAGTTGTTTCTTGAACACCTCCAGGGATAGTGACTCCAACGCATCCTTGTGCAGCCTGTTTCAATGCTTGACTGCCTTTTCTGTGAAAAAATCCTTCCTGATGTCCAACCTGAATCTTCCCTGGCACTGTTTGAAGCTGTTTCCTCTTGCCTTGTTGCAAGTTGCCTGGGAGAAGAGAAAAATATTTGGAAAATGTTGCAATATGGACAGCACTGAATAGCATGTGTGAGGTGAGTATGAAATGAAGGCAGGACCATCCCCATGAAGGGAAGTGCTGGCCTCCCCAGAAGTGGTCCTTGGGCTCTCTCTTTTCCTCGTTGTGCTCCTCTACTGCTGCGAGCAGTACCAGTCTTGCATGCATGGGATTTGCTCTCATGCCTGTCATCCAGGGCCTTTGCTGGATCACCCATCCCATGGAGGAGCTCCAGCACAGACACCATAAAAAAGCTAAAAGAAAAAAAGACACAGAAGAGAAAGGAGTACAGAAAGGAGAGGAAATCACTGTTTTAATCTACACCACATGTACAACATGGCTGAGCTACAAGCTCTAGGGAGTCATAACTCTGAATGTCCTGACTTATGTGTGTTTAAAATCTGAACTGTTGCATTACAACATGGGGTGGGTTTTTGCGCATTTAATTTAATTTTTTTCTTTGGGGAAAAAGAAAGTATGCTTTACTGTACAGTCAAAGAAACACCATGACAGACAGTCAAATAAATATCATCCTCACATTTATTTGCATGATTAAGCCATCAGACAGTCAAGTAAATGGAATGGAGTGCATTTATTTGAATAACCTCCAAGGTATTTTTGGGCACATAAATAAAATAGGGACAGCAAGCCATAGCCCTTAATTTTTCCATTGTTATAACAGTGCAATTCTAGAATAACTCCTCTGAAAAGAAGGTAAAATCAATGTAAAACCAAACTTAATATACATCTGAAGACTGCTCTGCTTTTCCCATCCTCCCCCTACACAAAGAGGTTTTAAATTAGGAGGACTTTAATTAGTTATGAAGGGCAACATGCAACTATGTGTCTAGACAAGGTTCAGTGCTGTAGTGGTTAACCAGATACTAAACACCAGACAGAATAGTGCCCATACATTCTTGTTCTGTAAGAATCAGGAAGCTCTTATAACTCCAAAACATTCTCTCCTTCAAAAGCACATAACATCTGCTTTGTGTGTCATAGTTTCCACATCGACAGAAGACCAAGAGGACAGCATTGGTAGAGCAGAACACTCAGTGTGAAATACTTGAAACCCACAGTACTCACATTTAAAGGATTTCTTTCTTGCTTTTTTTTTTTCCTCGGGGGTTGTTTTAGAGACTTCTAGACTAACTCTAGATTGGTCCCATAGACTAAATGCCCTATTGTGGCTGGAGTCCATTAGATGAGCTCTGGGAGTCTGTACTCCAATTTAGTTTCACCCAAAGGCATCTAGCACATGTGTGCCAAAACCATCCCATAAAGAGAAGCAAAGAACAGTCAGTAAGGACAATTGGGTGCGTCATTTTCAAGTGCAATCCTTATTTGCACTGAAATATCAACATTAGCACACACTGTAAAGGAGAGGGAAGATAACTTAAGCTCGCAAACTACACCTTCTGTTTTCTCAAAGTAAAAGAATAAGCCCTAGAAAAAGCACCCAGTTCTCACTACTTCCACAGTGAGGACAGATTAATGCACCTATAGCTGAGAAAGCTTCACGAAAAAATTTAAGAAATCCTTCCAAGAAAGTGCATATGAATTCAGACATTACTTATAGTCCTTTATGACTCAGAGCCTGGTATGAAGCTTAGTCATGTGCTTGGAGATGACCGAAAACATTTTAGTATCCAGAAGCATCCAAATACCAAATGAATCCTATTTTTACCACCCAAAACAATAGTTTCATTCAACAATGGTGAGAAACATAAACTGAGTTTTGTTTCAAATCAATAGTGAAGGCCGTTCAGTACAATATTACAAATCGAAAAATTGGAAGAAGTGTGAAATGACCCAAAGTGATGATTTTAAAGAAAAGTAACTTTATTAAAAATTTATATCAAACTAAGGAAAATGTTCTTTAAGTTTCTTGTGCTGCCCTAAGCCTTATTTTCCTTGTGGGTAGGTTCATGATCAAGGCCATGAAAACAGCAAAAGTTATACATTCCAGACCTGGTGAAACCTGGTGATTTACACTGGAATCAGTAACAACTCCACGAAACTCCTGTAGGAGCTGGGTATTCTGGTTTGTATCCTGCAATACCCCAGTATGACACCATATCTTTTAGCAGATGAACTGCATCCCACCAGCACCTCAGTGGACATGTCCACATTGTGCTTAGCTTCTTGACAATCTCCCAGGCAGAGGTCACTTGTCTACCTTACTCTCCAGTTTTCCTTTGAAGGAAATTAGCTAGCTCTGCTCACATCAAAGCAGGAGGGCAGCTCTGTGGATAGCTCACTAGCAACTCTTCCCAAAAGACAGCACGGACCAGCCTACACTTGTGGGTCCTGCTTAGTGTAGTCCTCCAACACCACTGCAAATAAACCCACATTCCTTTCTGTCACACCCCACAGCCTGCAGCATATACCTTAAGATTCGTATAATGAAATCTCCACTCTAGAAGACTGAAATACAACACACATGTTACACTTTGATCAGAAAAACACAAAAAAATAGCAACTTGCATGGCCACCCTGTGAAGCTTAGAAAACTCATACACTTTCAACATGACCAGTCTGTTTCAGAGGACAGTAGCCCTGTAAAACCTGGATGCTACCATCTTGCACCAGATGGTCTGTGGGCCAGGCATCACAGTCTTCAGCAGACACATTTTACAGCATGAATGTACTGGGTGAATTTTAGTCTCTTTACGGGAAACCCGTGGATAGAAGTTAAGTGAGGAGAGCTTGATAGACTACACCCTTCTTGGATCTGGGATGTCAGTGGAGAGAAGTGAAAAGTGTTTGGTGGTAGTATCACCAAGTGCACCAGTGCAAAGAACAGACAGCGGAGTCAATTCCAGAAATGGTAGCATAGCTTCCCAGAGAAGCAAGAGAGATAATTGTCACTGGACCATTTCTGTAGCCCCTTGACCTGGAAGACTATGAAGAGGAACTCCTATATAGGTCTCCTATGGAGAGGTGATATGTCAAAGTCTAGCAAGCCAAGCAAGATGGCAGGACAGTGATTCCAGTGCCAGGTGGCTGTAAATTTTCACCTGTGATACCAGGGTACCAGCCTGGAGGCCTGTGAGAACATTGTGAGAAATACTGCATTCCCATGGCACTCAGGAAGCTTGCACCCATCATGTTTAACTGGTGCCTTTTGTGTGGTCTTTTAGATATTTCAACTTTGACGGAATGAATGCTCTAGTAAAGAGATTAAATCAAATGCCTATGTCTGCATTTCCACTGAGGACTAATCTAGATTAAATCCATTATAATGAAGAATAAAATTTTAATCCTAAATGAGTGGAACTTCAGCCTGAGTAAGGACGTACTCCAAGCTACACTATCATGCACTTTTACAGATTAAAAGTGAAAGATGCTGTGAAAATAAGAGTACTTTTTGGCAAGAAAGGAAATTAAACTATGTTGAAAATATCTAAAGCAATACATTTTATCCTAATAACAAACCTTAATTACTCTAGCACATTACCAGAAGGGTTTAAATTAATCTCTCTGAAACAAATTGTATCAGTTATCCAAAAGAGTTTTAATGGTCAATCTAAGATGGAAGTGAACCAAGCCATAACTTCTCAGGATTCCTTGTAATGACTCTACAGAATACAAGCTGCTAGTAACTCGTGAGCTGTGAGCTTGACATACAGGCTGCTACTTTGAAAGCATCTGAAATTCAGTAGACATTGATTCAAGTGCGATTTTAAAAAGCCGTTTGCAGCTTCCTGCTGAAGAAGCAAAAAATTAGTTGCCAGGAGGAAAAGCCAAGGGAGGGCCAAATGCAAAAAGAACAAGAAAAACTTGTAACAAAATCTTTAAAATGCAATTCTGTTGTTCACTACAAAATTAAGGCTTGATGTAGCCGGTATATGTCCATTTGTTTAACTTTACCAGCATGAACTTGCAATCAGTTAAGCAGATTCCCTGTGGCAAGCTGCGAGTGAGCTTTGCTCAGTGGGGCACTGACTTGAGTCTCTCTCCTTTAGTATCAATTTTCATGAAGTGTATAAGAGCTTAATAGTTTTGGGACCTTTAATCCTCAGTCAAATTTGGTAAAAATTGGCTGCCAGTTCAAAAATTATTAGAGGACTGTTAGACAAGCACATGAATGGATAGAGGAACAAAAGAGCACTAGAATCAAGTAATTTCTTTCCTCACAGAGTTTGAAATAAAAGAGGCCCATTGAAGGTAGGCTGTGAATCAAGGAAAAAGTTCATGCTGATGTTCCTCTTTGATTATCAAGAGTCTTCCAAAGATGATAGTAGAAATGTCATCCTCTGAAACCTTTCAAACTTAATTTTTCAAAATTTTTGCGAATAAATAATTAATTATCCTGTAGAAAAAGCTTTTTTTACAATGAATAATTTAGTATTTTCAGTAGAATTGATAAACTATATACAAAAATGGTTCTTTGTCATACCTTTCTTCAGGTAAGCAAATATATATGCATATGTAACATGCAGAAATTTATAAAGGTATGAAACTATCCTTAAATTTAAATCTTCACTAAGTCTTCTTATGATATAAAAAAATATCACTAAATCAGAAAGGAAACCCATAAGGCATTAAAAATGACACTATGTATGCTAGTCCAAAAATCTGTCCCAGCTGGGCTATATACTAAACCATCATTTCAGAGAAGTACAATGAAAATAATTGGATTTACTTGGTATTTGTGTCTGAATGACTCACCCTCAAATTCAGCCTGGGTGTCTGGTTCTATGCCCTTTGTCATCAATCATTCTAAGGAAAAACAATCTGAACTATCTCCTCAAAGCACATGGATAACTTTATTGAAAAAAATGCACCCTGGCAGTTAGTAACAATCTCTTAACCAGTACAGCTATCTTCCTGTGTTTGTTGTATGTACATTTACAAACTAAACCTCAGGCAGTTTACTTGGTCTCTCTGTCAGTATTTAACAAACTATTCTCCTCATGAAAAACCCAGTTCAAATTAGTTTCTCCTTGGCATCCATATTGTTAAACATAATCTTCGCAGAAATACCTCACCTAAGAACAGGAGTTGTATTTTATTTCACAGACCTAACTTCAGCAGTCTTCAACTGATCTGAGCCCCACAGCACTCACGGACATATGGTGATGAGATTTGGTAATGTAAATGCAACATTCATTACAGGGTCACTGGCTGGAAGGTGGTGTTAAGATTCTGGGATCAAAAAAGCTAAAGTATGATCATGCAGTTTATTGCAAAAAGACTCAGAAACATGCACTGGTATGCACACCCACAGAGCCATACATACTGCTTACATTCAGCAAATATTGCCTCTCTTTAAAAAGAAAGGCAAAAAAAGCTCTTGAATGTCATATTCACACATCAGTTCTGATTTTCACAATTTTATTTTTATATTGAGCTTTTTATCAACATCAAGAGCAAAAAGAGAAAGCAGGCAATAACATAGCAGAATAAAGGAAATCCCAGCTGACAGCTCACTGGTAAGCAAGTAAGAACAGTTGCACTTTCAGCAAATGGCTAGATTGCAGTGCAAGGTTGTGGGGTTTCTATGTGCTCACCTTAGTAGTAGCTACAAGTAGGACAGGTACTATTGCTTTCCTTAAATTAATGGAGTAGCTAAAAGATCAAATTAAAAGTCTAAAATTGATCTTAAATTTTTATCGGAAGTTAGTAGACAAAAAAGTTTGTCTTTTGAAATGTTAACATCCTGTTGAAATCCTACAGAAAGTCAATGGGCAACACAAATTTTCAGCTTTTTTAAAAGTAATTGGAAATTTAATTATAAGCCACGTACAGATCCACAAGGCAAAAGTCTAATCCTGGCCAAGTCAGTTGTAACCTCCAGCCTTCAAACCTTCCCACTGATGGGAACATGGTCAAGGTTTCACCAGCAGTTTAAAAGAGGCTTCATGAGTTATTGGAGCCGTATCTTTCTGTCAAGCTTTAAAATCAAGCCAACTTTTTGGAATTCAGAGCAAGCTCTGAATTCCAAAAAGTTGGGTTTGATTTTAAAGCTTGACAGAAAGCTGTGTGCAAACACAGAACTTGTCACTGAGAAGGTGACAGAAAGGCTCCACCCCAGGCCCCAGTACAGGTTGACTTTTCCCATGTCTGTCTGCATGGGCCAGCCACCACGGCCAACATGCTTTTGTACAGACAGCAAGTGATTTCCTTCTCTCCTGGCAGCCCCTCTAAGAGCTATCAACTGATCAATGGATGACAGTCCTGCTCGTGAACTGTGCCAGACTTCTGACAACAGTGTTTAACTACCCACTCAAAGAAAAGTTTAGGGAATAGGGGGACTTAGTTGCAGTACGTGTTAATGAATCTTCCCATTCATACTGCCCACAGGACCACTAAAAAGATTTATTTTTTTCAGTGGAGATGATGAAAATTCACCAAAGTTTGCAATTTTGCTATGCACATTTGGCACACTGCATTATGAGACTTGCAGTCTAAGACCCCGGAGAACTGCTTGGTTTTGCAACTCTTCCTTTAGGAACAACTCACAGCAGCATCACAGATTTTCCTCTTTCCAATTACAGTCCTGCATGGATGCACTGACATGCGGAACATTCAATAATCAAGATCTGCAGTACCAAGCCACAGAGGACACACGTATGATAGCAGAAAAACTGCATTATTGATACCTCCTTTGAACAATACAATGTAAAATGAAATCTAGATTAAAGCCATGGGAAAATGAAATTATTTTACTTGCAAACAGTATTAAAAGCTGCCATTTCAGCCACATAGTCTACGTCTTTAGTAACCCAGTTATGATTAAAACAATTTTTACATGCATTCTCTGCACATCAGTGAATGAAATTACTCAACCTACTAATTATTTGGTTACCATTCTGTGACATGAAAAATTCTTAAACTAAGCTCCTAAGAACTACTTCCTCCACTTTAAAGGCAAAATTCTGATTGGCATGCAGGAAGATCTGACAGACTAGTCAATGGGGGCAGCTAATCAGTCACTTGACTCTGTCCTACTGAAAAAATTCCCAAAGTTACAGCTAAAGTTGGTTTAACATGAATGCACCTGCAGTGAAATTTTTCTTCTCCTTGCTCAATGGTATTATCAGAAAACACATGTCTAAAAACCTCTTTTTGTGAGAAGTTACACTAATGATGTCAAACTCAGAATGCTGTGACACATTAAACAGGCTTTCAGAGATGGCCACTACTTCCCAAGCTGAGGTACTGAGGTTTCATTGAAATTCAGTCATTTGGCATTCTTTTGTTGCTAAAGCCCACCATGATGATTGTGCCAACGATCTTATTAATCACCAAGGTGATTAGACCACTTAAAACTCAGAAGGAATGAATGAAACCTGATCTGACTGATCTTCCATACTTCCACAGTATGTTGTACCTACATTGTACTTGAAGCACACAAGAGATATTTTGCAATTTGCCCTAAGTTCAAAGTCACATTCCTACAATCCCTGAGGAGAGGGCAGGTTTGGATTTGGCTTTGGAAAAGATTAGCCTATTCCAGGATATATACTGACCTGAAAAGAAGAAATATGGCACCCCTGAACATGTGTGCCAAGCAAAGACAAAGGGCTTTTAAAATTAGAGGAAAAATAAATCTCAAAGATGCTTTTTTCTACTATTATGCTTCAGGATGGTTCTGTAAGATATCTGCTCTAAGTCTTGTGCTAAACAGCTGAAATTCTCTGGAAGACAAGATTCTCATCTCCCTGATGCTCCTACAATCTAGATCTAGTGCATTACCTCTGAGCTCTGAAAGGTTTTCTGCACTACTGGTGAGTGCTTCCTATACAAAATATTTCTGTTGTTCTACAAGAACTGTGAATTTCTAAATCAACATTTTGGCTTGTTATAACTGATCTGTATTTGTCACACTGCATTTCTATTTATTATGTTTGCTTTCAGTGGTAAAATCAAATGTAAGGAACATTTAAGGAAAAGTTGATCAATCAATCAAATGATGAAAAAATATGGCCACAGAATTACATCTCTAGCATGATCAGGGCCAAAAGGTATTTCCCGTAGTAATTTCATTTTGTACTCCCTTCTCTCAACTTGAGAGACAATTCCTTTTTTCTACATGACTTGAAATATGTCAGATAATTTTAATCCTTAATTAACATATCCTGAAGTTATTGGATATGCTATTCCTTGTTTGCAACAGATACAAAGATCTGCAGGAACAGGACTTTCCTTTGTATAATTTTCTGTATCAATGAAAACTGTTACACTTGAGCCCATGGATTCAAATGTTCATCTGTCTTGTTCACACTGTTCCCAAGCAGGCAGCCAGTCTACTGTCTTTTCTAAAAAAATCAGATATTGCTTCCACTTATGTCAACACTTAAGTCAATCAGCTCAAACATTTTCATTAAGGGATATCATTAAATCTCGTACCTATATAAACAGTCCAACATTTCAATACCCTTTTATCCTTAGGCAGGACAAAGCAACACATAGATGAAAAAAAAAATTAATTTCCAGAACAGCAATAGCTAGAGCCAGACAGTTTTTGTCCAAGCTCAGAGTTTACAGCTATTGAGTGCATGTTCATTTTATTTGTAGTAACAGCTGTGATTTCTACACACATTTTGCCAATCGGAGAACAAGCATTTTCTTCTGAGTAACTAATCATGCCTCCAAGGGCCTGCATTAGCAACACAGACATCCTTTTAAGGGAATAGAAAACACCACCTTTGCTATAGCTTTGACCTAAACCCAAAAGAGCAAGGCCCTTGGGGTCATGATTTCAAGCAGCACTGCCCATACCTTTCCTCTCAGTCATGTATTAGATCATTACTTCACCACTATGGGAAAAGAAGTATGAACAAGTTCACTTCTACTTTCATATTTCTCATGAGTTCAGCAGTTCCTAAAGTCTGATACAGAGAAAGGTCTTGCTGCAGACTGATTATAGGCTGGTTGCCAGAAAGATCAAGTAAGGTATTTTAAGCTTCATCAACCATATGGATGGGCCTTGTCTTTTCAGAAGATGTATTTTTCCCTGAGGATTTTGAACATTTTTAAGTTCTACTATTTAGATTTTTTAATAATTTCGGATAAATTTAGGATGACTGAGACTCAGCACAGAAGTCCACAAAACTGACAGTAATTTTACAACAGTGCTATGTTCTTGGATGTTAAACTTCTTTACCTTGTGTGGCTATATATTCATAGAATGGGTAAGGTTGGAAGGGAACCCAGTGGGTCGTCTGGTACAACCTCCCAGCTCAAGCAGGGTCATCTAAGAGCCCATGGCACAGGATTATGTCCAGATGGTTCTTGAGGGAGACTCCACAATCTCTCTGTTGGAGAGAGGGCAAATCTGTTTCAGTATGTGGTCACCTGCACGGTAAGGAAGTTCTTCCTCAAGTTCAGGTGGAACTTTCTGTGCATCATTTTCTGCCCATTGCCTCTTGCCCTATTGCTTGGCTCCATTGAGAAGAGCCTGGATCTATCCTTGGACATCTTCCCTTCACATACTTGTAGACATTTATGATGTCCTCTCTCAGTCACCTCTTCTCAAGGTTGAATAGGCCCCTGTATATAAGCCTTTCCTAATAAGAGCTCCAGATTCTTAATCATCTTTGTAGCCCTCAGCTGGACCAGCTCCAGGACCTCCAAGTCTCGCCTGTAATGAGGAGCCCAGAACTGGACACAATACTCCAGATGCAGCCTCACTAAGGCTGAGTAGAGGGGCACATTTTCAACTGTTATCAACATTAGATAACAATTAATAAGGAGTGTTTAAGGTTTGTGGTACTCAATTAGCTGCAATCAAATATTTCTTGTACAGGAAAAGCTGATTTTGTCTTTGTGTCTCAGGGTTGAACATCAACAGTCCCTCCTGCCCCTTAACACACACACACACACACATTTTGAAATCATATCCTCAAGTCCTCCCTATCTACTTGTCTTTGTTTTCTGTTGGGTAAGAGACTCTTGTATTGCTCTACATTTTTGCCACTCGTTAAATGCCTGATGATCTGATGTAAGCATAGCTCTACTTGGCTGCCAGGAAATCCTGCTGAAAATCAATTCTCTCATTCTCTGACATATGCACAAATAAGTTCAGGGGTTGTCTTCAGTCCCTGGAATTACTGCAGAAGATTTTCCCTTCTGGTCTCTCTACCCCACTTTTAAACTGATTTGATCTGCAGGTTACAAACGGACGAACAGGGGTGCCTGTGGCATGACAGCAGAAGCCTTGCTTCTTTAGTGAGCAAGCTTAAAAACTGCCTCACACATTATCTTAGACATTACTACATATGATATAAAGGCTGTTGCATGCAAGAAAAGCTGTCCATCTGGGCATTTTCACTAAAGTTTTTAGTGAAAATGCATTTTCACTAAAAATTATGCTCATGGAAGCAAAAGAGATAGCTCTAAGTTTAAACAATCCTATCTTAGTATCTTACTATTTCTACTGTTTTAAGTTCTCTAAAGCCAGCAAAGCCCACCTTAAAAGATTCCATAATAGGCTGCCAGTTTAAAGCTCCAGCAAGAAATAGTCCTCTTTCAAGTCCTCTCCAAGTCTCTCCTGAAGGAAAAATGTGATGAATTAAACAAGACACTTATCCTTTGTACAACACAATTGAAATTGGAAAACTGGGAATTTCTCCAAAAATAGAAAAATGTCCTGAAAACATTCTAAATTTTAGGTAGAAAAATGAAAATTTAAAATACTGTAATTAAGCATACAGCATAATTAAAAGCAGCCCTCAAAACAAAGGCCCAAATCCTCTAAAGAAAAATATATATTTAGTGCATGATGACATTCACCAAATGTATTTCTCCAAAATGTGTGATCTGAGAAAAATGTTAAGAAAAAATTGGAGTTTTTACTATTTCACAGCACCTTCAGAGCACACAAACAGCACAGGATCTGTGCCACAGCCTTTATGTTCTTTAGCAAAGACATTGTTAATAGTATCTTCAGAGGAGGTGCAGCATATCCAACTCCATTTCAGTCCCTGAGAAGTCTCCCTATAACTTCCAAGAGAGCTGGGCACTATTTCATATGAATTATATTTCCCTTGCAGACTGATTTGCAGTTTATTGCCCAAGTTAAATAATATCAAATCTCCTAAGAGGCACAAAATTTCCTAGAACCTATGTCCTGCCCTGCCTTCATTCCCCAAAAGCAATCCTGAGTAGAGGCATACAACTGTAATAAACTAGATTCTGGCAAGTTTTGCTCACCAATTAAATCTATTAAAGTTAAACAAGTCTGTTTGATCAGAACTGAAGCTTGGAAACATTGCTGGGAATCTATCTCCTAAAAGGTCTAGTACAGAAACACCAGCATCGTTTTGTAATAACTGCTAATTTATTGCACATCACAAGCTTTTCTTGGAGGAACACAGAGGACAAAAATTTTCAAGTCAGTAATATTTTTACTCAAATGTCAGCAAGCCTTAGGGATAACCCTTACCCGATGAGCAATACGTGATGCAACACATGCACTTCAGGAATGGCCATCCATGTGCAGTGTCTTCCACTCCACCTACTGCTGCATTTGGCATCAGGACAAAACAGGGTGTTGGCAAGGCAGAAGTTCAACAGGAAACCATGGCCTCTCTAGAGTACAGAACAAGCAGCCCCTAGAAACAAGTGTACAGGTACTGGTCATCCACAGCAGCAAATATATGGTACAGAGCACCTGCATTCAGCAGATGCAAAACCTGTTCCTGTGCATGAACACAAAAACCTTCCAAATCCTTCCACTACTTATTCTGTTTTGTTCAGGGTGCTCATCCTTCTCTTAGCAGAAAAACATAAACCTAGAGCTCTACTTACATACTATCACAAAGAAGTTTACCCTTAAGATGAATACCTTAATGCATAATCCCGCCCGCCCCCAGTGTAATTACAAAAAGAAAACAGTGAGCATCATTTGCTCTCTTACATAACTACACATGCATAAAGCATATTCTCCTACATGAGGACTGCTAGGACAATTACACTTCACTGAAAGCATACGCTGTTGTTTTAGATGGAGATATGCTCATATCATTTGAAGGACAATGTAAAAAAAAATATTGCTGTAGCTGTGCTGTGCTTCCTGACCAAATTTGCTCAAACTGTGACTCATCACTGACAAGATTTCCCTCCACTTCTCCCGGGATATATATTCAGTATCATGGGAACACACTGCCATAAGCAATAGTTTATTTCAATATCCATATACAAGAATATATCCCACAGTTTTCACTATCTGGATTTTTTCCCAGAATAATTTCAGGTAATTTCTAGGTCATTCTATACAAGTAAGTTTTTCTAAAATACTCTTTGGAAATAAATTCTAGAAGCAGATGGATCACAAACACTGGAGCCCAGCAAGAAACAGATTATTAGCAAAGTCAGCATTTGCACACTTGCTCTTCCTTAGGACTTTTTGTTTAAAACTGATGATTTGTTGGTAAAAAAAATAACATCATCCATTTTGGTCTTCTGAGCACTGTCTTAGTTATACCTGTGGTATTCAACTATGTTGTTCCAACACCTTCATTCTTACCTTCATGATATTTCCCAAGTTTGTGCTACTGATACAATGCTCTGCCTTATTAGATTATATAAAGAATTAAATTTCACTTCACCTTCCTGTCCATATGAGAACACCGAAATGATTCTTGAATAAAAATGTGCCACATCCTTTTTTTCTGGAAAAAGAAACTGCCCTCAGAGATTCAATGAGTGCGCTATTGGAGAAAATTAAGTGGCAAAACAGAGAAGTCAGTGATGTATCAAAAGACTTATTAATTCCAGTTTCCTTGGGAATTGTACCATGTTTTGTTTGACATTACAAAAGATTGATAGGTGTGAATTATTCTCTACTAGAGGTGAATACCAAAGCGTATTAAAAAGCAGTACCATTTCAATTGGATTTCCCATGTCCTGCCCACTGAATCAAGTTTTCTTCCATTTCACATATAACATTTATCAAAACTTTTCAACACTGAAAAAAACCAATGAAAAATATTAACAGGAAACTGGAGTGGACAACATTTGGAGAATAGATCCATCATTCTTAAACATTTCTAAAAGACTGTGACAAGAAGTGATTTTTAAAAGTATTTCATACATTAAAATAGAATATTTATTTACTTTATTTGACTTAGACTTACTCTATAACTACAGTAAATTCATAATTACATCTGATGTAATTATGGATCAAAATTTACATGGAAATTTTTGTTTGAACATAATTGTACTTGCAAGCATTCTCTCCTACTAATACTCAAACTTGAATCTCAATCTATTCTGACACAAACCACTGATGTACAGCTAAACAACTTGGCAGGCAGGAGAGGCAATATTTCAACAATTCTTCAAGTTATTGTTGTCTCAGCACAAAAAAGCCCATACTTACTTAATGAAAAATATTACCAATCTCTAGGGTGTATAAAACAAATTGGTTTTAATGCAGCAGTTTTGGCTCATATTAAAAGCATGTGGAGATTAATTTATTTCTTTTTGAAGGTAAAATGAGTTAACTCTGCCAACACTTACAGAAAAATTTCTAATGCTCTTATGCACTCCATAAAAACCCCATGCCACAAAGTTCTCTTTTGGTGACAATGTAGGTCTCATGTGAAACACTAAACACCTAATAATTAAATTTACAAACTAGATTCTTTTTTGCAAACTTTAAGGTATAAGCAGGATCTACATTCAGTCTAAATAAGTCCTTTTTATAAATGGACACTATTTTTAGGATACAATTATCCAGTTTGATCAGATATTAGAAGCAAAGTGTCAATAAATACATGCATTTTCATACTGTTTTGTAAATGAATATTGAATAGAATACTGCCACCTTTTGGCTATGATCTGGCCTTAAAAATGCAGCTTTGTAAAATTTCTAAAAACATTAGATATGTAATGATTGTTCTGAGTAAATCAGTCTGTCAACAGGCGAATGTTATGCTTATCATTAACATATTGTTGATGTAAGGATAAAACTTTTCATACTGAACTGCATAGTATTATCCTATTATTTCAGGATAATGAGCAAGTACTTTCACAAGGGCTTTTGTCTTTAGCAGAAAAGACACATCCATAGCTTTGACAGCAAGCTAATGGAATTACTATTTTACAATCACAGCAATTCTTCTACTGCTTAGAGTTAAATAATACTTCAGTGCAATTCATGCACTCAACTTTGTAAATACTGAATCACAGTCTGATTCTCAGAAAATTCTAGCTGATGAATTTAGTCTAATCATAAGCATTTAGAAATGCTTATATGGTGAAAGGTTAAAGGCATGTAAGTATTTCAGTAACCTCTGAAAGAAGGACTCTATCTCACCATGAACAAATGATGCTACCAGAACAGGCAGTGAAGAATTGGGATTTGGGGTTAATCCCTGGCAAGTGTTCCAAGTCATTGCAGAGAGATTCTCCCGACTGTGGGCTAATCAGGTTTCAATTTAATTCATTTATGCTGAATAAATTAAATAAGAGGATTTGATCCATCTTTAGGGAAGAGTTTGCTGATTAAAAAATCAGGAAAATAAGTAGTGCCTTTTTTGTTTCAGTATTTGTTTTATCAATTGGGGTGTCTGGTTATCAAGGTACACAGAAGGACTATCACTTCTCTACGGGCTACTTTAAATCATATCCTATAAGCCTACAACATGTTTACTATAAATTCAGCTATCTCAACTCTCCAGTTTTGCACTGTCAGAAAAAAATAACTAGTAACTTGATGAAAAATACAAAATCCCCATTAGACTGCCCTAATTAAAAGGAGAAAGGTTCTTACTCAACTCCCTGAAAAATGCCAATGCTATAGTTAAGTGGAATACAATTTTCATTCGTAAGCATTTTCATACCATTATGCTTTAAAGAACATGTTAAAAAGCAATAACTACGAATCATTTGGCTACTTTAATGGCAGCACTCTTGTATCCTTTTTCCTACTATAGTAAATACTTTGTTAAAACTTTGTTAATTTCTATCAGAGTTAAGTAGAAGGAATTTACTAGACTGGAAGCCTAATTTCTATCAACAAATATAAACACTTGAAACTATCCTGACAACATTTTGGAATTTCAAGATAGTATTCACATCTAGAAAAGAACAGCAAGATTCCTATACTTCTAGCCACTAATGCAGTAGTTTCCCCTTTTAAACCAATCCTATTTAAAATACCAATTTTTCCAACTATTGCCTACTGGCACAGGGAGTTTTTACACAGAGACCAAAACTGTGCAGGCTCAGTTGCAACTTTTTATACAGCAAATTTGTTCTTCAATTTATTCTTAATTCTTCAGAATTGAGTAAGTGTATAAAAAATTTCCTTTAGACACTTTCTTCCCCATCTATCCTATTCCAAACTTTTTTACCAAGATAATCTGAAGAGGACAACTAGGAATATTTACAAAATGCCTGATTTTTGGAAACAAAATCTAAAGCAGCATTTAACTTTGACAAATAGCCCTCACTAACCTTTAAAAATTTGCCTGTAGGGATAAAATGACAAATGACTCTCACAATGGGACTTATTAGACTTTTAGAATATTGCTCTAAGAGGGCCCTTCAGGAAATACTGTTTCAGATTATATCAGCACTTCCATTTTTCAGGGCCTAATAACTCAGTTTGAAAAAAATAACCAATCAAAAGAAGCAAAACAAAAACCACACATGCACCTTCCCTGGGGGATGAAACTTAACACATGACGTCATGAATGAACCTTGCTTCAAAATTTAAAACATATAAGTTTCACAACATTCTGTGCTTGTATGCAGCTCATGATGCTCCTGATATTTCATGCCTTCAGAAATAAGAATATTGCAAAAGATTAGCATAGGCAACTGAAATGTTTTCAGTATTTTGAGAGGGGAAGAAAAATTTGAGCTGTTTAAATGTCTTAAGGTGATTTAACATAGTGGTGAAAATGCTGTGCTGCTGCAGGCAGTATTAGCTGTTAAACTTAGGCTCTGGTCCAAATCCTCTATCTGTTTTGACCCCTTAAAAACCACTGAAGTCAACAGAAAAATCCCACTGCCTTCAACAAGTTTGGATCAAAATCCTTAAGATTATATTATGCCACAGACAACCCGTCTATGGGATATACCAGACATTTAGAAATACCAGTCTTGTTAGGCAAGGAGGGCGTAATTATTGAGATCTAAGACATCATAGTCTGTTGACTGAAAGCAGTAATACATATTGTAGAGATCACCATTTGTATTAGAAGTTCAACAGTGAGAAAGGAAAGTCAGCTTCCCCTTCACCTTCCTGGCTGAGGCTGCATTCAGAGCAGGGATTCTGAGCAAGCTCACAGAGGCAATCACCGCATTATGGAGTAGCTATTGTTCTCAGATGGAAGAGAAGCCCACAGCCACAGGGTGATCAGTTGACAGATGTGCCTCAACCATTTCTCCTTCCACTGCATTTTCCTGAAGCAGCCATGTTTATTACATATCTTCTAAAAAACTTAAGTGGTGGACTCAATAGAGGAATGTTAATAATAAGCGAGTATATTTATTTCATGTACTCCTTTAGTAGTAACAATTGCCTGTTCTCTTTTTAATCTACTCTTTCATTATAAAAATTTTCAAAGTGTTCTTAAAACTGTATTTACTGAGAGTTCAAACTGTCAAGGCCATACAGTATGATTGATAAATAGTGAGAATTTAGAAGAGTTGGAAAATGTAAGAAAGCCTGTCTCTCAAACATCTTAACATGGAACTAGTGACAAATTTGCAAAAGGGTGCCTCAAAAAATAATTTAAAATTAAAATAAAATCCAAACCAAACTTTGTCTGCTCTTTGTTTTCTATATCTTACACCTGTCAGATAGGAACACCAATATGTTTTGCTTCAAAAGCATTGAGCTCACCTCACATTTTGTAAGGCAGCAATCCCTTCACTATGGCACCTTACTGACTCTTTGAGTATGTCCAGACTGGTCTGCAAGCTTTGTGGTAACTCTCAGATTCAACCTCCTAAAAATCCAGACCCCATAAGTAAATCTGGATTTCCTACCAAAAGAAAGAAGAGCACTTACAGCTCCTTCTTATATGGAAAAAAAAAATGATAGGGTGCATAGGCAGTACAGAGCTCTTCATGAGCACAGAGAATTTCTTTCCTTTTCTGCCCATGAGCTACTCACCTATCTTTAATGCTTCAATTCATGTCCTGTTATATGACTAGTTCCAGCAAATATTTTAGTTGCTGTTTCTCTTACTCATTTTTATCCGTATTTGGATCTGCTGTACCATCTCCCACATTGTACCCCACTAAAATTGTCCTTAGCTTATTTCTTTGAGCTGTCTTTGTGTAATTTATTATCTCCATATGATCGTCTAGTAATATTCTTACACAACTTTATCTCATGTATCAATCATCCATTCTATGTATTGTCCCACAATTATCACAATGAATGTAGGCTACTGCAGCTGTGGAAGAACAATGCCTTCAAAGACAGCTCTCAAACAAAAGGAGAGAAATGAACATCTTCACCACAACCCCCGCCCCCGTGAGAAATTGTGCTTTCCACTGTCTTAGACTCATTACCGACTGGAGGCCCCTACAACAATTAAGTACTCCAAGAGACCAGAGTGAGGTCAGATCTCTTCCTCTTTTCCTGGTCCTGCCACCAAGCTATTGTGCTAGCTCTCAGTAAGTCTTTATCATCTCCCTGCTTCAATTTTCCTCCTCAACAAATGCGCCTAAAATGTTATCCCTCCTGGAGAAGTTAATTTGAGATGAGTACAGGGAACACTGTAAGATTGGAATGTTTTTCTTGTGGTTAGCATGGTGACGCAGTCCTCTTCCCATGGACAAAGCCCGAGAACAGGCAGGGTTTCTTTTCTTTGGTGTGTTGCTGTTGCAGGGAAAAAAGAAAAAAAAGCAATAACAAGCAGGTGATAAATGTGTCTATACCAGTGTGAATATCTGAAACTGAACTTTATACCCTCAGGAAGACTGCTAGTTTCCACTGGCAACCAGAACAGTCTGGATATAAATTTTGAAAACATTGTGACTGAACAGCAGCATATCCCAACTCCTCCAATTAATACAGAGACAGAGTCCCCAATTAGGAGGCTGATCATGCATTGTGTTTCTACACAGACTACTTGAGAAAATAGGAGACTAGGGGCCTCAAAAAAAGGAGACCTGGAAAGAAGGCAGTGAAAATCTCAGCTGGATAAAGATCTCAGAGGTCAGGGGGGTACGTGTGGAAACAACTGCCAGGGGGTGCTCAGGGTCCTTGGTCTGTAATGACTGAGGCCAGTAGCCATGAGCAGTGGCACACAAAGAAACAACATGGCTTTGGCTCCAGCACTCCTGGACCAGCTGTGACCTCCCTGCTGGGAAGGGAAGCCAAGACCTACTAAATATAATGCTGGGGGTGAGCAAGTCCATGTGAGATAATCTAATAGAGTGAAACCACTAATCTTGTTGGTTCTTGAACAAACCCAAGTAACCAGATCCACTATGGCTGTTGGTTCCTGCCTTGCCCATGAACGTAAGAGGGTAGCATTCTGTAATGTATCCTGTAGCAGAGTCCTATCCTTTCTGAAGAAATGCTGTCTGACACTCATGCACAAGGCTGTGGATGTATTAGACCGTTGTGAATACAGCTTTTTTGTAGGATTTGCCATGGTGACTGTGACCATTATAATGACCTTATGAAGACAGGTACAGTAAGGTACAACCCTCACCGACATGTGAAATATACTGCCCATATTTACACAGCATGCTCAGCTGACATCTCCAGATTGCCCTGTAACCCATTTTATACAGACTCCCAGTGCTACCTGCAAATATTCAGCACCACCCCCTTCCAAGCTACTCATTTCTGTAAAACTGCAACAGGTAGGCAGGACACGGCCTGGCAGCCCCCATCTTGCCCTACATCAGCACTGGAGAATGGAGATGATACCCCATCCTCCATGCTACCAGGGCCAGCCTAGACTCCAATAAATTGAGAAGGCTGACAGCAGACAACAATCCTGAAATGACAAATTATTCCTTCAGTAAATGCAGGTAAATATGCAGCTGCCAGGAAACATAAAGACTATCTCTGGTTTTAATTGTAAGCTCTTTCTAAGTTACCTGAAATGAATGTCTAGTCCATATGCTCACAATACCTCATCTGCCCTGTCCACTTTCCTGAAGAACAACCCTAAGTCTCTCTTCTCTTAAAATTCAGCCCTGCTGCATGCGAACGGTACCCCTGCAGATGAAATTACGCATTTGGACACCTAAGACAGGGTGTAGGGTGGGCTGCTTTTTTTAAAAAAAAATTGTACAAAGAAAAATAATAAGTAGAAAAAATACAGCTCCCTTCCACCTTTTTCTGACTCCGAACTGTTTTCTTATGTGAAGTTTTTAGCCAGATCCACCACCTGATAACAGATCTATGGATTTTGAACCTAAAAAAGACAGAATATGTATGAAGCATTACACATCTCTCTTTCCCTGTTCCTCCCTGTTTCTCCCCGTAAGCTCTTTAGACAGCTTACTTGAGCATTAATTTACGGTGGGATTGATCTATCTATTTGTGTTCCAGTTAGCAGGGCTTCTAAGAAGGTTGTGCTGTGCTTGTGTTAAGAGCTGAGGGCTTCTGGGTCAGAGCTGATCAGATCCTAATGAACCTAGAGGGCAAGCAGGGCATACAGTGGTTAAATTTGGGTATTACTTTTGCTTAGTTACCTTAGATTCCTGTACTTAGGAGTCAAATTTAGGGTTGTGAATGTTACACATTTGCAGCCCTTATTAGAGCAATATAGTATCCATAAAGTATCATAATTACTGAAAGGAAGACGACCAACAGCACAGTAATAAAATAAAAAAAATGCAGTAGTAAATAAAGCAGCAATAAAAAGCTTACAATATAATAAAAGGTGAAAACATAATGAAAATTAATTCCACAGAAACTGGTAAACTTCTGCAGGTCCTACCTCACATACATGAATGTGACAAAAAATTATTTTACCCTCCCTTACTCAGAAAAAGCTCAGAGAATATCAATATCTTACATTTCAAGAAATGTACCCACTTGCTACATAAAGCTTAGAGTTTAGAACCCTTTCACTAAAGTCCTCATGAAAAAAAATCCTCTCAATTTTCTATGAATTAAAAAAGTTTTTAAAAGATTTTAAAATATTGAAACTTGGACGTAAATGTCTTAAGCTAAGATAGCTTCAAGCTTCATTTCCTGAACAATGAAAAGATAAGCAAATATTTAAATCCAAAGGCAGAAACTGTATCTGAAACAGAGGTCATGAAACTCATGCCTATAACCAGATTTATATCAACTTCAGATAATTTTCAAATTATAGTTTCAAAAAGTCTAGTGATATTGCCTTCAACTCAGATTTTCATGTACAATCATTTTATAACCACTTAATATTTCATAATTGAACCTAAACTGATCCAACAGTCAAGGATAGAAAAAGAATATACAGTAAGTAAGTTCACTGGCGTGTAGAGTCCTTTCCAGATGTGAAGTTATCAGGATCCAAGGGAATGGCCTGAAGTAGTGTCAAGAGAGGTTTAGCCTGGATATTAGAGAAAGGTTCTTCACCGGAGTGTGATGGGGCACTGGAACAGGCTCCCCAGGGAAGTGGTCACAGCACCAGCCTGACAGAGTTCAAGCAATATTTGGACAATACTCTTGGGCACCTGGTGTGACTCTTGGGTATGGTCCTGTGCAGGGCCAGGAGGGAACTTGATCCTTCAGGTCCCCTCCAACTCAGCTTATTCTGTGATTCTGTGAAAATAATATTCATTTCAAGTTGTTGCACATTCATGATATTGAAGCTTTCTCATAATAGCCTATTATTTTTCCACAATATCCTGGGGATACAACATTTAAAGATATTTCTTACTGGGAGATTTCACTTTTCGCCCTCCTTTTTATTTCCCTTTTCTTCTTTTTTTTTTAATAAATCAAAAGAGGGAACAATTTCCAGTTACTTAATGCATGACTTATTGTACCTCTTAATGTATAAAGTTATTTTGAAAAACAACTTTAGAGCATGCTTATTTTGAAAAGCCTCATTTTTTTTCTCTGATCTCCAGCTCAAGTATACTTGAACTGCAATGGTTTTTCTTCAAATCTCTCTCCTGTGAAAAACTTAGGATTGGAAAGCAAAACTGGTTTATTTCATGCTCTTCCATCATCACCAATAATAAAGATCTGAGATTAAATTATGCCCTTCCTCATTGATTCCAATACTCTGGGATAAAAAGCTTTACTTACAATTTCCTTTGCCTTGTTTTGTATATTTAAAGTACACTATGTCATACTTACAGAGCCAAATTCATTTATTCCTTAGCAATCCAGCAAAGCTCACTGAAGTATTCTGTAATTCCCAGGCATAGTTCTGCCTTACAACAAGCATTTAAAGTCTCTCTTGAAAGCAGAGAATTAGACAAGCTGGTAACACTTGAGATGCATGTGTTATTTTAAAATAAAATTATACTTCTTTCTATCTTTCCTTGTTACCATGATGAACATAATGAAAATTGTATCATAGGGTGGAAAGGAAAGGACTATTCCTGTGTAAAAGGTTCCCCTCTTCATTCCTTTCATATGACTATATTCTCTAAAAAAAAAAAATCAAGGTAATAGACCAAGAGCAAGCCCATATTATAGGTTTTTTAACAATTATCATTTTAACCCTGTCATGTGTCAGTATATTATACCTGATGTAACCTTTAATAGGATATTAGTCAGCAGAGACATCTGCATTGTAGGAGATTCACCTCTGAAAACTTTTATTCCAACAGGCATCTTGGAAGTATAAGCCATGAGAAAGGGATTATTTTTCCTTACAAGTGGAGTGTAAACATAAACCCCCTTTCCCTATGAAATAACTATCTTTTCACTTTGTCTTGCTCTTCCCAATCCCCTTTACGGAAAGGGAAAGTATTTTATTTACCTGTTTTACAAAAACCTAAATTTGGTTGGAACCTTGACAGAGAATATATTAGAACTGATTGACTGACTTCACTGGATTCAAATCATCAGTGAACCTTGCAACACAACAGCTTCATAAATTATTTGGGGTGTATTATAAGAGAAATAGTTCAAAAAAGACAGAAAACATCACACTGAAAGTTGAGGGTAGAGCCTAACACAGTCTAGAGCCCATTGGTAAAGTTCCATCAGGGAAGCATTTCTGCCCTTGGCTTCTGCCCTTTTTAATATGTTCACAGTTTCAGGTGACGAAAACCTGCTTATCCTATTCTGCATTTTTCCACTAGAAAAATGCAGAATAACTCCATTAAGTTATTATAATTACATTAGACAAGTTCTTCAATATTCTTAAACCATAAAAAAAATGTATCAAATAATTATAAAGTTATAATGTGGTATAGAATCACAGAAAGAATCAGCTTTGAAAAGACCTCCAAGATCACTGAGTCCAACCTATGACTGAACACCACCATGTCAACTGGGCCATGGCACTGAGTGTCAAAGCCAGTCTTTCCTTAAACACTTCCAGAGACAATGATCACCCTTTCTGTGAAGAAATTCTTCAGATATTATAATTCAATTATTCAGATATTATAATATTTAACCTAAACCTCCCCAGGCACAACTTTAGACCGTGTCCTCTTGTCCTGTCCTTTGTTACCTGGGAGAAGAGCCCAGACCCCACCTGGCCACACCCTCCTTTCAGGGAGCTGTAAAGAGTGATTAGATCCCCCCAGCTCTCTTGGCCTCTCCTCATAGCACTTGTATTCCAGGCCCTTCCTCATCCCCATAGCCCTTCTCTGGACCCACTCCAGCACCTCAATGTCCTTCCTGAACTGAGGGGCCCAGAACTGGACACAGCACCAAGGTGAGGCCTCACCAGTGCTGAGAACAGGAGGACAATCCCTGCCCTGGTCCTGCTGGCCACACTACTGCTGATACAGGCCACGTGTCATTGGCCTTCCTGGACACCTGGGCACACACTGGCTCATGTTCAGCTGTTGTTGACCAGCACCCCCAGGTCCTTTTCCACTGGACCACATCTACTTGCATTTTGGACTCTTGTGTTTCCTCTTTTTTTTTTTTTTTTTCCCAGATAGTTTAAATAGCACATCAACATAATCATGGTTTTTATGATGATTCAGCTGAATTATGAGATACCCTTTTTGTCAATTTGAATGCTATCCAGAAATAGCTGACAGCACTGAATTCCTCTAGATGATACATTCTTGATTTTAGAAATATTTCTGTTTTAAGCAGTGTAAAAATACTTATGGAATGCAGGATTTAAAAATTGTTTTCAGATACAAAGTCAAAAGAAAAAAGATAGAAATATAATTTCTGAATTACAAATACAAACAAAAAAAACCAAGACAAGTTACATAAGGTTTGAATCATATCAAAGGATGTGGAAGAAGTTAATAGATTCAATTTCCCTTTGATAATGTGAGACAGAAAAATACTTTATTATGATTTCCTAGTGATTATTTACTTCTGAAAATTCAAAGAATGTTGGATTCCACTGTCATGTTAACAATAAGATAAATGACAACCAATTATGTAAACAAAATCCTTCAGATAAAATTTCCTCACTATTTAGGAATTATGAAATCAAAAGACTTAGCCCAAGCAAGATACATTCCTGTTGATTTATTTAGGATAATCTTCTGGATAATTCTAGCCAAATGGCTTTTATTTCATTAACCAAACCAGCAATCTTAAGTACATTGGTGCTAAGAATCTGAAGTACAGAATTTCCAGAAGGGAAAAACTTCACTAGGTTAGAGGACTTCAGCCTCAAGCCTGTTCTATGTCAAAAGTGAAATTTGGCCTAGAGGTACTAAGCTTTGTATAATTCCTCAGTCAGGTGTCTGTGCAAGAGTTCAAAATAAACTCACATTTCCTGTTATTCAGTTAAGACTGGCTAAGAGTGTTTTGCCATGAAAGCTTAAATGAATTTTAGAAAAAATTTACCAAGAGGGTGAATATCTCACTAGAAGATACAGCCAAAGCAGTTAAACACCGTCTTCTTAAAACAGTAATCCTCAGCACAGTGTTTGTTGCACTCAGGGAATTTAAAACAGTTTTCCTGATATTTTGCCTTGGCACAGTATTAAGTCTTATGGTCTTTCTCTACAAGGCTCTCCCCAGCTAGTTCTTTACACCTTTTCACTCATTACTGTACCTGTTTCTTGCAGACAGTAATTCATCAGCTAAAACCAAGCACTGGACAGGGCCTTGGGATGCTTTAGCAATTTTTAGTGCTGAGGGTCTTCCACTGGCAGCTCTGTAATCTGACTGTCATGAGGAGAAACCAGTGGCAAGTTTGAGCAGGCCTTGGTGAAGCCCACACTGTTACTATGGGAAAAATAATACAGGAGGATAGTTTTCACCATTAGAGATTATCTATGCCATCAGTGATTTGTAGGTATCAAAGTAAACAGTATCTACAACTACTATGAAAAACACTAGGCTGCCTTGCCTATAGGGATTCTTTCTCACAGATGGTGTTCCGAGAGGAGTATTACTAATAGAAAATTACACATATCACAGACTTATATGAAAGTGTTAACAATTCAGTGTCACGTGAAGAATTACTTCATTCATGCTGCATACTTTTTCCCTTTACATGGCATCATTAAGATACAATGAAGTCTTACCTCTAAAAACCATCCTTAATTCTATAGCTTTGACATCTTTCTGTTAAGGTGGGGAGAACATCACTAGCTGCCTGAATAATGGCTTAATAAGTGTTATGACCTTCTTATTCCTCACCTCCCATTTACATTTAAAACAAACCATCCAAGTCTAAAATTAACCTGTACTACAACTATACTAACTTGCTATTCCACATGAACAGCTATTGTAGCTACCGCAGACAGAGTCTGTAGTTATGTGAGTTACTAAACAAATTATTATGCTCATGAAAGGAAAAGTTTCCTCATGACAAAGGTTTTAGTCATGCTTTATGAAAAGAGATGAGGCTTGACTTACTGAACTTAACTGTGCGTCCTGACAAATCACTAGAAAACTTACTAAATGAAACAGGAAAAGAAACCTTTTATCTTTCTGGTGAGTTAACACAGTGAATCACAGAATCATTCAGGTTGGAAAAGACCTCTAAGATCTAGTCCACCATTAAACCATGTCCCTAAGTGCCATATCCAGACATTTTCTAAATACCTACAGGGATGGGGCAGCCAGTACCAATGCTTCTTTACAATGGCTACAAGGAATATGCAAGTTATCAGCAGTATTACTGATTCTCCCATTTCTCCCGTTGCTAAACTCAGCAATACATTTCTGCACTTGCTTGGACTTCCCTGTGTAAGCCACTGTCCAGCAGCTCCCCAGCCTTCTTCCATCTCATCTGGCACCGCCTCACCACGGAGAGCTTGGAAACATGGCCAACACGGACCAACCCTTAACAAACCTTTCCCTGAGTGCCAAGGACAGCTTAGGCCCCTTTTCAGATTCTCACTGCCACATTAGATCGAGATCGGGTCAAGCTCACACACGACGCACCAAGTGTGGAGGCTGGACTCACATCTCACAGCTGCTTTCGGGAGATGTTCCCCCCTCCAGAAATGGCACTCTGCCCCAGGCTGCCCAAAGTGTCGCCGAGCATTTGCTCCCGCGCTCCACCGTGAGCCTTCACCCCACGCGAGGCGCGAGCAGGGCCGTGAGGCAGCCCCGCACGGCGCACACGCAGCGGCCCGGGAGCCGCACTCGGAGCTGCCCCACAGGAAGGCGGGGAAGGGGAACGGGAAGGAAAGGGGAAGGGAAGGGAGGGGAGGGGAAGGGAAGGGAGGGGAGGGCTCAGCCATTTCCCCACCCCTGGCAGCTGGCCGGGGCCCGCAGTGCGCAGGCGCCGGCTCCCCGCCGCAGGGGGGCGGGCCGCGCAGGCGCAGCGCTGACAAGAGCCGCGTCGCGCCTCTGCCTTTCCTTTCTCCCGGCTCCAAGATGGCGGAGTACGACCTGACCACCAGGATCGCGCACTTCTTGGACCGGCACTTGGTCTTCCCGCTGCTGGAATTCCTCTCTGTCAAGGAGGTGCGTGTCTCTCCTAAGGGTGGGAAAGGCGGCTTTGGGAGCGGGAAAGTGTTAGGCGCTGCTGCCAGCTGCCGGTGCTTCCGTGGGCCGGGTGCGCCGCGGCCGGGGTTTCCTCCCGTGGGCCTGGGCGCTGCGCGGGCCGGGCGCGGCCCGTGGGGGATTCGGAGCCTCCGTGGGGAGGAGCTCGAGGCTCCTGTGCTGCGTGAGTCGAGGGGAGAAGCGTGTGGGGCTGCCCGGGCAGGACGGGAGCAGAGCCGAGAGGAGGCCTGAGGGAGCCGCTCCTCGTTCACGCCGCGCAGCTCCTGGGCCCCTCGCTTGCGAGGCAGCACGGACTTCCTGCACTTTCTCCTTCTTCGGATTTGGCGTAGTATCTTTTCCTCACCTATATTTGCAGAAAGGAGGAGTCAAAGCTCTCCCTTACAGCCGCGTTCCCACGGCGTGGGACACCCTCGGTAGTCCCGTGGCTCTTGGTGCTCGGGCCGTCCCGCAGCCGGAGCTCTGGGCGGTCTGTGGGGTTACGCCAATGATACTAACTAATTTTAATTTAAAACCCATGTCATCACGAATTTATGTTGAAAACAAATATAAGTCCTTTCTGGAGTTAGCCCTTGTTGGTCTTCTTATATATATTTCTCAGTTATATTGCTACAAAGAGCATAGTAATGCTGGAGATAGCTGAGTGCTTCAGATACTTTAGACTAAACTCATCAGTCCAAACCATTTTAAAACGGAAGCGAAATGAGTAAAGTAATGTAAGTTTTGAATTTAAAGTAGGTGTTATTTTATCCTTTAGGTAGGAACTGATGAACCATGCATGCATTGAGACAACTTGACCTAGCCAGCTGTCATGTCTAGCATGTGGAGTTTGCTTAGTGCCTCTCATCTTGGGGGCATTTGTACCTTAGCATTGTTATGTCAGCTGAAGTTAATTAAACAGTTAATTTTGTGGTGTTAGTTTTGAACAGCACAATGTTCAGGAGCTGAATGAAACTTCTACAGATTTTATATCTAAGATGTCCACAAATGTGGTGTGGTGAGTTGTAATACAGCTCTTGTGCAAATATGTTTTTGAGGAATATGCTGGATTTGGCCCTCACCTACATCTTCAACATCTAACAGCAGTTTGCAGCTCACTGATAAATTACGGACTATGAACTCTAAAAAACAATCTAAAAAGTTTTAAAGTACACCATTCAATTACATGGCTACTCTAAATTTGTTTTTATGCTATGGACCTTGCAACATATTTTAGATTAATCTGCCCTATAATTAAATTGTGAGTTTAATCTTGTGCATCTCTTCTGAAATCCAAATAAACATTTAAATAAGTATAATATATTTAATAATATAAAATATTATATAGTAATATAAATAATTTAACTAGTCCTCACTGTTCAGCATTTTATTTTGTGGAAAGTATTCAGTACTTTGAAAGAAAAGCATGGCTAAGGTTTGTTTTTTAGTTTTTAAATGTGTATGTAATTTTGCAATAGGAATTACTATTCCATTTAAGAGACTAGTAGTAGTTACTTGACTTCTAATTAACTTTTGAAGTACCTGCTTCCATAGATAGCAGGAAATATTTGATATTTTGCTAAGACTAAAAATGCAGAGAGGCTTTATAAGTAAGTACTTTTAATGTATAGCAGTGAGATTTGGTATTTAAAACAATTCAGTTGTACAGAAGTCCATAAACTGTGCCATAAAAGTAATACATAATATGAATTGAAACTCCTTAAGACTATTCAGATGAATCTGTTAATAATTCCTGTTTCAGATATACAATGAAAAAGAGCTGCTCCAAGGAAAACTGGATCTCCTTAGTGATACCAACATGGTGGATTTTGCTATGGATGTGTACAAAAATCTTTATTCTGATGAAATTCCTCATGGTAAGCTGCTCATTTAGATGTGAAGCTTGTTTTTCAACCCTTCTGTCTAACATAATAAATAACTAGTGGTGATTGCTTGTTGCATTCAAAAACTGGAGTGCTGTTTAACTTCGGTGTTACCAAAAGGATGTGCAATACTGAAACAAACAGAATGCCCTAATCCTGGGAAGTTTGGGTTTGTTGGTCTGTCAGGAACTTAACCTTTGAGTGACGTCTTAAGTATTTCAATGCTGATTTGGTAATTTCAAGCACTTTAAAGGTGTTGCACTGCAGCTACTGGAGTTGGAGTAGCTTTTCATCTGTCAAATGAAACACTTGCACAAAAATTTGGTGTTATTTGGTGACTTTTTCTTTGAAGCATCCAGTGTGTTAAGAATTGAGTTGCATTCTAAGTAATTCCATTAATTTGTCTGACTGTGGCTGATGTTTAGACTTTGAGAATGATTTTTTTTTAATGTATTTTCCTCAGTTTTGGCAATATAAGAATTGCTGCTTCTCAAGGAGAAAATAAATTAAAGATTATAATGAATGTGATCTTTTACTGTTTTATCCATGATTTTGATAACTTCTCTGTTTACTGCTTAAATTTCTATCATCTTGAGGACCATTTGGGAATGGAAGAAAATAGATTATCTAGCTTTGTCTAATTTCCATTCATGGAAAGGTTTTTTTTTAAGGTTTTAAGATTTTAAGGTTTTTTTTCCCAGTTCTTTTTTTTTATGGGTTGGGTGTTTCATTTTGTTTGTTTCTTCCTGACCTAGCCTTTCAGTATCCACTGCCTTCCTCTTTTTCCATCTTTTTTTCGTGTTGGTGAATTCCTCACCTTTTTCTTAGCTATTGGGACTACAGTCTATTTTGCTGCATCCTGGGAGGAAGAGACTTGTGTGTTGTTGCATTCTTCCTCTGAGTCTTGCTCTTTTCAGGCTCTTGAAGCTGCAGAGGTGGGCACTCTTCTCTTTGGAAGAAGAGAATTGACAGGCTTGTGGACATGGGAGTCAATGTTCTGACCAAGTCTGTGCTAGAATTAGGTGGGCATGTGTACCATGACACATGAGACTGGTAACATGTAATGAGAACTAGGGGGTTTCACTTCTGTAATCTAAGAAACAGCTGTAATAATTGCTTCACCTTTAGGTTATTTAACAATTCTACTGATTAGAAAAGTCAGGCTGTATCAAGGCTATTAAAAAAATCCCAAAGCTGAATAGGTATTCCTCTTTCTTTCCTTGCTTCAGCCTTTTTAAACTGTTGAATATTACTGTTATCATTAGTAATTAAGGAGTAAAATACTAAAGAAGTAAGCAAGACAAGAAATGGCAATTCCAGCAGACTTCCACAACATAACTACTCCAAATGTCTTCAGAATTCTGATTATAGCCAGTTACTTAAGTAGATTGCCTCAGAGTATAACTTCATAAGGTCACAGCTGCAAGAAAGTTGAATGAATTTTCTCCCTTGGAGAGCTCTGCCTTCATGAAAGACCAGAAATTTCCACATTTATTTAAAAATAGTATAAAAAGAACACTACATCTCTTAAGATTTTATATTATCAGTTTGGCAGGGTTTTTTTTTTTCGATAATGACTTAGTGCTGCTTGCTGTGTGGCTTTTTATTCATTTAACATAAGCAGAGCTAGTTCTTTGACACATTGTTCAGGGTGCTTGCTTGCACAGCTTCCTATGCAAAGGCCTTAACTTCTGAGATCTTTCTGGTACGTGTCATCCTCTTGTATCAGCACTTATCAGAATGTGTGTATGGACAGGTGGTTCTTGCTTGTGACTGGCATCGTTAGAGGTTTACACTATCCTTTTTTAACACTTCACTGTTTAAAGTATTCAAAACTAAGTTCACTTACACAGTTATAATTAGAAATGTCCCTGCACAATTTATAGTTGCTTTTGTCTTGTCTTCCATGAGATCAACTTACAATTACACACCCAGGAGATGTCGCAGGAAAACATATTCGTATTCTTAGTAAGTCAACTGAATGTTTTTTCTTTCATCTGCTTCTTCTTCCTCTTTTATAATCTCAAGAGTCAACTGAAGGTGGAGATAATTTCTCCTTATTGGAACACTTCCTGTCAGGCAAGTTGTTCTCATATTTAGGTTGGGTCACCATTATGGTGTTAGCCACCTTGGATGTCCTGTTCAAATATCTGTGTAGTCAAATCATGAAAGAAGTGTCGACTCTGTTCACTGTGGCATTGAGTGTTCTGGTGTGTGGCTCACTTTCACAGTTTCCTGCATTTATCTCCTGGGATTTAGTCTTGGTTTCTCTGATCCCATGTGTTTCACATAGCCAGTGTCAGGGTGATTTTTCTTTTTTTTTTTTTTTTTCTTTTTTTAACATACACACTTTTCTAATTTTTAAGTCTTCATTTTATTGCATTGCTAGCACTTGGTGAGAAATTTGGGGTCTGTGTAAAATGATCACCCTAAAACTCTTAGTTGAATTTCCTAACAGTTTTTCATAAAGGGCTCAATGTTTCCATTAAGCACAGAGTGTTCAAAATTGTAATTTTGCAGTTTGGGCTCCTTGAAGTTTTTCCTGTCAAGAATGCTCCAAATGTTCTTTCAGAACCTGATCATCAGTCAGAAGAAAATCAATCTTTGTGGTATCATTGGATTGTTTACTTTTTTGCAAGTTTATTTGGTATAAGTGAACTTAGTTGAAGGTTGTTTCTTCCTTAGTGGAAGCTTGAAGATAACTTGTCTAATACAGGTTCTGCTCCAGCTGTACCTGCTCTCTGGTGGCCTCCACTCAGGAGGAAAAGAACCAAATGTTAGAAGTTTTTATTAAGTTATGGAATTGTTATACACAGCTGGGTTTGAGATTTGACTGAGAGGACAGGTGAGGTAGGAATTGAGAAGATATGTGCAAGTGTCAGCACCATTTAATTACAGGTTGGTTCATGTCAAAACTTAAAGTGTTATATTAAAGTATTTTTGTTTGTGTTCAGCTTTGCGTGAGAAAAGAACAACTGTTGTTGCCCAGCTGAAGCAGCTTCAAGCTGAAACAGAACCTATTGTCAAGATGTTTGAGGATCCAGAGACTACGAGGCAAATGCAGTCCACTAGGTAATTTCTAACATACTTTGTCAGGATGGCTTATTGGTACCTCTCAAGTGTTGGTGCTGGGAATGCTTTCTCTGTAGTAACTGCGAGAAAGACGTTTTTATTTTCATACAGTATTTAAGTAGTGCTTGTGTTCAGGTAATTTAAATTGCTGGACACGGTTTGCTCTTTCAGTGCTTTTCCCTGTTGTGCAAAAGACATCTGTTGTTTTTAATGTTTGTGAATCAACTTGGTACAAGTGACAATCATGTTCCAGTGCAGTCCAATCACAGGCGTGTTTTTGTTTGGCTTTGATTTGGTTTAGGGTTTTTTGAGGGAAAATACAGGCTGAAACAGTTAATGTTTTTTCTGCCTTCCAGAAAAGGTTACAGAGTGTCATATTAGTCTGGGAGGCCTGGTGGATGAGCGTCCTTTCATCCTCAGAGTACATATTTTTCTTCAGGATATTCTGTCCTTTTCCCAGTTACTCTTTCCCCCCCTAAACTGTTCCAGCTTGTTGGTGGAAGGTTGTGCTCGTAATAGTCTTTTAACATGCACCCAATTTCTTTTAAATTTTCTTATGGGAGTACTTAAAGTAGAATGAGTTTGTCTGCACATTGTATCTAAGATCTATCAAAATTTTACCATGGTTAAGCTTGAATTGGGCTCTATAGGAAAGAGTTCAGCTGTAGTCATTGAGGAGTAACTCCACCTTCAGCAGAGAAGTGAGCAGGTATTTGTTTGGCATAAATTACTCCTTGTTTCTTGTAGATAGGAATCACTGTTACTGCTGTTGTGAGTGTGTGTGGCAAACTGGAATGAAAATTGGATCCCTTCTTCAGCCTTAGCTGCCCTAAAATTTTAAATAGAGCATACTATATCAGACAGAGAACCTATGGCTTAACTTGAATTTAAGGTGAAGCCTGTACTTGGGTTTGTTGTTGGCAAGCTTTGTGCATCCACTGATACTGTAACATTAGGAAGGTTGTATCATTGCTTCTGGAATTTCTTAGAAAAGTGTTGAATGTACAGACTCTTCTTTCTAGTCTGCAGAAATCTTCTGTATACCTTTCTTTGTGACCAAACTCCTTGAAGAACCCATATTCTTCAAGGGAGAAGAACTTGATTAAAATTTACTCTGTTTCAAATATGCATTATCATCCTTTTTTTCTTGCCTCTGTTCTTTGTTCCACTCTTTGCATTGTTTTCATAATTTGTTGTAGGTCAATTTAGATCTTGGTCTGTGCAGAAATTGAGCTGCAGTGTATTGTGTCTCAATGCATACATGAAACAAGATGTCAGTAGGAATCATGGAAGTCTGTTAGCTTCACAGCACGTCAGGAGAAGTTTGTTTTCTATCCTGATACTGCTAGAATATACTTAAGCTCCTGCTGTAAAACCATTTTTAACTAAGTAAACTCCCTTTGCATCTGATTTAAGAATGGACGTTCATGTCATATAATTACATAAAGAAAAATGAATTGCATTTGTTTATGACCTGTGACTATGCAAAGCCAGGAGTCACTTGCTTTTATAGATATAGCTTTGAAAGTGAAAGTCTCAGTTACTATGGCAATTGAGCCTCTCTTAAAACTATTCAAATCTAATTGAACATACAGAGGTCTTGTCCAATTCTTGCTTTGCCTTTAGCAAGTTTTTTTAATAATTATTAGCCTAGAAAAATGTTACTAAAATACCAGCATTTCTTGGGGAATATGCTCTGCTACTTGACTTTTGATTCACAAAAGTTGGCCAATAGTATGTACTTCAAATTGGAAATGCCTTGTTTGGGAGCAAGAGAAACAATACATTCAATAAATGCGTGGAATATAACTTGCCTAATGCTGTAGAGTATTAGCCCTACTACTCATCTGCAGCAGGTTTTGGTTTAGAACTGGTATGTGATTTGTGTTTGTAAAATACCTGGAAACTGCCCAGCTCAGAAGTTCTGGTTTTGGTTGTTGGCTCAGGAGTAGTTCTAATCCAGATTATTTGTGTTAGCCAGCAATAGGTAGAATTGGGCTGAAATATGTCCCGTCTGTCTGGACCTGAGTAGTGTGCTGTAGACAGTAGAAACAAGTTTTGATTCTTTTGGGAATTTCTGCTGGCGAAATAAAATCTATATCAAATTCAGATAGTTGCATATTATTGGGACTTTAGATCATGACTTTTGATCCATGATGGCACTGTTTGGAATATCCAGCTCTGGGAGATAATGAGTAAAGGAGATTTTGCAGGTAGAATTTCTTTCAAGAATAAACCAAAACATTTCACTTCTCTAAGCAACTGTTGGAGGACATTGACTTTAAAATTAAAGAGTGATGGTCAGTATTCCTCATCCTCAAAGTATGTTTTCCTGGAACAAATCCATGAGATTATTTAATTGCTTTCAGAGGTATGACTGAGGATTGGCATTCTTGGCTTGCTTGGCAATTTGCCATTTCCCTGTAGAATCTTGTACTATAAGTTCTAATTAAACAACCTCATATCTTTCTAGTCAGTTCATTTCCGAGTAAATGGGAAAATATTCTCTTTCATACCATTTTTACTGCATCTTTGTCTCAGGGAATTTACAGCTTGCCTCCTGGAGGCTTAAACTTCTCTTTGATGTCGGTAATAATGCTTGTTCTTTTAGTATTAAGGTTAAATAAAAACAGTCTTCAGATATGTGATCGCATGATCATAGAAGTTAAAAACTTAGCAGTATGATTGTTTTGTGGTTCTGTGTTCTGGCTGAGGTAGAGATATTCTTGTGACCCACTCTCAGTGCTAAGAGTAGGATAAGTTTCCTTTCTACTTCTGTTTGCTTTAGTCTTTGCCATTTTTTTCCCATCTCCTGTTAAAATCAAGGTTGTCTAGAGCAACTGCTCTGAAATTGGAACATGAGAGTGGGAAGAGCTCTAATTCAGAATTTAACTTTCATACTGAAAGCTAAGGATGCTATCAAGTTTAAAACCACTTTCCACTCTTTCTTAACTGTAGTTATTGTTGCAGGTCGCATTAATTACTTAAAATTAGAGTAATTTTAAGATTTTGAAACTACATGACACAGTAATAGATGACTGCAGCTGCTTTTGAACAAGTGGAAGAATTTTGCTTCAAATTCATGCTCAGTTTTTTGTGTTTTACCTTTAAAATTGTGTTTCATTGTGTAGTGTTGCATGGTGGCTACCAATTTATTTTGTAAAACCAGTGCTTTCTATCCTTTTATTATAGAGATGGTCGGATGCTGTTTGACTATTTAGCTGAGAAGCATGGGGTAAGTGGTGTAGCTGCTGGAATTCAGTTCTAAGTATGTCCACCCAACCTCCCTCACAGCTGACAGTATGTGACCAAGTATGGCCTAGCATTTTGTCCTGTCTCCTGTCAATGTAGCTAATAGGTAGAATTCCTAGTACTAACATATTTAAGCCTTTGAACTTCTAATTTTTATAACAAAGAAAAAGCTGAAAATTAATGCTGGCTGCACCTGTGTGACTTAGGTGTGCTTTACTTTGTAATGCAAGATTTCACCTTTTTCTGGTGTTGATATAAACTTTCATTCCATGGCATGGATTGAAAATACAATAGTTTTCTATTGTCTTTTCCTATGTTCAATGTCTTTTGAAAAGCTACAGATTTCAAATCTTACTCTACCATTAAAATCAGCTTGTGACAGCATGTTTTTTTTTCCCTAGGGAATAAAAGCTTTTATTGTGTTCCTTTTCAGTTTAGGCAGGAGTATCTAGATACACTCTACAGGTATGCAAAATTCCAGTATGAATGTGGTAACTACTCAGGAGCTGCAGAATATCTCTACTTCTTTAGGGTTCTGGTAAGTTTTGGTTGGTTGTTGCTTTGGGGTTTAGTTTTTTGGTTTATTTGGTGTTATTTTCAGTGAAATACTTGTCTATATTCATTCTTAGCATATAATGCTGTATAGCTTTTTGAGGCAGTTAACTATATGCCAAAGTTTACAGTAATGGTGAATAATCATCACTATGGTTCAGCAATTCCATTATTTTCAAGTAGAACTCAGAATTGTTCTTTGAATTTGTATGTCTTGTAATTACATTGCAATGAAGGGAATACTTGTTTTTAATAATACTTGATTTTGTGCACAGATGTAGTCAACAGCAGTGAAAAGCTTGCTGGTGGGTTGAATGTAATTAGTGGTAATGGTGAACTGCTAGCTTCTTATCTGAACTCTGATCTGTCCTCTTGAATTCTGCGATGGATTTAAGAGTATAAGTCATCTCCCTATGAAATGTAGAAAGCTCAGATGATAAGTGTAGAATCAGATCCATCGTCTCTGAAGCAACTCTTTTCATCTTGTTGTAATTCATATCATTTGTTACTGGTAGGAGTGAATTTTGAGAATAAAGATTTGATGTCTTGTAAGAATCTCAGCACAGTAAATTTATTGCTGGTGGTCAGTGAATGTGCTGCTTTACTGACAAATGGAAATTTAAGGTAACTGCTTGAAAGTCCAAATAATGTAGCTGGAACAGCTGCAGTACCTAAAAGCAGTTATTGTGAACAGCTACCTCTAATTAAGGGATTTGGAACCAGCACAGAGCATGTGAACCTTCTCAACTCAGTATCCACTAAACTGGCATCTGGGCTGCCTGGAAGATACACTGCTCATAAGTCAGTATCTCATAGATTTGTGCAGTGATTGTTGAAAACGTGTAGTGGTTCATATCTTGGTGCTTTTTCCTTGCTAGTTTGTATTCCCATCTAAAAGTAATCTTAACTCTCTGAAATACTGCTGGAGTAAACCACAAAAATTTCTGTAATTGGCTGTTATTAAAGAATAAAAATTGGGAAATGTATCTTTAATCAGAAGAACAGGGCTTAAAGTATGAATGAGTTGAATTATTAGTCTAAATTTTGATGCTAAAGCTGACTTCAGTGTTACAGGTTCTTTATATGTGCCAGCAGGGGAAGTGAAGGTTACATATGTAGGTTTGTGGGTAACTGTCCTTAATTCTTCATGCCTTTTTTCTGAGCATAGCATTTTGTTCTTGCATGTCCAGTAACCTCAAAAAATTAAGTACTGATTTTTTGCTGGTAATTGCTTAGTATAAAACTTTTGTTATTAATTCTGATGGAAGAAGATTTGTTTAAAAGCCCTGTGTAATGAAATATAGTCTGTGAAAGAACTATTGTAACTAGTCTGAGAACAGAATTTGACATTGTGAGTGGCATAGTGCAACTTAGTCCTGTGTAAAACTAACACAGCTTGACCTCAGGACTACCCTTCCAGGGAGCAGGTTCAGTGCTGCCAGGTTGCAGTTCTGCTGGACATTGCTGTAGCAAGTACACTTCTGGGCAAGGCATTAGCAGGAAGGCTTAGAAATGCTAGTAGTTTGAAGGTGGTTACCTACTATTGTGAGTTCTTTAGGAACCCTCCTTGTGGTAACCTTGTTTTACTAGTTTAGAAGCATTTTTTTGTATGGTGGAGCAGAAGAAGAAAACCCAAAATAAATTTGGAACCGGTGTGTCATTTGGTGCTCAGCCTTTTTTTTTTTTTTTTTTTTTAACTTAAACTGCAGCAGCATGGATCTTAGTCTTTCTTTGGCAGGATTTCCTAGTTACTGTTTAAGAAATTTTACTGCTTTTTTTTTTCTGTGTCTAAACTGTTTTTCTGAAAAAAAATAAAAATCTCCACTTAATTTGGAGAGGTAGGACGATGCAAAATTGATATCTTGTAAATCAAAAATACGGCCAGAAAATACCGTTTGTAATTTTAAAAGTAAATAATAAATTTTAGCAAAATACTAAGAGTGCGACTTTGTTGCTATTGTTGAACATAGGTTCCAGCAACAGACAGAAATGCTTTGAGTTCTCTTTGGGGAAAACTGGCATCTGAAATCCTGATGCAGAATTGGGATGCAGCCATGGAAGATCTCACAAGACTAAAGGAGACAATAGATAATAATGTAAGTAAAATCTTGGGCATCTTAGCAAGGTGAGGGGTTAGAGGTGTTAGTACTCAAGTTTTATTATAAATCACTTGCAGTCTTATTTAGGACTAGATTACCACCTTTTCACTAGATACTTTCTTATTGGCAGTGGGAAAGTCAAAGGATGCTAGAAAGAAATGATGAAACGTTCTTTTTCAAATTGTTTGCCTCTTAACACCTTATGTTCTCATCTATATTTTCAAATATATTTCCAATAAACAAAAAAAATCTTAAGGATGTGTTTGAGGGCAAGGTATCATTGTGTGAAACTGCTGTTTAATTTCAGATACTTGTACTGTTCATTTTCTGTAAAGAAGAAAATGCATGTAAATAAACCATATTATCTGATGAAGACAGTGCTTTTTGACAGAAATTGCAATCAGCTTATATTTGAAAACAGTTTTCAGCTAATTCAGCTTTCTTGACAAAACTGTCCTGAGTTCAGATGAGTACCAAGAACTTAAGGAGTGGGGCTGCAGTACTAATTCAGAACACCTGATGAGATTAGGGACCTCTCAGTCTTCCTCTTTGCTTGTGAAGCTTCACTGGCCATGTCAGAGATGTGAAAGTTTCACTCTCCTGAACCAGAGTCTTGAGAAAAAAAGGTTTTTTTCTGTCCCCCAGTCATTCTTTGTCTATGTGGCAGATAATTAGTGTTAACAAATTTTCTTCTGTAGTTGTCTTTGTGATTCTGTATGGTTATAATAGACTATTTGACTTGTTTCTTAAACTCCCAAGATTTTTTAGGGTTGAATCAGAGCAGTTTGTTGTCATGCTCTTCAGAGGGAGGATTACTTTCCATATCACTCCCTCCTCAGTGTGTTGTTACGCAGTTTGTTTGAAGTGCTGTTGAAATTTGGAGCTAATACAGGTACTTGGGACTGATCCCTTGTTTGTCCATTATCAGCAGGTTTAAATAAAGATAATGACTTTTTTTTTTTTTTTTGCTGAAAGTGATTATAGCATTCATCATTGTCTGAGGGTCTATGGCAAAAAAACGTTCTTGTGAGGATTTAGAAAGGAAGTAAAACAGAAAAGGTGAAAAAGCCAAGTAGTTACTCAGATCACATGTGAAGAGGGAATACAAGGAATTCAGAATTAAGAAGGGAAGTAACTTAGGTTGGTATGATGGTCTTGGAGAGCTAAAATCTCTGCTCTTACCATAAAAAATGCAAATTTCAGGAAACAGTTTGGAATATAATATTGGAAAATTTATCTTGCTTGTAACTTTCAGTAGATTTATCATTGAGCTGACAAAAAAGCTGGAGGTCAAACTCAGCGTGACAGTGATGACAGTTATAAAGAGCTGATGCAAAATCAAAAAAATTTGGGCAAAACCAGGTTTCCATGGTTTAGTATTCAAGCAAACTTTGTATTGTGTTTGACTTGAACCAATGTTACATTTTCTCCTAGTCTGTCAGCTCTCCACTGCAATCTCTTCAGCAAAGAACATGGCTCATCCACTGGTCTTTGTTCGTGTTTTTTAATCATCCTAAAGGGAGAGACAACATCATTGACCTTTTTCTCTATCAGCCACAGTAAGTTCTGTTGTACCATCTCGGGGGGGTGTGGTCTTTAAATCTGATTGAAGGCAAATGATAAATATGCAAGCTTGCTGAGCTTAGGGCTGCAGGGTGAAGGTATTGTTCTGTTCTGATTGTAGAAAGCTATTTCAAAAGTTTCTTGGGAAATCCCAGACTAAAAATGAAAATTGAAACAGTGTATTTGTGAGAAGGAGTGACTTATATGTAGATCTAGCAGTCTTTGTTGCTCTCCTTTGAATGCTGTCTGATAGCTTGATACTTTTCTTACGTTGCAGCACCCAAAACTGCACCCAATACCAGGGTGAGGCTGCCCCAGTGCAGAGCAGAACAGGACAATCCCCTCCCTTGCCCAGCTGGTGATTCTGTGCCTGATGTCCACCAAGACACAGTTGGCTGTCCTGCCTGCCAGGACACACTGTGACTCGCATTGAGCTTGTTGTTGACCAGGAGCCCAAGATCCCTTTCTGCTCTCCAGCCTCTGATTCCCCTGTCTGTACATAGATCCAGTGTTGCCCTGTTCCAGATGCAGAATCTGACACTTGCCTTTGTTATGCTTAGTATTGTGATTGTCCAGCCCTCTGATTTTTGTGAGGATCTCTCTGCAGGGCCTCTCTGCCTTTGTGGAGTTAAGAGCTCCTCCCATTTTAGTGTCCTCAGCAAATTTCAGCATACCGTTGAGTTCTGAATCTTACCTATGTCTTTTTCTTTCTAGGTATCTCAATGCAATTCAGACAATGTGCCCACATATCCTCAGATATTTGACTACTGCAGTCATAACAAATAAGGATGTTCGTAAACGTAGACAAGTGCTGAAAGATCTAGTCAAGGTTATTCAGCAGGTAAGGACTGCAGTATCTGCTATTTTTTGCCTCTTTTTTTTAAGAAGTCTCCATTATAACCTTCTTCGAGTAATAAATATATCTGGGTTAGGATTTGAGGTATTTTGATTCTCGTTTTTTGTCAGTGAAAGTTTTTCTGAAGTAAAATGCATATCAGTCAGTGGGAGGTTGGGATAATTTTTTTCTGCTTTCATGTACATATCTAATGCATGTACACATACATGCAGTGGAGTGTGCATGTTCTTTCTGTATTATTAAATGCTGAAAATTCAGTGAGATATGAAATGGCTTTGGATCTGATTCTTCCTTTTCAACTATCTGTACAGTAAATTGTTGTATGAATAAGGGTTCTTTCTTACATTTCAAAACCACTGAATTGTATGTGTTGATTTGAATTCACATGCATTCTCTTGAGAATGGTTCTGTTGTCACAGTGACATGAGGATGGAGATTTAGAGAAGAGCAATAAAAGAGTTTCTTGGTGATCAACAGGGGTTTAAGGCCCAGGTTTTTATCTGCAATCACCAAACAACTTGTATACAAACCAATGCACTTGAAATACTTTATAATGTTGTGAGTAATAAACACTGTATCTCTGTGTGTATATATATAAATAGGACAGTACAGTTATTATAGGCTAGCAGTCAGTTATAACCACTTCAAGCATTTGGGAGACTGTGCAAAGCACAGTCAATGGAATGATCACATTTTAGCTATAACTTAATCTGTTTTTAAGCATTAGTGTTCACAAAAGGTAGCATAAGCAATAAATCAGTGGTAAGAGTTGTGACTCAGCTTTTATCTTTATCTGAAATCTGATTGTAATGTTGAGCTTCTAGTATAATATGAATTTCTAATACTTGAAGTAAGTAACATGTTACAACGTCTTCCTTTTGTTTAATCATGCATATCCTTAGGATATTCCTTTTGAAAATACCAGGTTGGGCTTTGGTTTTGAAATCGCCTATCAGATTTCTTACTACTCTTCTAACTCTGTATGATTCATGATATTAAATGATGATGTGGTAGAGGTTTTGTAGAATTGAAATAACTTGTGGTGCTGCTTTAGTAGCAGTAAAAGATTTGTTTATACTTGATACATCTTTGCAAATATTGAACTGATAGGTAGGCAGTCTGTTTATTGAAATTGAGAGATGCTCTTCTAAGACCATTTTGCACATAATGGTTAACAAGTGCAATTCTGATGTAAAAAACATGTGTAGAACTGAATTTTAAACCTAAATAATGAGATTGTAAGTACAGTTCTTTGGGGAAGAAAAAATAACTGATCCATAAAGAAAAATATCTCTTAGGAATTGCCTTAATCTGTTGATTTTACTGCATATGCTAAAGCAGATACTGATACATACTGATTCAAGCTGTCTTATAATATCCATTAGAAACACTTAAGGGGATGTTTGTTATACTTGAATTTACACAATTGTATATAGATGTAGTGTTGTCTCTGCCTGGTAATTGAGAATGTTGAGTAGCTTCTGTAATGCCAAAATAAATTGAAGTAGTTAGTGTATAGAAAGTAGCATTTTTGTTAGCTATGTTGTCTATGAAAATCAAATAATCATTCAGTTTCAAGTGTGAAGGATTTTGTGTTGGAGTCATCTTTGAAATCAGAATTTAGGAAGACTAGTCTATCTTATTTTATTAAATTTGGAGGTTTGATATAGAGACAGCTCTAATCTCTTTGACAGTTTCCTAGCCCAAAGATTGCAGCATTAAATGCTGAAGGTGAAACTACACCTCTCATTGTTTTACCAGACTATTGGGAGGAAGCACATTTATGTAGCTTTTATAAGAGGAATTTGGAAGTTCACCTTTTTAAGGTGACATGTGTGCTTGTTTCCGCTATTAATTTTTTTTAAGACTAGAAGGAATACGTGAGTGACCACATGACCTTGATTTCTTTTTTATAGGAGTCTTACACATACAGGGACCCTATCACAGAGTTTGTGGAATGCTTGTACGTTAACTTTGATTTTGATGGAGCCCAGAAGAAGCTGAGAGAGTGTGAAACAGTAAGACTTAAAATATTTATAAGACTCCTTTTCCTTTAAGTAAAGACCTCTAAAATTCACAGTGGACTGCTAATTTGTTTGAAGTGGTGTTTGATTACATTGCCAGTGTTTTCTGATAAACTTAAATTCATGATTGGGTGGTGTTGGGTTTTATGACAACTCATTTTGTAATAACACATGACTTACTGTTAAGAATATATAATGTTATGTTTAAGAAGTTCTAGAAGAAGCAAATAGGTAATCATGCATTTGGCTGAGCTTCAGGTGTTCCATTAAAGTCTGAGAAATGCTTGAAGAAAAGCTCAGATTTGCCTTTTATTCTGAAAGATGAGTGGGGACTCAAATTTTGTGTCAAAGGGATCTTCAATAGTTAGGGCAGCAGTAGAGTTTGACCTTCCGTAGAATTAGAACCATACTCTCTTCTTGAGTCAGACCTCAGTGATCATGTTAGCTTGTAATTTAAATTTAGTAAGATGCTGAAAAATGAAACAAGGAAAAATATTGTTCATCTATATCTTTTTTACCACATCTTTGAACATAGCAGTAATGTTTTTAGGTATTCTGTGGGCTGCTCTTAGTTATTGGCATTTTTTACTGGCAGTGTCTACCAGTACATTTCTACTCACACATTTGCTCTCATGTTCCCTTTCTGCTGACACTTGCAGGTGCTTGTGAATGATTTCTTCTTAGTGGCATGCCTTGAGGACTTCATTGAGAATGCCCGTCTCTTTATATTTGAGACTTTCTGTCGCATCCATCAGTGCATCAGCATTGGGTAAGAGAATGTCTTCATTCCTCAGTTCAGAAAATCAGTCATGGAGGGCAGTTTCACAAATGATGCAAACTTCAGGAAGTATTCAGTTGTCGGGTAAAATCCTAACTGAAATCTCAATTGCATAATATTCTTTCTAGTTTTATAACTCTGATGTGATGTGCTTGAATTATATTTCAGAGTTTAATTATTGTTTAACTTCAAAACAACCTTTCTCTACCACCTCTAGCCGTCCCAGACAAAAAACTAAAACTGCTGTGGTTTTAAGTGAGATCTTTGCTGGATTTAATGGGAACTTTCATACCTAGTGTCACCAAAGTCCTGGTGACAGTACCTCAGTTGGGCCTCATTTGGGCCTCAATTCCACATGCTGAGGTAGAGTGTTAATATTAAGTAAATACAAACTGTGAATACAATAATTTCTTAAATTTATGTTTATTTGGTAGATACAGATTCCCATGTCTGTCTTATAAGTATGTTCTTTGAAATTTATTGAATCACATTGCCTTTTTCATTAATTAAATAGAAAACAATGGATTTTATTCCTTGTGACACAGAGTGATTCAGCTGTAAGAATTGTTGTTAGCAAATATGTCTGTTGATTATTCAGATTTATTTTATAAATGCAGGCTTTTCAAATGGATCAGCTCTGATGCCTCTTGTGTATATATATTTAAAAAAAACCCAAAACTAAATGGGAAGATATTGTATGCTTAAGATCTCTTTCCACTTGGCCTTTGTCCATGTTTCCCATATTTCCACATCCTTAAATTAAAAAGAAAGAAGTGAAAAACTCTGAATCTCACTGATGGAGAACAGCGCAGGAATCCTTGAGACAGGAGAAATGAAGACTGTTGAATCGATCAAGTTCAATGGAGTCATGTTACTTGCTTGTATCTGGAGCAAATGAGGGCATCTAGTCCTTTGAGGAAAGGATTTAACACTGCCCAATTTCAAAGGAAAGGCTTTGAGAGAAAATTGTCTTAATATTGCAAACTTCTTGGAAGGATTGTTTTTTTTATGAATAGGTATAGTTGGAAAAAGGACTGATTCTTACTACTTTTAATCTTTAGTCACTGGGTGACGTTTGTCTTCCTTGCCTTTGGAAAATGTTTTATGCTTTGTATCAGCTTAAAGTAGTCAGTGGCTTTGATGTAAAAGGGAAACAGTGAATTTGAGCATTTTAGTCAGCTGTGGTGTATTGGGTTTAAGCATATAGTCCTAATAGGAAATGGAACTACATTCTGTGAGCAGAGCTTTTCCATACTTTAATATTTGTTTTTATAAGAGAGCTGATGCTTTGTCTAAAATCACTTCAAGCAGAAGTACTGCATGCTTAGGCATAAAGGAGGTTTGAACAAGTATTTGGAAAGAAAGAAAAAACCCCTTACATTTAGTGCTCTTAAAGATGAGTTTCTGGGCAATATAAAGCCCAATAGTATCTTGTTCTTTCTTAGAAATCTTTTTTGTGGTGTGAATACTGCACATATTCAAGCACAAGTTTTCAATGAAACTAGATGTTTAAGCTTTTTTAAATAGAGATTAGATATCTTTCTAAGAAGTCTCCTCTTACCTGACTCCAGTCAATGAGCAAAGACTCCGCAATGTGTATGTTAAGAATTTTTCCAGCCTTGTGTCAAAAGATATTGATAAACTGTGGGCAACATACCAATGATTCATTATGGCAAAAAGTACAAGCTCTGTCAAATTCTGTGGTAGGCAATTGCCATTTATTTGGTTTTTATTACTTACAGTAATAGTTCATATTTTTTGTGCGGTGTGTGATACTTCAACTTTAGATATGGTAAAAAGTATTGTAGTTGGCTGTCCTTGTTATCTGTGAGTAATTTCTAAATATAGGTAGCGGTGTCCTTTCTTTAGAAGCATTATTGTGTGTTCTGAGGCAATAGTGTGATAGATTTTGAGTTGAGACATTTATCTCAGAGTGACGTTGATATTTCTACCACATATCCCTAAGTTAATTGCACATGGAGTCAATCATCAGTAGTGAGGTGGTTCTCAGTAGGTCATTGTGGTTTTAATGATGGATATCAGCCTTTGATTTCTTTGCAAGCTGTAACAATCATTATATTTGAGCTGATTAAATTAGGTACGTAAGTATCTCTTAGTGTATTTCAGAGTTGCTTTTGAAGAAATTAGCCAGTTGAAATGAATGTTTGGCTGAGACATACTTCTTGCATTTTTTTGTTCACAAGAGATTTCCGCTGCTAATCCTGGAGCAAAAAAACTAGATGGTTGTAACACAGTGCTTAGATGAGTACTGCATAGCTATTCAGAGTGAATTTGAAAACAGTAGGAAACTTCCTTATATTTGCTTTATCAGTTGTAACTTAAAGTTTGCACATCCTAAATCACCCTGTGATTGGTTTGCTGTTTAAAATATCATGTTTAATAGGAAGTAATAGATGAAGCTAATTCTGTTTTAGTTAGTTTGATGTGCCTCTATTTAATTGGAGAGCTGAATATGCTTTATTCTTCTTTTGTACTGCACATACAAGAAAACTATATAAGATGGGCTTGTTCGTATATGACCGTGTGGGGAATTCAGTTAGCTTGCCTTTTAAGTAAATGAAAACTTGATTAACACTAGCCCTAGCATGACCCAAATAAGTGAATTTCCTTATAAAACTAGAGGACAGAAGTTATTTTAAAATCTGCCATTTGAAATTAACTGTAACTTGAAATGATAGACCATTCTTTAAATTTTAATTATATTTCATTATAATTTATTTAATTTTTATTGAATTATATCAAGAATCTTTATAAATAGTGGTAACCTATAATACAAATTCTGTTGCATCCTTTCTCTAATATTAATAATGTTAATATGTATTTGTAAATCTAAACGTGGCACTGTAACTTTGGCTGTCAAACTTCATTGAGACTAAGCTATATTTTATATCTCAAGAGTTTTAAATACATGTTCTAACTGTGATAGGAGAATAGTTTGTTTGTTGCAGAATTATAATCAGAGTAGATCTTCTGTGCATTTGCTCTGGAAGGATAGAGAATACTTTTTTGGCCATTTGTGTTACTTTACCAGAAAAATACCTCTATGTTATAAATCCATGCACTTTGGGTGGTCCTGGCTGCTTCAGTGTAGGCTGCAAGGAGACTCTAAGAGGGAATCCAGTTGCCACAATTGCTGGAGGAAGGGTCATCTCTTGTGTCAAAGATGTGTTAAAGTTCTAGATTTTTTAACATATTTATTCTTTATTCACCAAAAGATACTTGCTACCTGATAATGTCAGTTGTTTAACACTAAAATTTAAAAATTGTTTAAGTCTCAAAGCTACAAGGTGAGATAAAACAGATTTTACATCCTTTTTACTCTTGTCATTTTCCTTCTCTGATTTTTAAGTTTTCCAGACACATGTGCAGGAAAATAATACTTGCGTAGTGTTACTTCTCTTGTGTTGCCAGATATATATTGTATGCTTGTTCAAAAAACACTTTTTAATTGGAAAAAAGTGGGGGAAAAAAGCCACTTCTGAAGCAGCTGAGCTAGTAGTAAAATGTAGATATAATAGAAAAAGGTAAAATTATTTGCTAGTAAAAAATGCAAAGTACTTCATAGTTTCTGGCTTGGAATGATTCTCTAGAAATCTGTGCCCTCTTCCCCTCTAATTACATGAGGACTTTTTTAAGGAAGAAGGAAAGTGTAGGTGTTGTAGATTGGAAGTCATCTGGTTTAATCCTGTGAGCGCAGTTGCAGCTCTGAGCAGGTCCTACAGCAGTATTCCATTATGCTGCTTAGTCAGGAATCCACAAGTAAATCCTCCTATCTCCATGAATAGAGGTTCCCCAATGTAATGCCAAAGCTGGGTTGCTTAATCCCCAGTGTAGTGGCAGTAGCCTTTCTTGTGGTCATCTGGAAGGGAATTTACTTTATCTAAATCTTACTAAGGTTTCTAAAAGAGAAATGTGAGAATTATACTCACTCCCATGTACTTTCAGTTTAAAGTTTCTTTAGTTTCAAGTCAAATGCTTAACATCACTGATTTGGGGTAATAAAATTATTGTACTTTTTTTGTATTAAAGTATCTCATGTTCTGTCCAGGTGACTGATAATTCCACAAAAATGTCCATCCCTGGTGTCTTCTGCTCTCTTCTGCTTTTACATTTGCTCATTCAAACTCAGATTAAAAGGTCTACTGGAACAGTAGCAACTGGGGTTGGGTTTTGCTTCCCCTTACTTTGCCAAGTTCAAACACTTGTTACCCATTTGTTGTCTTATTTCGCTTAAGTGACTCAGTGTAAATCCAGTATTTTAAGTTACTTTGGGTTTTTTTTTCTATTCACTTCATGTTTTTCTGTGGAAAAAATGGAATTTGCCTTTATAGTTGGGAGAAAGGTAAGAGATCAAGACCATATAGGAGAGACAACTGTATAAGAAGTTTATGCAGAAGTCCAGTCAGGTAGATGAGCTAACAGTTGATAGTTTATAAAGTATTGATTTGATGCAAATAATCATCAAGAAAAAAAAAAATCACTTTTTCAGGTGGAGAAAAAGATGTTTAGGCAAGATTCTGTAAAATGTGAGAAATTGACCTCTTGTGCAACTTAGTCTAGCCAGCTGGCTTTTTAGTCATGCCTGTAGCCTTTACCTCATGTTTGTTACCTTAGTCTGCAAGCTGATGGAAGAATGAGCGTTACTAATGCCCTGTATGAGCCAACTGCCAGCAGGAAGCTGAAGGAGTTAGCTGGAAAGCCACGGGAAGCACTATTAGGAGGAATTATTCCTGGACAAGAGTGCTTGTTTGATTAAGAATTTTCCTTTCTCTGTTCTCCCCCACCTTCATTCCTTGAAGTTGCAAGAAGTTTTAACATAGTGTATCTCTCATATCTTCTATACCAAGCTCTGTCTCATGGGTCTTGTTCCTGAACTTTGGAGTGAAGTTTTCTTGTTAAACATTTTTTTCACTAGGTAATCTATACTTTCATGACTGCTGATTGCATTGAAGTAAGAATAAAAGCAGTTTGGTTGATGTTTGGTCTTTCTTTTCAATAATACTGGTGGTGGTTTTATGTTAATAGTGAAATTACTTCAATGACAGCTTTTCCAAGAATGTTTGTGTAGACAAGGCTTAATAGAAAAATAAGAAAATTGTGCAGGTTAAGATTTAAAAGCAGTATGGTGTAGTTCAGAATGAGTAAGTATACACTTCGAGATACGAATTTCTTGTTTGCATTGGGGGTGGGAGTTGTGCAGGAGAGCATGTATGTAATTTTTAAGTCATTTCAGTCCATTTAAAGTAAGCTTCCCAGCTATGCAGTATTTATTGAATCTTGGACTGTGCCATATTTTGTGTTGGTTTGACTTGTATTCCATAGTCCCTTGTTATGTTTACTAGCATCAGAGATTCTGTTTTGCCATTTAATAAGTTGTTTATCTTTTAGTATGTTGGCAGATAAACTGAATATGACTCCTGAAGAAGCAGAAAGATGGATTGTCAATCTGATCCGAAATGCGCGATTGGATGCCAAATTGGATTCAAAACTGGTAAGACTGTACATAGAATTATGAATCCTTCAGCTAAGCTGAAGGACCCTGAAGACTGTCTAGTTACAACCCCCCGGCAGGGGCACCTCCCACAATACCAGGTTGCTCAGGGCCTCATCCTTGAGCACTTCAGGGATGCAGCACCTACGGTTTTTCTGGACAACCTGTTCCACCCTCATGGTAATCGAATCTAAACCTGCTCTCTTTCATTTTAAAGCCAGATGGATCCAAGTGAATTTGTTGAGTTTTTCATTAAATTTCTTTTACTTCATCAGCAAAGAAAAACAGTAGAAATCAAAATTTTCTGTTCCTGGATAAACTGTAGTGGATCTCATTTATTGTGTTTTGTGCTTGTCTGTAAGATTTGTGAAAGTCCTGAAAGCAGAGTACAACAAAGATCTTTGCATGCTGAGCAATTGTTAAATTTGTTCTGTCTTTGCTGGGTTTTAGGGCCATGTAGTCATGGGCAACAATGCAGTCTCACCTTATCAACAAGTGATTGAAAAGACCAAAAGCTTGTCTTTTCGTAGTCAAATGTTGGCTATGAACATTGAGAAGAAACTGAATCAGAGTGGTAGATCTGAGGTCAGTATAAGTTTTGTTTTTCTGAATTCTTGCTGTCTTTTTTTAAGAGAGATAAATTTTAGTATAATTCTTAACCTATGCCTTAATTCACCAGTTGTGCCTATTCCTAGTTCTAATACTAGGAATTATGTTGGAAAAGATGTAGTGACCGCAAAGATAGTGGTTCTTGCTTTCTTTTAGCCTTTCTCTTCATCATTAGATTTTATTCCGTTGCATAACTGTTTCTGTCATTTGCTGCTCTGCTTCTTTGAAATGGTCTCCTTCACCACCAGGAAAGGGCAGATTATGAAGTGTGACACTTACGAAAGTAGCTATAATACTTTTCCAAGTGAGTTGTACTCAAAAGTATTGTAGGTGCATATGTGGTATTAAAAGGAGAATGAATGGTGCTTAAGATTGGAATATGGAGGAAGAATTTTGCAAAACCCTGTTAAATCTGTTAAGTGAAATTCTAGAGAATGTATTTTAAGTCATTGAAAGGTTTAAGTAGAACCAGTGAAAATTAGAAAGTTGGCTATATCATCTGGTTTAGCTTCCCTCCACATTACAATATGAGAAGCTCTGTGTAGCAGAGCAGCCCTGTAATGGGGATGGCTCTGAGGCCCAGCCATACATCTTTAAAACAAACAAAAAACCAGAACAAACCACACAGTAAAAGAGCTTAAACATGATAAATTTTACTGTGCTTCTTTGGTTCTTGGCTGAAATTCTGGTGGAAGTTGGACAGGCAGTGGTGCATTATTTTATTCTGTTAATGGGAAGTTGTATGAAACTTGTGTGTCATTACTTTCTTTTAATAATATAGCTGAAAAATTATTCCTATATTTATATTGGGATCTTCTAGAACTTCTCCTTTTTGAAACTACTAGCTTGGAGGACTCTAGCTGTACAACTCAATTACAGAATGTGTGTCTGGTATATGAACACTTGGCTTTAATCTTTTTAGGGTATCCTTCATTATTAGCAACATTCCCACTCTTTAAATTAATGTGTTATAAATTTCAGTAAGTATTAGGTAACATAGTAATTTCTTCTAATCTTTTTTCATTTTTTAGGCACCCAACTGGGCTACTCAAGACTCTGGATTCTATTGAAACACTTCTACAGTGGGGACAAATCTGTTTATTTGACTAAAAACCACATAAGTGTGTAACCTTTTTTGAGAAAAGTAATTATGTGTTAGAGCTTATGTTATTTGAATAAAATTGGCTACTTTTATCAGTCTGTGTGTGTTTGATTTAAATAGATTATTATGTTTTATAAGGACTTCTTAACATCCTAGTATTCTACAGCATTTTTGATCACATTTTGCAAAATTTAGGATGTCAGTTGTGTTAGGTCTGTTTGTACCAAAGGATGCTTTTGCTCTCAGGGCTGTCTGAGGCACTGAGTTTGGAAGCAGGGATTTATAGATTTTTATTAGCTTTTGCAAATGTTGTATGTTAAAAAATATTAGAAGTGTGTGGAACAAACAAATAGACCATGTTTAAACATGTGGTCAAGCCAAAATCATCTTGTGTGCTTCCATATTATTGTTTGTTACAGGAGAAGTATGGAAGAGTGAAGGCACTTGCAGCCAGTTTTCTTCTGTGAAACCTAACATAGTCTACATGTAGAATAATTTGAGTAGACTTCTTGTGTTCATGCTTCAGAAATTTTCCTGTCTGAAATCACATTTTTAATCTCTCCCTGTGTTGTAAACTTTCTGGAGTATTTATGGTTGGGAGGGAGGATTACCTGGCCTGACAAGTGAGCTGCATATGGTTTAAAACTTTCATTCTGAAATTTGAAGTTCTTATGATGAATGATGCAAGTATAAGACAGCAAAACTCTAGTTCAGCTGTTGGATTTTGGAAGGAGTTTGTAAGTTTCTGGGGTTTTCAACTACTGTTTCACACTTGCCTAGATTTCCTTAGCACCTTTGCACTGCAGAATAGGCGTCAGTATCTTTAAGAAAAAAATCACAGATCCTTTTTCTGAGTTCTGTGAAGTATAATGACTGATCACTGAGGTGAGTGTAGATGTTGGAAAGGTGAGGGAAACACCAATGACTCATCTTCGACTTCTTTCAGCTGTGTGCCTGTTGTCCTCTTAACTCTTTAAGTTCTGGGATTCATCTCTGCTTGTATAGTTGTTTCAACTTGCTAACACTCCTGCTTATTGTCTGGAATTACATGTTACCTGAAAAAGGAGAAACAGTTTAGTGATGTTCAGCCTTAAAACTAAGACCAGTTTTTACTGTTGTGTTACTGGGTAGATTCACAAGACAAGTCTTCTAGCTCCATGGAGACAGGATCAATGGCAATGGACACAAATTAAAATATGGGAAAAATTCAGTTAAATTTAAGTGGGAATAACAATATTTTGTTTTATTACCTAGAAGATCATTAGGCAATAGAAGCAGTCACCCAGAAAGGATATGCAGTCTTCACCTTTGGATTTACTAAGTACCTCAGCACCCTGATAGACCTAAACCTGCTCTGAGGAGGGAGTTGAACTCTGGCCTTCAAAGGTCCCTTCCTTGTCTGAGCAACTGGAATTTAAAAAGTGGTAGCAATAAGCAGTTAAAAGTAGATTGCTGCTGGTCTGTAACCATGGTTCAAGAAAGCTAGTCCTACAGCACAAGGATTTACTTTATACATAACATTGATTCCTAGGATGGGGATGAAGAGTTCTGAAACACAGCTGAAGTTAACAAGTTGCTTTTGGAGAGCAGTTTCATAAGGCTGAGCATGCTCTATGCCAAGTTCCTTATTCCCCAGGTTTTCTATCAAGGGGTTGATAAAATTGCAGTCTAGATTCACTCTATATTATTACAGCCCCAAAGCAGTCACTTTAGAACAATCCAGATTGTGCAATAGCCATGTTCCCTGTTAACACAATCAAAGAAGTGCAGTTGTGTAATAATTAAAAAAATTTTAAATGAGATAAAATAGGAATGTTTCTTTGTAAACAGCAGGGAAAGGGCCCACATGCAGCTTTTCCTTTGACTAGAAGAATTTACTTAAAAGTACAGATTTAAAATAATATCATGTCAGGAGTGAGATACTATGTTATCATAGCTTTCATTTCTATGTTTTGGACCCTTCACATACCAGCTGTGTAGGCACAGAAAAGGTACATGCAGATTGGAGCACTACTGAAATGCTTGGTAACTCTGGGTCATGTCAGTTCCATGAAGTTTTTAGGCTTGAGAATGTTTTGTAAATGTGAAAACCTTAAAGCAAAACTTCCATTCAAAATTACAATAGTACCTTCTGTAAAAGTATTGGGCAACAAAATATCTTTGTCATCTCTACCCTTTAATTCTTGCACCACCATGATGCTGTATGTGTCAGAGGGTCTCCCATTAAAGATTTCAGTCCAGCTCACAAACCCCAACACTTTTATGACTTTCACTAAAGAAACAATATTATTTGGTCCTTGGGAAGCTCAAAGGTGGAGTTTATTCAACTTGTGGATGTAAAACTATTGCTTTGTGGGTTGCTTCTGAATTTTTTTTTTTTTAAGGACGGTGGCAGGCTAGGAGTTTCTTGGTTTTGTGCTGTCATTTACATCCTGGTGCTGTCATCACTGACGATTCTGATACACAGATGGGTTTCAGGACAGGATTTCAAAGTAATTCATACTGATTTCCATTTGCTAGTCAGTTTACTGAAATAGAAATCATATAATGAATGTAAGATTCAGAGTGAACTATATTCACTGGTGACATCTTAGGTAGATGCAATTGTATTGTGCATGTAATTCTTTTCATTTTCTGAAATTGCAATTTTAGATGAAAGGGGTTTTAAGTAAATGATTTATTTTAGTACTTCTGTCAGTACCCCTCATCACTGTTTTGGAGAAGTTTAAAAAATGTTCTTGTCACTCTTAAAAAATGAAACAGAAGAGTTGTTGTATAGTTGGAGAGTGGTGTATGTGTTCTGAAGCTCACCTGCTGCTACGCATATGAAGTAATGTTTCTAGAAATCATTCTTGTAAATTGATAGATCTCACCTGGTTTCAATAGCTGAAAGGGAAGTGCTTCATTCAAAATGTTGCTATGAAGGACTTTGGTTCCAGGTACCTCTTGGTGGAGGAAATCTACTGTACTTTCAGCAGCCCAGTAAGAATTCCGTCTGCTCGTTTTTTTTCTCTATGTCCCAATGCTGCTGTTCAGAGAGGCAAGCTTGGCTGAATCTAAATCTCTAAGAACAAGCCATGTCATGGCTCTCCTTATGGTGCTGCACCAGCCCTCTGCTCTGCCAGCAGTCACCCAGGGGCTTGTCCATGTGGCTGAACGTGTGCTTGGCTGGGACTGTCGCTGTGGTTATGGAGAATGTGCTACATTTCCTGCCGGCAGTCTGGGACACCTTCACAAAGAACTGAGTTGTGACTGAATTACACAGACAGGGGAGAGTAGAAGGGGGAAGGCAAAGTTTGTTCTCAGGCAGAGGGTGCTGCTGGCCAGAGTGCGAGTTTGCATTAGGTTGGCAGTAGATGAAGCTTTCTTCAAGCATGACAATTGCAAATTCTGTCATAACTTTCCATTGACTAAGCTTTAGCAATCTCATTAGTAGCAATATTTTATAAACATCCAAGAATAGTTGTTCGCTAAACTACATGAAGATAAGGTCTACTTCATGTCTCTTGTTTTGGCTTTGCTTTTACAAAAAAATATTTGTAGTAAGTGCTAAAAGAAGGCTTGGAAAGGGGAGAGAAAGACTGTTTTAAGACTTCCTTCTCTTTCCTTTAGTTTTGTTTGGAATGATGAAGGGTGAAAGGTAGTGAAATTTTGTACTTCTGCTCCCCGGACTCTTTTAAAATGAAGGTTTTTTTGTTTTTTCCATAAACTTGTTGAGCAGATACAATGTTACAATATCAAGTTTTCCCTCTTTTGGATAATATAAAGATTGTCGTTTTCCCTTTAAGCAACTGTAACATGTAAAGCTATGATTGTCTGGGGGTTAATATATTTCAACTGTCCTATTTAGAGAAGATGTGTTGCCATGTTTGTAATTATTTTAATAATATTTTAATAGTTTCAATAAATGTCTTCTCAATTGCCATTGTAGAAATGCCATCAGAAATTAAGCCTGCAAAAGCCATTCAAGGATCTTTAACAGGAGGGTTGTGGTAAGGCAACAGTGCTGCATGTGAGAGTAGAAAAACTGTGTGAGGGACTTCTACTCTTCCCTGCAATTGTTTATGTAACCTGTAATATCCAGGAGGGAAGCAAAATCAGATGACTGTAAGCTGTACATTAAAATAAAAGCTTAAACTAAATCCCACCTGCAGCTTGGAAAGGCAGACATATTTTCTACTCCAAGTCATCACTAGATTTTATAGCCTAAGACTCTGTTGTGCCAACAAAGAGCACTGACTGCTGGAATTGTTGTGAGTCACAATGGGGAATGAGCATACGTAGGAGATCAACAGAAAATGCCAAGAGCACAGAGGGGTGAAAAGTGGACTTGGCTTTCCTTGATCATTTTGTAACTCAGCAGAGGATTTGGTGTATGAGCTATCTTTGTAAATAAACAAAGTGGCAACACGTAGGTGCCTTCCTCTGTAGAACAAGACTTCTGAGGCCTGTGGATAACAGCAGGATAAGGTGATTAGTAGCAAGAATTGGCTCCCAAGGGGCTCTAGGAGGTGCATGTGAGCTCCCTGCAGCTGGATTCATGAATAGGAGTGTCCTTAGAAAGGATGGCAACTGGCAATAGAAGCCAAATTGTTCCTTGTCAAGTAACTTGTCAATGCCATGTTCCTTGCCATGTATGAGTAGCCAGCTGGCTACTTGTGTCATGCAACCCTGGCTAAATAAAGTGTAATTTAAAGATGTGAAAATGCAAATCTGCAAGCCTCCTAATGAATACTTTCATTTTGTGTGAGAATGAGTAATGCTTTGTCAAGAACAAAACCACCACTGATGTACAGCTCTCCATTAATGGTTCACACAGAGGATGGCTATGGTTTCTTAGCTGCCTGGGCCAAGGAATAGGCCACATAACCACATCTTCCTTAACTTCACATCGCACACATCTTCATAAGTAGTCTATTTGTTTCTTGATCAGTGCATCCTCAGTGATAGGACAATATTTTGAATGAAGGGTATGAATAATCCATATCTCTCCCTGTAAAAAATAGGCTGCATGGTAGCAGACTAGACATGGCGCATGGCAGGCCTCGCCCATCTGCCCTGTGCCAGTAGAAAAGTCTAAACTTGTCCATCCACGGTGTCCCAAAGTATCTTGAGTGCCAGGGTTTGTGTTCACATATGCACTATTGCCGCTGAACAAAGCTGAGCTTTAGCAAGAGTGAAATCACAATTCAGTATATACATTCCACAGCTTAAGGCATTTAAAGGGTGTATGAATTAGATTATTGTCATGTTGGATCTCATCTTCCTGGAGCTAACCAACCCTCAATATGCTAAGTTGGCAATGAGGGGAAATTTTAATGTGAAGAACCTAAAAGTTTAAGCTTGTTTCGGTAGGTTGAACTTCTTGTTGCAGTGAACATCTACTGTAAATGCAAGAATTTGCCTTAAAAAAATGAGGTGCTTGTGAGAGCTTGCACACACTGCAGTAGCATCTGGAAAGGTGCTGGCCATGCTGCTCAGCTCCAGCTGCCTTGGCTGAAGTGGCCACAGGCTGGAAACTGCACTGTGTGAGTTTGTAAGAGTTGGGAACGTGCAGATGATATTTCTCTTATAAGGACCCTGGGCAGGGCATGTAGGAGCAATTGTTTAAGGCAATCATCTTTTTATACCCATGTTGAGAAGACTAAATTGTGTTCCTGCAGAGATCAGGAGTGATGGTATTTAAGGAAATATTGTGCTGTGCCAAAGAGCCATTCGCTGAACATGTAAACGTATTCACCTTGTGACTGAACAGTGAGGCTGCCTGTAGAAGGATCAAGGTTCTACATACGGACAGAGATTTCTTGTTTAATCTTATGGCAAGAAAATGGGTGCTTTATGTCCCCTCTTAGGAATTAGAAGTCAAAGTACCTCTTTGGAGTTTTGGGGTGTTAATTATTTCTGTATGTTTTCATATTTTACAGTAACGCCCACAGAAATGCATTGTGTTATTTGATAATAATTGTTTGCATAATGCATAATTTAGGTGTTTTTTCCCTATTTCTTCTGCTTTAAGGTGCATTTTTCCTCCCATTATGCCAGATTGCTGTATTTTTGAAGAGACAAAAGGTGATGACGTTTAGATAGTAATAGTTTTTTCTACATCAAGCTGCAGTTCCTCCTTCTCACTTATACAAACCCTGTGTTGTATGATTTCCTTGATGTAAAAACCCTTTTCCTAATGATTTTAAATGAAGACATTTTGTTTGCAGTACAGGAAATTTTTAAGTTTGCTCAGTGTAAAGAACAGAGAACAACCTGTTTATTTCTATTCCATAGGTTTATTTTTGACCTAACTAGAACTATGTTTGTTCGGTGCTGTGCCTTCTTTACTGCATATGTTGGGAGAGGCTTATTTCAACTTCATTTCTTCCTTGTTCCACACTTCATATTGCCTTATAAATCTCCCTGAAGGATCTGAAACTCACTCAGGGCAGTCAGATTCCAAAGCTTTGAAAACACTTATTGGAAATTATTAGTAGGAAAAATATAATCCAATATTTTGTATGATTTGAACATAAAGCAAATGTTACCCAGAATGGGAAATGTCCGATAATTTCTGTGAGTCTCCAGGAGGTTCAAATTAGGTTAAAAGTAACAAGAACACTCATCTATTTTGGCTTTCAGCAAGGTTAGATATTAGTTTCCTGGACAAATTCAATGAGTGTTTTCAACAAATACAGAGTTTAAACTATAATTACACGTCTTAACGGTACTAATAATTTGCAGTGTCCCCGCCAAGTAAACAGAATTTATGAGAGGTCAAACACTTGTGAATATTGAGTTGTTACTGGTATAGCCAACTCTAGATTGAGGAACTTGATTCAGACAGCCACATCATTTCAAATTTTGGCTACATTTACTAGAGTGCTATAGGAGCCTTTTGGATCGAAGGTGCCTTGTGTCAATAGTACAGTGAAGGAATATCCCTGATGTGAAATGAGCTTTCCATTTTGACTTCACTCAATCCTCATCCCCCTAAAAACTATCCGACTGCATCTTGTGTATATAATTTATCTGTCAATTCACTCAAAAAGGAGAGCTTAAGTTACTTGGAGGGCCTTCATGCCAATTCCAAAATGAAAAGCAATGAACACTGCCAACGCAGCAATTGCCTGCAGGCTTATTGAATTTCTTTCTTCACTCCTACTTACCACCAAAACCAGCTCAAGGAAAAAAAAAATCCCCATAAAAAGCTTGTTAGAAGTCAACAGAACTGAAAACTGATAAAATACTAAGTGATTTCCTGGGGTAAAAAAAGGGAAAAATTAGATATTAAATATTATTAATAAGCTATCATGTATATGCTTTGCTCTTGAATAGAGCCAGACTCAGCAGGACTGTTGTATGTGTAGGCAGAGGGAACCACAAAGAGATATATGTCGTGTTAGTTTAAGGCCATATATTCCAGTACCCCACCATGTTCTCTATCTTCACTTCCTCTACAGCTTCTGAGTCGGTCCCATGGAGAGAGAGAGCACAGCCCTCCCCTTCCCTCTCTGTTAGTGCTGCACTTGTGAGAAAAGAAAAGAGGATATAAGGGGATATCCATCGGCTGGCAGGCTCCATCTAGGTAACGAGGGGCATCCATCCATCCTTTAATTAAATATCTGCGATGCAGGAACCATCAACTCAACATCATGGGTTCTGGAGCAGCAGGGAATTTGAGATGTGGTGTTTTCCTCCTGTAGGTGTTTCCATCTGTGTTGTTCTCAAACTGGGGAACTATTATGGACCCATATAAGGGATTAAAGATAAAGGATGTGAAGGGAAGTCATGGGAGAAGCATCTACTCCAGAAGAGTGTTTGAAAGGGTTGTCTAAAGAAGCAGGAGAAGGCAAAGGGAGGAGGAGCCTGAGGAAGGTACAAGGACAGTGTGAAACAACATAGAGCATGTTATGAAAAAGAGAGAAAAGAAGAAGTCAGATAAGAAGAATCAAAAAGTACTAGGCAAAAAGTACTAGGCAAAGTTAGGAAGAAAATAGAATAGAGATATAGACAAGATAAAAATTCCAGATAGCCACAAATATCAGGGAGCAGTATTAAATTTGCATCAGTGCATGGGGCACATTGGCCAATGACATTGGTTGAAATGTAATTTCTAAATATTTTTTGGTGTTAGTGGTAATAACTGGGACATAAAACCTGGACAAAACATGGTGAGAAAAGAAAGAGGATGAAACGTTTTCTGCTGTTTGTCTTTTATCTGTTTTCTGTGCATTGGCTCATTAGGTATCCTGCCTGCCTGCCAAGAGAGAAACCATTTTGGATTTGCACAGTTGTAACCATATGGGGAAATGATAGTGTTCTCCCTGAAAAAATTTGTTTTCTCTCTAATGTAAGATAAGATATTTTGGACACATTATGCTGTTTGCATGGAAATATTACAGTTGAGCAGTTACATGGCAGAAACAGAAATGGAATAATAAACTTGAGGGAAGTAGTCTGGTTGGCAGCTTATTGGAGGTTTTGGTTAGTATTTATGACAATCCAAGGGCTTCTAGTACCACAAACATCTTTCTTTTCTTTTTGGTTTATTTGTGATGAGAGAAGAATGACAGAAAAGATCCAATTTTAAATTTCCAACATATTTATATTTTTTCTCTTGTGTTTGGAATGGTGATTTATTAAGTGACAGGGAAGAAGACTTGCCACTGGGGGAATGGCACACTGCAGCTCTTGCTATGCACTGGACAAAGCTTCCAAGCTCTAATTTGCACAGGAGCTCTTATACAAAATGCCACAAATAAATAACATAATGTGGGGATGGCTGAGAGCAAGAAGTCACTGCAGTCCAAACCTCCCCGAGCTAGAGAAGTCTGGCTGAACGATCCTGTGTTTCAACAAGGGATAGAAGGCTTCTCATGTTGGGGCAACCTGCCAGGAACCTTAAGAATCAATTTATTATTGCTAGACTGATCTAAAATGAGGATAAAAATTTCCAAAGCATAGTTGTTCCAAGCACTATAGGTGGCTTGTGTGTCTTGATGCTGTCAAATGGCCTGGAATATGGAACTAGAAATGTGGCTGTTATGTTAGTCTAGAAACACACTAGAAATGTGTGTTGTGTAGTTTGTTAGGAACTTCCAGCTCCAGACCTGCTTTCAAGATCCTTCATGGTGCTTCCAGATGTATCTGTCAAACTTATGAATGGAAAAGGTATAAAGGTATAAAGCTGAAAAATTTTAGGGCCTTAAGCCTATTCTTTACATTCTCCTGATCTGCCCCTAAAAGTTTTAGTAAATAGCCTCAGGCTACCTGATAAAGATATTAGTAGCAATGAGGATGCTATGTCATAGGACTTGGAGCAGAAGAAGAATCCCAGGAAGGGATTCCCAGGGGGTGTTCCCAGCAGGTGTGCCCAGCCCATGGTGAATCCCAAGCCACTGGTGCTCTGCTAGCACCTCTCTGCTGGCTTACCCTTGGAATTTTCACTTTCAGGAAAGGCTTAATCTGAGTGTTAAAAATCTCCTAAACTATAGCAATGTTGGAATTGCCCTGTAAATATCAGAAAGTAAGGATGTGCTATATTCCTACAGCAGCATTGCCCTAGGCACACTGTGTGTTCCCAAAATTGTCTCGCCTTCAGGTGAACAGCACAGCTATCTGTACTTCTGTATCTGACATCAAGACTGTGACAGATTTCCTGCAGTCTTTACTCAGATCTTCTAAAACTGAGAGAATGGTGTTTTATAATTTTTTGTTTCAACAATAGTCACTGATAAAGAAACCAGAAGGAAGAGATGTGGTAGTTGACAGAAAAGGTTATGTTAGTCTCATGGACAGACATGTGTAAGAACACAGTATTCAACCCCCTTTCTTCAGCCAGGTAGTGGGATTACAATTAGAGGGGAATATCTTTGAAAACTATCACTCCATGTGTCATCACCCCACAGGCTGAATCAGTGATAGAAAATAGTTTCCTTTTCAGGTGTCTAGATCCAAAATTTAAACCTACTATGCCTTCTACAGCTGCAGTCTAACCCTTGAGACTTCTGAATTCCCCATACGGATGAATGCTCAATTTCAAAGATGCAGGCTGAACTTCGCAGGAGCTGAAGTTGTGTTCCTTTTCCTGGAGTCCTTCCTGCCTGGTAAGCATTCTCTGAGACCTGTCCTATCAGGAAAACAAAGAAAGAAGAGGGATTTGTCAGCTGTATAGCCTGAGTGCATGCCCAGGACTTTTAGCACCAGGGTTACATCCCTCTTTTTTCTGATTTTAGAACAAGGATTTGAACCTCAACATCTCACCTCTCACAAGGCACCAGGAGGCTTTTCCAGTTTTGCAATTCCTAAATGATTTTTGGATCGGGTCTGCCCCAGGAGGTTTGATAATCACTCCCTTATAATCAATGTTTAAGTGCTTTTTTCAAAGCAAACCAACTGTATCTAAGAAAAAGAAACAATCTGTTGTTTGGGAAGCCAGTAACCCCAAATGCTTTCTATACCTTGTAAACAATATGATGCAGTTTATTGAAAGGTTTTGGTGTAACAAAAACTCCAGCAGTGTAAACAAAGTGGATTTATTTTAACTGAGGTATCAGCTAGTGATATCTGACAGATAAGAGATATCTGCAACAGGAATCATTCTTAGCAAAGCTCTGCTAATGCTTACTTCAGGAGGTTTACTCAAAGGATGGCTTTCTTCTACTGCTTGTTTGAACATGTTACAAAGTATTGCAGGATTTTTTTGTCCACAGTCTCACACTGGACATGTATGATGTATATAGTTTGGGTTTTAACATATTTTTTTTTACTAAAAAAACTAAGGTTTTTTTCATTAGCTAGTCTGTTTTCTCTATTAACGTACTACTTGTCTTTATGAAAAACTCTCCCCTTACAGAGTATCTTGCTGGAAGTTTGAAAAGGCAAATAATGAAAATTATTATGTTGTGTGTATTGCAGAGTCAAATGGAAAAACAGTTGTTGACAATTTGGCATTTAATTAAGCATGCTGTAGCTACCTCAGCCAAATCTCTTGCCTAGTGTAAACAACACTACCAGGTTAGATGTTAAAATAATATTTATAATATAATTTTTATGGCCTCTGTTCTGCTGGATCTGGGCTTGTACAGTCGTGACAGTTTATTAGCCTCATTAGACTGTCCCCAGCCAGGTTCAGATATTTTGTCCTCAGGCTTCTTAAGCAGTCTCAGACCTGACACCTCAAAACAAATGTCCATCTCACTTGGCCTTTGTGTGCCAGCTCATTTTCCCAGTTAAGAGAGGCATGGACTTCCTAGAGTGAGCCCAGCAGAGGAAGACTAGAGCATCTCACTTGGGAGAAGAGGCTGAAAAAGCTGGAACTGCTGGGACTGTCCAGTCTGGAAAAGAGAAGGGACAGGGGGATCTTATATGTATAAATAAATACCTGGTGGGATGGGATGAAAAAGAGAAAGCCAATCTTCCCAGTGGGGTCTGGTGACAAGTTGAGAGGTAGTGGTCACAAACCTAAAAAACTAAATTCAATCTGAACACAAAACCCCCCACTTTTTTACTCTGAGTATGATCAAACACAGGTTGGCAAAAGTGTTCCTTGGACATACTCAAAAGCCATCTGGGCAACCAGTTGTTGCTAGACAAGCAGGGAGGTTGGAGCAGGCGGCTTTCAGAGGTCCATTCCAACCTCAGCCATCCTGCGATTCCGTGATAATTTCTTCGTACATGAGACCACTGAATGGAAATGTGCCAGTACCAAACACTGCAGCGCATCCAGATTTAATACAAACCTATAACATGGCAATGCAGTTGGGCCAGAGCTAAATCAGACCCTAGAAATTGCTAGGAGTGTATTCTCCAAGGCTGGCATGACAAGGGTCCAAGGCCTCCCCTAGTACAAACCATACACACAAGAACAATAGTTGGAAATGTCCAAAATAAATTTCTCCCAGCAATTTCAATATGTTTGTGGCCAGGATCTGGCACAGGACAGGACGGGGCTGAGTTCTAATGCAGGTCTGAAAGAAAGCTTGGTTTGATGTGTCCTCTGAAGATGGAGTACTATCTTGTGTCTGATGTGAACATCTGAGTCATACCCTGAGCATAAACATGAATGGAAGGGGTCCTGAAGGAATCATCTCCATTGAAGATAGTTTGCATTTTGCATTTTACAGGAGCAAAGGGGTTTTTTTGGAGCAAAACATTTTTCAGGAGCAAACTTTAATGTAAGAATAATATATGGCTAGAGAGAATGAGAAAAACATCAGTGGAATAGAAAAATCTGCTCTAAGTCTTGCCAAGAGTTTCATGCTTCTACTCTATTGCTGCTACCACCACTGGTAAGCATGATTTGCCACCTTCCCTCCCTGTAAACTCACATAAGCTTTTCAAAACTTCTCCCCTCTTTCCATATTCCCTTTTAATAATGACTGATTTTACAGTTGTGAGCTGTGGTTTCCTTTGTTTTAGCAGCTGTTGGCTGGGCAAGAGCTCCTGCTCCTGTCCCCTCCATGGATAATGTAATTTACCTTTCTTCAGATGTCCTCCAAGCAGGCAGTGGTCATTTTGGATAAAAAGTTAGCAGGATAATTTCCTCACGAAAATATATGCTGTGATCCTATCGTCCTGGTCTTAGACATCTTCTGTGCCCACTGCTTTTTGGTCCAAGATCACATCCAAGCACAGAGAGAACTGAAATTTGAGAATTCAAATACATGCACCCTCATAGCAGTCATTTCTTATTACAAAAAGAAGAGCATGGAAAAGCCCACCTAGCTAGACTGGTTTTATGTGGTGTTCCCTGCCTTCTTTTCCACCTTCTTTCTGCAGATGATAATTTAGGCATCAAACATCTCTCAAAAAATCTGTAGCATTATGTGTGAATTATAAGCTGAGGTAGCAAAACAATATTCACACAGCCTTCCACAGAGCCACAGCCTCCTCAGCTGACCCAGCCAGCAGTTCCTTGGCTGCATCAGTGTGTTAAATGACATTAGAGAAGCAGATACCAATACAAAGCTCCTTGGCATGGGTTGCCTTTAACTTGGATGAGAAGACACCTCAGTCTGAGGCACCTGAATGAGGCTCAACAAACAGTGCTGGTGCTGAGCCACTTTTTGATCATGCTCTCATCCTTGACTTGTGAAGGACATTTTTTAGAAGTCATGAAACCATAGGTAGCTGTAAGCCAGAGATCCACACACTTCTGCTCCCATCATATATGCTCAAAATCTGACACATGTCCAAGGCATCACATGGAGCTACTAAGGAAGCTGTTAGGGGCGCTGGGTTACATTTGCCTGCCAGTGATGTCCTGATCAAAGGTATTTGGGAGGCAGCAGTGCTCTTGCACCTCCCCAAAGAGCCACCATAAGGGAGATGCTGCTTTAAACAGTGAAGAGGGTTGAAAAATATTGTCACCATGTGCACTTACCGCCATTTTGTTAAAGAACAGACCCAAATCCATAATTTTCTTTTTAAAACCCCTTGCTAGGTCATGTCTCTCATTGGTACTGTCACACAGCTGGATAAACGCATCATGTGGTGGGTGATCAACTGTCTCATGGGTTGGATACAAAGGGTTACAGTGATTGGGGTGGCATCAGACTGGAGACCTGTCCCTAGTGGGGTAGTGTAGGCCTCCATCCTCGGCCCTGTGCTCTTCAACATCTTCATAAATTACTTGGGACTGGAAGGAATACTGAGCTGATTCGCAGACAATGCAAAACTGGAAGGAGCTGTTGAGTCCCATGAAGGCAGGGAGTCCCCACAGAGAAACCTCAACAAATGATAGAACTGGGCAATCACCAACCACATGCAGTTCAACAAGGGACACTGCTGGATTCTGCTCCTGGTATGCAGCAACTCTGGATGCATGGACGGACTGGGGAATGAGATCCTGTAAGTAGTGCCATGGAAAGGGAGCGGGGGATCCTGGTCAATGGCAAGTTGAACATGAGACAGCAGTGCCCTGGCAGCCAGGAGGGCCAAGAGTGTCCTGGGGGACATCAGGCACAGCATCACCAACCAGGCAAGGGAGGGGATTGTCCTGCACTGGGGCTGCCTCACCTCGAGTGCTGGGGGCAGTTTTGGGTGCCACAGTATGAGAAAGACATTAAACTACTAGAGCGTGTCCAAGGGAGGGCAGCAAAGATGGTGAAGGGCCTTGAGGGGAAGTCGTTTGAGGAGCAGCTGAGGTCACTTGGTCTGTTCAACCTGGAGAAGAGGAACATTGAGGAGAGACCTCACTGTGGTTACAACTTCTTCATAAGGGAAAGAGGAGGTGCAGGCACTGATCTCTTCTCTGTGGTGTCCAGTGACAGGACCCAAGGGAATGGCCTGAAGCTGTGTCAGAGGAGGTTTAGGTTGGATATTAGGAAAAGGTTCTTCACCCAGAGCTTGGTTGGGCACTGGAACAGGATCCCCAGGGAAGTGGTCACAGCACCAGCCTGACAGAACTCAAGAAAAGTTTGAACAATACTCTTGGGCACATGGTGTGACTTTTGGGGATGGTGCTGTGCAGGGCTGGGATCTGGACTCAGTGCTCCTTGTGGGTCCCTTCCAACTCAGCTTCTTCTGTGATTCTGTCAGCCTGTTCTTTACAGGCTGAGCCATTCAATTGTGGGGTGAGAGACGGGTACTCAAGAACATCCTCAGCCTCAATGTACATTCAGATCCACATCTACTGCTCCCCAGGCACTGGTAGCCATATGTTTCCCTAGCTGGAATCATCAAGAGATGCTTGATGGACAATGTTTGCAGACAGAGCTTGTCGTGGTCTGATTGCTCCAAAGGCAATTTATAGCTGAGGGCTCTCAGCCCCACATTCCAAGGTGGTTTTCTATAGTGGGACACATGCAATATTTCAGGCAGCAACTGATGAATGCAAACTTTTAGCCCACTAGAATGTGGGATTCTTTCTCCTGCTTCTTTCTAGTCTAACAAATCCTGATTTCCTGGAATTGTTTCGATTACTTCATCCCCATTCTGCCTTCCACTTCCACTAACTACAATACATTCAGAGACGTAGGTCTTAATATCATGAAGCAAATGGGAAATAGTCAGTTGTGTGGTGTTAGCATACTGTTGCTGTCTAAGAAAGTCACCACAACTGTGTTTTGCAAGGACACCATTCCTGGATATTTTCTCAGAATGCATCTGATAAACCACACTGGCACTAGGGGCATAGATTGAATATAGTGATACACATTTCATGTTTGTTTTGTAATTAAGGTTTGAGAAGGTGTTTGCTGAAGAGGGTCTCAGCCTTCCACATTTGCTGGTTTGAGGTAGAAGCAAAGCTTCCAGGATGTTTGAAATCAAGCTAAATGGTGCTATGGAGTTAAAAACTTCCAGCTGAGAAGCAAGCCAAGATATTTTTTTAAAATTATTATTATTATTGGTTATTTCCATTTTAGATTTAGGTGCAGCAATTCAGGTAAAATTTATTTGCAGACATTCAAATATGTTCTTCAGGAATTTAGCCCCTAGTTTCTATCCCATAGGTATAAGGGGTATGATACAAGGTACCTTATCTTTCCCTAATGTTAAAAAAGCATCTTCAGTTTTGGAGGTGACACTTTGTAAGGGGCCAGCAGTAGCACAACACGAATCCCTTTTAAAAATCCCTTGCCTGAAACTGTCCCAGCTACATCCCTCTGCATCCCTCATGAGGGGCAGATTAAATGTGGATTTTGATACTTCAACAATTGCTTACTGTGCAAGATGCTTTTCCCCAGAAGTACTAAACAGCAGGGAGTGGACTTGGGCCCAGGGATATTATTAGTTGTACTCACAAAGCCAGCTATCAGTCAGAAAATATTCAGCTGCCAGCTGTGTGCCAAACCAGCACTGGGGTAAAAGAAGGTTTGGGACAGTCATGAGGGCATTGAAGATGATCAGTAGCTGTTTTTAGACTGAACCATGTGATTTGTAATATTCACTTTGTTAATTTGCATGCTCATTAAAAAAAAAAATCCTAACTTAATATTTTCCCCAAGGAGAGGAGTTGACACTAAATAATGAAAATCAACACAGAGGCCCAGCTGATCTGAAAATATCCCTCAAAGTGATGATAAAAAACTTCAGTATTGAGTTCAGGGAAAGGAGAGTGAAATATCTGCATTTGGCATGGCCTCACATACTCCTCTGCTTTAAAGGGCTCAGTGGACAGAGAAAAATGTCCAAAATAAAGTAGAAATGAAGTCTTCTAGATTATCATATGTATTATTCTGCCAGTGCATGACTGAGTCCTTTAATACTTATTTAAGCCTTTCAGTCCCTAAGGAGCATGATTTATGGGCTTTCTGCTGATCATCAGAAGATAGGCATGGTTATAGGCTACAACTACTTACGTACTGTGGTTCATGCTTTTGGCTCCAGCAGTCTTCTCAGCCCCTGGGGTGCTGTTGAAATGGCTGCCATCACGGTTTCTCTGCCCTATTCTCTAATTTAATTTTACTTTGAAGAATTGTTCTGAAGAATGATGACCTCAAATTTTCACTTTTTTCCCCTTATGGTTTATCTCTATTTTATTTTAAGGAAAGAAATCAGTCTAATTTTGGTTCCAGAAGATAGATATGGTACACTTCTCCAAAACTTGCAATGAAGTAAAAGCTGACATTCAGCTCCCATCATGACTGGCAGGATATAAAGCTCAAACAAAACAATATTTTACTGTGGTTTACTGGACTTTTTTAAAATTAAAAGCTGTATTTTGTGGCTCTCACATTTTAGAAATATGTCTTCAGTTACATCTGTACAATTCCTCTGACAAAACTGAATGTAAGCTCTTCTGCTGCCCTTTCACCAAGACCCTTGGTTTCTGTATAGGTATTTGTACGAGGTCATGTCAGGGCCTGGCATCCCAAGTGCACTGAGCTCATGCTCCCCTTTCCTATTCCTGTCACTGTTAACTCCTTCAGTGTAGGATCACCTACTGCTCCAGGCTCTCTCCTGAGCTGGGCTAAAGGAGGTGACAGTGTTTCAGAGAGAATGCTCATGACTTCTCTTTTAATTTGTTTTCCTGAGCTGTTTGTTCAATATATAAGGCAAGGAGTAAGCAATGATGTGACAGTGGAAAAGTACAATATTTTGCAGATTATAAAACTGTCTTGAACAAGTTTGGTTTTTTTTTTTTTTTATTACTGGAGACAATTTTACTTTTGAAACTCAGTGTAGATTAACTACACAATTTTCAGGATTTTATCTAAGTATTCTCAACTGTCCAAAACTCTTTTTAAACTCCCTTCTTTATTATCATTTGGCAGAGATACTTCTTGTATATTCCAACAAGTATTGCAATCACTTTATTGCTAAATAGATATGCTGGAGAAAACATGCACTTAACATCACAACATTTAACACTTAGCCTTCATTAACATTAAATAGTAAATATCTCTAAATTATACTTGGAAGACATCGCCAAAGCCAGTTACTAAATTAGAAAATATGTTGAATACAACATATGTCTATGCTGAACAATGCTTCTGTTACAAGAAAATAATCCACAAATCTGACATCTCAATAAACAAGTTTTCATCATACCACTTTCCTCACCTTGAAATCCTCTTTTGATTGCCATTGCTCATCGTGGTAACAGTTCTGTGTTTACAGGTACACAATCATCTTTGCTCCCTTTCCTTCTGCAACCAACAAAAACAGTGGGAAAACAAACTAGACATTTTGAGATGATAGGGTTAGTCTCTGGGATATAATTTTTAAGAAATATCCTAAATATTTTCTCCATTGAAGCATAAGTGACAAGGAAATAGAGGAAAAGTGATAAGGAAATAGAGGAAAAGTGAAGTAGAAATACAAAGTAAACATACATTTAAAACAGAATATATTATAAATATCTATATAATTTTTATATATATTTATAATATATATAATTCAAGATTTAAATAAATAAATAAATAAATAAATATATATATATATATATACATATACACCCTCAGGTATAAAAGGGAGCTTATAGGAAGATGGGTTTGCAGAGAAAAGCAAAAAGGCAATAATTACAACTTGCAATGAGGAAAGTTTTCTCTGGAGATATGGCAAAAATTTTCACTATGAGGATGGACAAACACTGGAAGACAGTTCCCAGAGAACCTGTGGAATCTTCCACCTTGAACTTTTTCAAACCTCAGCTAGATAAGGCTCTCAATAACCTGACCTAACTTTGAAGTTAGCTCTGCTTTGAGCAAGAGATGATCTTCCATGGTCCCTTCCAAACTCAGCTACTCTACGATTTTTTTGTGGAGGGAGGAGTGGATTTCTATGTGCATGAGAGATAAAGCAGTGATTGCATAAAGCTTAGGGCACATGATGTAAAATCTTGGTAAAAAAAACTATGCAGCTCACCATTTCATCTTTGCATTCCAGATCCTTGTGAAGCTGTTTTATTGAGGCCATATTAGAGCAAATTTAAACCCATATACGAGTGTTGCAAACCTCCTCTGTGGCTGTAGTGCCATGAAAAGCGTTGCAAAACAGAAAGCCTGAACTTTGGTATGCATTAATTTTTCAGTAATTTTCTGATCTATATGCTGGCAAACTAAAATCACCATTCTCCAAAAGAAGTGGATTTTCTGCAGCTGCCAGGCTGGAATTTGAACTCTCACCTTCAGAATGCAGTATTCACACAGGAGGACACTGGCTCTTGCACACTCCAAGAGAAACATTGTGTCCAAAACTGGCAGGCAGGACCTGGTACTGCGGTGCCAGTCCAAACTGGGAAAGGAGGATACACACCATTTAGAATATATTTTTCTTACTATTGTCTGTGTTTCTTTCTTTTTTTTTTTTTTTTCTTTTCTTTTTTTTTTTCTTTTTTTTTTTTTTTTTTTTTTTTTTTTCTCTCAGAAAGAACTGAAAATTATATTTGAGAGCTAGGGAAGTTATTTTAGAGATGTTAACCCTTTTTCCCAATCATTTCTTCTCTGAGCCCTTAATAAAAACATACAGCTTTGATGAATTTATTAATTTGTTCCTTAGGCAAAACAGTCATGGATGCTGTTGGAAGCTCTGCAAGAGCAAAGTCTGCACAAGGAGGTAAGAAAATCGAGGAGTTTGATCATGTTTCAGAGAGGGAGAAGAGTCAGAAGGCTGACAATCTTCTGATCTCCCCAGGGCTTGAATAGGAAAGGTATGGGCGCCCAGGGCAGTCCTCTCAGCGTGTTTTGGGAGCCCATGGGTTTTATAGGATGGACAGATCATGAAGGTTGGCAGGGACCTTGGGGGTCCTGAGTGCAACCCCTTGCTAAAAACAAATACAATCAGCAGAGGCCAGACTAGGCTGCTTAAGGCCTTGTTGTAGGAAGGGCAACTTCTCTGGGCGAACCACTTCCAGTTCTTATTCATCCTCAGAGGGAAATTTATTTTCTATTATTCCCAGCACAAATCTCCCCTGTTTCAGTACATGACCGCTATCTCCTGTTCTTCTGTCCAGCACCTCCATAAGGGTCCTGGCACCTCCTGCTCTGTAACCTCCTCATTGTGTGAAAATGAATTGTTTAGTCTCCCCTAAATTGTCTCCTTCAAGGTGAACAAGCCTAGCTTCTTCAGCTTTCCTTGACAGGACTGGTGCTCCAGTCCCCAAACATTGTGGTTCTCCAGTAGTCTTGCTCTGGTTTGGGGAGACAATATTCCATTATTGTTATTATTATTTCAGATGAAATTTTGAAGAACTAATGAATTAAGTGTATTTTAAGAATTTAAAGAAGGTAAAATTTGACTTAGAAATAAAAAGTTTGGAGCTGGGTTTTATATAAATTTATTTCTTTTTGAAGGTTAGATATAAAGCTCGTCAGATTCATTCATTTCTTTCACTGAAAATAAAGATATGTCTTTTCTACTGCAATGTGAGGCTGCTAAGACTTACGTGTTATTGCTGAGATTCTGGTCTTAGGAAAGATCATGACTTTCACCTAGCAATGAGTTGCCCAGTTATAAGAATATGGAGAAATTTCTTCTAAAATAAACCTTAGAGTTGCTCATTTTGAGATGGTGAAGTTAGGATACTTACAGATCAAATCCTAGGGAGCCCAATAAAGACTGGAGAGATTCAATTACAATTACTTTATATCACAAAAGCAGCAGTGCTTTGGCTTTAATACGGCTGAAATGTAGAAGGTAAGATCTTTTACAGTCAGTGAAACCTCTGTGGAGCACAACACATAAAAATTAATTTTCTATGAACTGAAATTTAGTTCTAGAAAATAATATGATTTCTGAACAGTGTGTAATGAATCATCTCAGCACTATTCACACACATTAATTTGGCTGCTAAGAGTTTTGAATGATCTATGTAAAATACACCTGTTCTTAGCTATCCCCATTGCTAAAGCTGTTGCCCAGACTGTCATCATCTGGTATTTCAATCATTGCCACATCATCCACTTGGGCCTTGGCTAAGGCATTCTTTCTATAACTGTTAATTGAACGTGCTCAGATAATTTTCCCAGTTCCTCCCTGTGACAAAGCCAGCCTCAGAGTGAGTGCAGTGTTCACTGGAGCCGCAGTACACCAGGTGCCATACCTACAGTCAGCTCCTCTCTGGCAACTGAAGGGAAGCTGCAGAGACAGAGGTCTACCATGTCCTACAGAATTCATCCCAGTACTTTTCCTTCCTCTGATTTTTAATCTCTTGGAGCCCCCAACTTTTTTTTCTCTGACTGTAAAAGTGTTCTGGGCTCTGCAGACTCTGGTTTGGCTTCCAGGCCAGTGACACCACACTTTGACAAACATCAGTCCTCTTCAGTGCCACCAGGACACCTGTCATAAAGTCCTTTCATACTTTTATTTCAGACACTTCCAGAAGTGGAGCTGTGTTAGTGAGGAGGTCCTGGTATCACTGTTTGCAAAAAGGACTCCAAAACTCTAGAAAGCTGTTGTAAGTCAAAGATGCATAATTATGGGTTTGTAGATGTGAAACAGTAAAGGAGATTAGCTCCTGGAGTCCTCACAAAAGTGTAGTCAACGCCTTTGTTTGATTTCCCTTTCTTGTACTTTGATATCTCTCTCCCTGACATTAAAGCTTGGGAGGATCTCTAGAGTGCCGGTACACTTCTTATTTCTGCATCAGAAAATCACAAGCACATACTCAAAGACAGTGCTAGTACAAAAAGGTTCACTTTTAGCTGTCTAGGGTACACAACATGTCACATGAAACATGAGTAGATACAGGGACTGCACATCTTGGAGAGCTTGAGTTGACACTAAACACACTTGATTGAAATAAATTATGGCATCAGTTGCAACAAGTTTTACAGAAAAGTTTCACAGTGTGAGTAGATTGGAGAAAATAAAGACCATAAACCACACATGCACATGCCTTTTTTTGGCATTCTTTCCCTTAGCATCCACTCCAAACCCGCTTGGATACCACTGACACTGAGCTAGACTGACCTTGACTGACTGAGTTCTTAGATTTGTGTTAATTAGTTGGCAGGTGATATCTTTGTAATTCTTAGATTATGACAACACTGAAAGATACTGGTGTTCTGCATAGCATAATGGAATCTCACACACTGTAGCCTCATCATGACAGTTATAATAAATAAATATTTTGCATCAGAAAATACTCATATCATAGAATCATAAAATGGCTTGGATTGGAAGGGACCTTAAAGAACATTTAGTCCCAACCTTCCTGCTATGAGCAGGGACATCTTCCACTAGGATCAGGTTGCTCAGAGCTCCATCCAACCTTGAGCATTTCCAGGGATGAGGCAGCCACAGCTTCTGTGGGCAATCTGTGTCAGTGTCTCACCACCCTCACAGAAAAAAAATTTCTTCCTAATAGCTAATATAGAACTACTCTCAGTTTGAAAACATCCTGCCTTGTGTCACTACAGCCCCTTGTAAAAATTCTCTCTTTTCTTGTAGGCTGCCTTCAAGTATTGGAAGGCTGCAATTAGGTCACACCAAAGCCTTCTCTCTTCCAGACTGAATAATTCCAATTCTCTTGGGCTTTCCTGAAAAAGTGCTCCATCCCTCTAATCCTCTTGGTGGCCTCCTCTGGACTCACTCCAACAGGTCCGTGTCTTTCCTGTGCTGGGGACCCCACAGCATTCCAGGTGGATTCTCATGAGAGCAGAGTAGAGGGATAAAATTGCCTCTGTTGACCTGCTGCCCATGCTGCTTTTGATGCAGCCCAGGACATGTTTGGCTTTCTAGGCTGCAAGTGCACATTGCTGTCATGTGTCCAGCCTCTCATTTGCCAGCACCCCCAAGTCCTTGGCAGGGCTGCTCCTGTATTGGTACTGGGGGTTGCCCCAGTCCAGGGGGCACATTGCACTTTGTCTTGTTAAATCTCATGAGATTTCTATGTGCCCACTGCTCGAGCTTGTCCAGGTCCCTCTGGATGGATCCCATCCTTCAGGTGGGTCAGCTGCATCACTCAGCTTGGTGTTTTCAGCAAAATTGCTGAGGATACACTCAATCCCTTTAAAAAAATCTTTGTAATTTGTACTAGTGATTAAACTAGTGTAGTGCTACTATTCTACATTTAGAAAAACATAAAGAGGGGCAGCACAGGGATTACGGAAATATCTGAGAGCTCGGGAAATTCAGGACAGAGTCTCATATGCCCCTTTTGATTTCAGGCAAGTTATTTATCCTCTTTGTAAGGCAGTCTTCACTATGGAAACTGATGATACTGATCCTTCTCTGCTCCAGAGGAATATTACACAACAAATGCGTCAAAAATTCTGAGGTCTCAGGATGGTATGGCAAACACCATACAGTCAGACCTCACTTATCTATGGTTAGATTGTTCAGGTCATGGAGGAAAAACCAGCTTGGATCTAACGCAGCATATTAGCTCAGGCACAGCGCCACATGAATGCAGTTATGCTCTTTCTAAGGCCAGATCTGCTGTAGAAAGAGTACATCTGCTTTTGTGAGAACCTAGCTGGCTCCATCCCGAGGCAGCTCAGGTATTTCAGCACCAAAATTATTGGCACGGGTTTTGGGGGGAGGGAGCAAGAAGGAGGTGCAGAAACACCCAGCAGAGACCTAGCCTCGATCCTGGATCTGGCTGGGTTTATTAGATCTGGCTTTGCACCAGCTGTACCAGATCCACGCTGCCTCCCAGCTTTTGCACCTGCTTCACAGAGCCCCAGGTCCTAGGGGGCTCATTAGGTCAGGCACAACGGGATGAGAACCACAAGCAAAGAGTCACGATCTGTCCATACCTGGCTGGGGAACAGGCTGTGAGTGAGGAGCAGAGAAATAAATGGCACTGTGGAGTCAGTGTAGTGGACGTTATGAGGAATTACCAGATCTTCCTCTGTCAGAACGAAATTCACTTGAAAAGTCTTGGTTCCCCCCTCTTGTTTCAGCCTTCTTTATCTGTACTATTGGGATTCCCACTTTACTAACTTTACAATACCTTTGCCAAGTAGAGATGTGTCTAGAAACAAGTACAAATCCCTTACTGAAGTGACACTTCAGGACTTCCAGAGCTATCTTGCCAAGACAATGAAAGTTTCAAGGAAGAGACTTCAAAATGTGTGAGATCAGACTTTAGGAAGCCAGAAGGAAAGGGGAGCGGGAAGTGGTGGTGTGGGCAGAAAAAAATCAATCAAGGTCTTAAATCCAGGCTTGAAACACATAGTTATCAACAAGAAAAGGGAAAGGAAAAATAAAGAAAAAAGAGAGAACAGGGCGAGAAGTGAGGAGGACTAGGTTTCCGCAGGCTGTAAGCAGGGCAGAGAAAGAGAAAGGACGAGGAGGCTTTGCGGGGAGAGGGGGAAGCCCGCCGTGGAAGAGCCTCCGGGCAAAAGCATCAGCGGCTCTCGGGCCGGCTGGCGTTAGGGCCCGGCGGAGGCGGGGGCGCGGGCCGGGGCGGGCGGCGCCAGGGCCGTGCGGCGGGAGGGCCGGGGCCGCGGCACCACCCACGTACCGGGCCCCGCGCCGCCGCGCATCCCCGCGGAGCCCGCACGGCCCCGCCGCCCGCGCCCCCGCCTCGCCGCATAAAAGGAGCGGGCGGAGGCGGGCGGCCGGGGGCCCGGCGCGGACACCGCCTGCATGTGCCCGGGAGCCCCCGCCGCCCGCCCCGCCGAGCCCGCGTCCCGGCGGCCGCCGCCGGCCCGCGTGGGGCTGCCCCGCGGCGCGGAGCCGCGCTCGGGACCCGGCGGCGGGACGGGGCGGCCGCGGGGCCGCGCCGCGGGAGGTAGGGGGGGACGGCTGCGCCCCGCCGTGCCGCGACCTGAGCGCGTGTGGGCGGGGAGCGCCCCGCGCCGGGATAAATAGCGCTGTGCCCCGGCTGACAGCCCGTCCCGGGGCGCGCGGGGCCGGCGGCAGCGCTCGCCCGCCGCCGTGGGACAGGCTTGGGGCTCTCGGCGACTCCGCTCCGCGGCCCCGCTCCTGCCCCGACACGGGTCGTGATTTTTCTCTGTCTGTCTGTTTGTTTTTGGGGAGAGCCGGAGCAGTGGAGACCAGGAGAGCCCGGGTCCAAGCTTTTCACCTCTCTCTCCCCGCAGCACAGGGGAGATGCTGGAAACGGCGGTGAATTCGCAGCGCCCGGGAAGAGCGGCGAGAAGCGTGTAAACTCCGGCGGTGCCCAGCGGCAGCCGCCGCGCCGCGACCCTCCGCCGGCCCCTCCTCGCCCCGCACGCCGCCGGCCTCGCCGCCCCTCGCTGCCGCCGGAGGAGGCTGCCCACCCCAGCGGCCCAGGATGCAGTTTCGCCTCTTCTCCTTTGCCTTGATCATCCTGAACTGCATGGATTACGGCCACTGCCAGCCCGGCCGCTGGAGACGCAGCAAAAGAGGTGAGTGGCGCCGGCTGCTCGCCCGGGACGCCGGCCGGGGCAGCTGCGGAAGCGCCCGCGGGGAAGGGCCGCTCTCCGGCAGGTGAGCCGCGCTCCGGCTCCGCGGGCACCGGGCCGGCACGTGGGGCGGCAGCGGGGGCGAGCCCGGCAGCGCGGGGCCGTGACGGCTCCGCGGGGCTGCTCGCCGCCGTCCCGCTGCGGAGGTCGAGCCGGGAGCAGGAGGAAAGGAGCGGACGTGAGCTCCCATGGGAAGGGACCGGCCGGAGCCCGGGGCAGAGAATGCCGAGCTGTAGGCGCACGGCCCCTGGCCCCCACGGCGTGTCGTCCCCCGGGGCCGGTGGAGCCGGGGTCTCGCAGGGAGCTGCCCACCGCGGGAGGGGCCGCAGCGGGCAGGGGACGTCGCTGATGTCGCCGTCGCTCCTCGTCCAACGGCTCGCGGCTGCCGGGGGATGGCTGCTAGCCTGCTGTCCACGGGACGGACTTTGAAGCTGCTTTCCGTGGACATTTCCGAGGCAGAAAGGCGGCTGGTCCCCTCCATCCTCCGGTACCGCCGTGCCGCTCCCGCGGGGCTTGGCCGCCGGCAGAGCCGCGGCGGCGGACAGCACCGCGCCTTGCCCAGCGCCCGTGGGAGTTCTGTGCCGCCAGCTTTGCTGAAAACGTGCAGATCCCTTTGAGGAAAAGACGTAAACGGTGCGTTGGGGCTCCATCGGTTTCCCTAAACGCCGATGTCGGGATGCCGGAGCTTTGAGCCGGAGCGGTGCAATATGCCAGTACAGCTCCCGTGTGGACGGAGAGGATACTGCAGCGCTTTCCGGCTGATAGCCTGGCCGAGGCTTCGTCTGTTTCTTTTTTTACTGGCTTTTTTTTTTTTTTTTTTTTTTTTTTTTTTTTTTTTAGTGGTGGGGATGTTCACCTTATAAAATGTCTCCTTAGCCACATATCCTGAATTATAATTTTTTGTTCCTTCTGCTTTTATTTTCTCGGCCATGCATTCCCTTCACATTTCTAAAGTTTGCTGAAAATCAGGTGGCTCGAGCTGCTGAGAAATTTCTGAAAGAATCGCACTTTTAGTGGTATTATTTGGAAGGGGAGGGACTTAACCTCTCCAGTGTTAAGCTGCTACAAATAGTGATAAAACTGTGAGAAGAAAATAGTTTGCGCTTTTGTGCATATATCACTTTCAGAGTAGGTACAAATAAAATTGTAAGGCAGTTTGGTTTTGATGGTTTCCAGAGTTTAATTTATGTGTGTGTGGCTAAAACGATAGCAGTCCTTTAAAGTGACCAGACTATCTGTGCTAACAAAGGGTATACTGTGTCTTTAATTAAATGTGGAACTACTTAGAGTGCTGGCTAGACAGCGGAGGGTGATAGTGGTATTTCTGCTTTACAACAGAGCTTAAGGGCTGCATTGTGGAGTACTGAAATGAATAGACATCTAACTCAAGTTGTGTGAATTGTCCTCTTACAAAAACTTAAGCTGGTTTTAATTGATCTCATGTTCACTGATTGATCCTAGACCAATTGTTGTGCTTGTTGAACAGTTGGCTTTTCCAAAGGAGATTGATTTAAATTAGTTTTTAGTTTAATTATTGGATAAATACGATCGGTATTGACAGTTGACTTACTGGCTCTATTTTGTGCTGTCACCTATGGGTTTTGTTTTGGGCTTTGAAGAATGCAGTCTTTTTCAGTTAATAAGTATAAAGTAAGCATAGCCAATTCTAAGCACAGAAAGCACAATCTAAGAATGTATTCAAATTATAATAGGTATTTGTTATGACACATCCAGTCTGAAGTAATGCTTTCGTACAGGACTCAAAATTCCAATAATTTCACAATTTTTCCATATCCCATCTGCAAATAATCAGGCAGTCACTGTGGGGTACTGGCAGTTAAAATTTCTCTGGCATTCTGTTTTGTCTGTTACATGATCTCAGATGCTCCATAATATCGTTTTCTTAATGAAATACAATTTTTGGCATAGACTGAGTCTCCTGTGTGGTAGGAATCAATTGCATTCAGTCTGGAATTATGGGCAAATATCATGTGTAGCTGATTTTTTAAAAGCAGCTAAATGTGCAATAAACTTTAAGTGTATATGCCTGTATTGGCGTTTGCTTGGATTTGTTGCTGATGTAGAATACTCTAGTGAAGAAGACTTAAGTAAATTTGGAGAGATGTTCCCAGGATTCCTCATTGACCATCTGCTTGCAACTCTTTCCCAAATCAAGGCTTGCAACACTGCAGTAGAAGCAGAATAATAAAGTAAGGTTTGGAAAGTGGTTCCTACCTTGCGTTGATTTGCTTTTTGTTAGTTAATGTCGCTTCACTAAATTTTTTTTTGATAAATACATAATAATCAACAGGCTCTACTTATTCCACTGCTGCTCCTAGTTACTTTTTCAGCTCATTAGAATATTGCTTTGCATAGTTGCTCGGAACAGAAGCTTACTTTCTTTAAAACGCCTCACCAAATTCTCCCTTTGGAAGTCTCTGCTCTGAGCAGAATTAAGGCATTTTTTGCCTTTCCCGCAGAAGAAATTTGAAAACCTCTTTAAGGGTTACCTAGCTGAAAGCTCAGTGGTGTAATATCACAGCTGGTTTAGTCTAATATTTCCTTTTCTTGTTGAATTGTGTAACATGATTTTTTGTTTCTCTTGTAAGCCTTCTTCAATGAAAATTTACATTTATTTTTCAGATTTGTCTTTAGCAGTCAGTATAAGATGGGCAGCTTCATGTCTTAGCATTTCACTGAATATCACAGGGTACATGAAAGACGAGTGGTTTTTCCCTTTGAGACATAATGGAAGCAACTTTTACAAAGAGTACCACAAGTCAAAATGGGGGTACATAGAAATGAAGACTCTCAGGGAGGAGTGATGGTATTCTGCAAAAGTTTTGACAGAAGAGAATATAAGGATCATTATAAGCAGCCATAAAAAACATATGCTAAGAAAATTCCCCAAGGGGGGAAAAAAGTCAATATGATAGCAGTCAGTGCCTGCATTGATGGAGAAACTCAAGAGTTTGCAGAGAGGCTCTCTACAGTTGGTAAGACCAATGTTGGAGTAATAAAAAATGTGAATGGGACACATTCACATAGTTAAACTGGAAGTTGTTTATATCCAAGTAGTCAAAATCTGTGGCTGTAAAGTACTTGTCTTTCCATTTGGTTCCTACTCATAGTAGGAACCTCATAGTCATGAGGGCCAAGGTGAATACTTATCTCCTACATGCTTACACTCTGTTAGAGGTACATAAAAGTGGAATACCTGTGGCAATGAGTGCATAATGAGTGACAATGGTGATGGCAAAATATCCACAGGTGGAAACAGGAGGAATACCTGGGCCAGGAAATTTCCCAAGTGTTTCTCAGACCTCAATATAGCTTTGTACACACCATTTATTGAAGAATATGAATATATGGATGGGCACAGTCACTGGGTTCAAAATTATGTCAATTAAATTGTTATCATCTTAATATAAGATGTGAATCCTGACTACAAACTTGTTGTTATTGTAGGCAGTTGTTACATGGATGTTCAACTAGAAGAAAAATCTGCTTGGATATTGGGGATTGTGATTTAGCTTTCCTAACAAGGTATTTACCTGGGATAATCTTGGTACCTGTCTCAGCTGGATAGTATGGTCAAGCTTTGAAAAAGATAGATGGTTTAAGCATTAGGGGAAAAAAAACTCTGTTGTATATGCTTGACTGAAATAAATACCACTTCTACTTTTGCAAGGACTGTACTAGCTCCTAAAGTGTAATTTAGCTCAAAAAAACCATACTACATGACTTAATTGTCTAGCATTATCCAGCTATTCTAGCTGTTATTAGCTAGTCTATCCTCTTCTCTTTGAGGTTGAAATATGTGTTATATTTGAGGGACAGTTAACCTTTTTATCTGCAGGTTAAGATAAATTCTATGTGGAAGCAGTACTTTGAGATTTTTTTTTCCTCAGGTGTGGCATTAAGCAGTTGTAACAGAACCTGTGAAAGAACTGAGTTGTGCTAACACAAGTGTTAATTTTCCAGGCACTCATGATTAGGAGACATGCTTTGGAACATAGCTTCTGTTCCTCAGACCCGTACTTAGGATAGTTACTGATCATTCTTTATATATACATTGTTACTAGAGCAATTAGAATATCCTAACACTGTAACCATTGAAAAGTTACAGCTTTTAAACCTTTGGCTATTTACAGTTATTATTGGGGACGTCTGAGGAAGTTTCTTAAACCGACAGAAATCAAAGTTTCTGTGTGAATGACTGAATGCTGAACTAGTAATGATGCAGTATTACTGAGCATAAGCAATGCTCAAACAGATTGTGAAGATTTGCAGGAGAATGCTCCAAGCACCAAGAGCAGGATTCACTGTCAAAATAGACATCTAAGTTTAGGTGTTTGATCCAGCTTCCCAAAGTTGGTATTTAGTGCTGCCTATAATATTTATAAGATATACTTCTGGGCTTGGTATGTACGTGACTCTCTTTAGCAAGCAAAGGCTGGGCAGGATATCTTGGGACAGGTCCTGTGCATTTGACACCTTTGGGTGTCCCAAGACCTGTTACTGGGGAAGCTAGAAGTGGGGAGCATCTTCTGGCACAGTGTTGGGGTGTGTGCTATTCCTTGCCTGTATCCACCCCTTTGGGTTCCATTATAGGTCACTTGGGCTTAGGATGCAGGGCTAGATGGGTGTGCCTGATCAGACCTTGAAGTCTGTGTCCATGCTTTTGTGTTACAACCTACTGTAAGATTTACACTATGATGAAGAGCTTAGATTTGTGTGCTTGATAAACTTGTCTTAACTGTATATTTCCCCCTTTTAGGGGATGGAGGGGATTTTCTAAGGCTTGGCTGAAAACTCTCACTAAAGCAGCTCAAAATGCATGACAGATCCTGAAAGTGAGCTTTTACATGAATATAGGTACATTATGGTGATAAAAGCAAGAATGCAGTTTCTTAATTCAATGTGTCATTTACAATATACAGGCCAGCATAATTACTATGTTAAAGTGTGTTAGCATGGTGTTGTTTACATAAGCTGCCCTTAAAAATATGGAAAATATGAAATTATTTAAAAGGTAGAAAGTGGAAGAGGTGCTTGCTATTAAAATTCAAAGAATAAAGAAATAAACAAAGGGCTGTTTCTTTGTTGGGTTTTTTTCTCTTGCTCTTTCTGCCAAGACTCTGACTACCCCATGGAGGCCTGCATTTCATTTCTGATAATCTAGCGCTTTTTTTTTTTTTTTTAATACCAAAAACTTAAGCTAACTAGAGGGACTGTCTAGTCGAACCTGCAAATCATCACAGGCTGAAAACATTGCCCAGCTTACCGTACCTCCAACTTGAAAGCTTATAACTCACCATAACATTCTTTCCAAAAATGCATCCTTGTTTTTGAATTCTGGGGTGGGATTCATGTGACTACAGGTAACTGTCTGGAACATGAAGGTCTATGTGTTCTTTTTTAATTGATCTAGTTGGTGCAGTCCATCAAACTGTTGGTACAATTTAACTCATCCCATGGTAAATGCCTGCCTTTAATCAGATAAAGCATACCCCTAACTAAATAAATATAAGATTACTTGATTACCTTTATCAGTAATTGAAGTGTAGTTCAGCTGTGCATGTCTTCAGTGTTAGCCCCTGAACTAAACTGAAATCAGCCCTCAATGAGAAAGGATCCACTACCTACATTGAAATTAAATGTTGGTGCAGCTCTTAACTCTAACAGATACAGATAATTTACCCTGAAAGTTCTAATCTCTCCTGTATTAGAGATTGATTTAGTTTTAGGTATTTTTTAATAAATTCAATTCTTCAAGCATGCCCTTTCTTTTTACCTCAAAGTTTTGTTCAGGCACAGTTGGAGAACCTTCTGTATTTGTCTAGGCTCCAAGTATTTGCTAATCCTTTTCTTAGTGAAGAGCATGACTTCATAAGTATTGGCTGTTGGTAATGCACAAATGTAACAGCTTGATCCTTTCATCATGGACTGCTTTGGAAACTGAAATTAGGTGCTGCCATGGTTTGTATACTCATTGTATTTGTAGTACGTGTTTAGCAGATGTAATGCTTTGGTGTCAGTGTGGTGCTGCAAAGTAATTTGTGCAAAAGGAGTAAATCTATCACTTTTTGGGACAGCAGTGGTGGATTTAAACCTTTTCCCAAGTAATTTTTGGTGTAGAGGATGGAATAGGCTTTGTATCACATTTTGATACTTGGATTCTAACTAATACATCCTAGGAAGGGAGGTGTCAGTTGAAGTGTCAGTTGGATCTTGCTTATGGTGAGCTCCATAAGGCAGATGCAGAGCTTTTTCCTGCCTACACGATGGCTTTGTCCAGGCAGCTCCATCCAGGAAGATCACTTACTGATCAGACTTTGGTGTTACACTTGTTGAGCTTTGCATATCTGTGGGCAGTAAGGTCACTTGTAAGTCTGACTTGAATTGCAACTGTGTCACTTTATTCTCTCTATGTGTGACTCCTGTCCATTTTTGCTAATACTTTTCAAAACTGAGGAGAAATGAAGTTGAAATGGATCAGGGTGGTGGTCTCTGCAGTGTATGCCCCAGAAAGGCAGATGGTGATACAACACAGTGTCAAGCACAGGAAAGGCAAGTGTGAAAGCATGAGTTTGCCAATACTCTAATGTCACCTTTCTGATGAAGTTTCTGCAGTGGAGGGGGTGGGTGGGATGGAGGAATTAAAAGAAATTGGTATTTATGCATAATACTATTTCAAAATACTTAATTGGTGTGAAACCTGTGTTCTGAACGTGGAATGGAGGTGACAAGTGTAACTCCTGTGAAATGATGGAATAAAATTATATTTTCCTTTGTAGATTTTCCTCTGAGCCTAAAAGGGTTTGAGACTTTAGTTGTATGTCCTTACTTTGGGATTTCTATGTCTTAGCACTTTGATTTCAGACAGCTGCACGTATCTCTGACCTTTGTCTGTCAAACTGTGGTCCATGGAGCAGCTGCTAGCATCTTCTGGATGTGTAGAGATCACACTGTCTCATCCTTGTGTTTCTACCTAAATACCCTTGAATGAAACACTCCAGTGAACTTGTTTAGCTCTGCTTTAATCTTATCCTATTTTGATGCAAGTGCTTGTCACTTAAATTCATATTTAAGCTTAAATTTTTTTTTAGGGGACAGCACATGAAAGATTGGCAGTTAAATTTTCTGAAATTTCCTCTTGTTTCTGGATTTGAATGTGCAAACTGAAGTGCAAAAGGTTATAAGAGAAGGAATAGAACTATAGTGTGGGGAAGAGATTAATTTTATGGGAAAGCAGAGAAGCAATTATTATCTGAGGTACCTTGATTATGTGATCACTGGGTGCTTTTTAAGATCCCATGTGTTAAGATCTGGTGAGAAGTACCAAAACACGTCATGTTCTTTGTTTCAGTAATAAATCTGTTATGTATTTCTTTTGGAAATACAAATTTCAGTAGAGCCAAGTACTAAATGAATCTCTAAGATTTTGTCCTTTTGTGGGGAAATGTTATCTCCATTCCTTCCTTTTTTGTTGATTTTATAGGATGGTCATAAGACTATAACTAGGGAAATGTAAGCAATTACAGATTACACACGGAATATTTAGAAGAGGCGTGCAGTTCTGTAATTTTGTTTCAAACACCATCCTCCCCACCCCCCACATTTTCAGTGGAATTATGTGTGTTATTTGATAAGGATAATGGCAAATCTTATGTACAATTAACATAGATCCAAAAATGAAAGTACTTCTTTGATTTTCTGTTTGTAAAAATATTTTTTCTCTCTAGGATTTAAATCTAAAAATAATCAAAAGCATATGGTTTAGGGACTGAGTCTCATATTTACCTTGCAGAAAATTTTGTCTGTTTTTTTTTGTGAGTATAGTCAAGATTTTCTCCATCGTGATGAAAACCGGACCCAAACACAGATATAGTGAAGTGGAGGAAGGGACATGGAAGATAAGTAATGTTGTGATGTTGGCTTTTAGGTTGGTGAGTTTTTTTTTAATCACTGGACAATTGCATGCGCACTAGCTCCAAAGTAGACCATGTGCAGCAATGAGGAGAGTGTTTGTGCATTTTTATCTTGGAAGATACTTGTACTGCTTTTACACTGTGAAGAGATGACTGTATTTATGTTAGAGAAATTGCAGTGCTGCCATAAAATATAAACTTCCTGATCTAAGCACATTATTTTCTTTTTTGAGTTGAAATGCTGGCTGAAATATGTTGCACACAAACATATACTCTGCAGTAATGTATGGTCTTCTCAGCGTATGGTTGCCACCTTTGGAATACCAAAAAGCCCCAAACTAGCCACATCAGACAAATGGCTGTTGTGCATGCACAGATTAATCTGCACGTGTATAGCAGCTCTGACAACACCCATCACATCCATACCAAAACATTATGGGCAGGATGGAAACAACTGAAACAGCAACTGTGCTTAGTAAGGATAGACGTTACTGATTTGCTCTTTCTTCTTTCTGGAGTTACTAAAAATTTTGGTAAAACCATATGTCTTATAATAACTTTCCAACTTAGATAGTGTTTCCACTGCCCAGCATGTGGCTGTGACTCTTGAATGGGCACTAAAATTCCATCATCTTTTGCTTTATCTATATTGAGATGATACTTAAACATTCCAGCTGAGGTGAGGCCCTGCAGTGCTGGCCCTGCTGACATGACAGCCTCTCAACTAAGGTCACCAGAGCAGAAATCAGAACTCTCTCCTGGATTCCCTTCCCATAGCAGACATGTTCTTTGCCCCTTCATGTGGGCTAGTTCAGACCTGGTTCACATCTCAATTTGCACAATGCACGCTAATAATGTGATGGGCATGGGCTCAGTTTTGACTCAGCAAGAGTAACTCTAAGTTGTCACAATCACTGCCATGCACACGAGGTGCATTGGGTTCTGTTCATAGCACAACACAGCAACTGCTGCTTTCAGCTTTCTTAAAGCTTTTAGCAATTTTTGTGAAATACTTACAACTAGCCTCTGATCTGAGATGCTTCAGTCTTGCAAGAAACCTAAACCTAAAGAGCATTTCACAGAGCATTTGCTTATTTATCTGTTGGCATTGGGTTATGTGTTTTACTCTCACCAGGGATATTCTCAGGAGGTGGTTCTACCTCTAAATTTGCTTTCCTATCTTCTCCAAAATGGTCAGCGTTCTCTCCCCTGCTTTGTTAAGTGCAAGGAAATCTGACTCTAAGGGACATCTGAGGGAAGGCACCTTTTGGAGCAGGGTAGCTGTGTGCCCTTGCTGTTGTGATGTATTCCTGTGGCAGCAGGACAGTTCTTCAACTTAAGTTCCTTGCCTGGGCCATGCAAAATAGGCCTGACCTGTATGCATCTGTCTTGGTCTTTTTAAAGTTGTTCAGCAAATACTGATTGTACATGGCTACAATCATTATTATACATTATATATTTGGTTTTACCTGACATGGTTCAGTGTTGGGCATTCTGCCTCCCTGGTGAGAGGTTTCTTTCAGGATGTCAGAGGGATTGCTTTGTTAGTCTTCCTACTGGTAAAGCTTGTGGTTCATATATATATACATCAATGAAAATGGTAGCAGAAGATAAATTCCTCTTTTCTGTAAATGCTAAGCAGCTTTCCAGTGTGAAATGTTACGGCAGTAGGGATGTAAATAATGTCAGCATCTAATTGAAGTGGTGCTTCTAGACAGGTGCTTTGGTTTCTACCTCTATTTCTTACATCATTATTGCAATATGCTGGAATGCAACACCTTTGCTGATGCTGAGAAGACACTGGGTCATGATTTCTCTTTTTAGCTATAATGGAACTGCAGAATTATGAGTAGTTATCATAATTCTTTTATTAGTCGCAGAGTTTGCTGCATTTTGTCTGTGGCCTTCAAAGCTGTTTTGGAATTCAGTTTTAGGAAATGCTTATGGCTGTAGTTAGGAATTAAAATGAGAGAGATCTCCAATATTTTTTGTAGTGTTTGAAGTTACTTTTTTTGTTTTCTGTAAAGCTTACTTTGATTCCACTTTACTCTGTTTTTTGGGGTTTTTTTTCTTTTTTTTTGTGGTTGGTTTGTTTTTTTTTTAAATGCGGATTCTTATAGAAGTAGCAGCTATGACTTTCTTTGATGCAAAATGTGTGGTGTGAAACTGAGAAGAAAATCTGCAAAATCTCATATTTAGGTGAACAGAATTTGTAGATCACCTAGTCTGGTGCTGTACAGATGTGGAGTAGTAAAAATATATATACTCCTTTTGAAGGATTCAGGTAAACAAAATTGACACATGGAGGGGAAGAAGAGGCATAGAATAACCTTTTCATTAGTGGACAAAGTTGGGCACCTGATCTTTAGTTTTGATTCTCAGATTCATCCATATTCCCTGGATTATGTAGCCCCTCTGTGCTGAGGGCATGTACTTGCACAAAAAAAAAATTATTTTCTCCATTTCAGACTAGTGTTCAGCCTCATCTGTATCTCTTTGAGCAAGAAAGACCATTTCTTCTGTTATTGTTCTGCATTTGTGTTGTACATGCTCTACCCATCTCTTTTGCATGGTCTGTGCCACCCAAGACAGAGACTTGTGTATTGTGTCGAAGGGAATCTAGCTTTGCTCAGCTTTGAGTACAAGAAGAGGATTATTTATACTGTCTGTTTTTCAACTAAAAATGTCTTGTTATTTGCATCTTGTGCCAGCAGTATTCTGGAAAATACCCCCAATGCAGAGGACCTCAGCAAGCTGGAGAAATAGAAACCTCACAAAGTTCAACAAGTAATTCAAAGCCCTGCACCTGGGAAAGAGCAGCCCCAGACATCACTTTAGGCTGGGGGGCAATCAGCAGGAAAGGAGCTTGGCAGAAAGGGCCCTGGGGGACATGGTGGGTGCTGTGCTGAACGTGAGCCAGCTATGCTCCTGTGCTGCAAGGAAGGCTCCTGGTGCTCTGGATTGCCAGCAGGGGATCATCCCCCTTATGTCAGCTATGGTGAAGCACAGCTGAATGCTGTGCCCTTCTCTGGGTTCCTCAGCACCAGAGAGAGTTCAACAAAGGAACACAAAGATGATTAAGGGACTCCAGCATCTCTTCTGCAAGGAAAGGTTGAGAGAGCTGGGATAGTTCAGCCCAGAGAAGGCACAAAGAGGTTCTTATGAATGTAGCTGAAATGGAGGGTGCAATTAGGTAAGGGCCAGGCTCTTGCCTGGTGCTCAGTGATAGAACAAGAAACAGTGAGCATGAACTGAAACACAGCAGGTACCCTCTGAACATCAGGAAATACTTTTTTACAGTGCAGGTGACTGAGGACTGATATATGTTGTCCAGAGAGATTGTATGGTTTCTGTCCTTGGAGATACTCAAAAGTCATCCACGTGTGGTCCTGGGCAGCTGCATTTGTCTGGCCCTACTTGAACAGGATAATTGGACCAAATGGTTCCTTTTGCCTCCAGAAGTTTCTTCCAACTTCAGCCATTCTGTGAAAGATGGTTTGGAAATGTATTGGGTCTCTGGCTTGAGCCTGATTTTTTTCTTTCTAGTAATAGCCACCTGTGGAGAGGAAACAGACAATCCATTCCCTTTAGGAATCCTTAGGATAAGTGACAGAATCATACACAGTTGCAATCCCCTTAATGTTGTTGGAACACTAAAATCAACCCAGGGAATCTTCTTGGGCTGTAGCACTGGTTGTCTTAAAAATAGGATTTTATGTCCTGGTGATTTTCCATCCCATGAGTTCCTTGCTGCCCCGTTTTTCTTTGCTCAAATATTTACAGATACCAAAGAGTGCACTGTGAATATAATAATTAAGATGCTAGACTTAACTCTGGTCTCCCTCGTTTTATTGTGAATCTGGGGGTGATTTCAATCTCTCTCAGGCACAGTGGATGAGCATGGTGCTTGCTCTGAGATGGTGCTTGCTCTGGGATATTATTGTCAATTTACCGATTCTATATTTGGGAACTCTTTAATTTTACCCTTTCTTCAGACTCCTGGAAAAAGTCTCGCTGCTTTCAACTTTTATTTCAGTTATTGTAATTAGCAGTGGCATCAATATGTAGGGGTTTATTTCAGCTTTGGAAGAGGGCTTTTCTCTAACAGCTTTCCAAGCAGTAACTAAGTGAAACTGCTGCATATTGAGCCTGATGTAACATGAGGCTCATTGAGTAAAATAACATTAGTCTGTGCTACTTAAACACACTCTGGAAGGCTTAAGGAGGAGAGGAAGGAAAATATTTGAAGAGATCAGCTGGATGTGGTTGAATACATGTAATGTCACCTGAGAAGGATTAGAATTTGCCAAAGCTTGACCTGAACGAAGACCTCCATTTAGGGCTTGTGTTCCTACCAGATCAACTACAGTAGTTTTTCTATGCACCGTTCTCTACCAGCAGTCATAGAGTGAAAGAGTCCAGTGATTTACTTGGCTTCTGTGTCTCAGCTGTAGCAAGTTAAAAAAAAAAAAAGAAGGTCTCAGTTTAACATTCCTTCTCCTTATTAGCTGCAGCTGGCTTTTTCTAATTACTAAAGTCAACATTTTTTTCATCTGCATTCTGTTGCTTTTATCTTTGCTGGGAGCTCAGTGTATGCACTCTAGCTGATAAGTAGCTACACGTGTAGTTCATATCTATAGATGTGGACAGCTTCAAAAAATATACATGCACTGACACTTCCAGTTCCAAGAGAAGACCCAGTGGAGTAGTTAGTAGCAATGGTACTTCATCCACCATGGCATTTGCTTTCTGATCATGTGGTGTTAGCAAACCCAGTGACCTTACTCTTAATAACATGATTACTGTGATTGTGTCTTTGAAGATCATGTTTTTTTCTGTTCTGTGATGGTGTTTCAGAGTGCTCAGAGTGCTTTCCCATGCACCTCTCTGAAGTGATGGGTGTCTCATAGGTGTGAAAATGGGGTCCTAGCATTACAAAATGAGGTAAAGGAGAATGGCAATTGGGGTTTAGTACCTCTGAAAAAATAAGTCACAAGTGATGTTCTTTTTTCACTCAAGTCTGCTACAGAACTGGGATAGGGGTTGAAGAAAATTAAATGACTGTGCCAACATCATGCAGCTAGATAGATGTTCACCACAGCAGGCCCCTATAGCCATTCCTGCTAAATCTGAGGTTTGACTATTGAAAGGTGAAGTAGGTAATACTTCTACACAGCAATAAAATAAGACAATTTTTATTATTAAGATTATAGGGCTTTTTAGAGGAATTACTTAATCTCATGCTTCTAGATATAGACTTGAGTATCACAGACTGGGAATACTCTTAGTTGGGAGATGAATTTGCTTTTACCAACAGGAGGTTTCTGATACTTTCCTCTACAGCTCTGACTGTTGCTGGAGCGAGCAATGCTTTTGCTCAGTATGAAGATTTCCATGCAAAATTTTTGTTGCAGAGTTTCTTTTTCTATACAAAATATTAATTGAGTTTATAATTTTGGGGTTCAGCATAGCATGGGCTTGATCTTAAAAATAACTTAAGTCACAGTTAAGTTTGGTGGATAGGTAATGAGAAAAAGCACACAATGAAATGCAGTGCTGTGGGGGAATAGCATGTCTCTCAAGAGACTTATATTGCAATGATTTAATGTCATTTAGAGTTAACCTTCTTTTGCATTTGCATCTCATACCACTAAATTATGAAATTGTGTCTAAGATTTAACCATTTTGTTTGCTGCTTGTTATTGTGTTTGTTTCTTGTTTTTTTTATTCATTCTTAGTTTGTAACAGAAACACTGTCCTTGTAGTAATCATGTAGAGATCCCCATGATACCCTACTGTGTGGAATAATTTTCCTTTTGTTTATGTATTTTTAGCGAAGAAGAAATCTGATTAGTTGAATGCTCTTGATAATATTCGAGTACATCCTAGAGTTTTGCATTTGCTGTTTGATGTTTCATTTTACAGCTTTACTTAAATGCTCTGCAGGGATTGTGGTTTAGTGGTGAGAGCATGAAATTTGAATCCAAGGTGCCTGGTTCTCTTACCAGCAGAACTGGTCAGTGGGTTTAAAAGCAGATTCTTCTACCCCACCACCCCATAACAGATTTTTGCATGTGTGTCTACAAGTTTTTTTCCTCTCTCTGTTTTTCTTAAATAAATGTTGAGCAGCTCAAGCAGGCACTGCAGGTCTGTCTTTCCCTTCAGTGCCTCAGTACCTCTGGTGTAGAGGGTAGTGTTTTATCACAGTGCAGTTTAAATTATATCAGTGATATGCATGGCTAACAGGTCCTAGGGTGTTAATCTCTAGGCATTTATATAGTTATTAGGAAGGATAATAAGCACATAAATAAGTTTCCTGCCTCCAAGTTTATTGACTGAGCACACACCAGCATGTAGAACATTGCTTTCATGACAATGATTTAGGAGTTTTAGAAAGTGTTGGCTCTATCTAATCTGAAGTCTTTTGTGCTGTCATGTCTATCAGAACTGAGATAGCAAAATCTGTTTGACTATGCATCAGTGCTCTGCAGGGTGCAGAAACTACTACTGCCCTTTGCATTACGAGGTAACTGTCTGAAAGTATTTAATGGGGTTTTATCCTGACGTTTAAACTTTCAGATACGAAGGATGGAGCTCTTCAATTGAAGGTAGGTATTTCCAGTAGACTGATTTAATTGCTACATGAAGAATCTATGTATTCTCAAAAAATCTCCCAAATTATATTTTATTTCCTTCCAAACTGAGGTAACTATGTTATGAGATACCTCAGAACTGGACTGTGAAATGAAGATGTCTCAAAGAGGCCCACAGTCAGGGTTACTAAGCTGAACACCTTACTAAATTTACCTTATCTGAAAGTGGAAACATAGCTTTAAAAATTTAAGGCATTGTCAAAATTAAGAAATGTGTATTTTCTTGTATTAAGAATATAAGAAAAGGAGATACCATTTTTGTCTTTGCCTCCTCAGAGCTTCCACTATCTTTTCTTTAATTCTCCATTCTCTCATTATTCACATTGCAAACATAAGCTGTGTAATGTCAGCCAAGTAGCTTTTAGTTTTTCAGAAACATATGACCTGTCTGTTTTTAAGTCTCTATTTGCATTTCCATGGAATCATGGAAAAAAAAAATCAATAGGCCCTTGCCAAATACTAATTCTAATTTCTGCTTAAAAGGTACTGAATGGTAAGCACTCAGAGTACACAGGTAAAAATAGTATATTTTTATCTTCTTTATGAGGAAATTCTCATTTGAATTTAAAAAGTCCAGTAGTCATTAAGTGTCATTTTTTTTCAGGATGACACCCAGCCTGCTGTGATTTCAGTGGATCTGAAATGCAGAAGCTAGTACATTTAATTTCATTTTTAACAGTATTCCTGCAAGATGTGGAGATAGCAATATGAATATATCTGAAAAGCAAATATGCTTCATCTGTTCTAGTTCAAGATTTCTAAGTCTGGTCCATTATCTTTGAAGTTTCAGACTCTGGTGCCTGGGGTTGACAACAGGGAGGATGACAGAAGATTTGGTGGATGTTTTGAATGTGGCAAGTACAAGCAGGATGAACAGCTCAGTGATATTGGATTGAATTAAAGTGATGTCCTGCAGCTAAGTGTACGTTTGTGTAGTGTGGAAACATTCAGTTTGAGTTGTCTTTTTCATATATCTTTTTCTAAATCAGACACTTTCATATTTTCAGGGTTCTAATTTTTCAATCCAGCATTTCTCTGCTATGTTTAAAGACAGCTATTCTGCTCTTCCACCTTCCCCTTTCTGGTTAAATTGTTTTGCTCTTCCTCTTCTCAGCTATGTGTGGCTATGGCAGCATAAATAGCATTTATTCTTCCTTCTCTGCTTGTCCAGGTGTCCATGAACTCTTTTGTTTGCCTGCAAATCCAAAATTTTCTCAGAGCATATTGCTAAAATTTCCATATTTATTTGAAATACCACCTTTTTGTCTCCCAACATCCAAAAAACCTGTCCTTATTGAGAGTGGTTTCATTGGTTCATTTTTGTCTTGGAAGATAACTTCGTAGGGATTTTTGAAGCTTTTAAATCTAGTAGTTTGAGTTTTTTGAAGAGTTCTATGAATTATGGTTTTGCAATGATTGTTTGGTTTTGCTAAATATTCAGAGCAGGATGACTGCAGTGATAAGGAACCCTCTCAGGTGTACAGAAAGTATATTTTCATTTCCTGATTCTCAGCATATGTGACCTTGGTGAAGAAAATGTCCTGTATCCACATTTCTTTTTCTGGAAAATGGGATATTGCTCCTTGCATAGTCTTGCAGCAGCTCTACAATGGTGAAGACTCTGCACATCTGAGAAATAAATTAAATTCTGTTGTCTAGTATTTTGGTTTTGCTTGCATTCTGCTACATGCTTTTTTTTGTTTGCATATTTATGACTTGGAAGATCTTTTCCTTAGCACTACATATTTTCTTATGGTGCTTTTATCTGGCATGTTTTTGGAAGCTTTCTTCCTAGAAGCAACACAATGGTCAGGATCTCAAGCTCAGACTTTAGTGCATAGTATTTCAATTTGCTTAAATTAAGCAAAGTAAGTTTCTTAGGCAAAGATATAGGGGAGAATTCTGGCCCTGTGAGGTGAATTGCTCATTTTATGCTGACCTGGGTGGAATGAGAATGTCACCATCAGTTTACAAGTGTCAGATTAAATGTTGTAACAGTGGGATGTGTTTGTGAAGAAGATTTGCTTATCCACTGCTTTTTCTGGGTTCTGGTAGGACTGTTCTCCTTTGCTTATTTGCCCAGTAGTTTTCACATCTTACACAGATTATAGATTACCTTAGTCTAAGGTGCCTTAGATCCAGCTGAAGTGAGCTGGAAAACAGGCTATTTCCAGTGCAGAGGCAAGCTTGTTACTAATGCTCAATAAAAATAAGAGAATGGGATTTCCTTCAAGTTTCTGAATTTTATTTACTCAGCTTAGTCTTAGCATGTAAAATCTTATGGGCATGAATGAGATTAAGTAACACACGCTCTAGTTAGCATTGTTTCAGTCTTGGCAATAAACAAACTTTTCTCTTTTCAGCCTTTCAGTAGATAAATGCTTCATATTTTATTAGAACAATTTGGCTCCTGACATGAACTGTAAGCCTGTTAAGCCTGTAATATGGTGATTAAAATTGGAAAAATACAGGATGCAAATATGTTCTTCATTATGCACTTTAATGCCAACCAGATATGTAGTGTGCAGCCTAGAACATGATAGTTGGAGTGTACTAAGCAACTAGCAAATTGTTGACAAGGCTCATCTGCTATTGGTTTGTGTTGGGGCTAAGAGCAAAAGACCTTAAGAAATTTCAACTGTTTGACGTTATATGTTGATGCCTGTTGCATCTGGCTGGATGCAGCTTAAATAGACAGGGCCAATACCTTTATTACCTTCAGCTCAGTATTCTTCATTGAAACAAGAAACAGGGCAAACTAAAGAATAGGAGAAGAATTAATCAGTAAACCTTACAGAAGAAAAAGACTCCTCAGTTATGGGAATGACTACTTTTTTACATTGGGAATAATAATAACAAGTAATTCTAGCCTATGAAGCAGCAAATCCAAGCTGTTTTATTTTGCCACAATCTTTTAATATGGGACTGGTTTTCCTTCCCAAATTTAATCTGCTTAGATCACTTAAAAAGTGAGAAAGAATAAATTCCTAATGATATCATAGCATCTGCTGTGAGGATTTTGGAAGTGATGGTCATGGTCTCAGTTGCCAATGAATGAGTTGCTCAGTGGGGAAAACCAGCCTCCAAACACTGGTCTCCACACTGGAATGTGTGTATCTTATCTGCGGGGAGCATGGAAAGGAAGCTTGAAAGCCTTTTGAATACAGTTTTATTTTTCCCATGCACTGTTTTCCTCTTGGATTGTCAAGGTATTAGACTTCTGCTTGAAATTTGTAAAAGACAGAATATTGATCAAGAGTCCTCATTATATAATGGAATCATAAAGTCATTCACCTTGGAAAAGAGGTCTAAGATCAGTGAGCCAAGCTGTTAACCCAGCACTGCCATGTCCACCATTAAATCACACCCTTAAATACCCCCCTTGCATGTTTTCTAAATACTTGCAGAGATGGGGACTCAAATGCTTCCTTGGGCAGCCAGTACCAATTCTTCCTTACCATGGTAATGAGAAATATGCAAGTTTTCATTGGTATTAGTGGTTCTTCCATTTCTCTCTCTAAACTGAACAATACATTTCTGCACTTGCTTGGAGTTCCCTGTGTAAGCCACTGTCCAGCAGCTCCCCAGCCTTTTTCCATCTCATCTGGCACAGCCTCACCATGGAGAACTTGGAAACATGGCCAACATGGACCAACCCTTAACAAACCTTTCCCTGGGTGCCAAGGACAGCTTAGGCCCCTTTTTAGATCCTCTTTGCCAGATTAAATCAATTCAAGCTCCCACATGGTGCACAGAATGTGTGGGCTGGACTCACATCTCACAGCTGCTTTCAGGAGACGTTCACTCCTCCAGAAATCCCACTCTATTAAGCTGGACTGACTTGGCCCAGGAGACAACCTGTCCCTCAGCACTTGCTCCTGGACAGACCCTTCCTCTGGCACAGGACAGGATGCAGAGAGGGCTCAGCTCAGCTGCTGCCTCCACTCCAACCCTGCAGAAACCTGAAGCTCCTTGCTGGGCCCCATCAGAGTTTCTCTACCAGGTGCCCCAGGACCGGACCGCCTGCTCACGCAACTGCTTATGGTGGTGATTGTGGTGTTTCAAATATTTTTGCAGTCTATAAATGGACCTGTTGTCCTGAATAAGGTTCTTTCATCCTGAGTACATCAAGCCCACTGTGTGCTGTAGAGATTTGTATTGTTATACTGAAAGTCATCATGGTTTTTAATAAAGCTCTCCTTTCTATTCCGTGGAGTTTGTCTTGAAGATATTTCTGTGTGTTGGCTTCCCAGCCAGACATATTTTAGTACATTTGCATAAGTGAAAGAACAGTCCTTTTATAAATGGAGGAGACATTCTTTTGAAACCACCAAATTAATGATAAATTAATTATTGATTTGATACTACAGAAAAATTAGTGTATGGCATTAGTGTGCTGCTATATTATTTTCTTTCTCTTAAGAGACAGCATAGCAGAAATTTCAGGTCTTCATTAATGACTTTTGTAAGAATTGGACAAGTTCCACGGCACTGGCAATTGAGCAGTAAGAGATACAGTGAATCTGTATCTCTTAATTTGTCCCTTTCTTAATCCTCAGACCTCTCTTTTGGGACCAAGAACACTATGCTTCCAGAGCACAGAATGTGGAAAAAGAGTGAAGGACTCAGTGTACTTGGTGAAGAAAAACAAAAAGGTGCTTTCTATTGGTGGTTGAGGTTTGGCAAAGGAATATGGAAAAAAAAACCCAAAAAACCTTTTTCATGAAAAGCAGACAGCTATCACAGAAAGTATCATTCAGTGAAAAGAAAAATAATTGCCAAACAAGATGTCAGTCTAGAAGCTTACTAGCAGCCCCAGAAAACAGTACCAGATTCATCGGTGTGGGATTTTGGGGTGCAGTTTTTATTACATCTGACAAAGTGTGCTGTGATCTCTTTGGAATGAGACTTCATAGAACTATATTAACAGCCTGCACACAGATTCAGAAAACATTCCTCTATTTGAAGTGGTTTAGCAAAATTCATTTATCCATTAAATCAAGAACTGTGTTTAGGCTGCAGGACCTGATGGTCCGCACAATGCGCACTGGGCTCCTACCAGTCATATGTAAACTGTCTAATTGCTCTCAGCTGTGTTGTAACAAATAATTGGAAACTGAATATCCACCAGCAGCCCTACCTGTAACTGTAGCAGTAGCAGATTCCTCTTACTGTTCCTTAAAAAAAAAAAAGATGAGAACCCTCAGAAAAAAAGTTTAGGGTTCTTTTTTTTTTTTCCCCTGCAACTTTTAAAAGCTGCTGTTGCAGCATGACTTGCCTGCCTGTTGTCCGTGTTGCAGTGCTTTCCTTGAACTAAAGCCAGTGGCCTTTTTGGCAAGTGCTCTTGCCAAATTCACCATTTGAACGACTGTCATTGGGGAGAGATACATTTCTGTGTTGATACAATGATGATTTTAACAGCTTGCTGATGCAGTGGAGGACACTCCAGAAACTTTCCTGGGTATGGAGATCTTGGCTATGAATCCCAGGCTGCTGTATGGTGGCCAGCTCTGTCCTGTCCACCAGGTAGACTTTCATGTCTAAAAGACCAGTAAACAGCCATGGTAGCATTTGATATTACTCCTTGATCACTTTATGTGGGTGGGATGCAAAAGCAATGAAAAAAAGTGATACCAAATTTTATGTAGAAGGATTGTTTCTGGTTTTGTAATGTTACCTGATCTATTGGAATTTTCCAGATATTGAACTGGGGAACCCAAAGCTGCTCAAATGTATTACAAGACTGGGGAGGACCCTGAAGGTAGAGCTATGGCATTAGTTAATAGAGCTGTGCAGTCCTCTCAAAAACATAAAGGACATATTTGTGTCAAAAATTGGGAATAGCTGAAACAAAATTGTAATGAGATCTCTTCAAAGCTATCATTATGTACACTTTCATTTTAACTCAAGTATGAAATGAAAAATCTTTTCTTTGCTTCGTGGCTGTGTCTGAGCAGATGTAACTATTTTGGTGTTCTATAGATAGCCCAGTAATTAGCTGATGATTGCTCAGCAAAGAAACCAGCAAATCAAGAATGTAGAGAGTACAGTGACTCATCTGAGAATATTTGCTGTGTGTTATATTTGATTGTTAATTCTTGGCTATATGATTGCTGTATGAAGTATCCAAGGTTTCATAACTGGAGAAAGGAGATAAAGTGTAAGAACTGGTTTTCAAAGGTAAGTATTCTCTTGGGTTCATGTGGAGAGGATCTTTCTCTTTCATATTCAGGATAAGCCAATGAGGCCAAAACAGGAATGAAAAAGCTACAAAAGTGTCACTATGAAGTTGCAGGTGATAGTATGATTTAAAAATTTAATTGGGAACCTTACATTCATGTAAGTTTAGCTGTGTTCGTAATGTTTAACAGGTGCTGATGTGTATTAACCATCAACATCTTCCAGGATATGGTCACCTGCTCTTGGTCTCCTCCTGATGTGAACTGAGCAGATGATGGGCTCAGAGGGACGTGGATCTGCCCAGTAAAGAACCTTGCGCATTCTCAACTTTGTGGCCTTGTAACACTTCACAGGCTGCAAGTTGGCACGTGAGAACAGTCAGTCTTGAATCATAGAATCATAGAATGACTTGGATTGGAAGGACCTCAAAGATTATCCAGTTTAACCCCCCTGCCATGGCCAGGGTCATTTTTCAGTAGACCAAGTTGCTCAAAGCTCTGTCCACCTTGGCCTTGAACGCTTCTAGGGATGGGCTGTCCATAACTTCTCTGGGCAACCTGTCTGTTCCAGTACCAGGAATGTGTGGTCTTCTCTTCCCTCCCATTTTCTTCAATGTATCTATTTCTAATGGCCAGCATCTATGTGAAATTTTTTTATTTGTGGACTTTCAGATTCTCTTGGAACTGTTAGCAAAAGCTCAAACTTCTTGGTGTTCAACCTATGTTAAGTTGAATTTGGTAGTTTTATGGACTTGAAAAATAGTTTTCAGTAACAGAGTTAGTTCTTTTATTTCCATTTTTAAATTTGAAAAATTCCTTCTTAACTATTTGAGCAATTTACTAACTCTTAGCATTTTAACTACATTTCATATCAATAAAGGGATGAACAAAAATAAGGAGGTTTTCCTGTGCTTATCTTTTTTAGTTACCCTCTGCTGTAATTTTGGCTGACACATTTTGATTGACAGTCCATATCTATATATATGTATGCATACAGGTGCAGTGCAGTTATATTTTTCTAAATATTTCTTAAACTTTACTTCCATGCTGTTCCTTATTGGGGTAGGATGCATTACAAGAAAAAAGTCCCTTGAATCTTGAGTGTGCGCTTTGTTCCTTGCCTCTTGGGTTTGTTTATTGTAATCCTTATCTTGAAGTAAGGTCTAGTGCAAAGTATTTTGTAGGTCTGTGATGAACTCCACTGAATTCAGGAACGACATGTAAGATCAAGGCCTAAATACTTTAACCAGGATCCTAAAGACTATAAATAAGGAAATGAGGGTGGTAAAAGGTAATGCTAAAGTAAGGGAGGAGAATGTGGCACCAAGTGGAAGGAACAGTGAAGAAGGGAGTTTTTATTGTGGAAGGGAAATCAGTTGAGTTGATTAGTTTCATATGTGAGATAATTTTTTTAAAATATTTGCTTAAGAACTAAATGGAAATTCTTTACTTGGGAATATTGTGGTTGAGAATGATTATGCGTGTGTGACAGAAGATAACAATGTATACATTAAAAAAAACAAAACAAAAAACAAGCCCAAATCTACTCAAAACATCAGGGGATTTATAGGAGAAGCACCTATTCATATTCATTGACTTTAAAAGCAAAAAAATTGTGTGTCCCTGACTTAATCAGTGTCAAAGTTACTTGGATCTCATAATATTAATCTTCTATTTGTAACAGTTAACTGAAATACAGTTCTCAAGAGTGTTTAAGTTTTAGGTGCTGATGGACAAAGTTTGTGCATCTTATAAATTGCATGCACTGTGTAGCACTCTTATTAATTGGTGGTGGAAGTTACAATCCATATTTTAAATAAGTAGTATAATACAGCCATTCAGAATTACACCACAAAAAAGAGAGGGCTTTAATGGACTCCATATGTCTGCTTTTAGAACGGGTTAAGTAAAACTTTGTTATACCACATAATGGTAAACCATCAGTGCTATAATGTCCTTGGGGTCTTTTAAGAACCTCCTTTATAGACACTCTTCTGACAAAGATTAATTCATTAATGGATTCAAACTAACAGGAATGTAGTTTATACTGCTACAATGAACAGGCATCAGTGTTGGTTGCATTGTCCCTTTAAATTCCTGGAAACTGAAATGCAATATCCTTGCTCATGAGGAAGAACTAATTTTGAACAAGCAGCAGTTTTTCAAGTAGGTCACTTGCATTTTAAAACAATCATTTCAATGCATACCTTAGCTTATGCTCTTTCAGAATAAAGATGAATAGTAGATGTGTCTAGGAACACAGGAACATAGAATGCAATCTTCCTGTATCAGTGATAATCTGTGGTATGGAAATATTAATAACTATTTCTTTAAAGTTTCATCGTTAAGCATTTCAATAAAACAGCTTTGTTTATAGCTCCTGAGTTATAATGGGTAGCTAGCCTAGGGCCCCATTATTTAAATGGTTTGATGGTCTGCATCTCCTTCCCCCCACCATTTCCCCTCCCTCTCCCCCTGCCCCAAAATAGTACCTATGCTTGGGAGTATTTCCAAACCCAGTGACTGTACATGTGTTCTGCCTGGCCTAGCCTATGGTCTTTTGTCTTATTGAAAATCAGACCACTGGACTCTTGATCAATATTGCCATGGGGAGCATGTTAAAAACCGTAGCAATTTGCCCTCCTTCGCTTGCACTCCTGGGGCACAGGCTGGTGAGAAATATGCACACCCAGATCGCACCAGGATATTCTGCTTCTCCATTCACACCTGTCTGGGTCTGCTGCTCTGTGGATCAAAACTGCCCAGTGGCACCAACACATCTTCTAGAGGGCAGGCAGAAACTATCGATGGAAATTGATGGCTGGAATTCTAGACATTTGCATAGGTGTACGCTGGTGAGACAAGCATGTTTTGGTAGAAAACAAAGGCCATGGCTCTATTAAGAGAGCCTAGACAGGAAGTTAATAATCTGTTTTTGAATTAAAATGATTTATGCTTTTCAGAATAGTGTATGTAAATATGTATGTTTGTAAGTATATGAGCACATACTAGGGAGTTACTTCATACTTTTGAAGTTCTTACTCTGTTCTGTTGAAGTGTCAAAATAAAAGAATTTACAAAACAAGCATATAAAATTTCCCTTTTCCAAGATTCTTTTGAAAAACTAATATCAATCTTTTTGTTATTTTCATTCAAAATCTCTTTCATATCGAATTATTAATTCCATGAAATGTTAAGGTTTTTTTTTTTAAATGTAGACTGACTTTGACGGGAACTGTTTCAGTACACGTAGTTGACCCCCTCAAAGTCATATTCAGAGCATTTAGCTCTTTTCAAAGCAACTGCCCTATGTTCAGATGTATCTCCCACTTCCATAGTCCACATGGATATTAATACTTCATCTCAGGATGGCTGCATGTGTCTGAGCACGGTGGGCTGACCTTGGCTGGAGGTCAGATGCCTGCCCAGCCACTCTCTCATTCCTCGTCAGCAAAACAGCGTGGGGGAAATAAGATGATAAAGCTCACAGGCAGAGATCAAGACAGGGAGATCGCTTACCAAACTAAATGTTCTTCTGCTACATGGGAGTAACAGCAGCAGGGGTCTATTTTTAAATCCTGGAGAGACAGAAAGGCATATGGGCCACTTCTTGAGTGATATCACAGTGTTGCCTTGTGATAATGAAGTAAAACACTTTCCTCAAAACTTAATAGAATTGCTGATATTTCTATATTGCTGATATTTCTATAAAGCAAGGGAAATAAAGCAAAAAAAATGAATAGTTCTTCTTGCTCTGTGAAGTAGCCCATGCATTTCAAGGCTGTTACACAAACTGACTGCAAACTCAGACATTGCTTCATCTATTTTTCCTTCTTTTAAAAAAAAATGCTATTGCTTGCTCTTTTATTTATCACAGGAACCCGGGACCTGTATATTTAGGGTCCTATTCTCCCATATCTTAAGTGTTGGCAATACCTTTGGAGGTTCTGCATTTCACTAAAATACCAGTTTGATGCTGGAAGGGAACGATCTAGCTATCAGACAAGGACAGGAAGTTTATTTATAAGTCATCGTTTCTCCCTTCAAAAAGGACTTTAATTAGTTTAGTTATTTGTAAATTCACTTTTTTCATCAAGCGGTAGTTACTGTAGTATCAAACACAATACATCAGTTATTTCAGATGTTGGGATTGAGTACATGCTTGCAATTATCTTCTGCACATATGTAATACATTCTAGCATTTTATAAGGCTGTTGGTTACAAATGGCTTTGAAATAACTACCATGCCTTCCAGCTATAAAATCCCATCATAATTATTCATTATATCATCATAATTTTTATTATGTTAAAAGGGATTCTTCCACACCCTCTCCCACAGCAGAATGTTGTAGAAGAGATTTTTTTTGCCCACATTAATTCAGGATTGTTCAGCACTGCAATACAGCCGTATCATCTTTGTTTTAGGGAAAGCTGAATGGAGTGAGACTGTTGCTCCATGAAACTTCAGTAATTGGGTTCATGTTTAAATAACTTGGGCAAAAAACCCCTTCAGCTTCCTAGCTTAATTCTTTTTATTATCTGCATGTAATCTGAGTAGGTTCTAACTAGAAGTTCTCTAACAACTAGGCTAGCTGGCTTTATAGCTATAATTTAGGCATAGTTGAACATACCTCTGACAATTCCCACTTCCTGTTACATGTTCAGAACATAAAAGACAAGGATGTTGAGATGGTAATTTGTTTCTGAAAATGAAGTCTGATTATTTTAACCCATCTTCCTTAAATTTTAAAATTATTTCTGGAACTTAAGGTCATTTATTTGTTTTTAGTTTTGTTTTCTTCTCTTTTACATTTAAGACTACAGAAAGAATCTGATTTTAACTTAATTTTAATGTGGTATATGCTGTTATAAACATGCAACTGCTTAAGCATATTTTAGACTATAAAATACACTCATTTAAACTGCTTTGCTTCCAGAGCATCTGATTTAGATACTTGTGCATTCACTTCTGAAATAAAGTGAAAGCATATTGTGTCATACAAGATTATTTTTTTTTCATTATCTGATCCTCATGCATTTGAACTTGGGCTTCTGTGACAAAGGCACAGTTGTTTGTCTGCTGATTGAATTTAACAAGAAGCTGGTGTTCTCTAAGTACAAGTCCCTCATTTCCTATAGCATAACAGTACAGTAATGCTGAGGGCACATATGTACAAAAAAGCATTAAACTCCAGAAAATCCCCTTAAATCTCAAAGCTGGAAATTCAACCACTGAAAGGTAATTGTACTGAAATTTAAGCCCAAAGTAATTTTTTTACATGGTTAAGGAGTTTTAAATGTGATTAATAAACTGCAATAAAAGGAGTATTTAGAGGTAACTTCAGGGAGATGTTATGAACTCATGTGCTGATCAGTGATTGTAGTTCCCAGCCAAATGTACAGCAAAAAGATATTTCAAAACCTCTAGGGAAATAATAATAGTAATGATCCACATTTTACTGCAGCTTCTCAATTTCTTCAATTAGATATTTATGTAAATGAGGTATTTTTGGAGCTGCTGTCTAATAAACAGGAAGTATTGGCAAGTGTCTCTGCACCTACTCCTGAAGTGTAGCCCCCTTTGTACAGCGAAGTACAACACTGGCTTAGATTGCGGTTTAGAGCGGGACACATTTCAATTAACTGTAGCCACCTGAAGGTGAGGCTCTGTCTGACTTACCATTAGTCAGTGAAACAAAATGGGCAGCTGAGCAGGGATGCTCATCCCCCTTAGCTTTTAGGTTCCTCTCCAGTCAGTGGAACGTGATGAGCATCTCCAAGGTAGTTTGGCTTATCCCAAAGGGCTAACCTTAGAATGAATCCTTAAGGTTTTAGCTGCTGAATTTAGGTGAGGTGAATTCCATCCCCAGCTCACTAAATATTGTAAGTGGGGCGTACTTGTTAATGACTTGAGAATCACTCAGGGTCTCTGTGCCGGAAATTAAATCACCTTACAAATTTTAGTAAAGCCGAATATCTGTTTTGATATCATAGAGCAACAAAAAAAGTTTGAATTGTGAATTTCTGAAAGAAATACCTTTGTCAAGGCTTCATATCCCAATGGATGGGCTCTTGTCTGGGAAGTTTTGATAGAGTTTAAAGACTGAAATTTCAGTGATTTTTTTTTTTTGAAGTATCATTCAATTATGATAAAGGGCTATGGTAGAAAAATACTTTTAAGCTGAAACCTAAACATGTATTTTACATTGTACAACATGCACAGGTCCTGTCCTGTTCTTCACTCCTGTATTTTCTAATCCTGACCTTCACAAAAGATTGAATCAATATATCCTGCAAGCCATCAAGAGCGAAAAGCTAACACACTTCTGTGAGTGACATCCTTTTTCTCACAACTATCAATGAGCTAATGAAAATACCTAAACAAATAAAGAAAACTGCTTTGTCTCCAATTCTGTTAAAGCAATGTAAAAGTTTCAAATTATTCAGCAGCATGTTTGTGGAACATCTTGTACAATTGAACATAGTATGTTCAATTTCTGGATTGCCTAGAAAGATGTTCTGCTAAGTTTCTAATCATCCTATCTTCTCTTGCACAGCAGTATCAACCTCTCTATAGTATTCTGTATGTGTGAATAGGTAATTGTTTTTCTCTGGTTCCTGTCTGGCTCTATATAGTTACCACCCTGGGCTTTTTTTTGGTAGATGGGTGGGGCAATGGATTGGCTCTTAAATTATTTTGCTTTTGGCACTGGTGCCTGACAGGCTTCTGCCTTCTGTTTAACTCTTATTTTTTTGTTTTGATTGTAGTCACTGTTCTTTATCTCTAGTACCTACATTGTGATGTGTTTGTTTTAGAGTTTCCACAGTGTGTGATAGTTTGTTCTTTGCGTAGTCTCACATGTTCACCTACTGACTTGGACAGCAAAGAGGAAAAAGGAAAAAAATAAAAAGGAAAGACTATATGTATTTTTTTCCAACATTTGTAGTCAACACAAAATACACTGTGGAAAACACAGTTATTTCAACAGACTCAAAACTGAGGCCTGGGTAAAGTTTATAGTTTCAATGAGACTCAAGGGAGCATGTATTTTTCTGCCAACTCTAAAAAGACTTGAAAATGTGTTGAAATCTTATATGTGTTGTATTTGTTTTGTCTGTGTAGGCATGTGCTTCTGTGTGGCCCCTGTATTTCTTGATGTTCTCTACAGCTGACCTTGTAGGTGGGTTTTATGTCTCCAATGTTGATCAAAGGGAGTTTGTGAAGCGCTTTTTAAAAGTTCTTTGAGAGTTGGTGTGACTCATGTTTCATGGGTTTGAAGGATTTATTGAAAATATTTCAGCAAATTAATTTTTATTTCTATGAGGGTTTTTAATTTAGTTTCTCCCCTGTCAGGATTTTTTCCCCTCTCTACTACAAAAAAAAAAAAAAAAAAAAAAAGGATTTCCAATGGTATTTGAGTGGAAAATTGAGAATTTCCATTTTATGATCTGATTCCATATAACTGAGTGTGTAATTTTGCTCACGGCAAAGTTACTGGTCACATGCACGTGAACATATTAGACTTGTATGCACCTGTATATCAAGGTAAGATTTTTAGAGTGGCATGTGTTGCAACTTCTTGCACACCATTGGATTAATTAGTTCTCTTTCAAACACCTACTATTCCTGTTAGCAACTGTTAATAAATATTACTCATTGCAGCTAGGGAAGGGTTGAGGTATTCCGCTGTGCTGCTTCAGGTGTCAAGCAGGGAACAGGAACCTGCTGTTTGATGCCAACTGAAAGAACAGATCTCTGGGACATGGTTTAATTGATTGATTTATTGTCCCAAGCATGCTTGTTAGGTACCATATATTGCCATATATCTGCTATAACTTTGAAAGTTACTTTCCATACTCATGTTTCCAAGCAAATTCAAATGTGTACAGACATAACTGATTTTAAATATCCAGTCAAACAAGGCTGATTTCAAGACCACTGCAAGTAAGGTGTCAGTACACTTTCCATTTTGACCCTGTTGGAACTGTTTTCATGAAATTGCTTGGTGAGGTGGATTAAGTTGGTAGTGAATTCCCCCAACTACCATTGGACCTGAGCAGAATTTATCCTGGTCTATCCACCATGGTGCTTTTTTCAGAGAGTTGCTGTTCTTAATCTGTAGAAAAGCTCTGCATAATAAGTATGTAAAGATGGGAGCTCTCACAGGAACATATTTGAAACTGCACCACATATGTGAGCAGATGTTATTTTGTGGTTTAGAAACATTAATTTTTTTTTCCTCCAGCTGTATACCAGAATATTCCATTTGTGCACTTTCTGGATACAGTCAGAAGTTTATGTATCAGTTTATCAAAAACCAGTCTGTTCTCTCTTGAATTTGTGCCTGATATTTCTGAAGACACTTAGATACATTTGGATGTGCTTTTTTGCTTTTGGAGACATTTTTATTTGTTTATGTTGATACATGATATTTTGAGATTGCTGCTCTGCAAGAGCAGCAGCCAAAAGGAGTTGAGACTAATCCTTTTTTTAAATGGTTCAAAGAGTAAACTGATATAGTAACTGCTTTTAGACTCTCCAAACTACTTTGTAACAAAAATAATATATTTAACTCTCTCCCTGTTTAACTAAATACAGTTTTATTTAATCATCTTCTCTATTTGAGAATGAAGTGATTTGAGGTATTGCAGTAGGAGCCCATATCAGTCTGGGATTTTGTCTGCCTTTTTCTTCCTTAGTCACACTGAGTCATGGTCTCCCCTTTTCTTAGAAGAGCACGTCTCTGCTGCCAATAGTGGGCATGCTTAGCCACAGAGATTGTGTGTGTGTGTGTGTGTGTGTGTATGTATAGCTTTCCTTTCTGGGCACTGTTTTCTGAAATTTGTATCGATTCCTGTTTCTAAGGTCAGGTACTTTTCTTGCATTCTCTTGAATTGCAGTGTCGAAACAGACCTACTGCCAGCAGGTGGAGATTGGTTAAAAAAAGAAATCAATTGGTTGATCAATCCTCTTTATCAAAAGTGAGATTTTCAGATGGGTTCAGGATATCTAACTTTTTTTTTTTCCTGTTCTAAATCTCACTTCACCACAACCTGCTAATTTCTGCTGGTGAAACAGTTTATGCTGAAAGGGCATTTGGAGGGAGATTTCCTGAGCGGCAGAGGCCTTTGAGGAAAAGCTGATGAACGGGCAGAAATATTGCAGCTGCCCACAAGGACTCCAGTGACACTTTCTGTGCCTCAGAGAGCCTGGCAACTCCCTGCCTTTCCAGCTGAGCACCACTGTGAGACTCCTCTCCAAAGGGATGAAAAACATGCAAGATATCTCTAAGCCGTGTGAAGTGTCATCTATCTATTTGCTACTGCAAAGCAAGAGGGAAGGTTTGAGGATCTGGATTAGGAGTTAATAACTTCAGCCTTTTTGGTCTGATTCCAATGAGCTTTTTTTCTTGATCTTCCATTTTGAGGACTTTACAGGTAACATACTACCATGGGAGATCTCACGGTCAAGTTTCTATTTAGCCTAAGGTGGTCTGGTCTCAACCACTGGGTATGTGAAATAGGTTTGGGTTTCTTCTTGGGACACAGCAGCATCAGAAGCTCAGGGCAACCTTGAGCTGTGTTGGAGGCCAAGCTCTGCTACTTCTCTCCTCATTGTCCCTCTGATAAAGAGCAACTTGTAGCTCTGCTGACTCCCTTCTTCCACTTGAGAAAACTGCAGTGCTCAGGTTTCTCCAAGGCTGTGACGTTGCGGGGTGGCAGATGCTCCCAGCCCAGCTGTGCGAGAGGCAGCTGGCTGGTTTGCCTCCTCCAGGGAAAAGGCACTGAGCCAGATTCAGCTTGTTAACTTCCAGCTGGATCCTACTAGCTACTCTGCCCCAACGTCATGCACAAATGGCAGCTGACATTTGGGAAGTAAGCGTAGAACTGCAGACTGTCAGAGAACATACTTTGACAAAATTTGAAACATCTCTAAAAGCATTGAGAGGGCTTTCGTGGTATGAAGAATTCATCCAATAATCCTCTGTCAATTGAGAATCTGATCTGGGATAGGTCAGACCTGAACTCAACAAGCACTGTGACACAGACTGTTAACAAACTCCTTTACTGGCTTTGCCTTAGCATTTATTTTCTCTTCCTTTTTGCATGGGAATTTTGGTCTACATCCACTCCTCTGCACACCACTTTCTTCAAGAACCTTTTCTTGAAGCCTGAGGAAGTGGTTTAACATTGGATGCAGACGCAGACACACAGACACACACAAGCATAAAATCCCACTGATAGAAAAGGAGTGTGACTTCCTGTACGCAGTGGGATTGATGGGGGTGGGAATGGCACCGTTTCTAAAATGCAAACAGCAGAAAAGCAATCCCCAAAGTATATAAAATTCCTATGATTTAAATGACTAAATCAGCTGAGTGCTGGTAAATGTTCTACTGCTTCAGTACAGAGGTTAACCCGCAGCCTCTCCATCAAACAAAGCTGGACTGTGGAGCCAAGCAAAGGCCATGGTGGTGGGTTACAAAAGAAGGTAGTAGGAATGGTTGTGAGCATCTTACCACACAAACTTATTTGCCATTTTATTGACAAGTAGAACTAAAGATAGGGAAAATACCTGCAGCGTACAAAACTTTATTGAACTGTAACCTGGGCTTCCTTGTTACTGAATTTCTGCTTCTCTGTTAATATGCATCTCATACAGTAAAGAATTGAAGTAAAGAACTCAAATCAAATACATCCTGGCCTGAAGTAAGATTGCTTGCAATATATTCAAGGTGGAATAGTAGGAAAATAGTGTGAATGTGATAGTATAATTTTCATTTTTGAAATTTTTGTCTATATTTCCCCCATATGTGTTCTCCTCCTGTAAAACTGTTGCACATCCATCTCCCTATAAACTTGTTAAAACTCCTTCTGAATGTCCTTGATGTTCCCATGTGCCCTCAGACCAGCCAAGCTTATGGCCCAGTGGGGTAAAAAGTTGCTGTGACCTGCTTCTCTGCTACAGAACCCATTTAATTGGGTACTTGGGCATTTAAATGCCTGAGTGTCTTGCTTCCTAACTGACATATTCTTAATTCTCTGTGCACCTAATTAGAGAATGCAGGTTGTTCCACAGAGATCCATGCTTTGCTAGGTGGTTGTACAAGGGCTGCAGGAGGACCTAGTGAGACAGCATTTGTCTGGAACTTTCCTTTATGAGGAAAAGAGAAGCATAAGCAGACGCTGGCACAACAAAGAGGTTCCTCACAGGCCAGTTGAAGGATTTAGGGGTGTTTGTGTCTGCAGCAGACTCTAGCAGTACCTGTGCCATCAGTAGGAACAAAGCTATGAGAAAGATCCTACTCATTTTCAAGTAGAAATGAAAAACAATCAGCTGAATAAACCCAGAAACAACTCTTCAGCTTTCTCTTCAGCTTGCTAACCAGCTGTTATGGGGAAGAAATCCATTCTTGAAAAGTAGTATTGAAAGGATCATCACTTTAGCTGAAACTCCTTCTGAGCCTCGTGGTTGTACAGATTTCTGAGAGCACAGCTTGGACTGAGAGAGTTACGACAAGCTTTTCTTTCTCTCCTAATCACCAGATTCTTCAAAAAGACTGTCCCAGTATCACTTATTCTTCTCTATTCCTTTTCTCTCTTGTTTTTGAATATGATAAAATAAGTTTCACCCTTAGATAACCTTGTCTCCCCATGAAATTTTATTTAGATGTCTACAGTCCTAAAAATAATACATGAATGAAGTGTTCCAAGCAGCAAACCGCAGCTTCCTGAGGTATCAGTGGCTGTAATGCAATTTCTAGTTCAAGGATTTTGTTTTATAAGTGATATAACATTGCAGAGTCTACATCCAGTATTGCTTTGCTGGGCAGTATTTGTGGGTTTTTTTAACCATTTTTGGGTGCAAAACATATGCCATTTAGTTGACTAACATAAACAGAAGACTGCTAAGGTATGTTTTCTGTGATAGTATGCCCACTCCTCTACTTAACAAGGTTTTTAACTATATAATGCTTCTAGCCTGCAATCAAAGCACTGCCCACAAGTTTTAGTGATATATTTTATCACTTACATAATGAAAATGCATTGACTTTTGCAGAAGATTTCGGTATATTACTCTGATTCTTGGTATAAATTGTTTTCCTGGTGTCTAAAGCCATGTTTTCTCAAGCAAACTCTTGTGAAAAAGAATCTGACTGGGATTCAGTAGCCAAATGTTTTTTGAAAAGACATCATAAATGGTAAATTATGATTTCAAGTTAATTTGTCTGGGACAAAGCCAAGCATGATAGGTGTTATGTTCCAAAATTAGATCAGCGACATAGAGTGGGGGGAGGTGAAGGGGAGGGTGAAGTGGTAATTTGGCAATACCAAAGTACTTAATTTTCTTGACAAAGTTCTGGTATTTTAGCACAATTTCATTGTTTGGACAGCAACCAGACACTTTTTAATCACTGGAAGTAAAGCTAAAGATTTAAGAGCTAAGAGTGTTACGGTTGGAGGAAGCTATAAGTAAGGCTCTGTTTTCTTAAGGAAAACAGAGAGTTCAGGCAGCTTTTCAAAGATGATAGTTATACTTGAACCTCTATGCAGACTATGTATTGATAAATACATGTTCTCTAGTCTTACTCCAATAAGTTCAGCAGTAAAGCGTGCCCTAAATAACTTCTTAACTTGTGTCTCCCAATGTGCTGTTTCAGGTCTAAGGTGATTTATCAGTATAGTTATAGCAATAGCTATAATTTCTTCTGATTGTGAGTCAGAATTCCTTAATTCTATATCTTTTATTGTCGACTGAGAAAGAGAGGTGTAGAACGAAGTAAAATGTAATGGCTATGGTTAAGAAGTAAGCTGGTTCTAAAATATGCACTGTGTTTGTATTTGCACTCCGTTGCAGCCTGTCTGCTTCCAGAGAGTTAGGGAGACATGGCTGCTGATGAACACAATAGCTGGAAGACTGTTAGTCGACAAATAAATGTGGGTGTACTTAAGCATTGTCAGTCAGCAGGTCATTACATACAGCTCAGTCTAGACCATCTTGGAATCACTGCAGAAACCACTGGCATATAAATCCCTCTTAGTCTGATGGGCTTCCCTGGGGCAATATTTTTTAGTCGGGAAAGATGCTGTGGAGGCTGGAGCTTGGAGTGGTGATTGCGGCAGCTCCTGTGCGCTGCAGCTCTCACTTCACCACAACGTTCCACGGCTGTCAGGATTTTGGCTGCTTTTTCCACTGGCTTCCCAGGCACTGTGGGGAGAGCAGACTGGTGTGTCCTGGTGCTGAGCCATGTGGGCTTTCCCTTAGCCTTAAATATGCTGGAAGGGCATGAGTACCTGGGAATCCTTGTGATACCAGTTCCCAAGTGCCTGTGTTCCTGCTCCTGTGCAAGAAATACTCTTGTCAGATGGGCAGCACCAGAACTTGGCTTATCTTTGAATTATTTATTCCTATGTTATTCTGTACTGGAATGAAGACTGATTTTGAAACAGGAAGATCTGTAAAGTGGAATAATATTTTCTCAACATTCCTGCAAATGAGAATGACTGTTTTTGTATCACAGGATTTTGAAGTATTAGGTAGATTCAGCTGAAGAGTTATGTAGTTAGGGAACAGAAAACTGTTGAAAACTTTGTTTAGAAACTTAGAAAACTGTGTTTAGAAAGTCGTCACGCTAGTGGTGTAGAAGGATAGTGTGACATATAAAATTCTCTTCTACTTTATATTATTTTTCTAATCAATTCTCCGTTTAACAATCATTGTTGGATTGGCAGACTAATTGTTGTTTGCAGAGTCAAGCATTTGTGGTGATTTTATTTGAATTTTAGTGGGACAGAGTTCATGTCTCTAGCATTAAGATTTATTTTGTGAGTAAGTTAGAGTAACCAGAACATTTTGTGTGAGTTTATTTTATGTGTAAATAAATAATTTTGCATGTGAGATAGTTTGGTTTTGAGGCAACTTCTTCAGAATCTAGCTGTCTGTAGATAAACTGCTGCAGTGCTGTGAAGAGGATGAGTGGCTCACAACTTAATGTCCTGATGGACAGTGGTGGCAAGTCCCTCAGGGGTCCACACTGTGCCTAGTACTGTTTAATATCTTCAATATTGACACAGTGGGATCAAGTGCACTTCTAACAAGTTTGCAGAAGGCACCAAGCTGAGTCGTGTAGGTGACATGCCTGAGGGAAGGGGTGCCATCCAAATGGACCTGGACAAACTTGAGACATGGACCCATGGGAACCCCATGAGGTTCAGAAAGGCCAAGTGCTGGTGCTGCACCTGGATTGGGGCAACCCCCAGTATCAATCCAGTCTGGGGAATGAGCAGATTGAGAGCAGCCCTGCCAAGAAGGACTTGGGGGTGCTGGAGAACGAGAGGCTGGACATGACCCAGCAATGTGCACTAGCAGCCAGAAAGCCAAACAAGTCCTGGGCTGCATCAAAAGCAGCAAGGAAGGGATTTCTGCCCCTCTGCTCTGCTGAGATCCCTCCTGGAGTGTTGCATGCACCTCTGGGGCTCCCAACATAAGAATGATGTTTGTGATAGGACAAGGGATAATAGTTTTAAACTAAAAGAGGGTAGATTCAGACTAGATGTAAGGAAGAAGTTTTTTACAATGAGGGTGGTGAAATACCAGAGCCCATTGCCCAGAGGAGTTGTGGATGCCCCATCCCTGGAAACATTCAGGTTGAACAGGGCTCTGAGGAACCTGCTCTAGTTGAAGATGCCCCTGCTTATTGCTGGGGGTTGGAATTACATGGCCTTTGAATGTCTCTATCATCAGAGATTGTTCAGTGAAATCGCTCACGCACCCTTTTGTCTTTTTCATATATGAAAAATTTTTAAAAGCTAAAGTAAAATGAACATGTTTTACAGTGCTTGCAGCAAAGCAGAGCTAAGCATAGCACCATGTTTTTGTACAGGTATATGCCACAAATATGTTTTTCTCTGCAGCTTTGGAGATGAAGGAGGCAGCTGCTCAGTGAGGACCATAGTGGAGAGTGAGGGAAAACTGTTCTTTTGGTACCTGGAATTCTTTTTCAGTTTCTAATTTTTACATTTAACAAACCCTGAAAAAGCACACAAAATGTTGAAACACAAAGTGTTAAGACTGACTTTCTAGGTCACAGGTTATGTTTTAAAGCAGACTCATGTTTTTATGGCTCCTGATAATATTTTTGGAATTAGAAACCTGTCAGTGTTTCCATTTGGAGATAGGGAGCTATAACTGGCTATAAAAATATGTTCCCAGCCAAGGCATACCATATGAGGTTGTTGCTGAAAAGCAATTGAAGTCTGGCAGCTTTGAAATAAGAGGCACATCAACATGATTGGGAAATCTGCTGTTTTCTGGTGATGCTGCATTTCTAGAACTCAGGAAATGTATGATGATAGGTGTGACTGTTCAGGGTCTGCTTTTATGGGTCACTGTGCAGAATCAGGTCTGGGTGGATGATTTTGGTTTGTCTTAATGGTAGGTTTTCTTGTGCTCTGGATGTCATTTCACAAATTAAGTTCTTGATAGATATTTTAACACCTTCTATCCATTTCCTAAATCTTTTGTGCAATTGGTCCTTTTCCTTCGGTTCACCACAACTTTAAGTAGCTCCAGCACATTCTTCCAATTTACAACATCTCCCTGACTCACCAGCTGGACTCCACACATAGCCTTGGTGCTCCAGGAAGGAAGACTTGGCATCAAGTGAGTCTGGGGTTAATGAAAGCCTGGAGTGGGAAGTTATAAAAATCAGATGGTTATAGTAATTTTAAGGGGCTGTACGCTGAGTTTAATAGCTCCATGGGGACTGGTGATATGTATATATGGGGAGTGGAGAAGGAGAGAACGGGCATAGCAAGGTGCCATTATTTATGTATATTAATATGTGTGTGTGTGTGTCTCTCTGTGTGTGTGTGTGTGTGTATCCCTCATCCCTCTCCCCTTTCATTCCCTTTTTTCAGGAGATTTGATATGTTTTGGCTAGAATCCTAGTTTGACCTGACTGCACTGCCTCATCAAACAATCCCTACAGAAAGCTTGCAGAGAGGAAGCTGTTTTCAAGATTTCAGTTTTCTCCTCTGGCTGCAATGAAATATTTCACTCTGATAATCACACATGAGTATCTCTCCTGCATTTGCCATGGTAATTCTAAATCAGCTTCTTTATCTTTTATCATGATCAGATGAAACTTACCAGTTTCATATTTTGTTCAGGCAAATGTAAGATAAGTTTCTTCAAAAGGAAAACAGCCCCAAAGTAACTTGGATTTTGGTTTGCTCCAAATTCAGGGTCAGAATCACATGGGCCAATGCTCTTGCTGAGGTGGAAGGAGGTAGTAGCTGGAGGCGGTGAAGGGTTGGCTGCAATCACAAACTTCTCATGGCTGGCGGCCTGTGCTGCCCAATGTGGAGGCAGAGGTGCAGACTCAGGAGCTCACAGCTCCAAGTGGAGGCACTGGAAGCTGCTGCTTGGACAGGGCTTGATGCTGCCATCCTTGTCCCTTTGTAGAGCAGATGCCAGGTGCTTGATCTCAGTGAGCTGGACCATTGAGTCTTGTCCCTTGTCCCTGAATATAAAGTGATAGTGGTGTTACTTATTAGGCATAAGAGGACATGAAAATTAGGAGTTGTCATGTTTAGGGTTATGCTGTATCCTAATGATTGTAATCTGCAGAAAATGAATGTTTAGGTAGCAGTGAATAGCACAATATTGAGGCATGATGACTTTAAAATAAAAAAATAGATAATATAATCTTGTAAATATAAAAATTCTTTTATAAGATAAGGTATTCTATGGGACTGTCTTGCATTTATTCTCTGTCATTCTAATTCCAGAGTGTTAAAAAGTGTTTTTTTGTTTTGTTGGCTTTGCAAAGTCAGCATTTTGACAAAAATATTCTTGTATATTTAAGAACAATGAAATAAAATTGCAACCTATATTCTGCTTTTACCTACATATTTTAATTATGAAGACCATGTTTTTTTAATGTAGTTTGAAAGAAAGCATGGGGAGTACAAAACCTTTGAGGGAAATACAAGCCCTTTTTATGACATTGTTTAATTAGTTGTTTTGTAGGGCTGGTTTTGGCAGGGAGTATAAATGCATCTGTATATGTGGACATGTACATAGATGCACACACATGCTCATAACTTGAGCAAATTATTCTGGCAAGTCCTTGAGACTCAGCTGTGGAACACCACTTTGTTGGTTTAGCAGTCATGTTTTGGAGAGGAACTGTACTTTGAAGAATATTCTAACTGCATAATTTATTCCATTAAAAAAATATACACTCGAGGTTAGGATAGCTTGTTTTCTATACGCTTCACAATGTCAGAAAAATAATAAAAGCAAGCAAACAAAACCCCAATACTATGTATCTTGAGGTTTCATTTTAAGTAAAGTGTTCAAATAGACATTTGAATACAAATGTGTTTAATGATGTTTTTGCAGAGGCAAAAAATGTGTTATGACTTCCTAAAAATAAATCTCTGGTGGTAGAGATGAAAATGTTCTTATGATTCTCAGCTGCAGCTTTATACATTACAAATGCCCTCCAAAAGTCTTAGAAACTAAAAACTCAACTAACTCTGAGCTACAAAGTGAGAAATGAATTTAAATATATTGCTTTCTTCCTATGAAATAACTGTAAAGAAAACAGGTTTATTAGGGGTCATTTGAGCGCACTCTCCTTCCCAGGACATGAGCTTTCATTTCATATGCAATGAAGTAAATTTGTTCTCAGTCATTTTGACTTCTTGTTTTAGAGCCCAGATGTACCCACATGAAGACCTTTTTTTATTACACATAGTTTTTTGAATGAAGAATGTTTTTTTTTCTTTTTAAGGTCTTAATGTGGGACTTCAAACAAATAAATAGGAGAGCATGTTTAGTAGTATTAATTTTTAGGCTTCTCTTGTTCAATAACAGTGTGGCTAGGATTTTCTTTACTCAGGTGCTGTTATTTGGGCTCTCCCCAGGCTTTCCTGAGAGTGAGTTTTTGCCTGTCTTTACAGAAAACTCGTATCATCTGCTTTCACTGAGAAGAGAATTTTTCTTTCTTCCTGTTAATTACTTTGAGTCAAAATGTCTCGTAATGGAGTCGTAATCATGAGCAGGTTGAGTTAAAGACCATAGCTGCACCAAGGCTGTACTACACAATCCTTTCTTTCTGGAAAACTACCTGCAAACATTTATATTTCAGAAAACTGTACCAGGGACTTACAACTGGAGCATTTCTGACTGCTACTGTCTTGGTTGAAATGATTGGAGTCTGTTCATGTACAGCAATCTTGAAAAATCCTATTTGAATATCTATTTAGCTACCAAGTTTTTGGTGCCTCATTGGAAAATTTTTCTGCATTTTTAATAGCTGTTTATTTCAGTGGCTTATGTAATTTTTATGTCTTGTGGTGTCTAGAATGAAATATTTTGAGAACTGATAGGAGAACTTTGGAGGATTAATTTATCTTTTATGAAATACTCCAGAAATGAAATTGTTCCATTTTTAATAAATTGAACTCTTCACTCTTTCTTTTTAAAATAAAATATAAGCTCATGTAACTTCTTATTTTAAGTCACTGACTCTCTTTCCATCCAGGAATAGTGAAGTTCTATTATTTCACTTTTGAGAAAGAGGGAAGAGTAAGAAAGGCTACAGTTTTTCACCCAAGTCATAACACATCTATGCCCAAATTATTGCTTGAACTTAGGTGTGTCTTATCTTAAACTGAGGGCTCACTGAGCTAGTTCATTCTTCCTCTCCCAGGTACAGCCTTTGTAATAAAAGGGAATCAAAAATAAAGCAATTTATTTAGCATATTGTAATTTGTTTTGTTATGACCAGGAAGGACTTTTACTAAAATACAATGACAAGTATTATTACCTTTTACTCAGAAGTTTGCAGACTAAATATTCAAACTGGCACAAAGCACTCCAATTCAAAGGTTACATGGCTATGTGTCACAGACTACAGCAGTGACCAAGCAGCCACAAACCACTTCTGGTCCTTGGAAAAGCGAGAATTAATTAAAATGAAAATTGCCCAGATAGTCCCATCTAGTAAACCATGCTGCATGCTGCAATTCTGAGTTGATTTGATGGAAGAAAACTCTTTTCTGTATGTAATCTGAATGTAATCTGATAAGTAGCTTGACTCTGAGTATATTGGAGATATATATGAATTAGACATGAGTTTTGATCTAGCATATTATTTCCCCCTCATTATGGTCAGTCTCTGATCATTCAGAGGAAGAAAAATAATTTTCCTTTTTTCTTGGGAAGCTGTATCTTCTGGTTGCATGTTAAAGTTGGTAACCTTTCAAGGTTATTGGCTGGGCCCCAAAGTATGAGATTATGTGTAATTTATAAACTAATGTGTCTCCGCTCTTTTCAAGAGGTGTCTCTGTGGGGAATTGTTAGCAGGTTATTGGGCAGTAGTGGATGTTGTCTTCCTCTTTCCTGAATTTCATGTAATTTGAGCTGAGCTGCATTGCTACTTATAGGTCTTTTCCTCTGGTAAGCAATTTTTGCCTCTTAAGACTCACTTTATGTGGGAAAGGGTACTCCCAGCTGTGAAGATACCATTTTTGTTACCTTATTTGCAGTTACAACACCTTTCTAAAATACTTTGTTTCTATTTCATTCATTGATACTTGTTGTCTTCCTCCATGGGAATGCCTGTGTAAAGGAATAGACCTGGACATCCAGAAAACTTTGCAGATCCTCATGTACTTTGTTATCTATTCCTCTTCCATCAAAGTGTGTTTCACATCATGTAGCTCAAGCTGCCTCCTTCAGGCAAGAAGTGCAATCTGATACTTCACATGCAGGTTGTAGGCTCAGAGGGTGAGTGCTGTGGAAGTGACTTCTCTGGCAGGATTTTGGACTTCCTTCAGCACTCTCCTGCTCGAAGCAGTGTCAGGTGTGATGGCAGACCAAGTCAATTGGGCTTTATCTATTTGAGGCTTGAAATGGCTGTGCCTTCGTTAAACTGTTGCAATACCACTTGGAGACCTGGACTTACCCAAACTGAGTAACTCCCAAACTTGGAGCAACCACAGCATCCATGTTACTTTGAATTTCCTTCTTGGGCAAGGGTAAGACAGTATTTTCTCTCTGCCTAGTGCTTCAGGAAAATTTTGACAAAAATTCAATTTGAATTGTAATGGATTCAGCCCAAGAAGATAACATGGAACCTAAAGTGCTATCAGTTTTCTAGTGCAAACATAATCATTATCTACTCTTTGCCAGCTGCCATACTGAGGAAATTCAGTGTTGCATCTACACAGTACCCAGCTCAGTTTCTCTTCAGACAAGTCATATCGACCAGGAAATTACCAGCTTAGTCTTCCACAATACTCTGGGGAGCAATTTCCTTTTTTGTGGTCAAAGCCTCATTCTCAACCTATGATGCCTAGTCTGAAACCCTGGTGCCCTCCATCAGGCTTGGACATCTGGCAAATCTCCTTGTACAGGCCCTCACTGAGGCTTAGGTCTGAGCTAGCTTTGATCAATGTAAAGAGCTGTGCAACCTTCCTTTCCTTCTGCAAAACTTCTGATACTGTGAATATAACCTTACATGCATTTTAAAGTTCCCTACTTAGCTTACTTATATCTAAGGACATTAAATGTTCCAGACTATTCACAGCTATCTAAACCTTGAATTTCTTCATTCCTAGAATGTTCACTGCTGTATAATCTGGAGAACTAGGGCAAGTTCTTCACTGTTACAGATTTACAATTACAATAAAGCATTTTTTTCCTTTGTCATTCCTTTATGTGCTAGTTCTGTTGAACAGTAAAATGTGACAGTATCAATAGTTAAGGTGTGGTCATTAGTTTACTGGTACCTAATATAACTGCAAATAACTACTTAGTCTTTGCTTCTGTTTATTTCTGCTGGAATTTCTGTATGAGTCCAGATTTGGTATCTATGACTTTTAAAATATGTTTTATTTCATCTTCCGGGAGGTGAAAAGAAGGACTTTGCTTAAACTCCTTCTCTAACTAGATTTTTTTTTTCCTGTTCCTTAGACAGAGGAAAATTCCTTTTCAGGAATTTAAAAGTTCCTTTTTAGGAATTTTTTGGTAAAAGTTTGAAAAGGTAAAGTGAAATATCACCCATCATGCAGAAAGTCTTCTTGTATGTCATTGTACTTTGTGTTTTAAATGGAGTGTTCTGGATCTTCACGTCTATAGCTTCAGTGCTGCCAATAATGTTTTGTCTTCTGTGGTTTGGGTGGATCTGGATTTGGAACTGTGTTTTTGTTGGAATGCCTCTATATTGGATCCCTGCAGTTTTCAGTGCTTGGAAAAGTTATAACTTACAATGGAAGACAAAGTAAACCCACCATCAAAGGGGAAAAATTAAATCTCTGTTTATTCACCTGCATGCTAAGATGAATCTTATTGACAGCAGCTAGCTGAAATATTCTAGATATTAAAAGACTTGGAAAAAAGTGATTTTTTTTAAATGCCTGGGACTTTGTTTCAATAGGATTTGTGTCCCAGATGTTGATTTGCACCAGCAATATGCTGGATGAAATTTGTGTTGAATGTGCTATCAGATAGAGGCACAGAATATGTATACGGGAAAAATGCATTTCTGTGCAGTTTTGTAATTAAGGAATAGACTGTGACAGCCTCTGCATTCCTGAGAGACTACAGCATGGGAATCTGAAATGGAAAAGTCTGGGAATGGTGTCCAAGTGACTTTTAACCATCTGAGAGGTGGAAAAACACTGTCCTGTGGACTCCACTGGCCAGGCCTCTCCACTGGCATGGTGTTATGAGGAAAGAGTAAAAGAGGGTTTGTTGTTTTAAGGTTTGTTTCCCTTTGCAGCTTTCACAGCAGCACTATATATAATGAGTTGGTCCAAGGTATAGTAAGTCCAGCTTCTAGACTTCTTCTAGCTTTCAGAAGAAGCATGACTATTTTTCTGTATTAACAATGTAACTATCGGCCTCGGTTTGAGCATTTGCTCATGCTTCGCAATGAAATTTATTTTCGATGGAAGGCAAATAAAACATTCACTTGAAATAAGCTGGGGAACATGGTGGTTTTCATGTATTGTCTTCCCTGCATATCTCTTCCCACATACAAAGTCTAGAAGGAGCTCCTGTGCCTCATAAGTGGGTAAGACATAGTAGACTAGATGGAAGTGAAAGAGAGATAAAGCCTCAGCTGAGGAATGTGATTTTTCAAAAACCTGTTTGGGAGAACCCAGCAATTGGTTTTAAAACCCCACAACTTCTGCTGCAGATGGTTTAAGGTCAGCTCTGTGCAGGCTCTCTGTCTGAGCAGCCAGGCTCTCCAGTAGACACACTCCTGGCAAGATGCACATTGTCTGCAGCAGAGCTGGGACCGGTGAGTCACTGCGTGGTGGCCTGATGGAAGGGAGCTTTCACTGTCCCTTCACTGAAACCAGCCTGCTGGCCCACTGTCCCATGAAACGAGCCGATTTCCTCAACCTGTAGTGTGGGGAGATTTCCTTGACCTTTAGCATTTCATTTGTCTGTTCAGTGTCCCAGGAAAGCTGACCCCCTTGTGCCCAGCCAGTCTGTCAGTGTCCATTACGGGGGCCCTTCACTGAGGAGTCCTGGGTCAGAGGGTGGTTTGACTGACTGAGCCAGGGACACACACCAACAGAATGAAGGAGACCCCTCAGTGGGTCTTCCCACTTTGAGTGTGTTACCTGCTGCCAGTGGCTGCTTGTGCCTGTGAAAGAGTCAACACTAACAGTATACACAATAACACTCTTTATTAATATGAAATTGTGACAAATTAAGGTTCAAGAATTGCCAGTGATAGTATCTGACTGCAAAAATGTGTTCAAAGTAATATTGTTAATCCTCAATAACAGTGTGCATAGGGCATGGTTCTTACCCAAAAGGTGTCCCTGGGGGGGGGAAACAGGTTCGGCCTGTTGGCTGCTCCCAGCAATTACGATGGAGTCTTCCCTAGCATTTCCCCATTCTCACTTACTTACTACTTCTTTGTGTTTGGGTGGAGCTTGAGTGGCTCTAGTCATACATACCTTTGTTACTGAGGGGTGTAAAATCTTCTTGCTTTGCTCTTAAAAATACAGTAAAAAAAATATAGAGCACACGTTTAGTGAGCAGTGATCATATTTTGAAGTCGGGCAACTTTGGATGGAGATTAACATTATAATTAGGGTACAATGACCTGAGTTCATCCGAGGAGAGCAATTTCACCACACCTGCTGACTCAGCAGCTGGACACCTTCTCCTATCTCCCTTGGCTGACAGGTTCTGTGTAGTTTATCAGCTGCAAAGTACTGAGTTCCCCTTCCTCCAAGGATTTCTACAGAGGCTGGCTGTGGTGTCTCCACTCCTTTCCATGCTCTGTTCCATCCCTCTTGGTTGCAGATCATGTGTATGGGGAGTCATTGTGGAGCATTCCAGCCAGGGAGCAGCAGCTGTATTTTGCCCTGTAATTTCCACAGCATTACAATTTATGTTAGGGTGTGAATGTAACTTCTCAGTTTCCACTTATTTTACCCCCAGCCATTTTTCCACTAAGGCAGAAGAGCCCCATCATTGCATGAAGGGCATTTCAGAGAGAGCTGAACATTGGGGTAGATCTGAGGGGTAGAGCAGACTGGCTGTCTGGCCTCTGTCCCATCACTTGATTTGTGCAGTCTTCATCAGATATAAATAATCTGTGCTGTGGCCAAAGTCAATGAATGTGCTGCTCTTCCTCCCTGTCTGAATTCCTGGGGTTTGGGGAAGAACTGCAGCTTCTCTTTAAGGAGCTGTTTTGCAGGATTTCTACATTTCACTTTATAGACATGGAAAAAGGAGGAAGTGTAATTAATGTAAAATCTAAATAACAGCATTTGGGAGACAACTTATCTTTCAAAAGTACTGGATGTTAAAAGTCCTCTTGGGTTTTGTGATTGGAATTTCTTGAGGTTACTATACATGAAACTACTGACATTTCATCACATTATCTGGGGCTTATAAAGTATCCTAAAACCCAATGGAAGTTTATGCAAAGCTTATATCATGAATATTTTTATGGAGACTGAAGATGCCATAAAAGAAAAAGACTCATGAGATTTGGAGCAGACAAAACTACTCCGAGCTGTGCAAATAGTACGCAATTGGCAGATATTGTCTGTGCTTCAGTACTGTTAGACCTATAGGGTTTCTAAAAAGGCATCAATCTATCAACTCCTAAGGAGATGAATTTTGGAAGGACTCTTCTCAGTGTGATGAAAACTGAAGCATCCACTTCAAAAATCAGCAACTTCAGCTGATTAAAAGAAGCGGCTGGTTCATTTGTTGGAGTAATATAATTTCTTACTGTATCTGAAATGGATTGGCCCACAAATTAAAACTCAGAAATAGGATTGGCAACATACACATAAACGTGCATCATGTAAGACTTTCAAATACCAAAATGAGTACTTGGTGGGGAACAATGTTTGAAAGAAGTGACCTATGAGTGGTATTTGTCAATCATTTGGTTGGTTGTTGTGTCGCTCTTTTTTTTTCTGGACAGGCACTTTAGCTGTCCTGTTTGCATGAACACAATGGAGCAGGGCTTTTTAATTTTTTTTTTTTTAATACTCTGTGGTTGTGATGCTTGGACCTTTTATCACCAGTGTTTCAAGTGTGTATGTTGAATTACTCTCAGTTGTAACAGGAAGACCTAGAATAAAACTGGTGAATCTGTAAACAGAAAATATCAGTAAAAGCTAACATTTCCTAGGACATTGCAACAGGGAGTATGACACTTTCCTCTCTCTGTCTATTTCTGTAGTTGTTTTTAGGAAGGCAAGTGAATGGGGTGGTGTTTGTGACTTGCAACAGATGTTCTGTATTTTTTTTTCCATCCTGTAGACAGAATGAACTTCCCATGTACAAAATGTAAACTGGTGACAGCTCTGGATTTCCGTACTGGAAAGACAAGTACCATTAGCAGGGAAACACTGGGGAAGTGCAAGAGGCCTGATCAACCAGACTGCTCCATTTTCAGGGGAAGAGGAAATATCTAGGAACTAAACAGAGAAATTGTGGAGGAAAATTCACATCCCAAGTAGAAGAAGGAAGCAGCATTCAGTAGAGTTAAGGCAAGTGAGGATTGGTAGGCTGAACAGTGAACAGAAGAGGTCAAGAAGAGTTAAATGTTTCCAGAAAACAATAGGTATCCAGAAAATGAACCATGAAAGATACCTTTAAAAGCTCCAGATGTTCAAATGAAGAAAGACAGCTGAGATACCTCTGTTAGTAGCAGTTCAACCCAGCTGGAAAGAAAATCAGTAATGTTCTCAAAACATCTTAGTAACCAAGCATCCTGAAACCAACATGTAATTTTATTGGTAAAGTAGACTTCTGAGCTTGGTAGTCAGGATGCAATGGTGCTAATGCCTAGAGTCACTAAATATTGCAAAATATCTCAATATGTAGGTGATTTCTTGAGACTTGCCAGAGTGCTGCACGAGAATAATATCAAACTGATCCTCATAGTGATTCTCCATGTCATGGTGGTGGGGAAAACCATACAGAAAATTCTGTAAGTATTCAGCTGGATAGATGTGTAGCAACAGTAAAATGTTGTGATTTGGAAGTGGAATAAATTGCCACTGTCTTTTGAGTATGGATGGAATGAAGACAAGTCTCTTGGAAGCTTACACTAGAATAACCAGAAAGACACTATATCAAAAATGAGATAATGAAATGAGCTGATAAGTGAGAACAGTTTAAGCATAAAATTGTGATATTGAAAATATAATGAAGACCTCCAAAGGAAGTGAAGGAATAGTAACCAGGCAAAATTGCTCACAAGCAGCATTTGATGAGATTTATACCAAACTCATTGAAGTGAAATGCTTTTCTACAGTTAATCTGTCTTCAGAGGAAGAGTGACGAACATGTGATTTCTCAGCTGTGGAAAACTTCAGAGAAAATGATTCTGAGTGGTGATGGCCTGGTGGCCTGAGAAGGAGCACTGGGTGATCTCCTATATAACAACAAAAAAAAAAAGGCTGCATTCTACCCAGAGCAACATGGTACTTGGGAAATGGTATCTTCATAGTAAAAAAAAAATAAAAATTACATAACACGTGAATGTTTCAGGACAGTAAAATCTAGGAAAAATAGAGAAATTATATCACTTCTTTACTTGGCATCGGTACTGTTGCTTTTTCAATGCTGAGCTTTTTTGAGTATCCATAAGCCTGCTGATAAAATTGTTAGGGATTGATCAAAGGACTGGATACTTTGCCTTGTGGTGAGACATTCTGGAATCTTGCTCTGTTTATCTTACCCATGAGAAAGCTTAGACTTGACCTGATCAGAGGATCTGCATTGGGAAAAAAAAAATGTTGAAAAACTGCTAACAAACTGGCAGGCAAAGATATAAAAAAGGTCCAGTGGCTGGTCCTTGAAGTTCAAAATTCCACTGCACATTTTCAACAGTGTGAGTGATTAGCCCCTAAGATATCTTAACAAAGGTTGTGGTGGTTTCCTTACCACTAACAATTTAAAAATTAAGATTGAGTGGTTTCTTAAATGATATGTTTCAGTAAAGCAAAAGTTTTGTGGCTTCTTTGTACAGGGCATTGGCCTTATTGTTCACAAAAATCTCCTTTGACCTTGAATTTTTAAATTCTCTTAAAGATCATTACTAGAAACAAACGAGTCCTTTTTATTTTTCATTTTTAATTGAAGTTTTCTGCCTAAAACTTACTTTTGCTTTTACAAAGTTCTAATGAAAAATGGCCAATTTTTGTTCATACCCAGTCAGATGTTTTTCAGCTGTAGTGGACTTGCAGTGTTACAGTCTCAGTGCCTTGGTATAACATGTAGTATTGGTTTATCTATAAGGTTGTATTTTTTGTTCAATTCCTTGGCACCTCTGAAGACATAAGCCAAGCACAAATCTATTTTATTGAGATGTGTATGGGATGTCTTCAAAGCATTAATTGAATTCAGGATTATGAAATCTACTATTTTGCAATAAGTGCAGCTTGTAGTGGTCTTTTAGTTCCTCACCTCCTCTGAGTCCTATCTGCACATCTCGTGTTTACAGTGGTAAGTGTCTTGGAGAATTTTTTGCTAGACCTGTACTAAAATCCTGCTACCAGCATTCCTGTGGCTGCAGTCCCAGTTAGGGTGAGAGTGTCTTTAAGCTGGTCATTGTATCAGCAAGCTCACTTTCTGACTTCAGAGAGATCAAAAGACCAAAGACTACCAAAGAGAGACACAGCAACCAGCTAGCAAGTGATATTAGGGACATAGTGAGCATGTTAGCCTGGCTCTCTAAAGAAATATTTTTTAGGGAATGACTTTAGTGCTTGTTTCTCTGCCAAGATCTCCTCTTTCTCCAACTGGTTTTGGATTCATTTGTCTATTTCAGCCTGGTTTTTACAGAAGCATAAAACCACCAGGTTCTTGTGGTGAGCTGAAGCACCAGGTTCAAAAAGCTTTGTGACAGCCATCAAATGGGTATACAAGAAAGACACAAATTAGGAGTTGTAGTATGGGCTGCAGGACAGTAAGATCACAGAAAATCAAATGCTCTAAGTTCTCTTGCTTACAGAACAACTTATATTCTTGTGGGAAACAGGCTAGACTCATTTTGATTCTCTTATGATTTCAAATAGTCATAACAACTCACTTAAAACTGCTTCAGCAATGTGGCTTAAATACATTTGATCGAGACAAGAGTTAAAGTAATTAGCTGATATTTGATTTTACTTGATATGGATCCAAACCATGAAGCTTTGAACACCCTTAGGGTTCAGAAGTGTTTCATTCAGTGTTTGGGTACTAGTCTGTGTTCTCAAGTAACATTTTGAAACTTGGCAAATTTAATACCAGATTTAAAATAAAGGCACTACATGGGGAATCAAGTCTGTAAATGTTTTTTCTTTAACTATGGAGGTGCTCTGGACTATAGTTGTAGAAGCAGAAGGAATAGAAAATGCATTACCTGTATTAAGGTGTGTGCTTGTGTTTACATGCAGTGTTCACACCTGTGTACATACTTACGTGGCTGTACAAAACGTTACTCCTGCTGCAGGGAGCTTACAGTCTTAACAGAGAGCCAAGGCAATCATGTGCTTTGAGAGCCAGAGGATGGTGCTAACTTACAGCATGTGTGCATTTTCAGTTTTGTGATGTGATGACAGCAGCACTCTGACACTGGTTAACATTTGTGGGCTGTGTGGAAGGAGCAAGTCTCCATGAGGGATTTGGCTGGAGGAGACCTGCCTGCCTGGCACACAGAGATGAGGAGGGTGTTCCTGGCAGGGTTGAAATAAGGATGAGTAGCATAATGTTTTACATTGCATGTGATACAGTCAGTAATCTGGAATGTGATAGACCATATTTTTATAAGCTTTTTATTTTTTATTGCAAACAAATATAGAGGGTAAAAAAGAAGTTATGAAAAAATTAAAAAGGAAGTGTATAGATGTTTCTGTTAAAGGCGGAGGCGTTTGCTTCCTCTTCAAACAGCAATTATATGTGTGCTGGAAAAGCTGTATGTGACAACAATGCATCCAATTTGCTGTGTTAAGAACCTGAAATGGGAAGGGAAGAATTTGAGGCAAGGAGGATTTCATAGGATTTAATTATGGCCTATGTATATAGGGCCAAAAGAGGCACACTTAAGTGGGTATCTTCAAGATGGAATCCTTATGTGACCCCAAAACCAGTGCTATGGTATGTGATTTGTGAATGTGTATGTTCATTGTCTAAGTAATTTGTTAGTAGATCATATCACAATTTTCCCTGGCTCTGGGAGAAATTGAAATAATGGAAAGGTTGCAGAATTCAGACCTTCCCATGAAGCTCTGAAAAAAAAAACAAGCAACAACAATGTGGAAGAAGATTGATTCAGTGGTACACACTTTACAGTAATTTACTATATGCAAATTACCTGGAAATTATTCAGTCTAATGCCTAAGCAGCACAGTGGGAAGTTTTCAGATTCTTTCACAAAGTTTGCTCTTTGTAATGTAACATACAAATCATATTATCTTCCCCTTACCATTATAATTCTTCAGTGCTTTTTAATTTCATAATGTGCAAAAGAAAGAGAAAAGCTAGGAAACCAACAGGGAAATTCATCAATATGTGACCATTAATTAAGTGATGATTTTGAACACTGTCCAAATTCAATATGTGAATTAAATAATTGTTCATTTAAGTAACAATAAATACAATATATCTGAGCATTTCAGAGCAGTTTACAAGTTTTGAATCTCAGAGTATTTCTATAAGAAGATAAAAACATACAGCTATAGAAATAAAAAAATAATTTTTTAAGGTGGCTCAAGAGATGAAGAAGGAGGAGGGTCCAGATGTCACAATTTGAGAAACCTATACAATTTACAGAATTAATATATTACTGAAGTCTTTATTATATCTTGAGTTGACCTTAAGCTGTGAAAGATGTGCCATCCATTTCCTGAACAAATAATAGCATAGGATAATGGAAGATCATTTTATGCTCTTAGCTCCTTTTCTGTGGAGCTGAAGCCAAGAGGAGTCAGCATAATTAAATTTGCCTGAAGAAAGAAAGGGTTATCCATAAAGCCATCTTACCACAAGCACAGAAAGGGTGCTTGGGAAGGGTAACATGTGGCCGTAATAAAGGAAATTTGGACAGTAGAGTCAAACTCAGACACATTTTGTGGCAAATAAGTGAGAAGATCCATGAGAGAAGATGGCAAAGAAACCTACATGGAGCCCTGATGTGTATCTGCTCCAGAGCTTAATTCTTGCTCCAAAAGATCATAGAATTGTTTAAGTTGGAAAAGACCTTTAAGATCATTGAATAAAGCCATTAACCCAGCACTGCCAAGTCTACCACTAAACCATGTCCCTAATCACCACATCTACACATTTTTTTTAATAACTCCAGGGATGGTGATTCAACCACTTCCCTGGGGAGCTCTTTCCAAGGCTTGACAAACCTTTCCATGGAAAAATATTTTCCTAATATCCAATCTAAACCTCCCTGGCACAACTTGAGGCCATTTTCTCTCATCCTGTTGCTTGTTACTTGGGAGAAAAGACTGAACTCCACCTTGCCAGACCTTTCTTTCAGGTATTTCTAGAGAATTATGTGCTCCCTGACCCTCCTTTTCTCCAGGCTAAACAACCCCAGCTCCCTCAGCAGCTCCTCATAGAACTTGTGCTCCAGACCCTTCCCCAGCAACATAGCCCTTCTCTGGACATGCTCCAGCTCCTCAGTGTCTTTCTTGTAATAAGGAGCCTAAAACTCAGCACTGGTTTTGAGATGTGGCCTCACCAGTGCCCAGTACTGAGGTACAATCACTGCCCTGGTCTTGCTGGGCACACTATTCCTGACACAGGCCAGGATGCCATTGGCCTTCTTGGCCACCTGGGCACAATGCTGGCTCATGTTCATCAACTGGGCAGCTTTCCAGCCACTCTTTCCCCAGCCTTTAGCATTGCATGGGGTTGCACCTGTGACCCAAGTGCAGGACTCAGCACTTGATCTCACTGAAATTTGTGCTCTTATCCATGGTCCACAGATCCTTCTGCAGAGCCTTCCTACTCTCTAGCAGATCAACACTCCTGCCCAACTCATGTCATCTGCAAGCTGACAGAAGGCACCCTCCATCCCCTTGTCCAGATCATTGATAAAGACATTAAACAGGACTGGCCCCAGTGCTCAGCCCTGGAGAGCCGAGTGACCAGTTGCCAGCTCTGTTGACCACCACTCTCTAAGCCTGGTCATCCAGCCTGGCTTTTTACTGAATGAAGAGTACAGCCATCCCAGCCATGAGCAGCCAGTTTCCCCAGGACAATGCTGTAGGAAATGGTGTCTAAGGCTTTACTAAAGACCATGAAGAAACATCCTTCGTCTTTCATCCTTCATCCTTCAGCCTTTCCTTCATCTATAATGTTGATCATCTTGTCACAGAGGAAGGTGAGGTCAGTCAGGCAGGACCTGCCTTTCATATCATGCTGGCTGGATCTGATAACATGCTTGTCTTGTGTGTACTGCATGATGGCACTTAAGATGATTTGCTCCATGACCTTCCCTAGCTCTGACGTCAGACTGATGGGCCTGTAGTTCCCTTATCCTTTCTCTGACTCATCTTCTAGATGGGTGTCACATTGGCCAATCTCCAGTCAGCTGGGACCTCCCTGGCTGACCAGTAAATGGTCCTCCACCAGCTCCCCCAGTATCCTTGTGTGGATTTCATCCACATAAATTTGGATGGGTCTAAGTGGTATTGCTGACCATTCCCCATGGATTATGAAGGCTTTATTCTGCTCTCTGTCCCTGTCATTCAGCTCAGGGGGCTGGGTACCAGAAAAAGACTGGTCTTATTACTGTTACAGACTGAATAAAAAAGACATTATATACCTCAACCTTTTCCTTTTCCTTTGTCACTGTGTTTGCCTCCACATTCAATAAGGAATGGAGATTTTCCTTAGCTCTACTGCTGCTGCTAATGCATTTATAGAAGTATTACTGCTTATGGAAGTAGCAGATGCAGTTCTTATTTGGCTTTGGCCCTTGTAATTTTTTCTCTACATAACCTCATGATATCCTTGGAGTCCTCCTGAATTGTCTGCCCCTTCTTCTAAAAGTTATAAACTCTGCTTTTTTTTCCCAAGTTCCCACCGAAACTCTCTGTTCAGCTAATCTTGTTTCCCCCTGGATCATCTTTCGGCATGTGACACCTGCATGCTTCTGTGTCTTTAGGATTTCCTTCTTGAAGGCTTTCTAGCCTTCTTGGACTCTGTTGCCCCAAGGTAGAGGTTTTGGCGACCCCTTTCCTTACTTCACCAAGAACCAAAAACTTACTGTTTGGTGATCACTATGCCCAGGATGGGCACAGTGACCTCCAACCATCACATCCTCCACAAGTTTTTCTCCATTCCCAAACAACAGGACCAGCAGTTACCCTCCCTAGCTTGCTTCCTCATCAGCCTTGTCAGGAAGTTATGTGCCCCCATGTTCCAGAAATGTCCTAGGCTCTTTCCTCTTTGCTGTGCTGTGTTTCAAACAGACATTGGGTAAGTTGAAGCTCCCTATGAAAACAAGGGTGAGTGATTGTTAGAGTTCTCCCAGCTGCTTAGAGAATGTTTTATCTGCCTCTTTCTCCTGGTTTGGGGTCTGTTGCAAACTCCCATTGTGATACCTACCTTGTTGACTTTCCCCCAATTCTTACTCAAACCCTCTCAACCCTATCCTCACCATCACTAAACTCTAGAGAACCAGACCACCCCTACCTTCACTGAGACAGCAGACTGACAGACCCTGCTAGTACCCTGTCTCTCAGGCCCTGGTATACTGCTCTTAGACTTCAGTGAGCCTTGTTTTATCCTTTTCTCCCTTCAAATATCTTCAAAGCTCATTCAGTGAGCCCTGTTAACTCCCGTAGAAAGATATTTTTCTCCCTTTGAGACAGTTTTTCCCTGTCTGTTGCCGGCAGGCCTGTGGTTTTGCTCCCTTTAGCTATATCCATATGTATAACATTTATCTGTATCCATATGTATACACGTATATGTCCATGTATATGTATGTACACACGTGTGTATATGTATATGGTAGCCTTTAGCTGTATTCATACTGTTCAGCAATTGGCCTGGCCCTAAGTCAAAATCATATACATTATATCAGCTGTTTTGAACTCCAAAAAACACTGTGAGTAGTGAGTAAGTTCAGGAATCTTGCATCCTTGTTTTTGCTTTATTCCTTTTAACTCTCTTGTTATAACACAAGTTTCTATGAAGAACCTTGAATAAACTGGAGGTAAAGATTTACTGAGAATGACATCCAAGGAGACTAAAAGAGAAGTCAGAATTCTACAGGATTGCCCACTATGTGTTAAGCAACAATTGCTTTTGTGTACATGGTCACAAATTTTTTGATGTGGTTACAGTAAGACAATCCCTGCCCACAGTGAGAGGAGGGATGCATCCATGCCTAGTTCATAATTTGTTTGTTTGTCTTGTATGTCTTTGAAGAAGTGGATTGGGAATGAAAATAGTTACAAGATGAAGTGTAGGAAAAGTTATATCTCAAGTCCTTTAGGCAACAGGAGGTGGGAACTGTTTTAGGAGTGTAAGGCAGTTGGTCTGTTAGGGTTTCTCATTACAAAATGGTTAACAGAGTGCTGAAGAATGATACATATCCCATAAAGAGTAAGGATTCTTTTCCCTTCAAGAGGATCTCACCTAGTGAGACTGGTACCAGGGGATTCCAACACTCAGAAAGTGTCCCACTGACAGAGCTGTTTCACACCAGATTGCTTCACTTCTTGTCCTGCCTGCCACCCACTAGGATTATTTGTACAAGACCGGAGCTGAATGGTGTCATGCTGAATTTAGTGAGTCCTGTGTGGGGGATGGGAGCAGAGAGAGAATTGGAATGTGGTGTGCAGATGTGTGAAGGTGAGAATAAAGCTTATCAGCTACTGGTTCCAGAGGGTGGTGGGTTTTCCTTGTTTTTTTCATGACTCTGCCGGTGAAGTCATCAGTTGAACAACCTCAATTGTCCAGCCATACGAGGTATAAGTACCAGATCACTACATAAGGGTGTGAATAATTTTAAATATTTAAAAATATAACAATTAAACATTGGCCTTCTTGGTGAACTGCTCCCTGGGTGGCCTCTATTAAAAACCTCTTGAGACCCTAAAGACGCTTCCCTTTGTTGCATATTTTTCTTTTGCTTTTGGTAAAACAGGTTTGAACTGGCAAAATTCTGTGAAGTCCTGTAGCCAATTTAATATTTAAAACAGAACTGTGAAGTTGTGCTGGTTTCAGGAATGTCTTTAGTCATCCTCCCTCTGCTGACCTACTGTGCTGACCCAGCACCTGAGAAGGACTTGACAGCCCATGGGGACAAAGAGTGTTCTGCAACTCTGCAGAAAGGCAGGACAATAAAAGCTCGTAAGAACAAAGAGTGTTGTGGCTGAAGTTTGTGTTGCAGTTATCAGCCAAGCAATTTAAAAGAAAAAAAGAAAATAATCCAACAAAATCAGAACATAGACTTGAATGCACAGCAGCTGGTGACCTAAAATGGTAACCTGCACTAATTGTGCTCCTTTAGTAATGGCATATGGTTTTCAGCCCAGAGAAGAAGGCTCTTAAAACTGCTTCTCTTTTTTTGAAAAATTTGTCTTGATACTCAGGTCAAGAAGAGTCTGTAAGAAGACAGCTGTTCTAGGACCCTGAGAGCCAGGGGGCAGCACACACTAGTGCTGTACCTGCTCTGCAGAGGCTTCTGTACTCTGAATATTGCTTGCTTCACAAATCAGAAATTGCATTAGTGATGTTGCTCAATTTCCATGGGCATATCATTCCATGTGCATATTATCAGGGTGCTGAAGTTCTTATATTTTGTTGCTGTTGTGTGCTTATGTCCCCAGCTTCATAGAATGCAGCATTTCATTTTTATCTGACTTTATACTGTGAGCTTTATAAAGCTTGGTCTCTGCTTGCCTGTGCCTGTATTTTAAATGTGTGTAAAATCATTAAATGGCTCTACATACAATTAAAAAATCTAGAGATTGTGTTTCTTTTTATTCAGTGCCCCTGCAGATGTCTGAAAGTGAGTGCACTCTCAGAACCCTCCTTTCGAAACTTTTTGTAGTCATGCAAAAGATGAGTAACACTTTGGAGGATAGAGGACTTCCAGCCAAAATACTTTCTAAATGACCTTAAATTGTAATTTGTCTCATTTTGCAGCTAACTATGGACCAAATCCAATTTGCAAAGGTTGCTTATCTTGTTCAAAGGATAATGGGTGCATCAGATGCCAGCACAAGCTATTCTTCTTCCTGCGAAGAGAAGGGATGCGACAGTACGGGGAATGCCTGCACTCCTGCCCGTCGGGCTACTACGGACTGAGAACGCCAGACATGAACAGATGCTCAAGTGAGTTATTTCTTGAACGCTTACACTCACTTTTGTCAGAAGGCCATAATTCGTGGTAGGTTTTAAGATGACATGTTGTCAAACACAGTTGTGTTTTCACAGATGTCTCAAGATCATTTTAAAACGTCTTTGCTAAAGAAGGTCCCAGCTAATTCTGCGATTTACAACATTCAGCAGATTAACTAGTTGATGAATTGACCTATTTTTTATTGCTATTATTGTTAGTTCAATTAGAGGGGTAATTTAGGGAAAAATATATGATTCGTGCAGATACTCCTGGTTTTAAGAAACAAATTCCCACTATATGAAAATACAACTGATTCAGAATAAATTTAACATGTAGGTACAGTTCAGAATAACCACTTTTATATGGGTGGGCTTTTTGCCATATTTTTTTTCCCACACAAATTTCAGGTGACCAGACACCTCACACCAGGCATGCTTTAATATGTAAGTGTTGCTAATTTAATAAAACAGATGTACTATTAAAAACAAACAAACAACTTTTCACTTTTAGTGAAACATTTTATTTGGAGATTTACAACCTGCTAATGTGCAACAAGATTCCCTGTTTGCATGTTTGTGCCTAGAAGCACAACTGTTAAAATCCATGAGTGCTCTGGTATCTCACATTATTTCACCTCTGTCTGGCAGTTGTGCTCATTTGTATGGATTTTTCCATATGCTCATATGTGGAGCATTACCCATATGGATTATTAATCACTGCTATTACCTCTTACTCCTGTTTAGGGGGAGAATGTTTTTGTCATAGTCTAACCAGAATCAGGTCACCTGACATAAGAACCTGAAGTGAGAAATAGCTTTTCTTTTTTTCTTGTAATAATCAAGTGTCTGTTAAATGTGTGGCACCTTTCCCCCCGTGCTGTGCCATGTCATTGGGAGCACAGAGTTGTGAGAAAGTGTGTGCTGGTTTTCACATCACACATCATCTTGAGGCTCACATGAGGTCACTCAGTGGCAGTCTGGCTGGATGAGGACCACTTATGGCCATGCTTGGACCTGTCCCAAGCTATCCCACCTCTTTCTCCCCATTCCCTGCGTGGGCTCCATGGATATAGTATTCCCAACTGCTGTGTAATATTGCAGAGTGCTGCCTAATCTGTACCAGGTGGTTAAGTTTTGATAAAAAATTAGATGAGACATTATATGGTTTATACATCCAATCTGTAAAATAGTTTAGCATCTTGGCCTTAATTTTCCTTACACATTTGTGAATTCGACTTCTGTACTAGAAATCTTTCAAAACTTGGCTGTAAATACTTCCCCATACAAAAATGGTTTTGAATATACTTGTAGGTTTAGGAAATAGATTGATTTATTTCTATTAGCCTGTACTGTGCTTGTGAGAAAGGCAAAGTAGTCTGTACTGGCAGTATTCTTTAGTTCCTTGAAAAGTAAAAAATAGAAAAGTTAATTGCAGGAAGTTGAGGGTGAATTCAAAGTAATTTTTTTTTTTTTTTGGTTTTACCACGTATGGAAAGTCGCCTTTTCCCCTGAATTACAGGACTGATTTTGAAAAGCATAAATGCAAGTTCTGTCTAACCCATACTGGTATGTGTTGAGCACTTGATGTTTATCTCATCCACATGCCTTTCACAGTCTCCCCCTGTGAGAATAATGATGCACTTGCATTTATGGACCAGTCCTGGTTCCCCTCTGACGATTTTTGTATTGTATATTTTTATGTTAGTGTAACTGCTGACTATTTACGCATCACTTCTCTTTTGTTTTCTTGGTTTGGTGATCATGGTTTGCACATATGAAGCATTGTGGACATACAGACATTTTGTTGATTGAAGTTGAGTTGAAATAAACATTCTTAAAAATTAAATAGGTTTCTTCCTACTTGCTCTTCTTAGGTATGCTTACAGATTCCATTGCTCAGATAGTATTATCTCAGCTAAAAATAATAAAAATTTTGGCTATGTTAAAATCCTTATGGGAGTTACAGGGCTTGAATTACATAAGCTGAAATAATTTCTGCTCTAATAGTGTCTTCATAGGCACAAAAGCTTTTAAACATTTTTACTGGAAAACTTTCCCATTTTTGTTAGAGAAGCTATAGAAAATATTTTTTATGGAAAATGTTTTCTTGATTTTAAAAGCCAAACATTGTGCCAAATGTAACACAATAAATACTCCAGGCAAGTGGAGCAGCTCTAAAATTATGGAAATTTTGGATTACAAGACAATTTTTCTTTTCTACATGTAAGTTAAGTTCCTAGACTTTGCTAAGTGGTTCTAGACTAGTTTTCTAGTAGCAGTGAATCACAAAATTTGAGACTGCTTGTCTCTCAAAATCAATGTAGTTTCCTGCTGGCTATGATTTCCATCTTGAACACTGCAGTATGAGAATGCAGTCCTTTTGGACATGAACTTGGAAAGTGTTGAATCTCTTCTGTAGAAGAATGCCCGAGAGATGAACTACACTTCGTTAATTTTCCAAAAATTTTTTAATAATTTATGACTTTGAACTGAAGTGCTCCAACAAGACATAATCTCATGAGAAAAAAAAAAAAAACCAGAACTGAATTTAAAGAGTAAGATGAAACCTGTCAGTTTGGTGGTTACACTGATTAATGGATCAAGCCTGTCTTGAACCTTTCAACTTAGTCCATGGCCATAGTAACCTTTATAATTTTAGGAGGAGAAACCACTCAGAGATTAGAAATTACAGCTCACTTCAGCTTTGGTTGACTACTTATTTGTTTAGGTTCTCCCTCTTTCTCCTAGGTGGGCCCAACATTGTAATTTCCCCTTCCATTCACCTTCAGTAAAAACAAGAAGAGAAATGTTTAAACAAATTTAGCATTTATTAAACACATGTAGTTAATTCAATGCATTAAGAAAGGTAATGATTTTTATAAACAGTGTTACAAAATAGCAAAACTTCATGAATATGCTGTTGCTTGAACTATACTTAAGTAGTATAGTAGAGCATAAGATCCTTTGAGACAGTTGCAATTGCACTTGTAGCAGTCAGGGGATTCAATTACCAAAAAAATAGCGCTGAAGGTGTTGCTGGTCAATGACAGATTGGTGCAGAGTGCCAGTGGACACTTCAGGATGGCAGTATGAAGTTGGATCTGTAGCACTAAAGCTGCTCTAGTGAGCAGCTGAGGAATGGGAGCAGGAGTTGAAAGGAGTGAGTGTCATGGTGATGGGAACAGTGGGCATTGGTGAAATTGTAGAAGAGTCAGGTTGTTGTCACTCCTAGTTTGTCTTCAGCTGCTGTTAGATTATCATTATGATTAGCACTCAGTAGCTCTAAGCATTATGATGAATAGCACTCTGATGAATTAATATCTTTATTTCAGAATTTTTACTGTATTCTTAATACTCTTTCAGTATTTTCTCCTAATTTGCATCTGATGCAGATGAAATAATAGGTCTTCATGTTTGAAGTGGCTTATTTTCATAGGAAAAAAAATGAAAATAAACTGTCTGAACTGTCTTGGGGGAAATCTCCACCCAACCTTCATCCAGCCTTCACTCCTCCCAACCTTCACCTACTAAAGCTTCTAAAAGACGGATATTTCAAGGACTCTCATGTGACACAAAAAGAAACTGGCATTGCTGGTAAAGCAGAAAATACAAAAAAGATGGGAGTTCTGAAGTATGATCAAAACTGAAAGAGGATTTATTCATTCATTTAATGAATGATAGTTTTATGGAGAGAATCCAGTGTAAAGTGAGACTTCCACCACCAAGCGCATCTGTATCGTATCAAAGGGTAGCTTCTGTTGAAAGTTTTTCCTTTAGTCCCCCTTCCACACACACAGAAGAGCTTTTAGCATGTTACTCCCAACATGTGTTTTGAAAGCAGTAGTTAAAATGTTGTTTAAAAATTGTTGTGTCACTTGGATGTGAAGGAGGGTTGCAAGATGCTGATTTTTCTTTCAATGTTCTGGTCTGCATCTTTGTTTTAGGACTGCATGATTTGTAAAAATCTTTATTTCTTTTCAAGTGTCTCAGGTGGATGGGCAAGAGGCAAATGTTTTTTCTAAATATTTAAATACACATGGTGTTTGACTCAAGCATGGCATTTAATAAAATACTTGCAGTACACCTTGAGTGTAACAAACCAGATTAGCAATTAAGTATTGTGGTACATCTCCAGAGCACATCACCTAGTTGGTTTTGCCTTGCAATTCATTAATCTAGGAAAGTGATTTTGCAGGATCACTGTGTAGACATTGACCAGGATCTTGTTCTTTAGAGACTGGTTCAACCCTTGTGAAAAAGAAATTATTATTCTAAGGAATTTCCTGTGACCCTAAGTGTGGACAGGAAGTCCAACTTGTGCTGCTTATATAAACACGAGTTTTAAAAGTCCCTTTGGAGAATGCTGGACACAGGAGTTGGTACATTCAGGTTATGTGTGGTTGTGTCTAAATAAAGCCAGCAGAGGTTATCTTTATGAGGGCAAAGCTTCAAACTAATGCTCACATTCCTTTTAACCAAGCAAAGCTCAACACCACTAGAAATATACATTTTTCTTTTCATTCAATCTGCCTAATTTTTTGCCCAAAGCCACAAGAAATCTGATCTAAAAAGCCTCATATTTCCCTAATTGCTAACAAAGAATTTTACACAACCACACTCACACACACTGTTTAAATATTGTGGGATGCCCTGTTTTGGCCTGCTGAAGTTCAAGAATAAATATTAAAATCTATTTCATAAATATCGGCTAAATTTGAAGTGTTGATTTGAGATATTTACTAATTGCTATTTCAGAATAGTGACCTTATGGTTTGCGCTTTTTTTTTCCATTATAAAAGAATGAAGAATAAATGAGTGACAGAATTACCAAAATGATTACTATATTGTTTCATAAAATGAATAAAAAATGCTTCTTGCTGTGGCTTCAGATAGCTGAAGAGAGGATACAGCTATTGTAGCTTATTTAATTTTGTTAGCTGAAGGATTAGATTTTTAAGAAATTAATTATAAAATGATCATTACTGTTCCAAATATAATGGCTTATCCTTTTTAATCTTTGGAATATTTTTTCCCTGATATTTTTTGTAGGTATGTTATGGTATACATATGATCATTAATAACTAGCTCATTTCCAAGTTCACATGTTTTAATATGGAATAGGATATTTCTGAAAAGCCTACTCCTGAGTCTGTCATCTATTGCAGGTCATATTCCTCTTAAATTTTCTGAGAAATACAATATTTCATAAAGATAATAGTTGTTTGGTTTGGTTTGCTTGTTTTTTTATTTTTAATTTTTAATCTATTCATTATGGTGTATGTCTCCTAATAATTTAAGAATGGTTATTTTTTGTGGATTAAGTGTTTCAATAATAGAGAGGAGATAAATCCAGCAAAATTGAGGCTTCTTGCACATGCATATGTGTAGACATGGACATCAGATACACTACATGAAAGCATCCACTCAGCTATTCATAGGGTCAATTCATAGAAAAAAAAAGTATCCTGCTTTCAGTGATAACTTATAAACTGAAGACAATACATGCAATACATGCATACTTCCCAAAATAATTTGTTGCATCTCAGTTTCATCGAAATTACTTACACATGAAAATAATTTATACTGAACATTTTTCCTCCAAAGAGATGTCAGTAATTCAAATATAACTAGACTAGGAGTTTTATCTACAGTTTGATTTTAAAAAAGTAGGATTAGAAGAACATAGAGGAAAATGTGGCAAACACAGTTACCTCTAATTTTGTCTATATACCAGATGGATTTCAGGATGACAGTATTATAGCATTTCTGGCTTTGCTGTTTCATTGCTTTATAAGTCCCTTCATTTGCCGTCCTACCCTAACTTTGCTGTCTCACTGTTCCTTATGATCCTTTTGATTTAGGATGCAGAATAGAGAACTGCGACTCCTGCTTTAGCAGAGACTTTTGTACCAAATGCAAAACTGGCTTTTACTCGCACAGAGGCCGCTGCTTTCGAGGATGTCCTGCTGGATTTGCAGCCTTGGAAGAGCTTATGGAATGTGTGGGTGAGTCAAGTAGCTCTTTTGCTAGGTGGCCATATTCAAATATGGCACTACTTTATGATGATGCTTAGTATTTCTTAGCAGGAAATATTCAGTAACGAATTATTATTGATTTCTTTACTGGTAATACTAGTAAATTTTTCCAAACTTTAAAATCCGCTTCACTGGGAATGCCACTCTCTTGTGCATCAGAAAGTTCTGTCCTCTTAACTGTAAAATCGCCTTTATGAAGATTTGCAACTCAGAATTCATAAGATTTCAGGACTTGTGTCGGAACAAACTCTTTCTTTCAAGAGTATTTCTTGCCTTTCATGATGGAGAGGACTTGGAAATGTGAACTTCTGAAGTTTTCAAACCCAGGTGACAACCAAGTAGGATCTATATGTGAGATAGAAAAAATAGTCAATCTCATTGTTCTAGGAGAGTTTTTGAATATTTGGAACTGTCATAACATATCAAACATAAAGTTCAATATTCTGACTTTTTTGGGGGTGGGTTGATACTGGCTAAAAAGATTCAGATTCTGTAAGAGATTTTAATTTTGTTTCTAGCTTTTTACCTGCTAATGGTAAAACTGTCAAGTGTTGCTTTCTAACAATGCATGTTGTAGTCTTAAAAAAAAAGGAAAAAAGAAAATAAAAACCCAGAAGAATTGCTCACTCGTGTTTCCTTTGCTTTATCAGAGGGCTGTGAAGTGGGTCAATGGAGTGAGTGGGGAACTTGCAGCAGAAATAACAAAACATGTGGATTTAAGTGGGGCCTGGAAACGAGAACAAGGCAAATTGTGAAGAAGCCAGCAAAAGACACGATACCATGTCCAACCATTGCAGAATCCAGACGGTGTAAAATGGCCATGAGGCATTGTCCAGGAGGTAAGTGTAGCCCATGCCAGAAAAATCTTTATGAGCTGCGGGCCAAATTCTGTCTCTGTTCTGCCAGCCAAGGCTGAAAAGCAGCAATAGTACATCAGTTCTAGTCTCTATAGAGAGACTCCAGGGAAATTCTCAGCTTAGGAGCAATCAGTCCCTCAGCAGACTGTGAAACTGTTTTCCTGGTGTGGTACCAAGGGTTTTTCAGAGGTGCCTCGTGGAAGAACTGTAACAGGTTGCAGTTTGAGCTTCAGCATGGAAATGATGCTGATGGTGGAAGAACTACTTGTTCTGCACATGGCAGGAAAGATTATGATTCTAAACCTCTCTGCAGGTGACACACACAATGTTGGTGTGCTGGGTATTTAAATTAAAAGAAGTTAGTTACACATGGCATTGTTAGCTAGAACCATTAGCTGGAACATGTTATTTGTTTTGAATATTCTGGAGCAAGGCCAAACTGTGATAGATGTGATGCAAGCAGAACAGTCATAGATATCAAGATTTTTCACCTTGAGACCAGCCTATGGCAAATGCCCCAAGGAAATAAAGTGAAATTTCTTCATCATGGTGTTGCAAGACTTAAGCAGTGATGCTGATGTGAGAAAGGAAATCAAAGGCTTGGTTTTTGTAGACCCCAAACTGAAGACACATCACTGCTGGAGAGTTTTTTTATCTTTTAGGTTGAAAAGTTTAACCTCTCAGGTATGGATTCTGACAACTTAAACAGGTTTCAAAATTTGTAGGTGAGGTGGGTGACCAGCAGGTGATAAAGATGCCATTCCTGTCAGAGTCACAGGGTTAAATAAAGAATGAACTTCAAGAGATCTCTAGTCCAACCTCCTACTGCTAGCTGGGTCAACTGTGAAATCAGACAAATAAAAAAAGAAATAAAGGTTGAGGAATCGTGAGGAAAGTCTTAACATGATGAATAAGATAAACCTGAAACAGTCTTAGAAAAGGCACCTAAATAAATTTCTTTGTATTCTGGGATTGTTGAAGGTGTCTTGGATTGAACATTCTGCCTACCAGTGTGTACTTTCCTTCCCTATCTCACTCCCTGTATTCATACACACAGAGGCACACAGAGGGCACAGTCACTGTGGTACAGGGGGCACCTTAAATAAAATTCTCAAAGGCATTGAAGAAAGAGTGTAACCTAAAAAATGAACACCTCTGTAGGAAAGAAGAAGAAAAGGTAAAAATGAAGGCTGATTTGGGCTGCCATGGTATGCGTGTCATGGTATCTTTGAATATTAGTCTGCATCAAGGTAGTGACACTTACCAGTGCTTGCAGCCTGCTGAGTGATCCAGTTACTTGTAACAGACTCTGAAGCCCAAATGGGGTTAATAATCAGATCAACTGAGGAAATGTTTTACTGCTGAAACAAAAGGAAATAAAAAGAGCCCACGACAAGTTCTACTAAATCTCCAATCAGTGTTTTCTTTCTTTTCATTTGGCTTCACATGCAGGCAGTTTAGCTTGCAGTGGAAAACTGAGAAAATTGCAGAATTTTTTCAATTCAACATCATGTGGTACAGATTTAGTCATTTATGTACTCAGTGTGTATAAAGGCAGGCATTTTATGGATGCAGCATCCAACTTCTATAATAACTCCTAGCAAGTAGAAATACGGGTTTAGTCTTTATAGTTTAGTTAGGACACAAACTATTCAAATTGTTGTAAATAGTTTGAGAAATGTGCTTAAGTGCACCATAATATTCCAGAATGCTGTAGCATGCTCATGTAACTATGTTAATCTGAACATTCATACCTTTTTATGTTATATTCTCTTATGTTGTTTCAAATTTTCTTGTCTAGCAGTTCAGGCCACTGCTTAAAGATTTACATCTCAGATGTATCTTTTCAAATACACAATGGCTTTCCTAAGAGTGAGAATATTTATTGCCTAGTGTCCAAATTGTTTCTGTATTAAGGTCCATGATGAAATCTTTGCTTTTTTTTCACCACGTATCAGGAAAGTTGTTGCTGGAAATACAAGTTCAGTGAAGTACTTGTAGTACTCTTTCATGGGCTTCAGTAAGTCCTAAAGATTACGGTCCTCTTCTCCCATGGTGTGGAATTCTCTGCATCTGTTTTCAGAGATAAGAATAAATGTGTACAAAACTGTAGGTTTGAACTTTCCACACTGAATATAGTGTTTAAGACTGCTTCTGTGCCATCACAGAAAACACCTCCCAGAGTATAAGCTCCTTTCTCTTTCTTAAGAAACTCCTGGGAGAGTGTTAGTAGTGTTTTAATTGCCTAGGGGGAAGTCTTCCCCAGACCTGGTTATCTCTGCAGGTGAGGAAGCCACAGAGGCTGCCCTGTTTTGTACAGCTTCTGCTTTGTAGTATGTTTTAAATTTATACATTTTAATTTATATGTAGTATGTTTTAATTTATATATACAGGGCTGGTCTAAGACCCTGTTCCTTTATCATATTTTAGTAGCAGGTTGCCACATTAGACACTCAAAATGTTTTATTGCCTATTTGATCACTGTGACATAGTGGGAGGCTCAGACACAGCTTACAGGTTCTGGCTGCTGAGGAAGAGATTCTGAGTCTTTAAAAATATGGTGTTTTCCTAATGTTGGGAATTTTGTTACTGAACTTTTAAACTGAAGAAATAATAGAAAAAAAATTGTAAGGTTAGCACTTCTGGGAGAGTGAAGAACCATAATCCCCTGTAAATATCAGTTGAGCGGCTGTTAATAAACGCTTTCATCCTAACCTTCTCCGTACATAAACTCACACAAATGTGGAGAATAAGTATTGGATTATACAGCTAAGATGATTGAAGATTGTTATGGATTAAGCTGAGCACAGGAAGTAAGGATATTTGTGGTGGGATAGGGTCAAATAAAGTGCTTTTGTCATGTGCTTTCTACTTCTGTATATTATAAGTTACTATTTATGCTCCACACTGCAGGGAAACATCCAAAACAGATTTTTATGCATTCGCAATAGAAGGAAAGTTAAAGAAGGAGACTTAAATTCTGTTTTCCTACTAACTATTTCAGTTTCATATTTTTAAGGTGCTACCCAGCTGGCCATATGGCAGTGGTACAACTTCAGTTTTTGATGAATGATTTATGACTTTCTCCAGTATCTGTAGAGTTGTAGAGATACAAACTGGAATACAAGTTAAAGATCATTTAACTTCTTTGCTACTGAAGGTAGCAGCATAAGAATAACACTGATTTCATATTTGCTACTTAGAGATATTTCCTTAGTGTCAGGAGTTATAGATTTAACTGTTACAGTATGGAAATGTCACATTTGTGTATCTGTTAATGTTATGTAAGTTACCCTGTGGCTTTGACTGTAATGTGAATTCTACTTTGAGAGGTTAGATTTAGACAAAGCAGACTTGACTTGTTCAGGACAACTTCTACCTGTGCTGGTCTCTTCCTGATAAGGAATTTTCTTCTCTTTAGTTCAAAAAGAGAAGAAAAAAAAAAGGCTTAAAAAAACAATGGGGAAATCAGCAGTCAGAAATGTAAAATAGACTGATAAATCTTGCTCTCTTCATGTTTTCCCATCCATTTACTATAAATATTTTATTTATACCTCTTATTTGTACGTTGCTCATATTTACCTCAGTAATGGCTCCTCTTTTGTTTGTACACTCCAGGAACCTGCAGATTAGTTTAATTATTCATATTAAGTGTTACATAAGCAAGCAAAGTAGCTCTCTGCTATTTTAGTGTTCATCAGACTGCAGTTCTTCAAGCTGTCTGAAACTTGAATAAAACTCTGTGCCAAAATAACACTTCTGCAAGTGCCCATTGCTGGCCCATGTCCAACCTCTCACCCACCAGCACCCCCAAGTCCTTCTAGGTCACCAAAGTTTTCTATTTTCCAGGCTCAACAAACCCAGTTCCTTCAGTCTCTCTTCACAGGGTAAACACTTCAGCTCCTCACCATTTTGGTGATGCTGTGCCAAACTCTATCAATATTTTTCTTTTCTTGAGCTGAGGGACCCAAAGCTGCATATGGTATTCTAGATGTGGTCTGATGAATGTCAAATAAAGAGAGATGATCACTTCCCTTAATCTGCTGTCATGCTGCATTAACACATGCTGCCACTGCATAAAGTTGGCTCACATTTAGCTCAAGTTTCATCAGGACCTTCCCAGGAGAGCTGTTCCCCACACAGTCCATATCCAGCCCATATTTTTTCAGGGAGTACTTCCTTACCAGATGCAAGACTTTGCACTTTGTTGAATTTCATGAGGTTCCTTTCAGCTCCAATGAATGTTTTCCTCATAAGTTAAATAAAAATCAGTCAAAATAAAAATAACACCAGAACTCAGTGAATGATCAGGCAGTTGATCACATTCTTTTGAGCTTTTTGATGCATCTACATTGTAGTACCCAATGTTGAAAAGTTTGTAAGCTGGGACTCTTTTGAGATTTAATTTATATATTGCACTTATGGTCTGTCTCAGTGCCAAATACTTAAAGACACCATCTGCCCTTTGAGTCAAAGCTAGGGCATTCTCTAGCTGGGTCTCAGGAAACACAACCACCATATTCTCTGTCTCCTATTGGTCGTGCTATGTTGTCACAAGAACAGAGAGCTAAGAGGCAAAGGCTGGTCCAGAAGCAGCAAGAATTGTTGCCTCCTCCATGAGGACTGTCAAGCATTTGGCTGGATTGGTCCAGTAGATTGTGTAGGCACCATCCTCAGAAGTTTCTAAGACTTCACTTGACAAACTCTTGAACAATCTAGTCTGAATGGTCTCAATCCTATTGGGGATCTCGATCCTGCTGATGTTTGGACTGGGGACCAGTCTGAATGATTCTGTCTGAATGGCAGAACATCCTGTGGGTATGTGCTGAAAGAACACTGTTCTTCCTGTTTGAGTGTTGCAAAATTGCTGATAACTTTGGCTCTGAAATAGAGACAAGCTGGAATGACTGGTTGTAGGGAATAAGAGCGAACCAAATCTTTACTGTGGCTGCTGTAATGCTGAAATATCTTCATTTGGCCGATTTCATTCTGGTTGAAATTCTACGCAAATTATGTGTCATGTTTTGAATATAATGCTAATGATTGTTTCAAGCATTTTCAAGTTTAGCCTTAACCAGGATAAAAGCTTGGTTCAAAACGCTGATTTCTTGATTTACTTGTTATTGTTTGACCTGTTCTCTCATTTGTCTTTGGCTGAATGCTGCACATTTCTAAATTCAAAATCATGCATAGAATCTAAAAGATCCATTGTACAATGTACTTCTACTTTAAGTTAATGCACTATGCCAGCCTGAGAAAACATTGGAAGACCAGCAGAACTATAGAAATGCAGCTATAATTCTGTATTTTGGAATTGCTGTGACTTTTCACATCTTTAAAAAAAGTCTGATTTTTGACATTTTTAATAAATTGGGGATTTCATTCCATTGCTAGTTAAGTCATGACATAAATGTCTGTGACAAGTTAGACATAAATGAAAATGATCCCACTTAGAAAAGATTATCTTATAGGTTAAGGCATGATCTGACCAGAGATGGTAGCGACCAGACACCATTGTGGTTTAGGGAAAGATGACAAGATTTACAAACAGATTGTACTACTTTGTTAGTATTGCATGGTTCTAGACAATGGAATATTATTTATCACTTTAAGACTAAAATTAGGATTTGCGAGACTTGTTGGTATTTTAAACAAGGCTGTAGTACATAGAATATACCACAATTACACTGTCATTGCCTGCTGCAGCTCTCTGTTAATTTTGCAGTTGCATTGGACCAAATCTGCCCTTGCTTGCACTCACCTTGACAGGTAGAAGCTGCATTTAGTGTAGCTCCACTAAGTGCTGGCTCTGCTAGAATCCTGGTGTCACCAAGCAGGTTTCCCTCCTTGATGTGTTTTTTGCGTGCCCCTCTGGACAAAAAGACTTGTCCTTAGCTTGTCTGAAAAGATGACCCATCATTGTCATTCACAAATCATGACTCAAAGCTTTTGAAGGAGAGAAGGAAAACCAGCTTCAGCATCAGTTTACATCAGTTTATAAGACATAAACTCCACCAAAACCACCTAATTGCACAGTGCAGGGTGGGAAACAATAGTAATGAGGAAATATTTTTGTATTTTAGTTAATGGCCATTCTGTGAAGGACCAAATAAGTGGGAGCAAGAAAGGACAAAATAGTAGTCCTACGTATTTTGGAGGCTTTCCAGGAAACAAGAACTGTTTTACAGAGTGGCTTAACCCTCAGAGCTTGGCATACTTATTAGTACATTTGTTCAGGAAGCAGGCGTTTCTCTGCAGCAGATTCTGCTTGTCTGGATTGTCAACATCTACCTTGTACAGAGAATGCTGTGCTGCAAGTATTAAAATGTGAGTCTTTTTCTACCCTTTAGTTGACGACATTCAGAAGGGGCTACAGCCAGTGAAAACTAATTGTAAAGCAACTCTAGATGCTGAAGAAAATGAAACACACAATACTGCTCATTTCAGTGGGAGTGCCTGCAACTAGACTATGTATTTTAATTAAGGCACATAGGCAGGAGCTATAGTTATATCATCAATAATCAATTAAGTTGATACCACCTTCTAAGAAGAGCAGAATTCTTTTAATCTCTGTTTGGTAACAATAAAAAAAGTGAAAATCAAATAATAAGTAGTTTCAGGTTGGAAAGGAGCATAGGTCATCTAGTCCAGTCTCCTGCTTAAATCAGATCAGTTGTGAGAAAACCAGGATTAGCCATTACTCTCACAACTCTCAGACATTAAATAGTCTCCATTTTTTTGTCTTAGTTATGTCCTTTTCATATACTTATTTCAGAGATGATGATTTGCAGCTTGTTGCTTTTATTTGTTTTGAAGTAGAAAATATAGAAATGCACAGCAAATTTATTTTCATGACATTTGCATTCATTGACAGATGTACATGCATGCATGTGCCATGTGCCTGTATCGGAGCACTTCTATACCTGATGCTTCTTAGATTTGCAGGTAAAAGTCAGGCAGTGTACCTCTTGGGTAATAGAATACTATAAAGTAACTCAAATGAAGCAAGAAACTCTGGGTTTTTTTCCTGCATTAAAATATCAAAATATCATGGTTTTTGTGCTTTTTTTTTTTTTTTTGGGCTGAGAGAGCAAATAGCTCTCTCTGTATTATTCATACATTTGATTCATATTCATTAAAATGAATTCACAAATAAACGGTGACTTTTAAACAATTGCTGTTATTTTTCTTTTCTACTGTTGGAAGCAATCCATTCCTGAGTTATTTTCCAGAGAGAAAATGCAATCCAATTGGCCTCATATTTGAAAAGTAGTTAGAAATAGTTTTTATAAGCCACATAAACTTGAACATCAGTTTGAGTAGCAGTCATGTTCAATTCTGAAACCAAGTACTCTCCATCAAGGACCAACAGGCAGATTTTGCAGCAATGCCTCCTCTTTGCTGCTGATAGATTACATCATATTGCTTGAAGGTTGAGGTAGCTCTTAAAGCTCTGTGAACAAGATATAGCTGTTGACTGATCCTCCTTTTTCTCTGTGTTTGGAATCAGGTCAGTTAAAGAAAGCAGTTAAACAATTAAGTGCTCTGTAACAATATCAACACTTATCGAAAATAACCCTTCTGACATTTAGGTCATTTAGGTAACTGTTCAGTGTTTGGGTTTGCATTATCCTTGAAAATAGGATGGTGGTTCTTGCATGGGAGTTGAAGCAGCTTGTGACTATGTCACTGTGCTCCTACGAAACTTTTTTTCCTGTTTTTGTCTGGATAAATACCACTATGGGTTACAATTACAATTATTAAAATCTGTGGGTTTTTGCAATAATGTATTACTTATACTGAAACCTGTAACTTAGATAGATATAGCTAACCTAAACTTCCATGGAGTGCAACTTCAGTCTCTTTGAATGAAGCAGAATTCAAAAATGCATAAACCAGAAGTTAAATCTGTAAGTTAAATCTGTCTAAAGTGATCTGTAGAGGGTACTTTTCATGACAGTAGAAAAACAATTTTGCAGAAAAGCATTGTTGTTATTTGATTTCTGTTTTAGTTTTCCTCTCAGTACCACTGCCCAAAGAATATCTTGTAATGGACTATATATACTGAGCACAAGGTTTTAACTTTACATACTTTATCAGGATGATACAGCCTGTGGAAATTTATGTATTGTTTTATCATTTTGGCAGGCTACATTTTCAGCTTATTTTTAGAGGCTTTCGAGGGAGTTACTGGCAGTGCAGAAAAGCCAACTCAAGTGCATTTTCCCCTTCCTTCTGAATATAAATTATCCTTCAATCCTTCTTTTTAATTTAACTAATAGGAACTACTTTCTTGGGAAGACATCAACATAGTTTTCCCAACCATTAAAAGGTAATATGCACAATTTATTTATTTATTGCCATTATTATGTCTTAGAACAGATAAGTACTTTTAACATGTGTGTTTCTTTAAGTATACCATATTTCAGAAGTAGCATGAGTATTGAGTGATGCAGTGTCTCCTGTGGGAGTTATCTGTTTTTAATGAATAACTGAGTGTACCAGAGTGTAAATCCTCGTAAATGACCAGAGTATGAGTTAGAATGGTCCCATGGCAATTATACAATTCAGGGTTGTTTAAAAATACTGAAGGAGAGCCAGCTGCTAATCCACATGGAAATACAAATTCTGAAAAGGGCTGTGGCTGATCCAAGTGCACAGATTGAATTTGTCCTTAGAAGGTACTTGATGGATTTTATTGCGCATACCCTTGTGAAGTAACTCCTGTTGGTTTTTGTCTCTTGCTCATTCTGAAACCACAATCCACTTGTAGGAGGAAAAGTCATATACATACTCATTTCTAATTCTTGACCAAAGAGCTATTTTTGTACATTATGGTGTCAGCCATTTCAGTCACGGCAGAGAAACCAGGAAATGCTTGCCTGCCTGAGATTACATGTTCTGCCCTTAGGATCAATCAGTTATGCACAGTTCTATGCATCTCCTCTGCCAAACCACAAGCCTGGGTATGGCAGGTCTGGAGAACCATCTGCCTCAGGTGTGACACGACTATAGAGCAATCAGTCTTTCTCAGTTTTAAAGGGTTCAATAAGGCTTTCTTTGCACAGAAGTCTCTTCTTAAGTAATAATCCTATTAGGGTATACAGAGATTATTTGTATTCACAGCATTGGTACAAGGGCCACATCCTGACTTTGGTATCCTCAGGCACAAAGGTAAAGCTGACAGGTCTGTATTTCCCAGGGTTCTGCCTCCTGCACTTTTTAAAAGTGGGTATAGTGTTTCCCTTTCTTCAGTCACCTGGTATTTCACCTGATTGCCATGATTTTTCAAACATCATGGAGAGGGACTTGGCGACTACATCAGCCAGTTCCCTCAAGACTCTGGGATACATCTCATCAGGCTGCATAGGCTTATGTACCTTCAGGCTCTTCGGGCAGTCATGAACCTGAACCTCTCTTATAGGATGGATTTTGCCCCCCTCGTCTTCCAGTCTGTTCCCTCAAGTGGTATGGGAAGAGAGGTTGCTGGTGAAGACTGAGGCAAAAAAGTTGTTGAGTTCCTCGGTGTTCTCCTCATCTTTCGTTACCAGTTTTGTCAGTTTTGCTCATCAGGGGGGTACACTTCCTTTGACCTTCTTTTTCTGGCTGATGCACCTATAGAATAGAATAACCTCCGGTTATTCTTTGCGTCCCTTGCTAAGTTTAAGTCCAGCTATCCTTGGTCTTCCTGACTGCACCTCCATGCAACCAGGCAGAGAGCCCATATTCTTCCCAGAATACCTGACTCTGCTTCCATTGCTTGTGCATTTCCTTCTTGCCCTTTAAGTTGACCAGTAGGTCTTGACCCAGCCATGCTGCTCTCTTGCCTTCCTTTCCTGATTTCTTACAACTGGGAATCGTGAGCTCTTAAGCTCTATGGAAAGCATCCTTAAAGTTCTACCAGTTCTTGTCCCTGAGGGCAGTTTCCAGGGGTTTCTGTTGACTAACCGAAATAGGACCAGGGGATCCTATTGACCAATTCCTTGACCAGCTAGAATTTGCTTTCTTAAAATTCAGGATCCCAACTTTTCTCTTTGCCTGACCTATATCCATTAAGACTACAGACTCTACCACTGCGTGATCACAGCAGCCCAGGTTTCCTCCAGTCTCGGTGTCACTGATGTCAATGATCATTTGTGTTAGTGACCATCAGGTGCAGTACTCCTCGTCCAGTACCAATGCAAATTATCTAGATCACCCTCCCAAGTGCAGCAGCCAGCAGTGTATGCAAGCTAATTGCAGCTGCTTGGCTGCTAAGATAGAAACTCATTACGCTGCTGCACTTGTGATTGTGATGTCTCATGTCTACCCTTCATAACAGCTTTGTTATTCTGGAGAATCATTTTGTATGCTCTGCGCCCTGCTTGCTTGACAGCTTGTGGCAAGCAAAGGTAGCCTAAGACAGGAGCCTCACAGCTTTAGGCTAAATTCAGAGAAGTGGTTTACTTCTTGTCCTACAGCCAGAGATCACAAATGTGGAGGGCAAAGAATCCAGGAAAGAGAAGGAGAGGGGAAAGAATCTGAGAAATAGAGTGAATGCTTCTTCCTCTTTGGTTCTTTAGAAAAAAATCATGAAGGTACAGACATATGGTCCCTAATTAATGGTTTCTTTAGCCAACGGGAGAAGGTAAAGCCTGTTTACACATAATGATTCACTGAATGGTTTCCAATACCTTTTAAAATCAGACAAAGAGTGTGCAATTCCACAGTGATGTGTAGTTCAGAGACTCCTAAGCCAATGCTGCATAAAGTAGCTCAAGAAACGGAGAGTTTTAAAGGGTCAGCATAATGCTGTGCAGGAGTTAATGGTCCCTGCTGAGACACACGATTTATTAGATCTGGCATGGTGCTGTGCAGATATAATGTTTTCAGGTCATGAGGTACTATGTTTGGGATGAAGAACTGTGATTTGCCCTACGGGTGCATAGATCACTTGGGGGACTCATTCTCTTGTGGGATTTATTCCTGTCTAATTATTACAGAGAGTCTCACAATAACTCTGGAAAGGCACACTGCTCAATGCATAAATGCAGCAGCTTCCAGTACTCTGCTTCAGGCCAGATTTAATTTAATTAACTTGCAGCAGACAGCTAGAGGAGTGACGGGGGAGTGCCAAGAGGGAATATGTGAAGAAACAATCTCCCCAGCTGCTCTCACTTGTGTGACCATCGGTGCTAGAACTAGGCTGGAGTCAACTGCACTGATTTTTAAGGCTGTGCAGTGGAAGTTCTTCACAGAAAGCTTCTAGATATGTTCGCATCTTTACCTCTTAAGCACAGCACAAGAAGAGCAATAGAAGAAGGGGAATGGAAGAACAGATCTGCTATTCTTTCTTTTTTTTTTTTACCGTTGCTTGGTTTTGCCTTTGGTGCCGTTGTTGTTGGTGTCTTTTTAGAGCTTTTTGAGACAATCTGAGATAATTTTATTTCAGATTGGAAAGTTTGGGCATCACTGATTCCTGCAGTTCACTTTGCTTTACATCTCTAAGGTGAATGCAAAGAACTTCCTCTTGAACACTTTGAATTCCTGGTTCATTCTGAAGAACTACAAAAATTACTGCAGATAGTGTTTGGTAAAGGAATGGGAACCTAAGAACAGGAAAAGAATGAGAGAAAGCAAGAATTTCTCACTACGGACAGGGCATCCCCACTCGGCATTGATGTTACATGATATTGTACCCATTAAAAATAAGTAGGTTTAAATAACTTTCTGAGCACAGTCTTAAGAATAAATTAGCCTAAAATGAATAGTAGCACGTAAAGAGTAATGTAGTACCATGGAGGTATCTCAATACTTTCCCTTTGTCCGTATAAACATTCTGCACCACATGATCAAACACAGAAGCAGCATTAATTATGATGGACACAATGCAGGGCCCTTTTGTGCAACTAATCCTCTATCTTAAACATATTTATTTTGTAAGTCACTCTTTAGATTTTGAAGTGGCCCCAAAATTCTGTTTTAAAGTGTCCTCCCCTGAGTTAGTATCTTCATCTTTGCCATTTAATGTGAGAGTTTATCAGTTTGTGTTTCTTTATGAAGTGTGTATCAGGTAGAAAAAGGCTACTGGGGTTCAAATGAGGCTGAGCTTATACAGCCTTACATAACACCTTCAAGTTTGACACTTCAGTCATATGTTGTGCGCATCTACTTACTGAGTAGAAATACTGCAAACACAATAGCAAGCTTTTAGATCATGTTTTAAGACTATTCTACTTACACAACTTTATTAGCTTGGCGGTTCATATATTTGTCTATTTTAAGCCTTTTATTGGTTTCCTGTGAGCATTCCTTGGTGTTCTTACCTATGTACAAATAAGTGTGATGACTTTTACAAACCTGGTGCCAAGTCAGAGATATCTTCTTGCAAAGGGCAGCAGCAGCAGTAGGACACCAAAGCAGGTGCTTTGCATCATGCCAGATTTATTAAAAAACTGCAAGAAGTTCAAACAAGAGACATGACTTGCTACTCTAACATAGCTGCTTGAAGTATCACGGAACATAAAGATCGCAGGTATTTCCAATGACATCAATATCCCATGTTAATACCATGGCACTTGCTAGAGTAACTCCTGATGAAAATGGCAGCCAGCTCTTCAATTTCTCTGCTTCTCTGTCAGATACAAACGTGAACATTTTGAATGGGTTGTCAACTGTACTTAAACAAAAAGTTCAGCACAGTAGAAAGAATACTATTAAAAATGTCACACTCTTTTGATTCATTGTTTTTAATGTTGCACAATGAAACCTTAGCTGTTGACTAGAGGCAAGTGCCAAGCAGCTTTGATCAGATCTAGCATAGCTGCCTTGAAGCTAGATTGCATCTATACTATATTTTCTTCAATACTGACGAAGTTGCTACATTTATCTCCTACTTGACATGACAAATGTTTAAAGGGTTTCTAAAACAAAGCTAGTTAAAAGCTACCAAAAAGATGGTTAAATTCTGGCTTTTTATTTTTGCTCCGAATTTCTGGACCAGATTATTTTGTTACCTACTCATTTACCATCTGTTCCTTGTAACTTCTAAACAAGAAGAAAAAAACTTCTGTTAGGGTTTGCAAAGAAAAACCACAATTTGGTCAAATATAGAGGATAATCTCAAGCATTGCAAGACATTGTACAGGGGGTATGCACTAAAAATCAGTTTGCAACTGCCATATAGCACTAACAGTGATAGATGAGTAGGACTCTTTGAGTGTATTTACAACAGGAAAAAAGACTTTGTATTTGATAACTGATGGCTGAAGAAATTTCTGGGCCATAAAAACTTGACAGATGAAAAATATCTACTGAGCAAGTCCTGTGTCAGGCTTCAGGTCATTGCTCTGGTTAGGCAACTGGAGTAACTGGTGGGAGGTTTCTAGCTAAAAGAAAGTACTGTGGCAAAATAAAGGGAGGTGAGTCTGAAGAAAAAGGAAGTTGTTTCAAGATCATTACAGATTGTGTCAGTGTGATAATACAAATTACTGACATTCTGATGTAAGGTCAAAATCAGTTTTTCATAGTCATTGAAGGTGATCCTATGTATGTTCTCTGTGGGATGAATAGATGCTATCAGCTGTAATTCCCAGCACTCAGCACATGATTATTCTGCCACCAGACTTTGTTAATCGTGTCTGCAATCCAGTGCCAGCTTGAACATACGCTGCAATAATTCCTCTTTTGAGAACAGGGGACGCCAGTGGATGATGAGCCTTAGACATATAAATGGAAAAATCCTGGGAGATAAAGTTCATTTTTTTTTCCTTGCAGCTGTGGCAAGGAAAAATAGAAGAGGATTTATTATTTCTGCAGAACTCAGAAATAGAGATGACCCAAAAAACAGCACAGTGTTTTGAGAGAAGTTTTACAACATGCTGAACAGCTCTTTCAAGTGGAGTTTCTTAATTATATAAGTAATTGTTCTTCAAATTTCAAGCTCTAAAAAAAAGAGTTGATTCATACGTCTTTTCCAGAATAATGTTTTTTTGGGTGGAGTATGTTGTGAAATAATAATATTTTACTTTTCTCTTAGTTTTCTTCCAAACAGCTGATTTTTTAAATGTTATTTTATTTTTTTTTAGAGAGATAAAAGAAATTAAATTTCTTTGGAGAGGAACTTTTTCCCTCTTTTATTACAGTGTCATAGGTTTACAGTACCTCAAACAGTCACACAAGCTTATAAAGAATTCACCTCCCAGTTCTTTGGGTGAGATGCTTATCTGGAATATGTTGGGGGTGTTTTATGGATGAGTTGCTATTAATCTCTCATAGCATTGATAAGCATGAACTTCTTGATGGTTATTGCCAAAAATCAGAAGTCCCCTCAAAGCCAGCAAAGTTTAATTGTTTGCTTGGTTTAAGTGAGAAACAAATCTATCTGTTTTGTAATTATTACTTGTTCCGTGAAGTAATGGGATCTCAGAACTTAAAAGTGAATGTAAAATAGGAGCCAAAATATAACTAGAGTCCTTCTCACTTCATTGAGCAATTTTAGAACCTCTCTTTGTTTCAGGGAACATTTTCCTAGAAGAAATAACTTTTAAAAAAACCCCAAAATTGATACACTTTTCTTCAGCTGAGTATAGAATAAGAGTTTAAACAGAATTGCTGGACTTATTGCTGGAGTTATAACTGTCTGCATCAGTGCGTGCGCTTCAAAGCTGGGAGCAGCATGCTTCAAAACAACCACTTAAAAATGATTATTCCTTTTTAGACAGTTGTTCAAGTCAGCATCTCTGTATCATCTTTCAGGGCTATTAAAAAGGGCATGGATCTATTGATAGGATTTCATTTTTCTATGTGAACCAAAATTTTATCTAGTAGGACAATTAGCTGAGTAAATTCTCTAGAATTGGTAGAAGCTTCATGTCAGTTCAATAGCAATTGAATTGGTGTGTTTACCTTTCGTACCACTTACAGTAGTTTTTCTAATTGTCTTGTTCTAAGACAGTAACAAACGACAGAGTAGCAGATGCCTTCTGAGAACAGCATCATGTGCAAAGTTTTTTTCTTTTCCCTCGAATAAAAATGAGTGATTTTGGAAAGACACCTTTTTTAGGGGGTCAAACTCCAATGCTGTCAGTGTGGCAATGCTTCAGCTGCCAAAGGAAAGGTACAAATGCCCTGAAATCTGTAAGAGTATTTGTTCCTTGTGGACACTTTGAGGAAGCTCAGGTACTTCCTTCAGCAGAACTCACTGAACTGTGAAGGTTACCATGTATCACTTCCAGGAGTTGTTATAAAAGGGTTTTACCTTATTACTTCCTAAAACGATTTAGAGAATAAAGTAGTAGTGAGGACATTAATGGTAGTTCCCTGTATTGCTTTCTTGTGTAATTTTTGTTACCAGTTTCCTCATTTCTTAAAGCTCAGCTGCTGGAACCACCACATAATACTTTTAATGCTTTAGCTGTTTTTCCAGTCTTCATAGCTGCAGGCAAAAGTTGGAGAAAATGGACACTTTGAATGTTTCAACACCATAAATTAAATGAAAAGCACTGGAAATTAATTATTCTGTTAAAAGCCAGTGGTTTTACTTGCAACTGGATTATGATTTTTGACTCAATGTGGTTGTCAAACTTTTACTTGACATCTACCCCAAAGAGAACATGTTTAGAGGTGGCCGTTTTCAAAGTTTGCTAAAATACTGTCTCACTTAGGTATTCATGTGAAAACTAATGTATTTCTGTATGAAAACATTTGGTTTTCATCTATGTATTTCATTTTATGTATTTACATAAAACCTAGTCAGCAGCAAAAAAATCAAGTGTTATTAGGAAGGAACACTTCAATGCACTATCTGGCATGCTAATTCGAGAAGATTAGAAATTCACATTGTCTATGAGGCTCTAAAAAATGAGCTAATGCAATGCATTGTGACTGAGCAAAATAATAGCTGGTAATTTACTTCCTTGGCTCCTGTCAGCAGTTTCATTTGTCTTGAATAGGTATAATTGTGTGTCCAAAAAGAGATTGCTCTAAACCCGGTTGTGATCTAGTCAGACTTTCCAAATCCTGTATTAAGCAGAGCAATTTCCTGCTTCAGATAAAAATACTTCAGTCTTCAGTTATATTTATATTCTGCTAGTAAAACATAGCTTTCTTTTAAAATGTGGAAAAGAAATATTTCTTCAGAGCTGAGTTGATTGAAGTTGTCCTATTACAGCAGTGTTCATGTGAATATGGTGTTCAGCTGAGCATAAGTTAAAATCAAAAAACTCATTTTTACAGGGCTGTTGAAGGGTAGAGATGTCAGCCTGCTACCTCAGGTATGAGATCTGAAAAGCAAGCACTTGCTGATTGTTTAACAGTTATGAGTTATCACAGAGGTCAAGTGCGGGAGGTTTCAAGCCTAAGCCATTTTGCGGAAAATGAAGTGATAATAGTTACTGCCATTAGCCGTATGAGTCAGTAGTAACTCAGAGAAACATTGCTTATGCTTGGCAGAAGTTAATGCTAAACATGCTCCATAATCTCATTTTAGCTAGCAAACATATTTTCCCATTAAAAAGGAAGCTAAATTGTACTTATGGGGATCTTACACTTCTGAAGACAAATGCAAGAGGTACTTAGCCTAGTTTGGAAGTTTTGGAGTGTTTTTCTAGCAAATTTGTAAAGATAATGATAATAAAAATCAGATCTGGATCTTCCTTGCTTCACACAGTGTTTATTACAGTCTAGCTTTATTTTGATGAAAAAACAGCAGAAAATTGAGTATCTAATTCTGTATATAATAATAAAATGTAGGAACATTTTTGACTGAGTGACCACACCCCAAGAGCCAACATTTATTATTCTGCCTTTATTTTTGTGCCACTCAACACATTCAGCTATGACATGGGAACTTAGATTTTGTGTGTGCTTGATTAAGTTTGGTATATATCATGGTTTTCATTTATACCTAAAGCTTACTGGGTTATCCCAAAAAGCTAACACCCCCACATTAGAGAGACTGGGACAATAGTCATCTGTTTAGATATAATATTAATACCAAAATGTATGTGTACAAGCACAGAACTAAAAGTGTTCGTGTGTTCCCAGGCTTGCTGGTATTTCCTAACTCCAGAAGATGCTTGCAGCTAGAATAATTTTAATCTTTCACTATTGGTGTTTCTTTTAATACACAGCTGCTGTTCAGGCTTTCAAAAATTTGTTCCATAACAGTTTTGTTATTATCATGCCCTAAGGAGTGCAGAGCACTTTTGAACATTTGCTGCTGAAGAGTATTCTTTCTGAGGGATGAGTGTGTTCAAAGTTTCCTTCAGCTTTTATAAAAATGCCCTTCTGACTTCTAGATGGACTTGCTGCTCTAAATCCCTCAGGGGCTTGTGAAAATGTTGTCGTAAAGTTGGTCTTTTCTGCCCAGAGTAATCGTATTGCAGAGCATGCTGGGAGATTTTTGTAGTCTTATACTTGTTCACACTAAACTTCAAGATTACAAATAGTGCCATAAAATCATATTCTCTTGTTTTCCTCAGAAGCAGTGTCCTAATTTATGAAATATTTCTGACTATGTTACAGTTAACACATATCAGCCCAAACGAGAGAAATACCTCAGTGGTCAGACCGGCTGAACACTCCACAAGGAGCCTTCCCTGACTAGTTTAGAAACTGGAATTTTAAATCATTTGTTGATAAAAATGTTGTTGCACAATTCTTGGAATTGCTTGATATCAGTGAAAATATCCACAATTTATTTTCAAGTATTTAAGACCCTATTGTTGCAAGGCTTAAATCAAGGGATGGAAAAGAAGGATAGAGATTTTTTTGTTGTATCTACCCATGAATTACATATTAGTTTGGAATAATGGTTGCACAGTATATCTTTGAATATAATCTGGAAATTAACTTACAGCCCTAGAATCCTAACCCTGACCTCAAGAATATTTAGCTTTCTATATCATTGCAAAAAGTCTTGATCATGATTTAATTTATCTTACCATTATAAAGGAATGAAAAATTCTCAAAATCATGCCATAAGAACAAACTTTCTTCCAGGATTTTGGAGCTTCCAGTACTGGCAGAAAGTAGGAATTGCAGAAGTATATGAAAATATTCAAATTGTGGTTAATGGATGGTGTTTTGTTTTGTATGATTATATTGCTATTGTACTGTGTATAATTGTGATACTTGATATACAGCTATTTTTCTAAATGTCAAGATGTGGCCACTAAATAACCCTAGAACTCCAATTCTTGGTTACTAAAATAAATGATTTCCAATGGAATAATGCAGTTTGGAGAGGAGACATAGCTGTTGCTCATTTTTGTTGGGACATTTCTACTTCTGGGTATTTTTTTTATTTAGGTCTCTAACATAACCACAAAAAAATTTGATATGTTTTCTTAAGTCCCTTGAAGAAGAAAGAAAATTCATAGTATTTCATAATATTCCATTCAAATAATGTGTATTTTTTCAGTCCTATACTGGGACAAGATTTGATATTCTTGTTTGATGGAGCGACTCCTCGCTCAGGATGCTTGGACAGAGATAGGTCCACTTTCACACAGGTGCTGGCACAGTGCATATTGAAAATCACAATTTCAAGTATTCATGAAATTGTTGTAGCTTCACCAAAACCTCCATCCTTGAAGCTGCTGAGCTTAGCAGACATGCATAGTGATGTGACTTTTCTGCCCTCCATAAAATAATCACAGTATTTAATTTTTAAAGTATTATATTAAATTATTAGTTACTTTATTTGGCAATGATTACAAAAAGCATCACTTAACATAAATTCACCAAAATGTCCATATGTCAACATTTCTTCTGTCATGGTGTTGTTTGTGCCTAGTGACTGCCAGCCTTCTAGCACTTTTGCACCTTCCAAAACTACTTCTGGCCCCTGCATGATTTCTTCTTCCTTCAGTTTTTGACACATTTCTCCCTGTTTAGTTATATTCCTCCCCACTTCCCTGGTTTAATTCTGCTTCCTGTGCTTGTACTTTATTTTTCTTCAGTAAACAAGGGTTTCTACTCTGTATGTCTTTTCTATTTACTCATTAATGCTATAACTCACTCTTTCAATTTTGCAAGCTCTTTCAATCTGTGTAAAATAAATTGATGTAACTAATCTAGAGTGATAATTTTTATCAGCCTGCTCAATAATTGTGATGCCACTTTGTATTTAATAGGTAGGTAATCTAAGTGAGTGGGATATATTTATCTAACATTTAAATAAGAAATCTCAATTTAATTATGTGTTTGAGCCAGCAATGTGCTATTACAGCCTTTACAGCCTAGAAGGTTAATGGTGTCCTTTCTTGCACTAGGAGAAGTGCTGCCAGTGGGATGAGGGAGATCAGCAGTGGTGAGGCCACAGCTGGAGTAGTGTGTCCACCTCTGGGCTTCCCAGTACAAGAAAGACATGGACATACTGGAGAGTCTTCAGTGAAGGGTTAAGTGAAGATGACTGAAGGGACTGGATTGTCTCTGCTGTAAGGCAAAGCTGAGAGAGGCAAAGCTGTTCAGCCCAGAGAGAAGGGTCAGGGGGATCTTACGAATGTGTTTAAATACCTGAAGAGAGAGTTGAAACAAGGTAATGGGCATGAAGAAAAACCAGGAGGTTCCTTCTGAATGTCAGGAAACACTTTTTCACTGTGAGGAAAACAAGTGCTAGCACAGGTTGCTTGAAGAAGTTGGGGAGTCTTTCACCTTGGAGATGTTCCAAAGCCATTTGAACATAGTCTGGGGCAAATGGCTCCTGCTTGAGCAGGAGATGTTGGACCAGATGACATTTCTTTTTAAGCTCGAAGTCCTTCCCAACTTCAACCATTCTCTTCTATGCATAGCATGATTTCAAATTTGAAATGGTGGTAAATTAATCAAAATTGTTATACTAGCTATCTTAAAAGCAAGCATATTGCCAGAGGTAAAAAGTTCATGGCTTTTTTATTAATTACATGGTTCTCCATTATTCATTAAAAAAACCCCCAGAAATGTGATGTAACGTGCTTTCATGCTATGTAATTTAGAGAACCTGGTATTTTAGTCCACCTGACATTCTCAGTCTGTTGCTTTACCAGGGAAGGGCAATTTATATGACTAGATGACTGATGGGAAGCTGTACACCTCACTGGAACACTGAGGGTGATTGTAGAGAAAATTTCTGGAACTAGCAGAGCACTATGGAAAAAAATTAGAGAGAACATATGTGAGATATGTAATGCCAGTAAAATATCTGCAGTTTACTTCATGTAGCTGAAAGTAGAATGTAGTTCTTTGCTATACTGTGGATGCTTTTTTCTTACAAATTAGACATAAGCACCATTTGTGTATCTTTCTTACTATCCTAAAATAATTGCCCTTTTTTAGAGTCACTCTGTCTCTCTGCTACGATAATAATTAAAATCAATATAATAAGTGACTAGAACCTAAAAAGATTCTGTCTGCCTTGAAATGTCAATACAGAAGCCTGAAATCCCTTAGCCACTTGGACTTTGATTTCTTAATCGACCTACCTTTTAATTTCCACAAAATAACATTTACAACTGAACATTTGCAGTGTTGGTGGTTGAAACAATGGGCACTGTGCTTAAAATTCTTTTTTATAATGGTTATTAAACACACCAATGTCTTCTGTGTAGAGTTTCTCCCTTCAAGAAGCCCAGAGGATCTGGCTGTATTACGTTCCACTGCACATCTGCAACAAACTGTTACCATTTGCATTAGCACAATAGTTGGCTGAATAGGCTTGCCTCACAACAGAATATTAACAGATGCCTTTCTCTTTTCTGACCCCATTTAATCACAGTGAAAATAATTTTCTGGTTTTTTTCCCAAAGCTGATAGAAGTCTTACTTCAGTGTGTTGTCTGATGTAGTCAGCTTATAACAGAAGTCTTAACCATTCATTTTATCAGAAATTAATGTCTCCACATGCTTTCATGTTTTGTAACCACCATCCTGGGTGAGTTTTTCCAAACTGTGGTACTTGAAATCTATATGCAAAAAAATGCAATTATTTTTTATAGTAGGAAACTTCAGATAACTGAAATGTAGGCACTATGTGTCTGATTTGTAAGGAGTTTAAATTAGCGATAGAGTCATGCACACATTTTTGTATGACACTATGGAGCTACAAGTTTTAAGTGGCAGCATCTTGTTGGTTACATGATGCTATAGGCTGGCATTGCAAAAGAAGTAGATTCATGACCTATCATGTCACAAATAGACCTGGTGTTCAGGGCATAAAGTAATAAATATCCTGATTTTAGTATGAAAACACTGTTATGGTGAGCTGTACCTCCACTCTTTCTTTTACTCTCTATTAGTGTAATCTCATAGAGCAGTTCACATTTTCCCTTATGTTTCTGATCTCTCATGTCTCAGGCAGTGTGTGTCAGACTTGCAGGTTCAATCCATGTCTTGTGCTTTTTAAATAAGCCTGAATTTCACACATTTTCAGTTTCATGCAAAGTCAGCTGTCCCTTCTGCGCAAAAAATGTTTGTCCTGATCTATTATCAGCTTAAAAATTGTAAGTCAGAATGTCATGGTTATGATGTGCTGACCAGATATGCAGGATTAGCATAATGAAGTGGCAAAGAGGTTCCTGAGTGGTGAAAAGTCAGGCTGAGGCTTTCAGGACAGGACAAATGCTCTCCGGCAGAAACCTGTTTCCAAGTCCTTCTGCAGTGAGTGCCTCCATATGGCCATGGGCATGCCAGGCCTCATGTATGCTAGGGAAGCTTCTTGTGAGAAGGAGTACATGTCTTTGTCTACTTTTATACTGTTACTGACATATTAGTTTTGGGCTACTGCTGCAGCAGTGGTTTTGGTGGATCCTTGGTTCACCCAGAGCAGCCACTTTCATGTTTTTGTATTCTGATGCCACCAGCTGACTCTTGCAGACCATAACATTATGAACATAGGCTTTTAAGGATTTGTGAAATTCGAGTTTAAGTGATTGTTCAAGACTTATGGCCAGCATGGAATGAGCAAAATTCTGCTAGTAATAGTAACTTATATCTGGTCTGTTGTTTGAAAGCTCAATTATGTTTCCAAATAGTAATTCTTGCGCATAAGAAGAGAATAAATCAGTTCTTCAAAGATGACCAAAATTTCATTGCCAGATGAAATTTCAGAAGAGAATCATTTATCAAAACAACGTTTTTGAGAAATGATGAGATCAGGCTAGTTAAGTTGTTCATTATGTAAATTATGGATGAAATCAATCCCATCTATTACAATTTTTAAAAAAAGAAAACCCTATCTTCCCATTTAGTAACATATTGTATTGTTCAGTGTTAGTTTTAGCTTCTGTACTTGGCCTATTCATAGATCTGCAGCCCATTACAGTGGCGCCTGTTAGGGCAAATACTATGAAAGTTTTGCCAATTTTTCTATGATAAACCATGTTTTCCAGGAATTCATACTTAATCATACAATATCCCTCACAGTTGAGACTTGGCTTGGAAAGTCTTGATTCACAAAAATTTCACTTGTATGTTTATCCAGATATTAAAAAATAAATCAGTCATCTAATTTATAAAATCAGAGGTATTTAAAAATAATATATTGTTTAAAGATCAGAGAATTGTATTTGTTGGAAACTCATAATGTTATGATCTCTTAATTCAGATAGACACATTTCCTGACAATGAATAATTGATTTCTTGCTCTTACCTTACTAATCACTTTAAAATGTTTCTGTGTGTTTTGTCTGTTGGGCAGATCCATAGTTTAAAATAGTAAAATTTTTTCAGTATTCTAGAAATATTCAAATGTCTGATATATTTTCCTTTAAAAAGCTCACTGTGCATCAATGAAAATCTATAAATAACTCTGTAACTTGTGGTATGATGTTGGTATTATATTCTAATGTGCATTTTAAAAGTTTTTTTCTAGATATCATGCTTATAGTGCTGGCGGCAGGATTTTTTTTTTGTTTAGTTAATTACATATGAATAATGATTAATGCAAGTTGTGAAAGTTGCTCATGGAGATGTGAAAGTTAATCTGCGCTGTTATTCTTACCTGTGATTTTTCTGCAGTTCTGATAGAGACAAGCTTTAACACTGTCTATTTCTAACTAAAAATCCAAATGATTGTTTTGGATTTAAATTGCCTGTAATTGACAGACAAACTAGCAAGAAATGCTTGTTCTGTAGTACAAACATTTCTTTTCAACTGTGTATTAGTGCTTTACATTTCCTGTTGAAATCAGGTTTGAGGAAAGAGCTATTACCTAAAGTTTATTTACACAGAATGAGCAGCAACAGAAATCACATGTTCAAAGCCTGTGTATGTGGAAAGAAGTTTAAAGAAGAATAACTAGTTAGCATTAGGGAGTAAGTAATTATTTGGCTACACAGAAGGAAACTGGAAGATATTACCTATAACTGGAAAGATAATAAATTCAGACAGAATTTTGAAAGGATTTTTGTGAAGTCGGTAAATGAGGAGAAGAAAATGCTTCCAGTCTCAGAGAGAAGGAAACTGGCTGTAATAGTGGTTTAATTGTCTCAGTAGGGAAAATAAACAATTGAGAGGATGCTTGTAACTAAGTTGATAAGTATGTCACACCCTAAATGATCCAGTTGTCATCCACGATTAATCTTACAGGACAGTTTAAATCAACATATGGAATAGATTGTGATGAATGTGCTGGACAAGAAATGAGTATTTGCTGACATGATGAAATAATTAGCATTTGGTAGAGATCAGTCATACCTCAATGTGAGGAGCTGATAATCACTTGGCTGAGCTTGGTCCAAATTAATAGTTCCTTCCAGCACTTAAAACGATATCAGCCAGTCCAAGTATGCAGCCAAAGTCGCACATTTGTTTAAATTTTCTTCTTAGTAGCTGGTACAGTGCTTGGATTTAGGATGAGAAAAATGTTGATAACATACTTATGTGCTGGCTGTTGCTGAACAGTGCTTACAGGACTTCTCAGCTTCTCATGCTGCCCTGCCAGTAAGTTGGAGGGGCACAGAAAGCTGGGAGAGGACACAGCCAGGGCAGCAGACCCCACCTGAACAAAGGGATATTCCAGACCATATGGCATCATGCTGAACAACAAAAGTGGGATGAATTGGCTGGGGGCTAGCAGCTACGTCTCAGGGATTGGCTGGGAAATTTCACTGTGCATTGCTTGTTTTCCGTATTCTATCACCATCATGGGTGTTGATGTTCTTATTGTCATTTTCCCTTCCTTTTCTATCCTATGAAATTATCACAACCCATGAATGTCACCTCTTTCCCGATTGTCCTCCCTTATCCCATTGAAGATGAGTGAGCAAATGGTTGTGCGGTGTTTAGCTGCCTGTTGGGTTAAACCACAACTTGAATGTTTGGCTTTTAGGACCATGTGTTCCAGTCCAGGCATTTATCACTCATGCATCTAATCTGTAAAAATTGTTCAGCTTGAAAAACTGTTGTAAATTTGAAGTTAGTGATGTCTCAAGGAGTCAGGTAAATGTTTCATCATTTCTTAATCTTTTGTAAAGAACAGGAAAACAGGAAGGTAGCCTTCTTGGAAGACAGTTGGCACAAGAAACATGCCAGGAAACCTGCTAGCGTTTCAGGACAGTGTTCAGACTTGTGCTCTTGCTCTGTTTATTTTCATATAAACATAGAATGGTTTGGATTGGCAGTGATTTAATGACCCTCTAGTTCCAACCCTCCTGCTGTGGCCAGGGATGCCACCCACCACATCAGGTTACTGATTTTATTCATATTACATAAACTGCAGCACTTGCAGCTGGCCACCAGTTTAGCAAGGATTGTGGTTTGTGCTGCTGTACTGTATTCCAGTCTCTGACTGCCAGCCTCAATATATACTGGTGGAAGTATGTCTGGTGCACAAAGAATTATTAGCACCAGGCATTTCTAAGCAAAAAAAAACCCAAAAAAACCAAAAAAACCAACCAACCAACCAAACAAACAAAAAACCCCCAAAAACCCCAAACAAAAAAAACCAAACAAAAAAAACCAAAATAAAACAAAAAAAAAATTCAATAGTTTCAGTATTTCAGCAAATACTGTCACAAAATAATAAAGGCAAGATCTCACATGCATTAGAAGCTCACCACCAAAGTAGCCATAAGAATCTGATGATGTGGAGCTGGAATAGCACATGCATTTATATTTTTCATATGGTTAATTAAACCCATAGAATCATTCTGTACATACTAGGCTTTTATTGGTATTAGAATAAAGAATTTCTTTTTTTTAAAAAAATGAAACTGATAATTACTTCTCTCTGTGCTTCTAATCAACAGTCTTTGATGTACATCTGTTTTTTAAGCACATCTGTACTGTAACTTCCAGTCAGGAAAAGCCTTTTATGGCAAGTAGCCTTTAAGCTACATGCTGTGTTTATTTCATGTATTCGTTTTCCTTTTCTTCTTAAGAAAATATCCACACATTTTCCTTCAATTCAATTTCAGTAGAATTTTCAGCGAATATATAACTTAAAATGTTTTATGCAAAAAAACCTTCAGTTTTTCAATTTAGTTTTGACATGTTGTTGAAACCGATGGTGGAGGTTATAGTACTATCTTTCTTGCAGATATATCTCCTCTCAGAATAAGAAGAGAACCTATTTGTCCACTCCACATGTATTATTGGACACCATATTATATTGCTTCTTATATGATGTGATGCCAAGTGTGTCTCCAGCTGCTGTGTGTTTGAGAGGGATCTGAGGGGAAAGACAGCCTGCTGTGGTGCTGAGAGCATCTGCAGTGCTAGGCTGCTGCAACAGAGATGCTGCAGACCATTTATTGATTCTCCTAGCAAATCAGTCTCTTATCTCTGGAAGGGGAAAAAAGGCATTTTTTAGTTGTGACCTTCAGGTCAGTGCTGAATGTAAAAAAACACATGCTTTTAAGTACAATGTGTTTAAACACTGATACACTTAGGGTTGAAATACATACTCATTATTTAGCATACATAAGTATGTGAATAGCTCCTGCAGACAAATTTATTGTCATGGACTTAGTTTAGTGAAAAAATGTTCGGATAAGCCTTTGTTCAGTTTGGGGTGGTTGCTGCAAATGAGGCCAGCACTGCCCTGCTGAAGGTGTGACTGCAGCTGTCCAGAGAAGGGACATGGGAGTGCACAGCTGTCCAGAGGAAGGGACATGGGAGTGCACAGCTGTCTGGAGAAGGGACACACATGTACACAGCTGTCCATCCAGTCTCCAGCAGCACAGATGGAGCTGAGCCTTTGCAGGCACATTTTGCTTCCATGGGCTGACAATTTTAGTGCATCCTCTTCTGCCTGTAAAGCTGGCAGTAGTAGTTGCTGGGTTGGTGGGCACTGAGGAAGAGCTAGGACAAAAATGTCCCCAGCAGCTGCAGCTGGATTCAGAAAAGGGGCATTCCCTGTAATTGTAGTAATACTGATTTCATTCTGAAAATACACTCAAGTTATGTTTCTAATGGCTTTTCCTAGACATACATTTCAATAGTGAAGATAAATAACAGACTTGGCTCTGTGGCACCATCCTGAGAGATCACATTTTGCTTATTGCAGTTTCTGACGTGAAAGGCGTTAAAGGCATACGGTTAAGTCCAGCCCAGGTTGTTTTGGTTTTCTTTGTTGGTGTTGTCATGCCATCAGAAGAGTTTAACCAAGCATAATTACTTTAAAAGTAGAAATTTTTTTTTTGGTGAGACTAAGCCTGTACATTCATATATACAAAGCCTCTGCAAAGTTTGTTCCTTTTGGATTTATATTTGCAGCTGTAGAAATGAAGCCAACAGAAGCATCACAAGAGTCACGTCCACATCTACCTACCATACCTGAATGTGTTCAGACTCCAAACATTAATAGATCTAGTGAATTTTCTTCATCTTTACCACAAAATAAAATTAAAGCATTTGCTGGCTGGATGTCTAGGAAAAAGTGGTGATGACCTCTAGATGTATCTTTAAGCACTACTTATTGTTTTAGTCAGTTATATAAGTATCTTTTAGAAAAAGAAATAATCTGAGGATAATGGTAAACTATATTATAGAGTAGATCCAAAGAAAAATGTAGGTTACTTTGTAAAGCAATTACTTTTCCTGTAGTTAAATGTAAAGTTATTCTGGAGAATCAGTTATAGAACTAGGAAAACATAGCTGCAGGATGAGGAATGGCATCCAAAAAATAGTGTTTCTCAAACGAAATCATTTGAGTCCACTACAATATATAGAGAAAATTTTCAGATACAATTCCTTTCTTATATATAACTTTGGTTATAAGGAAAAAGCAAAAAAAATCAATTTCAGAATTCTGATATCCAGACTGAGACCTGTATTTTATAGAAGATATTGGAAAAACAGTTCAATTGGAAGCTGCAGGTACAAGTAAAAAATAATTATGTGAGGACTACAAAATAAACTTTAAAGAAAGGTGCACAAAATCTGCCACATGTTTAACTTCTCAGATGATGAACAAACATTTATCTACAGTTTGATCTAGGACAGAAAGGAATAATAAGAAATAATACCTGCATAATAAAAATTCAAGTTAGGAATTGGACTGAAATTCTGATGGTGGAATGATTAACTGCTGGAACCATTACCAAAGTATTGGACCCTCAATCTCCTCTTGTCTTTGGATTTAGATTGGACAAATTTCTTCAACAAGTTAGTAGCCTCAGCAGCATGTGAAACTTCTCATGTTTATGCAAGAAATCTCACCAAAGGTTCTCTTGACCCCAATTCTCATTTGCAATTACTTCATCATCTTAAGTTTTAAGGAATAAAATATGTTTTTAATGATATTAATGTAAAATGTAGGCATTCTGAAAGAGACCGATAGTATCTAATTTGCCTATGTATTTATTATTTCATCTACAGACTTTGAAAAGCTATGCAGGTAGGAATGAATAGGGCCTCATAGTCTTGGGAAAGTTCTTCTCATTGAGCCAGCAAGAAAGGTACTGTAACACATTTAGGGACAAAGCCATGCAACTCAGAACATCCTGTAACTCCTGCCTGGCCCCAGCTCAAGGACAGTCACTATCTGTACGGTATTTCATATTCATATATATGTTCATATATACATGAAGCTGTTGGGCTGTTACCTGGCACTGCACTGGGAGCACAGCTTGGGCCACATCCAAGCCAGGGAGATGCCTGCAGGAGCAGCCCTGGCACGTGCTGCCTCTCTGGGAAGGACAGGGCTGCCCCAAATCAAAGTTCAGACAGTTGAGGTAGGGTCTGGAGATGTTCTCTAGCACTGTTGAATTGAGTGATGCAGGTCTAGCATTATTAGGGAGAAGTCTGTGGCCATAATGTGTGGGATGTACAGGTAAAGGGAAGTCCTCAAAGCTAAATTTGGACCTCTGGTCTGATCAAATGCCCGTGGAGAAGGGAAAGGTGTTCACTGTATTCAGTGGTGGAGTTACAGATAAAGAGAGACTGCCTGACCAAATTCAGGCAGGCACTGGAACATCCTGAGCATCCTGAAACATCAATCCAGTGAGTGCAGGGAGCAGTGCAGGTGCACAGCTCTCCTGGTGCACTCTTCACTGCATGAGAAGAACGAGGCAATAATTTTACACCATATTAAAAATAATACATTCATATTCACTTTCAGTTATTATTCAGAAGGAGTCTTCCTGCTGGACTATACTTTATTTTGTGGTCAGGTGCTTAATTTAGCCTCTTTCTGAACAGCTATAGGATTTACTGTGCAATAGTTAAGGAGGGGCATGAGAGATAATAAAATAAATTTCTGAGCTGTTTCAGTTCTAAAAAAGGAATAAAATAAAAATATCCTGAAACAAATTTATTCCTCAGTTCTTGACCTGAATCCTTGAATGGAATTTAAAAAGGACTAACTCTTCATAACTAAATAGTATTCCACAGAAGAAAATATATCTCTAAAAAAAATTAGCTTCTCACTATAATCTTCCTCTCTGTAAGAAACCCTTAATTGAATAAAATGCAATTTCCAGCATGAAATTAAACCTTGGGGGTGCCAAAAATAAATTTTGCTTCAATAAAATTCACGTTTTTTCGCAATATGATGAGATAAAAGTACAATTAATTAAATTAACTTGGAAACAGGAAGAAAAATAAAGAATCCATTTTGAAATAGTGAGAAGAAGGAGTTTAAAGTCTGATTAGTAACCAGTCAAGCCTAGAGAATTTCAAGTCAATTGTTTTTGAGCTATAAATGTTGCCTGTATGGTTAGAATGTATTTACATGTGTATGCATACTCTTGACAGTGTATAATTTATTTTTAATTATTTTGAAATTTGCTTTATATTTCTCTGTAAAAGGAGGGGAAAATAAATAATCCCAAACTTTCCATTGCAAATATTTTGCTTGGAAAGCATCTGATCTGACATGGTGTTGATTAAGATAAGAATAGTGAGTACCCTGCATGCAACTGATATTCGTATTGTTTGAATTCTGAGCTAAATTTACATTAGACAAACAGTTTGGCTGCAGTGGAGACTCACCTGTTTTCATGGAGCTGTGACTGAGAGGACAGTGGGACCCAACATTTCAGCATCTGTGTATTCAGTTAAACATGGGGTCTTCTATGAAAGTTTTATAGAGTTTCCATGTCCCCTTGAGTTTACTGGTTTTCCTCTACCCCAAGAGTGCTTACTCTTGCTTTCTTCTCTGAGTATGTTTGTGAATTTTCAGTCTTTCACTTTCCATATTCTTTCATGAATATATACTTCTACAAATAAAAAATAATATTCCTGGAAATGTTGTGAGAGCAGGCCAGTTTTCAGCTCATATCTCACTGCCATCTACTGTATATGCTGGAAAACTGCACTGTGGGAAATGCATTGCGTTTCAGCTGTGTAAGATGACTCTTTTCCCAGTTAATTTGCCCTAAAGTTGAGGAAAAAAAAAAACCTACTGAACTTTGAATAGGCTGTGACATGTGAATTCATTCTTTGTGTAGGAATCAGTATTTCTTTAACAGATGACAATGTCTGATTACATCATATTATCCAGAAGGAAAAAACATCAGATTATATAGTATTGCTTAGTTAGTTTATATTCAGGCCAGATGAAAAATAGATGGGTAGTTTGGGAGAAAAAGAATACCTTACTTTGCTTATTCTTGTCCTAAGTAGTAATACCTTTTATTTCTTAATGGAAACGCCAAAACAAAAACCTAGCAGGATTTAGATGCAGGAGCTTGAGATATTTTAATATTCCTTTTAGATGAAGAATTAGTCTTTGAATATTTTAAATTAGCTTTCATCTCAGTAGCTGATGTCTAATGTGTGCCAACATCAAGTGTATACAACACTAAGTGCTGGTTGGGATAGATATAATAGTTTACCTAAAGTTGTGACATTATTAAGTTGTAAATAAGCTATCAGGATTCTGGGTGTCAGGAACTGAGTAAGATATAACTCAGATCAGTTTTGCACCGAGTGCTTTTGTAATGGTTTGTGTAGAAATTGCAAGATTTACTTAAGACAGATTTTTTTCTGATTTCATCAGGAAAGCTGACACCAAATAGACAGGAATGCATGCAAAACATCAAACTCTGAGTTTGCATAAGTGAATTCCACTTCTTAGTCTATTATTAATTTCATTAGACTGGGAATATATGTTTCTACCATTAGCTATCAGTATTACACCAAAAAGAATAAAAAAAGATCAGTAAGCTTGCAAGCTCAGACATTGCAAAGCTGAAGAAGTGCCTTCAATTGCTTCTTATTTTTATGTTTTGATTATGGCTATAATTACAGTATGGGTTTTTGTATTCTTATCCAGTAATTGTTCTAAGACCTCATTTGCTGAACATTATTTCACCCATGCAAATGAAGAAAGAATGATTAAAGAATTCCTTACTTTTTGTGATGTTCATTGTTACCATGTTTCATTGCTTTGCAAATGTTTATTAACCCACCTTTACACGTTCTGGTCCTTGGGGATCTGAAATGGTATTGTGGGCAGCTGATGTACTCTGTGTGATCATTCCATCCCTTCTGGTGTGTTCAGAGGCAAATACATGTTCACAAGACTTTGTCAAATGACATCAGAAATTCACCAGGAAAATAAGGAAGTGGTTTCTGACACTTGACCCTTTCTGTTGCATCTCCTAAACATTATTTCTTTTCCTGTAGCATCATCCAAGACAAAATGTCTTACACTCTTTTTTTGTCCAGAAAGATATTTTACTTTGGCTGATTTCCTCCAAATCATATTCCTCCTAAAGCACATATTGAGAACAGCCAATTTTAGCCTAAATGTTATGGCATTAAAAAAAATCCACCACTGCAAACTAGTTTAGGAAAACTGTCAGGAATTCAGTAGCAGGTGAGATTGGTAGAGATGCCCACGGGTTGTGGTTTGCAAAGTTACTAAAGCTCTGTATGTCCCTTCCTTGTGGGCCACCTGTCAGTGTTGGTTTGTAAATCATGCTCTAGGAAGAGGATGACTCTGTAGCAGTGAGGAATTTTTTTTTCCATTGAGTGTGTGTTTACAAGATTTCTTAACAATTTGTGCATTTCTCTGGCAGTTTCAGTATCCAGAATTTTTAACTGAAAGCCCTGGGAAATAAATTATTTCTGGGAATAATTTCTGGACTGCATTCTTTGTTTGCTTGGTTTTTGGATTTTTGCGGTCAGTGTTTATGTGCAGCTTGACGTGTGGTGCAAATGCAAAATAAGTGATGAGGCATTTGTGGGTCAGGGCATGACCAGTGTTCTACCAGAGGGGCTCCTCCAGAAGCTGATTTGAGAAATGGCTGAGGCAGCTGGGGGTGTTTCCCCTGGAGAAGGGGAGGATCAAGGGAGACCTTATTCCTCTCTGCAACTACCTGGAAGGAGGCTGGAGCCAGGTAGAGGTCAGGCTCTTCTCCCTGGCAGCAAGAGATGGGATTAGAAGACATTGCCTCAAGCTGTGCCAGGGGAGGTTCAGGCTGGACATCAGAAAGAATTTATTCACAGAGAAGGTTGTTAAACCACGGAGGTGGTGGAGTCACAATTACTGGAATTGTTCAGGAAAAGACTAGACATGGCACTTAGTGCCATGGTCTAGTTGGCAAGCTGGTGATTGATTGTACTCAATCTTAGAGGTCTTTTCCAGAGCCTAAATGGTTCTGTGATTCTGTGATTGTGACATGGTTTAATGACATGGCAAACACGGTGGTGGTGCTTTATTGGTGGTTGGACTTGATGATCTTAGATGACCTTTCCAACCTTAATGATTCTATTTTGTGATTCTGTGACCTGCCATTTTTCTCTTGATATGATCTCATTGACTGGTTAATCAATGAGTATCATCTTTCCACTGCTTTCGTTAGTTCCCTGATGTTACCATCCTTCAGTGTTATGTCTTGATAATAACTTTTCTAGCTTTCCCACATGGATGAATGCCACACATGAGGTCTGTGGTAGAACTGTGTCTGTAGGAGCATCATGTACAAATATTAAAGCAGCTTTTAGCAGCAGCATTTAGCTCCTTAAAGGACAAGTGAAAGGGGAGGAAAGACTAAAAAGTGTATTTAGCAAGGTCTGCTTTTATCTTAGGATTCCCCTGTGCCTTGCTACTAGTAGTGAAAGTTCTGTGCATGAAAATCTAGAAGGGAAAAAGGCCCACACATGTAAATCTCATCATTCAGTAATCATCAATAGAAGAGAAAAATGTTTTAAATAAGGAAGGGAGTATTAAGCATTCTGGTAGCTCTAATATGATGATTTATTTGTATGTAAGACTGCTGAAATTACACTGTGAAATAAAACTGCAGATGGTTGTTTTGTTCCTCCCTTTTATTAAATGTTTTAAATTTGCTGCCCTCATGTGGCTGTATACTATACTTTCTCTGCGGAAACTCCCGATGGACAGGATTCCTTAGGACAGCTGTACGTGCAGGAGTGTTTGCACACCAGAAGGACAGTTCAGACACTGAACTGGTGCTGTCTGGCTGAGTCAAGAATGGCAAGAAATGTGGCCGAGAGTCCCTGTTAATACATTTCGTGCCTTTTAACTCTGGAGGGCCCAGACTGCCCTGGGTGTTATGAATCTGCTGCCCAAATTCTGTCTGGAGAAAGCTGCCTTTGCAGCTGTCAGAAGGTAATAAAGGCTCCTTCCGAACCAGGTAAATGTGTATCCCCAATTGACCAGGTGGGTCCATGCAGAAGGAATACCCAGTATTTCCAAGCTTCTTTCAGCTTGGGGTATGAGACAAAGCAGAAAACTGAGCACAAGGACATGAGTTGTAGGAAGAACACTGATAAAATGGTACAAAAGCAACATAAATTGAAGAAAAATAACCCAGCAAGATCCAGTTTAAGGGGTTGTTTTTTTGTTTTTTTTTTTTTTTCTTTTTTTTTTTTTTTTTTTTGTGGCTGTTACTCTTTGTTGTATGGACAATTGCTGGGTATATTAGCATAAATAATTTTTCTTCAGGAATGCATGTTATAACTGCATGATAACCTGTATTGGACCATTACCATTTAATGTTGCCATTAAACTACATGATAATATTTTGTTGTATAGTATATTAGTTGCCCAGATACCTACCAGAACTAAGTGGTCTGAACAAAAGTTTAATGAATAACACTGTAAAGACACCACCCATTGGGTTAAGTTACTTAAAAAATAAAGACTTACTCATTTGTAATTTATAAAGCAAATTGCAAAACTGAATTTTAAAAAATTCGAATAAACAGTTTAAATTATAGTATTGCTTCTACAGAAACAACCTGTGCAGAAATGTGAGATATAGAATGATAGATTGGGCTTTCTTGGGGTTTTTTGGTAGGTAGTTGAACACTGAATTCAGCTACATTTTACATCTTTCTTGGGCCCTGTAGATTTCAGTGTATACATATGACTTTACAGAGAATTAAAAAAAATATGTAAATCATGTTCAGAGATAACTTTGATAAAGAAATTGAGGAGCCTGTTTTTTGACAGTCAGAGATGAAAAATGCTTTCCAACAAAAAGCTAGTTACCTAGTTTGTATGCAAGAGAAAACACAGTCAAAATAAATATAAGAATACAGTACACTATATATCTGAACAGTGCTCAGATATCCTGCTCTTAGCATGAATTATTTGTAATGCTGCTAGCATTAAAGTCTTAAAAAGAAAAGACAGCAGTCATAAAACAAAGATTGGAGATGAGGCCTGATCTGGAGACCTATAACCCAGAAAGCAGAAACAGGGTGCATTGCCATCTGCCAGATGACAAACAGATGAGCATCCTTCCACTAGGAAGGATGTAATGTCACTTAAAAGATCAGTGCTGACTGTGGATTCTAGGCAGTTGCAATGGATTGTTTTCTTGCTTGGATACTGCTTCTGATCAGGAGAGGTTTATAGGGTGATTGGATCAGACTTAGTATCTCAGATATTCATATATCCATAGAATGGTTTGGGTAGGACCGTAAAGATCATTTACTTCCAAACACCCAGCCATGGGCAGGGACACCTTCCACTAGACTGGGTTGCTCAAAGCCTCATCCATCCTTGGCTGTGAACACTTCCAGGGGTGGGGCAGGCACAACTTCTCTGGGCAGCCTTTTCCTCACTACCCTCACAGTAAAGAATTCCTTCCTGATATCTAATCTTAACCAACACTCCTTCAGTTTGAGGCTATTTTTTCCTGCCCTATCGCCACATGCCCTTCCTTGTAAGAAATCGCTCTCCAGTTCTCTTGTATTGCCACTTTCTGTTCTGTACAATAATATTGTAGCGTGGTTTTGATGGTGATAAAACCCCTCTAAAGAGGCAGAGTCCTTTCACTCACTCTCCTCATTTTTTTTCACTCAGGAGTTACCTTTTTTTGTGCCACAGCAGGTTCTGGACTGTAATACAGTGCTGCTAAAAAATTCCACGCCTTTTCAACTGCACAACAGAGCCAAGCATGGCAGAGCCCTGCTGCTTCTTATGGAGAGACGAGCCAGGGGTCAGGGCTCTTGCTCCAAGGGGCAGGAAGTGAGCATGGCAAGGTGTGGGGAAGGTTGTGCACACAACTTGCACGACCTCCACACCTGACCCATGACACAGAGCAGAGGTAGCTGCTGCCATCCTGGCCCCAGGGGACAGTCTCCTCCATTGGCTGTCCTTGTCCCAAGGCCCTCCAGTCGGGGAAACGGGATAGCTTCACTCACAGACCATCTCAGAGGATAAACATCATGTTCTTCAAAAGAAGTCTGTAGCAAGATATTCAGGAGATACTTCTGCTCACTGTGCTTCTGCTGATAAAATAAACATTGTAATTTAAATCCGCATTTAATAAAAGTTATTATGCATGGGGACTTCAGCAGCATACTTTGTTTGAACTCTAGTCTTCATAATCAGTATTTTCTTGTTAATCTCTAATCTCTGTTACATTCTACTCACAGTACGGGAACTGACGGTTACCTGAGAAATACTTTTTATATTCAATTTTCTGGTTAAAATGACATTTGGAATTTGGGACTCTTAGTATCACCAAATCATCTGGATTTTTTTGGTGTGGTTTAATATTGTCCTGAAAATAATGAAACTTAATTTGTACAACAGGGCAATTTGAGATATAGTGAGCAGCCAAAGAGCTCCTAACAGAAGAACAAACTATCATTTATCAGTGGCTCAGGGATGCTGCCTCTGCATGGGTAGCTAGTCCTAGTCCACAGAACAGGTAGAATTTAATTTGCCTTTGGTGTGTCTTGGAATAAAAAAGCAGGGGGGAGACAATTGCTGCAGAGCAGCAGAAGCAGTGCAATGTTCTTGTTGCACAGTGACGTCAAATCATGGAGCTCGAGCCCCATTCATTTCTATTTTAAGGATATCATATGGGGAGTGTGCTGGCAATTTGGCTTGATGTTTGTGTTGCTGGAACTACTTTCTAAGGCTTAGACAGAGATAACCAACTCTGTTGTGTGTTGTTTTATCAGCTCAACTCATAGTTTTTTTAGAGGAAAAATAATAGGATCTTTCACTACCTTAAACTTATAGTAAGCAATTAATCTAGTTCTCTGGAGGAGACCACAGAAACTAGATGAGACACTGACTGAAGCTTATATATCTTTTACTGTTTGGTCTATTTAGTGAAAAACCCCAGAAGGTAAGATCACTGAGCAAACTGGGTAGGAAATTTCCAGTAAAGCTCCTGTTGACTCTGCTGGTCTTGTGAGAATCAATTTACCAGCAGAACTGGTCACTTTTCTCATATCATTTCCCCTCATCTACTCCTCCTTAATAAGCATGTCAAAGATTTGGATTAAAAAAAATAGCATATTGAAAGTGCAATTTAGAATACAGTGTTGAACAATACATGCAAGTTCTGATGCCTTAAAATATGCCAATCAGTAGAATTCCATTAAAAAATTATATTGAAATTTCTTTAATTCAAACCATTTTATTGTAATGCCACTTTGTGTCAAGTGTTCCTTGCCTCTGACCTCATTAGGCGTGCCTCGTCATTAGATACACTGTTACTAAAGAGTTTTAACTTAAAAGCTGCTTTGATTAATGCTTGGTTGGACTGAGGATTTATTGTGTAGGATTAACTAGATTTAAAAATGGCAAAATGCCATAGTAACTTTAATGCCAGACTTTAATGAGAAGCAGAAGTAAACTCCAAAGACCCTTATGATTTTTAATATGGACTAAACTCGTGTGCTCGTTACCTTAATGTCCTCTCCTATTTTATATACAAGTACTCCAATAATTCCTAGAGGACAGTAGCCTAGAAAGTGTATTACAAATGTGTAACCTGAAGCATGTACATATTTTTAATGAATCTTACATTTTTATAATTTTATAATCAGATTTATTCAGTATTATTATCAAATGTAGAAAAACTCTTTGCACTGGTTTGGGTCTTTTCAATTAAGAAACAATATGGAAATAAACAAAACCAGACTGGCAAACATTTTTCCCAATAAATAATGTACTGCCAATGTAGACTAAAAATGCATTTTCACATTTTTGTGTAATCTGCTAATCGAATTTCTTTTTACTATCTTCTTAAGTTCATTAAGTGCTCCTGAAAGTTTATAAAGTTGGCGCTTCTAGAGTTTAATAACCTTATTTTTTTACCATTGATCACATATTTTAGTATATGATACTGCCAAGAAAATCCAGACCATTCTCACATCCGACAACATTTGGTCGTCTCCTTAAATCCTACTAGACTTGATAGGATTTAAGCATATACTTAAAAGGTAATGCACTGCTCAATGAGGGCCTTTGTATCTGACATTTTTTCTGTCCATGCTATCTTTGCTGAGATAACCAAAGGGCACTGATTTATTATTAGAGCTAAACAGGAAAAACTTTCTCATTCAAAAAGCTTGTGAACTTTTTTTTCTGAATTGATGGTGATTTCCCAATTTTGTTTATTTTTCAGTGAACTTTCACTAGTAGAAGCATGTAATTAAATTTTTGTTCCTGCACAGTTATATACTGTGAGAATTAGGCACAATGTACTAATAAGCAATATCAACAGTTCTGGTACTGTCTCTGTCAAAGCAGGTAGGATGGCATCCAACCAAGTTCTTGGGCTGTAATGCCAAATTTCTCATTGAAATCTCAGTTGTGTTGGACATGACTTAAATAGGATTACTCACTCAAGCAAATTTACACAAGGGTCTAAGGCATATATCCAGCTTCCAGTGGGTAAGGAGCCTGCATTCTCATTTGGCTCTGGGCCTTGGGCACTTGCATAACGTTGCTTGTGTAACTTACCCTGCCAAAAATGAAACCTGCATCAACATGGTTACTCATACCAGAAAAATTGTGCCTGTGGACAAGTGATGACAGTCAGGGATCCTGCTTCCTTTTGTAACACACTGAAAACTTCTGTTTTCACTGATGATTGAAGCTCTTTAGCCAGCATCACCATTGCAGTCCCTATTGATAGTTTCTGTACCACTGAGTTGTTTTTGTTGGGTTTTTTGTCACTTCTGGATTCTTTACTTGACTCATTCTTATTATTTGTTTTTTTCTTTTTTTTTTTTTTTTTTTTTTTTTTTTTAGGGAGAAGGCCAGCAAAAACGAAGGACAAAAAAAAGAAGAAAAAGAACTTGATGGAAAGGGCTCAGAAGCAGCACAGCATCTTTTTAGCAACAGATAAAACAAGCCAGTAAAGACTTGATTTTCCTTAATGTATTTTTTTTGCAAAGTGCACAAAAGCTGCTATATGCTCCTGCCCATGGATGCACTACAATTCAGCTGCTTTGACAGTATTGGTGGCAAATAACTTGTGAAAATAAAGTCCACAAGCTTGTTTGTTGTATTTATATATTTTTTATTTTGTTTTTTCCTCTCTTTTTTGACCTGAAGACTTCAATGTCAGGAGTGCACTGAGTTGGATCAGTGGAAGTGGTCCTGAAGTGCATCAGCAATATTGTTCTGAGTGCCTGGTCAACATGTTGACAAGGAAAGAAACCTACACAGCACCAGTAGGTGGACTTGTGCATATTTAAATAAACAGGGGGAAAAGGAAATCTTGGAGGTGTGGGTACAATTGGATTTATGGCCTTTGTTTCCTATATTCGTACATTTCAAGAGTAAATGGATGTGACTTACCTACTTAGTGGTAATGTACATCGTTCTCACACCTGCTATGTCGACATAGTTGTGTAATAAAACTGCTTTAAGACAGCGTGCTGCAGGATTCACTGCTCAGACTCACCCAAGCACAACAGACTGTGTGTACATATTACTCTGTCTACATATAAATGAACATATTTACTGTACATCTATGCATTTTTATGTATAATACTTTATACATGTTTAAAGGTATGTCCTGTTGGTTCTAGTAATGTACTTTAAATAATCCAGTAAATGTTTACTTTTTGCTATGTTTTAACTATCTTCTCATGTTCCTCAATAGTTACAAACGGGATTTTTTTTTTCTCAGTTGCAAAGCACACTCATTTGCAGAGCTACCTTGCACTGACCCTCACAATGGAGTGTCAGCTCTGAAGTATAATTGCCAGACTAGTAATCCACAAATTCTTTCTGCTATTCAGTACTTCTCTTTCAGCCCCCTTGTATTTTGTCTCAGAAAAAGAAGGTTAATTAAAAGAAGGTTTTTTTAAAAGAAGGTTTTTTAAGATGGGACAAGATGATGATAGAAGTTTTGAGCATCAGGAGAGAAACTACTTGTAAAGTTCTTGGTATCTAAGACTGTATGTGTAGTTTGGGATATTTTTGTTTGGTTGTTTTTTTTGGTTTTTTTTGGTTTTTTTTTTCCCCCAGTGTAATGCAGTGTTTTATTTCAAATAGTCCTGATGCAGCCAGATAAGAAAACAAATAATAAAACAAATAATTCTCCCTGAATAAGAGAGAAACAAAATAAAGGTCATGTAAGGTCAACCATTCAAAAGTATAGAACACACCAATTCCCCAGTATTGCCAATTATTTGTAGAAGCTTGACAAATTTATTCTGCAGCTGTTGTTTGCTTTGGGATATTTTTTGTGGAGAGAGGTAGAGACAATTTTCTGTGTAGGACATTGAAATGGCACAGGATATGTAACTTGGTAATCTAGCATTATCGGCCTGGCATTCAAGGTGATTTTTGGATACCTGGTAGGGAAAGCCTACACTAAAATGCCTGTCTCCTAGGAAAATTATTTCACTTTTAGACCTAAGACTTGCATATGACCTACACAAAAAAAAAAAAAAAAAAAAAAAAAAAGAAGCAGCAAAACAGACCCCAGACCTCCACAAACCTCTTTTTGACATATACTTTAGAAAAATCCCACAAGTTCCAGCTTTAGTTTTATGGGTTATATTATTTTCAAATAAACTAGGGAAATAAAGCATCTGTAAGCACAAATATATCTGCATTTAGCTATGATAAGTGTTACTACCAAATGTACATATGTTAGACACATATGAATGTTCCATCAAACTGCTTGTGGACTTCCACTCAGCCATGAGGTTTTCACTGTATGTTCATATTTACCTAGAACATAATAACGTTACAGACAGTAAGATTGCTCTAATCCTGGGATGCTATTTTGGACATGAAATGCTCATTCAAAAAAAAAAAAAAACAACAAAAACACAATAAGAACTGTAGCTGTTTGTTTGCTTATTGGTTATCAAATTTGGATGTAAGTTCAGTTAATGCCCTCATACAAGCCTTTCAGTAGTGGTTATACATATTGTATTAGGCATGTCTTGGAAAGAATGCTACAAAATACAATAAAATGGTGTCATAAGCTCCTGAGTAAAATATTTTTGGTCCTTTTTAATTCAAATAGCATATTCTTTTGGAATTTCATACATGTAGAAAAACTGCAGAAGGTGTGGAGATGTAAATGTTCTTCCACTGGAGTAAAAAATGTGAGGGTTTTCCATACAACAATTTTGTTTGAAAATACCCTGAGCATTAGATGTACATTGATTTCTCCTGTCCCACTCACTGTCATGCCAAGAGTTTTGTTGTGAGTGTAGTATGAAAAAAAATCATCCCTAAGTAACCCTCTGTAGCTCCTCCTTTGCTCTGGGCATCCTGCCCATGCGTGGTGGACCCTGTCAGTGTGTTCATAGCACTGGGGTTTTGTAGGATTACACTTTGTAGGTTCCTTGGACATTAGGAAAAGGCTTTGCACTGAGAAGGTGTTTGGTCACAGGCTCCTCAGTGAAGTGGCCATGGCACCAAGCCTGTCAGACTCAAGGAGTGTCTGGGCAGTGCTCTTAGTAATATGGTTTCGTTTCAGGTACTCCTGTGAGGAGCAGGGATTGGACTCAGTGATCCATATGGTCTTTCTTATCTTGAGATGTTCTATGATTTGATGAATCTATGACCTTGAGGGATCAGCTAGTAGAAATATTTGCTTGAAACAGGGCTACCTTGAAGTTATCTTCAGATATTATTTCTTAATAAAGTGAAGAAGATCACGTTTCCAAATCTGGATAGTGTAAAAGCAGCCTGTGCCTACTGTGGCTCTGATTTCCTTTAAATTTGATCAGAAGTTGACTTACAAAGATTGTAGTTCATTTCTGGTAAGTAACTGACCAGGTATAAATGCCACCTTTCCCCCCCTTTCATAGCTGCTACTGCTTTTTGAATCTGTTTCTCTCAAAGAGCAGAAGGTTTCAGGGCAGTGTAACTTTTGTGTTCACAAGGCTTTTATGCCCTAGTTTAATGGTTCACTATTGGAAATTTATTTTAAACTACATAAAATTCAAATTAGGAGGACAAAGAACTTTATATGCTGTAGTCATTGGTTTTAAAATGCTGTTACATTGCTATGATGAGTAGAAAGTAGATGCTTTTTCAAAACAATACATTATTTTATATCTTATTCACATGTCCCAGAAGAGACAATTGCTTAGTGCACTGTGTATTTTGGGTCTCTCTGTTCTCAGTTTGCCTTAGCTTATCCTGGCCTCCTAATATCTGTGTCTAAATTAAAACAAAAAAAACCCAAAACAACCCAAACAAAACAAAACAGAAAAAGGAAAAAAAATGAAAAAAAACAACCCAGGTGCATCTTTAAAGCAATTATTTTGTGGCTGACTGGTCTTTATTGCATCTCAGCTACTCTTGTTAGTGAGAAATTATTGCTAGACGTCTCTTTGTTTATTCCTGGGGGGAAAAAAAAAACAATGTTGCATTCCACATTATGGTAATGCAAACCTTCCATATTCCAAGTGTCACTATAAGGAAATTGTTCTCTTACAGCTGTATGCTCAATATAAAGATGACAGCAAAAGAATACTGCATAGTTATAGAGCCTACATGATGTGTCTTCATTTATCAATATGAGTTACAGAAAACTGCAGAGCAGAAAGAAAAGTAGATTTTCATCCATATTAGCTAAAAACAAATTAAAGATCAATTAAGTGCCATGTTAACTTTTTTAAGCAAAAATGTTGCTAAAATCCTGGATGAAGCTTTATAAAATGAGAAGACAGATATTTTCCTGACAGATTAAAATCAAATTCAGTGCTTCAGTTTCTTTATGCTGATTAAATAGAATATAGAATAAAAACAACCAGATATTTCCAGCATGAGTGCCGTGCTTTTTTAAGTGGGTGATGCTACTGAAGGCTGATGCTACCACTTACCAGAGGGTATGAGAGTTTTGAATTCAAACTCTCTCTCTTCACCAACAAAATGTATTTGTCTTTGGACACCAGTCCACTTTCATGTCCAATGGTGTAAGCCAGCATGAATTCCAGTAAGCTCTAGACTGAAGTTATTTTGGACTGACACCAAGAAGAACAAAATGTACCCTTCTGAAAGTGTAACCCAGAAACCACTGTCAGCTTTTTGTTTAGTTCTTTACCGAAAGCTCTGTGCTGAACCCTGCATCATTTCTTTTATGAGAAGCCTCAGCCTTAGGACTGAGGAAAGGACATTAACTTTAGGAAGTCTTAGAGTAGCCTGATCTGCAGGACATCTGGGAGAAGAGCAGCTCAGTATTTGAAGTGCAGTTCCTCTCAGAAGAGAAAAACTTTAAGAAAAGTGTGACTAGAGAGAGCATCCAAAGTGAGCCCAGCCTTTAGTCCATTGCCAAACTCTTCCAGACTTCAACTGATTTTTTTTCTGTTTATGTCTAATAAACATATGTCTTCAACCTCAGTGAGGCTGTATCCTTACTTAAAGGGCCAGTAATATATCTGTGGTTGTGCCAGCTGCAAAAATGCTCCCAGCCTCCTTGTTTTCAAATTGTGTCTTCAGTGACACTTGTGTCACACTTGATTTTAATTGGGCAATACTGATGAAGCAAAGTAACAGTTCATAGACCACAAATGAATAAACACTAAAAATGAGCCTGGTTTGTTCTACCCCTGTGACTTTTCAAAACAGAAATTCAGCTCAAGAAAGCAAACATGTCTTGGCTTACAACCGTTTCTTAGCTTCCCTTCAGACTTTAAAGGGGCTTTATGAGAAAGTTAAGAGTTTTGAGGGTTTAGCTGGGGTTATTTGGTTTTATTTTTTTTTCCCCTGATATCCTCTTTTTAAAAATTATTTATTTTAAATTTTTTTTTTTGTCAGAAACTGCAGTGAGACTTTCTGTTTGCTTTCTGTTTCTGATTGGACTTGGTTGCCATCTACAGAAGCTAAGGGCCACAACTGCAAGGGGGCTCCTGATATTTGCTCCAGAATTGTTTCAGTCTTTTATTTAATTTTCTTGTGGTAGGTACATGAAAAGTCTCAGGGACATGGAGTGCATCCACAGGATTTCTCTGTCACAACCTGGTGCTCTCCTTTTGGCCACATGTTCCTTGTCATGCTGTAGCCTGGTTTCAGCAGGGGCAGTGAACAGTTTTTCTACCATAAATGTCTTCTAGTCTGCATATTCTCTTGGCTAGAGCATGTAATTTCTAATTCTAAGGCTGATCCTCGTAATTTATTTTGTGGTCAGATATTTTCTCTCTAGAGAGAATTAAAGAGAAGTTCACGGACTAAAGGTCTATAAACAGATGATGAGAGGCATGAATGTAACCTCTCACAGTTATAATCTAATACATGAATAGGTAAGTGAATAGGTAAATAGAATGAGTGATTGCAGATGCTGAGGGAATATGAGATGAATGGACAGCAGATAATGGCTCAGGTATTACACAGTATTGCCCATTGCCACTGGTGGAGAGAGACTATTAAACTATTGGTTTGACTTGTTAGAGCTTCTCTTTTAGGCTTTTATGGAAAAGTATGTTGTGTTTGCTGCTCTACTAAGATAGTTTAGATAATGGGTTTTCTGCCTTTGTTTTTTTTTTTTTTTTTTTGGTTCATAATGAATTTATAAATTCAAATCAGTTTGATCCCAGTTCAATGGGATTGTTTAAAATCCAAGCCTTCGATCAGTTCTCCTGGGACTGATGAAGGCAGTCAGTGATCTCAGCAGGGAAGGTAAAAGGTCTTTATCCCCTAAAAGTATACTTTGAACTAAAACTGTGACAGTTAATGACAAGGTGATAGCTTGTAGAAATTTGGCAACAGGAAGAAAGATGTGTAAGAAATATTTTTCAGTCTTAATTATATATGCAGTAATGATAAATATGTGTGAATGCTGAATGATAGCATTTTAAAGATCTGGAATGAGACGTTAAATATTGTGTTTCTTCTGCATGTAAGCAGCTGCAGTTCTGCAATGCTGATTATTTGAATGAGGCAATACATCTTCATTTTTACTCTAATTTTGGGTTTATTTTTTTCTTTCATGCTAACAGTGCATCACAAGGATTTGAGGGTTTTGCCTACTCTTTCTTCCCCTCCCCTCCTGCTCCCTGGTATTCCATCTGCCATAATTCAAGGGATTCCCACAAGCCCAAAGCTGCAGATGTTTTACAATACTCAGCTGACTTGGATATGTTTTGGCATATATTTTCAAGTGACACAGCCAGGCACTCCAAAAAAAAATCCAGATGTTATTCTGAGAGAGAAAGTAGGTAGCACATGCATTCTAGATAAGTATATTGATTCTTATTCTTTCCTTGGTCAGCTTCATTCTTTTAGGTGTGATGCAAGAAGAAAGAGCAGATATATTTTCTGGGAAGCCTTCAAATCCCTTTAGAAAAGTAAAGATTTTTTACCATAGTAAATTGAAAAATATTGATACTGGTGTAGTTTTGAGCAGAATGCTAATATTGTTGTGCTGAATAGACAGAGGAGATGGAGAACTCAGCTCCATAACAGAACTTCATGCCACAAATAACCTGATCATAAAACTACCTTAGTCCTAATAAAATGGCAAATAAGTGATAAAAATATAAATAAAGGCTTCTTGAGCAAATAAAGATAATTTAAAGCTCATGGACTCTTTGCTAACAATGAAGAAAATGTGTGCATTTCGGCCTGGACCACTGTACCACCAAGGCATTATTCAAGACCAGTCTTGAATCCTAGGACCAATTTTTTCGGATCTGGAATAGGACTTGAAACATAGAGCAGGCCAATTTTAATTTCTTTAGTGCAATATCATGGAATCATGAAATGGTTTGGGTTGGAAGGAACCTTAAAGATCATCTAGATTTTTAGAAATAAACTCTCCAACCAGTTTGATAGGTTAGAAAGTCAGCATTATTTTTATTCAGCACTGTGGGTGCATGGGGATAGCTACACCTAACATACACAAACGCTTTCAAAACTTTTCATCATTTATACATTTTAGCAAACAAATTAATGTTCATTGGCTCATTAATGTTCATAAATTATATAATTGGCTTCATTAATTAGTATTCTGTCTTCTATTGGTTATTGATTTCTCACTTCTCATTCTAATTAGTCCACCCCAACTGGGTTCAGGACAATTGCTGAATTGTTAGTTTCTTTTTTATCTCAGAGATCTGAAAAATATCCTTGTGGTCCATGAATTCTGCATTTCTTGCGCCCCATTTTAGCAATATAGCTCTCTCCCAAGGCTTTGTTAACCTCCTTCCAGGTCCTGAAGCATATCAAGGTTGATTACAACTGCTTTAGTAAAGCGTAGAGTTTCATTAATTTCCCAAACTGTGTTCCCACAATAGCAGCTTATCACAAACCTTGCTAAATGCTGGCTACAGTGGTATGTGACAGAGTGGATAATTGCACTGCTTATTATTAATTAAAGCAATTAATTAGAAAATTAATCAAAATAATTAATTATTAAAGTTATTAGGAATGTTATATCATTTACTGTGCATGGTATGGTACAAAACTAAGCATTAGTCACAGCAAGGGATGAAATGCTATTGTGTTAAGGTTAAAAGAATTTTCCAAGGTCTTCCCCCACTGCTGCATAGGTGCCTTTTGAAAGAAATACAGCTTGTTCTGTAACATCCTGAAGGATAGGTGAGCATATGCCCTGAAAGAAGGGCAGTGCACAGCTGGTAATTTTTAATTCTAGTGTCTATATGTGTCTTTACAGTTGAGAAAGCATGGCTGAGGCCTGAGTCAAAAGCCTTCTTTGATGTAACTGTGGTAACCAGATGCTGTGGAGCTCCCACCCATCTTTTCCACAGATTCCAAGGATCATCACCATTAAGGAAGCTTCCCCCTCTAACCATCCAGGACCCACCCTGGCAGTCACTGCCACACCACACCACCTGGGCTGGGACTGAGGCCCCTTCATGGCTACACTCCACGCTCCCACAGTCAGAACAGGTTTCCTGACCAGCTGGACCCTGAGTTCCCCAGAACAGAATGGAAGATGTGGGGATCCTTTAAATGATTTAATCATGGTGAACAATTAAATAACAAAATCACAGCCTGAGCTGGTGCTCCCAGAAGGGACCTTGACCAAAGGCACCTCTGGGCTTTTATACCCTCACAGTCCAAGTCCCCAAAAGCCTGGGGCTCTCTGGCACCTGCTGAGTCTCTGTCTGGTGCCCTGGCCAGGCTGCAGTCCCCATGGCATTTGTTGTGTAAAGGGTCAGCAGTTCTTGGCCTCTTGCCTGGGGCTGTCACCACACAGAGCTCAACCTGCAGCTGGCACTGGCTGCACCCTGAGCTACCACGTGTGCTCCTCAACAATTGTCACCAGCCCTTGTCCTCAGCTGTGCCCACTGAGATCCATGTGCAGTCACTGAAATGAAAAGGATGGAAATGCATCTGTGTCCAGCAGTTTACAAATGACAGCACCTCAGAAACAGATGCATACCATGTGGTGTACTGCTATGCTGCATTAATCCTCAGGGTGGAACTGACATCTAAGTGCAGGCACTTTGTTAGATTTTGCAATTGAATTTGTAGATCTTGCTGAGCTGAAGCTATCAGACACCAATGTGTTCGCCTTGTTGGTGAGCTCCCAGAAGGAAAATAGAATACTTTAGTGAATTACCAAGAGTTTGAGCTGGCACAAATCTGTAAAAATGCAGTCTCTTGTGGTGTCCTAAAATATTATCACATTTTTTGAGAAAATTCATACTGGATGTAGATAAAGATAAAACTAGACATATTCCAAAATTTTTACCCCAAGCTGAAGAAGTATGATCTTAAAGTGGCAGGAATCCTTCCCTTAACCCTCTTGGAAGTTATCAAATGTAATCAGAAGCACAGGCTCACAAGCACTGTTAGTGAAGTCTCTCCATGGGTGGATACTATTTAACTTTGGACCCTCAGACCAGAGCACATCTAAAATGTGTGTTTTATTTGTATCTTTAACAACTGTTTAACAGCAGCAGTAAGACATGACGTGGTGTATGCATTCAACTAAAAAATGGCAGTTGCACAGGACCCAGACCTTAAGAGGAAAGGTGGATATCTCACAGGCTATGCCCAGCTGTACCTCTAGAGTTGCTCCAAGTTACACACCATACAGGGAAGCATATGACACATTTATGACACATTTAGATAATTAGTTGAAGATTAGACACCCGGATGAATCTGGGCAGTAATTTATTTGTAAACGTGATCACAAAGATACTGTTTTATTTTTAAAACCAGGCCTTACAGATGAGCTCCCCTTTACTTCCCATTCGGGGAGTGTAGATAAACCTGTTGCCTTCTTGAGGAATAAGTCCTTTTTCCTGACTTCATGAAAATGAATAATTGGAAGGGCAGTTTTTCATTAGTGGGTGACAACAACAACTCAAAAACTAAGCTTAATAAGCCCTTGACTTTCTGAAAATCTCCACATTTTTTTCCAAGAGTGTTATTTTAACCAGTCCTGGATTTCAGGATCATGGGAGAGATAGAAAGCATATGTGCAAACATGAACTTCTCAGCAGCATTGGAAGACATCAGCTTAGACTCAATGCCTTACATATTCAAAGCCATTTCAATGCCAATTATGCAAATTGCTGCTTAGAAGGCTGAGAGCTTCATAATTGTTACTTAGCTTTTTAAAGAAAATGCCAGGTTTTTAATTTTTGTGCTTTTTATATTTGAAAAAAAAAATACTATTTCTACCCTGAGTTCTTTATTTTAGTTAATGATTCAAAGACAGATGAGTGCAAATTGCTAACCAGAATTGAGGTAAGATTGATATCTGTTAATTGGCAAAAGCATTTTTTAAATAAACCCTTGAAACATACATGCCTAGTTTGTATAAATAACAAGTTAAAAGGATTCTTTTGATGAGAAATATTTGGCAGTGTGAAGCATAAGAATATGACATAAATATCAGAGCTGGTAACAATTCAGTGCTGTTTTCACAATATTTTGTCAAAAGTTGCCATTTTATTTTCCAGCTCATACTAATTTAATCTCAATTTATTGTTGACATGTTAGTGGACATAAGTTGCAGGTTTTAGGTTTCAGAGGGATGCAGTGACCTGTGTGAGGAGACCATGAACCACACTGTGATGTTCACAGCTTCTTTTAGCTGACTCTGAAAGAACTTGGGCTGTCAACAGTGGTAAAACCCATCTGTGATCAAAACTTAGTTTAACCCAGAAGCCCTCAGGTGCTTCTGGGTTAAACTAAAGTTTTAGAAGGACAACTGCAACTCCTGGGGATCAGAGATGCACTCTTGGAGCAGGAGATACTCTGTGCTGAAGGGGGTATGGACACTGCAGATCCTGTGAGCAGCTCAGACTGGTGCAGACACCTGTGAGGAGCTGGGGCTCATCATCTCACTGGATGGATCTTGATGGATTTAATAGAATACAGAGCAGAAGGAAGGAAAATACAGATTGAGAACAGAGTGGGGTAGGGGTCTTTATGAAGGATTTTTTTTTTTTTTGTGTGGGGGTGTCCTTTTTTCTCAACACCAGGCTTGGTAAGCAGGGAATTGTGTTCATTGGCACTTCAGGAAAAGTCCTAAAAACTGTACTTTGCCCCCAACCATGCAGGTTGAAATAAACTGGTAGAATTGATAGGCCTGAGGTCCCAGTTTTGCAAGCAGAATTATTTTTATATTATTATTTATTCCTTTGTGGGTTTGTTTTGCAATATTCCTGAAAATTATTTTTCAAATTTGTTGAGTTCTCGTGGGAAGTGCTGAAGGCAGCCTACAAAGAAAAATTAGCACCCATCAGATGAAAAGTGATTCATAAACCTCTGGCTTGTGGAGTTGTGCCAGCCTGGGAGAGTTTTCAGGATTGGTACTGATGTGCATGGTCTGTTACTGAGGATCAAAGAAATAGAAATATATATCCAAAAGTTTGTAGCAGTAGAAAAAAGTCATGTTGAGCTAACATATGATGCTATAGAGAATAGTGGCAGTCTGTTTTAGTCGTATTTCAAGTGAGCACAGCTGCAGTTTTAATTTCAAAACTCTCCATACCCTCAGATACTTGACAAATAGTGCCAAGATGAGGCAACTGCTGACAACACTTAGAGAAGTAATAAAAAGGTCCTGAACAGATTAGGACTTTAGACAACAATTTTATTTTTTTTTATGATCTGAAAAAAACTCATAACTTATATAACCTTTATAAGGAGGCAGTAAAGGAAATAAACTGTGTTGGTTTTGTTGGCAGCTTAACATTTATTTTGGTTCTTTACTTCCTTGAAATTTTTCTGAGGTTGCGTGCAAATATTTCCAGGTCATTTATTGTTTAAAAGGACGCGTTTGACAAGAGTGTTGCAGAAACCAGTGAGTTCCAATCTTTGATTAGAATTGGAAAAACAGCATTTAAAAAGAAAGTAATGAAACTACTTCTAAAAAGGAATTTATTTGGTGTTTCCTTTTCTCTATCTCAAAATTTGTGTCAACTGGTAGCTAGTAATATTTTTTGCAGAGTTTTATGGCAACCTAGAACAGAAACAGATGCTTCATTTCACAAAAATTGAAGCTTTTAAATGCTCCTGTGTTACAGGATCGCTGATGATACCCTTTTGTCTCTTTGGTAAGATTCAATTCAAATCCATTTAACTATAAGCCTGTTGTTAAGGGTGCCTTGGCTGAACATGCTGTCCTTGAGGCACATGCCTTAGCAGAGCCAGTGCAAACCACGGCTCACGCAGTCCGCAAGGCAGTGCTGGAAGACATGAGGAGGTGCTGCAGGTTTGCTGGCTCAGCACGTAGGAATTACTGTAACTTGTCCCAGCTGTGTGGTATTGCAGTGCTCATCTTCTTCTCCAGAATCAGTCACTCAGGTGACTGTTAAACCCACAATGTTCTGCAAGGAAACGTGTTGGCACAGAGCTGGCGTTCAACCCATCAGTGTTGGAAAGTGGTCAGAGAGAGTTCTGGGAAAAAGATTTTCCCATCAAGAAGATTTTCATGTTTTGGTTTCTTCCTCAGATTTGTGGGTCAGATTTTGCAAAAAGACCAACAAAAAAAAAAAAAAAAAAAAAAAAAAAAAAAAGAAGTCAAAAGATTAATGTGTCTGTGTCCCAAGCACTGTTCTCTAGCACTCTTCTTCTTCTTGCTCACTAGACATCTGTGTATAGACCACTTTGACTAGATGAGATTATTCTTATAAAAAAATAGTGATGAGAGAGGAATTTCTCTTCTTGATGTTAAGAAATAGTAACACCACACAACTAATGGTGCAGCCATTCTGCTGCTTTCTGCTACTTCTTTTGGGAACCCTCTGGAGATCCTGAGCCTTTGAGGGGGAGACACACGTTCAGCTCCAGCTGGAGAATTGTCAGAGAATGCTGTATCTATATAACACGTTTTTGTCATGACCTTAAAATGAGAAAGGAATTTGTCCCCAAAGCAAAACCAAATTAAATGGTCAGTGGAAGAAATACCTTCAAGAGAAAAAGCCAAAAGCTCTGGTCATGCTGCTGTCTGCCCAGACTACAATAAATGGGAGTTCATCCATCCATGTCTATGAAGAGGATGTGGGTGGTCATTGAAGTGTCACAGACAGTACACTTTTCATAACTGAAATAACTCTCATCCATGAGATCTGGAGATCTGGGAAGGTCAAGACTCACCAAAACAACCAGGCCTGTTTAAGCAGACTGCGGTTTGAGCATCACTACTGCACATGCTGTGAAGGAGGAGTCTGGCCACTCTGAAAGTGCCCTGTTCACTTCACTTTTGCATAAGATACAAAATTGTGCTCTTCTGGATATCAGCTGCAATTGATTGTCTACTGCAATACTTAGAAAAGCTGTGATGCTAACTTAAAATTAATGCTACATGTTCAAGCAGCTGTCAAATTTGAAGAAGTTAACATTTTCAAAATCTTCAGTTCCTGCATGAAATCCTCAGTCATGGCTCATGGTGCCTGCTCTCCTGCATTTTCCCTGACTTGCTATCTGGTCATAAAATTCTCCTACCCCTGTCCTTTAATTCAGGCTCTCTGCACAAAATGAGTTGAAATATTCAGACACTGCGCAACAAAAATGTTTATAATAGTTGAAGATACCAAGACTTTAACTAAAACAATAGGAAAGATGTATTAGCTCAAAGATGCATTAATAAATGCAATATTAAATAAAGCTGAATCTTCAAGAGGTAAATATTTAAATCAAGCCAGAGATGGCGCAAATTGTATAAAGCTTTGAGGAAGTATGGAGTGTTTTGTTAAACAGAATTCTGCAATGTGAATGGTAAAATTTGCATTAAACTCTAAGCAGATTTCTCTGTATCATAAAGCTGAATAGAAATAATAAAAAAAAAGCTGTTTTGCTTTGTTATGTAAACTGGAAGACAACACAGCACTCAGAGGGCTTGACTGACTCTTGTTTGCCCTCCATGCCTGTAACAAGTGTTGCCAAGAGAATAGCATCACTTCATTTCTTTCTAGTTGGTCCAGACCCTTCTGGATAAGACACTTGTGAAAAAAAAGCCACCCCAGATGAGAAGGAGGGCAACAACATTCCAAAACTCTGAGCAGAAACATTTTCATCCTTGTTAACATGAAAACTATGCTCAGCATGCTCTTCAGCTTATTATCACCATTTCCCTTAGAAACTACAGAACTACAGCCCATATGAAGAAGAGACCTCTTACCCAGAGAAGGCCTGGCAAGTCCGCAAAGAAAACTGAGATGGGAACACAGGCTTCATCTCCATCCCTGCAGAAGGCCACAGACTGTTTAGGGTCTCCTGTGGAGGATGTTATTGGAAAGGGGCATGATGCAGGTAGAGCAGCAGCAAAGAGCTGTGTTGGAACCCCTTCTGTTACAGATGTCAAATATTGCCTTTAAGAAATGTAGAAATTATTCCTTTTCAATAACAGTCTTTTCCACAACATTCTCTCTTATTGCCTTCAAGAGACAGAGATAGGGACTATTTCAAGCACATCAGCTCCTAAGATTTCCTGAATACCCCTTTGTCTCCTCCTGATTTTAATTTTTATCATTTGTTTAATTGTCACTCTTTTGTTTCAAGAGTGAGATGCCATTTTTTTTTATTAATGCAATAGATTTCTGAAAGAGTTGTTTGAAAAGATTAGTGTTTTATTATTATTTTTCAGTTTGAACAAACAGATTCCCATTCAGCATGTTCCTTACTCACAGCCATTTTGGTTCAGGTAGGAATAAAAATCCTTAGAACTTTGTTTTGGTTGCCTGGCATTTCTTCTTCCTCAGTCTCAAGTCTTATGAAAAAATATTGCTACATTCATGTATCATACAAGGCTCTTAATTAGAAATATATTAAATTTTAATAATGTTATCAGCTACACATTAATGAAGATACTATGATTAACTCTCTTCTGCACACTGTGATTCATGCACTTGTGGGAGCTTGCTGAGGGACATAGCTTACCAACCTTTCTTATCCTGGAATATCATCAAAGTTGCCTAAGGCTTCTGGTCTGTGAAGCCTTTGGGCTCTAATGCCAGCTCTGAGTTGCTCTTGAGATGTCCCACTACTAGATCTCGTCCTGTCCAGTTAATTTTCAGTTACCAGACCTGCTTTTCTAATCATCATACACTTTTCTGGATGAACTGCTGTCCAGCTTCACTACCCTGACTTGCTGGTATTTTCCACAGGAAGACATCAGGACTCTCAGCACTCTGGAGGGAGATTACTGACAGTTTTTCATGCTTAGTCAAAAGGAGTCTTCATCCTATCTGTAATCTCTAAACAGCCTGTCACTCTTCAGCGGGGTATAACAGAACATTATTATCTAACAGGTACTATGTTCAGGTATGACTTCTTGCTAACAGCTTAACAGTTTTGCATTAAAAGTTTAACATATTAATTTTCACTAAAAACCCACATCACACAAACCTTCAAAAGATCTTCTCAAAGGAACAAGATCAAAATAAACACTTTTTGAAAATAAGGCAGTTGATCAAAATTGACCACTGCTTCCTTTGAGAGTAATCAAATTAAAATTTGTGGGTAAAAGGCATCCTCTGGAGGTAGCAAGGTTGATTGATATTTTAAATGCAAATCTGTCTATTAATAAAGAATTTGAATTCATTCTGCCTAAATTTGTATTATAAAAAAGCTCTTCCTGTGCAAGTATTAATGAGGAAAGAACACTTTATTCCTTGTTCATCACATGATAAAAATATGTTAAAGACGGCAGTTGCACGTGCCAAAGTTGGCTTGGACTTCAGAATTTTTGTGAATTCAGATTCAGTTTATGCACAAAATAAAGCACAATTTCTGCTCCCCTCATATTAAACATTACCTGGCAATTTAAGTATTATTTGACTGAAGAAAAAAATTCTGCATCTTAAATAGAGATGAGTGATTTTTCTGTCATAGCTTTTAGTAAAAAACCAGTGTCTCATTTACAAAACCACTCTGACACAGAAGAAAGAGTCAGATCCATTAAATCCAGAAAAATTCTCAAAGAAAGCTTACCAGATTGGGGGGCTTTGCATGAATAGATTACATACCTACATACATAGATACATGCATACATACACATAGACACACAAATATAAAATGCAAAAAAGTCTAGGAAACCTTTCCTGAGGAATTTTTTCAAAGAAACTAAAATGCATAATAATGTGCTAATTTCCACCCCCATCCCCACCCCTGTGGATTAGAGTAAGGGCATGTTTAAGAAAAAGAAGGCTGACCCCTCAGGTTTATCTCTGAAAAAAATCATAACATTAATATGTGTGTATGCATGTATGTTTATTTTAATATTCTTATGCAAAATTAGAAATTCTGAGTTACTATGGGAAGCTGTTCTCTTGGCACTTCCATCTCGACCAGAGTAAGAGTTACTGCATAGATACTGCGCAGCTCTTTTGTTTTCCACTAGTTTTCCGGCGATAGTTCTAAGAAACATTCTGATTTGAAAACCGGATTAGTTTCTGATGGGAAATGGCCCTGCGGAGTGGGAATAACAGAGAAGCAAATCTCGGGAGCGCCCGGCGGCGGAGCGCGAGTGCCGCCCCGAGGCCGCGGGAGAGCGCGGTGCGGCTGCTGCTCCCGCTATTTGTTCTGCTGCTGCTGCTGCTGCTCCTGCTTCTGCTGCTGCTTCCGCTCCTCCTCCGTCTTCATCTTCTTCTTTTTCTTCTTCTTCTGCTCCTGCTGGTCCTTCTCATCCTTCTCCTCCTTCTCCTTCTCCTCCTCCTCCTTCTCCTCCTCCTCCTCCTTCTCCTCCTTCTCCTTCTCCTCCTTCTCCTTCTCTTCTCCTTCTCCTTCTCCTTCTCCTTCTCTTCTCCTTCTCCTTCTCCTTCTCCTTCTCCTTCTCCTTCTCCTTCTCCTTCTCCTTCTCCTTCTCCTTCTCCTTCTCCTTCTCCTTCTCCTTCTCCTTCTCCACTCCTGCATACCGGGCTATCCTGTGCGCATCTCCCAAGAATAGCACAGATTTGTGGAGGCCTTTCCACCCCTTAGGACCCTTGCGTTTGCTTTGTGTGGGTGATGCAAAAAGGTTGTAGCTTTTGAACTTTTAAGGTCTCTCCATCTTATATGAGACACAGAGGAAAACAGTCCTGCAATTTTGTGCTTCTGCAGGCTGGGAAAAAGGGCCTTTAAAGCACTATAAAGCAACATACGCAGGTACATAATTTTTTTTGTGAAATGTGAAATACTTCAAGTCAGAAGAAAAACAATTATCTTCCAGAAACTTTGACTCCCTGATTTTCAAACTCTTGCTTTCCAAACTTAGCAGCACAACAGAAACATCAAAGTGACAAAACATCTACTGCAAGCTCCTCACAATCCACATTTACAAGTATACGTCTGCACCCCACCTAAGTTAACCAAAATTTAATATGTTAAATGTTGAACCATTTTTCTAAATTATATTTCCTTTCTTAGTTGAATAATGTAAAATACGTTTGCAAATGCTTCTACAAAACTGATGATAAATAGCTGACAATACACAGCTACAGGAAAATCTAAATCATAAAACTATTTAAGCTGGAAAATACCTTTAGGATCATTGAGTCCAACCATATACCTAACTAGACTGCCAAGTCCACCATTAAACCATGTCCCTAAGTGCCTCCTCTGCACTAAGCCATGTCCCTAAAAGTTGCATCTACATGTGGTTCTTTACAAAGGAAGAATGTAATCCTGAGGATTACATGAGGAAATTTTTCATACTCTGTGTGATTAATATTTTTTATACCCCTGCAGAAAAACCTAGGAAATCTCCATTGAGCAGTATTTCTCTATTGAAGCATTTTTTGTTTTCTATGTCTGAATGGGGACATATATCCTCCTACATTACAATATCTATTTTGTAGAGACTGTGTATTCTTTTAATTGAAAAAGTCATCAGATCAGTACATAATTTTTTTTCAAAAAATATAGACTTTGAGACTTGAAGATTGTTGTAGGTCTCTTTCAGCTGAAATATTCTATTCTATTCTATTCTATTCTATTCTATTCTATTCTATTCTATTCTATTCTGACTGAACTGAGATAATGCTCTTTGCAAGATAAACTGGTTTAATGTTAAGGAATATGGTACTTAAAACACTATTTTTAAAATTCAGTAAGATTAGATTTAAGGAGATCCTGAATAAATTCTGACTTGGAATTTTTTTTCCTACTTAATATTTTATTGCCTGGCCTACACTGTGGGAAAGAAAGCCCTACAGCTAAAACCAATATATTTGCAAAAATCAAATATAAATTAAATATAGCATATTTTCCTTTCTTTAGCTGCTTTTAGTTCAGCTATGAGGGTTTAACATAAGTTGCCATCATGTGTTCCTAAAGAAATATTGCTTATACTGGTTACCAGGTATCTGGGATCTCACATTTGCCAGATGTGTATTTAAAGAAGAGAAGCAAAATATCCCAGTTAGAAGTGCTGGTGAGAACACTTACTTTACAGTTCTACCTTTTTTCTCACTAGTTACTCTCAGCTGGCCATGAATTTTTAGTTTTGTGAGAGTATTAAAAATCTTTTACATTTCCAAGATTAAAACTGACCGAAAGATTTAAATTTTTCATCTGCAAAAGCAGGGATATAGGCTTATGAACAGAGTCAAAGAACCAAGGAATAGTTGAGGTTAGAAGTGATCTCTGGAGATCCTCTAATACAATCACCTGCTTGAAGCATGGTCAGCTAGACCAGGGTGCCCAAGACTGTGTCCAGCCAAGTTTTGAGTATTTCCAAACATTAAAAATCTACAATATCTCTATTGTAACAGGCTCTTAAAAGTGTTCAAGAACATTTACAATAAAAAAATACCAAAAATTCCCCAACCTTTTTCTAAGTCTAAATGGAATTTCTTTATTTCTGTTTGTTCCTGCTGCTTCTTGTCATTTCACTGCACACCATTCAAGATTCTGGCTGTGCAATTTTTATTCTCTCTTATCGGATATTTACTTATATTTATAATATCCTTCTGAGCATTCTCTTCTACAGGTAAACAGCTCAAGCTCTCTCAGCCTCTCCTTTCACAACAGATGTTTCAGTTCCTTAGTCATAGGATCACAGAATATCCTGAGTTGGAAGGGATACAAAAGGATGTCAAGTCCAACCTCTGGGCTACATAGGACAACCCCCCCAGATCACATATTTATATTCCTATAAAATTCCTTTCACTGGACTCACACCTAGATGTTCATTTGTTCCTTTGCAGGGAAGGCCAGTGCTCAGGACATGCCTCATGGGTCCTAGGTAGAGAGGCAGAGTCACCTCTGGTAATCAGTTTTTGATTCTTTCCCTGAGGTAGAACATGATGCTATTGACATTCTTTGGTGCAAAGCATGTTACTGATTCATGTTCAATAAGTTTAAAACCCTAAATAAAGTCAAGATGAAAAACATCCATTGCTATCCTCTTGCCCATAGAACCAATCATCGTGGAAAGGTGTCAGGTTGGTCAAGCATGATTTTCACTTCACAAACCCAAGTTAAATTTTTCCCTTTATGTCCTTAAAATGTTTGACAGCACTTATAGGGTTTATTTGCTCCATCACCTTCTCAGTAACTGAGGTAAGCCTGAATAAGCTATAAGTCCCCAGATACAGCTTCTCACTGTTCTTTAGGAGAGGAGTGACATTTATTTTCTTCCAGGGCTGACATGTACTTTCTTCTGGTCCTCAGGAACCTCCCCCAGTTTCATCTATTGGTGCATCCCATCACCTCCCATGGACTTGTGAATACCATTTCATCAAATGTTGCTTAACCTGGTCTTCCTCCATGGGTAAATTTTCCTTTCCCATATGCCTCAGGGGTCTGGAGTCCTGAAGGCTGTGCTTACCAGTGTAGCCCAAGGCAAATAAGATATAAGGCACCTTGATCCCATGCCCTTTGTCACCAGGACCCCTATTCCATTCAGAAGTGGGTCTATGTTTCTCCTAATCATATCTTCATTTTGCTAACAGTAAATTGGTAAATGCCTTTCTCCCTGCTCTTTACACAGCTCACCAGATTTAACTCTAGAAGTGTTTGTCTTGCCCATCTCTGCATGCTCAGACTGTTTTTATATTCCTCCTGTTTCACCTGTTCTTGCTTCCACTTCCTCTATGATTTCCTTTTATACTTGCATTTTGTCAGGATGTTCTTGTTCATCCATGCAGGACTCCTGCAAACTGCCTTTGCTTGATTTCCTGCACATGAGGATGATCCATCCTTGAGCTTGGAAGAGGTGGTCCTCAAAAATCAACCAGCTCTCTCAGACCGCTCTTCTCTCCAGGACAGCATCACATGTTATTTCTTCAAGCAGACCCCTGAAGAGGCCGAAGTCTGTTCTCCTGAAGTCGAGGGCTGTGATCATACTAAATTACATTGTGTGATCCTGCTCTCTACCTTGATCTTTCTCCTATGGAAACAAATATACTTGGAACAGAGTGTAGATGTAGCTCATGCTGGTTACTGCGTACATATTATAATATTATAAAAATAATATTTCCTTTTTTTCCCATTTTAGATTTGTCTATTTTGAGACCTTTGATTCATCTACAATCCAACTACCTTAGTACTAGCTAATGAGACTTTGATACTGCTTTAATTAAGAAAAAATAATTGCGTCCATGGTAAATGATGGATGAAGGAAAAGCCTTTTACATAATTTTTACGTTCCTCTTTCTTAAATCTCAATTCCATTCCAAAACTCATAACCTAAACACAGGTGTAAATCAATAAAAGACTGACTTTCTCCTTAAAGTGCTGAGTGTATTTTTGGCAGCCTGACACTGAGAACTGTCTATGGAAAGCTGAAGCTGATGCTTTTTCCTCGTTTTCTGTCCTCTTAACTTTTGCCACAACTTTGTTCATTCTGGTAACACTGGGTGAGTGCACAGGTGACACATGTATATGTCAGAAAAACTTGTCTTCAGAGCAGGGGCATTGGTTGCTCTAAGTATTTAACAATAATTGTGCCATTAAGGATACAACAGAAGGTAATAGGAAAAATGAAATTTTCATGTAGAAATGTACTTGAGGAAATAGAAAAGAGCCTGAGGAAAGTTAATCCCTGTCTTTCCTCTCTCTTTTTCAATGACAAAGACATATGAAAGTCAACAGGGGGAAAAAAGTCTAGCATCAAACAATGAAAAAAGCTTTATTTAAGGATGCTTCTTTTGTATTTTCCCTTTAAAAAATACTAGGCAAAACTGAGGACAGAATGTCATTCCTCCCATCCCATGCCAGAAATAATCAAAAGCCAGAACCCAGGGAGATCAGGAGTTTCAAAGCATCTTGCCAAGGAAATTGTTAAGAGAGTCACAGAAAATCAAGAAGTTTTCCAGAGCTGTAGAAATTTCCTACAGAGGTGTGGAAGAGCAAAAGAGATGGGAAGCAGCACCCCAGTAACAACAAGAGAAGAAACAGAAAACCTGATTCTAAGCAAGAGAAAAGCTGGCAGGCATAAAGAGAAGGAGGACAAACTCAAATGTTATGGCTCAAGCCAGGATAAATCAAACACCAAGCTTAGATATAATCTAGAGAAGAGAGAATACTGTTCAAATTTGGAAATCCTTACAGCTATGCAGTTCATGGATAGTAATGTTTCCAGAGAGAAACAATTGGTGGATAGATAGCACCAAGATGTAAAATCAAAGGACATTTGTTATCCCTCTTTTCATCACAAGAGAAAGCATTCTGAAAGATGGAAGGTCTGTTTTCTGCATATTTTGCTGCACATCTCATGTCAAGCAAAAATCTGTAGATATACTGGCTAGTATCATCTCAAGCTACTGGACTAAATCAGAAAAAACCCCTCAACCCATCTCCCTATTAGAAAGTACAGCCATGACCATCTCTTCACAGTTTTTATTATTTCCTATACATTGATAAGAGAAATGTTTCCTACTCAGCTGGAAGTGTGGCTGGGAAGATGAGGGATAGGTTGGACTCTGAAGTAATAGCTTTCCATTCGTTAGTGACAGGTGAGTGTCTCAGAGCACTGAGCCTGCAGGAGGATATGCATTGCAGGAATCAGACAGGCTCTTTTTTTCCTATGACACTTTTGGGAACACAAGGGACAAACTTCATGGGATAGCTGTGGGAAATACAATCTTACTGTAAGTGGTGGAGGTGGACAGAAAGTGTCCTGAACACTCTGTACGAAAGGATAAACTTTTGTCCCAAGTCATCAGAGAAAGGAATCAAAAAATCTGAAGCTCCTGTTATGGAATTATGGTATGATGCTAACAGTTTGGGAAGTGAGCCAAGTCTCTCTTGCAAACTGGTCATAAAACCACAGCCAGCTTCATTGGTGATCGTGTTTCACCCTCCCTTGCACAGGCCGTTCCCTGGGTCCCGGGGAGCCCTCCAGCAGCCCGGTGTGCCGGGCAGGTGCCGGGGCAGGGAAGCCTTTTCCTGCTGCGGGGAGCAGCCCTGCTGCGTTCCTGGGCCAGAGCCCCCGGAGCTGTGCGGGGGACAGACACCTGCTAGGGACAAAAGAACACGCTGCTGGAAGGCACCAGGAGGAAATAAATCGTGTGGTGACAGTAGGATTATTTAAGGTGGTTGAAAGAGGAACGTGAGAAAACTCCAGAGCACAGATGGCTGGAGAGCCTTCACAGAGCCAGGGAAGGAAGGCACTGCTGCAGGCATAGCCTCATTGACAGATTGAAGATCAGTGCTTTGAAGAAATTACCTCATTGCTAGAACACAGCTAGTGCTGGTGTGTACTTGGCTGCTATTACCACATCATACTGGCAAATATTTTCTCAATGAGGCAGCTACATGCAGAGGTGACAGCATCCCAGCCAAAGGCAGCTGAATCCATCTGCACTTGTTTTGTTTAATTTTGTCTTCAATGATTTCATTCAGCTTTGCATTTCATTGTTTTCATGTTAAAAGTGCATCTGGTCTCACAAAACATTACCAAGCTGGGTTTTTCTTGAGACAAAAATCAAGATAAGAAAGAAAAATCACAGAATAATTTGTAAGAATAGTAGAATTGTATTTTAAACACAAGGTAAGGGAAATGGTGTTGTGCCTGCTAATAATAATGAAATATATAAAAAATGGTTTAGTTTGAGCTTAATTACTGGCAATCATATCAGCTTTAGAGACAAAGAGATGATTAAAGACACTTGTAGGTTTGGGGTGGATAATTAATATCTGCCAGAACTAGCTGTATGAGAAAGGAAACAATATCTATTGCATCTTAGCTGTGGTTGCATTAAATGAATTCGGTTTGTGCATTTGCAATGAATCTTCCACAAAGTCCTCAAGGAATAACTTGCTGCTTCTTTCTTTCTTTAAAAAATAATCTGGTTTCATTTGTAACATAAAAGTGATACGCATCCTTTTAATTTCAACTAATCTGGCAGCTGGCTCTAATTTTTGTGTTTATAGGAGCAAATGAAAAAACACAAAATATGGTCTTCAATAGCTGTTCATGATATTAAGTGCTACTCTAGTTACATCCTGAGATTAGCTCAGTTGTTTACAGCATGGTGCTAATAACACCAAGGCTGTGGGTTTGTTCCCTGAATGAGTCATTCATTTAAGAGTTGGATTTGATAATTCTTGTGGGTCCTTTCCAACTCAGACTGTTCTGTGAATCTACATCAGAATACTTGTTAAAGAAACTGATTCTTACATAAACAAAATTGTATTTACAATATAACTGGAGAATTGGTGATGTTAGAGCAGACACCAAATGAACAAAAGCATCAAGTGACGCTCCTCGTGTTCCAGCCTCAGTGCAAGTGCTGTTGATTTAATATAGCTCTTGCATGAGTGACGTAAGATTCATTTCCAACAGTGTACTCTGACTGCTCCACGTGAGAATATTTGTAGTCCTTGTTGGTGTGATGACTTTCAGAACTCAAATCTCTTGCTGGTCTGCTGGGGTCTGGCTCTTTTGATTTGGGATTTTCTTCAGCTCCGGTAATTTTCTCACTCTTTTCTTTTTTTTTTTTTTTCTTTTTTTTTTTTCTCATTTGTAAAAAACAGCAGAACTTTTAAAGAACATCTCATTTTAATGAGATGTTACTCATGGGAAATCCTTTTTTCTTAGGTAATTTGTTCAACAGTGGAAAAAGCTGGAAATATTGCATGTTAAATGGAAAGCATTTTAATTTCTGCACATTGGTTAAAGGAACAGTTACACAATTTTCCCTCCTACTTCTTCTTGCTAGTTTTAGGAGAAAATATAAAAATATGCTATTATTTTGCCACAAAGGGTTTTTTGCTGAGTTCTGTGAATGACTTAATACCCAAATGGGAAAAGGCACATGGTTTAGGCTCCACAAACATTAGCAGTTATAACATTCGAAACATGAATCTGATGCAAAAATGCAATGATCTTTCCCATTACATGAGTTAAAATTCATTTTTTTAAAAGCAAAACCATTGTTCTTCTTAAGCATAATATGGAACACTAGAAAGGAGTCCACAGTTCCAAAACTTGTTATCCTACAATTCAAACTCATTGTCAGAATTTCATAATTTCATACCAGACAATAGAGAAATTAAATAAAGCTGTTTTCACTTCTCAACTTGCCATGAAGTTAGAGCTTAAATATATTTTTTGATATTTCTATCAGGGATTTCTGTTGGAAAAAAAAAAATCAAACTATTCATCCATCCACTCATTCATCTATCCTTTTATCCATCCGACGATGGGATTTAACAACTTGGAGGAGGAAATCTGCAGGTGAATGCTGGCTGAAATTTCTGTTAATTACCTTTTGCCCTTAAACTGATACTGAGAGAAAAAATGCTGAATTTTCTGTTAAGCTCTGGTCTCTCCTCATACACATCCCTCTATCTTCCCATTTTCCTGTTGGGTCTTTGGAAATAGAGTGGTGATGCTGATATTCAGGGTTAGGAAACAGCAAAACTTTTTCCAGATTGGATCATATTTTGAAGCTACATTTGTCAGAGTTGTTTGGGCAGTTTCCTCACTCCCTAAGCAACAGCTAATTCTTGTTCCAGATTTACTATTGAAGTGAATGGAAACTTTTAATTAGGAAATGAAAATTTCTCCTCTTCTTACACTACAGTTTTAAAGTTTCTGGGGAAAATATAAAAACAATTTTTATGCAAATGAAGAATTAAAGGGATTAGAATATCCGTTGCCTTTTAAAACTTCTTTAATCATAGACAGTTGATTACCAGCTGTATGTCTTACAAAATCCTTTAAAAAGTATTAATCTTACAAAAGGTACAAAGAGTTGGGAAACAATGGGGAATACGACACTTACATGCAACATTGACAGCTGTGAATAGCAAGAATTGTTAAACCTCAAGTAACCAGACCATGCAGTCAACTGCAGCATCCCTAGGCTCTTTTCATTCCTTTCATGAAGCAGCCATACACATTCTTTCTAAGGCAATGTTGTGTGAACAAGACTATAATTTCTCCTCATGGTGTCATAAAAAATGACTGATTAAAGGGATCCCAGATGTACAGAATAAACTGGAGCTTGCAAATGCTCTTTTAAGACACGTACAGAATTTTTAGAAAAGTGTATTTTAGAAGGCAACTAGTCCTCCCCAAAACCAATAAAATTTAGAACACATTTTACATTGACACAGGGGAGGATCTTTATTAGTGGTGCTTTTCACCCATGTATATTCTTTAAATATTCTTTATGCAATAATAGTTAAAAATAAGTGTAGAATTAAAGAAGCAAAACACAGAAACAGTTTTATCATTACTCATAAAATCACCTAAAGGGTTTCATTGTTTAAGCATCTCAGTTTCCAGGGTATAATCTGTCAGCAGTTGGCTTGGGATCCCAGTGTAGGTACTTTATAATGGGTACTTGAAAGAGTAAAGTCAACCCTTTTTATGCCTGTATAGGGGCACCTTAAAACTTAGACTGGATGCTGAACAATGTAGCATCTAAGCACATTCTGGGTCTTCTTATGTTCCTTCATAATATCAGTGAACTTTCACAGAGAGGCAGACACACATAAATGCAGCCACCCCTTTGGGTTTTTAGACATATTTTCCAGATTAGTGTGTTCTGAATTCCTAACAGTGCATGAGCATCACATCCACTTGAAAGCTTTTTCCCTCTCACAGCTTTCCAAATTTTGAATAATTAACAGTTTCATAGGTGCCTGCCTAAATAAATTAGACTTGTACAGCTATATTAATATTTCTGGAAATAAAGATTTTCAGGATTTTCTGTATTCTTGTTCATTGCATTAGCTACTCATAAGTGTTAACTATTTTGTTAATTAATATGGTGACCTCAACTGACTTACCAGTAGGTCATTAAAAGTGTTGTTCTCTTTCCACTGTTTGCAGAACAGCAGACAAAGATTCTGACATACTAAAACTTTTCAGGACCCAGGACTTCTGCTGACAAAAAGAATACAAATGCAAAATACTTTGGCAATTTTTCAGCCTGACTTGCTGATCCACACTCACAGGGACCTTTCAATAGAAGAGTCAGTATGCTCTTCAGACACTTTAGGGAAAGTATTGTAAAGAGGACTCACAAAAGGATAAGAAAACTCTCAAGTAATTCTGTCAAGATATGGCTAAGCTGTTTTATGTTACTGATGAAAGCCATTTGCTCTTTTACAAAGTAAGGGAACTGGGGATGGAAAAGTCATTAGATTTACCACAGGTTTTAGTAATACTGGTAATTAGTTTAATTGATATGTATAATTCAGTGTATCTGTTTAACTCCTTGTTAGCTAGGAGCTCTGGGAATAAATGTCATGCTTATGTCATGTTTGGGGATAATATATGACAATTTTGAGAAATATTGAATTCAACTGTAAATTGATACAAAAGTTTAATTTGAAAATTCAGTATTTTGGGAAAAAAATCATGATTTTTTTCAACAGTTAAAGCCATTTTGGATGGTTAAAAAAAAAGGAAAATCAAGGCATTTATTAAAAAAAAAGATAAATGAATTTTTTGAAGCACTTTCCCTTCAGTTCCTGTATGAGACAAACAACTTTTCTTATTGGCATTAGGAAATCTATGAAACAAGAACTCATCTAGTTCTAGTGGTAATGGTTATTCCATATTGGTGGTTACCAACAGGGGAAATGATCAAGAGGAAGGAATTTGTTTCAGGAATTATAAACATGTCCACAGTGGATGGTGCAGCAAGATACTAGTGGCTGGTTCAGAAAACTCCAACTGCCTCTGAACTCAGACATGCCAGGAGGACTGGCTCCCCAAACTTAATAAACCACTGAAAGTTGGTTAATTGCTCAGGAAATGTCCATGGCCCACACAGGACAAGGTGGAGATGAATTCACAATGTATTGTACATGCATCACGTTCAGTTAGATATGTCCAGCATAATTCTATTGCAATATTGAAAATATAGGTTTTGTGTAAACTGGGTGTAAGATTCTTACTTCCAATGAAGTAATATAATTCCAGTCACCGGGCTTTGAAACAGAAAGCAAATGTGAAATCACCTACAGTTTTTTTTCTGATGTGCATCATGCCAACATATCCTTTGTGATTTACAAGTCCAAAGAGAGTTTTCTTTTTTTATGGATTTTTTTCAGTTTGTTCTGACATAAGAGAGGAGTTAAGCTGTCACATTACAGGAACAGAAGAAAGCCCCACATGATTTACAAATAATCCAAATAAAACAGTATGCCTATTAATCACAGCTCTTAAAAAATGTTGTTCTATACTTCAAAGACTGTTGAAAAAAAAATGAACTTAATAAAATATTTTAAATTTTTTGTGACAAATTGTTGGGGAACATCTGTTTTAACATCTTTTAATAGTAATACTTTGCATATTTTGCCAGCAGTTACTCCCAAGATTTCAACATGCTTTGCAAATAGCTGCTGAAGTAGTTAATGAGTGTATACTGCCTAGATTTTCTTTATGTCTTTGTAATTTTTTTAAAGTTCCATGGTATTTAAAAAAAAAAAATTCAGCTTTGTTTTGCTCAGCATGGGATGATTTCAGACCCTCAGCTTTCATTTGTTAAAAAGCAAGAGGTTTGGGGCTTTTGTTGTTAAGGAGTAGAGCACATGGGATTTAAGTCTATAAATTTTACTGATTTCATTATTTGTGTCTCAACACCTATGCACTTGCTGAATACTTTTTAAATGGCATTTTTCTACGTTTATTTAACATGTGTGTTCTTATCTTAGTCTCATAACTTGTTCCTGATCAGGAAATAAAACATTTTTGATGCTTGTTTTCCATTTTTTCTTATTACATTAATATAAAATTCCAAAATAACTTTATTGTCTCTCAACAGAATGGGCAAGTCTGTTCAGTTAGTAGTAAAGAAAGAGAGATTCCCTTCACATGAACTTCTTTATCTTGCAGATTACCCTTAAGTACCAGATTTTCCTCCTACTAATTACAGGAATACAATTCTCTGAAGTGGGAGGCTGTTATGGATCTTTCAGCTAAATGGCCTTTCTTTTATTAAGAAGGGAAAAAATAATAAAACCATAAATATAACTCTCAACTTAGGCTTGGATTTAAATCCTGTGTGCAAAAGGCCTTCAATGCATAGGCTCCTGTGTATAGTATTCAACATAGGCTGAGTTTGTGACTGTCCCTCTCTGGGTTTAAATTTAGTCATTAGAGATGAAATCTAGAGCAGCTCTCAAATGCTTCATAAGATAGGTAGATAGATAAAATGCATTGGAGTATTGTCTTTTTTTTTTTTTTTTCTGTGTGTCTATCTGAAGTCTTTCTTACATTCCTCCACAGTATGTGAATGAGTTCAAAAATATTAAATGAAAAGTAACATTAAAGATCTGACATATGATAACATTTCATAGAATTGGTGAGCAGAATATTGGAAGTCTTTCACCCTTGATCCATCCCCAGCCTCATCAGTGAAGGACTAGAATATTCTTCAAGCTGACAAGATACCTTTTTTGTAGTTAAGTATTCAAATATGCCAGAAGAAAGATAGTGGTTGAATATTCCTTTTTAGATTGCCTCTTTACCTTGTATATCTGTAGTTTTGATATCAAAATCTTTAGTGAGTGTTTGTAAATAGATTTTGCTGGGAGACAGAGCTGAGTGGAAATTGTAAAATAAGTCATGCTTTGTGGCAATATTACATAAAAACAGAACTAATGTAAATTTTAAAAATTCTTATGAGTTTATAGCACTAGAGCCTATCTCAGTGAGAAATTAGTTTAATTTAAAGTTTAAGAATAATCTAAATTTAAAGCAAAAGGAATTATTGTCACAATAAAAATGATAGTGCTAAAATTGTCTTTTAACATCCCATTTTAATAACCAGTGCAATTTGTCTGTAAGAACTAGGTCTTTATTAAGTCCATGTACTTCCTGGCAGCTTTAGTTTAGAGGTTTCTTTAATAATTGTAATTCCTTATAACTTATGTGCTTTTAAATATCTAGAACTTTTCCCACTACAGTTTCATTTTTATCTGCAAAATGAAAGCCAAAGCTTTTGTTGACAAGTAGAACTCTTTCCTATTCCCCTCAAAACATTATTTTTTCTAGTCTCTGTGTCCAAATGTCCCATAGCAGGCCCTGGTTTGGAGGGCCAGATGGAATGCTGAGGCCATCCAGCAGTTTATAAATGAACATTTAGTGTATAATAGTGCTTACTTTTATCTTGAATTCCTGGAATTTCCTATGCCTCTAATTCAAACACTTCAGTCCTCTAGTGAACTTAACTAATACAGTTTGTAAATGCAGAAAGATTGTCACCAGCTATATACAGTGAGGAAGATGATGTTGAGTGTTAAGTTATGTTGAAAATAAACTTGTGCAATGGGAACTACTTGTATCTATTTGTAGCATTCCCCTCTTTCAGAAGGAAGGAACTGATAAAGTACTCAGCAATAATGTGCTTGGGGATTCTCAGCTGTTTTTCAACATGGACAATTTTATTATCAGCTCTAAACCAGAAAAATATTTTCATTATCTTCCTAAAAGAAACAGCTTTTGTATGCCTCTGACCAATTGTACATAATTTTGTTACAGCAGTGATTGTTCTGTCTGTAATAGCTCTATGCTCTGGATGATTTTCTCCTGTAAGAACAGCATCCACACTCCTCAAATGAAATGCACAGTCTGTGTCAGTTCATCTTTCAGCACTCATCTTATTTTTGCGTAGATGCCTTGAACTTGTCATCATGAGTGAAATAAATACACATTCTTTGGCTCTTAACTAAAGTTTTGTTAAGGAATTTCAGCTCCTGTGCCTTTGACAACTTCCCTAGCTATCTGCATGGTTTCAGTATTATCACTCTTTTCCGTATTCCTGCATTTTATTTCTTGACTTCCATTTATATGTTTAGTTTGTACCTTCCACTTTTTAAAAAAATTATTTTGGTATGTCTGGCAATGTCAGTATGAGCCTTTCTGTTGGCTGCAGTGGGCGCTGCACTGGCACCTTTCTAACGTTCATGTGGTGTAACTAGTCTGCCACGGCATTTTCCATTGGTGTAGTATCCTCAGAGTACTTGACTAGTTTCTTCTAAGTCCTAAGGACAGGCATGGATAAAGTATAAGTAGAACTTGAAAGGTACTCAGTCAGGTTTCCCTCCTTTTTGTATGGGTAAATAGTTTAGACAAAGACAAATTATATCCACGAAAGGAACTGAGAGTCTAAGAGTCAATTCAAAAAGGACATTTGGGAACATGTCAGGCCACAATTTATATCCAAATAGGTGAATGTTCCTTTTCCTATATCCTATGCTATTCTCGAACTATTCTCAGATGTTTGAGAGGGTGGTTTTTTTTGCATGAAAAAAACCTGCCAAGAGAATTTCTAGTAAATAAACAATGTGAAGAGTTGTATGTTTGTTCCATAATAACAGCTCTCAAACAAAGAATAGAATTCACAGAATATCCTGACTTGGAAGGGACACAAAAGGGCCATCGAGTCCAAATCCAGGCTCTGCGCAGATCAGTCCCAAGAATGGTAGATGAAATCCAGAACCAACCTACATCCTCATGTAAGGCACTGGAGAATTTAAAAGATCTAAAGGATAGTAAAGAAATCTTGAGTATCCATTGATTTTTAGAACTTGCACAGACTTTTATAAAGACTGTGGAAAGGTATTTTGCCCATTTAGTTACCACAAAGCAAAGGTGTCTCCTGGGACTGTACATCAGAATAAACTAATCCTTTATTATCTAGAACAGTAGAGGCTGTGTTTCCTGACTGTAATACTGAAGTAGTTTGAGCTCTTGCTGGAATGTGGGATTCTTAAAATCAATATACTTTTCCAACCGGCTAGGATTCAAATCCACAGAAGTATATCCAGGTTCTCAGACTATGGCAACAATAGTGGGTGAAGAACATCACCCACTGAATCGCACAATTTATGGAGTTAGGGACCTCTGAAGGTCATCCAGTCTGATTTCTTGCTCAAAGCATTTCTATTTAGACCAACTTTCTCAGGGCTGTATTCAGAACATCTCCAAGACGGAGATTCTACAATCTTTCTGGATGACCTTTCCCAATATTTAATAGAAAAACAAGTTTTCTAATATCTAAGCAGGTCTTTCTATGTTCCTGACTTGTGTCTCTTGCCTCACTTTCACTGTGCGTTTGCAAGAGCTTGTCTTCATGGTAGTCCTATCCTCTACTCAGGAACTTGCAGACAGCAATTAAGGCGTCTTAACCTTCTTTAAAGGCTGAGCAGGCCCAGTTTCTCAGCCTCTGCTCATGGCCCTGTTGTCTGCCCTGTTGCCTCAGTGCCCTCACTGGACTTGCTCCTGAGTGTCACTGCCCTACTTGTGCTGAGGAGCCTCCCACCAGACACAGTACCCAGAACTGGTGTCACAGCTCTTGGAGTTGGTAAGGACATGTACTTTAGTTTTGTGGTTAGGTGTAAAGGTTCCATTTCAGAAGACACAATCTTTTTTGAGACTTTATAAATCGATGTATTTTCTCTTCTATGAAGAATAATTTCCCACAAAATTGTACCTGAGAGCTACCATTATTATGATAGCTGGTTTATTTTCTGAGTCAGAAGAGTAACATTTTTAAATGGCTTTAATCACTTTTTTAATATCTCCAAGGTATGTTTAGAAGCTGCCTGATTGCCTCTGTCCTCATCTTGGAAGATGGAAAAGTGGTTGTTCTCTCATTTGTAAAATGATTGAAAATATAGAACATTTGTTGAAATAATGACTAACATTTCAAGGATGCTGGTGTGGTAGAAATAAATACATGTTAAAGTATTCATGAAGGAGTCTCTGAACTGCCTTACAGTGTAAGACTATGACCACATCCACTTTGAACTGTTATAAAAAAGTACACGGAGAGGTTGTGAAGGGTCAGGTCCTACATCATATATTAGTCTTGCTATGGATTTCTACTCTGTCAGTTTTGCAGAAATTGTCTAAAGTAATTGTTTTCTTATTTTCTTGATAGACTTAAGGAATATTTGCAGTGTTGCTCAAGAGGTCTGTTTCAGCTAGTCTATGAGTAATACTAAAGAAGTCAATTACTTACACTTTTTCCTTCAGATTTTCCAATAGCCTGAACAAAACCTGGAGATATTGCCACTTCCAATAAACAAGAACTTCTCTATATTCCAAGATCTTTCTCTATTTCCTGTTTTTGTAAGTGACAAGGATAATTCAGGCTGGAATTTTATTTTGTTTGACTACTAGTGTGTAAATGAAAAACATTCACTTTTGCACAGTAACTCGCTTAAATAATTGTTGTGTATAGCTGTAGCTACTCACTCCTCTGAGTTTGCCATGATACAGAACTGAGCTGTATGTTGAAGAGTCCTGGATCCCAGTGTTACACATGTCAGACCTTTTGCCTTTGCTTTTTAAATAAATCACACAATAAAATAAGAAGATCTTCCATGTGCCCTTCCTGTTCAGTCTGTCAGCAAGTAAGGATGGGTGAACTTCTCATTTCAGAAAGGCAGCCTTTTGAAGATGTTTAGAAAAGAAAGGGGGAGGCTAAGATCAAAGGATCCACGAACCTGTTCTGTGTAGTCAGTCAGTATTGTTCTTGCACATCTGGGTCAGTTCAGAGTGTTTTTTTAGAGGCAATGAGAGCTTTTTGCAAACTACATTCTCTTGAATTTATGATGTGAATTCAATGTTATATTGAAGTTAATTGGTAGTGACCTTAAACACACACAGTCTTAGACAAAAACTATGGTAAGTACAAGTTAAGGTCACAAGATGTAGCTATAATTTGAAGTAATAAAGATATCCAAAGGGCATGCAGAACAAATACAAGAAAAAGAGCCATGTAAGAAACCTAAATGAGTTTGATGAAGAAAATGCACAAGAGAGACATTTAAGCCTCCTCCTGCCCTCTTGTTTTTTGTAGTGATGCCATGTGGCAATAATTTGACTTTTTCGTAGCAGCCCAAATATAATTAAACACTTTTAAAGAAACATGTTTCCTTTAGTTATTTCATCCAGCAGACCTGAATCATCCAAAGTCATCCAAAGTTTTTTCCCACTCTACTGCCAATGAGCACTAAGCCTTTTCTTGTTACTTTCTCCCTGAATAAAAAACAACCTTTAACAGGTTTATATTTTCACTCAAGAAAGAAACAAAAAATACAATCAGAAAATCAGCATGTCCAGATAAAGCACTCAAAAAAAACCATCATTGCATTCTCCTGTGAGCATTGCTGAACACAAAAGCTCCTTCATTTGGGACCTTCTTCTCCCCAGAAGGAAGACACTGTAGCATATACTCAACGTCCACAGTCACTGTGCTGGGCCAGCAAATGCATCTATCCCACATCTGGAAGCCACTGCCAACCAATGGACCTCCCTACCCTTCTGTTCCACTTAAACAGGGCACATCCAGCCTCTCTGCTTCATTCTGGACAAAGAAATTTGATTTCCCGTTGGTTACAATGTTAAAGATCAGTTGATTCTTTGGGCAAGTGTAAAACCTCCCTGAATATATTGCTGAATTTGCTGAGGCTCAAGAAGCTCCTGGGTTCACTTTAGTTCAGTTATTTAGGTAGTGAAGCCCTTGGATTTTTTAAATTGATACATATTGTACCAAATTACTGTACACCTATAAAGCAGATGTAAAAGAAGAGAAGTCAGTGTTTCTTGCCACATTCTCAGGTCAAATACTTCTAGCCAGGAATTTCATCTGAGTGTTCAAACTGCTAAGAATTAAATTTTTGGCATTGACTTTGATAGCAAATTGTTTTAACAACTGCAGGATTTGTTCCTATAGCTGATGATTCTCCAGGGAAAGTAAAAAGTTTTCAATCACAGAAATAAAGTTACATTTCTTAAATTTCTACATTTTCTCCTTTATGAACCCTTCAGAAGGTGTTCAGAATTCCTTTCATAATGGATGGACTTTATATAAAAGATACAAATCCTCTGTGCAAGTTTAATTTTTTTTCCTGTTCTAGTCCCAGGTCTACCTCCCTCCACTGAACTGCTTTTTACAGCTCTGTAAAACATGCCTTGTCTTTTTAACCTTAAACAGCAGAGGGCAACCTGAGAATGACTATTCCAACCATTCCTACAGTTTAAGATGCTGGAAATAAGGCAGTTTAAAGGTTGTTACCACTTGATGATATGTTAAATACATGTCAAATAACTACAGGATCCAGTATATTATTGTGAATAGCCTATTTTTTGTCTTTTTCAGAGCACACTGACATTTCATTCTACATCAACTGACTATGTGGTCTCATGATCATGCTCAGCATAGTCTGTCATTTGCAGAATAAATTTTTAAGTAGGTGGAAGACTAGTGTAAAAGAGATAGGGAAATGCCACCACGGAAACAACAACCAAAAAAAAAACATACTGAAATATTCTTAAGATAAAAAATGTGCAACCAGTGTAATTTATAAAGCTATTACAGATTTTAGTAAACATTTACTGACTTATAATACTATGTTACTTCTACAGACCTTCTACAGACCTGAGTAAAAATTCTGTATTTCTTTCTAATTAAAGCTTCTGAAATACCATACTTGGTTTAAGGGACTTGTACAACCTTTGTGTAAACTTACTTGAAAGTTTTATTAGGCTAGATTAAATTAAGTGGAAGAAGTAAGAACATAATTTAGAGAAAGTGAGACACCAGAAGACACAAAAAAGAGCCCAAGAGAAAAGAACCTATGTAAGACTAAATATCATGAGTGCTTGACAGCAGTGGTTGCCTTGTTGCTCATAGCCTGATCCAAATACTGCAGCAAATTTATTTAAAAGCCATCCTTTAGATCTTGGAAATCATCTTCTTGCCACAATATTATAGCTTATTTGTAGTCAGCTGTGTTTCAGTGCATTGCCTTAAGGAAAGCTTTGAATTTTCAAACATGTTACAACAATATGTGCAAAGAACATTTGCTGATATTGTTTCCCTTGGGACCCTGCATGCCTTCCTCCCAAGCTCCTCACAGGACCCATCTCTCAATCCTACTTTTCCCTCCTGTGGATCTTCTTCGCAAAAAAACTCCAGCTAGGAGATGATGCCAACGACTCACAGGTACAGTTCTTCACTCAAAGTTAAATTCAAATTGTTTTCCAGCATTCTCAGTGCTACTCAATACCAGAGCAAGCTCAGAATGCCTGAAACAATTCTTAACCATTCCCCTTTGATTTTCTTTGTTACATTTGCATGATATCATCACTGTCCTTGCTCGGCCTGATGCCAGCAAGATGGAGATTGTGTTAACCTCAACCCTCTTTCTAGAGCTTCCGGTTCCATTTTGGTGAGGAATCTCCTGTTTTCATCCATGAGAAAACAAATCTTGAGTTTTAACTCTAACAGTTTTGAAACATTTGGTTTATATCCATTTAAGATGGTCTTGATGTGCAGAACTTGTTCCCTAATACATTCCACACCTTCATATTGTAGAGCTTCCTCTTTGCTCAGCAACAAAAGACAAACTGTCTGTCTTCCATTGCAGGGAACATTTTGCAACCCTTGCTATCTCTTCAGTAATGCTGAGCTTCTGAACTCATGTCTTTTCTGCCAGTGTCTCCCCTCATCAACCCATTGCTACATATAGTTAAGCCAAGGATGTTTATGCCATTTGCTCTAAATCCACTTAGAATCAATTGTGGTTGTTAGTGCTCATAAAAGTCTTGGAGGTGTTAAACCTTAAACTTCACATTTTAACCCTGTTTTTTCCCATTCTTTTTCAAAGTATGATCAATTTTCATCAGAATTGGCTTAATCATAAAAATAAAGTCATTATGCCCATGTGCTCTGTCCTGAGTGAGGAGTTGGTAGAACATGGGCAAGAGTTGGATGAAGCTCTTCCATCCCTTTCCCTTGGTTTTGAGGCTGAGCCTTTGCAGTTTCAAGCTCTGCCATTTACCTTGGCTTGCAGACCAAGCCCCTTTTTTTTCATGGAGAAATTGAAATTCAGGGATTCACTCTGCATCAGAATTGCCCTATATTTTAGTTCTTTGCTGAGTTGCATTGCATCTTAGCATATTTCTGAGAACATCATAACTGTTTATGTGTAACCATCTCTGTTTCTCTGGAAAAACATTTCAGAACACACCACTTCTAGATTAGAACTCAGTCATGCACCAAACAAGAGAGTAAAGGGAAGGAAAAAGTGATGAACTCACTAGATATGTTTACTGACCTGGCTAGTCTCATAGAATTCAGTATCATCACCCTTTTTTTCTTCCTTTACTTCTTTTCTGTCTGTTCATGTCTCTTTACTGCTGTCTTGTAGACATGCTATTCTCATGATAAGAATATTGTGAAGAGATTATGTGAGGCTATTTGGGTGACTGAAATCAAATAATGATATTTTACACTCATTTTTTCACAGGACAAAAAGTGAGCCTCTTTGTCATATGAAATCTAAATGTACTCCAAAGGTCTAGTTCTTGGTTTGTTTTCTTTCTTTATCCTGTGGTATGAGATATTGGACAGACATCACTTTTCATAAAATTCTACTAAATGTTTGCCTTTCTTAGATGTCCTTCTTAATATAATACTAGCAAAACCTATCAATATTTTGTGAAAATATTGGCGAGGCTTCCATTGGCACAAGTGTTAAAACAATATTACCTAGAAAGAAAGCAAAACTTAGTGAGGGATTAACATGAGAGATTAAAATAACTTTTTGCTTTCATTTGTTGAAGGTGCATTCATTAAGACCACCAAGAATTTTTCCACCCACTTTAAAACTGTTTTTAAAATGAGCTATTCCCAGTCTTTTTGGCATAGAGCTACAAAACATCATGGATTTTGAATTGTTGTAAGCCAGCAAAGTTGGTCTGACCATATCTAATCTGTTGTTGTGCCACTTTGTTTATTCTAGCTGAGACTCTGGCAGTCGTGCCTATATTGTGTATTATTGCCATCAATTTTCTGATGGGAAATTACTAGCTGCTGTGTCTGGCTGACTTTAGCACAACTCATTTAAGTTCAGTCTGCCTTGTCTTCTGTCAGCTGTGGATGCTGGTCTTGTTTCTACACATATAAACCATTTTTTTCCCCAATTTCTGAGCCATATATCTTACTGGTGACTGCCTTGGATTGTGAGGTAAAAAGGCACCATGCTATGTGATAGCTTTTTGCACAATCAGTTTCTGCTCCTTACTCCTAACGCAACCCCCTGTGTTAACAGGGATCTGACTGTCCTTTTCCCCAGTTGCTCCATCTCTCTTGCCTTGAGTGTCCATGAGGGTTCCTCTGGCTGCAGCCATGAGAGCTGTGACTGATGGTGACAGTGCTTCACCAGTCTGGGATCCAAGCTGGAGCCTGGGGCTTCTCATGCTGCACCGCTCTGGTTGCACCAAAGTTATGTCCTTACCTGTAAAAACTTCTGTTTCAGGCTTAGTATTCGTAACCCTGTCATTATTAAAAATCAATTTTGAAATTAACTTGCATTATTCTTTAAGATCTGTTTTGAAAGAAACAAAGTATTTTCAGTACATTTTTCAGTACAAGCATTTAAGAGTGGAAATTTTCAAAAAAGCAATGACTGTAGCCTTATGTCAGAGAGACAAAGGGTACTATTAAAGACAGACTTGGATGGATGATGCATTGTACTCTTATTCAGAATGGTCACATTTTGGTCAGTTGAAGAAAAACTTATTTATTTTTATAGGACAGGAAAAGCACTGAAAACTTTAATGAAAATCTGTCTGTAGTCTTAATTCACTGACACCTTCTTGTAAATATTTAGTTTTCTAGGAATATTATAATATAAAAATTTAATAAAATACAATCATAGAAACAGACTAAAGCCAAAAACTTGGGTTGAATAACTTCTTTCTGAAATTCTAGTAGTTTAGGGTATATTAAAAATACTGTTTCCTTCTATATTTCTACATTCATATACTAAAATGCTCAAATAGTTCTTTTCTTTGTATTTATATATGTTCAAGGCCCAGCTACAATGTGGGTGGGCATAATGTGATCACTTGCTTATTGCTTGCTACTTGAAAATGTACCTTGCTCACAGCTTGGGAGGCTGGACTACTATTGACTCAATTCAGCTTTTATGCTTATTTTGACCGATATCTTTTATTAACTAGAACTGCTTATCACAGTGTGTTGGGCACTTTTTCAACAAAAGCTGATCTAACAGCATTGATTTATGGCCTTGGGTCAAACCTGGCTGCAGACAGAGGGGTGAATGGTCAGCGTAGAGAAATCCATACCAACCAGTCAGATGATTACAAGGCAATAAGAGTGGAAGTGAACCATAAAGTAATCCCTTGTACCAACAGCTTACAATGTCAGAAGAGAGGCTGGCATGTTGTAGCACACATTACAGTGATCAAAGGTAAGTTTTTAAGTACATTTGTTTGTGCTTACTATGTTTTGTGCTTACTATGTGTTACCCAGTTTTGTAGCTTTTCCAGAATTAAAGATTTCCTTTTGTGTATTGGCTCTGGACTTTGGGTTGATAAAGTTTTATTTTGTTGGGTGCTTCACAACACTTTCTGGTACAGTTAACAAGTGAAAAGCTCCTGCAGATGAGAGAGCCAATCATATCACTAAGCCTAAGCCTCAGGGTATTGGAACACTTTAATTTACCAAGCTTGTTGTACCCAGGTGTGTGCTGTACACCTTGTCTGCCTTCTACACCCTTGTTTTTGCAGCAGAAAACTCAGATTGATTATTGGAAATAAATTATTTTTTTATATTATTTTTCTCTGTCCAGATCCTTGGTACAGATGTTTAGAAATCCACAACCCTTGTGTGCCTGTTGCCTAGTCTAGGCTTATCTTTTGTAACTTTAACTAGTCACAGTCCACATGCAGATAACAGCCTACATTTACTACCTACTGGAGGATCAGCAGTGCTCCCCTCACCACAGTATTCATCAAAAATTTCAGACACTCATATTCATGGTAGGAGTAGGAGTCCATCAACAGAAAATACTCCAATGCAGCACATCTAATCTGCATGCATGACTGGCTGTTTATGATAACCCCAGATTCTCTAGTTATATTTCATGGGATGTGTTTGGAACTGAAAAATTTATTAGATCAGTGCATCGCTTAACTTTTCCTTTATTCAGGTCCTAGGGCTTCTACAGACTTCATTGCTTCTGAGGGGTTTGCTGTGAACAAATTTATTGTAGGATGATTCTCCAGTTAAGTCTACACATCTTTACTAAAATTTTTTCACACAGTGTCCCAGATAAAATGAAAAAAAAGTCTAAATGCCATCAAACTAGATAAAAAGGTGTGTTCTGCGCTCTTACTGCCACATAACAAAATAACATCAACATATTGCTGTGTATGGTCAAAATTGTGTCAAAGTTGGGCAAGCATCTGACTTGGGCATGTGCATCATCTGGTTCCAAGCATGTTATTATCATTTATGAAAACACCTGTCTGAATCATCTCTTCTCTGGAGAACAAAACACTGCAGGTCTAACATGCCTACATTGGTCACGCTGGTGAAGTCTTCACATTGGCATCAATGAATCCACTAGCAGGAAAGTGTGGATGTTGAATAAGAGAAAACCTTAACCACATCAATGGAAAGATCTTCCACTTGCCCACTAGCCTGAAACTGCAAGGAGCCTTTCTGATAATTTCAAAGGGTGTGGAAATAGAACTACAGTGGCTTATAATCTTCAATTTAGTAAAATAGGTTTAACTAGAAGTCAGCTCTGTATGAAACCTAGTAAAACAGTGTGACACTTAATTCAGAGTGGGATCAGATTCTATTAGCAAGACAGTTATATTGATTTCATTGTCTGTGAATGAAGTCTTTCTACTCAATCATTTTCCTAGTCTATGTAGCATAAAATCTTGGAAGAAAAAAATAATTTCTTTTAATTAGCATTGCCCTTGCTGACCAAGTCCAGATGATGGTGATAATGATTACTACATGTACTACTACTGTTATTATGAGTTACTTTTAGCTAGCTGCATTTCATGCATTCATGCATTTGAGATAAAAGCTGTAAACTTCCCACTGTACACAATATGGACATAATTTCAGGTTGAAGTGGCACAGTGGGCTCTGCACTGGTCTTTGATGTCTGGAGAGTGGAACTCACATTCTGCCTTTGATCTCAAGTGAAAATAAGTTTGGTGAGTCTCATTTTAGCCTCTTCTCTACAGTGTAAGTGCTCCCACAGTTCAGCACAATTGGCATTCTCTGTGTAAGAGAGGCCCTAGAGACGGGGTGTTGTGGGGTCAGTGCTGAAATTTGCTGGCAAAGCTGAATGGAGGTGCTTGCATAACTGCTTGTGTGATGCCTGGTTTATATTTAGTGCTGCAGTACTAAATACGTTTGCATCGTTAATATAAAATAATATGGCTCCAAAGCAGCTTGCAGATGAACATCTTAGTTAATCCATATCAAATATTTTCCTACATTATCTTATTTAAAAGACTTTAAAAGACTTCTTTCTCTTCACTTGACATGCAGGTTGTAAAGTCTCTCCATCATATGATCACTCCAACAGTAACCCTTTGGTAAACCCCTCGAAGCTTGCCAAGACCACACATACTCCATAGTTCTACCTAAAGACAAACACAGTGAAACAAGATTAATTCTGAATATTCAGTCATTATTTTAGCTTTGCTTTTACCTTATTTTTTTTCAATCAATTCTTCAAACATCCTATTCTGTCACAGTCTCTGAACCTAGTTATTCTTCAGCAGGTCACTGAAGATATGGTATATATCCAAGCAATCCCCAGATTTAGGAATTGGGAATCTTGTTTTATTGCTTGTCTGTGTAAAAGCACTTGGTATAATTTGACCTTGTTTTTTGGAGTTATAGTGGTACATAAAAAACCAAACAAACAAAAAACCAAAAGAACACCCACAAATTAAATATGTAAGTGCAATAGAACACAGGTAAAGTGTAGCAATACCTTGAGATTCTCATTGTAGAGCTTACTTGTCAATACATAAACTTAAATACAGGGAGGAGTTTTGTGTGTGCATATTTCACAGTTCATTTTGCTATTTTCTGTGATTCAAAGGAATTAACAAAAAATGAAAGTAAAGAAGCAATAATGAAGACCTTAATTTATTGTATAACAGGCCAAAATCCAACTTAACTCTAATTTGTGTATGACTTCCCTCTCATTAAATAAAATCTGTGTGTCACTGTTGCCTTTGTAATCCTTTGTATTTTTTAAAAAAATGTTGACTATTTCACAGTGTGTTATGAAATGAAGTCATTAACCACAACTTCAAACTGTGCCTCCTCCAATATACTGTTGAGTTTCTTGTCATGCTATTTTATCTGTTTTTTTTAATAAACTGAGAAAATGGATAAAACTGAGGAACTTTCCGGAAAAAAACCCTTGAAGTTCATCTTTCCCCTTTTCTTATTTTTAATAGGTGCCTATTAATACTTGCTTACACTGGTTAAGGAATAGGGGCCACAGGATAATGTGAATATGTTCAGGCAACCAGCAGCTGGAAATTTCTTGAGCTAGAGGTTGTGTTGGCCATGTTGGCTGTGTTGATGGCTACTTAAAGACCCTTCTTGAGGTCTGCCTGAACTCCTGGCTCACAGCATCATAGTGTTGATTCAGCCCCTTTGGAGGAGAAAATACTGCTTTTCACACTTTGATGATATTTTTTCTTTTATGGACACAACATGATTCCAAGAACAGGGAATCGGTGTTTTGCTAGAGGTCTTTTTACAAGATCAGGAAGCAGATCCCAGCAAGCTTTCTCAGGACCATGATATCATCACATTGGTGTCTGATACCTTTTTCTCCTATTCTCACTGGAGGCTTCTTCTCTTACTTTTGTAGCCATATAGTTCTTCACAAAACAACTTCCAATGATTCTTCCAAACTCACCCATCCCTCATGTCACTGGAGCTTTATGCCATGAGGTTTTCTTCCAGCGGAACACCTAATTTTTTCATCTCTCTAGTTCCAGGTGGCCCACAGCTACTCCTCTCATGGCCAGATGAAATGCAAATGAAATTCAGCAATTTTATCAATGATAATAAATTTTAACCCAAACCTGTAGTATTTGGAACAGTCTATTTGTCAATTGCAATTGAAAAATTATTTTTTCGCACATAGTAAAGCAGCAACCTGCTGGAAGGCAGGAAAATAAACAGCCATGTCTCATCCCTTCATTTTTAACACACAAGCAACAGGTCAAACAAAGATAAAAATCTGAGGGCTTAACTCTGTCAATACCAGTTTCTGCAAAATTCTTTCCAGGCAGGAACTTTTCCATTCATTATAAACATCTGCTGAGGAAACCACATTCATTTCCTAAGGAAAAAGATGTGCAAATATTCACCTTCTACACTTGCTAATGCATACATAACTTTCAACCAAAAGGCTATTTATATTAACAAAAGGGTTTTAAAAATTAATCATAAACCAAGTATCATTCTAAGCTCATAACACATGTTTAGAGCAATGTAAATATTTAGATAATTTAACTAAAACTATTAAACCTTTCCAAACCATGTAGCTACCTATTAGCAGTTAATTATAAATCATTCCATGCTTTTATAATACCATTAAAACTAATTTCAAGGAGTTATTGTTGTAGAACTGGGAAGGCATATACCCAGGTTTAAAGGTTAATCAGCTGCTCAGCATATTTTAGAAATATAATATCTGTCTCTGAATATCTAGGACAGGAAATGTATGAACAAATACTCACTAAACCAATACTTGGACTCCAAATAGGTTCCAGCCTTTCTCACCTTTGCTGTGTAGACATGCCTGAAGTCTGTACACTCTGTGGTTGACACGGAGTCTCTGGATCTTGGTAATTATTTCTTCCTGAGAAACTAAACTTCACTTGTCCACACAGAGGAGTGTGAGACAGTTTAATAGATCCTTTCACTCTTTTGTGGGATATTGACTTGGGAATTCCAGTGTGAGCACCAGGAAGAATGGCTGTGCCTTCTCTTCCCCCAAATTTTTGGGATCTGTTGGACTTGAACTCTCATATCCCTTCAGTTCTGCAGGACATCAGGTGTCTGGATGGTCACAAAGGGAAGACTAGCCCATGGACAGATGTAAGGTGGTACTGGTGGGTGTGGGTAAATGCAGGAAAGTTTTATCTGTCATGCCAAATCGTACACAAACAGGCTGTTTCAGGATGCGTGAAGCTGTGCTGGCATCATATCATTATCTTGAGCTAACAGACTCTCATCAGAAGATGGACATATTTGTTTGCTGAACTATCAGATCTGTTCAGCTTCTAAACCAGAGCGGTCTCATCTGATGGGCCATTTGTATCAATCTTGGAACAGGGTGGGAGGTGAGTGCTACGATTAGTCCTCAATTCCCTGCTCTTTCCTTAGAGCAGATAACAGGCTGGCAATTGTACACGAGTGTGAGGTTTGGGAGCAATCAATCAATTTATTGGTTGCATCTCTGAAAACACTGAACAAGCTTTTCTTTTTTTTTTTTCTTTTTTCTTTTTTTTTTTTCTTTTTTCTTTTTTTTTTTTTTCCAATTTGTGAATTTTGCCCACTTTGCCACTGGCTCTTGTCTCAGGGTTTTTAGCTGTGGCATTGACATCCCAACATACTGATGAGTGTTGATTCTTACAGACTGTCTGAATTCAGCAAGGAGGATTATGGTGCCAGGGAAGAAAGAATAGGAAACAAAGGAGAACCTGTCAGCCTGCTGGAAGGAGACTCTGCTAATCCTCTTTGGGGATATCCATGCTGCTTTTCAAATAACTTGTTTGTGGTAAGAGTGATTTGGTTAAAGATAATATATAAAGCATTTTCTCATAAGCAGTGGGTCCACTGAGACATGGAGACATGGGAACTAGCAAAATAAATATTAAGGAAGGAGCACTAGATAGACAAAGCTGAGAGATAATGTAGAGGACAGATGACCTGGTAGCTTTAGTGTTGATATAAATTTGCAAAAGTCACTTCCCTGGTCTGTCAAAAATTTCCTGTGTGACCACATGCAAACTGCTGAAGCCAGGTATTACAAGGAGATTATGGTTTACAGCTTAACCTTAGGCAAACACAGTCTGTCTGCAAATTTCACAAGAAATTAGGTACCTAATTAGGAGCAGTTGTCTAAATACCTTTGTGAACATTGCATCCAGCATATTTGTGCTCTACTGCTGAATGCACCTCTATTCTTCTCAGAGGCATTGCAGGAATGAAGACCTTACAGAGTAGGCTGACAGGGAAACATGTTTTGGGCACACCCATCTCAAGGTGAAATGATGTACTAGATGTGTCTATTTTCCTCTGTGGACTATAATGGCAGATTGTAGATGTTACACTTTAATGTGTATTAAACACATGCTAATGTTATGGCACAAAAATACTGCTTTTTGTGGTGGAAAAGCTCCTAGAGGTTAGTATCATGACTTTACTCTTAGAAAAAGAGCAGTGAATAAAACCTTGTGGCATATACCCACTGAAGTAATCTCTGTGGAGACCAAAGATGTAGCTCACAGAAGTCACAAAGAACTTTGTAGAACATCCACATTTTCATAGCATTTCATTCTCACTTTTTGTTGCTTGAGCATTAACCCTAAGTGAATGTGATTGTTTAAGGGGAATCCTACCTGCTTTTTTGTCATCACAAGTTGGATTTTTTTATTGCCTTTTGTTACAAGCAGTGGGTGGCAAAATGTGTAGGCTGAAGTTCAATCCAAGTGATGATGAGACTGAGCTGCTGATTTACTCTGGTTTTTTGTTAGCATCTTGTGTGGAATTGGTCTTGTTTTCTATATGCTATAGACTGCCTTGACAAAAAATGCACACAGTTCACTTCATGATGAGCTTGACAAGTTAGATTAAGATGCAAGTGTGTGGCTGTGCCAAGGCTGCTATTAGAACATTTACGTTGCCAGAGTGTAGTCTCATTCAAATTTAATACCCAGCAGACCTATCTCTGACAAAGTCAATTTTACTGGTGTTTTAGATTGGTTTGTACAATTGTCCTCATCATCAGGCCAGGTTCCTCGACACAAATATACACTAAGCTTTGAGGAAAAAAACACACTCCTTATCTGTGAAAGGAATGTGAAGAGCCAGAGTAATGGAATAAAAAATATTTAAAATACAACAATATTTAAAAATAATTTTTCTGGGTTGACATGTTTTTAAGTTACCTAGTGGACATGCACTCATCCATTAGTCATGGATGGTTGCCCTCTGACAGGCACATGTATAGGTTGTGTGTGTACCTATATGAAAGATGGCATATGCAAAGTAAATTAAATTTGCACATGCACTGTTTCCCATTTTGATGGCCACCAACAACTTTCTTGGGGTAACAGTGAACCCCTATTTAGCTGATTGACAGGCCTGTAAATTCAGCCCTGACTTTGGTAATGAAAGTAAGCTCTGCCTAGTCCACATTATCAGGTTCTGCATTTCAGATTGCCAACTCTTCCTGAGAGTTGCATTAAATGCAGAAGATCTGCCAACAGTTTTGGCACTACAGTTACCTACACCTCCAGGGCTTATAGACCTCTGTCTGCTCAAAATAGGCATATGGAAAGGACTAATTCAGAAAGGGAGAAGATATGATAAACAACTAGAGCTGATCAAATCCAAATCACAATGGCACCTCTAAATGAACAGTTCATTCTGAAACTTGGGCTCAAAATCCTAGAGCCTCAAGGTGTTTTGACGAACCCAGAAAGGTTTCATCTTTCTGTATTTTGTTCTGAACATTACAGTGTAAAAAATATTTAGATTTGGAGACTGAAGCTATCACTAAGATATATTTTTGGTAGCTGTTAGAGTGTATCAGGTTTGTCTTATTAATATAATTTAAAATGTAACTTGGGACAGCCAGCTGACCATTCTCTGCTTGTTCTAAGAAATGATCAGGTACCAAAACATCTAGAACTTTTTGCAGTCGCACGTGCAAAACTGAGCATAGAGTCAGTGATCTGCTAAAAGGTTTTGGAGAGCAGTAAAAGTGAAGATGACAAAGGTCTGGGAAGGCAAGGAAAAAGATTGAAATAGCTTACGTAAAAGGTTCAAAGAAATGTACATCAGAAAAGCAACATAAAAACCAAAGTTATCAACCAGTTTTTCAACATTTTATAATCACAGTGCAGCATTAATTTCAGATAAACATTAAACAGCATTAAGGTACTCGACTGATCAACTTGGTCACTGCATAAGGGGAAAAATAAAACATCTGGGTACTAATGATTCCGACTTATTTTTAGCCAAGTTTCTGGGTTTTTTGTGAAGTAAGTCCTGTTGCTAGATACACAAAGAAAGAAGTACACCTTATACTAATAATCGGGACATATTGGCAAAAAACTTCAGGTCTATGAGACATAAGCAGTTATGAGAGAATTCATTATACTTTCTATTCCCTTGTAAACCTTTGTGGTCAGAGAGGATCTTTGTAGAAACCAGAGGAATTTTACAAAAACCAGACGCTTCTATTTCCCTGGTGTCTCACTCTTCAACATGCCAAGAGGTTTTAAAAACATGTATATATTCTTTGCTTAAAATAACAGTGTTTATTTCACCCTGACAAATATGTGCCAACTGTTTTATCCTCTAAAAAGATTAGTAAAATCTTTAAGTTAGAATCAGTAGAGGTGTGTAGAAACTTGCTTGGATTAAATAGTGCACAGATCTTTTACTTTCTTCTCCTATACCAAATTTCTCTCTCCTGCTTTCTTTCAGAAAGGTTCGCAGTAAAGCTGCGTACAAGTTTTACTAAGAAACATCTCTGTATTAGCAGAAGTGAGAGGCAGTTACTGTGACATGTTCTTCTACTGATTGTGCTAGTTATATATTTGCTGTCAATGTATTTTGGCTAATGGTCTGTCATAGCTGGAAACATTCAAATCCTGAACACTCAACACATTGCAGCAGCAAAATATACACATATGTACAGCATGCGTGTACACACACACTCACACATATGCATGCATACATTCTCATATATATGCACACTGCAATGAGGACCAGAGCTTCAAAATTCTGTAAAATCTTTGTACAGATTGTAAATCAACTTATTATGAGCTTTTCTGCTTCAATGTTATGAAATTGAGCCAAAAGGTTTTAACATAATATGATGTGACTTAAGCCAAACATGAAAAAGCATAAAAAGAATGTTCAGCTGGGAGAGAATTCATGAGGACCAAACAAGAAGTGCTTTCATAAATCTGCTTGCATTTGTTAAGATGAAGACAAAAAATTAAAGATCTGTTCAAGTGTTAGAAGGCAATATTTTGCACATGTAAACATGGCATAGCTTCGTGGTTAAATGATGATATTGAGGGGGAGAAGTAAACAGTGCAAATAATAAACATCCCAGAGATGGTGAACGCAATCACATGGGCTAGAAACAGCCATGGAATAATGCACGCTCTGCTGGACTCTGTCATGGGGGGGGTCTAGGGCTTGCTTCCATGGGCTGGAGGAAGCTGGAGAAGGAGAGAAGGAAGGGTTCGAGTAGGCTCTGCAGTGAGCAGAGGCAGATGAAGACCTCTGGCAGGGAGGTGGCAAGTGTGAGCATAACAAGCCACACTTTCCTGCATTACCAAAAACATTCACCTCAAAGCAGGGGTCATGATAGACAAGTACTTTAAACCTTCAATGGGAGAAATATAGAAGTTTAAAGAACTGATTTCCTCAAGTCTGACAATAAATCAAGTGGAAGAACCTGGAGCTCCTTACTGCTGGCTACATTTACACTCCTCAAAGATAATACAGAAAACATCTGGATGCTTACATTCAAAATGATTACAAAACTTAGGTTATTCAATGTCAAATTACTTGCATATTATGTCTGAATCATGACATGCAAAGATAGCTCACAGCTAAGCTCATAGCTGATTCTTTCCGTTGTATTTGTTCAGCTTTAAACAGATAATTTCATCAACATTCAGAGAAAAGCTTCTAATAAGTGGAAAGCAGATAAAAGTACATTTTCAGTGAAGTAGTAGATATAAACCAGAAAATACTGGGTGAAATGCTGAAAACTTCATGCCAAATAATTGGAAAAAGGTAGGAGAAAATAGTTCTAGAACTATTTTCCAGACATGCTTTCTCATGGTGTGATGTGCAAAAAGTTGCTGAAGTCTATTTATTAATCTATTTATTTTATTGAAGAGTATATGACTTTGAGGAAAATTTTAACAGTAGTAAAAACTATTAAGTTTGTTTAGAGACAAGGGTGAGTGGAAGATTATGGTACTTAAGGAGGAAAGACTGTCTTCAGATCAGTGGCTTCTCCTGCCTTTTAAATATCAAGATCTACTCTTGAGCTCTCCACAAGATGCAGAGGGATCTTTCTGCATCTTTTTTACCTCTTGCAGTAAGGGCAGCCAGTTCATGAGCTTGCTGTCACAGTGCAGAGGGAAAAGTAGTTGATGTGGGGTACACAGCTGTGTGCTGAAATATGGTAGAGCCACCACTGCTTAAGGCCATCCTGGTTACCAGACTGCTACTTCAAGATATAATGGAGAATTTTGGAAAAGCTCAAAGGTGAAGATATTTTACTGACAAAATAATGATAACAAAGAATAGTGATTGGGCAAAAGGGCACCAGCTTAAACTGAAAGGGGGTAGATTTAGTTTGGGTATTAGGAGAAACTCTTTACTGTGAGGGTGGTGAGGCACAGGAACAAGTTGCCCAGAGAAGTTGTGGATGCCCCATTCCTGGAAGTGATCAAGGACAGATTGGATGGAGCTTGGAGCAACCTGATCTAATGCAAAATGTCACTGCCCATAGCAGGGGATTTGGAGCTAAGTGATCTTTAAGGTCCTTCCCAGCCCAAACTATTCTATAATTCTTAAGAACAGAGAAAGCAACTTACATGAAAGCTTTTAGGAGTGCATTGAAAGATTAGGTTCAAAAATGGGTTCCTGTAAGAATGAGAAGTTTGAGAATGCTTGACTGTTTTAAATTGTGTAGATTATAATTTTTCTATCAGACTTTTAATATTCACTTGAGGCCAAAACATGTTAAATGGATTGTCATTGTTTAGTGGTTGAGAGTCTACTGATTGCAGTAAATTAAAGTCACTGGTTTTAAGAAAAACATATGTATGAACATATATCTATGAACATATACATACATGTATACAACATTTTCATATGTTCATACAATATATACATGCATGTATGAACATATGAATAACAGCATGTACACATTTATGGGTAGAAGACAGACACAACATTTTAAAATGGCTTAACTCACACTTAAGGAGCATTAAGCATCTAGAATTATTTCTAAGAACCTGGTTTAGAAGGCAGAGAGTCTGTTTGTGTGCTTATGTCAAAGTCCTCTCAGCTCATTTTCTCAGTTCTCAAGGTGGATCTTCTACAGAGAAAATTAAAAGATAGCTCTGTAAAAAGACAAAAGATCATTCATGAGCTTTTATGTTTCAAATTGTCTGTAATGGATGACAACAGCTTTTTTTTTTGTGGTACTGTGCAATAAGAACGGGATTCACTTAAAAAATAAGACCTTGTAGTGGCTTCAGTCAGCATTTCTTCCTGCTGTGGTCTTTCAGGTGTTCTAGGTTTAGTTGTGATGACATAGATTTTTAAAAAAATCATATTTCCACAGCAAACTAGAGTACAAATAACCTGCACAATGCCCCTCCTGCCTTTACAATTTAGAAATGAGTAAAAATACACTCCCTGTCTCCTCTGCTTCCGTGTTCAACAGTCCTATCTGCATTCTCACACATGTTATCAATCACTCCACATCCATCTTAATAGAGTCAAACTTCACTCTCCCGCCTTTCAGCACCATGCATACTCTACATATTCCTGTAGGTCATCAACTTTCCTAACTATCTTGCAACTTAAACCTTCAGCTGAAATCCACTTAATTGAACAATGGCCCTAACAACCAAAACCAGGCACAATCTGTTAATGTGTTACTCTTTTCAGTAGAAAACAATAAATGATGTCAGGGTTGGACATACTTTTTGAAATCACCAGTGGAGATTATACTTTCTGAGGTCCAGAGCTTTTTAACAGTAGTTTTCTTGCCCATTTCTTCAATATGTCTGAATGGATTTAAATATAACATTGTGCCTGAGATATTTCAGAAACCCAAGGCCTCTTGTGTAAAATGCTATTCTTTTAATCTCATTGTTCACATCACATTGGAAGCAACAGTGCCAGATGCCATGCTTGAAAGGAAAATCTTTTTAAAAAGAGATTTTAGAGATACCAAACAACAGAAAATGCCTTTTTTTGTTTGTTTGTTTTTAATTGTGAGTTACCATCAGAATTTTCTCATGACCCTACCAACACTCTGTTGCTTATGCTACAAGAGGAAGTGCATCTTCTAGTGCATCCTTTTTGGTACTATTCCTTGGATGAACTATTCCAGACAGACTTGGTTTCGGATGATTGAATCCCCCTTTAAACAAAGAGTATCAGATGTGGGATGTGCAGGCACACACACAGGCTTGATCCCAAGATCTGACTTGCTGTAATCCCAAGATTATACTTGCCTCAAAAATTAAAACCTAAGACTCAGAACAAACTCTTTGCTTTATAATGCAGCAGATGTCTGTTCACACCTTTCATGGGCTGCTTGGGCCACCCAGATGAAGCAGTCACAAATCAAAATGGAACTCCCATCATGCTGTTAAACACTCCCCAAAGATAAGAGCAACAGGCCTGTAACATCGATTATCTCACCCACAAGAGACAGCAGTGGGGTTTCAGAGTATCTTGTTCTTCTGACAGTTTGTGTTAAAATAAACCAGAGTAAGGGACAAAGAAGTTCAAATGTAAAAAAAAAAATAGTCAAATCTGTGTGGCTGTTGTACAAAAAAACCAGAGTGATACATGTGATCATAGCAAACTCAAAAGGAACTGCTTTTATGACTGGTTAATGACATGGCAAATGCATTTAGCTTTGGTGATGGGCTTCTACTTCAACAGTAAGGAAAATCACTGAATTGTTTTGGGAGAGATTTGGGCTACACGTGAGTTTGTTTTATATTCCCATGACTGGTTTTGGAAAAAGGAAACACCTCTACTCTTTTGCTGTGGTTATAAGTACTTCTCCTAGTCCTTTTCTTTGGAATTTTGTAAGTTAAATCAATAAATTTAATTTACTTAAGAGCCAAGCAGGAATGTCGAAAAAGAACTTAGACGGGTGGGAGAACTAATACAACTTGCCCATCCTTTCATTAGGTCAAGGATGTGATTCCACCTACTTTTGCTATGCATCACGACCAGTGTTCCAAAACTCCAACTAGGTCTCAGCTGGGGATTTAAATTACAGTCATCTTAACTTGTGTTTCCCAGAACAACAGGCTGGACAGTGGCAAGGGTTTCACAAGGCTGCTGTGAACAACATACACTACCCTTCAGGTTTACTTAAAAGCATTTCATGACAGAAAGTACTAAGTGAGGGAATACTCTATGGGTCTGCTTTTTCTGGCTTTTTTCCATCACTTGTACTGACATATTTGCTGTGCTGGTTGTAATAAAGCACATCGTCATTGTAGGACACAATGAGCAAATTTCAGATCATTTGGCAGTAATATTCCTAAACTCACTGCTTTGTATATGTATTTATACATACAGTGGTGCCAAGGATATTTTTTATTTACTATGCATGTTGCTGCTTTTTTAACCATGTTTTATCGTCTTTATTACAGTGGAAACATTGTTATTCAGTACTAACAGAAGTAACCAACCTTGACCTGCAGCATAAAGTAGGAGTAGTAATAGCTGAGTATGAAAGAAGTAATAAATCCACCAGTGTTGCAAGAAAAATAATGAAGAGGCTACTTGTTTCCTCTCTGCTTTTTCCAGATGAGCATAAACCCATGATGAAGAAAGGTTAGAAAATCAATATTACACGTTCTATTTCAGCTTTTCTTTAACAAAACCCAAAGTCCAAACAAATGAAGCAGAAGCAATGTCTAGTTTTTATCACTAGTATTTTTGTTATGCCTAAGGTTCAGAGAACAGAAAGCAAATAAAAATAAACCAGACATTCTAATTAGAGGAAGGATTTCCAATTTGGAATTTTTTGAATTCTCAACATTTCCAGTGATTCTCCAAAGTAGTAATTAACACCAAGACACTACTTTTGACTGCTATTTGAAGAATTTATTGTACATGACCTATTGCCTTAATTGCAAGGTTCTGTGATACCTGGGATAGTTTACTTCTTCTTTCTTCAGTTTAGCAGTGTAAAAGATCCTTCACATGATAATTTCCATACAATGTGTTAACTTAATCCATTAATAAGAGAATAATAATTTTGTAAAAAAACTGTGATATTTCTTACAAAAACTGTTAATTCTTCACTTTTTCCTCATTAACATTTGTAAGAATTTAATCTCAAATAATTGCAATTTTTGTTGGTCTTTGTTTTCAGTTGGCCCTTTCTAACTCGTATGCTTTCCCTTTCCACTCCAGTGTAGCAGTAGTTATGTTTCTTTTAAAAGAAGACAACTTGACACTGCAGATCTGGCTAGAGGCCTGCTGCACAGACCCTCTCTGCATTTGTTCTCACTTGTCAGGGTGATTTTTACCATCCACATTCAAAGCCTTTGCAATCTACATGGCCTCCCATGTCACAGGTCGGTGTTCCCAGGCATGGTTATAAGAATCATACATAAAGAACAACCTTCCCTAGTTTTTATTAAATAATATGACAGCAGCACAATCCTGCTTCTTTTTTTTTCATCTGGGGAGGATTTCATAAGCTTCCTATCAGTGTTTCTAAGTCTGTATAACACTAGACAGCCGTGTGGCTCTCCACTTTCAATGTGATTGTGAAGGCAGGCTCTGGAAAGTTGATAACATGTTTCACAACCTTCGTGTCTGGAAGCAGTTTCCCTTGATTGAAGTCATATAAGTTCAGCTAAGTTGGAGTGTGTTGTAAATATTTATCTGGCAGTCTGACATATAAAGTTGTTCTGAAATTACAAAGTACATTCCTGGCTTTCATGTATTATTACCACTTTTTTCAATACACTTGTGAGTGATATTATTTTGAGAACGTTCTATAAGTGACTTATCATTGCTTGTTAAAGTTCTCACACTCTGTTGTACGGTCATTTTTTAGGATGGTAGCTCTTGAGTTGTATTACTTCCCTATCTTCTAAAACATAAATGTGTGATTATTCCAGAAGTGCAACAAGAATTTATACAATGAGGTAAGCATGGTTTGCACATTTGATTTTGAAATCTGGTTTCGTGGCACTTATTTCCATGTAGGGATGCAGATGTTTCCTATTGCTGGCAAATGGATGGTGATGACAACTCTCTAATCATTCGGTCATTTGTCATTACCTATCAAATAATTACATGTAAAGTAATGCTTCTGGGTAGAAATTCTTTCCCAGAAACAGGAATAATTCAACTCCAACTTCTTCTGTGATTTCTTGGGATTTTTTCACTTATATTCAAAAATGAATTTTGCACTCTACAATGTGCTGTATCTGAAAAGTATAATTTTTCCTTACAGAGGTATAAGACAGGTTAAATAATGTTAGGATAAATAGCATTAGGATGAGCAGTGCACTGCTGCTGAGCTCTTCTTTGGAGTCCTTTCAAGTCCTAACATAGTTTTGTTGCAAAGCATATTTTGCAAGGTTTCTTAGTGAGTTTTCATGTAAACTGTTTATCTGAGTTTGTGAAAAGCTTTAATGGAAAAAAGGAGAAAGGGAATTGAGGTGACAATTTGGCTTATTTCAACAAACATTTATAATTACTACCTGTTTCAGTTGAAATAAACTGTGATAGGTTGAAATAGTTTCAGAACAGCTTCCCTAAAAGCTTGTTTTCCCAGGCCAGAAGCCATTAGTGCCCCTCAAACTCATCATTCCCAAAGCCTTGTCACTTAGAGCTATTAGGATTGGGTTGCTGACTATGATGTGCAGTTCCCCTGAATATTAGAACTGGGTATAGTTCATCCTTGCAATAATTAATGTCAGGAGCAAACGCTTGTCTTACATATATAGGAAAACTTTTGACTTTGGGTTAAGATTTGGTGTTGTGGAACTTTTAAAACTTTTTTTTTAATAAAAAAAAATTAAATTACCTAAAAGCCAGTAATTATTCTTAGAGGTCTACCTCAGGCTGAATTGAAAACATTGCTGCTTTTTCTTCTTCAATCCTGAGTGGCAGCAAAATAAAAAATAATCTAGGAACATTAGGAGAGAATATTAACAACTACATACCCCTCATTTCAAAGCAATAAATTTAGTCATTAAGGCAGAGGTACACTCAAGAAACCTAATGCATAAGGAAAAGTTTTGCTATTAATTTGCAAAATTAATTCCAACCTGACAACGATTCTGTGTAAATAGAGTACAGAGTCTCACAATACATATTAAAAAACAGTTAAAATATGGTCAAATAGATCTAACCATTTAAGATCCATGTTACAAAAACAAGCTAGCTGTAGTGTGGTAACTCTGTGTGCAGAAAAATGAATACTCTCCTTTGGTCTTTTAGTATTTGGCTAAGAGGCAGCTGAATTGCTGCAGAAAGAAACTAGTTTGATTACAATTATTTGGACCAGCCAAAGAAAAAATTGCTTTCTGCAGTTTGTGATAGCTGGTCAGACTGATTCCTGAAACTTGAGAAACTATGAAAATAGTAGTAGAGGTAAAAAGAAGTTAAATTCATTTATTGTTCTATTTAACAGTAGCCAAATAGGCACTTCTGAGACAGTGTAATGGTATTCAGTATTCTAGACTGATGTGTAACAGTGTCATTTGATATTTTACACTGTATCGCAGGGTGTGTCTTTCTAGTTTTGTAGCATGCAAAAAAATCCTTAAAGAAACTTCCTGCTGATATATACGTAAACAAATAGGTTTTGACCATTTACAAGAGATTGTTGTTGAGAGAACACAAAGTTCCATAAAGATTTCACTGTCTCCCTAGCTGATGGCACTCTTTGTAAATGTACAAGAAAATAGTGTTTTGATTAAAATTTGTCTGCATTTTATTTTAAAAGCTTACATGAAAATTGCTGGTTTTTCAACATTAGGACACAGTTTTACTTTGTATTTTAAGTCTGAGTGCAGTAAAACACTTGAGTCTTTATGGAAACATGATTTCAGGAATGTCACTGCTAAAATCTTCAAACCCCTCAGCCAAAAAAAAAAAAAAGTGTAATTATTTGCTGCTATGGCTTTATAAAAACATGTGTGCCATCAGGCTGGTAACTCACTGATGTCTGATTCTGCAAAGGGAATCCCTATTGTGACATCTTTCCTCAACCAGGAATTTTTTTAATTGGCAAAGCACACTTGATAACTTATTTGCACTGAAAGAAACTGTGTGTGTGTGTGTGTGTAACAGACTGCCATTTGATCCAAATCACCAGTATGACCTAGCTAAATATGTGGTCTCATATGAGCAAGAGTTGAAAACTTATCCTCCAGCATTTATCTGACAGCAATTCAACAAGATATTGATTCAGTATGTTATGGTAGTTTCACTTTCCGTGAAGGTATCGCTCAATGACCTGAATATAATCACATTAGCAAGACCACAAACTGCTTAAAGCAGAATGAATCATATTGACTTGATACCCAAGAGCTGTGCTACAGCTAAAGGTATGTATGTATAAGGAAGTCTTCTTAGAAAGTAGCTAACTGTTAAAACTGAAAATTTAAAATTCGAAGCTTGGTGTTCTGTTCTTGGCACTGCTAGAGTGTTGATATGGAGTGTTTGGCCAGACACTAAACCTCCCTATGTTTTTCCTGCACCTTTCATTAGCAAGTTAGACTGAGGTTTCATTTTTTTTCTTATTGTGTTTATTAAGTACTTTGCAACTCTTAAGGGGGAAAATTAGCATTACAAGTGTAAAGTCAAAGGTCATTATTGTATTTAAGGAATTATACCAATTTATTTCACTCAATAAAATCCTTAGAGGGTAGCAATGTATTTCTTTTAGCTGAGGTTGTAGAAACTGTGACAGACAGAGCTTGCATGTTACTGTGGTTCAAATCTAGTTCATTGTAACGATCAGATCCTGCTTTTCATCAAAAGCAGATTATAGAGAAGATAGCACCAGTTTAATACAAATGGCTGATTTCTGTATTCCAAAACCTAAGATTTTCACACAGTGGTGCAAAAAACCAATGGACTTGTTGGCTGTGTTGACAGCTGTTTTGTCACACTACTATATTCACAGTATTTTGGCTTGAACACTCTGCAGAAGTATATCACAGAAGGTACATCCAATAAGGCTCCACTTTGTATTGGCACTACTATGAAATAATTTTATTTACTTGTTTACTTCAAGTAGTAATTGAAGTGCAAATATTTTTCTATGGAGAGCAAGGTTTGTGTATGGTTCATTACACAATGAGTGTTTAATTGTTAAGCATCCTTGTTTCTGTCACTTAGGTCGCTGCACTTTGGCTGGTGCTAAGATTTCAAGCCTTTGGGATCCTCTTTGATGTAAGGGAAATACTTCCCAAATTATTCTCCTCCAAAAATTAGATAATTCACTGGTTTATGCAGGTGTTCCACTGGTTAAAGGAAATTTTATCATTTCTGTATTATCATTTTTGCTCCTGCTAATCTTTTAGTTGAATATCTATACTGCTAAAGCTGAGTTTATAGAAATCATTGGAACAAAAGTGTTGGGTTAAGTGCTGAAGAAAGAATAAAGTCAAAGTTTTGCCTACATTTCATATAGGATAAATATTTGAATACCTATCTCTCTGTTCCAAGAGAGTTCTCATAATATTACAGACATCTAGAAATAAATGTTTTCCTCCTCTGGGTTTTCCTATTTCGCTGTTTTCTACTCCTGCTTTTACTCTTGTTGGAATTGCATTAGCATACTGTGGTTTAACACTCTTATCACATCAGAGGTGGTGATACACTCCATTCCTGTTGCATGCAGCACAGAACAGACTTATTCCTAAAGGGGAAAAGAAGAAGAAAACAAACAACAAAAAAGAGACTCAATAATTTATTTCATTAAAATGTAAAAACATCTTTAAATTAGTAAGAGGAGAGGTCAAAACATACCTCAAAGTTTAGACTGCTGTTTTTAAATGTGTGATTTAGTGATTCCTTATGGCTGCAGTACTCTTGTCAACTACAAGCTCCTCTTGCCCTGGGAAAATTTCTTTATCTTGTGCACAAATTTAGCAAGCAATATATTAAAAATACAACAATATATCTATATTACTCAAACAAAAACCTCTTGATATAAAACATCCTTCACAGAGAGGTAAAGCTAAATTTACACCTTGGAGATTTTATGTAAGTTTTGTAATATTTTGTTTTTTTCTCTGTTCCTCAGCATAAGAGGGGTACTAAGTTAGGAAGAGGAACTGTATGATGCTCTTAATTTCTCTTAAATCTTTCAAAACAAATTCCACCTTAAAATCAAGTCTTGTTACAGTTTGAAATGCCAGAGATCTGAGATTTGTGGCATTGTAGGTGAAAGACTCAATTTCAGTAGAAGAAAACATAATCTATCTTCCCTCTGTGCTCTTGAGAACCTGTTCCAGCTGGATCTTGGCAGTGTTAAAGATATCTATCACTGCTAACTATGCTTGTCTGGAAGCAGCACACCAATCTGCCTGTTTTAGAAGCCCTGATTTAAACATTTCCAGTTCATCACCACACATCAGTCTCCATACACGAAGTCACAAACCTTCTCCCAGAGAAGCACTTTGTAATCTTGTTAGAAGCTGGTGGAGGTGGACATGGCTGTGTGCCTCTCCCTGAGCATCTCCAGAGGGCTGGCCTGAGCAGGTTTTGTCAGACACGAGGAATGTTGCTGTGAACTTCACAATTATTAGTCCAAAAAATTACAGACTCTGCCTGTCACCCAAAATACAGCAATTTACTTCTGATGACTAATGTTCTGGTAGCAAACTGCACATAATCTATTTTGATTTACTGTGATTATGGGATGTCCTCTCCAGTGGATTTTTTCCCATTTTCAATGAGCTTAGACATATGCTTCTCCCTAGACCCCTTAAGCACAGCCATGAGCTGGAGAGACATATGCATGTGATTAATCAGTGCATGATGAGAAATCAGTACCCTGCATTCACTATTTTATGGTGATTAAAATTTCCTAGTTATTAATGACGCAAAGAATGGCTTTGAGGTGTGTAGAAAATTCAACATCTGAATAACAATGGGCATAGCTGAGTGGGGATGAGGCTTTCTGAGGGAAATTTTTGTTTAAGTCTTCCTTACACAGAAAATGAAAGCTGGGGCTATCACTTACAACAGTAGAGGGCTGTGAGATCGGACTTCATCACAATGGCCAGTTCTGTCAGCTCAGCCAAAAATAACTTGGAGGAGTAAAAGAATCAAAATGTTAACTTACCCAGAGAAAGAAAAATAACCTGCTATTTCTACAAACAGCCTTTCACTGTCTCTCTGTAGTTGCCTCAGCAGTACTCAGTAGGATAAGAAAGAGGTTTTAGTTGTTATTAAAGAACATATGAAAATAAATGTGGAAGTATCCTCTGAAATATGAGGCTGATTGATTTTCTTTTGCTTTACAAACATAGATGAATTATAAATTATTGCACAGCTTTTGAAGGATTCAGTGGTGCTCTTTACAGATTTTTAGTTATCTGACATGAGATGCATAAAGAATTTTTAAAGAATTTTTTCTTCTGAAATGTTTAAAGCTGGAGATGAGGATTTAAGTGCTAAATGCTGAGGCGCCTCTTATCTAATAAGATGTAATTATCAATGTGTTTTAATGTTACTATGTTTGTAATATTTGAACAAGAACAAAAATATTGGTTTCTTTTCTTTTGTGAGATGCATATTATTTACTTGCAGCTTTTGTTTGTACACATACATTTGGAGGTATGAATGAATGGGACTTAGAACCTGACATGAAGTGAGGAAGATATATGGCAAAAACCTGCAGTGTTTATTTTTTTCATCTACTGCTTCTCTCCTGTAATAGAGATAAGTAATGGTTGGGAGAAATACATGGACTGGTTAACCTGTTTTCAGATAGAGAGCAATAAGATTACTGGAATTTAGCAGATGCTGTTTCAAATGGTTGTTGCATTTTATTTCTAAAAGCTAACTGTCTTACTGAAATAAATATATGATAGACTGTGACATTCCATCTGTGAATCTGTCTGTGTCCAGAGTGTTTCCCAGGACCTCTTTGAAAGAATACTTTTTTATGTCAAGGGTTTCTTTGTCATTACATAGCTCTAAATTTTGGAAATATATTCATCAAATGGCTATGGGTCATGACATCCCATCATTATTATCTAAGGGATGGTTTAGTGAAAATCTGGCTCATTTCTTTCCATAAAATCAAGTTATGGACAACAGCTAATGAAAACTAAGTTTTGAGAGCTCTCAAGAGTGTATAATTTTTAAATTAGATTGATGTTTAGATAAAATTAACACTGAGATGGCCAAATATTTTGATGGGGATGAGCAGGGGCTACATAACTCAAGCAACAAACTTGGGAGCTTGCTTCTCTCTCTTCCTCTTTTACTGGAGCAGTGGAACTTCTTTAACCCACACTGATGACAGAAATATTATTATGATCATATTATTGTGATTTAGAAATTATGGCAGACTGAAAACCTTCCAAGAAGACTGCTTTACAGAAACAATGCTGAACTGAAGGGACCAGGCCTGCAGGGCAGTAAGGGCAGGAGGGTAAAAGGGGAGCTTTGATAGGAATGGTTAACAACAAGTGATGCTTTTTGCCTGGTAAAAAAATAAGGTGCAGGCATAAAAGATGACATAGTACAGGATGTCACCTCCACACAGCCCAGTTCTGTCATGGCAGTGGACCCTCTGTGTTGCTGAAAAAATAACCTAGACCTGGCATGAAAGTCTTCTACAAACACACTAAAAGAAGCCACAAGGATATTTTAATAATTCTGCACTCCCTGGTTTGTGAGGTGGGCTACACTGATCTCTCACCCTGTGGATCAGGGTTTGCTGCAGTCCAATAGCTGTAGTTTTACTGGCTTTTTCAAAGTATTCCTCAAATCTGTATTTTCTTCCCATGAAGACCTGAAATATCTGTTCAGTTGTTGCATGCACAAATCACCAGGATATGGTATCTATGGAATCAGCTTCTATACTATGGTGAATCTGGAGATAAAGGAGGCACAGAAACATTTCTCTGCTACTCTTAAGAATTATTTTTAGATACCATTAGTGTTTTAAATTCTGCATTTGGACCCACATCATACTTGAATTATTCCTATTCTTTAAAAAATCCTGCAGATTGGAAAATCTTGAAAGGTTTTAACCTGTTGGATGTGGCTGGCTTCCAGGAAATTATGGCAAGGCATGCTTTACAGCATGAAAAAATATCTTCTGTGAAGGAAATAAATGCTTCAGGGGAAAGAGAGTGTCACTAGCCTGTAAAGGAATCATCACTCTTTCCCAGACTTTTTAAGGGGCTCTGGAAAACAGGATATTGTATCTAGACTGCAGCACTCAGAATTGGCACAGTTTGCAGCAGGGTTTATGGCACCAGAGAGGCAAGGAAAGGTTCATTCAAACCAGGACACCAGGTTTAAATGATTCTTCTCAGGACTTTGATGTGGTAAATAAATGACAAATGTGTGTCTTTATGAGCACAAGAAAGAAAAAAGAGGAGCTTAACAGCACTCCAACTTTATTGGCCTAAAGGCAAAAAAGGTGTTGGGAGGTGCTGCAGCTCAACAGCCTTTCAAAGTCATGATGCTACTTTAGTGACCACAGGTTTAAAACTAGCAGAGGTCAGTGTTTCTGCTACAGCTGAGCATGCAGTCATCTCTGACAATACCTTTCCCAAAAATTCTCACACCCAAAGGTAAATTATACATCCCAGCATTTCAGTTAAAGTAGAAAAAAAAAAAAAATAGAGCAGGCTACTCAGCACCTTTACTGTATTTTACCTTTAGCTCATGAGGTCTGCAGGTGGAAAAGGGATACAATATTTTTCCAGATATGTGTAAAAATCAAATCTTGGTTAAGTGTTTCAAATGAAAGACTAATTTACTTTATTTTAAAAGTCACTCTCATAATTATTTCCACTGAAGGTTTCACACTATTATTATATATTTTATAAAATATTGGAATAGTTATCTAAGTGCTAACAAACCCTGAACTCTTGTGAAGGTAATTTCCCAATAATGCAAGGATTTTCTTTTGAAAATGTACAGTTTAAAGTGAAATATAGATATTTTTTATTCTTAAAATAAACCATTCACTAATCAGAATTTTCTCCCTATTTTATTTCCATTTTTTTAAACAAAAAAAGTTGCATAACCCAAGAAATCAGTCTAGTCATAAAAATGTCTTGGACAAAAACACCATTACATGCCTCAAATCCATAATGGCATCTCCAGCTATCAATCTAGGTTTTAAAGATATAGAATGAAATTTTCACATATGCTGAAGAATGGGACTTGTACTTTTCCAATCAGGGTAGGTAGGCAATGTTTCTCAGGACAGATGGGCTGTCAGACATTTGCAGTTTACACTTTCTGGCTACAGTTGTACCTGTACATCTGTACAGAAATGTCATGACAGATGCCTAATGCTCATAGGGAAAAAAAATCCTAATTAAATACATCATAAGTTTTTAATTAACATGCATAATGTTCCTGCAAAGATCTTCAGTTTATAAAATTTTTTTGTTATTTTACAGTTAGTTCTTGATGATTCTTTAATCTATCTAGTGTTTCAGAGTTGGTTCATTTCATTATTACTCAATCTGCTTCTTATGTGCTTCTTTCTAAAGGTACTTTGCAAATAGTAACAATAAATCCCAAACTGGCACCTTGGTAGCAGACATAGGTTTGAAATACACTGTAGACTGAAATAGAAGGCATTTTAATTGATATCTGCAAAGATGTCTCCTTGATTTTGGTACTGCCAAAGAAAATACATTCTCACAGTGCAGTTAAAAAAATCTTTTGGTGCTTGCAAACATAAATGGGCTAAGGCAGATAAATCCATTGCTAGGGGGTTTGACATTTGCTTCTATTTGAAAGGAAATCTAAAAATTACGAAGGTCTCATTGGCAAAATGATTTCATCATGACTTAAATTTCAGACTAACGAAAATAATTATTTCAAAAAATTGTGAATTTTATTTGGAAACCCTCTAAAAATGTAAATTTTTATAATTAAGAAATAATTTAATTCCTAAAAAAACCTGGTTTTATTCTTATTTTATTGTTCTTATAACAGAATTTGTGATTTTATATTAGACTTTATTTTAAATTAAGTTACTTAATTACTCTCACTTTTTTGACTTTTGGAATCCTAATTAAGAAAAATTGCTCTGACACAAAGTTCATGTTATTTTTCTCTTCAGAGTGCCTTTTCTGTAGACGTTTCATAGAAAGCTTTAAAACTTTGAACCAGAAAATTAGATAAGTCCTCATCACACTTTACATAGACATCTGTTTTTATTATAGCAGTTTGGTTGCATTTTTCTGCAGTAATGAAACAGCTGTTACTGTAACCTGTAGTGAACGATCACCTTATTTTCTTGCTCCAAGCATTTCTTCTCTTATTTGATATTAAAATGGAGCAGTTTTGTACATTGATTCAAGATGTCAAAATTTATTACAGCAGAGGAGATACATCAAAGTAGAAATTTAAATGTTGTTAAGAGCTTCCATTCAGACTCTTCAAGACACATTTTTAAATGTAAAAAATAAAATATACAAGAACTATGATTTAGAAACCCAGAGGACCTCGTTCCTGGAGCAGTGTGAAGTATTTTAAGGGCTATGAACTGTGAAAGCCCAGCTGCATCGGGGGGCTGGGATTTCTGTGGCACCCAGCTTTCCAAGGAGGTGGCTTATGATTCCTCAATGTCAAGCAGTGCAGCTGCTTCAGGAGCTGGGGCAATTGCAGAGAAGGTCTATAAGCTGTCACAAAACAGGTTTCCTCTCCTTTCCAAGGGGAAGATAATGAAACAAATGCATTCCCTACAGCATACATCATTCTTCTAACAATTCAGTGTTTTTTCGTGGGAAAACACTGTGTTCCTAACCAGGTCTCACAGGGATGTAGCTGTCTAAATTCTCTGTAACACACAGCAAACTTGTTTCTCGACTCAATATATGTAAAGGTCACCTGTAACTACTACATGCTCATGCTATGATTTAATGTGCCTCTCTGCTAACAGCTCATTAGTGAGGACCATCACTGAGACTGAAGGCCACACCATTGGCTATCCCATATCACAGCAAGGCTCAGTCTAAAATTTAAAAAAAAACCCATTCCGTGTTTAAAACTAGGTTCCAAATTATTTTCTCCTGAGTAAAGTCATACTGTCATTCCTCCATAAAAATTAGAGTATTTGCTGTGGGGCTTAGTCTAAATTTTTGGCTTGCAGAAATCATAATAGCTCTGTGGTGCTCACTAAGAAAAGATTTCTGATATGCAATGTAAAATATCCATATTTCAACTGAAATTTAATGACAAGCTTCAATACCTTGCTCTCAAACTGCAGTAAGTTCAAGTGTTTCCTTCCAGTTACAGATCAGTTAAAGCTCTGGCTTTCGGTATTCAGCTCTTTAGGTCAGGAGTACACTACTATAAATCTGGAGATCACATTAATTTCTTGCTGTCAAGTGACACATCGTCACACAAATATGAACCAAAACTTCAGTTTCAATTCTTTTATTGTTAAGACTTAGTGTTAACCATTTCTAGATGTAGCTATTGTTGCTTCTAGCTCTCATAAAAATTGGTATTTTTATTAAAAGACAATATTAATATGTAGCCAAAAGTCTAGTCTTTGTAGGCAAAAGGCACTCCTGGTTTTATCACTACATTTGCAAATAACAAACTACCAATTATCAGTATGGCAAACAAAACTAATAAATAAATTGACCAAAAGCTTCACATAGCTGATTTCTTATTGCCTTGATTCTTCAAAGCAAGAAAGTTCTTTAAGATGTGACTAGGATGACAGTTTCCCAAAACATTACATTTTTAGGAGAGAATAAATGGCAGCCTCTAAAAATCTGGAGGAGGAGGATAGAGTGACTTAATTGGAGAGAATGACTGCCTATAAAAATAAGTTTTACTTCTAAATTACCTTTAATGAGAGGCTGAAAGAGCAGTGAAATCACAAAAGCATATCTACTTTTCATTGTTGTGACACTTCAGGGAAATGTATAACATACTTTCTTCCCAGCAGTCAGCCAATTCTCCAGGCAGTCGTACATAATGCAACAGAACTCAGCTATGACAAGAGGATAGTAATATGATTTCATTAAAATGTAGTGAGTGAGTCAGGTTAGGTCCCTATAAATAAAGATGCTCTTTAAAATGTCATACATATATGTAGGAATAGCCAAGACCTCTGCGCATATTATTTATAGTGTGTTACACTAGTACTGTGAAGCTGACCTCAACTTGTCTGGGGACCACCTTGTACTGGGCAGTGGACCAAAATATTGTGACATCCTGTGTCCTATCTAAATAGTTTTCCAAACCTTCCGTGTTTGAAGATCTGCCTCTTTTCAGTCAGAGAGAGCTAACAGGCACTGCTGGTTTATTTCAGATAACTTACTGCTATCATAAACAATTTTCATGCCAATGTTGAACTACTACCCTATGCTCTACTTACATTTAGTACTCTAAAGTGTGCTAAAAAAACCTAAACAAACTTAAACTTATTAATTAAGTTGAGTTTTTCTATTAATTAATTCAACCTATGTGAGCTTTTTAAATTTAGCATGTTTTCAAGGCTGACAGTGAGGTAGCTGTCTTGGACTACAAGTGGGGAATCCAATCTAGAGGCAAAGACTCAGAACGGTTGAGATTGAGGAAGAGAACTCTGGAGGTCATCTGGTCCAACACACCTGCTCTGGCAGGGGCACTTAGACACAGCTGCCCAGGGATAAACCCCAACAGCTTTTAAATATCCCCAAGGAGGGGGACTCCACAGGCCTCTGAGTGGCCTGTGCCAGTGCTTAGTCACTGTCACAGTAAAAAAAGTGTTTCCTGTGTTCAGAGGGAACCTTTTGTGCTTCAGTGTGTGCCCACTGCCGCTGATCCTGTCACGGTCACCGAAGGAAAGAGCCTGGGTCTGCCCCCTGTACCCTCTCCTCAGAGACATGGATCCCCCTGAGTCTCCTCTAGGCCGAGCAGTCCTGGCTCTCTCAGCCTTCTCTCACAGAAGAGATGTTTCCGTCTCTTAATCACCTCTGTGGCCCTTTTTGGACTTCAAGAGATTCTTGTCAGCCCATGTCTCCATCCAGCTGAGGTCACTCTGGACAGCAGCAGGACCCTCTGGCAAATCAGCCACTCTTGCCAATTTTGTGTCATCAGCAAACTTGCTGAGGATACACCCTGCCCCACAATGCTGATCATTAATGAAGGTGATAAACAGGACTGGACCCAGTATTCACCCCTGGGCTATACCAATTACTGGTGTAAACTAGACTTTGTGTCACTGATCCTCATTATGTGAACCTGGCTGGTTTTCAGTCCACCTCACCCTCTCCCCATCCTGTCCATTCTTCTTTATGATCCTGTAGTTTCCCAGATCCTCTTTCTTGCCCTTCTTGATGATATGAGTGATGCTTGTTTTCTGCCAGTCCTCAGGCACTTCTAATCATGATTGTTTGAAGATTATTGAGAGTGGCCTTGCAATGACATGTGCCAGCTCCTTCATTACCTGGGAGTATTCCATCGGAGTCCATTTGCTTAAGTATTGCCTATCCTGATCCTCTTCTACCATGGGTACATATTCCTTGCTCCAGGCTTTCCCCTAAGTTTCCTGGACCTGGGATTCATAAAGACTGGTCTTACTAGCAAAGACTGAAGTGAAGAAGGCATTTGGTTCCTTAGCCTTTTCTTCAGCAATACTCACACTTTTCTTAGTCTTCCTTTTGTCACCTACATACTTTTAGAAGCCCTTTTTGCTGCTCTTGACAATCCTAGCCAAATTGAATTCCATCTGGGCTTTGGCTCCTCTCATTCCTACATGCCCAGACAAAGTGTCTGCATTCCTCCCAAGTCCTACATTCCTCACAAAACCTGTATTTATGTTGCTAAATAGAAAACACTGAGACAGACAAATAAACTGTTAGCTATCTATACTCCTTGTTGTCATGCTTCTACATACTGTCTAGTCACTAATGGTGACTAATATTCTCTGAGACATGGTCTTGGCATGATTTGTGGATAAAGCATGAGCCCAGGCCCATCCCCAATAGGCAGCATTCATGACTGCAGCAGATACTGAAATTTTACCCATATTTCCTTGTTTATTCCAAAAGCTTTTCTATCTTAAATGCACTCAGATACCTTCCCAGCTTACTCCTTGCCATGTAACGCGCATTCTGATATTGTACTGTAAAGAAAAACCCCACTGTAGTAGGCTTCAACACTGCATTTTGAATAATAATTAAAAAAATGCCAATACATTAAACATAACATAATTTACTGCTCGGAAACAGCACAGAATTAAGAACAGACATAGGGCCACGTGCTAGGAGATGTGAATGTAGGAGGTCTGTGCCACTTGGCCCCAAATCTGAAAATAAATTCATAGAGATGAACCATTCAAGAGATGCTTAATGGAGTTGACATCTTCCAAAGACTGGAATGGAATTATTTTAGATATTTGGAGATATTTTGGCATATTTTCCTAGAAAATAAAGGCTGCCAATAAGAGAGTTGTATCAAGTAGAGTTTTCATTATATTGATTTGATGTTTTACCATGGCTATCTTCTTGGAAGGTTGGAGTTGTAAAAATATTGCCATGAATGTCTCTTTTCTTTTTCTTTCTGTGTTTCATGTTTCTTTCTTCTTGCCTACAGGAAAGATCCCAGCCCTGAATTGACAGCACTAGATCAGAGGGTGGATCTCAATTCTACCCATCCCATCTTTCTGTTTTAACAGCTAGTAGGTTCAAATCTCCATGTCCCCCACTTGCAACATCTAAGCCATTGCTTCTGATAGTGGGATGTGTCCAAAGCTCCGTGAAGACTGGACACCAGCTGGCAAGTTATATAGATGCACACTGAGAAGTACATCATGACAGACATTGCTGACTGCCTGTACCAGCAATCAATACAGGGAAGGAAATGACAAGGTTATGCCCACTGATGGACTCTGACTTCCTTGCTTTTGGACTCAGAATGCCAAAAGTCATTTCCCAATGGTCAAGCTGAATCTAGGAAACAGTGGAATAATACTGACCAGAAAAGAAAAAAATCTTTGAATATCTGGTCAAAAAAATTGCTTCCACCTGTTAATGAAGAAATACAGCTGCCATTCATAAAAACAGTCCAAAGCCTCTGAGCTCTCAGTTTGACTCCTCACTGACACTGGATGAGGTAACATCAGTTTCCAAAAATGTCTTTTTTTGTCTCTCCAGCTGACTGGGAAAATGAAGTCCTTCCTCTGTAATGAGAATTTCACTGAGGTAGTCTACAGTTCTTCCTGACTCCCCTAAAGACTACTTTCACTGTGTGGTTAGAAACTGAATGTGACTGTCACAAGCATGTTCCAGCAGACATGAAGTCTGCCTTTCTACCTTCCTTCTGGTTCCAGTCACTGAAGAAAAAAAAAAAAACATTGTACAGAAGTCCATCATGCTAAACTTCCTCTTTGAGTTTAAGGTCTTCTTTTTGATCTCAAAGATCTTGAAGACAATTACCATACAGAACAGGATTTGAGTTTTTAAATTCTATAACCACACAGAAAATGACAAGTTAAAGCTGGGGACAAGAGTTATTTATCAAAGAAGACAATGCCAAAGTGAGGGGGAAAGTGGATGTGAAGTCTGTCTGTTCTTGCCAACAGCTCTCCTTTTCTAGCCACATTCTCCAATATTTGTAACCTCACAAAATAATTTTTTCCTCAGGCTTCTTATCATGGCTTTCTCTTTTCTACTAATTCCCAAATGAAATTTTATTTCAAGAGGCTTTCTCTTTCCAAAGAAGGAAGTATTAAAGTCTTTTAAAAGTTCACTAATTTCTGCATTACTGTCATTAGTTTTATGGGGAAGGTGAAGGGACGCTAACATAAAGTAGAAGATATTTGGTAGAAAGAAATACAGCTGTAGATGACAAGGATTTTGATAAGTCAGGCAGAGGACCATAAAAAAAATCAGAGATTGATAAAGTAGTGGAGTGAATGAAGTCAGAGCTATTGCAGTTGGATTTCAATGCTGATAAATATATAACAATACCATAGGGAAAAAGTGAAGCTCTTTAGAAGAGTCTAAAATGAACAGCACCAGGAATGTTTTGAGAATCTGATGTCATTGCAAATATGTTAGTGAGGAGCTTGGTTCAACACAGTAAGACAGGAATCAGATGAATGATAACCTAAGTCACTAGGGATTGTAAGAACTGGGAAATTTTATTTAAAAAAGTTATTGCCATTACACAATTCATTGCTATATTCATTATTGCCATTATATAATTAATGTATAGGTTTTTTTGGGATACTTTATGTGAAATTGGCCACCCTGTCTTAAAGACAAAAAAGAATAATGCAGAACAAAAAGGGAACCAGAACTGTATGATGAAATTCTCAAACATGGCTATAAAAGCAGTTTATATCAAGAGAAATTCAAAGGGGTTTTTTTGCTTATTATAGAAGACAGCCTGTTACGACACTAGATAAAAGAATATAAAGAATTTAACAGAAAATGTTTGCAGCTTCTGTTCTCCTAGCTCTTAAAAATGTGAAACATGTAAAGAAACTGAAGTCTAAGGAATCTAAAATTCATTAAAGATAATACTGTTCTACCTAGTGCATTGTGCACCTCTTTTGACATAGGATGCCCTTAGCATCCTCACAGGAAAAATAAAGGAAAAGATGAGAGAAGAAAATAGGATATTCGAATTGGAAGGATTAATTGGATTTGAAAAACAGCTTCAGAGTAAGTAATAAATATTGTCCTTCAGTGGTTATGGTGGTTTGTACTACTAGACTCACTTCTGTTTACTCATATGTTTTCTTTTAATATTAATGTGAAGTATCGGACATAGTGATTATTGGAAATATATCTGTTATAACTTTGAAATGCCTTTCTTGTATATCATTGATACCAGCACATAATTATTGGTACAGATGGCAAAAAAAAAAAAAAAGATTAGAACTTGCTTTGACACTGATGATGGATCAAATCTTCTTGAATACAAATCCATCTGTTAGATACATCTTAATGATTGGAACGCAGTGGATAGCTAAAAAAAAGAAGAAAAATTTGACACAATGGTTTAATTTGATTATTTGGTAATATACTCTGAATTTTACCTCTTATTTTGTATTTTACACATCAATTATATCTTGCCCTAATTGAGATAGTAGATACAGTGGGATGTCTTCATGCTACATGTAGAACAATAATTGGTCTTGATTGTCAAAATATAAACAAGCATAGTGAATTACTTTAGTTCTGCTTGGAGAACTGAGCATATCTGAATAATAATATTGACTTTGTCTCATGTTATTGCGTGTTAAAAGCAAACCTGAACTTTATGTATTACGAATGCTATGATCAGATAAGGCATTTCCCTAGGTCCTTAGCCATATCTGCAGATCCCATTGAGAGGGCAAGAAGAAAATACCTCAAAACTATTTTTCACTGCTTAATAAAACTGTGATCCAAATCTCCTTGTGTAGGTTTCCAGGGGATACAAGGCTGCCAAATCTTCTTACTTAAGTAAATGATCTTGAAATGGTGGGTCTGTAAATAATCAAAGAGATGCTATATTCTTGTCAGTCACTCAGTGAAACAAATGGAGCATTTTAATTACTACGCATAACATTTTTGTAACAGCAAATTCCCTCACCCCTGCCTACTCTGAGATCTTTACAGACCAGTTCATATGAAAAATGAGATTTCCTACAGTATTTATTTTAAAGAAATAAGGGATATCAATCCAAGAAACCATTTATGCTCCATTCCAGATGTGTAGCATTTAAGGCACAATGGGATTGTGTAATGCAATTAAGGGAATTTAATCAAGACACCAGACAAACAAAGCATTCAGTGGTAATAACTTGATAATGCCCTTCTCCCTCCAAGCTCTGTGAGATAACCTCCTTTAAAGAAGCCAGCTAAATAAGATGGGTATCCCAGGATAGCTATCCTAGAAATGCAGTGAGGAGAAGTTCCTAACTTTTCTTGGTCAGGAAGAAAGAAAATCTCTTCTAGAAATTTTTGGGGGTAGATGGTGTTTGCTCCAGAATCAGAAAGAAAAAAAAACTTGGAAAATACAAAAAGCCATCTACAGCTATGAAATATTATTTTGAAGAAACCCAAAATCATCACTTAATGTTTATATGTAAGAATTTGTTTCAATATTCATCCTGTTACCACAGGAAAAGAGCATGTATCTAGAATACACCAGATGATGGTAGTATACACAACAAAGTTTCCTGAGATTCCGCTGTAACTTGGTTGTAAGTGTACTGACAAAATTTAATATTTACACAAAACCATATTTCTACCTAATGGTTATAAAAATGACCAGTATGTCATCGGGGCCAAATTCCATTTGAATTGCTCTGGCCGTTAACTTTTTTGAAGTCATTTGAACTAACAGTGTAGGTAAGGTAGCTGGGATTTGTTGTCTTTATTACCTCAACGATGTCGTCAATTATTACTTTGAAGAAGAAAGAGATCATAGCTGTTTTAAACTCCCATGGGCAGAAATAAAAGGCATTATTTATAGTAGGAGACACTAATGGCTTTTCATAGGTCAATTAATCTTTTTTATGGAAGGATAACACTAAAGTCAAACTACTGACAAGACCTAAACACAATGTAATTCCTGAAGGGCATTCAAAATGGTTCTTAAGAGCTGAAGAGACAGTCAACAAAGTAAAGCACACTGTGTTAAGTGTTTGTTAAGTAAAAGAATGATACATAACAAGTTATTTCTTATGGCAGAAATTGGGCTATTGAAATGGATGACAAACTAAACAGAACATAAGATTAGGAGGCTACAAAGAGAACTGAATAAATCTCATTCCAGGACGAGGGCTGTATCTTTATCCAGGAAGTAATAGCAAGCTGGTTTTCTTCAGGAAATGTAAGAGTTCATCTGGATGGCTTTGCCCAGCTGCTTGCCATACTATTAGGAATATACAGATCAAGATGAAGGAATTGAGAAAGAAAAAAAAAAAAAAAGCATGAAAAGAGGTTTTGAAGCAATTAACTGATAGGAAAGGTCAAAAGATTAGAGTTTTTTAATCCAGGAAACTAAGCATTTAGGAAGGATACATAGGTAGCTTCCAGTAAACAAGAGGTAGTAAAAAGAACAGTGATCAATTTATTCTCCTTGATCACAGGAACTGGACAAATAGAAATAGATATGTAATTCCAGTAAAGGAAATTTCAAATGAATTCCTGTGGAATATTGTATTGGAGGTTTTCAGGATCAGCTCATGCAAACACGTACTGAGAATGGTATTTGTGAATTTTTCCAAGTAACAGGGTGAACAGATACTTTTTAACAGCTTCTCTTAATTTTGCAATTCACAATAGTACTATGTGATAAAAAGTCCTATTAACTCTATGTTATATGCAAGAACATGCTGAAAAGCATAAAATTGAAATTTTAAAAACTCAAGCACATGTACATTTCTGCAGATAACACTCTATTTATTGCAGGAAAGTGTCTGGGGTCTTGCTAATGTCTATATTATTTAAATGTTTAAGTGGAAAAAATTAACCACTTGCCTACTGATCTGTGCTGCTTCAGTGAAAAGGATTTTTTCTGTCAACTGGTATTTCAAATAGGTATGGTCTTTTTGAGTTCATATTTTTCATAATTTCTTCAATTGTATTTTTGAATGTTTGGTTTTCAACCTTACTTAGAGGAATGAAAATTACATCATATCACAAATGTATCCAAAACTCTTTAAAAGATTAGCTTTCATAGTTCTATATTAAGGGCAAGCCTACAACACTTTCAGTTTCCTTGAGAAGATATAAAACCTTGTCTAACACAGAAATAATTTAGAAATTGTAAAAAAGCTATTTGATTAAGTGTATGATCATAGATGGTTCAGGTTGGAAGGGATCTTAAAGATCTTTTAGTAATTTTCTGACCTCATGTTCGTTGAGTTCACTTACTGTAAATATTTTATAAATATTTTTAATCATCCATAATTCTTATAGGCTGTTATGTCCCAAACATCCTAAAGGTATGTCTTCGGTTGTATGAGCTGATGAGACATTCTACATTAATCTTGTCCTTTTAGAATCTTCTGCATGATATAGTGAATATTTTTAGTATTTATATTTCTGAATGGAAGTTTAAAGGAGATGTAATGTTCTGCTGAAAATGAATGTTTAATGCCTATAAAGGAAGACATGAAATACTGAGAACTGCAAGCTGGTCTATTACTTTTGGCAGAAATCTCAGTATTTTGTATAAAATTTCTTATCTTAAATTCAGTGTTACAATGTTTTATTTAAATTAATAATTTTAAAAAGAGATTTTTCATTTCGCAGCAACATTTTTTTTTTTTTTTGCAATTCATTTTCCTTGAGAATACACATTTGTTTAGTGGGATTAATTTTGATTTAATATAGCCATATAGGCATTTGTGCTTGGGGATATTTAGAAGACACTAATGAAAGATAATTTTAATTTTGACCCATACTTAAGTTTTCTAAATTGTGATAAAATTAATTCTTCATACTTTGAAATAATGTCTGTTTATTATTGTGAAGGTGATAGCTGACCTTTGGAAATTTTGCATTTGCTAAAAGCTAATGCATCTCTGCTGCAGGAGAAATTAATTGCTGTCAAAGGAATAATACTGCATTGTCAGAGGAAACTGAGCTTTGCAGCTGAAAGTTCCTCCTATGACTGGGGTGGGAATGTGGAAGAAAACAAGGTCTCATTAATCACTGCACCCAGGTGGGGAGCACAGAGGCAGTGCAGACACGAGTATGCAAGAGATGGTGTCTCCACAGCAGAATCTCTCACTGACTCACACCCAGCACTGCAACGAGATTTTAGTGGCTTTACTTTTTCCAAACTAAGACCCTTTCTAAAACAGGGTTTAAAAATTCACATGCAGCTCAGGAAGATGTTTGCAGTCTCCTTGTATGATTCAACTGTAAAATGAGAGGGACTGTATGAAAGCTACAGAATATTTGGGGAAGGGAGCCAGGCTATGTAATGAACTCTCAAAGGAAAACCACACTAATTCATGCAGCAAGAGCTCAATTAGAGAATATTTGCACTAGGAAAATGCTTTCATACCTATCAGTGACCAGAAAGACGGGGGGAAATGCTAAAAATATGAAGCTAAATCTCAGCGCCCAGAACTGATGCTCTTCCACCATGCACAACATCACATTTAGTACTAATGAGGTTATTTCTCCATAGCATGAAAAAAATCTCTTTCAGTTTCTACATTTCCTTATAGCTCTGCACAATAGAAAGCAGAGTTACAATGAAGTTCTGTGTACAGGACCAGAAGGGAGGATCTGTGGTTTTTTTGTCAGTGACAGTTTACATATTTTTAATTGTTTTGTTTTTATTTCTTAATTTATTTTTACTTTGTCTTCACCTGCTAATTTTCAAGTTAACACAACTGCTCCGAGTCAATTTCAGTACTAAAACCAAGGTTTTTATCTGCTGAACTATGGGCATTTTAGTAGAAATGAAATACTATTCATATCAGCACAAGCAATTTGTAACTAGCTAGCAGCGATCTCTGGATAGACCAACACTATGAAAAGCAGTAATATATTATTTAGTTAATACTTCAGCTCTATTTCCAGTATGAATTTAAAATTCCTTCATGGATTTGAGATGGGTGGGGGGACCCTAAATTTTTAGGGAAAATAATTTAGATAAAGTGCCAAATTTTGTATGTTTGTTGGAAACGTGTTTGGCCTACTTTATTTTGAGAAATCACAATGGTAATCTTGGAACAGCAGGTATTCTCCTGGGACTCTTGATTAAAACAATCTGTTTTTGTTTCTCTGGCTCTTCAGCTTCTAATCCCAGAGAGAAGTGAAGGGAGGAGATAGATTGAAAAGCTACACAAGTCTTTTTCAGTTCAGTTGTGTGAGGACACTAGAGTCAGGTCTGTCCTTACTTTCTCTTCATTTGCTGCACATCTGTTTTGACCTTTCTGAGACAAAAAGGATTTCTTTTGTGGTAAGCTTATGGCCACTGAAGTGGGTAAAAGAAAACTCTTTAAAAGGCAATGGACTGTTGCTATTTCAGACAGGTCCCAATCAGGATCCCTTTCTCTCTTCCTTTTGACAGTGCTTGCATTGTCTGTCGTATCAATAAAGGCTGGCTGAATCAATCTGAGCTGTTGCCAAGGAAAGCTGTTGCAAAACAATGTGAAGTCTCCATGAGGACAAACCTAAACAGGCTGCTTCCAAAAGTGGACTAAGCTGAACTGCACAAAGGAGCTCTTGTGAGACACAAGGTTTTCCGTGTTCTTAATTCCCAGCTATTGCCCTGCAGTCTGCCTGGACTCCTTGCCCTTGCTGCTTTCACTACCAAAGGGCTGAATCATCTCTATCTGACTGCCCTGCAAAATCTTTGTGGATTTATGAGAAGATATGTTTTGATTCCAGACAAATACACAAACATTAATGACTTCTGCTCACCATTATTAAGCTGTCCTGAGAGTTTTAAGGTGAATTGCTAAAATAACTCCTTGAGATATCATTCAAATGTACTTGTACACTGAACAGTAGTTAATTAGGCATATTCTTCCAATGACTCTCATTTGTCCATTGGTTCCAAGTTATTGTGGTGTAAAGCTGGAGCCTCATACACTTGTTCCTCTTAGATTCTCTAAAAGGAAAGATCATAATGCTTATGTGACAAACTTTTTTTCATTTCTGGATTCTTCAAGTAGAGAGGAAAGAAAAATAATTTTTAGTAACTACATCTTTGAGGGCCAGCTGCCTGTAAATCACCTTGGCAGAAAAGGATCCGAGGGACCTGGTGGACAACACACTGAACACTACAGCAAAGGCTAAGGGTGTCCTGAGCTGCATAAGGAGAAATGTTTCTAACATTTTAGAAAGAAAGATCAACCTTTCCTTCAGCACCACTGAGGCCACATCTGGAGGCCACACCACCTGTGTCTAATTCTGCAATCCCCAGTACAGGAGAGACATGGAGCCCCTGGACAGAGCCCAGTGAAGTGCCACAAAGATGATAAGGGCCTGAAAGTTCTATGAAAAAAGGCAGAGAGAGCTGTGACTGCTATGTCTGGAGAACAGAAAGTTTAGGAAAGAACCCATAAATGTGTGCAAACCTGAGGGGAGGGTGTAAAGAGGATGGAACCAGGCTCTTTTCAGAGGTGCACGGTAACAGGACCAGAGGCACAAACTGAGGTAGAAGAGGTTCCCTATGAAAATCAGAAAACACTTTCCACTGTTAAGGTGGCTGAACACTGATAAAGATTGCTGAGAGACCAGTGGAGTCTCCCTCCTTGGAGATATTCAAAAGCTGTCTGGATATGATCCCAGGCAACTCTATCTAGGTGTACAGGCTTGGCACTAAGGGGTGTTACACCAGATGACCTCCAGTTTCCTTCCCACTCCATCCATTCTGTTGATCTGTTACATATATTAGAAATGTCACTTGCAAGGGAGTTATGAAGTTTTACACAGCCCATGATGCAAAGTTTCATGTAGAGAAGGAGAAATTACTGTTTTGACTATCTTGACTATTGCCAATTCAGGTTATTTAAATACATATATAAGACTAGATACCTTGTGAAATTTTATTAGAAATAATAATATGATTTAAAACCTTCTCTTTACTCAATTTGTTAAAATTCTTGTCTGAAAAGTACAAGATAGATACCTAGAAAGAGAAAAAAATAATTTTGATTGTAGTTCACTTAGCTTTTAACGACTGACATGATTTGGGCTCAGCTTAGATTTAGAAAGTTCAGTTTTACTCTGAAACTCACTCTATGGCCTGTCTATGCTTCACAGCATATGAAAACGATAACTTACCATATGGTAGAACTTTATTTTATAACTGTTGTTGACCTTTTTTTCAACTCCCAGTGTTTGCTGCAGGACAATCCCAGCACTCTTCACCAAAAGAGCAAGTACTGCAAGTTGGACCTGCTTAGTGCACTATGGATGTTTCACCTTAGCGTGTATAAACTATTTACAGTGTGTTTATACAGAGATTATGGAAGCTCTGTGATACAGACCATTCACACATCATGAGCAGATTCCTGTGTGTTTCAACCCCAGCAGTTCCTCAGTAGAAACACTCTCACTGAAAGCGATGGGGTTCCTCTCGGTGTGATTAGGTGTGACTTGACATGAGGAAAGGCATTTGGGGCTGACCTTGTGGTTTATTTATGCTGAAGCTAATTATTATTTCTACAGAATCTTTTGTTAGTTTTTATTTTTTTGGAATTGATAGTGGTCTCAGTACAACCACAACTGCAGTGTATTGAACAAGTGCTATAAGTACAGCACAAGCACAGCAAAGGTAATTTCCTTCCTGATACTGCCCTTCTACCACCCCCAGCATAGAGTGGCCTCTATTTATTTCACTGGAAAACATTCCACCACTTTAACAGGAACAGAAAACTCATTGTGGGATCAAAATCTTCAGCACATTCACAGACATAGATGTTGAACTTTGATGAAAGTTTTTACAATTAAAAAATCAATCAATCAATCAACCAATCAATCCCATAATTTCAATTCCCCTCTACATCAGCATCTTAGAAAATTGTTTTTTTTCCTTTCAAATTAAAGTCTGAACAAAGCGGTAAACACTTTAGCTACATTAGAACTATTTAATGTTCTGTTCTTCCATCTGAATATTTATTTCATTCACCTTTTTGCTGGATATTGATACATATCACTACAGAATGTCTCTGATGCACTCCCAGTCCTCAGGGGGATTTGAGGAGCCATATAACCTGGAGGGCTTCCCACTTTAAAGCATGCTCATTTATCATTCCGCTGTCTCACACAGACAGAGGTTTTGCACATTATCCAATTGAAACATTAGAAGCAATCTAATTTTTATTCCTTGCTAACATCAGCACAGAGACTGTGATGAACTCCAGTAAGATGGCTGAAGCTAAGAAGGGGTATTCAACAGGAGAGAGACAAAAATGTAACTAGATATTGCAGAAATGATTGCAACAAAATTTGAACACAAATTTACTGCTTTTTGTTGCCATGACAAAGCTTTATTGTAATCAGTTAAGGATGTCCATTTTGCCTTTTAATGCAGTTTTGGGAATTCAAAAATAATGAAAGGCTATGGACTAGTTTGTCATTTTAATTTGCCAATAGGAAGAAAATTTGGCAAATAAATGTATTGGGAAATGAAGTCACATTAGAATAAATTTCCGCATTGCAGTTCTTACCAATGTTGTTTTGCCATTAAATTAGAAATAATGCTGCCCTTCAATATCAAACTAACAATTTGTCACTTGGTGTAACTCAGTTTTGATGTCAAAGTAATGCATTGTTCTCATAGAGGAAAAATGAAATATTGTCATGGACATAGATTATTGCAGGAGTGGAGCTAGAATTGCAATTAAATATGTTGCATCTTTCAAATTTATAACACTCTTGAAAGGATGTGTTTTATTCTGAAATAATTTTATGGTAGCTACTCTAGAGATACTAAGTATAAAAGTGGCTTTTGTATCAGTTTAGAACTTGTTTCTCTCAGTTTTTTTAGGGGAATGGTGGGTTTGGACCTTAGTAGTTAATCTCTTGTCATTTAACATGCTGATTAAATGATCAGGAAAGTAATTTGAAAAAAGATAAAAGACACTTTTAGGAGACATTTAGGAATCTTGGCATCCTGACCTCAACAGGTCTAGACAGCACAATTTTAGATTTATTCCATAAGTTGAATTCTCCATGCACCCTAAAATCAGACTTCACAGAATATCAGAACTTGCAATTCTTTTTTTAATGCAAAGGCATTTTTAAGAGCTTTTTCAGCTAATCCTGTTCTTTTTATTAAATTCTACCTTTTAAAATTGACACCTTCCCCATTCCTGCAGTCACTTGGAAAAGCACTTCAGATTTATTTTATTTCTTCAGTTTAGTCTGTTTTCAGTTTCTGAAGTTCTCCCTAGAGGAACCTGAAACTTTCAGAAAGTTTCTGTTTCATTGAGGCAAGCCTGCAATAACTTCCATTCTTGTTCAAACACACACACCGTGAGGCACTGCATTTATTAATCACATCGATTTTGAAGGCACTAATCCTAACACACAAAGCCCAGAACAAGTGCAAGTCTCTGCAGGACTGTGGCCACAGCAGCCTTCCATAATGATTTTCTATTCATCACAGCTCAGTATTTTCCTTTGACGAATACACCAGTCTTGATAGCACATCTGAAGCTGAATAAGCTGAGCATTCTAAGAGACATACATAAAAGAAGCTTTTATTTGTTTTTAATAAATTCATACCAGTGCTGATTATTGAGAAAATGTAAACTGTTATATGCCATCCCATCTTCCACAAGTATTTCTGGTCAAAGGCAAAGAAATAGAAGAGAGAAATAGATGAATAAATAGGAATTTTAATGGAGCAGCTCTGAATTCCTGTTGCTCTTTTCTGAAATATCTGTAGAAAAGACCTGAAGAGTGATCATCTCAGCTCTCAGTTGGAAAGAGAGATACAGTGTTTAAATATCAAACAAGAGACTGTGTTGTGAAGATTTGTTTTACTTGGTGATTAGTGTTGAACAAGATGATAGAAATTGGGTACTGAAAATGAAGTAAGTTAGGCCCTTTGTGAGGATTTTATGTTCCTAATTTCAGGCATTCAGATGCAAAAATATCTTAAATGGGTGCCTCATTTACCCAGTCTGTAAGTATGCGTAGACACAGCTGGTTTTACACGAAAAGTGATCAAAAATTTATTTCAAACATGAAAAACACTGCTAAGTATGACATAATTGGTAAATCCCTTTATTAGTATCTAAGACATTAAAACAATAAAACACATAAAATCACGTGTAGGTATATACTGTTTTCTTTTAAAATTTATGTTTTTAAATAACACATAAAGTTAACAAAAATAGAAGAACTTGGCAAATTTTGGCATTTTACAAAACCTGTACTTCACAAAGTTCAGGAGTTTTGACACACTGAAGGTTGGTTTTGCGGGGGGTTTTCTGGTTTGTTTGGTTTTTATTTTTTTAATATGCACTCATAAATGGGGGAAAAATTGACACATATATACACAGAGCAAGACTATAGCAGCTTCACCTTAAGGGTATACTAGAGTTTCCACAGTTGTGTGAATTGTATATGTTAGTGACATTTTTCAGACAGGGTTATACATTAAGTAATAGTGAACTCTGTATTTTCAGAGTTAAGTGGAATTTAATCACACAACCTTTGGATTTTGTGGGAGTTGAGCACTTAAATTCTATGAAGCTCTGAAAATTTAGGGTTAAAAGGGTCTGGCAAACATAAAAATAAGGAAATTCATAATGATGGGTGACCCCAAAAGACTTGGAATTTGGATAAGCTGTGGACAAGTGTCTAAAAGTTCAGATGTTTATCTATCCTCTGGAGCCCACAGAGTTGGGCTGCAAAGGCTTTCAGGAGGATAATTACTTTTAAAATTTCTAGCTCTTCTGCTTCTGGTCATAGCTGAGTATGGACCCTAAATAGGCTTTGTTTCTTAGTACATTCTTTTTATTTGTTTCAGGAAAAGTGATTTGAAGGGAAAGCATTTTACAGTAGTGGTCATCTTTTCTAATTTAATCAGCATTTCTTAGGTAAAACTGCAGAAAATAGACCTTAAGATATAATCTAAAGTCATTAATAAATCCAAGGAAAGTGAGAAATAGTATAATATTAATACCTTGTGTTCTGTCTTGCCAAAAAGCAGACTTCAGGGTACCATGCTAAACAGAGACTTTGGCTGAGCTCTTGAAGGACTAACTTGAGATTAATAATTTTAAATATTTTATTTATTGACCTGAACACAGTGGGTAGAAGTATTGTAGTGAAAATTATTCATGTCACAGAACTGGCATTACTAGTATGATGAGGAATGAAAGAAGAAAATTTCAATGTGATATAAAGTAACAGATTGAGAAGGAAGATACATCCACAAATCTAATGTGCTACTTAACTAAAGGACAAAGCAGGAACAAGTGAAAATTAGCATATGGATGCATAGGAAGGAAATGAGAAAAATGTCCTTAGGCATCAGAACAAGATTTTGCAGCAGCTCTTCTTCAGGAGCAGTGGAGGCAAGACATACAACTGCTTTCAAGATGGAGCCAGAGTCAATATTACAGGGAATTATCAACTGCAATTACTTGTGATTGCAGGCAGGAATAAATGATCCAGAAAATAGAGTTACTCTCAATTTAAAAAAAAATCCTGTTAATTAATATGACACTCACATATGTTTTAATATTTGAAAACTGTTGCTTGTTCAGATATAGTACAGCATTAAAAGTAGACAATCAGACAAATAATTAAAAACACTGACCCTGTCTCCCTGATGTTTGTCTTAGCAAGGAAAGAAAATGTTACTGACATTTGCTGTAATATGTCACTGTACTGAAAATTCATTAATGATTAAATAACATAGAAATATAACCTGCCTCTGTTTTTCTCATCTGATAATTGCTAAAATTTTTCAGATGTCTTGTGGGACTTGATTTGCCTCCTCAGAGCTCCAGCCCTAAGAAATGCAGAACATACCAGACATAATCTAGATGAGCATTTAAATTCCATTTTCAAAATATTAATTAATCCCCAGAAACCACTCTGAGTCTGGAAAAAAGCCTGTGCATTAGGCCTATACATTTCCCTGGCATGGGGAAATTCAAGTGATGATCTTTTTTTGTTTTATTTTTTTTTTCCACAGATAGATATATTTTCCAGCACTTACTTCTCAACATAGGATATGAGTATTGGCATGAAAGTCAGTTCAAAGCATTGTCAGTTTCAGGTAGGACAACTATTCTTTAGGTGAATATTTGTGTCTGTCCTTTGATGCTAAATTTTCTCTCTTTGCTATCTGAATAAGCTATTTTTAAAGGCATGCTAATCAAACATGATGTTATTTATAGTATTGTTACCTGAATGAAGAAAAACATAAGCAGCCAACAGTTATTAAAAATACTAAAATTCTTCCCATGTTAATTAGCACTATCACCTAAAAAGAAGATATACTAGAGAAAAAAGAATTGATTTTTTTTCAATTTTTAGTGCTTTGAATCAGCAACATCCACAGAGAAAACACTGATATGTGATAAAAGGTGGAACAGTCTCTTTTTTCCTGCATATGTTACTTTTGCCTTGGGACAAAAATGCACAGCTTCACAACACTCTCTGAATTGGATATACTAGGGCTCTTTCAAAGGCAAAAGTGATACATATTGTCTGTGGATGTTATAACTTTATGGTATCAAATATTATTGTAATTCTTAAGGCAGATCCAGATAATTATACCCATCTTTATTTGTTTATGATGTAATTTTAAGAAATTCATCACCCCTTATGTTCTTAGGTGGGAAGCAGAATGTCCTTGTAGCAGGAGTAAATCACACCTGTACAGATGTTGAGTTCTTGAAAGCAACATTTCTTTTAAAATAGCATCTCTTTCTTTCATTTATTTTGGACTTTGTTCATTGCCTCTACAATGTGTTAAGTGGTCTCAAATGTCAAGGTCTTTTAGATTTTGACCTTAAGTGTCTGCATTACTAGAGACAATTTTGGTTGAGAGAATGACAGTGTGTTTTAGAGAAGATGAAAGAAAGCCTGAGGTAAGAAAAATTAATCTACTAGAATATTGCTTATTTATATTTGTCATCTTGTGCTTCATGCAATTATCTTTCAGTGAGCTGGAATAGTATGAAGAATGGAAAATAAGATCGAAAAAGTACTATTGAAGTAGAAATTTTGTATTTAAAAAGACAAATTTAAATATTTTCCTGATTATTTGCAGAATATAGTTTTTTTTACACAGCTCAAGAATCTGATCACTTATGTTAAAGCATAACTGAGTATTATGTGACAGATACATTGCTGAGACACATAACATTACCTAAATTTTGACTGCACCCCTCTCCACAGCAAGAAATATATGTGGTTAAAGTTCTAAGTTCAAAGCTTTAAAAAGTTTTATTTTGATGAGAAATATAGGGTGATATTTATTTAACATTTTAATTGATTCATAAAAGTAGTTATTAATGTACAGATGAACACTGAAAATAGTATATATTCATTAGAAACAAAATAATATATAACTTCTAATGCACAATTTCTGATAGAAAGCAAACGTCACTTTATCATAAATTAATAATAAATATAATTTTTTTAAAATAATGCACCTTAGTTTAGAGCAACTAAGACCAAGAACTGGCACCTTAATTAAGAATTTCATTTATAGGCTGAATGCCGAGAAAAATATTTTGTTTAGGGAAATACTTTGGTTCAATTATTGTTTTAGATGATCATTTTTTATTGTTATTATTTCTATTAGTGTAATTGTTGTTAGTCCCCTTATTAGTTTTTAACTCATTTGGAAGAAATACCATTATTTTCCGTCTGAGTTAGGAATAGGTGAACCACCATGCAGATTTGAATATTTGTTTAAAATTAGAGCTGGTTTTGTTTTTCAGCAACACATAGTACAATCTAAGTAAAATGTACATGGGTCTCCTCTTACTTCTTTTCTCTCAGTATATGGCTTTGTCCATATGAATTACAGTTGGTAGGAAGATTGAATATTGTAAGGTTATCTGAAAAGTCTAATACTTGCTGACACTGAGCAGGGACCAGAAAACTCAAAAGAAAAACCATCTTGCCTTCATCAGTGTTTTAAGGGTCACTTTAAAACAAGATGAGCCTTACAAATACTAACTCTTTACCTCTTTTTGCATTTCACTTGTGAATAACCTGTCCAAGAGACTATGGAATGTAGTTTTTGGTAACTGACAGAACCCAAGTGAATAGAGTTCATTTTTGAGGCTGTCAGAAAAATGTCTTCTCCATATGGGCTTTACATTATGGAAGATGAGAACATAGAATCTCTTGGCAATCTTTTGTTGCATTTTTGCCAGACATACAATACTTACATTAAATTGATGTTTATATTTTCCTACAGGAAGATCCTTTCCTTGGTATCACAGCACTCTCTCTCAGACAACAACCAGGAAAGTTTTAAACACACGATTAAATTAATGCATTTTTGCTTACTCACAATGAATTAAAGGCATAATTGCTGGTTACAATATTGCCTCTTAACCTGGAGTCCTTACAACTTTCTGGCCTTAAGCATTTTATACAGCTTTAGTGGTTCTACCAAAATATTTCAATTTTACAAGAAAAACAAGCAACAAACCCAAAATTACACTTGGAAATACCAATAAAAAGGGTGGTTTTTTGTGCTAATGACTATCTTATGTATCAGAAATTTGTATAAAATTAATCTCAAGATGATACAATATAATATTTTATTCAGGCTAGTCCCTTACGAACTAAAACAGAATGGATTGGAACATGAACATTTTCTGCCTCCACGGACATTTATATTTTTAGTTTTTTCTGCATTCAACGCCTGAATTAAAATTCTTTTAATGGTTAGTGAAAGAATATGAATTTACACAGAATATATGCTTTTTCATCACATGTAATTTTTTTGTTATCTCTTTAATTGTTTTTGGAAACACAATGTACTCTGGACTTCAGACAAGATTCTATCAAATATTATCAAAAGCCATGCAATTTAACAAAATATTTCAGTTTTGGCAAAACATCATATTTTAGGAAAACACATTTTGTCATGTTCGCCCACCAACTTTACTGGTGAAAAACAACTGTTTAAAAATGATTTCTGGAAGTATCATATCCTTTCAAAGGGCTTGGGATTTTTTTTCCAGTTTTCTGTGCACTGCCCTTCCATTTGTAGCTAAAATGATGTAGAAATAAATAGACTGAGTTACAAAGAAGGCCCTTGTTGTGTTATACTAGTCTTGGAGCAGGAAGTGCAGGAATTATTATGAGATAGACAATCCTCTAGATTTCCAGCTTAATTTGCAATCCCAAGGGGGAAACTCATGTTTAGATACAACATTTAAGGTTTGCCCAAAGCCATCCTTGAGTCACTTAAGAGTTCAGGAGAAAACTTCTGTTACATGAGCAATTATTCTTGTACTTCTGCAATCTTATCTTCCACACAGAGACTTAACTAGAATGCTCAAAGATTAAAAATAAAAATAAAAAAAATTCTAATAACATTTTTACCATGGCTGTACACAGTCTCTACCCTAGAATTAAAGTACCCGTTCAAAAGACCCTATGAGCCTGCAGGACAGAAAGGGGCTAAGACTTGCTGCTATATGGCAGATAAACAAAATCAGTCATTACAAAAGCCTAGCTGTTAATTTGCTTTCAGAAGTATCTGTACAACGCCTGATATATCCTGCTATTTATGCAGATACTTCTTTTTTAATGTTGCATACTTTAGGGCAGCGTGGCTGACCCTTTAAGGCAGAAAGTAAGCATCAGTGAAATACACTTTCTTTATCTTTTGGGAAATGTGGAGGGGTGATTAGGAAATACCTCTGGAATGGCTTATATTTTGATCAGGTGCATTTGCAGACACATCTCTTATCCTTCCCCAAAATTACAGAAGGATTTACAAGTCTTACTGTGAAAGTGGTGTCAAAGACATCTCTAAGTCAAGAAAGACATTCTTCAGAGCTTCAACCCATATGTTGAGAGCTTTCTTGGCAGGCAGCTCTCATCACAACAAGGTGTTCAAAGAGAGGGATTTGCTCTGAACTGGCAAGTTGCAATGATGCTTCACAGGCACCATATGAATTGTATTTAAGCATGTTGGGATTTAAAGGAAACTGCATTGCCTTTCTATGTAACTGGCCAATTTAGAGAATATGCTGCTTTTGAAATACAACAATATAAATGTCCACAGAGGACACTTTTGTACACTACTGTGAATATAATAAGTTTTTGACTGAACTCAAGCTTACTAAAGAAGAGTTTATTTTAACCTACCTGCTTGTTTTGTTATTTTACCATGATGTCATGGTGTTCATAGATAGAACATGCATATTACGGATTTTTGCTGCTCTTACTGCTACTAGTATATAATGGAGAAGTGTGAGAACTGGAACTGGATTATTCAGAGCATATGTTCAACTCTGTTCTTTCTTGTTGTGTTGGGTATAGGAGGGGAAACGTCTGTGAGATTTATAGTGGGAACTGTCACAGTGATCCACGTCATCATAGAATGATCCAAAATGCAGGAATTCTTTTGTCTGATCCTGATCATCTTTGGAAAGAGATAGAAAAAACACAGTTTTGTCTGGGTAAAACTTCTTTCTTGTGGTTTCAGAATTGATTTAGTCCTAAACCCTCACAGTCCTCCATCCTACAAGAAGTATTGAGATGAAAAAGTAAAGGATACTCAAAAGTTATGCTAGGTAGGAGTGAGGATGAATAATGTATGTCCTCAAGGAGTCAGAATTATCTAGATTTAATACGACCCTTGGGTTATTGCAACCCAGGACAAAATGAAGAGTGCATGGCACTTCCATTCCCCGCACAGTGGTTTGAGGGTGTTTGCACTGTTGGTAAGGAAATGGGTTTGGCCTGCCAGCAGGAAACAGATCCAAATTTGGATGAGAGCTACAAAAAAAGTGTCATTAATTGGAGGTGAACAGAAGTAACAGATGCCTTGAGTTATTGCATTAGCCCCCAGACTTTTCAAGACAAATTGGCATAATTCAGGACCACTGTATTTCACCACCCACAGCTATTGCATATGTTCCAAAGATTTTGTTTCAGCTTTTAAGATTAGTCCCTGAGACATCAATTTTTCATGAACTGTATACATGGTGAATTTTACGACATATTTCATCCCACTGAATTTGGGGCTCTTTTTCACTTGTCTAATATTTAGCAGGAATTATTTTGTCTTAATTTTGTCTTAATTTTAGTGAACTAGAGGTAGGTATAAGGAAAAAAAATATGTTGGGAGAGTGCCAGCTAACAACAGTTTAATTTGCAGATCCGTTTTTATCTTGATTTCTTAAGTTAGCCATATAAACTGAAGTTCTGAAGAGATGGGGTAGGACTCATGGAAATTTTAGAAATCTTAAAGATTATATCATTTGGAAGATTTTTAGAATCCTTCTGAATTCTGAAGAAATTATTTTCTGGTAGTTTTAGAGATGCTTTTGATATTTTAACACCTAAAGCTAAATAAAACATTGATTAGCTGTAGAATAAAGTAGGTTTTTGACAGGAATGTTAAAAAGGTTTTATGTAATTACTTTTGATTGTCAGTGCAAACCACTTTTTAATAGAGCTTTTCACTTACACTTACATTTTGCCATTGAATTTACTAAGGTTGTATTTAGACTAACATTTTTTGGGTGGAACAGACCAGAATTTATTCTTTACAGATGAAGATCATGGAGGTAGTCCAATTATTCAAAGGTACATTTTCATATAATTTACACAGTAAGATTGCTTATCTTGCCCCTTTCAAAACAGCCCTTTCCCCTCTGCTGGCATGTCATGACAAAATGTTCATCAAAGCAAAAATGTTTTACAGTAAAATACCATGTCTGGTTCCAATGAACCAAAACCCAAATCTTTGTACAGAGGAGAGGCTGTGTCTCTTTACTTTAGCCTAATTATTGATGGAAAAATCTTGGGAAGGATGAGTTTATCAGAACATAATTAGAATTTTTTTTTTTTATTTAAAAAAGCTCTGCTATTGAATCTAAAACACATTGAATAATGTATCAGTTTAAAAGAATTTTAACATGGGTAGATCTTTAAGTCCAACTTTTTTTTTCTGGAAAGATAAAAGTTTTAAAATGCTAATTTATATATGAAGGCACTGTTTGCAAATGTGTCTTACAGGCTTTGTTTCATGCAAGCGCAAAGCAAAACCATATTTCTCAGCCTTGAAGTTTATCACGAAAGGCTTAATATTTTGTCCATCTGTGAAGGAAAGCTTTATGGGGGTCTGCAAAGAGGACAGTCCAAATTCCAAAATTCTTTATCTTTTACTTGAACATACTGGAACTCCTTACCTTTTTAGTAAATATCTTATTAGCAATGTAGAAACAATTCAAAGATTGTATGTCTCTGTAGAGAATAATTGATCAGATGGGTAGAAATTGACATGAAGAAAAAGAGTGTTGTTCAAAACCCACAACCGCTCTGTTTCTGAAGAGCACTGACACATTTTCCTCTACTTTTCCCCTAAAAAGTGCACAGCCAACATATAGATATAGCTCTACAATGCATGCTGTAATTATGTGGTGCTAAGATATGCACTGTAATTATACTGCTATGGTAAATCCCTCTCTTATGCATAACATACCAGGAGGGTTTTCTATAGCTTTTTGAATTTCTATGCTGATTAACCAATTAGGATTCTTTTTTTCCTTTGTGAACTGCAAAATATAAATTTTTAAGACTACATGTACTCTGCACTGACCAGTAAGTTCCAGTTAACAGTTTTTCACATCACTGAGAAAATCTTAAAGCTTAAGCTACTTTGCTATTCTGCTACTTTTCCTGTAAAATTCCTTGATGTGTTGCATAGTAGGTCATTGCTCTTTTCCGTAGCTCCCTATGTCCATTCAGCATTTTCTTTGAATAGATTTAATAGGGGTTTTGCATTTTTTTTTTGTTTCAGGTAGTCTGTTTACTTTAAGTAAAGGGAGAAGTAGCATCCTGTTTTCACCTATAAAAATGAAAAGAAACCTACAGGTCCAGTGGAGGTCTTAAGTCACATAAACTATATTACAAAGACTTTCTCCAAGTTGGGGAACCTTTTTTTTCTGCATTCTTAGTTTTCACCACACCTGTAAACTGACTTTTTGGTACTACTACCAGATACAGTATCTGTCTATCAACCACTATTTGCTTTTGTTAATCAAAAGCAGATGGCAAGTGCTTAAAAAAAAAATAGAGATGAGTATGTGGCTGTTAATGAAGTGGAAAGGGAAAAATTGCATCTTGAACAATTTACATCAAATAGATATAAATTCATTGGCTAGAACTTTTTGGAAAATACTCAGTTCTATTTATTAAGAGTTAATGAAATTGCTGTGAGAATAGTATCTCCTACTGAAATTGTCAGCCACCTGGAAAAATTCAGGTATTTAATTTATATAAATTATTGTCCCTACAGTAGTTCTTGCAGGGCAGAAGATAAAACAAGGGGCAAAAAAACCCATCAGTTTATCTTTCTCTAGGCAGTTACTTTGAGCACACAGGAAGTGCAAATGGTCCTACCTGCTGCCTGACTTCCTACTTCCAGTTCAAAAGAGCCAAGTATCCATTTGTTTCTCTTGGGCACATTCACACAGGCATAGCACAAATGCACAAATATGTACTTCATTTGTCTGTTAGTTGTACTTTTTAGTGAAGTAAGTTATCCAGATTAAAAAATTTCTCCTTTTCTCTCAGTGTGGGAAAACTCAAAAAACCCTTGAGCAAAACACTTTTGAAACATTGGCAGCCATGGATATAAGCCAGAATAGTCAGCTGGGCTTTATTTTTCTTTGAAGGGTGCAAAGATGTGTACAAACTGCTGCACTGCCTCTTCTCATGCAGGCACTGGGTCCCACAGAGGGCTCAGCAGTATCTGAATTGTCTTGCTGACCCTTACCCTCAGGAAAGCTGTGACTACAGCCCTTGATATTGATTACTTTGTGAAGAGGGAGTGGGAGTACAGCTGGGTTTTGAAGCAACCCCTTTTTCCTTCAAGATCTTGATGCAGTGACCTTTCTGGGAAGAAGCACACTGGCTCTGACAGCACGTGCTCGAGATGAGGTTGGAGTTTTCCCCTGTGCATGCTGGCCCTGCACCAAACTATCACAGTTTGGACCTTGTGTCTGAAACCACCACCCATTCACAGGCAAGTGACAAGAACACTGGGATCAGCGGCTTTTTGTCTTTCTCCCTGATGCTATTGCAAGTTTCCTGGGTTCTTCCCAGTGGAAAGCAATAAAGCATTCATGAAACCTCAGAGCTCTCTGAGATGAGAAAAGTATTTTCTCCCCTATTGCAGGCTGAAGGTCTTCATGTTACTTCCTAAAGAACATTTTAAGGAACTGTGTACCTAGAGGCTTGGGTGTGAAGCCATGCATGTATTGTTTCAGGCAACTGGTGCCTCAGGTCTCTTTTCAGTTATTTGGTCATTGTGGAGTGTATGACAATGTAACAAAATGTTAAATGGTAGTTTGGAAAACATTTATGTATAAACAGTAAGTAGAAGGTACTTGAAGACAAACTATTTTGATATATTTCCCATATGATATATATTTCCTGTCTGAATATATGATATGAGAAAAATGCTCTGTTAGATGTACAAAACTCAAAGCTTGTCTCTGAGTAAAAAGAAAAAAAAAGTTCTTTAAGCGGTTCTCCCTTTACAAGGGAAAAAAAAATCTACTTGATGAATCTCATGCTTCAGTGAATGCCCTACAGAAATATACACTCAGCATTTCATACCCAAGTCTCCCAAATCCACAGCTGTGCAGAAATTAAAAAGGTATCTAAAATAAATATTTTGTTAATGAGAAAGTTAAACACCTACTGTTTTCCAGTTTCTCGAGACCCATGTGTTGAGGTGCTTGTGAATAACACTTTTTCTCCTTATAAAAATCATGTCAACATAAGTCACTCAGGGCCATCAGGGAAAAAAGTTTTTGCATATAATGTGATTTCACACCACATTAATCCATGTACAACAGATTTTTCGTTAGGAATTGCTGCTCTTCTCTATATACTTGGTCACTTTCAAGGAAGATTCAAGTCTTCTGTAGAGGCACAAAAGGTAAGGAATTATATTATTAATTTTGGTCTGCCATATGGCATCCTTGCAGGCCTACTGGAAATAAAAGGTAAGGTTTAAAAAACAGCTGTATCATCTCTTATTTTCAGGAAAAAGTTAAATGCTTTAAGGCTGGGCTGTATAGGCATGACCTGTGCTTGAAGACTCTAAGACTTGTCTCTAATAATGAAGAAAAACTGCAATAATTTTTATCACTTTCATGGAAACATAAAACAGTGGAGCTATGCAAAAGCCATAGACTGGGAAAGGATAGATGAGAATATGCTTCTTATCGTGGATTCACGTTAAATTGGGCATTAATTATATTATTTTATAGGTGAAATTCAGTTATTTTCTACTTGCAGGGAAAATTGATGTGGGTTTTATTGCTGATTTATCTAAAATTTCACTGTTCAAATATTTTGTTTTCACAAAACCAAGCTTATAAAAATTATTATTTATTTCTGGAAGGTTAAGGCGTTGTTTTCTACTAAGTGTTCTTTTCACAGTGTTAGATGATCATTGTTTTACTCCTCCTATTATTACTGTACTTGATCCAAGCATCCTCTTGCAAAGGAAAACATTGCATCTTCAGCCATTTGGTGGAAAGATACTTCTGTGTAACACGGCTTCCTTGAGGCCCATGATTTAAAGGAGCACATAACTCTGTAAGATGGACTGAAGAAAATGAACTAAGGTGCCAACTCCTGATTTCTGGCTAAGGTTGAAAATGGATGTTTTTAGGAAAAAATGGTTCATAGCAGAGTTGTTGGAGAACAGTCAGACCCATGCTAGATCACTGAGAGGCGGCTCAGAGACCATGGATCTATTGGATGCTTGAGCTCCTGGATGGGTAAGAAACCCCTCAGCCTCCAGCTGTGCAGAGCTGGGTGGGCTCTGCTCAAATCCCCTTCAGGATGTCACTTCTCAGTGGGAGCTGCTGTGGGAGACACTGGATGTGATCCTTGTCAGCAGCACAGAGGGACCTGCCAAATTCACAGCACTGTTCACTTCACTGGGCTGCAGGCAATCGTGCGCTTTTTATCGGGCTAACAGACACACCCTGCTGGTGGTGACACTTAATGTCTTCAGCACTTCAGAAGTTTTGTGTAGTTTGCAATGCACATGGCTTTTTGTGAGAGGAGATCTTTGATTATTTTCCATTGCCTATGAACTGAGGCATACCCACACTTCTGTCTATAATTACACCTCTAGTAAGAGCTGTTCCCTCCGGGCAAGTCTTACCTAGGCAGGATACATTTTGCTGACAGTAGGCTGTGCAGGATTTAATAGCAAAGGTGAGTCCACGATATTCCATAGCTCACATTATTTTTAGCACTTGTTAAATACTTCTAGACTTACTCTGAAGTAAATGTTATTCCTGTAGTAAGGTATTTCCCGGACATATGGCATTTCAGAGTGATTTATCCATACTGGGAAGAACGGGAGGCTTGGAATTGGACACTGTCAATCTGTAGCATCTTTATTAGCATTACGTAGGAAAAGCAAATTTCTGACAGTAGCCACACACATTTTATCAAAATTTTGGGAAGACATCTTCTAGGGGCTAATACTGCTGCTCAGGAGACTGGTGGCAAAAGACCTGCCCTTCATTTAAATGTGAACTTCCAGCAGCAGATGAACTTTTCTGTTTCAGAAAAATAACAGTATCCACTTAGAGGACACAAATCATATTCAAGGTGGATTAAATCTTGTCAGTAAGTGGTGAAGAGGGGCTGCAGAAAGAGCAACAGAAAAGCAGAGGCTGCTCAATCAGGACGCAGAATGCCTTCCAAAGCCAGGCTGTGCCTCTTCAAGCTCAGCAGGAAAGAGACTAAAATAAGCAACAGATGAAGTATGGTCCCAAAATATGTCTTTTGACAAAAAAATCAAAGACTGCAACATTAGTCTTTTGTAGGCAAATAACTTTTATTTTTTCTCTCTTAGGTTCTTTCATGCATTTTCTCATTGGTGAGACAAACAAAGCTAAATCTCTTCAAATTCTTTCTCTGCTAATCCATGAGTCATTTTAACTGCTTTTTAATCTCATCTTAATCCTGAACCTGACTCAATTTTGTGTGTATGCATGTGCATACTTGAGCACAGGTGGGAACCAAGAAAACCAGTCCTGATTTCCCCTTTACCTGGGGTTACAACAAGGGCCTGAGAGCATGGCCCAGCACAGGCTTTGTAGACTTTACAGACGTGTGTACAGAAGAAAAACCAGAAGAATCACATTACTGCAGCTCTCAGCACTTAATTCCTCTGCACTATTTTCACTCATCTGTTCCAGTCACCTTTGCCTGAAATTCAACTCTTTTTACTATATATATCCCAGGCACTTTACTTCTAACATTTGAAATACATGTTGTTCAGGATATTAAAAATAAATATTATTTTAGAAAACGTAAAGATTTCCAATATCTCATTGCAAACCTCAGTCATTTTTGGCTATGCACAGTGTGGATGATTGATTATATTTGCCTAAAATAAGTCAGAAATCAACAAATTTTAAGGAAAGAGTACCTGAAATGTATTTATTTAAAAATACATAATATCTGGCACTTTTACATAAGGTGTTGAAAGATCATCTTGGAAGTTTTTGTAAGCATGAACTTTGTATGAAAAGATAGTGACTGATGTTTGTTGCTTAAGGCAGAAATAATGTCATCAGTGATGGGTATGAAATGATATGGTAAATGGGATACCAACATCAATTGATAGAGATAAAACCCACCAAACTTTGTTCAGCTTTTAAACCCCTCTTCTAACTTCAATCCAATAAGGGACTTTGGAGAACTTTTGTTGAAATGATGGACTTGCTTATAATTCTGTTCCCTTTATTATATGAAAAACATTCAGATGAGTAAACTGATAAATTTCACTTATAAACCATAAAAATAACTCTGACATAAAAATGGTTGCACAAATGTTTTTAATGTTGCAGAAATAAGTGCAACATTAAAAACAATCTAGAGAATGGAGAGTGATAGAGGCTGTGGCTGTGTGTGTTTGAGTTAAGGCAGACTTGGCTGCATGGAACAATCACTAGGAAGGATTCTGTCTGTCGGGTCTGCTGCCCACCCAGGGACGCCAGATGTGGGGTTTCACGTCCCGGATTGTGGTGACCCCAAAAGATGGAAAAATCTCTCCTCCAACCTGTGCCTTTAAAGAAAGACTCAGTAGTCTTCTGTTGTCCGTTCTCAAGGTTGTTTATTGTTGGTTATCTAAAAGATTCTTTTCCCTGAACTGCTGTGGCCCGTTCAGCAGCTCAGACAAAGGCACACTGCCCTCCCAGGGGGCTGGTGCCATCTTTTATATCATATATTACGTACTACATGTTTACACTTTTTCTCCAACACCTACTATCTATATTGAATGGTGGCTTTCTACTCTAAACCAATCTGTGAGTGCCAACATCACCAAAGACATGGAGGCTAGGAAGGAGAAAGAAAGAGGACAGGGCACACCCAAATCCCTCCATCTTAGAACTCCTTACCCCCATGTACAAAACCTGGACCCCTGTGTACAAGGCTTAAAACCCCCCTGTACAGCACTCAGAAATCCTTCCTTTCACTTCGTGATTATCTCTACTATGCTATCTAACTTTTGTGCGTGGCTTGTAATTCTTCATACAGAGTTGGTAATTTGCTCCATGGGCTAAGATCAAAACCCCACGTGTGTCTTTGGCTGCATGCCAGGGTCTCAGAGCCCCCTGCCAGCGGCTCTGGCCATCCAGGACACCCAGAGGGATGTTCCGGATTCCGACACTGTCCAGACACACCTTCTGCTGCCTGAGTCACAGTGGTTCAAGAGTTGAGACCAGAAGACAATAACAGTATTTTCAGGTGTAGAAACACTGATGTCCTTTACTTAAGGACAGAGGTGCAGGGAGAGGGGAAGGATGAATCAGCTGTAGGTGAGGGACCAGAGTGAGGTTTCCAGGGCTGGACCGAAATCCAAGCAGCCTTTAACAGACACAAAAATGTGTACAGGTGTTTTTTCAGCTAAATATGCATGTGGAGGCCTGAGTTAAAGCATGAAGTCACAGCCTTAGTATTCTACCCAGTCATGTTTAAAGCCTTCAATTTGGTAGGTCTTTGACTCCTTTTGAGAATAACATGCTTCCCTGTGAGAAAGTTTTGAGCTGCTTAGCCTAAATCATCCATTCTTCATTTCATCTTCCGGCTCCCTAATCAGTTCCTTTCTCACTGTCCATGCCCTTATTTTTTACTTGTTTGTGGACTGGTACTAGACCTCGTCCCTATTTGTTCCCTCTCCAAGATAAATAAATTTAGACCTAGTATTTTAATGTAGATGCAACTCATGTTTATTTTTCTTTTCAGCAGCCTTTAGTTGCCATAAAGTTCCAGATTATTTGCTGCATCCTAGCTGTCTACAGAAGGCCTGTACCATCTTTGGTACCTCTTCACAACTACTATACAAAAACTGATTTTTCTTTTAGTCATTCATTCAGCTTCAGAAACACTGCATAGTATTTGGTAGGATCATGTCTTTGTTGCTTTTAAAACACTAATATGCTGCAATAATTTTCCTAGATTTCCTATTTTTTCTATGCAGCATGAAATGAATAATTTTTTCCCATGGGATTTACAGTTCTTCAAAGAAAAAAAAAATCATCCACGCTACCTATACTACAACTGCCATATGGAGACAACCCATAAGGCCAATTGCCAATCATCTTATGTGCTGTCTCTTCCAATGTGATATTGCTTCTGTTTTATAATCCTTTATTTCCTCCTTTAGCTGGTTCTAATACCACCTTTATATCTGTAGTAATTAATATTGGTTTGGATACATATGTCAAGCTAGATTTTTTGACATAGAATATCAAATGTTTTATTAAAGTTTAATTCTAAAACACTACATATCATTCTGTGGACTTTTAATATTTGATAATCAGTTTATGGAAAAGGATCCTTTTTCTTCATAGCTGATTATTTCTTATCCATTCTCCTTAAATTTTTTCTCTCTGAAGCATACATTATTTCATTCCTTTTTAATTTATTAGTTGATAAAAACTGCTATTCTTTCCTGTTGTAAATCAGTATACTTACCTTTCTCAGTATTTTTGCAATCTACATAAATTGCAGTATTGCTTGAAAATGGAGCTGATAGCTCAGTTTGTTTGCTTATTATCTGCCTTTTAAAATAACACAAAAAATAAATCAGCAATAAATAATCTTACCAAATTATACGAGAGTTGTATATATATTCATACTCAGCAATACTTTCTTAAAAGAGGGCCCCTTGTAGATGTGAGGGAGAAGGGAAGGATATAGTGGCTATGCCTGGTGATGCAATGGAGATAAGATCATGAGCTTGTAATTATCCCTTTTGCTCCATCCAGACCATGCTGAGATGCACATTATCTTCAGAACACTATAGCCAAAGTCAATGATCTCTGAGCTATGATGTAGTGACAGATTGAGGTGTCTATAGATCTTGTGCTCTTAGAACAGATGTTGGGTCTCTGTTTCAGGGTCTTTGCAACATGTTTGATTAAGTGGTGTCAGCATGTCCAAAATATGCTGCTTTCATTACAGTTCTCTGCAAAGATTTAGAAAGAGGTAGCAAGGCCTGAAGACAAGAAAGTGAGGAAAGAAAAGAACACATGAAAAAATATAGTATTATTCTGAAGTGTAGCTGTTAATTTAATTTAGTCAATTAATTTAATCAATTTCTGGTTTCTACTAGAAAAAAATGGTCCCTTAAGTTTTTAACAGATTGAGACACACTTGGCAGAACTGTCAGTTTTGAAAACACAAGATCTCATTATATTCACTCATGAAAGTGTTTGATACTTCAATACAAAGAAAAAAAAAAGAAACTGAAGGGTAGGAGGGAAAAGAGAAAGGAACATATTGGAAAACCTTCTGCTCTAAGTTTCTTTAAATCAGACCTGGGCTAGGAATTGGCTGTGACAGATTCCCAGTTGCTGCCACTTAGAGCTGCCACAGTATAAGTGCATTACACTGACTGCAGGGACAATGAATGAATCCCTGCAAACTAACACTGCCAATGCAGCCATCTCAAATCAGTTCAGCATTTCAGAGACAGTCTGTGTGAACAACACAAGCCTGCATGAGAGAAGATAATGGTGGGAAACAATGGCCATTTAAGGGCCTTCAAATCTATGTGTACCTTTAAACATGTGGAGTCCTGCTTTCCATATCTTTGTAGGAGTTAGTTGAAAGTTGCAATGATGACTGTTTCACATGTCCAGTCTTCTTCTAGACTGGAATCAAACTTAGAAAATGAAATTTAAAAAAAATAGAAGTTTACACTGGCTAAAGTGGGACATTAATAACACTATAGTAAAAAAATAGGAGAGATATATTGCATGCAAAGATATCTGGAGGAAACACAGTTTTCCAGTAATTTCAAGGTTTAAAATTTTGATTCTTTTTTGGAAAAAAAAAATCACCGAACCTTTGGGAAATCTTTCAAAATAAAGTTATGGAGAAATATGAATTTTTGATTCAAAACCAGAAATGGTGTTCTATGAGAGGGCTCTTTGGAATGTATTCACTATGCATGTGTTCCTTGTGATCTGGGATAAATATTTTACTATCTGAGTTGGACTAAGAATTTGAAGGTCTTTGAAGCTCTTTCTTCAACATCCCAGCATCTGAACTAATGCAAGGATTAATCTTAATATTTCTTCTGTTTGCTGCCTGGAATACTCAGAATTACTTGGATGTTCAAAAGTGTTGTTGAAAGAGATACATTTCTAGAAGACATTTTCTCCAACAAAATTTCGCTTCAAAAACATTTGCTCAGCTTTAATTATTCTCTCTTTTTCCTTTTCTACTACTATGGCTATCTGTCATTTACTAGGAGATGCAAGGACTTAATTGTTCAAATGTCCTTACAATGCTGTGGGAGCTAATTATCTAACCCTTTCAGAGTTTTGATAATGTCAGATGTCCCTTCTTTATCAATGGAGTCTTTGGAGTGTCCTCTGACTGATAGTTTCCTGCTATTTGCCTATGTGTATATCTTGTGTATATAGGTGTCATAATCATACTATTATTATAGAATTATTATGCACATAAGGAATTAATTGGTAGAGCCTAATTTCTGCAGGCAAAGCCGTGCCCAGTGAAAGAAAGTCTTGGTTTCAGACTGCCATGTAATTTCACCAACACCTGATGAGTTCTGCCCGTTGTTCTTATGCATTCTTACTGCTATAACCATCTGCTGTGTGCAACAGACCAGAACAGAACTGAACAAAGCAGAACAGAAGAACACAGCATAAACTAGACTCGCATAGAGTTGAATATTTCAGTGGGAAGGGAACTGCAATGATCATCTAGTCCAACTGCCTGACCAATGCAGGGTTGACCAGAAGTTAAAGAATATTAGTAAGGGTGTCGTTCAAGTACCTTTGAATCACTGACAGGCTTGGGGCATCAGCCACCACTCTAGGAAGCCTGTTCCAGTGTTTTGCCACCCTTTTGGTAAAGAAATGCTTCCTAATGTCCATTTTGAACCTCCTCTGGTGCAGTTTTGAACCAGTCCCATGCATGCTGTCACTGAATCCCACGGACAGGAGATCAGCACCTCCCACTCCCCTTAATGGTTTATGTTGCAAAGGAAGATATTACAGAAAGCTGTATTTTCTGAAACAAGAGGGCTATTGACATCACAGGAGGAAAAGGAGAGTAAAATATAAAATAGTGATCCAGGGAATATGCTTCTACCAAGAACAATACATTTATTTGGTGCTATTTACCTTCATTCAGGTACTTTTTGAATCAAGTAAAGAGAAGAGGAAAGAAAGGTCACTTCTGAGATGTGGGAACATTTGCCCAGAGTCTCTAAAAGGTCTGCACTTTATTAGGGCTGTCCCTGGAAGAGTCAAGAGTAACATTTGAAAAGCAGTGGTAAAGACTTGGCTCATTAAATAGAAGGAGCACAGGATGAGACTCTTATCCCAAGGGTGACAAGTCTAGACTGATTTTGGTCTCTGGTCTGTCTAGTGGCTTTCTCAAGAATAAGAAAGAGCTGTATTCACCTCTTCTTGCTCAGAGAGAGGTTTTTCTTGGTCCAGGAATTTCATGAAATGAAATTTGGAAGAAAACCTGTGCTTTTTGTGAGTTACTTGAAACACAAATATCTTAGGTCTTTGTAAGGCAGCTTTATAGAGAGGTTCACATGGCTTTCCTTACATAGAGTCACATGATAAAACAGGACATAATCCTTCAAACTGTACCTGTGCTTCTGAAAGCTCCCCCAGATTCTGTGCATGATGTACAGCGTGACCTCTGAACCCACAAACTTCTATAGAAATAGTTTTGAGAGAACCACAAGAAACATAATGAATTGTCATGTATGAGAGGTTGTGACCAGTATTTTTTGAAGTCCTAGTGGGAGTTATTTTTCAGATGGGAATAGCTGTATGGTTTTGTCCACACAAAGTGACAAAAAAGTCCCTTTTCTTCTCTTTATTGATATTAGTGATATTGCAAGTGTTGTCAACATTAAGGTCCAAATTTTGTTTCCATTATAAATCTTGTTTGTAGAGGCTTTCACATCTGGCTTATTTCAAATTACATCAAGCTTTAAGAAATTTGGTGTCTAAACTGTCAGCATAAGTGTGATTTTTTTAAAAGCAAAAATGTTCAAACCCATTAAAATATTAGAGCTATGGAGTGGGAAAGTATAGTATGTGTTCCCATGGGATCAATGAGAGTTTTGCCTTTGACTTCAATGGAAACAGGAAGCGGGCTATATTGCATAATCAATCTGAGAAGTCCCCAGCCCCATCCCATGCTCCAAACTTTAGCTAATATTTAAATGAGGATTCTGAGGAGTGTAGGTGATGTTTCTTTCCCCTTTGCCAACCTTTTAACCATATTTTTGTGGTGTTTTAACCTGAATTCACATCTGGTCACAGAGTCAGTACACCTCTAATGAAATAACACAGTCAGAACAATGGCAAACAAGTCACACAGAAATCTCCAGTGCCTTCCAAGTGAGAGACTGGTATTTTGTTTCATGTCCCCTGAAATGTGAAGTCACAGAATGAGAGTAAGTAGAGATGAAAAGTTGAGTATTAGGTTGCATGTTACTCTCCCCTGCCAGTTTAATTTTTTTCCTTGCAGCTTGCAATCTAGTTTTAAATGACCTGAGTATTAAGGGGCATCTCCATCTTTTCTCAGGAGTATTTACCAGTCTAACAGGCCTTGCTTTAGGAAGCATATCCCAATAGCTACTAGATACTCCCTGAACTCAGTCTAAGGGTAACCTCTTTGACCACACAAAATAATCATGTCATCTTTGACTCCTGCCTTTTTCACTTCTAGCAGACAATGAGGTCTATTACTTCTCACCTCCTTTTTTACCTAGCTATGTCTTTTCATATGGCCTCATACTATTGTCTTTTTTTTTTTTTTTTGAACATGGAAGTATTTTCTTTTCAGCAACCATAGATGGTACAGGTATTTCAAAATGTGTATGTGTGCTTCAGATTGCAGTACAGCAGAAATATTCACAGCCTCTTTCTGAAACTGGTAGCATTTCACAGCCCACAAGAAGTGTCTTCTGTTTTCTATTTGTTCTTACAAACACTAGCGGTAAAACTCGTTGTCTGAAAATATGCATGGCAGCTGAAATAACATTCAGCTTTCCCTGTGCTTGGGAATGCTGCATTATATCATTTCAGGCTACATCATGCAGTATCTGATACATGTTACCTTAAATAATGCAGCTCAAACAACAAGAGAACTTTGTGCTGACTTTCATCTTTAGCATAAGATAACTCAACTGATTATAAGATTACAAAATAAAATAAATTACCAGAAACATGCTGTTTTGAGTAAGCTTGTTGCTCATGATAGTGTACTGCTGCTCTTAATAATAAATAATATGCCCATGGTGTATGTCCCAGATCATCCATTCCCAGATTGCGAAACATTCAGCTGTGTATCTGAGAGTCAGTGAAGACTGGTAGCAAACAAAATGTGGTAAAGTGAACAATCCAAATTTATGCAATCCACAGTCAGTGAAGACTGGTAGCAAACAAAATGTGGTAAAGTGAACAATCCAAATTTATGCAATCCACAGGGAACTTTTTGGATATTTCCTGTATTATAGAGCAGACTACTTCACTTGGAAGTGACTTACAGTGATCATCTAGTCCAACTGCCTGAACAATTCAGGGCTGACCAATGTCAAAGCATGTTAGTAAGGACATTGTCCCAATACCTCTTAAATACTGAGAGGCTTGGGGCATCAACTACCTCTCTGTGAAACCTTCTCCAGTGTTTGAGCACCCTCATGGTAAAGAAATGTGTCCTAATGTCCAGTCTGAAACCCTCCTTGAGCAGTTTTGAACCATTCCAGTGCTTCCTGACACAGGATACGAGGGAGAAGAGATCAGCAAGAGATCAGTGTGAGCTGGGTGAAGCCATGATCGATGAAATTTCTCCCTTGATGTCAATGATATTAAGATTTCAATATTTCAGTACAAAATCTGTATTTAGCTGTTACTGTGAAATATAAAAAGAGATCCAAAGTGCTTAAACTTATTTACAATAAAGACAACTGCAGAACACAAAATGAGTATAAAGGAACAGCAATTCCCTCAAGAGCAGTACACAAATTATACAATAATTCAGACTTGTTTACAGTTATTCCCATTCATACTGGACTGGCAGCTCAGATATTACCCTGTGAACATCTTTATTTCCACAGCTCTGGTCCAAACTTATTTGTTCTTCCAGTCCTCAGCATTCCAGGCCTGTCACCAGTAAAGAGAGTAAGGGAATATTAAATTAAACTGGGAACTATGCATTTATCAGCTTTGCCTCTGTTGTGAAGAGGTCTGATCTGGCACCTCTGGAAGCCTCCTCTTTTTATGTTGGGAAAGCTGAAGTGGCCCATATAACACACAGCCAAATTCTCAGTCTTTTAGTTACTTTTAAACTAAGTTTTAACAGGACTGTCAAGCAGCACATGCAGTATGTCAGTTAACACTGTAGAGTAAAATTGACAAAGAGCACTTTATGTACCTTCAGAGCAAGTATATCTTTACCAACACTTTTGAGCTATTTTAGGTTTGTAAGCTGCAAGTATCTCCTGCTCTCAGATTTGATAACAGGAGAACCAAGACTGAGAGATGAGTAGCACCTGGCAATTAATAATCTAGCTAGTCTGCAGTCTTTAATAAGCAGAATGTAAAAGTTTAAAATTTCCTGACTCTGACAATCCCTTCTCCAAATACTAAGCAGTATTTGTTTCACAGTCACAGGCGGGCTTCCTCCTCTCCTTATTTCTATGTAAAGATCTCTTAGAAGCATCAGAGAAAAATCAGAGAAAGGTTAATCCTGAGTTAAAATACTAAAAGTAACAGAAGTCTTTGTATCAGTTGCCAAAAATCAAAATTCTCCCAAAATTTTGTAGAAGTAAATGACTTTAAAAATCCTTTAATTGTTCCTTTCAACATCACTTTTTTTTTTCATCATGTCCCAGAAGAGCAAAGCCAGCAAAGCCAATGCATATGCTGTGGTTAGCTTTTAAGAACCAGTCACTGAAATGAAAGTGAAATGAGAAAAGGGGTATTCTAAGAATTTTCTAGCTTGTCTTGTAGTGTTTCCATTTAGTAACATCTGCTACTCATAAATCATGAAAGAAACCCCTAACAGCCTGTAATACCAATACATGTGTAAAAACAAGAATCTTTCACCTCTTGCAGGTAGGCAAAACTTTCATCTTAAAGTAATAAAAGCAAAATATTTGTCTCTTCCTGACTATTTGGTGATGCAATCTGCTCTCAGTGTTCCTGTCACTGGGGGCTGTCAGGTAGCCCACCCTGACTGTGGCCACTGACCTGCAAGTCAGTACCAGGTCCATGCTCAGCCTGCTGCAGCTCACACAGCAAACGTCATCTGGGCTCGCCTTGCTCTGCCACAGCCTGCAGACAAGCAGCTGCTGCCAGGGCTGGGCCAACTGCACTGCCTGCTGGCTGGGAATTCTCAATTGTTTTCCACAATGCATAAAAAAAAAGTGCTCCTCTTTCAGCAGCACATGGCAAAGTTCTGCCCATCACCTTTTGTCTGTGGCTGAGTGACTTGCCTTGGCACATAGATCTGTCAGGTAGAAGATGATTTTGTTTCACTCACCAGCATGGTGATTCCAGCAGACCTTTCTGTATATAAATAGATATATAAATATTTAAGTGGATAGATATAGATAGATGTAGATATAGATATATATGAAGAATATGAGAGTTGTGAATTTTAGAGCTTGTTATAGATGTACAGAGACCCTAATTATTTATTATATAATAGATTCAGATGTAGACAGGCAACACTGTGTATCACCCCAAAAACAATCTTAGGCTTTGGGGCATCATCAGAAAAAAAGTGCACAAGAGGTTATAAACCGTGAAAGGGAAGTCAACTCCATGAAAATCAAGTTATGACAAGAAAAGATGAATAAATACAGACAAAGAAGTGACAATGACTTGACTTTCCATGGTAGCAGTAGTAGAGAAACCAGTTGCAGTGTCCTGTAGAGGCAGGTTACATAGCAGCAGCTTGGGCAGGGCTGGTTTCCAGCTGCCCCTCCATGATTTGCACCCCTGGGCTGCTGTGTGGCCTTACCCCATCTGGGGTGCAAAAGTCAGGCTGCAGGATGGGCCAGAGGCAGCAAGGGGGCTGGGGACTGCAGGGGCAGGATCTGGCAGCCTGGGACTGTCCAACCCCCAGGCAGAAGCAGGGTAGCCCGAGGACACAGGGACAGCCTCAGCCCTGACAGTCAGGCACAGGGAACAGGGACAGGTGAAGGCTGGAACAGAACAACAGCCCACTTTTATAGGTCAGTATGAAAACCTTGTATTTGTCTGACTCGAACTTCGTGTATTTTATGTTGGCCTGGTCCTCAAGTTCTCAATAGAGTCTGAATTTAAGCTGTATTGATTGGCATATCGTTTTGTCTCCTTATTTCAATAAAATCCACAATATTGCTGAGGATGTACTTTGACTCCTCATCCCAAAGATGAAGATACTGAACAACATCAGCTTTTGGGATCATCATCGACTCCCAGGATACAGCACTCCTGATCAGCCACAACGTGGATGTCAAATTGCTGTCTTCTGAGCACAATAGCTTCAGACAGTTTTCAACACCTCTAACAGGGCATCCATCCAGCCCTTAATTATTTAACTTCCATATGAGAATGCTATGGTAGATGGTGTCAAAGGTCATATTGAAGTAAAGTTATGATAGATCCGTGTATGTACCACAAATGGATGTTTTCCATCTGTTTTCACATATGGTCACTTCATCACAGAAGGTTATCAAGCTGATCAAACATGATTTATCTCTGATGGATTGACACTAACTGGTCCTAAATACTTTGTCACCCATGTTGACATTGAATTACTAGGGGCTTGTTCTATAATCTCTCCAGGAACAGATGCATTCATCCCAAATTCAGTCTCTGGTCTGTCCTAAGACAGGAGGAACACTACCCTTTTCCCAGTTATTAATAATTTTACCATGCATCATGAATTTCATGAACGATTCAGAACACATTAAAAATCACATCAGCAAACCAATTCAGCATCTGGGTGAATCCTACTCATTTTGGGCTGACTGTATCCAAACCATATGACATTATTATTAAAACCTTTGAGTCCCAGAGATTGGTATCAGCCAGGCCAGAGCACTGAAGGATTTCATTTTGAATGGTGGTACCTGTCCTCACCATTTGGAGACACATCTAGGCTTCACTGCATTTTATTTGAAGGTCAATGAGGCCACTAGGCATTTTTTTATTCTTGAACTAAAATGCCATTCTGACAGTTGTTTTGTTTCAGTATTTTCAATTGGAATCTCCTTTTTGTTTACTATTTGTACATATATATTCCTTCCTCTGAAATTTCATTTGTTGAAGTGAAGAAGTCTCAGAGCAGTTGAGATTTTTGTAATATAAGAGATGCCTTTTTTAAAACACCAGTATCCTTGGAAGAAAAAACAAGATTGGTTTTCAGAAGACCATTAAGTTCCCATTCTAGGATCCACAAATGCTAATTTATTCTAAGACATTAAAATTCCTAAACATGATGATCAAATTCCTGTTTTTATTAGAAATTTGATTGACCAAAGTCCACTTTAAAAACTGTGACTTCCCATTAGAGAATCGTTGTTCTATCAATTACATACTAAGGGTTTAATTGAAGAGAAGCTGGTTGATTTTATTGACATTCTGGTTTTGGTAAAGTTCTAATCTTTCAAAAATGTTCCTTGATATTATTCTCCTGGTTTTTGCAAAGACATAACTGCTGCTTCTTTCCTTTAACAGTTGCATGAGGCACAAAAGAATGTTTTAAAAGAGTTTATTCAGCAAGAAAAAAAAAAAAGATAAAAGGTAATCCTTGTTTCTCATGCCACAAATAAATTTAAATCAGCCCTTGCACAATCCTCTAGCCAAGTACTTGAGAAATGTTCTGTTGATAGAAAAAATAATTGATTTTATATGTCTTATGCAACTTTTTTCCTTGAGACTCTGAAATCCATGACTACCAATGTTCTTAGAATACAATTTTCCTCATTAATCTGCAACTGTTAGAAAATCATACACTGAGGTTCTCAGTTCTGCAGGAATCCATATAATAATATGTGATATGTTGCCAAGGGACACTGTAATAATGAAAATATTGAATGCAAATGTGGGTTCTGCAAAGGTTTTGGAGACGGAGTGGATAGACTTGGTATCAATGGCCATGGGGCCACAGGCTGCTGGGTGCTAGTGAGTATGAGCTGTAACCTTGGGACTTCCTTTCCTAGGAGCCAAGATTATAATAATACAGAATTCTAAAAGTTTAAAGGTTCCTCTTCATAGGGGTATTCTTTCTGTGCTAGCTGCGTGAGAAACTTCTCCACTAGTAAAACAAAGGTGGCCAATGTCTGGACTTAGGCAGAGGCCTGGGGCTGCTTATGCTGTTTGGTTGTTGGCAATTAGCAACTGTCTGGACTGGCCCTGTGCCTGGTAATAATCTCTCAAAAACCCTTGACTTTGACCTCTGAGACTGGATAGAAACTCTTCTGGGGGAAATTTGGATGTAACCACCATATTTTTAGGGTTATGAGAATTTGGCTCTGAGTATATAAAATGCCATGCTAGATGGCCTTGGGGTCTGACCTGAGTCTTTTTACTAGCATATGATCTTTCATAACGATTTTATCCAAATTAGGTTTATTAGAGAAATCTCCACCATGAGGATTCTTTTTAGAGCTGTCATTGATGTCCATATTGAAGGTCACTGGCCCAATACAGCACCCTCATGATATGCCACTCCCTGACACTGAGAACACACTTGGCACTCCACTTACACCACAAACCAGAGAAATATAACCAGCAAGGTTTTTTTTTACATTCCTCCTAGAGGCTATTTGTCTGCAGCCCAACACGACCAGCCATGTTCCTCTGCTGTCCAAACTGGATAGTTCATCAATAGAGCAGCAAAAGTTGGGTATTTTTCACATTCAAGAACAGACTGACTGAATAATTTTTAATTACTGCCAACTTGATGGAAGACTGCAAATAGTCTGACATGTCTTATCACATATCACAGCCATTGTAGGATCAAATTGCCATCCATATGAGGGCAGTTAACTTCCAGATGTTTAAGGAGCAACTCAGACTTTCAGGATTGTCTTGGGATTTTTTTCCAAATGAAAAGTGACCTTTTTTTTTGTGCGCAGATAGCAGCAAATGATCAGTTGGAGGGAATGTGTGAAGGTCCTTTTAGTTTGGTGAACCTGTGCCAAATTACACTACAAAGATTGTGGCTACAGGAGAGACAGAATAATTTTAAAGCAATCTCCACAGTTATAATTTGTTTGTTTTAAAAAGGAAAGCATTACTTCGTATTTGATAGGGATCATTTGACATTATTACATTTTAACAGTACTGTTTTTCACTGTGACAAGCAGAGATAATTGGAACTGTCTTAAATATCCAGCTTGAAATGTCTTCTTGTTTTCCTTTTATGGGAAAAAGGAACCTTTCAGAAGAGAAATAGATAAACAGCTCTTCTTCTTTATAGGGGCATAGAATGAAATAACCCTGTAAGTAAACTACTTAGATAATCTTTTAGAGCTTAATGAGAATATGGAATCAAGTATTATTCTTACAAGCCAAGTAATGTAAAACATATGACATCCCTAATTAAAAACATAGAGAAATAGAGTTATGACTGAAAAAAATTAAAGGCAGAAAACTCAGTAAGAGTTTTTGTAAAACTTTAGATGAAAACACTGTTTTAACTCATATAAAAATAGCGCTATATATCCTAAAATGCAGTTTATATAATATAAAAAATGTTATAAGACTATCTTAAATGCTTTGATTTATTATTTCTGAATGCCATATTATAAAATATAAAAGTGTGATTTTGACTTGATTTTATAGATAGAGTTTGCAGTTTCTTAAGCACTGCTGTTTTGTCCCATTTCCATTTTCCATCTTTATTTTTTTGTACATCAAATCATATCTTGTGCTTCCGAAACCAGGCATGCCACCAATGTGGTCTTTAAACCTTCAGATAATCTCTTTCTTCGAAAAATAGCACCAAACATAATCTCTTAATTGCTGGAGGCAGATTTACATTTTCACTTCACTAGACCTCATAACTGCCTAAGAATACAAGAATGGCCATACTGGTTCTCATTAAATCTCCATGTAGGCCAGCATTCTGCCCATAAGTGGACATCAGGGAAAAACAAGATGCATAGAAGCCTTTTGTATAATATTTCCCTCTCCAATTGTTTTCAGCCTCTTCCTACTTCCACTTTAGGGATTTTTTTGTTTTCTATTTTGTTTATCTCTAAATGGACAATTTTACTTCACTGGGGAGCAGTCAGAGCTCCACAGAGCTAAACATATTTTAAAAAAAAATTGTCTATTTGATATTCTGATTATGACGTTTGTCAAGATAGTATCTGCCTGTCAGGCCTGCTGAATTACTGGCATCAGATACAGCAAACCTGTCAATATCCCTGACTAGTGTGGTCCATAAACAAGTCACAACTGAAAATCAGATTGTTTTTTGAGCATGGAAGTATATAAAAAACCTTGCAACACAGATAAAAATGATATTATTTCCAAAATTTTTTACCTATATGCATATGTCATTGCACAGTAACATAAACACTGCCTCGATTATACCATATCTTCCCTCAGTGTTTGTGCATTACAGTTGTGGTGAAAAAGGTAGGTCTTTCACAGTCCTGATAAGAAACATCATCTCTGAGGGAGGAAAAAAATTACAAATTCCTTATTCTGCTTTTTTTGATTGTTCTTTTCAGGGTATTTCACAGAATAAAACTGAATAAAAATATTGATGACCTCAGGGAGGGGGAGAAAATTATGCTGATATTTGAGCAAGGGACCTGATTGACTAAAACACTACAGAACTAGAAGAAAGTTAGATGAGTTAATTTTTGTCATCTTCAACTCTCTGTTAACCTGCTCTTCTAGTTCCTTTACATTTCATTTCCATGAGCTGAAGTATTGCTACACACCAAGGCAGTGTGCGGGGTGGAGTATGGATTGTGTGAGTCTGTAGAACTAACAACATGCCTTGGGGGATTTAAGATTCGTAATATCTGCTTGAGGCACTCAGCTGGCAAAGAACAGCAATTCTTAAGGCTAGGCAACAGGAAATACTAAACAGTTCCTAAACTCTGTTAAAACCTAGTTTCACTTGTGATCCAGAACCTAGAATCCTGAGCATAAATCCTTGATAGAAGAAGAGAGGAGCTTTTGAGGGGAACCTGGGGAGGGTGGTGACCTGAAGCCAGGGGGGTGCATGTCCTCACTCTCCTGACTCTTTTTGACCTGGCTTGTGCAGATCCAAGTTGGCAGCCTGGGAGCTGGCTTTGCCAGGCTCCACGCTGGCAGAGTCACTGTGCAGAACAACACCCTGGTGGGGGAGTGGCCACCTGTGAATCCCTGCAGGCTGGATTTGCCCTGTAAGCTGTAACTATAGCTTGGGGCTGTACCCTACAGGTATCAACACTAATTCCTAAATGAAATTAAAAGGGACGAGGAGTGTCAAAACTGTGGAATCCATAGACAAAATGGCCAGTTATTTCAAATTGACTGGACAGCAGTTCAAAAGGCAGATTTTTTTTATTTATGTTGTTAAATCTGGCTTCAACATTTACAAACTATTTTGCTCAGACACTGCACTGTCATTTTCACAAGAGCTTTGTAAGATGATAAATTCGAATCCAGTTCTAAAATTGGGCCATTTGCTGAATCCTGGGATATATCAGGCTTAAAAAGCAAATTTCAAAAACTGTTTCTCATCTAACTGTCATGAAGCAGACCTCATCTGGGTGTCAACTACAAGGAACTGTGAGAGTGAAATAAATTACAGATTTATTTTCATATGCACTATTAATGTAAAGGAGAGTGATATGGATATAATTAGATGGGACTAAGAGAAAAGCTGGTCAAAAAAAGAAGGGATCTTGGATGAAAAACTAATGACAGCAAGATTTTTCTCTGAATGCTGGGAAAACTAACTTGTATGAGTTTTTATCCTTGATTAACAAATATTCTGGCCTAGCTCTTCCGAATTTTCCTAGACATTCCCCGTGTTTCTATGTTTTTGCTGTCAAAACTACTAAGGATGCTAAAAGGAAGGAGGCATTTACCTTCTTTCATTCCATTTCAGACAGAAGCTTTACTAAGATGGCAAAACTGCCTAACAATGAGTTGTAAAACTGCACACATTTTGAAGATAGCAATAATGAAGAATAAGACAGGCATTCATAACATTGACTAGGTATTTTCTCCTTTTTCTTCTTCCTCTCCCATATTCCATGTAGAGTAGCCCCCAGTTTTCCACTGAAACGTTGCCCTATCACATACTAAACTGTTCTAAAAGGTGGAGTAAGTCTGATATGACCTGGTTTTCTCAGTTCTATGTAGTAAACACATTTAAAAAATATTTTAACTTTTAGTTGACATTAAAAATATAATCTGTATTCTTGGAACATTTCTGTGCAAAAATTATACTCAGTTCCTTCTTTGACTTCTGTAGCAATATTCCAGATTTACACTCTGCAGATGTGAGATGAGATTCTGGCCGAGTATGTCAACACATCCAGGAAAAGAAACATCTGGGCTCAAAGCTGATCTATAAGATCTTTTTCACAATGCCCAAGAAAGCGAGGAAACACTAGTAGCAGACACCCCCAGCCTGCCAAGATTCTGCAAAAAATGATGGAGTATTTGTTTCTTGGTGAAAATGATTATGCAGTGGCTGTAGTGCAAAGTACATATTTTATTATCTAAATATACATTTTAACATTTAAGAAAAGAAAAAAGGAGCATGTGAAAACTGGGGTGCTTTATCTTGCAGAGGAACAGATTGCTGTTTTGGCTGACTGCAAATTTAGCATTACCAATCACATTAAAGACAAATTCATTATCAGGTGATTTGTGTACATAAAAACAAGGGCACCCATACTTTGCTGCAGGCATTTTTTACAACTTCTAAACGAGAAACAACCATGGATATAGCTGCACATCTTAATTTTCTATCCTGAAATTTAGAAATTGGAACCTTTTTTCCTCCTTTAAAACAAAACAGGAGACCTCTTGCAGCTCTATTTTTGACAAAAGACAGAACAAACAGCAATTTGTCTGAATAAAACATTTAGTAATTTGTAAAATCAGAGTTGATTGAAAATTTTCACTCAATAATTGCTAAAAGAACATTGAGTTCTTGAAGATGTTCCTTGCATGTCAAGAGAACTGAATAAGCTGCCATTTGAATGAGTCAGACTAAAAAAGGAGGCATCTTTGCAGACGAAATGCTGGCAGCAGAATTTTTCCTGAGTCCTGGTGAAATGCTTCATACTTTGTATGAAATTGCCAATCTTACTTGAGTAGTTTTGTCAAATACCTGCTTCATCCTATTTGAAGTTTATGTAACCAAATGAAGGATGATCAAATATATTCTATCAAATTTGGGTTAAGAAGAAATTTGAATTTTATAAGAAATATTTACATACTGCAATTGTAAGTTTTCAGTGGAAAACCGGACCTTTAGCCAAAGCTTCCACTCCAAAACCTTTGTTGACAACCCCCAATTCTTCTTTTTTCTCAGCTGATAGCTCTCTGAGTTTTAAGTTCTGACAAAAAGCTGACATTTTCCAGATATGTATTTTGCTCTTTCTTATGAGACTGACGATATTACAATAATTCCATTTCATGTTTTTGTCATACCTCCTCTTATCTACCTTTTTTCCAAACAACTCCAAATTTCCAGTCTCCCTTCACAGAAGTTTTTCATGGCCCCAGTCTTTCTCAGAAGAGTGCACTTCTGCAATGTTGATGGTTAGGGTGTGAGCAGTAGATCAAACCTCACTGGCAAGGTAAACCAGCCAACTTCTGAAAGTTAGAATAACTTTTCTTTAGTGCTCTCCAACCTTGCCTCTTTAAGATTTTATCATCTCAGCTGTCTGTATAACCTCTTTTCCACTGAGAGGTATCTCCTGAATACCTACATTCATCTCCTCAATTGACATTAATTCAGTAATATGTGCTACAAGTAATTTTCCTTCAGTTTGCATTGTTGCACCTGCCAGCACTGAATTGTTGTACATGTCAATGTGCTCATTCACAAAGCTTGATTAAGACCCAAGGAGAGCCAAGATTTTGCTTGGTCTCAGTTTAATTAACTACCCCCACAACATTTTAATATGTGGCTGTATATATTCATTATAAAATGACTTCAGGTTAGATGTCTTCTCTATGCTTGGATTTCTTGCCTGTCTTTCCAGACTGCAGTACCTTTTCCTGAGAACTATGCCTGTGTAACATTTTCAGTGTAAAAGAAGCAATCATAGTAAAAGACTATTTTTAGAAATGTGGAAAGAAATACAGGAAGCAGCAACAGGAATGTTGTAGAGAAAAAAAAATATTATTTTAACAGTAGGCAATCCTTTTTGACAGATAGAATAGGGGATGTTTTTCAGGAGTCCTAAATATTGAATAGCCATTACTGGATATGTAATACTTCAGCCATTAATAATTTAATTACTATTTATTTATTAATTATTTCTACAGCAAAAACTTACTTAAAGGTAGGAATTGTATAGAAAAAATAACAGATTCAGTTTCTGGATTAAAGAATAAATTGTAAAAAGAAAGTTTTGAGGTTTTTGTGGCAAGAAGAGAGTGTAAAGATAATGGTAATTGGACGCAAGAATGTGGGCAGAATGTCTGTTCCATTTCAATCAAATACCTAAACTTAGAGAGAATAAATTACAGAGAATTTTTAGCATTTAATTAATACACTGATAAATAGAAATCTTGTCTTAGTTCCAGATATCAAAATGCAATACATTTTGTGATATTTTTGGTGTTTTATATATATATTTTTAATTACAAAAGAGTGTGTTTAATAAAATTTGAATTGACATCTAGAAGAAAGATATTTATTTGGGTGATATACCCAGCAAACTACTCATCTTCTCTATGCCACATCTTATGGCATTAAGTTCTGTTGTCAGCATCCATTACTCTTTTTTTAATACTGGGATGCAAAGTTTTACCTTTCACTTGCAGTTGTCTGTATAAACAAACTATGCTGAATTGTTATAAAAAAATTTGAAATAAAAATCTTTGTTTCTGTTCTTCTGTTCCATGGATAATGTTTTTATCCAATACCCTTCATAGCACAGAAACTATGCCAAAGTCTGCTTCTTCCTTTTTGACTTCAGAAAGAGATGGCTCTTTTAGTTCAATTGTTATTAAAGAGGTTTGACCATGGCCATGGCTGTGTGCCAACTGATGGCTGGTATCAGCTAAAGCAAAGAAGTGATAAAGCAGAAAGAGATATCAAAAAGCTTGGATTCCAGAATGATCTGGATTATTCAATTTTTAGTTAACAATAGTAAATTTACCAGATTAATTTTAGGATAATACATGCTTTCATATTTAAAAGTATAAAATGCAACTTGATTATCAAAGATATTGCCAACATATATTTCAGTTCAATGGAAATTCCAGGCTTTTGGGCCAAATTTACAGAACACTGCTACCTTGTGATCAGGATACATCTGTACTGCACATTGCAGTTTGGCTGCCACAAGTAATCCAGCTGCTGAGGAGTTGGGCAAATGAGTCTGTGTGAGACATGCAGCTATCATGTTTCTGATTATCTGTGACACACCACAGCGTGAGGTGCTGTTTTTATGTTCCCTGGCACTGCAGTGAACAGGTTTTAGGCTCCTGCCATCTCTTGGGACATCACAAGACATGAATTAGATATAGATTGTCAATGGAGCATATGGAAGGAGAGGAGTGCCAGCACTCTACGCAGAAAATAAATAACCTAGGCCAGCCAACAGGAAATGTTACACAAAATATCCTGCTAAGATTTATACATTTTGGCTTTGCAACAGTGAGTGATTTTACTTCATAGATGATTCATGGTCATTCCTGCTATTAAGTCCCTTTGCTTAAGGAATGAGTGGAGGATCAAGGTGAAAGGAGGAGTGCAGTTGTAACTGACTGTTTCCATGTAGCTTGTATTATAACATTCACTTACCATCAGGACACTTGGCTACAGGTTCATGTTCTCCCTTTAAATTGATTTAAACCCACATCACCTGCTTCATGGGAGAGAGTCTTTGTCCTATAGCTAGAAGGGACATGGGATGGGTCAGGGACTGTTCGTGCCTTGCCAGGACTTAGAAACACCAGTGATGACACCTGGCCCATGTGGTTCAGTGGCTGATAGAAGTTGAAAGCAAATATCTAGATACCAATTATAAAGGTTTTTCACCAAAAAGCTCCCAGTTTTCAACTTTTTACTCCTCAGGACATTTGTGAGCAGACAAGATATATATTGAAGCTATTTCTCTTTCTGAGAGTAATTAAGTCCTCCATCAGGATGGGGCAGAAAAAAATGTACATATCGTCAGGGCTTCCTTAACCCACATTTCCTCTTTCTCGGCAAAGTCAGATTGCAGTGTGTATGAAAGACTAAACTTCTTGTGTGACTGCTAGTGTGGAAGGAATAAGTCCTTGCTCCCTGAGAGTAAATTAATTTGTTTGCTTATCTGTTGAGTAATGGTTTGTTTGATTGCAGTTTGTCAGATTTGTGGTTTGGCTGCAGTTTTGGGTTTGCAGAGTCTGGTTCAGGCTGTCTGTTGAGAGTAGGAAAAACATCTTGAAGCCTGAAGGGTGAAAAAGCCCTTCTGCTTTTAATCACTGCCAACAGTGTTAATATTTTGTTAGCTGCCAAAGCTCTGTGACAGGGTAAGGTTGACTAAGGTAGATGTTCCAGAAGCCAGAACTAGTAGCAATGAAGGGTGACTTACACTGGAGGAGCATTGTCTTATCTGTATTAAAAATGAGGGGAAAAGCAAAGAAGACAAGGCTGAAAAAGCAGCATAGAAACAAGAAGTGTGAATAGAGTTTATGTTCTTGTAGAACAGATTTTGAAAATCAAATTTTTTTCCCTTGTTTAAAAAAATTGCCATGGTATGTGTGGGGTCATATAATAGAATTTCACTCCAAGAGGCTATTGCATTTTCTGAAAGCATGTACCACAGCATGTTTTGAAACACAGATGTGATCCAGTTGAAGGCACAGCAATGCACATATCATATAGGGAGCTCACATGACAGTGATTTTGTACTAATAAGAGATTAGGGTTTTATGTCTGGGAATCACAACACATGGTGCATCCACGTGTTGGATTTTAGGAGCTATGGAATGTGAATCTCAGTACAAAGTAGTAAGTTCATGGGCAGTTCTCTGGGACAACTCAGCTTTTTATTTCAAAAACAGACACCATTTATTGAGATGATCTTACTTGAGAGTCTTGCTTAACCAGGCTGCACTTCCACCTCTCCTTGCATGACTAAGGTAACGTCTGAGTCATCTTCCAAGGCAACTGGTAAAGCAGTTGAAATTTTGGGTGCCTCAGTCCTGGTCTTCCAGACTTAGATCCTTTCAGTGCACTTTCCATTAGAGATGTGATGATCCCCCATCCTGTGTACACACCAATGCATTCTGGGTGGACTTTTGAGATAAACTAGCTAGGCCCTCTGTGGTTTGGCTCTGAGGAAAAATCCCTTCAGAAACTCATCCCAACAGGCAGTACATAAGATAGTGTATCAGGTTTGCTTCTTTCTACACCCCTTCAGCCTTATCGTGGCAAGATTTTTGTTCACGCATCTACGTGCTCTTGTGTAGCAGATCAGTTTCATGACATGGAAACATCTGTCTGTCAGTAATAAGACACAATGATAAACTTCACATTCCCTTTTTTTTTTTCTTTCTTTTTTGCTTTTCCCTATGGTCCCATTTGTCCTGCAGATTCTACCAGTGTAGTTGTCACTAACATTTTTTTAATCCCAAGTGAATAGGCTTCTCCATCCCAGCCCTGAAAAGGCTTTGGGATGCTGACTATAGAAATAACAATACAGTTTAAGGTTTGTCAAGGGAAACAGCAGAAAAAATTTAAAACAAAGGATTTTGGAAAACAGATCCTAGAAATGTAGCAGGAACCATACAAAATTTGGAGTATATTTAGTTCCCAGGATCACAGAATCAGACTTGACCCCAGTAGGCATTGCTTGCAACCTGCTTTTTTCCTACTGGGTTTTGGTCTCTGGGAGCTAATGGAAGTTAAGTGGACTGTTTGCTTAGGAAAGTGTATTAGGTATGGACTGGAGGAGCTGTGTTCATGAAGTAGATGACTGAGTAGTCAGAGTGTGTGACATGTTTCAGTAAGAACCAGGTACCAGTCAAGATCTCCCACACAGTGTGCTAGGTCTCACAGCCTACCTCTGCTGTCTTCAGTCTTTTGTCCTGTTCAGAGCTAGTATGAAAGTATAGCTGAGTACAGCTGCAGCTGTTACTTGGCTCTGGCCCAGGACAATAGCAGAGCAGTACACCTCCTCTGAGCCAAACCATGTTTGCTTGAGTACTCTCTTCACAGCTCCCATACTTTTAATTTCATAGATTACCCATCCACTTGGCCAAAGATCAGGCTCATGTGCCCAGCCATCCGGGTTTGACTGCGGATGCCCAAACTGTTCAAACAGAAAATAGAAATGGTCACTGTAGATACCCCAGCAAAATGAGCAACCTTTGCCCTAGGCTGTTGAGGATCCCAGCTGACACATTCTCTGTCTGCATCAGCCCTGGTAATGATAGGTTCTGTCAGTGTGATCCTGTGCCTGGCTGGTGTCCCAGTGAGAACAGAGGTGGGAAGAGCCAGAAACTGCTGCGTGCTCTCTCCAGACCCTTCCACAACTGGATCCAGTAGATGGAGGACAAAGGCTTCACCAGACCCATGGTGAATCGTGGGGACCATGACATGCAAATGTTACCTCTGGCAGACAATCCTGCCTACTTCATTATGGTAATCACCCATGTGACTGTAGGGGTATGCACATATTTTTTCAAAAGCACACAACCTTCCCATATAGTACGAAATGCTCCAAAGTACAGAAAGCATTGTGGAGAAAAAAATGTGGTCCATGAAGCCTATTATCCCAGGAAACATCTGACTATACTTACTGCCTATCTCAGGCTGAAGTATAGCTCTATAACTGCGGACACATTAGCTGCAAGGAGAATCGTAAGTGATGATGATGATGATGGGCAGAAATGACATCTGTCCAATCTCTTTACCTTTCTCCAGGTACTCCTGATGAGGAAAAATCATCATTCTTGCTTTTCATGTATGGATGTATGGATGTATCTACAGTTTGAATGCAAGATGTCTTCCTACGCAGCTCCAGTAAAATAAACCAGTGAGGGGTTTTTTTGTGGAAAGAAACAGGTGTGGGGCTATGATTCTCATTTTCCCAGGGTGAAAAAAAAAAGTAGTCAAAGCTTCCAAATGTGACAGACACTAGGTCTCAGAGTAGGAAAGCTTTTTCTGAGATTGGAAGGGCTTAGGTAGCATAAGGCCAGTTCCCTGTCACTGATAGAAGAGCGGGGACAGAATTGCCAGCAACACTAGACCGTTCTATTGGCAAAATGCCTAGGAGCTGGCTGTATGCTTAGAAAATGATAGGAAAAGAGAAAGTGGCCTCAAAGGCCTTCAGAAATGATCCAGAGTTTGTCCTCAAATGCTCCCTTGTTTCCTCAAAGAGGGCAACACACAGGAGGCTTGAAATCTCAAACCTCTGCATCTGAGTACATTGAAGTTGCCAAGCTTTTCATAATTGCAGAATGTCTTCCCATCATCCATGCAGCCATTATTATCCTCAGTCCATATTAGTCCTTCTTCAGAACCTTTGGCTTAATCAGACACAGCTCATTGTTTAGTCCTATACCAATAAACAAAACAAAGCCAGGGCCTCTCTCATGGCCCAGAACACGGAGGTTTGGATGGCTAAAATTTTCCCTTCTCTACAGGAAAAAAAGGATGGCCTCAAGTGCAGTTCTGGACCAGTCCCTGGCCAACAGTATTCTCACCAGTGGAAGAAGTTCAGCTGGCTCAGGCCAAATCTACGTCAAGGAGAGTGCGAACTGTTGAACAGCAGGGCAGGACTCAGTAGGAGGCCAAGTAAACAATGCACACCCATAGCACAACACACAGATCCTTTGCATGTGCTGGCAAGAACCGACCTGAGAAGAGTCTCCCTCTAGAGTTCTAGCAGCTGTTTTAGATCTACCCACCTTTATTCTGGATTGGGATCAACATAATGGTGGGATTTGGGTTAGTGTAAATGAGGCACACATGGCGTTGATCTGGCATAAATCCTGTCCCTGTCTCTGTGATGATAACCACGGTGTAGTAGCTAACATTCAGCCATGTGGCAGTGGCAAAGTCTGAGGCAGTGGGCCAGCAGAGATCCACAATGCACGGCAGATCCGCAGCGAGGGCCACGACTAGAGATGGAAACCAAAGACAAAGAGAAATAAAGGGCCCCGTGCTTGCATATAAAAGATGCAAGGCTGCTTCCAAGGACAATGACTGTGGGCAAGTAGACAGAAACAAAGAAAGAAGTGGTTGTGAGAAGGCTCGCAGCCTATCTGTAGGAGGTTCACTAGCTGTGGGAGATCTGGCATGGTCAGACAGTCCTGACTTAGCATAAAGTTCACTGGCACAAAGTCATCTCATCAACATTTTTGAAGTACTATAAACTTCCTTCGCTGGCTCAAGTGTAAGTTTATCAGCACTCTGCATCATGCAGGGGGAGTGTTCTTATTCCAGTGGAGTCTGGATTTAATCTACAGCCAAACCATAGACATAGCCAGTGAGAACTGTAAGAGAGCAAGTAAATGGATACATGTACTAATGGTAAAAATTGAGGGAAAAAAGTCATTACAACATGGGGGAGCAAACTGGCAAATATAAGTGCTGAGAAGAGAAATGAAAAGTATCCAAAATACCAAGTGATTATAGAGTCATGATGCTATACACAGCATATACAATTCCTATGAATATCAAGTGCAGAGCATGCTGTGACAAATGTTTTGCAAATGGCCCAGTGGAAGTTGAAATTTACAGCCTTCACAGTAGGAAAGACAAGTGGAAAACACAGTGAATGAGCCTGTGATATGCTCCCTGTGATCCTTAATGTTCATGTATCACACCAACAATTTCCTGCAGGCCAGAGAAATTTCAGTGTTCCCAATTTTACTGGAATTCTCACCTGCTTTCTTTCGCTGTTGTTTTTTTATTACTACTGCACCATGTTGCTAAGCAGAGGACCTACTTTGGTGCCATCTGAATCTTAAAGGCATTCTGGAGACTGAACTGCATGAAAAATTGCCCCATTCCCCAGTTTATAGATGCAGTTTTTCCTGTAGGTAACAAAAATTTTATTGTTATTCAGATGTCTTAGACCACGCTGAAATCAAAACAGGCAAAGTCAAGTAGAAATTGTCAATATTCATAGCATCCCAGACAGAAAACACAGTTGCTAGTGTTTATGTAGTTTAATGTGAAAAAAAAGAAAAAAAAACCTATTTCATTTACTCTTACTACATTTATGTCAGAAAGGTCTCTGCCTTATGCAGGTGACTGCTGTTTCTGAAAAAGTTCCAGCCCCTGGGTACCAGTTACACCTCACTTAGAGAGGCAATTTCAGGAGGTTCCCTACAGAAACATCCATCACCTCAGGCCCACACTGTAGGATTTATCTTCAGATAAATCACTGACTACACCATGATTTTTGATGTGTGGAGAATGCTAATGCTAGCAGATAAACTCCCTTTAAATTCCTGGAGGGACTGAGACAAGTATTTTATCCTAATATTTGTTCTCTTCCTTTCTTAATTGTGAGATATCTTGATTGTGCTGTCTGTTAAATAGAGCATGGTTTCATATTCTTGGACTATTAGACTATTAGGTAATCTGGAAAATAAAGTAGTCTACACTTTCATCCAGGTACAAGTTTTCCTTGCTTGGTGACTCCCTGACAGGTTTCATTGTGAAAAGGGCCTTATACTGGATCTTCTATATCAATTTCTTTGTTTAGAAAGAATACATACAATAAATATCTAATTAATATAAACACATGTTGGAAGGTATTGGCTTGAATGGGAAATTGTACTTATGTAAAGTGGTTACAAAGCATATCATACTACACTTTTTCAGCAAAGAAAGAACAAGTAGAGATTTATAATCTCCACAATCCTTGTGTACTGACTGACCTTTCTTCATATCTTAGACAATTCTCCTACAAGCAGTCCAGCTGTCATAAAAATTACAGATCATCCGAGAAAAAAAAACTTAGTAAATTTCTCTGGAAAACTTTCTGGACTCAGAAGATTTGTTCCAAGCAATAGTCTCAAACTTGGTCATGCTGCAGATGACATAGTTGTCTGGAGAAGGCTTTCACCTTCCAAGGATTGAAAGTGCTGACAGCACAAAGTCAATGGGCATAGAGAAGTGAATAGTACAGGAAGAGTAATGTGATCCCAAGGACAAGAATACTGGAATTGTATAAAAAGCTACAACACCATGTTTCAAAATCAATGACAATTTAGCAAAGGTTGAAGACAAAGTTTCAATAAGGGTACAAATTTTAATTTTATCCTGAAAAAATCAGTTAAGACTCTTCTTAAAAAGTAAGATATGGTTGTACAGAAGACTATGAAGCAATAAAACCAGCTGTCTAGTTGTTAGATGATAACTAATTTAAGTTTTTGGATTGTTGAAATATTTTTGTTATGGTTTATTTTCTTTTTTTTTTTCCCTAGGATATAATGTTATCTGAAATAGTACCATTTTGGATATTCTAATGAAGACAGATATTAGTTTTATAGATGTCATGATTTAAAAAGACAAGTAATACAAAGTTTGGAGAGAAATGTAATACCAGCTGCCAGATCAACTAGCAGAACTGGAGAAAAAAGGTAAATCTTTGGATAGACTGCTTTACTTCAGTTGTAAGAAATGTTTGCCTGAAAAACTGTGAATTTTCTATGCTATTTAAGTTTAAGGGCATATAGTTAAGTGACTGATAAATAAACCAAAATAGAAGACCAAGCATAGGGTACCAGATAAATTGCTGAATATATGGAAAGGGAAAACAACTGAGATAAAAAATAAGGAATCCTTATATGAGTCATGTATTTTTTATGGCGCTTTATTTAAGGGGGGATTATAAATGTGGAACAGAAATAAGCATTTTTAATGGTTTATTTTCATGATATTCCATGTGAACATATCCATACTAAGCCACATTGATGTATAATGTGACTTATACAAAATGTTTTAAATAATTATTCAAAGACAAAAGTGTTTCACATTAGGAAAGGGAGTCAAGTGTCATTTAGTTTATTAGAGAAATTTGATTCAGATTTTATTACATGAAAGTAAAATACTAAAGGTTGAAACTAGGCCCTGGAAAAACAATATTTACTTTTTCCTGTCACGGAAACAGCTATGAAAATCACCTGCTGTTGCAGGACTCAATGAGCTAATAGATGAACCTTTTCACAATTATTTTCAGTTGTGATGTCAATCCTCAAGAGTACACTGATGTTTTCCTGATGAAATTGCCTTACAAACAATACTAAATTTAATTGAGTTATTGGCATGTTTATTGACACAAGCATCAAATGACTTTGTCCACATGAATAATTGGCTGCTCCAAACATCCCCAACATGTCTGTTTCCTTGAGTGAAAATCAAACACAATTTATCTCATGTCTAACCTCTCCAGTGTTGGATAAAAGTGACAGGAGCTGTGTTACAATAATATGCAGATGGCAACTGTATGATGGCAGTGGTTGAGTTTGCTCCCAACTCCTGGCTATGAAGGCCATGGACATGTAGGCCAGCAGCTGACCCAGGTCCTCCAGCAGGATTGCAGCAGGCAGGGCAAGCTTGCTGTGCTGCACTGACTCACAGATGACCAGAGATAACCTGGGAAACTAACAGTGTCTGCTTGTTGCTGCCACATATTTTAAAACCTCAAATGGATATACTGGGAGGAAGGAAGGGAAGAGCTGATCACCATTCATGACTGTTGGAGAGGCTGGATGTCCTCTATATGCCTGTCCAGCCAACACCCCAACTGCTTCCAGACTGATTAATACATATAAAAAGCCTTATAATAACGTAACTAAATAATGGTTTGTGGCTTAAACTACCTCTAGATGTACAGTGAAGTTAAAACTGGGTGAAATATTCTTGAGCTGTGTGATGACTCCAGAAATTTCAATGTTGAGGTGTGAGAAAGACTGGAAAAAACTCCAGCAATGTCCAGGATTGAATGAGAGCCACCACCTTTTGTGTAGCTTACTAAATGTCCTCATCTCTGGATGCCCTATTTTTATTGCTCATGTTATATGGGGAAGGTCTTGGGAAATGTTCCTTAGGGCAAAAGCTGGAGGTAGATTTTGCATTATCTCTGTACTGAGCTGTTACAGAACTATGTAGGTGAGCTGCAAATCTACCTATGATACAATTTTTTTTTCTTGTATCCTGACTAGCCAATACATGAATTTTAGGCATACACTGACCTTAGCTGAGTTACATCCCTAAACTGAGGTCCCACAGGGAAGTGGAGGCCCTTTGTCTTCAGAATTCAGGTAGTTTATAACTGCTAATGTTATGGCAGATATATGCACAGACAGTTGTACATTTATACATTCATAATGCAAATTTGTACACAAACCCATGGTTCATTGGATATAATTTTTGTCTGTAGTTGAATTAACCTGAAATCAAAAATATCTCCTCTAGTACAATCCAAACCTGACGTATACCTTCAGGAGAGAAGTGATATAGTTGTTTTATATACATCTATATATCTATATGTTTATATATCTATAATTTATCTTTATATTAATTTTATTAGATAGATGTTATTTAACATTTGAAAAAATATATTTTTACAGAAATATTGCTAGATATTGTACTTTCCTGATTCTGCAAAATAATGGAAAAATTTGTTTATTCTGAAGTCTTCATAATAGCTACTTTTCCACTCGGAAATTAATTCTTTGTTCCTTTGACTTTTCTAAAAGAAATGAAGGCACAAAGCCATAGATAATACGCAAATTTCTGAACAGTTTCAATTTCTAAGCTTTAAATTACCATAAAGCCATTTGATCCGTCTGTATTTCAAACACTTATAATTATAGAGATTTATATTTACATCTGGCACAGAGTTACAGAGTTGTAACTAGCCTCTTTTGGATCCAATTGCCTAGACCCCATCACATCTGACTCTGCACTGGTAATGTAGAGGACTGGAGAATGCCATTAGTGACCCTTACTACAGAGACAGACAGCTATAAATGGTACTTAATATCAGAGTTTAGAAAATACTTCTATTATGTACTTAACAGATTTCCCAGGACCGTGCGGAAGCGAAAGCCATACATCTGTTGAAGAAAATGGTTTTCCATTAGGAAAGGTCTACTCTATGTAGTAGAGTAGAACTGAGTTTGAACAGGATTGAAATATTTTTGCATTACCACAATGCAAAATATATAAAGTAAAAATTTTAACTATCCTCACATGGTTTTTTGATTATATTAGAGTTCTAAACTTATAAAATAACACATTTAATATTATAAGTAATAGATGCAGTCAAGAATGTTAGGAAGCAGACCTTCTCAAACTTTGAGGTGCAGCTGTGTGTTTCCTGAACAGTGTTTGGCCAGAGGACAAGAGGCTGGGGTCAGCCTATGGCCTCGGTCAGCCTAGCAAGGTGTTCTCTCAGCTGTAGGCAAATAGAAATGGAAAAAAATTGTTACAGTGACTTTGAGGTCTGATCTAAAGTTTCCTATAGGGAACAGCTGTGCAGCACTCAAAAGTGTACACAGTCATCCTCACACAACTTACAGAAGATGGAGAGTTATCCATGTGCACCTGTAAGCAGTTGGATCACACTGAATTCAGGTGTAATTTTTTATTATTATTTTCTTCTTATTTTGATTTTTTTTTTGTTTAATTTTGTGTTGTTTAATAGTTGGCATTTGTTCAGAGAAGCAACCCTGGAAGATTGGCATGTTTTGTGACAGAACACAGGAACACTGCTGGAAAGACTCCCCAGGATTTCTGGAATAATCTGAAGTCAGACAGCAGTGATTTTTCTGTTTTCTTGAAGTTCTTTTGAAATACAGCAGGAAGATCCAAGGGACTGACTCTACCAGTAAAGAACGGAATTGAAGAAGAGCCTAGGAGGGCTGCAGAAGGAAGTACCAAAGACTGGTTGATATGAGACAAAGTGTTATATTTTATACTTGAAATCTCTGTGTGGTAATGGTCAGTTAAAATTCTGACACTGATTGAAGCAAGTATTTATTAGTTTCCATGTTTTTAAGTACTTACTGAATAATAACTGATGCTCAATAAATAATCTAAGAAAAATGAGGTTTTCAGCTTATACTAATGATTCATCCAAATGAGGGGTCCAAAAATTGTATAAATGCATTGATTGGAGAAAACATTGCTTTATTCTGTGGACAAAATAAATATTGCAGGCATACTAGACACAAAAGGATTTTCTCTAAAAAATGCTTTGTTCTCATGCACTTGATTGTTTTCAGCTGCTGTAGTCAGAGAAGGCTGGCTGTAAAATTGCATTACAAAAATGCCAAAGACGTTGCACTCCACATTAATTTTATGATGAAAACCCAGAAATTTTAAAGGGTAAAATGAATGGGCTGTCAGTCTGAAAGCACAGGGAAAGCTAAATCCAAAGTTGGATATAGTTGTGCAAGACAGTATTATGCCAGAAACTGTAATATTAGCACTGAAAGGAGAGCCACAGGCAGCAGAGGGTAAGGTGGTAAACTTCAGCCTTATGATAGGGAACTTATCCCCGCTAAGGGAGTTTGTGAACTAAATTCATAGGGAAAAAACCAACTGGAAAGGATTCAATTTGTAATTGGACCAGAGGAAAATGTATCCATTATGGGATTAGAGAGAGGTCGTGCTATGGCGTCGCTGTGCTGGTTCTCTCAGTCCTCTCTCTCTTATGATAACCTCAGAAGTTGGGGAAAGCCACAGGGTGGGCAACTGTACTCTTCTCTCATATAGGATAGTTGGTCTTTCCCTTTGGTTGAGGCTAAATGAGGGGGTAGATATGATTTGTGTGTGGGTGTGAGTGTGAGGGGGAATAGCAATTTCCCAAATGTCTTTGGCTGTGTACACGTAAGAACTGAGCCAGGATGGTTTATCTCTCAGTGCGAGAGACCTCCTGAGAGTGATTGGGAATGAGAACTTGAAAGCATGAAGATAAAGAGGAGTAATGTGGACTTTGATAATTATCACACAGTAGGGGTTTTATCCCTTTGTGTTACTTACTTAGCAGAAGTAAATATGTAAACAGCAGACACTTTTTATTATTACCTTTCCTGGTTTACCAGTGTTTGAAGGGCAGGCTCCTCATCCTGGTAAATCCACACTTGATTTTAGATTTCTTGTGACATCCAGAATGTGAAAAGTCTTTTCTTATTTGTGCTGATACAGTACTTCTAGTCCTTAAAATATCATTCTTGTCTGGAACTGCTGCACAGAAAAATTTCTCTACTCAGTACAGCCCCCCAAATTCTTCTTTCTGGAGTCCTGGAGCAGCATCTGGTTTGAGAAGGACAGACATTGAAACTCTGTGCTCCTATGCACACGTTAAAAAATAAAAACTTGTGAGTTTTTTTACATCAAAATTTCCATGTCTTTGTTTCAAGAACAAAAGCCTTTAAGCACTTAATGGTGTGGAGAGAAAAACTGCATGTAGCTATTGTGTCCTGCTCAAGTTCCTGCTAAGGCTTATATTATCCCATTAGCTGCACAGTGATAGCAAAGTTTGTTTCTGAAAGTATATATGTTATCATTCTAAATAGTTCTCCTTGGTTTACTAGAGAGTTTATTGTTTTCTTCTAATAAGTAACATTTCAGAAACATGAAGAAAAAGCCTCCTGATATTTACTTTCTTGAGGCACTGGCAGAAAAGGCACAGAGTCCTTATTGCTGCTATAATCACAGAAGGGCCAGAAGATCATAATAATGTGTCACAAGTAAATGTTTTCAGTGAGACATGAGGTTGGGATCTGGAACATTTCTAAACTATATGTCAGGCCTTGAAAGTTTTCAATTAATTGACTTCAGGTTTAGTAAAGTGAAAATCTCCCTGGTAAGGGGTTATCACAAATGCACCAAGGCTCTAACTCAGAAGAGCAATACTCACACTGAGCACTTACATGGAGACCTCAAAGAGCTTTTAATCGCTGTATGCTTAACCAATTTGCAGCAGATAACTTAGCTAACAATTATGGCCTCCCTTAGCTCCAAAGTATTTGTGGGCAGACTGTAACTCTCAAACAATTCCGTCACTCAAAATTTTACAGAAGTATCTTTTTAAGGAGGACTTTCAAACTGCTATGTATCAGTCCGTTAAAATATTTGACACATCAATTTATGGATTTATTTTAATATGTATATAACTAATCTAGTAAGCATTTAGCACTTACTGTGTTATTTTAAAATGCAATGCACATACACAATACTGTAACATTACTGGAAACACTGTGCTGTTCACTAAAATAATGTATTGTTAATTGTGTAGAAAAAGTTCAATTTTTAATGTAATTATATGAGATAATGCTATAGGTCTTTGATATTATATATTGAGATATCATTGTAACTGCTCCTGTTAGCAATGGGAAGCCAGATATGTCTTCATTGACTATGTATACAATAGATCAATAGCAATTTAAACAAATTTAAATAGTAAAATAAATTGCTCTTTATGTGAAAAATATTAACTCTGGAATTCCAACACCAGGAATATCCTTCTTTTACCAAGAGCCTCAATAAAGACAGAAAGCAAGAGAAAGCTGAGCTGTATGCTTCCAATGTAACTGCAAGCAGAAAAAACAGCATTTGCAGATTGTTCCAAAATGAAGCAATTGCATGCTCTAAACTGGGTGCCAGATCATTGAGGATGCACAGCCTGCATGTGTTACCAGGCAAACTGAGGGGCTGGGGGGGACACAAGGGCTCTGCAGCTCCACTTGAGATTTGGTCTTCACTGAAGGCTGCTTTTGAAATGCATGTGAGAGAGAGGTGTTCAATACAGAGCTGCAGAAATCACAAGCAACAGGCTATGCAAAGCCACAGAGATGCCAACAGAGATGCAAAACCAAAGCATTTATATCGCCATTGTACATAGGTTTGTACATAGGTTATATATATATATATATATATATATATAAAGCCATTCTATATCATACCCTATTTTATTTAGATACATATGTTTGCATATCTGTATATTTTTAATATATTTATTTTTACATAAATGACAGACACATATAAATATATACATTTATAACTAGACTGTGTACTCGCTACTTCTCAGACCAAATGTGTTTGAAAGTATGCAATTAGAGAAGAATATTTTGATGTTTGTTTTTGGATGTTTTAAAAAATACACATGGTACTTGCCTCCCTTCTTTTAAATAAAGAAATTTCTGTGATGATCCAGGTACTCAGTTCTACCTTCCTAACAGAGAAACCAAGAAACAAAGTAACTATAGCGACACACAATTAATCAAAGCTTTTCTTTAGTAATTCAATCACTCATTTTACAAAATATCCCTGAATTTAACATAAGGGTGAAAATGAAAGTGGAATTATCATTGACCTTTTTTGTTTTGTTCAAGTAATTTCTCTGGGCTACTCTATATATTAATAGTTATTTCACAGAAGTCTATTTGTCTGTTGTCTTCTGCCAGTGTTGCATTCAAACACTGTAAGTGTTAGAAAAACATGAAAATTTAAAGTTTTAATATTTAAAAACTTTATATCACATTTCCTTCTTTTTTAGAAAACCCAGTTTTACAGAGAAGTTAGGTACTCAAAATTCTGGTTTCCTATAAATATTTTTCAGATAGCACCGTTAAAGAATCAACTTTTCAAGTATGTTAATATGTCAAACGTTGTATGCTAGTATGTTGAACAATATATAATGAGTCTGGCCTTCATAAAAATATAGATTGTAAATTTTAATGTGTCATGAAAGTAGTAAATATATATATTTGTGATTTTCAAGACTTACCTTTAATGAGAAGAAGATACATTTTTAAAGCCACTATATAATTTCTTTTGGTGGGACAGCTGTGTACTACACACACGATCATGAGGGAATCCATGCTTGCATTGTCATACACAATAGATCTGAAATAACTTCAACATGATAATATTGAGGATTCAAGAAACCTTATAAAAATTAGGTGGAATTGAATAAAAATTTTAGAAATAATTCCTGGTCTTCTTTATTTCATACTTATGGTTTGGGGCTTTTTAATAGCTTCTATTGTTTCTTGGAACTTCTAAAAAGTAGATTTGTTCATGTTTGTCACATATGGGGGACTGTGCTATTTTAGACTGCAATAAGTAAACACACCTTTAAATTATGATTATCTTCTAGTTCTGCTTTTTAAACTCTCTATATGCTGACTGTATCACTAAAGTTGAGTAAATGCCCTGGGGTGGCTTCACCTTGCATCCTGTGTGCAGTTTTGGGCACCGCACTATAAGAAAGACATCAAACTATTAGGGAGCATCCAAAGGAGGGCAACAAAGATGATGGAGGGCTGTGAGGGGAAGCCGTATAGGGAGCAGCTGAGGTCACTTGGTCTGTTCAGCCTGGAGAAGAGAAGACTGAGGGGAGACCTCATTGCAGTTACAACTTCCTCATGAGAGGAAGAGAAGGGGCAGGTACCAATCTCTTTAGTCTTGAGAGCAGGAAGAAGACTCAAGGAAATGGCAGGAGGATCAGCATCTTCTATGATTCTATGATAAATACACAGAACCAAGTGTCAGAAGAGCGGTAGCCTACAGTGTAGAAGTAGAGCTTCAGTCTTCCTTATGAGTCCTTCATACAAGCATTGTTATGTTCTCTTCTAAATTACTATGAACGATTTGAAATCACAAGTGAACCTTGCATGTGGTTCCCTACTCTATTAAGAAACAGCTATTTTGATACTTGGTATGCTTTACATAGCAAACCATATTGCCATAGACTGATTCATAGCCATACCCTTCAGACACACACTTCCTCTCTCACTCATATTTGTGAAGCTTTTGATGGTACACATTTACATTTGCACAAGCACCGTTGCTTACTTGAACATTTCACTTAGTATTAAAGCTACCTGCTTATAAATATCTAAATAGAATTTACCCTGTTTCTGCTTTTGCTCTCCGTGACTAATTTTGTCTCATTTTGCACCTGACAGAGAATCTAAACCATTGTAGTCAAAAGATTTTTGAATCTTTATGCAAGTTACAAGAATAAAGCAGCCACAGCAGAGTCCTGCACAAATGAATGCTGCCATTGTCAAACTGTAAGGACATTCAGAGTTCTCTGCTGCTGCTCAGTCTGAAGCAATCAGTCCGTTTGGTTCAGTTCTTGTTCGCAGGCTCCCCGCACCTTGTGTGCCTTCACTGGTGACCTGTGTAGGCGTCTGGTGCCACAGAACTGGAGCTTGAGACCTTTCTTTCTTTAGGAAGGACTGATGTGTTCATCACACACCACACACAGCAGTGTGGGCTCTGAGTTTTGAGCACACTGAAATGCTAATGTCACTACACGGAGTTTAAGATTACATATAGGTCAGCCTTATGTGTAAAGGGGAGAATGACATTTCTCCAAGGACAGATAATATTCTTTATAACAGATTTCTTGCACTTTTCAGTGATGGTATCAATTGTTTACAGCTGACTGAAACAAGTAGAATTAGTCTGATAAGGGATTGAGGCTTGGGTCCAAGCCCAGATCCTTTTACCAAGGCTGCAGTAGAGTCTGTTGTTAAGATTGTGCAGTCAGAGAGTTACTGAAAAAGCAGCATAAATATTTTTAGGCAAAATCCTCGTTCAATGGAAAAATGTTCATTAACTTTAACGACTTCAAGATTTCCCCCCTGCTGTGAAGCTGATTTATCATTTGTACAGGGCATTTTTAACAAAAAAAGCCTTTGCTAATGCCAGAAATATGGCATTGCCTGGACTGAGTGAGAGACTTAGTTATTTTATTTTCTTCATTTATGAAGAATATGTCTGTTAAGACAGCCTCTAATCATGAAATCACATTCTGGTATAATGATTAATTTCAACTTAGAAAATTTTGAGCTTTGAATATTGTGGAGGGAACAATAGTTGAAATACTTTTAATAATAAAGTATGCCGTAGTGTGAAAATAATTGAAGTGGGAAACTTTTACAGAGTTTCACAGAATCACAGAATGTGTTGAGAAGAAGGGACCTTAAAGATCTTCTAGCTCCAACCTGTCTTCCATTGTCAATGACACCTTCCACTAGACCAGGTTGCTGAAAGCCCCATCCAGCCTGATCTTGAACAATTTCAGGGCTGGGGCATCTACAGCATCTCCGTGCATAACCACTTTAATCAGTAGTATCTCTTAGTTGGCAATTACACATAGAAAATGTCAATGAGCTGCAAGCCGACATGTAGGTTTCAGTGGCAAGCTGAATCTCTATTCCTTTTTTAAACTTTGTTTAGAAAATGAGAGAAAATTAGGGAAAATATGCAGCAAAAGAAAGGATTCATTTCCTATGCACTCTGCAGGTCATTAAAAGGATATATTTTTACTAGTGATCTGCTAGTGATACCTGCAGCCGGTCAGGAACTGGCCCCGTGGACCCTAGGGCACACTCACTGCATTTACTAAAGGAAGGGTAAAGCCGGACGGGATCTCTGCCTCCTTGCCCCGCGCCAGACTGGCCCGTGCCCCGCGCTCCCGCTCTTTTGCCCTTGCAGCTGCGTTTGCAGGCGGCGGATGTTGTCAGCTGGACTTCCAGAAGGAGTTGTTAGGAGTACAGAAACTGCAGGTTCTGTGGAGCATCTCACGCCACTGGCAGCAAGCCCTTTGTGCTCGAACTCGGCGCTTGCCGCGGCGGCGGCGCAGGCTCCGCGCTGGGCCCGCTCGCACGGCCCCGCCTTTCCCGGCCGCAGTGCGGGCCGCGGCCGGCAGGGGGGGCCCGCGCTCCGCCCGCAGCGGGCCGGGAGGCTCCGGGGGAAAGGCGGCTCCAGGAGCGCTGGGGCCGCTCGCCGGCCTTATCAGCGGCTGATCGGCCTCAGGAGCTGCTCACGCCGTGGGAAAGAACCGCTTTGTCACTGTCCTTACATGTCTAAATAAACCAACAAACACCCCCACCTTCTTGCGTGAGGGTGTAACAGGAATTTCAAACATCTATTTTAGGTCTCGGGCAGTGGCTGAGGGAGCTGGGGGTGTTTAGTCTGGAGAAAAGCAGGCTCAAAGGGCATCTTGTTGCTCTCTTCAGCCACCTGAACGGAGATTGTAAAGAGGTGGGCCTCAGTTTCTTCTCCCACGTAACAAGAAATAGGATGAGAGGAAATGTTTTCATGGAGGTTTAGATTGGCTGTTAGGTAAACTTCCTTCCCTGAAAGCGTCAAGCCTTGGAACAGGCTGCCCCAGGAAGTGGCCGAGTCACCATCCCTGGATGTGTACAAAAGACGTGTGGACAGGGCACTCAGGGACGCGGTTTAGTGGAGGACTTGACAGTGCAGGGATAACTTTATATTCCTAGAGGGTTTTTTCCAACCTAAACGATTTGATGACTCAAATATATAGCAGAAACATAATAGTGACAGTGCTATAGAGATCAAACTAACTTCTGACAATCTACACTTTGCATTGCTGCAGTGACTGCAACTTCCTTTGGTTTGAAACATTCCAAAAGCCTGTATAGATAAGCGCATGTGAACTGAAATGAATGTTTTTTGAAGTAGCCTCTCCTACAAGGGTGGATATCCTAGATGGGATTTAATTTTGAGGGTTTTTCTTTTCAAAAGTAAAATCGTAAATATGCCTCCACTGCATCACGTAAATCTTCCATGAACGTGAAGGATATTGTATGAGTATCTTGTTCAATTTTGTATCTGTTAAATGCAGCTTATCTACCTTTATCTTTTTTTAACGACTATTATGATAGTCATTAATAAAAATTAATGACTTTTTTACTAGTAGTAGAATCTGTGTAAGAGGTCCCATCATGGCTGATCTTTGTCCTTTTCTTTGGTTAGTAGTACAGCAAAATCAGAGCAGTGCCTAAATATAGAGCAGTAGTATAAAGCTGAAGAGATAAACAATGGAGTGCAGCTTTCTGTTATTGGATTTCTCTTTTCATTTGTATTCTAAAAGTGGTTTTCCCATCATAATCAATTTAGCTCAAAACTTCTATGTTTATTGCTTAGAAAAGAGTTAAGGTAGACTTTTGTATGACAACACACATTTTGTTTTTCTAGGCCAAATTACCCACAAGCAGCATTTTTTCACTTCAGTTTTCTTTTACCCTTTTGAAAAAAAAAAAGAGTGGTAGTGATTTAACATTAACATTAACTACTTTGCTATAAGATTTATCTGCATATAGAGATGCTGATATGTACAGGCAACATACTTCCAGAAACCTTCTTCTCCTGTCATAAACCCCCACCAGTAGAAGTCTCTCAGCAATGGGAGATTAGACATGAATCTCCCCCCAACTTCCAGTAGCTTCCTGACCCCAAATTTCATCTAACACTTCTATTTTTCACTTATCCGAGGAAATATTTATGTATATAAAATACACTAGTTTATTATAACAGAACCTATCTCAAAATCACAACCTAGTTATATTTCCTTTCTCCTAGTTGTTTCTTCCTCCTTTCTAAAGGCATATTCCACATCATCAGAGTGTTGTTTAGACTGGAGGATCATAATACTTGTCTTCTGCCTTTGTGACATATAAGTAGCCTTTGCACAGGGCTTTTGACAAATAAGTAGGTTTTAAGGCATAACGAACAAACCAAAAAAAGCCCCAAACCAACAAACAAAAAATCCACAACCCAATGAAAATCATTATTTATTTATTTATTTATTTGCTTAAATACTATGTAGAGAAATGTGCTTTCTGTCTGGAATTAGAAACTTGTAAGGTACTTTCCATTTAAACACAAGCAACCAGCTTCTTTCCCTGAAAAGATGGTCTTTTTCTGTTGAGCTCCATTACACTTGAGGACGTTGATCACCCATGATCTTTAGTAGATCCATTAGATATCTTGGGCAATGATCATACAACACATTAGTCAAATGGACCAAGATCTTGAAATTCTCATGAAATTTTGTCAGTGTGCAGAGGAAGATTCAATTATTTGCAGCAGCCTGTGTTGCCAAGACATTTTGAACCATTTAGTAGAGGCAGCTTCAAACTTGCTGCTCAAGTACCTTGCATCACATTGACTGAAAAGTGCCTCAGAGCAGATTGATAGCTGTCTGGATACCATATGGTTGGCTTTCTGTAAATTATGTGGATCACAGTCTGAACTGAGTCTTTTACAAGGTGTCTATAAAGAAGACTGCACTGTGAAGCTGAAATCTTCTCATCAGTTCTGATTTATCTACTGAGTTCAAATAGTCTTTGTTTTGTCTAATTTCATTGTCTAACAGTGGATCTACTTCTCATCTTTGCATAATATCCTCAGCTAAATGTTTTAATAATGTAGTAATTGAAAAAAGATCATAAAAATATTAGAGGAAAAGTTTATTTTTAGACTCTGTTAAGAGTTTATAAGCAAATATTCCTGTGTTGCAGGTTTTAGATTCCCTCTTTCTTCTGAGGTGCTGCACTTTTAGGGATGCTGTACTTTGTAGGACCAAATTCTGGCAAATGCTATGGCAGAAAGGTACACTGAGAAAGGCTGAGGAAAAGAAGTTTAAACTTTGAAAGTGCTGCAAAAAACAGAGAGAATGGGATAATCTTAGGTAACAATTTAATGAAAATAGTAACTGTTATGATGTCTTGTTTCCTTCACATTTTATTAATTAAGAGATTGCATTGCTTTAGAGTGTTTAATATCACTCCTGCTCTGAGTTATATTTGCTTATGTTCCCATTCAAGTCTTCAGGACCTTTCCTATTGTGTTGAAAATAGAAAATCTTGCCTTGGTAGGATGAAAATGGAAAGCACAAAACAACTTCCAAGATATAAATTGCTGATAGTGCCTGCTACAGAAATTTTGAGAGTGATATGGGTTTTCTTTCTCTCATGAACAGCACAGGGTAGAGAAAGTGGTACCTCCTGATGCTTACACCTCACACAGACAAGCCCCAGCAGAACATAAATGGTATGGTATATGCAATTTATTTCAAAAAAGCAAGAAAAACAGTATGATGGCAACATAATAATGGCATTACAACTTCTCCAGCATTCCTCAGTTCCCATAGACCTTTCTGTCTGTTTCTACTGTATTAGATAAAGCCTGACAGCCTCCCTGCCTCCAGAGGGGCACACAGAGTGTGCCTTCAGATGCACAGCCTTGCTTTGCATGTCCAGCTACCTTAAAGTATATTTTAGGAATGGTGAGTTTATATTTGCTTATTGCCTATGGCAGCATTGACAGTGATGGTTCCATATTTATAAAAAAAAGTTATTTAAAAATAGCAAATGAGCAATAGAGAACTTGCAGGAGCTGATAAATCAAGGGTGGAGTAGGCAGAGCCACATCAGATGTCACTGCACTCAGCACTTCATCCCTTATTAGTGGTTCCAGACACTTCTAGAGTGTCATGTTGGGTAGGGAATTAAGGGAACCTGAGTTCATGGCACTTCAGATTTGGATGTGTGTGTGTAGCTAGGACAAATGAAAAATCTGTGTACAGGATATTTCTTTTACACATTTCAGAATCTAAAGAGCAAGATTGTATCATGCAAAAAAATTCCACAGAGCCTGGCTTGCTTGACTCTGGTTTACATCTTCAAAGCTGTACTTAGAATTTTGGTGGCTAAATTTGTCCTCATTTAGCCACTTGTTTTAAAATAATGATTTTCTACAGAAAAAAATATTATTGGCCAGATGGTACTTTTTCTAAAGTACAATAACAGTGTTGTATAAATTACTGAAATGACTGAATACATGACGTTATATAAACACCTGATTTTTTTTTTTACCTTTTATAAAAGGGATGTAAAGTACTTTACCAACAGTAACACTTGGATGCAGATCTATCTACTCTCCTGCTTACTGTGTTTCTTCTCTGCCTCCTGCTCTCTTGCTCCAGCAGTTAAAACTCCAGTGCCACAAACCTGGGTCTTGCTCTGGGACCTACCATGGCTGATAAATGTTCAGTGGGCAGCTGCTGAGCACAGTTTTCAAACAGGAGATGGATGGTCATCCTTTTAGAAGTAAAAATTTGAATTTCCTTATGTCATGTCCCACCCATTCTTCATCATTTCACTAAGATAATTTTTACCGAATCCAAAGGATGGGGTTTAATTATTTCACAGGTAATATGCAAAGAAAGTTGCAGTTAGAAAACTCCACATTCTGAGTAAGAGGGTTGCATCAAGGACACTAAAAATAGAATTGTGGTTTTGACATTTTTTTCTTCTAAGAATATTACATCCCAGTGGCAAACCAGGGGAGAAAACCCTAAACTACCATGAGTGATCCCTTTCCAGGTCATGAGCCCAACGCTCCCAAGAGCCAAGGTTAATATTTATCTATGCCCTGTGGCAGTAATTTCGAAGGTGTTGATCTTGGGGATTAATTACTGCTTTAAACAGGCAGTTAACAGTTTAAACAACATTTTTATTGGCATGCAGTAGTTAAATGCCTAGTAGTGTGCTGATGGGTTTATGATGACCTAAGTGAATTAAGAGTTCATCTTTGAGTTACATGCTATTGGAGGCAGTGGGTCATTTGAGTACTGTGGGTTAATGTATGTGAGATGTACAGTAAGTATTGCTCACAGAGAAAAAAATGTTCATTTTTAAATATTGTACTTCAAACCATTCTGTGTTCTATTCATATAATATGAGCTGCAATGAGGCTCTCAGGCTGCTGGTGCTCCAGTGACCTGGTGCCTAAGCACACATGTTCCTGAGGACACAGTCCAGGTTCTGGTCCTCATTTTTCAGAGCTGGTTTTCCAAGGAATACAACAGTAGAAGAAGTATTTCTGGGGTGTCACAGGTCCTACACTGTACTGTGTTCACAGAAGTGGCTGAAGAACTGGCTTCAAATTTCATTATACTTATAAACATATTTGTATTCAATATTGCTACAGCATTTATATGATGAGTGGCATTAGAGGAAAACAAAGATATTTGTGATTCCATTATCTTCATTTTTATGGCTATAGTGATTGAGCATTTTGAGATCTTTAGTGTGACGTAGAAGCATGGGACCTATATTCTGGCCACGTGCTATAGGTGCCAATCTCAAACAGTGTGGCTCTGCCTGCTTTCTGCAGGTAACCACAATTCTACAGCATCCTGTGGAGTGAGTTTTACACCCAACATTGGGCATGTGTGTCAGAGCAAAAGGGCTAGAAAGAATCTCTGAAGGGAAGGTATCATTCCTTCCCTGTGACTGCAGTGTGACATGGGGATGTCTGCACCATGGGGCTGGTTAGAGATATGCAGTACAATGCCTGTGCCTTAGTACTAGGAATACCCTAGTCCCCATGGATTCCTATCTCTGTTTTCCAACTCTGTTCAAAAATACTGCCTCTGAGTCTATTAATGCCTTGAGTCTAGCAGGCCAATTAATCAGAGCCAATTTTTGCTAAATGTTTCTCCCACATAAAATTATGACAGCTTGCTGTCTAAGTATAGGATGAGTGCATCCTATATTTCATCCAAGACGTGTGACACGTGGATGCAGCGAGGCTATTTAGTGCGGTGCAGCTGGCGTGCCTTGCTGCTGCGATTCCACGGAAAGCTGCTCACAAACCATAGCTAGCCTCTTGCATCAATGCTATTTATTTGTGTTGTCTGGCTTCTTGTTTCCTAATTAAAAATGACATGTACAGTTGGGAAGAAGCTGATTGGTCTCTTAAAATAATTTTGACCAGTTGATTGAGGTTTCTAGTTAGTTAATGATGAATTTTGGTGCTATGGGGATGCTGCCAGAATGTCGCACAGAAAGCCAAGTCTCTGCCTCATATACACATATGGAATGTGAAACCAGAAGCTGTTTGCAAAAATAAATAATAGGTGTGGGGAGGAAAGTACACTATAAAATATAAGATCTATTTTATTTATAAATCACCTTCTTAAATAAGAAATGCTTGCAATTCCTAATTCCAAACTGTGTCTCTGTGCCTCTCTCTTTCCATGGCTGCACTGCTGTTTATTTACCTCTTATACCTCAGATTCCTGCTGGCTTATTCTTGCCTTTTTCTCTGCTATATCTGTCACCCAGTGCTTAAATTCTTAGCTGCTGGGAATGAGTGAATAAATAGACTGAATATAAGGAAGCTACCACGGTTTTAGGGACTGCAAGAACCTAGATAGATGGAAGTCCAATATGGCAGTCTTGCTATCAAAGTATCCCATCAGTATTTGACTTAATTCCTGAAAATGCATGTAGTAATACAGATATATAATCTATTGGTCCTGTAGGAGAAAGAGCTTGTCAGACCTGTGATAGATTGACATAGCCATGGTGAGCTTACATTTTCTATAGTTTCAACTGAAATGCAACTTTATGTTGTCGTTCACCAGATTTTAGAAGAACATTTGGCAGTGTTTGTTCCATTTACTGCATTTGAACTGTCTCCTCTCAGCAGAGAATTCTGTAACTTCCCAGCTAGGTTGCCTATGCTATAAATCTTGCTATTGTCTGTGTCAAAAATATTTATACTGTTCATGTTCTTCTCTCTGCTTCCTTTCACACTATTTATCCTCTCCAGAACAAGTGAGGTGTTTCTGGGTGCTGGAAAACTGGGCTGCTTGCATTGGGTAATATCATTACTATTGGCCTCTCCTTCCCTTGTTAGAGTCAAACTCTGGCCAGAGAGTTAAGCTAAGTTGGATAAATGCTGAAAGAACACATGGAGTTGAATGTTGCCATTCATGAAAAAGAAGACATGAATCCAAAAAGCTGCAAAATTGATATTGCTCACTCTTGGGACTCAATTTCTCATTTTAAATGAAATACGTTTTGGAAACATCATTGCATTTGTCACATTCTCCTTTTAAATAGGCATCTAAACCAACTGTTTTAAAGTTGGATTCAGACAAGAATATCAATCCTAACTCTTAAACCTCTTTTCCAGTTTACAGCTAAATCTTCCAGGCCAATTTTTTTCTAGTCCCTTTGATTTGCAGGCTTTTTTTTAAAAAGTGTGTGGAAGTTAATCAGACCTCCACAAAATCTCAAGAGAAAAAGTTGGTGTTCATAACTTCTACTACAGCATTATATCCAATAAAATTCTGCTCCTGTGGATTATTTTATCTAAGTCTGTTCTAGGTAAAAAATTTAGGAAAATCAGTCTTAGTCAGAAAAACCTATCTATGTTTGAAGTAGTAAGTCTACATTCTTTCTAAATGTACTTTAGCCAAATAGTTAAATTCTTGTAGGACTTAAATACTGAAAAATGACCTGGAGGTTTGTCCTTTTCTGTGTGAAGGAGAAAGTTTTACATTTCAATTTTAAATATGTCATAGAACAGCAAAAATGGAATTTTGCAGTTGGTGGCCCAGAGTGTCATTAAAGTTGATAGGGAGTCTGGCTGATGTGTCTCAATCAGCGGAAGAAATCAGAATATGAACTCATGTTTTGCTATGAGTATACAAACCCAAAATGACCAGATTCTGATTCTTGCCTCTCTCCATATCAGGCAGTAGAAGGATTTATATTTGGGGCTCACCTCCAAATGCTCTGACCATCCTTGTCAGTAGCATCATCTCTGTCTCTGCTGCAGTTGCTGAGTTGAAAGATCTGAGCTATAGAGAGGCCTGTGAGGAAAAGACTTTCTGATAGGACAGGAAGATTGAGCTCACAGGAGCATCGTGCTCAGGAAGGGTGGGTAGATCTATTTCTTCTATGGAAAATGTAAGAGATTTTGCAACCAATATTTTGTCCTGTGTCTCTAACAACTATATAATAAATTCTCCTCAGAAACATGGCTTTTTATGCACCTAAATCAGAATATTGGTTTCCATTCGGGAAGAAGGCTGTAATCTTAAGAATTTGATTTAAGAATCCAAAGGAAAGATGTTAGTTAGCTAGTCCATAGAGTCTGAAGAAACCTCAGTGGCTTTTTTGTTATTAAGTGTTCAACTTTTTACCAGTATTTGGAATAATCTTCCTCATTTACACTTCACTAGGGGACTGCAATTATTCCTTTCTTAGGCAAATCACACTGTTGTGGTTCCTGCTTTTTGACCTCAAGAACAGATAAACATGTAGCACTGCACTTGAGGCTACATGTTAAATTGAGTCAGGAGCTGAAGGTAACACATCAATGGATTGCTGTTTGTACCATGTATTTTCCCTGGAGAGCATTAACACACAGAGATAATTCACAGAATATGTAAATCATTCAACCAAAACAACACTGCTGATAAATAATTTCCACCAAACTGCACTTCCAATTAATTTGCAACAGAAGGCACATTCAGATGATCGGGCTGAAATGCCTGTAGGCATACAAAATACCTTTCTTTTAAAACTAGGCAGTTTTTTTGTTTTGTTTTGGCTTTACAGGGGAAGATCACTGTAGGTCTTTTCGTCAGGCATTTTGATTAGGACATGTATTTTTATCCTTTTGAAAAATATCATACCCACTGTGTTCCATTACTGTGTAATGTATACTGTATCCTCTCCAATAGTGTTGGGGTTGGACTTTGAAAATAACTCAAGAATCCAGAAATTTTGAAAAAAAGGGACAAAACTTACCCTAAACAGATAACAAGAGGATGCTTGGAACTTTCCTTCCTTCCCCAGGGTATGAGATCAAATTCAACAGAAGTAATCTGTGTGCTTTGTCTCTACATGCATAAGCTCAAAGATTGCTTATGAATATAGAAAAACTTGATTTTCCCACATCATGAAAATAAGTTTTTAGGAAACATTTACCTCTCTCATCTGTCATCATACTGGAAAGAATCCAATAAACCTTCTGTGTGAAACAAAATTTAGACAGGTTGTACAGCACAAACCCTAGCTCAGATGTTTCTGTAAACCAACCATCTTCTAAAAGCTGCTTGTTCCACTCTGTTAATGCTCACAGCTGTTTATTTGTTCTCAGGTGTGAAATCAAATGCTGGTTGAGCTAGGCTGGGCTGCAGCGTGACTGAGCACCCATCACCGTGTTCCTTTGAAGGAAGAATCTGGCAAGCAGCATGATGTGGGATCATGCCTTAAGTATGCTCATGTGAGTATACAAGCTTCAGTCCTGAGGAGAAATTAATCTGAGATGATTACTTGCTTGTTCCCTGGAGAGCAAGGAAAGAAAATATGCAGGTATTGTGTGCTATGAATAAGTGGGGCCATCTCCACTAAAGTAACTGGAGAAGCATTAGCACATAACAAGTCAGGGTTGTGAGACTTAAGATCCCATTTTATTTGCTAGAATTTATATATGTAGAATGAGGTTCTTTGGAATGTGCTACACCAAGAATAAATATTTTTGTGCTCTACTATTGGTTTACTGAGAGAGAAAATCTTGCTCATTATAGCTATACTCAGAAGACACTCTGCACTGATTTCCCATACAGACCAAGGAAGCTGAGTTGGAGTAATTCCAAGTACTGTGTGTGACATGTTGCAACTTTAGTGCAACTCATCTGCAGCAATAACACATATTTCAGAGAAATGTAAAGAGAGAAATAGATTTTGTTTTCCCAGAATTTATGACTGAACTATGAGCATGCATATGTATTGATAAAGGCCACTAAATTGCATTAATTCTAGATATGTAGGAACCAATATCATGTGAATGTAACCTTTATCTGGATGTTGAATTTTCATTTATTTTGCCTTGTAGGATTGATTACATAGTGAGATACAGTATTTTGCATAGCTACTAAATAAACAATGGATTTGAGACTTTGCATGGTCTGGGAAGGAAGCCTCTGGATCCATCCCTTCCCTGTTACACAGAAGGAACAGTTCAAGGAATACAAAACTAATAATTGTGATGGAGGAAGTGGTCTTAGGAAAATAAAGAACTTTTTAAACACATCCCTACTCAGTTTCTGGTTGAGCAACTGCACAATCCTGGGCAAATCATTTAGATTTTATCTGTAGGATATACTGTAAGATCCTGCAGATACCCACAGTGACTATGACTGAACTGTGAGAACTATTTTTTTCCTCATCTCACTGAAATTTTCAGCTCTTGTAAAGCTGGGACATGTCCAGTACCACATGGTACTGGAATAATAAACTGTACATTTATCAAATGAGGTATAAGACATCAAACCACTAAAACTCTTGAGCAAGATTTTTGAAAGAAAATAAGAGCAAAAAGAAAAGCAAGACTTACGACAAAAAAAAAAAAAACAACAAAAAAAAAACCAAAACAACAAACCCAACCAAACACTTTAATAAGAACAAGGAACTTTAGAAAACAAAAGCTTATCTTATTTCTGAATCTGTTGTCCTTAGATAAAATGGAATTCCTTATGAAATTGCAATGTGGAATTAAATGGAATAATCTGTCTATCTGGAGAAAAGATTTTTTTCAGTACTGGTTGTTACACCTCTGCCTGTGTATGCAGGGCACCATGAGTGTGTCAGGGAGGAGTGTAAACTGACCCGGGCCTGGTTGGTTCAGTGTGTTTATCAACACGATTTCACTGCGTGTTTGGGGAAACAGCAAGCTGACCTTGCTGGTCCCTGTGTTACAGGACTGGGAATGTCTGTGATTCTAGTTAGGGACCCTGGTGAATAGCTCCAGCTCTGGGGTCAGCCAGAGCAGCCCTAAAGCTTGCTGAGTTTCAGTGTAGCCAGGTGCTGCCATTTCAAGGAGCCCTCGATAGTATTTAAGTGCATCCCATCACAATTCATGAGTCCCTTTCTGTGCCTCCCAGTGGGCTAGAAAGGCTGCAAACTAGGAGTGACAGAATGGTTCCTGAGCTTCCAGCAGACTCCTGCCATCCCTTCTCTGCCTCTGAGAGAGGCCCCACGTGTTTGGACACAGAAGATGTCTCAGAGGCACTGCTCTACAGCTCAGATGTGGACAGTGCATGGATGGGGGCAGTTGATTCTCTTCAGTAAGGAAGCCTTAGTGCAGTGTGCTGGTAGGAGGTGCTCTGGCTGTGGCGTGGCTCTGCCACATCTCCCTCTGTGACACCGGACAATTGCACATTGCCCCTGATCCATCCACTGGGGGCCTGGGGCAGGGGGTCTGAGGGGCAGGTGCTGTGGTGGGGGAACTGAGCTGGAGACAAAGAAGCAAATCTCAAAGGCACCTGGTAACTCAGCATGGTTCTTGAAAGTCTTGATGGCTGTTATCCCTCAGAAAGAAGGGGACAGGAAGGGGAAGGAGAAACCACCTCAAGCCAGCAGGAAGGGGCCATGAACAGCAACAAAGTGAGCTAGCTCTTCTGTGAAATCTTCATCTGAAAAACATCAATTGTAAATTTGCAATCTCATTTTTCCACATTTGCATGTGAATAAATCTGATGCTTAAGTGCTCTGCAGAAAATGAATGAGGCATTTGTATAAATGTGTGTTCATATTTGAAAATATCAACTAAAAATCTAGGAAGCCTTTGTACACCCACCTTTGCTATCCCTCTTTCAGCTGCTCTGAGGCCCTTTCATAAAGTACTCTTTTTTACTTACAAGAAAAGCATGTATTGTTGCCATGTTTGTGCTCTGGTATTTTTGCTTGGCCTCGGAGAGAATAGCTGCTTTTTTGCTAACCCTTCAGTTCAGTGTCTGATCCTACAGTTTTCTTCCTTTTTCATCTCTGATCTTAGATGAGCAAAGACCTCAGAAATACATTTCACAATAATTGCAAAGACAGTGTAAAAAACCACAGCAGCATTAGTTCTGGTGGTGATGGTGAGTTATGAGAAATCCTGCGTGCGAGGAAGAAAACAAACTAAGATGGTTTTCAGAAGCAGAAAAACAAGTGCTAAGTTGGCCTGAACAGTTCAGAGGTGGAAGGATATTCTGATTTTGCTCAAAGCAACAGTAGCATTGATGCTTTGCTTTTTGCTTTGTATTCTTCCCTTTTTTCTCTCTATATATTTGATATATAAAAATTTAGAGCAACATATGAATTTCTCTTTTTTTTTCTATTTTATTGTAAGGAACATTACTTATTGGTTCAAATGCAGTGATTTTTTTCCAGATGCAAGATATTTTGCAGTTTGAGTAGGAATAGCTTTCATGGGAACAGGACAGATGCCTGGCTAAATATTCCAGGCAGTTCTTTTAGAATGAGCTGTAGTTGTGATACAGTCACAATTACACGAGCACTGAAGTTGTTTGCACTCAGTATTTGTGCAAATAGATGCTTTTTTTAGTGATGCACTATTGCTATTTAGAAGACTTCTTACTTTCATGGGAAATTATGTGCAAAGTGCTCCACATTAGTTTTGGCTGATATTTATTTAACAACAAAAGATACTAGTGCAGGAACTCGGATCCAAATTCCACTGAATTTCATAAATATTCCAGTCCTGTTTGTAATCTGTACATTTTTTATTTGTCTTAGCAAATACCAAATTATTTAAGATAGTTTCTTAAGCAATTACCACAGCCTTATTCTGAGGAAGTTGCCCCACAGGAAGTTTCCACATGTAAGAAAGGGTGCCTGTATAGCCCAAACAAACTTGCAAATTGGTGTTCTGCATGTGATGACTATGCAGTGGTACAGAAGATAATCTGGAATAGTTCAGTCACCATCTTTCACTGGTTTTTAATTAGTTACCTTTGTTTAGATACCAAACACAGAAAATTATTATTCTTCTGAACTGCCTTTTGCAATTACTATTTGGTGACTCTAATTTCAATGTAAGATGTAAAACAGCTCTCTGAAAGCTGTTAAAGAAATGCAACTGTCTTAGAAAATTAGATAAACCTAGTGAGGGTTAAACCTAACTTTTTCTTTCTGTAAGTGTCATACGCCCGACCTAGAATTCTTTAATAGATACAGTGCAGAGCAGAACTGAAAGTATTTTTAATTTCACTGCTTTGTATATTTACAGAGGGATTACAACAAACTTCTACACTTTATCTACATTTTAATAGGTCAGTGCGAACATATGAAGTGTATTAAGGTGGACTGACTGACTTATTAAACTGACGTGAATTCGCCCAAAGCCCCCAGCAGTTGTGTGCAGCAGGGGCTGGGCAGACATGCATGATTGAGGTCATGCATCCAGCCAGTTTGTAAGATGATCCCTCTGTACTGAGCCATCAGCCATCCTTAGCATAGGGGCGCACTCATACACGCATTCCTGTCAAGTCATCTTGTGAAAGGCTGCTTGCTTCCAGCTTGGCTTGAAAGTGCAACCTTAATAAAACTCACTGAAGCCTGAGAGAAAATAGCAGTTCTGCAGCAGATAGTGTAGGGGAAAGAGACTGGGATATGCATATGCAGCTGACTAAAGCAGGCTACATGCTGGACTGTAACAGAGAGGAAACAATAAATCTTAGCTACTATGCAATAAATATTCCCAATTTTAACTAAGGAAGCTATCCTCACAGTAAAATTTAAAAAAAACCCAAAAAACCAGTTTATCCAAGCTTGATTGTTAAAGTGTGCTGCTCTGCTCCTTTTTCCAAAGACTTTGAGGGAAATTGAGAACAAATTTAAAGAAAGAGGAAGAAAAAGTTTTTCTTAAAGCAAGAAAGGAAAGTAATAATAACATGTCAGTTTTCTTTTCCTTTGCTTTCCTGGCAGTGATTCTTGCTCTTGTAGGCTGTACTAGCCAGCGTCGGGGTCCAGAAGGCAGTGGGAGAAGATTTAACCGGGTTCAGCACGGGCAGTGCACCTATACTTTCATTCTGCCAGAACAGGACGGGAACTGTCGTGAAAGCACAACAGACCAGTACAACACAAATGCTCTTCAGAGAGATGCTCCTCACGTGGAACAGGATTTCTCTTCCCAGAAACTGCAACATCTGGAACATGTGATGGAAAATTACACTCAGTGGCTGCAAAAAGTAAGTGGTTCTTTTTTTGTTTCTCACTAAATGATTTCTTTGGGGGATGTTTATGCTGTTCAAAGTTTTCATTAGTTTCTATGAGAACAGAACTAATAAGGATTGATACAGTTCTTGGCTGTGTAGGAGAGAAATGTTTTAGCCAGAGTGCACCCTTCCTAGTGACATTGCTTTTGGGAGCTGAATTTTCTTCACTTTACTGAAAGATGTGACTTCTTAAGGCTTTTTTTCAAGAAACTACGGATGCTTGTGAGTCGGAGGACATAAAAATCCTCCAGGGACTCTGCTGACAGAATTTACTAAGTTCTTATAAGCTCTACTAACAGTTCACAGATTCAGCTCAGATGTCATGCAGGATACCTGCTACTGTGACAGCAAAAGGGAGCAATTAAAAAAATCAGCATTTAAGGGCACTGGGTTAAGAATATCATTGTTCCTCCATAAACAGATCCTGTAAGACTATTCTACCCAGCTGATTGCTTGAAAGAAAAAGGAAAATATATAGGCATTCACCTTTCTAAAACTTCACAGTAAATGTTTTTAACCAGGTTGAATACACTGGTCTTGACAGCCTGCTTCAATTTGTGTTTATATATGTGCATTCTTTCCTAGAAAGGGGAAAATGGGTTTCAAGGTGTTGCAGTAACTTAATAGAAGTGATTATTTTTATGAAGTTTGGGTCTGAAAGGCTTAAATATGTGAATAATTTCGCTCATATGAGCAGTTCCATGATTACTCACGTGTGAAAAATTACATGTCTTGCACAGATATTGCCCATACCTTGCTAAAGAAAATGCTTTGGGGTAGCTGACCAGTTAAAATAAATAAACAGTGTGTGTATAGCTACTTGTGATATTCCCATTCACATGCTGCCATTTTGACCTGGTAAAACATAGAAAATTGCACAATTGAGTGATGCAGCTAGTCATGTAATCTTGTACAAGAAAACTTCTGTATGTACCCACTCGAGAAATACAGGATTTAGCTTCAACACAAGTTCATAGTAAGAATGAACATCAATAAAACTCTAATGACTCTACAAGCTGGGCTGAAACTTCATATTAGCATAGTTGCTGCTAACCTAACTCATTTACAAGTTTTGTTTCATCCAGACAGTACATAAGACATAAATATGTTAAAAAGCACATACAGATCCCACTCATCCCTACCTCTACTAGAATTTTTAGAGAGGATTTCCTAAGTTTTTGGTAAATTATTTCTTCTCTTGCATATGTGGCCATAGCAAGAGAGAAAATATTCTGTGCAGAAAATATAACCAAGCATTTATTTTCAGACTACTTCCCTCATTTTTTAATGTCTTGATCTGCCTTGGGGAATACAGGACTGGAAATAAGCGGATGTTTTATGTAGAGGAAAATAAATTATTTTACTGTGCCTTGGCAGGCTGAGACATGCACTAAAAAGAGGAAAGTTGTTTTCTGTTTTTATACACATATGATTTTACTTGAGGAAATTGCCTGCTGAATCATGTTTCTAAGACTTAACTTATTCTGTGTTTGACCACTAGAGACTGAACTAAGATCACTGTTTCACAGTGATCGTGAGGAAATATGAGTCTCTGGAGTGTGAATGTCTGAGGGTTAGTCCTCTCACACTTTGGAGGGAAGTGATTAAACAGGTAGGAAGCCCAGTGAGAGGGGTTTATATTAGGACTGTTTTCTTCTGCAATGATTGTAAAACTGGCTGAGGGCAGAACTATTCCCCTCCTCCTTTCCCTCCCAGCCCCCAACGCCCTGCTCCCAGGGTTAGCATAAAACTGGGATTATGCATGTATCCCCATGTGTCAGTTTTCCTTGGACTGAAAGGACCTGCTTCTCTGTGTGAAGGACCATGTCTCACTCTGAACAAATGAGGCTGATCCAGTTCCTTTATAGCATTTCTGAATACTGAATTTGCTTTGTTGCTGTTGCCACTACAAAGCATCTCAGCCATAACTCATTTCCTTTCAAAACCTGCATAATGCTCAAGTGTAATGAATATATTACATAGGTATCTCCCTTCTCGTTTTTCTACTCTGCATTTATTTTTCCCCCTAAACTTTCTATGCTGGGCAGCATTTTACAATGCACCTGCTGTGAATGAATTAAAGAATAATTAATAGTTGCAGGTCTTTTACTGGAAGAGAATACTTATAATCAGAAAGAATGTTTAAGAATTTTAGAAATAGTCTGATTTACACAAAGGAGTTGTGTTTATTACTTCAGGTAATAAATATAACTTTCAATAAAAACTTACTTAGCCAATGTTTGGCAAAGTGAATTATTTTCTGAGAACAAATGCTCCCCTGTGATATTTGAAAAATATTGTGAAATTTTGTAAGCATCATGGCTTGCTTAAATTTTAACTTAAAATTGTTATTTAATATCCAGACTGTCATATTTTTAGAAGCAAAACAAGTATACTTTTCTGTAAAAAAATAATTTATTTTCTTAATGCAAAATTGCTTCTTTGATGATCTGCAAGCTTGATTGTGGATAAAAATGCCCTTGCTTGGGGAGCCAATTATAGGCAATTAAGGCCCAGTCTTGTCCATTATAATTTGCATATCTATAATCAATGTAACTGGGGTTGGTTGACAAACGAGGGACATGGCAAAATGCTCTGCGCAGAAACTCCGCAGAAGAAGATGACTTGGTAAACATTTTTAGAGATTTTCCTAGAACTGTTTATTTTAATACCGGATAACTTTCCCCATTGTTTAAGCTTGGGTTTCATTTCTGCAATATGTTTATACTGATAGTTCAAAACAAACAGTTCATCACATTTTCTTTCTTGCAGTAACTGACTGGCTCACGTGACACTCTTTGGTATTTAGTTGCAGTGTCTAAGTATTGCCAAAGAGGAGTTACATGAAATGTTATCATCATGTCTTGCTTAGGAAGTTGCTGTTGGCTTGCTGAACTTACAGTATTGATGGACTCAGCATACATTCAGGATAACTCTATGGATGAGTGCTCCATAAACGTTTCCTGACATCTAAATGGTAGTAATAATTGCTGTAACTGTAATGAGTGAGTTTTACATGATTCACTGCTTCTTTTCTTCTAGCTCATTATTTAAGCAGAATACTGTAATAGCTTAAAATATTGCTTAATGATACTATACTATTAGAAGCTAACACATACAAGTATTACAAGAAGGTAGATAAACAAACAAACAAAAAAAGCAGCTTCAACTCAATTCCTCTCCCTTCAAAGTGCCCTTGCTGTTATTTGCCAGCTACAACTGAGGAAGTATGAAATGATTGTCTTTATTCAGTCATTAAAGAAAGAAATTATGAGCAATTTTTCTGGGATATCTATAATAATTTGATAGTCTAAAGTTCATTCTTAGAATAAATATACTAAATTATTTTTGTGGTCTTTGTTGACTTCCTTATTTTTCAACAGTAACAACTCAAGAGCTCACCTAGGTTTTAAACAGGTAAAGGGTCTAGGTTTTGAGGGGGCCGGTCATTATGTACCAACAAATGGCTTCTGGAAAGACCAGTGTCTGTCACTGTGTGCCATGACTTCACTAAAAGTCTGTCCCTTTGTGCTGGCTTTATCATCCAGGCTTAACTACTGCTTTCTGCAATTAAATATAATATGTTTATATGTGAGGAGGGGCTGATTTTTGCCTTGGATTTTATATGGTTTGCTGAAGATGGGAAAATCCCTTACCTGTCACTCTTGCTGTGAAGCAGAGTGGAAATATGACACAGCAAGCTGAGTGAAAATGTGACAGAGCCTACCCTGAGCAGTGCAGATCTAAAGAGCTGTAATCATGGCCTATCAGACAAATTTACATTAATATAAAGATGGAGATGGTCACTGTGTGTGTGTGAAAATTTTTTCATATCAAGAAACAATTTTCATGAGTTGAACTATCACAAGAAATGTTAAAAGTTCTATTTTATTTATAATTACTTTTCATTGGGCATTTTGAAATGTAACATGTGACCTAAAAGTTCACATGATATTTGGATGTTAAATGCAACCAGAAGATGCATGATGAACTCCTGAAAACTCTCACAAATAAAAGGTGGTCAATGGATTTGGAATTTGCTATTCTGCATGTATGAGCATTACTAACAGAGCTGTGTAAAGAATGGCTTTCCACTAAATCTTTCCTTTTTCAAGGTAGACCAGAGCTAAAAGAAGACAGTGAGAAAGTTGTATCCAAAACTGGACACTATTTGGTGTCCTCTAACCTGTATTTATTTTTTAGACACAGAGGCTGCTTATTAATCTGAGTGCTCCCTTCTGCTTTGAAGTCAATGAATTCACATATCCAAAGGAGAGCCTCATAGTAGTGATATTTGAAGTGCAGTTCCCACAAATGTTGTGAAACAAAGGATGAAATACAAATTAGTGGGATTTCTCAGTGTACTACTCAATGAGCAAGTTATATGTATAAAATCCAAATGTAAGGAGTAGAAGTAATTTAATGGACGTAAACTTGCTCCAAGAAAATTAATGTGTGAGTGTAAATCCAAAATTGCTTATATTCCCCCAAAAATCTATTGGCCAAAAACATGCCTGCTTTTCAAAGCTTTATTAGTCAAATTGCTCAAGTCCTTGGAATATTCTGATGTACCCACAAGAAACAGGCAATACTTCAAATGTGGAAATGCCTGAAAGCTTTACATTATTGGACAGTAATTTATTTGGCAATTAAGTTTTTTTTTTTAGAAGCAGAAGAATCAGGGAATTAGACTGAAGGACAGTTTCACATGTTGCCACATTTGGTAGCAAATTACTTAAAAAATATTTCCCATGCTTGGAGGGAAGGCTTTATCATAATGTTCAGTAGGAACTGAATGTGTTTATTTACAGTGATGACAGCCATAATTAGGAAATTTCTGGTAACAATAAAATATTACATTTATTAGTCATCAGAATTGTCCAACCGAGATGCCTGGTGGGAGATCCCATTTGGAGCACTGAGAGCTTTTCTAAATGAAACTGATATACAGTAAATGGTATGTCATTTTCACAGTGCTAAGAACTCATTGTTCCCATTCAACCGAGCAACCTACTCCACAATGTTGTGTGTCCTGGGGAGAAAAAAACATCACTGGGGGAAAAGTAATGAGGTTGAGTACGTCAGGCCTGCATATTCCCATCCAAACTTAGAATTATAGAATCATAGGATCATTACAGTTGAAAAAGACTTCCAAGATCAAGTTCAACCTTTGAACCAAACATCACCACGTCAACTAAATCATTGAACTAAGTGCTACATCCAGTCATTTCTGGAGCACCTTCCTGGATAGTGACTCCACCAACCTCCTGGACAGCCTGTTCCCATGCTAAACCACGCTTTCAATGAAGAATTTTTTTCCTGACATCCAACTTGAACCTTCCCTGGCACAACTTGAAGCCATTTTCTTTTGTCCTGTCACTTGCTGCTCAGGAGAAGAGGTCAATCCCCACCTCACTACAACCTCCTTTCACTTCGTTGTAGAGAATGATAAGGACCCCTTTAGCCTCCTTTTCTCTAGGCTAAAAAACCTCAGCTCCTTCAGCTGCTCCTCATACAACTTACCTTTAAATTCTTTTTTAAACTTATCTTTAAACCAGCTTTGTTGCACTTCTCTGGACCTGCTCCAGCCACTCACTGTCCTTCTTGAATTAAGTGGCCTGAAACTGGACGCAGCACTTGAGGTGTGGCTTCATTAGTGCCCAGTACAGTACAATCACTTTCCTAATTCTGCTTGCCACACTATTTCTGATCCAGGCCAGGATGCCATTGGCCTTCTTGGCCACCTGGGCATGCACTGGCTCACGCTCAGCAGCTGTCAACCAGCACCCCCCAGGTCCTTTGCCACTGGGCAGCTTTCCAGCCCCTGTTTCCACTGCAGGGGGTTGTTGTGACCCAAGGGCAGGACCCAGCACTTGGCCTTGTTTAACCTCATACAGTTGGCCTTGGTCCATAGATCTGGCCTGTCCAGATCCCTCTGCAGAAACTTCCTACCCTCCAGGAGATCAACACTCCCACTCAACTTAGTGCAGTCTGTGAAGTTACTGAGGATACACTCGATCCCCTCATCCAGTTCATTTAAAAAGTCATTTAATAGGGCTGGCCCCAATACTGAACCTTGGGGACTGCATGAGTGACTGGCCACCAGCTGGAAGTAGTACCATTCACTGTCACACTCTGGGCCCAGTCTTAGAGCCAGTTTTTAACCCAGCAGAGAGTGCACCTGTCCAACTCTCTGGCTGCCAGCTTCTCCAGGAGAATGCCAGTTACCTAAATAGTTTTTTCTTTGCTGTGGGGCATCTCTTAGTGCTGTCAGTAGCAAGCCCAGAGGAAGACTCAGCTGTCTGAACTGTTCTGTGGAAGTCCCTGTTTCTCTTCACTGACCCAAGGACAATCCTGAGCAGCTTGCTTCCTGATTTAAATTACTCCGTTAAGTGTGATGGATTTAAGCTTTACTTCTGTCCATGCTTGTAGTATGGACTTCACTTGTGACTGCTAGGAAATTATAAACTTTAAATATTCCAATTTCCCTTTTCTAATACAGCACTACTACTCAATTTCACAAGGCTGTTGGGAGGCTTGATATGTTATTTTTTGTGTTGCTTTTGGAGTCTTTCTTGTGGAAAGTATTTTGTGCTCTTAGCAGTGTATGTATTGTAATAATGTTTCCAATATTTACAGAAAATTGTGAGATTAAAAACCTTTTGGAAGGAAAGTAACTGTAAAGTAACTATAAGGAAAGTAACTATAAGTATTTAAAGCAGTTCATAAAAATAATCAGACAACTACAATGACTATACATCTATAAAGCCAAGAATATCACAGGTTGCAGTTGGCTAAACGGGTTATTTGTGTCCTGCTCACAGTCAGAATAGTCCTCATTCTTGCAGGGTTTTTAAAACCCATCACGCATCTGCTGCGCCAAGCTGTATCCATCTGCAAGGGACTGGGTCTTGTACAGATCCTCATGACCAGTGAGGAATACCTTGTTATTCAGTGACAATGTTTACTTTTGTTAATTAACAAAATTAAATGTTAATTAATAAACAATTAATTTTGTTAATTTGCCAAAATTAACAAAAATTTTGGATAAACTTGTTATCAAAACTGGGGTCATTTGTATGACCTATTGCAAGCAAAATCTGAAAGGTGAAGATACTTAACCGTCTACTTGTATACATCTCAATTTACAGTTTAGCTTAGTTCAGTCCTATTGTCTGCATTTACGACAATTGCAGACAAGGAAAAGCTAGTAAATGAGGACCTTCTAGAACCAGTATCATGGTTTAATTTTGCTGTGAATTCATCTTTAACACCAGCAGCTCAAGTGTCTTAAATAAATAGCCCTGGTGTAAAAGTCTTCCCAGTAGCATAAGAATTTCCTCTCTTGTTAAGGGGTTGAAGTTTGATCAGGAAAAGGAAATTGAAATAGTTTCATATTTCATTGAAAAAACTTTTTCTTATGAAACAAGCTGTACTTAACACAAGGTTATTTTTCTGCAACCACATGTGCATATTTTAGACAGTGTTATGAAACACCAGGGTAGTGAATATTCACTTGGAAGGGTGACTTTGAAATGCCATAAATTGTTGCACATTTGCACTGCATACTCATTAATATTTCTGGACAAAGATCAAGATTCACTTTTCCTTGCCTTAATTAGGAAACAGGTTAATCTAAGGCAGTATAAGTCACTACTCAGCTGGGGTAAGAATTCTAATCAGAGATTTGCACTAGTTTAATTATCCCAGTTTAAAACTGATGCAAATCAAAGTAGTATAACTTTCATGTGCAAACAAAACCTAACAGTGTGTTACACTCAGCATTGAACATGTATATGATGCAGATGGTCAAAACAAGACAGGTACAGGGTCAGCTAGAAAGATGCTCAAGTTACACTACATAAATGATTTGCTTTCAGATTTAAATGGAACAAACCCACCAAAATTGTTTAAGATAATGCTGTAATTACTCAGAGGAAGTAATATAAAAATCTGTATTCAAGGCCATGGAGCTACCTTGAAGGAAATTTCTTATGCTTCCTTGACTATCTTCTGGGAGGAGAAATGAAAAAAGAAAAGGAAACAATAAGAAAAGGATAAGAGTAAGAGAACTATGCTAGTTTCATGGTGGAATAGGTGTGTCTTAAGGAGAGGTACTTTAAAGGTCTGTTATATGACAGTACATGACTAATCAAATGATCTGTGTTACTAATCCTTTCTTAAAGGAGCGAGAAAGAGGCTGAAAGTCCATGTAAAATGTTGCAGTTGGAAAATCTGTGCAGAAGATCTATGAGTAAAAAGTGCACGATGAAAAACTCTCTAAGAAGTCTGTAGAATTTCTTTCCCTTCAACAACTCAGTCTGGCGCATGAGTGTCTGCACACATATATGCATTTTGGTCTTTGGAGTGTTTGGTTTTAAGATACTTGGAAATCTGTTTTTAAGTGTTGTGTCCTAAATCATTTCTCATGTTTTATACTAGTGTACCTGCTGTCAATCGGGTGTCCTCTTCAAACTGACCTGTTGGCTTATAAAAATAAATGGGTAGCAAGATGAAATCTTGTTTATTATACATGCATCAATTCTGTGTGAACGGTTCCCCAGCTGTATTGCTAAAAAAAACATTTTATAAAAGCACATTTGCTTTTGTCCCTACCAGAATGTATATGAAGCAGGAATTTTCATATATTCTGGAAAAAGTATTGGACTTTTGTTCTCCTCATCCCAGGCATGTTCTGTCCTTACATGTGCCTATGTTGCAAGACAAACCTGATTGTGCTCCATGCATGCACAACATCTGCTTCTTTACTAGAAAATCATGGAAGTTTATAGCTATAATTTTTCATCACTTGGTATGGGGATTTTTATTTTTAAATTCTTGCCATTTGTCTGTCATGTTGTCTCTAGTTGTCTTGTGGCAAATAGAAGTACCAGGCATTCCTTTTGACATAAGAATGTATGGAAACAACAAAAATTAACTTGATCCAGTTAGCCGAATTTTCTTCTGATTCTGTTCTGCCTGAGAATTTGGGTACTGGTATTCTTTATCCTCATCTTTTACCAAGGAGGCTTGAGAGATCACAGTAGAGATAGGATAAACTCTGGGCATTCCTCCCAGGATGAAATTAAGGCAAGACTAGAGAACTATGGGAGAAAATCTGGAGTATGAGCAGACAACCTTAGAAGGTAATTTGTCTGGTTTTGACAGCATGGCTTCTTTCACATTAGAACACAGATTATCAGATTGGTGCTAATCAGTTTTAAACTTAAAAATTATTTCTGCTTGAGGCTGATGGGCCGTTTATAGACTGATCCTTCCTTCTTTCACATCTGAACTCCCCTTAAAGGCTTTTTATATGCAAGACATTTTTCTTAAAAGATCCTATTTAAGTTACAAAATTTATGTCTTAGAGCTAACACTGTTAGCAGGTCAGTCTTTTAGTTTCCCGATCTCTGATCCACCAACCTAAAACTGCAGATGTAACTTGCAAGGTTTCAAAGAGAAAAGCACTGAGTTTGAGGCAGGTGAGTGGTCCTGCCCACTATTTTAAATGTTGCAGCAAACTTTGAGTCATTACCAAAGGCCATTAATGCTTTAAAGTGGGATTCATATGTCCTGATTGTAGGTGAAAAAAATGTGATTCTTGATATGTAAATTTAATATTTTGACATGTATTTTATTTTTTCACCTTTAATACGCTCCAAATCCACAGAACCTATTTTAAATACCTGCAAAAATCAAAGGAGAAGTCCTAGTACAATCCCTAGAAAAGCATTTACATTTATCTTCAGGATTGTTGTGGACTTGCCTGCCCTCTGGATCATATTATTTATGAATGTTTTAAAGTTGTCAGCCTATGTTTATAAAAGTTTATTTTTCTTTTGGAATCTCTTGCTTGCAAGTATGGTCTTGTGCAGTGCAGATTTAGGAAAAATAAGTTGTTGTTAATGATAATTTTTTTTGTTTTCTTTTTTTAGACAATATATTGAATGAATGTTTGAATTTGTATTAAAACACCCATGGTTCTATTTAACGTGGTGCTGATTTTCAGTTTCATAAATTCAGCTTTGAGTAGCTTTAGTAATATTTATTTTCTGGGAATTTTTGTTCTTATGCAGAAGTATTTTGAAGGGAAGAAAACTGTATTAAATAAAACTTTTCTTTAAAACTCTGCCATCAGTTCAGTGTGTGGGTAACAGTGAGGGTGAATCATAGGGTCAGTTACATGTCTTTCTCTTCTCACTTATGAGTCATGGGTTTGTGTCTCAAAAAGGAAGGATCTTCAAATAATTATATCTCTACCACTATCAGAGTACTACTCCTAAAAAATGTTGGTTTTCTTTTTAACTTGAAAGTTCTGTGTAGAAATTACTTGATATTTCTGAAATCTCTGAGAAATGCTTCATATAAAACCTGTTTTCTTGAAATCTCCTGCAACACCAAAGAACTCAAAGAAGACTGCTGTAGCCTTTCAAAAACTGGGCATTCATATGCCAATAAAAGTAACACAAATGAGGACTTAGGATTACTGCCTTTAACATTTAAGTATTAATTATATTTATTTGTGTCATAGTTAAATATTTAAGACCATTCCCAGTCTTAATTAATTAAGGCTTAATTAAGGCTCCAGGAAATTCCAGGAGCCTTCTAGGCCACATCAGCAAATCAACACAGTAATGGGAAGCCCCCAAACCATGATGCCTTTGGTGCTGTGCCTGGAATTTTGAGGATCTGCTTAGAAGGAAAATTGCTCAAAGAGATGATCTAATCTCTTCCTGAATGAACTATTCCCCTTTGTTCCTTGGCAAAAACTTCGTACTTCACTCTCTGTGTGACTTACCACAGTAGAGATAAATGGTCAAGAGCCACCTATCTTTCCTGCGTCACTTCTCTCAATGGGAAAGGCCATCAATGCTCTGCTAGAAGGTTTTTCTGTGTTGCTATTTTTGTGTGGAGGAGATACGGACTGCAAAATTCTTTATCACTTTAGCCTGTGAAATACAGAGGCGATGATTAAGGTTGTTTCTCTTCACATTTTTCTTGAATGATCCAGTTGGATCTCTCAGCTTTTCTAAGAATTCTGGCTGATGCAATAAATATTCTTTTGTATATTCTCCTGACATCGTTGACCTCTATGACATCCCACAGCTCAGCCATTAGAGCCTCTGCCTTCATGTCAGTTGTTAAAAGAACTGTTTTTACCTGTTACAATACCAAAGTTTTATGCAGGGAAGCATAAGCAAGACAACTGTATTTGCAGAGACACACAAGGGAAGAGGTTTTTTGCCATGTACCACAATGTTATTGTTAAAGGTAAAGGATGATTACAGCAGAATAAATTCAATAATAATTGGAAAAAAAACTGTCTTGGTCTTCTTGATGGCTCAGTTTCTAACTGTGGACCATGAGTCTAGGGAGGGTCAGCTCAGCAAAAGTGTGAAGGACCCAGAGAGATATAGAAAAGGCTAAATATAATGTGGGAGATGAGACTGGTGCTTCAGAGCAAGAAGTCTCTGCATTTGAGGTTGATAGAAGATTTGATTAAAAATTCCTAGAAAGGGTAAATGATACAATCCACAAGTTTGTGACTGCCAAGGTACCAACCTATCACTGAAGTACTCACAACCAGGTACCTTGTCTTGATGTGACAGAAAAGACTGAGGAATTATTTTGGTATTCAGTACTGCGTTCAGTAAAATGTTCTGAAACAGTGCAGATGTAAAGTGTTTACAAGTGTGTGGCCCTACAAATGTCATAATACTGTGTATTTCAGCAGTAGTACAGCCTGCTGAATAAAAACTGATCATATCATAGTCAAAATAAGATCTTCCTTTTTTTAAAAGAATGAGAAAATTATTTTTCCAAACTTAAGAGTATAGGAGTGAGTAAGAGAAGATGCTCAGCAGCATGTTTTAATGAGGAAACCAGAAAATCTCCACATTTTGCTGGTTATCAAGTTATGTCTAAAATGCATCCTAGGCCAAAATGCTGAATAGAACTCAAATGCCATGTGGGGTATTACAGGTTGTAACTAATGTGTCACTCTGTCACCAGGAATACCCTTGCAGCTGTCAATGATAACCTCATAAATAGTGTTTGTGTTTGCTGCTTATACCATTAAGTGAATAAACAATTTACTAGCATCAAGCAAGCACCTTGGACAGTTTATGATGATGAGCTAGAGGTCAGGAATACTGGAAAGGCATTTGCCCAAATTTGCCAGCTTTAAATTTTCAAGATCTAAGAATTTGACTTCAAATGCGCCAAGGGTCCTCAAATGTGGAATATGAATGAAGCATATGAATATATGCCTCAAATATTCATGAGGCAAGCTTTAACCCAGTAAAATAAATTGTTTTAATTTCATAATTGGAGTGTTAGCACAAGGACATAGCTACTTTTCACAACAGGAGGTAGAACTGAGTTGGAATTCCTCTGTTACACTGAACAAGCACATGTGTATTTTATTTTTTTGGATAAGTGGGTGAGAATGAGAAGTCCAGAGTCTTTTTATAGAGAATATTGACACAAAGTTCAAAAAAGGAGAATTATAATTCCTTACACAGCTTACCTAAAGAAACATTTATCATTAAATATTTTTTTGCCAGTGCATGATAACAATTATGGCACATCCTGTACAAGCCACTGTACAGAACAGAAATAAATTTAGTATGTAATTGTTTAGTCAACATATTTATATATTAACTTTTAAAGTTAAATGGATGTACCAACAGTAAAAATAGTTTTAAAATTAAATACAGACTGAAATAAAAGAACTTGTTAAGAATTCAGTTTTTAAATCTAGGATTAGTGATTGTATTTCTTTAGTGCTAAACCAGTAAGAGCATTTGTTATGTTCTACCTTAATAGCTCCCACAAAAAAAAAAAAACAAAAAAAACCTGCCTTACAAACCCTAGAAATAGGAGGGAAAAAACGAAAAAGAAAAAAAGTTTCCTTGACCCAGGGTTTAGTGCTCCGACGCATCTTGGAAACATCTAGTAATTTGGCCACTCACCCCCTGGGGTATTTCCTGGAAGCAGAATTGAGCAAGACTGAAAATGTTTTTGTTGCACTGTTATGGGCATGAAGTTAAGACATGAATTCTTGATCCATAAAATATGTACCAAGTGTGACATCTTTTTTCACGTGAATTTTTAAAGACTATTTCAACATTTTTATTCATTATTTTCTTACCAAAATCATACAAAGCTCCTGAAATCATGATCAAGACTCTGGTTGTTCATCACTAGAATTAGTCCTGTTTGGTTTTATGTTTGTTTTTATTTCTTCTCTGGGCTATGACTCACCATTATGGGACACTTACAATGTGTTTTAGGGTACATTTCCCATTTTCATTATTCTTCAGTTTCAAGGTGACAGCTGAGTGTTAGTTCTATCAGTATGGTTTTGAATGCTGTCATGTTTTTACTTCCATAGTAAAATCATTCAGAAAAACTATAAGAAAGCTGAAGCAAGACTATTTTTAGAATACTATTCATAATGCAATACAAACTTTGTATTTTGAGACAACCTGTCAGACTTGCTCAGTGCTTTTTCTATCATAATGGATATCAATTTTGGTTTTGCTTCTCTCAGGCTTAGCCTAGCATTGCTATTATATTTTCCAGGTGTTGTTATCATGAGATCTTACCAAAAAAAGTCAATTAGAAAAACTAGTAATTTTCTATGGGAATATAAACTCAAAGGAGGTTTTCAACACAGTCCACAAACCCAAACTACTATCATTAAAGAGTCTCAAGAGGATTAGAAACTGACAAAAAGTTCTTGACTCTCACTTGGAACGTGATGTTAATGTATTCGTATGGAGTTTGGCATGATGCTGCTCACAGTGAATCAGCAGGAAAAACTAATTTCTTTTCTGAAAACTCAATTTCTCTTCTGAAAAGGGGTTTTCCCAACCTCAGGCCACCCATCTTATGCTGACTCTTTCCTTTCTCCTTCTCCTGTCACTTTCAGAAGTGGCAGAAGTTCCAGGTCTACCTTTTGGTACCAGCTGTCTGGGTTCACATCAAAAGGTTTCTGCCCTAACATAAGGGGATTTCGCTCTAGTAAGAGACAGACAAACCGCAGCACTGTCCAGGCAAATCTATTTGGCAGAACAGGAAGTTCCCAGATGGTCAGGAGGAATTTTAAAGGGTTGGAGTGGTATGTTGCAAATCACTAGCCTGGCACCCATGGAGACTGAAGTCTGTTATTTATAGAAAATCAGAGGCAAAAAAAATGGATGACGTGCTTCCTCACTATATGCTCTACAATCATTGCATTGTGTCAACATGAATTTGTGGGGTACCACATCAAGATATGAAATGATTGCACGGTCTCTATCCCCAGCCAGTTCTTTCCTCCACACGCCGAGAAAGATACCAAGTAAATTTGTGAGCAGTAGCAGTTTTATAATAGTGAAACAAACAAGCAAACAAACAAACAAACAAACAAAAACCTTTAGAAAGCCATGGAACAACAACATAAGTCAGAAATAACGTAATCACTGGCATCAGTGGAACAATCCAATCTCAATCTGCTGTAGCTTAAAGAAGAGGACTCAAATCCAGCCTATGAGAAGCAGACAAGCTCAGATATTTTTGTTCATTTGATGATAGGATTCAGTGTACAGCTTTTAGTATGCATCCAGCCTACTCCAAGCACCCTCCAGGCCTGAAAGGGGGACCATGAGGTACATCTCATAAGAATAATTTTATAGAGATATTTTCAGTATTTCCTTTTTGTTTCATGTCAAAAAGAACATAAAAGCAACTTTGCATACCTTTTTTCACTATTCTTCTTTTCAGTCCTTTAAAACACCAAAGAGGAACTTAGATTCTTGTTGAAACAGAAGCACTCAAGCAGGCAGATTATCTTAATTTCAACCTAGTCGTGGATTCTATCTGGCATCTAGTGGACATTTGAATCATTTTTTGTGTTTCTTTTGCTGAAGCCAATCAGGAAATGGTTTAGGGTGGGGTTTTTTGATTTTTTGGGGGTTTTTTGTTTGTTTGTTTGTTTTTGTTTGTTTGTTTTTTAATACCTTAAAATAGAAAACTCTCCAAACTCCTAAAATAGAGACTCTCCAATCTGAGGTCTCAAGACCTCAGGTAACAACAGCCTCATGGCACAGAGCAACTGTAAACCAAAATGCTGTGGTTTCCAGCCAAGAGGCTGGAATTCTTAGTTAAATAATGTAATCCCTTTCTTTTTTTATCTATTTGTTTATAAACTAATCTTAATTTTCTTTTAAAAATTTGAATTGTTTCAAGAACTGAAAGAAGTGTCACTGGAAAACATTTTCCTGCTGATTTTATCAGCAGATTGATTTTTTTTTTCCTTCCACATGAGCTAAATTAGCCAGCTAAAAGTTATTTTTCTTAATTAAACCAAAACCCAGGGCATTGGAAGAAAAGTTACAAATAGTTCTCTTTGAACTCAGATGCCTCTAGTTCAGTGGGGACAGTTTGCATGATCCTTTCTACATCAACAACATTCCACATGCATATTCTTTCTATCTTCAAGAAAAAAAAGGAACAGCAGAAGCAATCATTTCCCGATAAACAGGAGGACACTAAAACAGTGCATCCCTTTTCTTGCTAGAAAATACATCCATGTATTGTGGCTGTACACAAATATTACATTTGGCTTTTCCTTCATACACCAAGATAATACCAGAACCTGATTCTACTCTCACCCAAATTATCCCAAAGGCAATCATTTTGTAGAAGTCTGCTGATTTTATCAATTGAACACATGGTAACACTCCAGTGTTTTGTTTAGTGATATACTAGAAATGCATATCTGGATATTAGAATCATATTAGAATCATAGAATTGCTAATGTTGGAAAGGACCTTAAAGACCATCTATTTCCAGCCCCAACAATCAAAATCAGGTACATCTTCCACTAGACCAGTTTGCACAAAGCCCCACCCAACCTGGCCTTTAACACTTTTAGGGATAGGGCAGCCACAATTTTTCTGGGCAGAGAAAATTAAGCTGGTCAGACCTCCTGCGCACACCCATGCCATTTCGTTTTCTCTCTCGATTTCTAAAATGGCAGGTTTTTGTATTTCTGAAGAGACCAGGCCTGATGTGCAAAGGAGCAGTGCTGTGGTGCAGCAACGAATCCTCAGCAACACCCACGCATGGAAACACCAAACCATTTCACATCTATTTCTGTTTGTCAAGTGACACATGAAGAAAGATGAGGCAGTGGGTAAGGCAGGCGTGGCTGAACAGAGAGGTTTGGCTGGAACTAAGGAAGGAGAGATTCTGACCTATGGAAGAAGGGCCAGGCCACTCAGGAATGCTACAATCATGCCATGAGATTCTGTATGGAGAAAATTAGAAGGGCCAAAGCACAACTAGAACTTAATCTGGCTACTGCTGTAAAAGACAATAAAAATACTACTATAATGCTACTTTAGTAGTTAGAACAGTTGGTTTTGGGAAGTGGTTGAGTCACCATCCCTGAAGGTCTTTAAAACTTTAGATGTGGTGCTTAGGGACATGGTTTATTGCTGGACTTGGCAGTGCTGGGTTAATCATTGGACTTGATGATCTTAAAGTTTTTTTCCAGCCTAAATGATTGTATGGTTCCGGTATTCTGAATAAGAGAGATGAGTTTGTTGCAAAATGTTTACACAGTATGAACATGTTTAAAGGGGTTAGTCTCTCTACATGAAGTTGTGGATCAAATTTTTCAACACTCTTCTACTGTTTTATGATGCGTATTTTTTATCACAGGCGAAGTGTCGTTCATTGCAGAACAAATAACTATGGAAATATGGATGTTTAATAGATTTCTTAAATGGGTGACTCCATGTTGCCACTTATTTGCACAAGCCCACACGGTGTAAATTTTCAGACATGCCAAGCAAAGCAGTGTGCTTTTATAGGTTGCTGTTATGTGCATATTTCCAAATTTTCTGTTATTGTACTATTTTACCTGGTTCTTCATATATGTTCACATGTCTTCTACTGAAGGTCTTAGAAAAGCTGTGTTCATATAAATATTTAGGATAGCATACTTTGGTTTGATTTACAGTTTTCCAAATGTCTTCTAGATTAGAAGTTTTAGCTTGTTAGGTAAAGCCACTGTCATCTCTCTTGCATAGCATATAAGGCAACAATTTATTAAAATACATAAAATTGCAGAAGAGCAATCAGGTTTGATAAAAATGTAAGGAATGACAGCAGTGGAGACATTACTAAACTGTTGAGTAGAAAACATATCAAATTTTTGGTAGGAAGAAGGAATGATAAGAAAATTTCAAGGAACAATGTCTGAAAAATTGTAGACTATGTTTCAACTAAAAAAATTAACAGGTCCACTACCAATACCTCAAATATTTCTTGCAACAGAAAAAGCAGCTTTTATGTGGACTTGAGGGATTATCTATATTTTTATAGCCTTCTTTATGTTATCAGGGCTATGGAATATTAATATTAGTTTGATTTTTATTAATTTCAGTCTTTCTAGTTCTGCTTATTGGAATATGCACTGCTCCTGTTCTGTTTCTGTTTATTGTAGATTTGTACAGCATTGCTGAGTTCAACAAAATGTAACTAGAAGCAGAACAGGCATTGTTTTCTTTTACATATGTACACATAATTTTGAACATATGGTTCCAAGCATATTTTCAAATTAAATTGTCACTAACTTCAATGAATGCTTTTTAATTTTTTTTTCTACTTTTATGTTTTGCATTTGTTGCCCAAGAGATTCATAGCCAGCTGCAAGATCCCTTCTTTGGGCAACACCCTAAAGAATGTAAAAAATGGCAGCTAGAAATGGGGGCTTCCAAAGATAATTAGGTTCCTTGGTACAAAGAGCTGTGCTGAGAAGTGAACCTGGGAGATGTAAATACACTTCGAATTAGTGATTGCTACTAGCAAAGGAGATTTTGAGAGCTACTAAAGATCAGCTTTCATCTGGAGGTAGTCTAACTTCTGGTGATGTCACTTTTTCTTTCAGATACCATACTTGGGAGAGACTGAATAATTTACATTTACTCTTATTTCAACACATGATCCAAAGAAAGTTTGGCATCATTAACTAATTAACATTACTTGAGCACATTGTCTTGAGGACTATGATGCAAAAAGGATTATGTCCCATCTAGGAATTCACATATTTTGTAAATGAAGAATATTGAATAAAACTGAAAACATCTGCAATTTTGACAGACTTAAAATATATTTTGGAAGAATACTTTTTCCACATTTTGTTTATTATTTATTGTCACAGAATCTCCTTATAGTGACTTCAGAAAGAATGTCAGCTAACTGCATTACAAATGTGAAAAGCAATCTGTCTTCAACAAGGCTGGCTTGGTTGAAAGTGGGTATGATGTTAAAGTTGCTACAAATAATATGTCAGAGTGTACTGTTCAACTATTCTGTTAGAAATTATAAATCTTTATTTTTTACCTAGTGATAGAGAAAATTGAGATATAACAATAACTCGGATGAAAGCAGTGACAATTTACATTAATTCATCTTACTAATACTAACCTCTTTTGCTTTGAGGGCAAAGTATAGTTTTTAGTAAAAAACTTTAACAGGATTTTCTTTTGTTGTTAAATACTATTCTCAATCTATCCGATTTGGGGGAATTAATAGAATGATTTAAATCTTGAATTTCCTAATTTACATATCAAAAGGTAATATAGCAGTAAGAAATGAACTCACACTGACCCTAAACACCTCTGGTTACTATCCTAAAACTTGGTAGATGAAGAGGAAACTAGATTTTAAAGATAGGAAGGGAAGTAATTTAATATTGTAAAATCTTGTACAGATTTTTTTTTTTTGCCTATTTCTATTTTCAAGGTTAAATAAGCTGGTCACTTTTAGTTTGTTGTCAGTTTAGGAGTCTGTTCTTTCAATCATCAGAGTATCACTTTCTGCACTTGTTCATATAGAATGACAGAAGAATTGTACAGAGTTCTCTAATTTTTAATTTTTTTTCAACCTCAATTAATAAATATGGTGTTTTATGACAGGAACTTCCATTTCTAGATGCTAAGTAGCCATCTGCCTCCACAATCTTCATACAAAATATTTATGAAAAACTGCAAAAAATTCATTCATTTTTTGGGCCATACATGTATTACCTTTGATTTTCAGCCTTTAAATCACCACCTAATTGTCTTGTTTCTTTCTTGTACTCTTTTTATTTATTATAAATTTATATTCTATGATCTCTCTATTTAGGTGTCTCAGTTATGGCATAATTTTATTTCCTCATTAATATGTATTTCCTTTTGTCATTGATTGTAGGTAATATTCCAGTTATTGCTGAATTATTCCGGTAATTTTAGGAATGTTCCTAGATTTTAAAATCATGTTGCATTTTTATCAGGATCTATTATTCATAGTTTATTCATACTCTGTTATTCACTGTGAAAGGAAATGCAATCCTGGCTCAGAAACAGCCAGTCTGATGAGCTGGCTTTGTGCTGCGGGTCTTGGATTCCCTGAGACCCCAGGGTGTGGAGGAACTGGAGTGCCTAGGAATCAAAGCTGACCCAGAAACCTTGGCATCTGGATGTTATGGCTCCCACGAGCTTTGAAACTCCTGGCTTTATGGCTGTCCAGGATGAAATTCAGCCAAGAGCTTTCTAACCTTGGAGGACCTTAGAGTCTGGGCCTTTGCATCTGGAATTCCCAGAACTTTCTGTGTCACAGGTCCTTGCAAATCTGTTCAGTGGCTCTTTGCAGAGCTGAGAGCCTGGAAATCACTTTGTGTTGGGCCACACAGGAGCCTGGTAGTGAAAGTGACAAATCCTGCCTAAAAAAATGGTTTCCACTGAGATTTTTATATTTGAACTCCTTTAATGAAATATTCTTACAACAATAATTCGGAATTCTTTAAAAGGGAAACAGTTTTGGAAGTGTTAAACATGTTAGCTTGAAGAGCCTTTGTTTCATAATGTTTTGCTCTTGGAAACACTGATATGTGGAACAAGAGCATCAGAGGTATCTTGCAATGGCTCCAGAACTGATTTCAAGTCTTGCTTCAGATTTGTCACAGATAGGAAGATGTGTCCTACATTACTGATGACCTCAAGGTTATTTCACATAAGGGTATGTGCATTTCACATAAGGGTGTGCATAGTATGTGTTTATGTTGGAATTCCATGATGATCATAATTCTACTTGCCCTAAAATCATCTGAAGTTTGGCAACGAATTTCAGTAAAAACAAATTTGATGTTCATTCACAAATAAACAGACTCTTTTGGTATGTTGAATTTATGTCTTTTCATAATGGTTGTGAGACTTGTTGCTTTTAAAAATTCGAATGAGGTTTGTGTAATTTATGGATGGAAACTGAAACAAAAAAGAATTCCACAGAAAGTGAGAAGGTTGTTCGGGCTCCAATAATGTGGCTATTTACTGATTTTAGTTAATTATATTTGTTCCTAAAAGACATACATTTCCCAAAAGAGATACTTCTTTAGTTTCTGGTTAGAAATGCAGAATATTAGACTTCCCTAGTACTTTAGATTACCAGAACTTTGTGTGGGTCAAAGTCACTTTTAGTTACAAGATCAGAATTCACAAGAACACTTTGGGTGAACCTCCAAACATTCAGATGCTTATTGTATCTTAATGTTTCAATGTCTATGGGTTAAGAAATGTATCAGCTTCATTATTATAGAAAACTTGGGCTAAGAATTCCATAGAAAAATTAGTTTTTAAGATTTCTAATGCTTTTTGCTAAGGAGCCACAAAGTTTGTGAAACAGTCTTTATCTTAGACTGGTTTTATTTTATCAGGCTCTGAATTTTCTGAAATATCCAGTGCATGATCTAATATGAGGGGGCAAAAAAAGCTGGATATTGTCCTGCTTGGTCCAGTCTGTTTGGACTCTTGGCTTTTCTGACCAGTAGTAGTTGTTTGCCTATAACCACATATCTTTATTTGCATGGCTGTCCTGGCACACAGAGGTCTCCCGGGAAGTTTTAGCACTGCCACCCATTATCTAGGAAGAACTTACTCATCATCTCATTCTTCTGTTTGCTCTCCCAGCCCTGAACTGGGAGAAAAGCTACAACCTTGGTCCCTCAAACTATCTTCTGGGAAGTAGGAAGAGCTCTTGGAGAGGAAGTCTGTGAGACCAGAGGGTCCTGCTCTTCAAAAGCATCAACTGCTGCAGTTGGACTGGGCTCTGCTTTGTTTGACTATGTCAGTCAGCCCTTGTTAACTGAACTAAGACAGGACAGTGCACTGGAAAACAGCCTTTGAAACAAAGGTTTAGAATCGCAATTTTTCAGGCATATGCTTTGGTTTAGGAATTGTATTCTCCAATTTAGTACTCCTACTAAAACTGCTTGCATCCCCTGTGGCAGGATGGAGGGGGAATTGGAGGCAGGAAAGGCAAAGATCTCAGGTTGAGATAAGAACAATTTACTGGTAACACCAATGAGATAAGAAACTGAACAGTAACAGCAACAATACTAATGACAGAGGGTACAAGAAAAGGAACAACCATCCCCCCCTCCCAAGAGCAGGCAATATCAGATGGCTCCCTCCAGACTGGAACTCTTCTTCTCTGGAAAAGACTCCCTTCCCATTCCCCTGGCAATGACTGAGGAGGTATAGAGCAATCTCCAGGTCCCAGCCATGTTACCTCCCAGGTGCTGCAAAATTTAAGCATGTCCTTGTTGGAACCAGGACAACATATTATTAAAATTCAGTGAGCAGAGAAGCAGTTAAAAATGGTGTGAACCACAGAAACCTATTCAAAGACACTACCTGATGCTTTAATACAAAGGTAGAAGACTACCTTGAGTTTCTATTGCAAACTTTTTTAGGTGGCAAAACAAGCAATACAGTCCATGTTTGGTATACCAAGGATAGAGGTATATTTACTGCTTAATATAGATCTCCAGAACTGAAAATCAGAGGATGCAATTACTAAGATGAATATGAGAAGAAAACAGAAAAATTATATTTTTTGCAAAAGAGAGGGTATTATAAAGAGTCAAATTAAATGCCTCAGAAAAAGCAGAAATGATTACATTTATAACATTTTTTTTTCTTCAGTCAAGATTCTGTTCAGCAACATTAAAGTTTAATGCTAAAAATATGCTTGAGACTCATTGTGGTTATCTCTTAAACACAAGTGTCTATGGAAGTTAGTTATTAGCTTTAAAGTCACTTGTGATTATAGGATGTCTTAAACTAAAGATTAACATGTAGGGCTTGTTACATGAAACCAGCAACTATGACTACAGTGGTTGTAGTGGATTCAGGATTGCCTACAAGAGTAAAAGGAAGGACCAGTATGAAGGTCCTCCTCCTTTTAAACTGATCATTAATGTTCTGACTGTGTTTCTCTTTAATTGGGAACTACATTCTTCTAATTAACAAAAACATACTCCTTAACCGAGGTAACATATTTCAGGATTTTCTGATCAAAGACATCTACTACCTAGCAATCTTTCTAATGATTTAAAAAGATCTATTCAAGAACTTTGCTCAGTCTGACACTATGCTGATAAGGTGAGAGGTAGACAATGGGGGACCAAATGCTCTCCTGCTGAGAAGGTACTTATATTACGTTAAAGTGCTGTATTCATTAGGCTAATTTCTAATTTCTACAGATCAGAAAGGTGTCAACAAGGCTTTTGTATATAATAGGATATATAAAGCCTAATCACAGCTTTTAAAGAATGTTTCTGTGTGTCTTTGTGAAAATATATTTGGTCTCCTACCATGGAGAATATAAAAGTACATCTTTTCAACTCGTGATTCAGACTATGTAAACACCCCAAAAGAGAGGAACACTGTATTGTACTATTTCCTAATAAACAATGAGCAGCATGTCTCAAGAGCTAGAACACAGGCTCAGACTCTGAGTTTAAACATTATGCACAAGGTTATGTCTTTATTCCTTCACTACATAGGATGCAGATGCCTAAATGTCTTTAGATGGGAATCTAACTTAACAGCATGCTTCATGTTTATGTCTTAATTGGGAAATTAGAGAAAAAAGAAACAAATAATGAGTGGAAAACAAAAAAGAGGAAATTATAGCATTCAGCATCAGGTAAAGACTTGAAAAAATTATTAATGTTACCACTTTTTAAATATTTTTGAAAGTTTTGTTAATTTGTTCTCCATTATAAAAATGTTATTTTATTCAATTCAGACCTCACTTCTGCCTGCTTTATAGATCATATAATCAGCAAAAGTTACGCGCAAAAGTTACGCGAACCAAATAACAATTTAAATATTCCTAAAAGTTTACTTTGTGCTGAATGCCTGCATTAATAGATGTCAAACAATTCGGTTATCATTAAATGGGTTTTAGAAAAGTTTACAATTTCAGAGGATCTGGATAGGAATTCACATTATTGACAAAGTTTGTATTCTGCTTTCTGTCAATTGAAACAAACAGCTAGAAAATGTGTTTCTCTGCAGCCATTTTCTGTATTATGTTAAAGAAGATTAAAGGGTGATCATTAATTTGAGGTGATTCCTTTATAAACTTTGGTCAGTAAGACGTTGAAGTCAAACAGTTAAATCTGATTTTTAAATTCTGATTATATTAGTAAAAAAGAATTCTCTAAGAAGTTTAAGTTTTATATCATGCTGATACAAATGGGAATTGAGATTATTTGATATAGATGACACATAAGCAACTAAGTCAAATAAGGACATGAGTAACCATGAACGGATATGGTTGCTAAGGAAAATAAATGCAGGGAATTAAGTAAAGCTGTTTGTAGGGTTTTATATAAATAAACAGCAGTAAAAAAATCTATTTTTCAGAATGACTTAGATAAAAATATTTCCTTTTTTATCAGTGGGAAATATTGCATTACAAAGAAATAGACAGCAGCTGAATCTCTCTTAGAAGCTAATAGATGTCCATCTTTTTAATAAATGGACTATTTTTAAACATAAAATGACACATTCTTATAAAAATATTCATCTTTTAAAATTTATTTTGTATCACTCTTGATGTATTTGGATGCAGAAATCACATGTTAAATGATATAGTGGAAGAACAGGTCACACAGACTGGTTGATATTAATTTACAGGGACTAGTCAGCACCTATCACTTAAGAAGTCACAATATTTTCCATTATAACCCTTTCTTGAAATTTCTCTTTCCTTTTTTGTAATTCACAAGACAATTCACATGTATCACAGATGTTTATACACTTTTATGCACATTTTTAAAACACATGTTTTATTTTAGATGACACCCGATCCCCAGTGGAGAGCAGGTTGGGCACAGGGTGGCAGCATGAAGGGTGTTATCCCCGGGCAGGGAGGCCTGTGCTCACAAGATACAGCTTCTTGTACAGCTTTTCTGTGACTTCTGGCTCCTCATTTGTTGCTGCTGTGACATGAGAAAAGTGACAGGCACAAAACACAGACAATGAGTTAGTTCAAGGAATAAAATTGTTCCAACAACTGACTTGCTCTGGCAGGCTAACTGAGTTAAAATTCTGAAAAGGTCTTTTTCTAAAAGGACTTAAAGTCAATAAACCATTATAGTGGTCCTGAAGGGATTGGCTTTGTTTTCTTGTGTCTGTGAAAATATGAAAATAAATATAAAGAATATTATAATGCAGTTGTAAACTATTATGTTGTCATTTGTAAATTCAGATACTAAATTCAGATTCATTGACTAGAAATTCACCTTACATTGCTAATGTAAAGATTTATAAAGGTGGTGAGTTTTGGAGATTTTTGTTCAACACTGACTTGGAGAAAATAAAGGAAGAGGGAAGTTTTGCCCTGACAACAGAGATTTAAAAGTCAATGTTCCTTGCTTTATAACTAACAGTGGCATAGGCAGTCATGTGATTCATTCCCAGAAAATAAAGGAAAAAAGTGAAATAAAATGAATTAATCCCTATAAAATTATAAATCTCTCTAAGTCTCAAAAATATCAATGAAGTATGAAATACTAATTCCTTTCATGTCATGTTGTTGTAGACACCACTTGAGTTGGGTCAGAGCACACTTCCTCTTTGTGTAGCCAGAAAAAAAATTGTTCATTTAGGCCAAAAAGTGGAAAATGCTAGTTATAAAATAATAAAACCATGAGAACTTGTGAGACTAATACTTGTATTTCATCTGTGAAATTTTAAAACTTAGGCATTGGACTGATTTTTCTTCTCATGTAAGGGGTACCACAGGCTTTTACATATGCTTTGAATAACACAGAAATAATAAGAATTCTTCTTACTGCTACCTAAGATTCAAATTCATATGAATTTAATGAAACCTGGAAGTAATAATTCATTCTGGACCACTTATGCTACCTGCTTAGAGCAGGGACTGAACATTCTATCAGCTAAAGAGAAAAAACTGTTTATATGTTCACATGTAACCAATGTCTGAATCACTTATCTCCTATTGTATTAAACGTTATATTAAATCCTTAATTTTGGCCAGTAACCCAAAATCTACTGCCCTTGAAAATATCAAGGACACACCCACTTGCAAACTTCCACAGGATGTCATCCATAGGATGTCATATTCAATTGTACATTTCATTTTTTGAAAAACAGAAATATGAATCAGTATTTTAAATCATTTTAGTAGAAATCACCAACTGTATTCATTATCTCAAATTATTTCATTATATGAATTTTCCACAATAAAGGAGTGCAAAACTATAAAAAATTTAAATTTGCCTATACAAATTTAAAGAGTTTTACAACTATTTAGAAGTCTTTAACAGCAGAAGGCATTCTAATTTTCTGGGACAGTAGTAATAGGACACTTTAATTTATATAAGTATTGTGAAAGTACATATACAGCATATAAAACAGTAAGAAAAATATACATACAAGGGAAAATCTCACAGTGAAATACTAAGTCCTGCATACATTTTAAGAAGATTGTCCTGACTGTATTATGTATTTTGGAATTAAAGAATACCCACTAATATTTCATTTTTTTAGGGTCCAAATATTTGTTCATATGGATTCTGGTTTGGATACATGTGTGAATGTATGTATGCATTCATGCATGTGTTTTTATATATATATATATATATATATATATATATATATATATATATATTTCTTCTATGTTTCAATACATTGTTTGTACCGATAAAAAAATTTGAAGCACTTGTTATGATAAATACAAATCTATTCATGTGAGGTTTAAAGGAAATATATCAGTTGATATATTTCCTTCCAGTTTCACAGTTTCGAGATGCACAAGTGGCTACACTATTTTGAAATAGCCTCCTGAATGACTTGCTAAGTGTCTAAACTTTTTCTTCTATGGAGATAATCCTGCCATCCTCTTTCAGGCAAAGTTTCCACTGAAATGAGGAGTTTAGTCTCCTTAGAGCAAGTGTTTTAGGTTTAAGCTCTTTATCAAGACATAGCTGCCAATAAACCCCATTGCAAAGAACATCTGTGCTCTGACAGAATTATATTCTGATAATGTTTTTTTAAACTTACATTTAAAAAATATTTATGAGCACTTGATTTAGAATTAACATCTGGAAGCTCAGAACAGATGCAGTTTGAGAATAAGGTAGCTGCAAAAATGCTTCCCATCTACTGGTGCTCAGGGTTATATGGAATTTGCTTCCTGGAGCAGGAATGTGAGGCAGTGCAATGGCTTTCATATGTTTACAAATGGTGCATGACAAGCATCACCGTTCAGCATTGTTTGAGTAAGTCAGACCCACAGGTTGTATACTCAGCATGGATTTTTCCTGTCACAAGAGAGGATAAGCTCATCAGGTCCATTAGGTCAGAGGTTGAATAGGAAAGGCAAGAGACCATGCAAGAGTTCCCACCACTATGCCCGACTTGTAAATAAATAGAAGACTTCAGTCTCCACCACTATCAAGTCTTCTCTTTTCACAAACACTTAATTCAGCAGCACAAATAGACTTTTTCTTTTTTTTCCCCCTTAAGAGATAAAAAGACACCTACAGATCTTATTCTGTTTGCCTGGTCCTGTCTGCCTTTCTTTACCATTTGTGTTGATTGATTGCTTCTGTGTTTCATCAATTAAAAATGTTTTAGAGTACAAAGTCTTCAGTATGTTTAATAGAGTCTGGTTAAGTAAACATCCTCCACCAAAGCAGCACAAGTAGAGCTTAAAATAAATATTGCTACTGTGCCAAGTTCATAATTGCTTGCACATTTAGCACTTTACCATATCCTAATCATAGCCATAAAAAAAGGAAAAAGCTTTGTGTACTTACTGTAGTTGTCATGAAACTGTAGCCATTTAAATACTGCAAGGTACTTACATTTTTTAAATACTTGGTTTTCCAGATTATTTTATATACAGAACTTGTTTCAAAGAACAAAAAACTGAACCTGAAGGTGAGAGGTGGTCAGGTTTAGTCAACAAACTGGCCATATAAGTGGTTTTGTACTTATTTCTTTCCGTCAACAGGATAAATTTTAATAAATAATAATAAAGGATAGAACGTGAAAGGATCCTATGCCTCTGTCACTCCTACTGTTAATTACGTTATTCGAAAGGCAAACTTTCATTTGATGTTTTTACTTTGAGACGGATATAACCTATTATAATTGGGTGACTGATACCTGTTACAACCACAAAAAACTGACCTTAACAACTGCATTGTGCAGGACAATTTATGCATTAAAATCAATGTAAATAAAAAAAAGAAAAAAAAGCAAACCTAACCAAAATATTTGTACTAGGAAAATATGTGCACTGTTAATGCTACATGTAATTTCTTCCAAATTTAAGATGTTTTAAACTGCTCAGGTGATACATAAAATCTTTATGGCATTTCTAAGAAGACATATATATAGGAAATATAATTTCTGTAAAATAAACTTTGAAAAATAATAAGGGAACAGGATATAAATCTGATTTGTTAGAGAAAATAATAGTGTGTAAAATATTAAAAATTACAAGTCCTGTTTTCTAATAACTGCTGACTCTAAGAGGAAATGATTGTCAAGATTTTGAAAAGCCATTAATGTTTTGTTTGTATCTACTGCTGATAATGATTAATTTGGGCATGTTGAGGAGAGCAGGTTTTCAGAACAGAGATACTCAAGTTTTCTAGATAATCAAGCCTTAGCAGGAAAGATAAACTCAGACAGACTTTACATGAGCCTCTACAGCAATCCAAGGTAAACTTAGTGCTGGTCATGAAGTGAATCTTACATATGTAGTCTTAAAATGTGGTCTCTAGTTCATATCCTCAATAACTTAACTTTTCTAGGGTATGTGCTTGACAAGTTGGATTATATTTTATGCATCAATGGTATCTAGTTAAACTGCATTAGGTCCAAAACTCTAGGTTTTCCTACCTCTAAACATCCAGGAAATTTGATGTTGGAAATAGGCATATAGAAATGAAATAGCTGTGTTTACCTGTTTCTGGAATATCTGCCAGGATGGTGCAACATTTATCTTTTATCTGTCACTGACTTATTTTTCCTTAAATTTTTTTCACCTAATGTCTTCTCTATCACTGCTGAAAACCTCAGTTTCAACAATCTCATTGTCTAGTGAGGATGTATTTTTTTATACAGTTGCAGATGAATTTGGTAAAGAGACTATGAAGTTCTGAAGAAAACAGTTGAAGTGCTTCCCTTCTAAATTTAGCTTGAGATTAAATTCCAGTTTTTCCATCTACAGCCTGTTCTACCTTCCACATTTCTTTGATTTTTCCTTCAGCACTCCACTGGGCCCATGAATTTTGATACTATAAATTTATTTAATAAGTGCTTTACACTGGAATTCAAAACACAAGATAGTCTACATGTATGATTGAGAAATCAACTATTTAAAGTACAAATTATTTTTAGAATTTCTATTGATTATATTCATGCCATGTTTAGCCAAACCACTGGCAAGCAGTGCTCTTATTTGAAATCCAAACAAAAGGTTTGCTATATTAGGAGATGTTCTTTAATATACCTGAAAATCTAAATTTTAGATTTGTTCAAGCATGCAACAACCATTCACTAAACTTAAAACTAGGTCAGGAAAAGTTTTCATATTTCATGAGTCTTTATGCATTTGGTTGAAACAGTTTCACAACATTTCCAGGGAATCCTTACAATTTACATTGCGTAAGTTAACGGAAGTTTGTACTGCTAAGAAAAACCAGATCTTTTAATTGACTACTTCAATTAAGAAAACACATTAGATGTTGCAATTTCATAGCTGTGCACTGATACAGTGCATTTGCTTGAGGACACCACAGCACTAAAACTACCCCAAAAATGAGTATCTCAACACACTATGCTACTCATCCAACAGGAGAAACCGAAGCATTACAGAGAAAGAAAACTAACAAACAGGTTTGCATCACTTAACAGTTCAGTTAATCAACTTACCTTAATAAGAGATTGAAAAGTATATTAAATTACATGCCATTTATAGTTCAGGAACATGAGAATGAATATCTGATCAAGAAGGGAAGATTTTTGAAGAAAATGTTATCCTTCTGTGAGAGGATTTATTGAAAAGTGTTTTGTTTTAAGAAGGACTCTGGAAAAGAAAGATAGAATTATCCAAGTTAAGAAAGCAATCTCTTAGTGGATTTTTTTCTCTGTATTTTTTGTTGTTGTTGTTATTGCTTTGTTTAGTATTCCTTTTATTTCTCATCTCCTTTCATTCCAAAACATGTGTGAATATATGTTGTGGAATATTTAATAGGCGCCTAAAGTTGTTTTAGCAGTTGTACCATAATATATGGATCCAAAATGGAGTATGTGGCTGAACTGTAGAAACAAGAAAATTTAGATTACAACATTGAAGACATCTTGAATTCAAAGGTAGATTATTATAAGAATTTCAATTACTTTGTGTGGATGCCCAGATTACATAGTCTTTTTTCTGCTACCATGGGTCTTCTGGAAGATAACTGCTCTAGTCTGCCTATTGCTTTTTTGTTTTGGGGAACCTAAACTGGAATGAGGGTTCCAGGTACAGTCTTGTGAGTTTTAAATAGTTCAGGGCTGTTTTCAGCGAAGTGCCAAGCAGGAAGGTAGCCTCTCAGACTGTGATCCTTTACTTTTTTCGTGGCTGGCCTTCACTACTACAAGGACACCCTCTCATGTGGCTCCTCTGGGATCCCCAGGGCCTCCTCTGCAGAGAAGCTCCAGGGCCACTTATCCCCACTCTGCACTGACACCCTGGGCTGTCCCGTCAGGGTGAATGAGCTTGTGCCCCCCAGTGCTGCCTTTTGTCAGGTTTCTGTCAGCCCATTTCTCTGAGCTGCTGGAGTCACTCTGAACAGCACCCCTGCCCTCTCGTGCACCAACAGCTCCCCGCAGTTCGGGGTCATCTCAGTATTTGCTAATTGAAATGTTTGGACATTATCTGCTGCACATTTTGCCAATATTCAGATTTAGGAACTAGTTGGCTGCACATCAACCATCTACAATATGTCACTGATATTATTTTGTTTCATTCAAACAGTTCCTTGGATTTTCATAATGAAAATGAAAATTTTTTCTTGGTCAAAATCCTTCCACTTTTAAGTCACTTCAGTCTCTAATTCTGGAAATCCAACAGCTCTTCTTGAAATCAAATCTAAAGTCAGTTCTGCTTTATTTGTTTGTCTAAAGATCTGATGCATTAAAATCAGTGGATGAATATAAATGAGGACTTTTTTTTATTTATCTAAGTGAAACTGCCAATAATCAGAGGAATCTGGGGAGACAGGAATGCAACTTTCAAAGGGTATCAGGCCAGAACTTGTATGTCCTGCCCTCTGAGTTCTTTCTCAGTGTCAGGATGCTTTTTAGGTACAAAATATGACAGATTATGATGAAGTAGAGTGAGGCAAAGCTGCCTTAAAAATCACTTTCACAACTAAAGTAATTGAGTTAATGGCTGAAAGGTACTTAAAGATTTGTTTTAACTTTCCACAGACAATTGCACATATACAGTTGCAACTGTGTTGTATTTTTATTAGGGATTTATTCCATGTTGAAGGAAATATTCAGGACTTTTAATGAATCTTACATAAAAAGCTAATATGAAATTAAATCTACATAAAAATGACTTCTATAATCATATAATCTCCTCCATGAGCAGACAAAATGGTCCTTTCTGTCTTTTACAGATGACTTTTTGTTACAACAAATGACCCAACTTTATCACTGAATTTAAAAGGTTCCATCTTCCTGCCTATCAAAATGCCACGGTACTGTACAGTCTCCTCTGAGAGGGAGCAGAATTGTCCTCCCAACACCCTTGCTCAGGAAGAACACATCATTTTCTCTGTGGTATTGAGAGAATAGTAGATTAAGTGACTTTCTCAAGGACACAGGAAATCTGTGGTAAAGCAGAAAAAGGAATCCCAGTATCATGAAACTCTAGACAGATGTGTTAATCACCAGACCACCAAAGCTCAGGCCTGAGGCACACTCTGCTGAGGGGAAAAAAAAAAAAAAGTCAAACTAAATGCTTCAGACAGAAACTGTTGGGACTTCAAATCCCTTCCTTTACTTTCCAGCAGAGCTGCATGAGACCTTGTGAATTGTCTGCAAAAGCAAATTGTTACTGCAAAACACAAAAGCTCTAAAAGACACACAGTAAGGGTTGTTACAGGGGGCAGCGAGGAGAGGACTTGGTGGACAGCACTGCGCAGTGTGCCAGCTCTCACGTGTATTGTCAGCACAGTGCCTGTGTCAGTGAGGAACCATATAAAAACTAAAAAAACCCAGCTGCAAACCCCTCTAATTGGGCTTGCACTTCACATTGGCAGACCACACCAGGAGAAACAAAGACAAAAAATGAACCTGAAAGTCTAAGATGGCTTTATTTAATGTTCTGTGAAGTCTGTGGCTGTAGAGCAGGTGGCAGAGGAGACACCTAGACTCTGGTGCAGTTTCCAGCAGTGACAAGAGAGGCAGTCACGGAGTCACCTGAGTTCAGCACCAACCAGGGGCTGTGCCTGCATGTCACACCTCCCACTCTCCCATCACACTGGATGCCAGGGTAGGATGGACAAAGCCCAAGTTATCTCGGTTAGTACCCTGAAATAAGGATAAGGTGGAAACAAAAACACAGAGGCTGTTGAGACCCACTAAGTTGACACAGGAGGAGTGAAAAACAACAAGAGGCTGTCCAAAGTTTGGTTGGGCAAGATTAGTCCATTTTTGACCAGTCATGTATTGAATGTGGATTTTGGGAAAAGTCATAATAGAAACTGGAAAAATGTGCTCTCATCAGTGCTCCAGTTTCTTCTTTCCTTGAAGACTTGTCCCCTGTATATGCAGCATCATGCTGGAATTCAGTTCTATTTCAGTGCAAGAACATTTCCAGATGGACCCTGATTAGGATTTCACAACCCCATGCACCACACACACACACACAAAACTCCAGCTCTGCTCCCATTCTATTTTCTTTGAAAATAAACTTCCCTAGTGGAGACTCTGATTCAGCAGGACAAGGAGTGGTTAAATTGGACATATTCTTTGGAAAAAGAGGACACATGGGTGGTCAAGCTGATATATTTTAGGGTGAAATTCAAAAGTCCTATTGGAAATATAGATAAAAGAATAAGACAATGCTGAAACACTTAAATTTCATTTTGACAGTGTTTTTACTCCCTTACAAGAAAATGAATTAGAGACTAATCCAAATATCAGCAAGTTAAATAATAGTATCCCTTTCTCAGCAAAAATGTTTGATGAAGTCACGGTGAGAGATATGGTCAAAAGGTTTACTGAAATTCATGTCACTCTTGTAACACTGTCACCTGGAAAATTAAACAGCATTTATGAAGTGCAACTGTTATTTAATAGAATAAAATCCCCAAATTACTCATTTCAGCTTCAGTCACAAGAGACAATATGAAGTAACAGATTTACCTGTGCTTCAGTGTTTAGCTATGGTAGGTAAAAGCCAAGTGGAAAAAATGCTTTGGTCTCAACATGGGCAAATACCTTGAAGAAAGAGTTTTACATCTGATTCCAAATCAAATTTCATAGTTAGATCTTTCCTTTGGTCCTTTTTGCCATAAATGTAGGGATAAAAGATCTCAAACTCCGTGGAAGTATTTGAATTTTTAAGCTTGGCATGGTTTCTGACAGTCACCAGCACCAGATGTTCCTGAAGACCGTCTTATTTATTTTTAACTCTGTTGATAGGAGCCATCTGCTTCCAAAATATCTCATCTAAAGTATGATTGTAATGTATATTTAATAATTAACTCGTAATGAGCTGATCCGAGAAATTTTATAATTGAGTAAGCATTTATAAATCCTTTCTTTTCTTTTGCTTACCTAACAGGATCTTAAACTTCTGGGGTTTGTGTACCACAGTTTTCCAATGTGATAGGAGAGCCTTTTTGGTATGAAGTAAACTTACTTTTCTTTGACACTTTTCACCAGTCCTTAGAGAAAGGTTATGAACCAAAAAAATCAGTTGAATATACCTTAAAAATAGTGCCATAAATGTATTCTGAACCAAAAGCATGTTGAGTACAGATAAAATGGCAGCTCAATCTTGTAAAAGACAAAAATGGAGCAGAGAGAAAAAGATTCAAGCTATACTTTGGTAAATTTGCTTTCTAAGTTTCCCCTGTGCTCATTCATACATTTCTGAGTTTCACTTATTTTATTAATGATAAAGTAAGCCACTTCTAAAAACAAATGTTGTTGTTCAAAAGAATAAAGGAAGTTTGTGAAATTTCTTACACAAATCTTAAGCAGGCCTCTTGATCCCAGTTTTCCCTCTGTTGCTTACAAAGATTGTTTTGCCTTTGATGCCTTTGATTCTTAGGGATTTTGGCCAGTACACCTCACTGTATAAAATCACTGATGATCTGTGATTTATAGTTGAATGTCAGCACCAACTTTGAAAACATGAATGTTCTTTTCTTCCGAATTGCTCTGAAAATCCCTTGAGAAGAGAAGAACTGTCTGGCCCTTCCATTTCCAGCCTGAGCAGGAAGTTCAGGGGAACAAGAAAGCTAGAATAATACCAGAATATTTTTGCAAAGTTAAGGCAGAATCTGGAGTGAAATCAATTGTATGCTGTCTTCTTTTTCTTTTTTTAATTAGGCGTGTAATGCTCATGAGCAGATGATTTTATCCCTGTGCTTTGGTCACATCTTAAGGTTTCCACAAAGACCTCCTCTGTAATGAGAACATGACTCTTAATCTTTTCTGTCTTTATGTTCTGCAGAGCACAGAAATGCCATGTGGATTTATTGTACCCTGAGAAGACCACCGAGAAGCTGGGTTTGGGAGGCACAGCCAGTGTCTGAACTCCCCAGTGTGCTGGGTTAGCCACCCAAGCCTCAGCACACACACTGACCCATGTCAGCTTCTCCTTCTTCTGGGCCCATCCTGGTCTCTTGTCCCCAGTCCTACTGCTTTTAGTCATGTGGAGAGTATGGATTTTGCTAACTATGAAATACAGAGGCAGAAAGGCACTTTGTATGTCACAATTATTTTTCAACACTGTACTGCCCCATATTCAGCTACGTATGACCATAAGATGTCTAGAGAAAAACACAAGCAGTGAAACTACTAAGGTGCATAGCATCCCTCTTTTGTCTCTAGAGTAGTCAATGTCTAAGAGCACTGGTTTGTTAGGTTTTTATTATTTTCCCTCAGAAAGACCTTTCCACTACCTTTTGGCTGGCCTCGAATTTAATTTTCTAACTAAATATTTTGTGGTTTGTAACTTCAGTCTTAAGCAAGGACAAAATCATTCAAACTCCAGTGTTGTCTTTGAATTATGCAGGTTGACAGATTTTTCAGGCTGTTTTCCTGCCTCAGTATGAAGGAAAACAGGGAGGGTGAGTGAGAATGAACAATTATGAAGTTGAATTTCAGAGGGAAGGTGGGCAGGGGGGCATAATTTACCAGCTATGTGTTGTAGGAAGACGAAAATGTATGGAGTGAAATCAAGGGCAGACTTGTCCACAAAACAATAAAGCAGTGCCAAACAAGGAATTTCTCAGTGTGACATTTGTCTTTGCAAAACTGGCTCTTAGAAGAGCTCTGCATGTGGCTCATTAAAATTGCAGTCCACAAACAGATCCACATTGAATAAAGATTTCTGCAGACATGGAGTTTCAGGGAAAAACAGGTTGCTTTGTTATAATCTGATGGTTCAGTGTTGAAAACCATAGTCTTGGTAGTATTCCTGTGAGCTTCAATAGCCTAGTGGAAACCTCAGGACTGTCTAAATATGCAGACTCATCAAAAAACTCACCATTCCAAATGTTCACTCCTTCTCCACCCAGTTGCCTCAAGTATGGCTAAGCATGCATATTGCTCTCTTCTTTTTTCACATGAAAGGACAAGTGAGGCCAATTGCGCATGGTATCATTTATGATTTTTCTGTAAAGAAACAGAGAGGATTTTTTTACTCATAACTTGACAGTAGAACACTGCATTTTTCAAAAGCTCACAGATGTTAAGATTTGAGAGGAAGAGCTAGCCACATCTCTTTCATAACATAAATAGTCATCTACAAACTCACAGTCTGCACTTGATCTGGACCATATTTTCTAGAGGTAATCAAAGGTGAAATATTGATTCTGCCTTCTCATAGACATGAACAGCTAACAGGGAGGGCGAACGAAGTTCCATAATTTTTTAGTTTGATTTTCTTTGATTCACTGCAACATCTATCCTTAATTATAGTTTATGAAAATGAATGTGTACAAAAAAATAGTAAATGCTCTACAACCCTGTTCTTTAAAAAAATAATATTTTCTTACTATTAACATAAAACAGTTACTCCAGCAAGTCCAATGCTGTCCTCCCTTCTGCTGTCCTGCTGTCCTCCTTTTTCGGGCAGCAACCCCCTTCCTTAGCTTCATCTGGATTTTATCTGAGTAAAGAGCAGCACTATCTGTTCCTGTGGACTGTGGATGAAATAAATTCAACAGGCTAACTCATTAAGAAAACAAGTCAAAGGGGATTTTTTTTCTCTGTGGTGTGAGAGATGTTGACAGCAGCTAACCTTACAGGCAAGCTTGTTGCTTCTATGTAAACCTGTTCTCTTTCAGTTTTTTGGGACATGTTGCCAAAGAATTTTGGCAGAGCCTACATTTGCCACTGCTGATCCCTTTTAATGAGGTTTGTGGGTCACTTGAAAGCTGCAAAGCAAAGTGAGACTTTGCTTTTTGTGTTTTGCCAATTTCATTACGCTTTGGCTGGTAGTTAAGGGTCATTTCCAAAAGTCCAATAGACATTTTTATTAGGTTTCTATAGAGGTACAGCTAATATTCTTTTCCTGGCAGATTTCCATATTCTCTGTGACTAATGCAACATCTATTGTTTTCTGACAAGAGTAAAAATGGACAATTTTTTATTCTCCGAGGAGAGACGCTGTCAGCTACCAGGAGAATAGACTTCCAGTGTTTACCTTTCCACTCAGCCCAATGACTACATAGAAGCAACACAGACTTTTAATTGCTAGAATGAAAGAATATGCAAAATGGCATGCATGGACTAAAAAGTAAACAATCTGCATATTTATTCCTGTCAGTACACCTTTTCTTTGGTGGCATTTCACCATGGAAACAAGTAAAGATCACTTTAAGATGGCTATGTTGGCCAGTCACCTTTTGGCTACTACTTGAAAGGTTGCTATGTCATCTGGATGCACAAGTAAATGCCAAAGGGATTCAGAGAGCCTTGAGTGCCTGGCTATTTATTGCTTTTAGGGCTGACCTTATCTATGTATGGAGACAGAATTGCCAGTGGAACCAAAGGAGCCTTTTGGATGCATACAGAATGAGAGATGGCGTTGTCTGGAGCCAGTCATCTGCTCAATGCCTGATCTTAGGAACTGGCTTCAATGTCAGACAGAGGTGTCTGAGTGGGAAACACCAGCTCCCTGATCCCAAGATAGCCCTCCCAGGAGGATACTTTGTTCCTTTCACAGAAAGGGAGAGGGGGGATTTTCAGGATACTGGGATCCTTATTTATACTTTAGGGTTTGTTTTTTTTTTTGCCTGGAACTCTTCTTTCTTAGGAGAGGCGCAGAGAGCAAGAACTTGTTTATCTCCATGCATCTCACACCAATCTTCACACTGTCCCTCACTTTGGCAACAGCACATGCAATGATCTTACTCTGCAGGATAGGATAATCTGACTTACCACTCAGCTGGACTAGCTGGGATATACATTTTGCTTTTATTGAAGTGAATTGTGGTTTTGCTATGTGCATCTTTAGGGGACTGGATGCATTATTCATGAGATGAAGCAGGGCAAAGAGAGAGTGATATTCTTTATTTACATTCCAGTGAAAGTACAATTATTGTAAGGATTTGACCCTAGCAATTGCTGAATATGGAAATATGGAGGGTCAGAAGGCTTTCCCTTCCCATTGTTTCCCTACCACAGTAGTACAAATTCAGCATTTATGGTCCTTTCAAGCATCTGTAATGTGGCCCAACAATTTTCTTTTCATTTGGATGGATTGTTGCTTGAAAGGATTGTGTGGCACATGCCAACTCATGCCATTACAGACACACTTTCTCTGCATGCTCTGGACCTCCTGTGGGTTGGTGGCCCTGTTCCTTTTGCCAGCCTCTGCAGTGATCTGTCTCCACCACTCAAGGTCAGTTCCACAGGAAGCAGAACTTTTTATCGGTTACTTTCATCTTCAGCCAGGTTTTTTTCAGTGAAGATTTCTACAATTCCCAAGATGTTCTACACTATCCTTCAACTGGAAGGAGGCTAGCATGGAGCCTTGTGCTCCCTACACCTTCCGCATTTTTCTGAGGTGTGTTTCGCAGTATTGTTCCAACATGGATGATTGATTAAACCACCTTTGTACCATTGTCCTTTTCTTGGTCTTAATCACTTTACATGGAGTTTTCTCCTTCCAGCCCCAGGACATCATATCTGTTCCTTAGGAGTACATTGGTAGCAAGGGGAAGGATCTTCTGCTCTGAGACAAGAGTCCAGTCTGCCTTGTGAATCAGCCAAGCCTGTCAGCTCAGGGTTGGATGTTAAATGAACATCCATGTCCAAGGCCTTAGGACAGGACTGCTGCTTTTCATCATCAGTGTGCAATGCTATGCATCAGTGTCTGCTCAGATTCCTGGATAGCTCACTGCTTGATGAGCTCCTCACCAGATTTCTATGTACCAATCTGCTTTCAGATGGAGCCCCATGAACACAGTCTGGGAAGTTTGTCTGAGCCAACTCTGACAGGTTCAGCCTGCCATACATGAGTGCTGCTGCTGGAACTGCTGCCCTGCACCACTGCCTGCAGCACCGAGCCCCTGCAGTTCATTAGGAGAGAGTGCTCTGCCTTCCTCAGGCACTGAAAGAGTAAAGTTGGAGCACATTCCAAGTTTCCAAGGGTCCAAATACAGTCTTCACTGGGGGCTCTTATAAGTATTAACGTTCCTCTATATATCCTCATATATGCTTCACATTTCTGTGCTTTTATAATTTAATAACAAAACCTTGTTATTCCACCTTTCATTTAAATGCCTTTAGCATATGTCTTGATTTTTTCAGTTAACCAGGTTTTTTTCTCAGTGTCAGTAGCTAATGTGCATTTTTAAATGCTCAAATTAACCACGTTTTAAGAGATAAATATTAGTGAACATATTATTTTAGCACAATGCATCATGTAAAATAGGTCTGTAATATAATTTTACATTAAAAATTAAGTACATAATAACATTAATTACATTAATTTTCATTCTAATTTTTCATACAAATTTATCCAAAACTAGTATGTAAATCATGAAACTAGGATCGAATTAAAATGAAAGCTATTTTGTGTATCATTGTCTTAATGTTGATATTGTTACAACATCTAAAATGTTACAGAAACATTAAAATTTTCTTAAGCAGCTTGACTTATCAAGTTTAGGAGCTTTCTGTGTCTACCTCATGATGTTTCAACACTCCAGGAGTTACAGTACACTGTGGAAGTGAGAAGCAAAACTCCCTGAGCATAGTGGGCCTCCTCTGGGGATTAGAAATGTCTTGGTTTGTCACCTCTTTTTACTTCTGACTATCCAGCTCTCTGCAACATATTTATAGTATTAAGCTATGACAGTCCCTTGGGACACACTTGCTGCGTGCCCATGCCTGTTTCTTATATTTTAAAGTGAATACTATTTTGACAACACTTAGTTGTAGCTATCAGGATAGTTTGAATCCTGTGGCAGAATGTGAGATAAGATTTGCCACCAGAGAATCTGGAATCCAGTGGTTTGATCCCCTGATAATTTGCTTTGTAAACAGAGCAAGCAATGTATCCAGAATATTTTTTTTTAATAGAACTGAAAAGTGGTGAAAGAATACATTTAATGAACTCAGTGCAAGAGTCAGATTTCCCTGCCAGGTGTTGTGTTAATATTTCATACTTTCTGTTGAGAAATCATATTTGTGTTGGCACATTATTGGTGCACTCTCATCACTATGGGACCATTAACTTACTGCTGTCATCTCTGCAGGATGGACCTGTCTGAGCTGCATGTGATGAGTCATATAGGGTCCCATACGAACTTCAGACATCATGATTCAGGTTTCTCCTCTTCAGAATGAGAATAATTACATTTTTGCTTCTAAATAATGTTGCATGTATAAACAAATTCCAGAATGAGAGATAAGAAAATAATGCAACCATAATTAGAAAGGGATAAGGTGATTGCATAGGTGATGCCTCAGGTTTTAGCTTTTATGTTTTTCAGATTATCTACTGCTTTAGTGTGTAGTTCTGAGCTTCATATTGGGGGATAGTAAGCTCTCTTCACAGAGCAGGTAGACAAAACAATTCCTTCTCTAGCTGGGGACCAAGGACAAATGATCCAAATTTCAGGCCCAAGAGCATAAACAATGTGGATTGAAGAGAGAAAAACAAGAAGGGTGGGACTTCATAACCTAAAACTATAATTAGAGAATTAACTCCAATATGCAAATAGACCAGAACTTATAAAAGTGTGGGACCCCATGACAAGTCATCCAGTTTATGAACATTTTGGGTTTATCTTGGGTGCAGCCCTGGCTGGACTCTTGTGCTGCCCAAGGTGTGTCCATTGAGGCCTTCTAGTAAATACCTACTTTATTCTTTAACTCTGTCTAGTCTCTGTTCTAGGTCAGCCTTGATAAGGCATCATAGGAATAGATCTAGGAGATCCATTTGGCTCTAAATAAACATGGGGAGGTTTGAATAAATTTTAATTTAAATAACACAGTAGAGTTTGACTGAACCTTTTTGACAAAATATTAAATAAAAGGCTTTTAAAGCAATTCAATTTGCTTCAACTTTCCAAAAAAAGAACATGGACTGTCAGCTCACAAGGTCCGTAATTTAGATATGAAATTATTTCCCTCTGAGTAAGGAAATAAAAATAATTTTCTGGTACAGAAAGCAGAGATATGTGTACTCGAAGCACTTCTGCTTCTTTCATGGCTATAACACCTAAGTGTCCCTAGACCATTGGCATAATTTCTGATTGATTTTATTTGCTAATTTGTGCTCTTAATAGACTAAATCTAAATGTTTTAGAAAACACAGGAAGAAAGGCACTGAAAGATCTGAAATAAAAAGTGGGTTAAAGTTGATCTTGCCAGCCTTCACTAGTTAGAAAAATGTTATTGCTTTAAGTTGAAACACACCCCATTGGTTTTAGAACATTTTTATGAATGGCCACAACTGTAGTTTGAGCTTTTTATGAGAACTGATGACTCATTTATAAGTCTTTTTTGTTTTCTAGATCTATTGAGTTTTTGAGAGCTTGTTCTGTAACAATGATTATTTTTACAGACTTGTTCTACTAGATGCTTACTTCATTGTCCTTGGTTGTTAGAAATGTTTTACTAAAAGAGCTAAATAAAAAAAAAATACCCTACTGGGAACACTCAGAGCTCAGGATTTATTTTATTCACAAGTAAAAGTGAGATAATCCCTTTTTCTTGCAAAGAAAACTAGAGCACGGGGATGGCAAATGAAGATAGTGGCACAGTAAGATCTAGACCACAGGAGTTTCTAATTTGCACTGTGTCTATTCAGCTTGGCACTATAAAATGAACTTCTCCACTATGCCTGTTTATCTCAGAAAATCACATGGTACTTTTCAGTTTCCTTTCAAGGATCACTGTGTCATGCAGCGATTGCTATTGACATGGGCAGCCCCATGGCCAAGTTAACACCACAGGATCACGTTTTCTAACAGCTTCAATTAGAAGCTATTAAAATCAAATCTATTTAAAATGAGAAAGGGGCTAGCAAAAAATAAGCTGCAACTACCTCAACTCTGTTATTATTTTATGGGGCATTGAGGATAGGAAAGGGAGCCATACTCTGTTTACTGTTCAGCTCCAAGCACTTGAGCTGCTTGGACACATGAGGAGTGTAGAAAATTCACATAAGCAGTGAAGAAAGGAGGGATCTGTGAAGAGCAAGGCAGATCAGCACTACTGTGAGTCAGCCTTTACAGACACCAGTGTGCTCTGCCTCAGGCAGGTGGTCTGGATAATAGCTAATTTGTGCTCTTTTGCACATATGCCAAGTGCCCCTTTTGGCCTTAATGTTCACACGCATTTACCAATATCCTACTGCTTGCTAAAAACTTGAAACTGAAGCTGATGCCATCTATTATTCTTCAAATACATTAGAAGAAATACTGCAGAGAGAGGGAAGTTAAAAGATGTCCTACTTCCTACATTTATACATTTTTCATACCACCTAAAGAGATTTTTGTTATCCAGATAACTTAAAATAATACTTACTTTAAGTCAGCTTAAGATGACAGTTAAATAAAGTAATTGTGTTCAAAAAAGATAGCACATTTATAGGAGCTTGTTGGATACAAAAGTGAATTGAAAAGAGGGGACAGTAAACTGTGTTTTTTGAGGCTGTACTGGTTGGTGCTTCTTCCCTGTGACTAGCTAAAGTGCTTCCAGGAAGGTGGTACTCATGACACAATTTTTTAAGCAGGAGACATAACCTGGAGCAATGTCAGTTGGAGGCCTCTATTGGAGAACCCTGAGAACTTCTCAATAGAGGGGCCTTTCAGGAGGATGTCCTTTGAATATCAACTGTGCATTGGTGATGGAAGTTAACTTTGCAGCATTGGCCCCTTGAAGTCTTCTTTGAAGTCCAAGTTTTGAAACCTCATCTTCAGACTAATCTTTTCTATTTCTAACAAAATATTACCCTCAGTATGCTCCCAGCTGAAATAAGGATACCTTCACTTCGATGAGGATGTCTTTTTTGTTTGAATAGCTGCTATCAATCGGTCTAGGCTAAGTAATAAATATCTCCTTACATATGTGAGGAATAAACATTCTTTTTTTTTCTTCACACCAGCATATTGGCATTTTTTGGCATATTTTAATTTGAAAGTTTTTTTCTTTCATTGGACTTTGTATTTGCTTAGCTGCACTAGTGAATTTCCTTTTTGAATTAGGTGACATGAAAATTTTCTCTTCACTTTCATGCATAACAATTAATTCAATGAGTATTGTCACCAAACAAGTTTTGGTATCTATCTATACATAGATACATAGCATAATAATAGCCTATTTAAAAACTATATAGAATAATAGAATAAGGAGTAAAAAATTCATTTAAGTAGCTTTTATAATTCCTTACTTTCTTGGGGAATAATATATTGCAATTTGGTGTACTTCAGTTTCTTCCATATATTTCTCTGGATTCCATTCTGCTGTCAAGAAGAACTGCCTCTGATTTGACAAGCAATTTATGTGAAATGTTGCTGTCATTATTATATTCTAGTTCATAAAACATTAATAAGTAAAGACACATGTACCAACACTATGTAAACACCTTTGTTTGTTACTTTTTTCTCCCTTTTACCACCACTAACTATTTTTTTCAGGCAATACCTGGTAATACTTGTGTTTAATTTAAGGTAAGACACTGGAATCCAAAGGTGGTCTGAACTACTTGAAATACTGTAAAAAAATAAAAGAACGACAAAATACAACTGGCTAATGCATATTCCTAAACACCAAAGATCTTCAGCTGCACTTATTTACAACTATTCCAGGTGCTTTCCAGGTGCTCAGTTTCCTAAAATTGCTCAAAGCAGTAGCCATTCATTGGAAACTTCCATGCTCCATCAATTAATAACAGTACCCATATCTATTATTTACTGGAAGCTTGACATGCAGCCAAAACCTGCAAAGCCAGGATTTTTCACCTCATACCACATATTGTAGTCTTTCTGCCCAAGCCTGAGAAAAGCCTCAAGAATCTCAGCCCCAGCCCCACTAGGTAATTTAGCAAACACCATTTACTTTTAAAGAAAAATAGTGTTTATGGATTATAGGTTACATTTGAAAAGTGCTGCCATTGCCTTCAGCCCTTCGTTGTGAAGTCCTTAGCTGTGAAACCATACTTTCTGTCTAAAAACACAGAATATTTTCCAGCTGAGCAATAATAATTTTCAAAGTCTGTGGTTAGCAGTTTTGTAGTGTGACATTTTAGTAATTTGTGCATTGAAAAAGTAAGTACAATACGTTTGCTTTGTATTTGATAAACAGAAAAAATGTGGGAATAAGCTGAGAATAAGTGTTGGGTTTTTGCTTCCTGTCTCTAGAAAGGGACAAGGGTGAGGGTGTCAGAGGCTGTAACTGTCCATTAAGGAAGTCACACTGTGCAAAGTGGAAATTCACTACCAGCAGACTTACATGCATGTTTACCATCTAAATGTGGATATTTTCAGCTCATTACAAGACCACTTTGAAAAGGACAAACCACAGAATATGAAAACATGCAGCTCGCCACACCGCAGGCTGTATTCTGGGCTGCCCTTAGGATCCACACAATTTCCTGTTCATATGTTCCTGTAGCAGGCTGGGGCTGATCAGTGGAGTGTACAGGAGATAAAACCTTATTTCCAATCAATTGCATTTCATGCTAGATATGTGCGGCTAAACATCTGGCATTGGTTTGTGGCACACAGATATCCAGGATCCAAAAGAGTATTGACAAAGTGAGAAAATCTAATGACACACTACAAGCAGGGACTTCTCTGCTTTTGCCTACTACAGAATTTCAGCTCAGTCTTTGGACTGTGTTGTGTTGTGCCCCTTGCTCTCCTGCCTGCAGAGCCTTGGTCATAATCAGGGCCCTCTTGTGCAGCTCTGCAAATATCTGCAAGTGTTACTGGCTGCTGGGTAAATACAGCCCCTTTTCATTTGTCCCTGGTTCCCTTAGGGACAAACAAACAAAAAGAAGAGTACTTTTTCTCATGATGTATAATAAAATTATGGAACTTTGCCACAGGATGTTGTGGAGACCAAAATTAGAATTTATTTTTTTTTAAGTTATATTAGATAAATTCATGAGGATAGAATCCAGAAGTGACCATAAAGTACAATTATCTGCATAAGAATTTCCCTCACAAAGTTCCTAAGCTGAGGGTATCCTGGAGAATATACTGCCCTGGGCTTCATTATTGATCATTCTCAGAAACAGGACTCTGAAGAAGATAAACCTTTGGCATAGATCTGTATAGTCATTTACGCCTTTCTACTTTTGTCATTTTTAGTGTCTTAAGAAAATACTTAGTGCTAGTGTTAAAGTATGTACAGTATCTCAGTATGTTTCTTAGTTACCTTCTCCTTTAACCCACAAAGTTATTTCCCAAGGTAATGAGGCAATAGAAAATGTTACTAAAATGTCAACTTGTTTCATAAAATTGTTCTCAGATTACCACAATGGATGTTTTTTAGTCTAACAGAAGATGGAAGCCATTTTGCTGAACCAGTTTCACAGGCTGTGTAACAAGAGCACAGCTTGAAAAAAAAAATACTCCATTGCTCTTTAGGAAAAATCATTGCTTTTTAAAAATTGCTAAATATTGAACTAGTTTATACTTACACCACTGCATTCCATCCAAGAATCTACAGGCTGCCCAGAGGAGGTTGCCCATAGTGCAATTGGCTAAAGACTTATGAATATGAACTCTTGTTAAAGGTGTAGATCCTTATTCAGCACTAACCAACTTCATTATCTCCAGCTGGGTCAGATGGTTGAAGATGACATCTGAAATTTCAATGAAAACAGAGACATTGAAGTTGCATATGTGAGAAAGGGCTACTCACTTTTCATAATTTTAGAAAGGTTTATTAAACCTTATCAAAAATACAACAGAAGACTGAATAGAGAAAATGTTATGGCGCTGGGAGCAAAGGATTTTCGCCACCATGTGCTCCCCCACACAATGGAGGTTTTGCCTTTTAACCCTTTAACCCCTCCCAAAGTTCTGTCCATTGACCCCTTCTTCGATGTCCAGTGGTGGAGATCACTTCCTCAAATCCTGATTGGAGGTCAGATGTTGCCATTGTGACAAGCCACCCCTCCCAAACGTCCCAAACCTGGCTGCCTCTTGATAACAATGCAAGGGGGTAAAACATAACTGTAAATCTATAAAACTTTTCTTAACCTATATACATGACATTTGTCTGTTAATTGTGAGAGTCAATCATCACATTACTCATCTGTCACATATATTTTAAAAGTTTCTTCTTCATTAGTTGCTTGCTTTCAAAGGTCATACTTTTCCCTCTTAAATAAATTACTGCCCTTGATCTTGGAAATTCTTTGTAACTTAACTGCTTGTGAAGTAAGCTGGAATGAAGTCATGCAAGTCCAAACTATTGTAATGAAAGCAGAATCAGGCCTGTAGCTTCATTGTTGTGTTGTATTTGAATATTTTATTTCTTTCCGCTCTCTCTTTAAGCATCATGCATTAACTTTTTTCCATACAAATACAGTGTTCCCTCTAACATCAGTAGAAATTGTGCATGTGACCTATGGAAGTTAACTATGTAATTTCAACTGGCAGTATTTGGTATTTGCACAGTAGAGCTGTATTCACAGATGGGAAAATAGTTCTTTTGTGAAGTACTTAATTCAGCTAGAAAACACCTAATCCAAATCACCCCCAGGAGGCACATACAGTAAATACAATCTACTCTGTGACTATGCATTTCAATAAAAGCTTCTCAGCTTAAAGTCATTCTTCCATTAAATACAATCGGTCTCAATTTCACAGCATTAAAGTAAACTGCATTTGAAGGAAATATGTTAGCGTTTTACTAAAACAGGGCTAAGAGATTTCTATGCAAAAAGATAATGATGTGCTGAAAGATTGTGCTGAATGCTTTTGCTTAAACATGTAGACATAAGATACGTAGTCAGATGGCCACAGAGAAAAAGAAAGCTTTAAACAAAGTGTGAGAAGGAAAGAAAATTCTGTGATGTAAATAAGGGAATGCAAACTATGCAGGACTAGTTTATTCAGAGAGATTGCAAAATAGAACTGGAACCAATGAGGGTGGGAGTATTTTTCGGGCAAATCTCCATAAACCTGTAAACTTTCATCATCACTTGTCAACAAAATGTCTTGGCAGCCAACAGCAGAGGAGGAACAACCTCCATCTTATCAATGCCTACCACCTCTTTCAAATAAATAGTTGTTGAAGATATCTTGAATGTCTTGGGTTGAGCCACACTACCTCAAGCCAAAGTCTGCCAATGTTGCATTCATTAAAGTGTTAGAGCTCTCTAAATCCTCCTGCAGGTAAAACCAGGAAGGTATGTTTGCAGTCACAGACTGGGGGCAGGGTTGTAAATGCTCCTAAATCTCCTAAGAAGCTAACTACCAGCTAAGTACCAGCTAAAAGGCTAAGTACCATCACTGTACAGCATCCCATATCTTTAAAGTTCTGGAAAACTTGAAATTTTGGAAAGTGAAGTCAGAAATTTAGTGTATTTGGGATCATGTCTTCATAAAAGAAAGAAAAGGAATGAATAAGCTCGTAAGATGAATACTATAAATTCCAAAATTTAAAAAAAAAAAAGAAAAAAATAACAGATAATAAAGCCAGTAGATAAAACTTTGATGTTAAATATGAAGACAGTAAAGACACAGCACATTTCAGTTTCTGAGTTATTCTTGCAGCAATTCAGTTGTTGTCAGTTTGAGGGATCTGATATGATCGTGCCAGCCCTGAATATTTTCAGGTTTTTTTTCTGTAGACTAATAAATATTTTGCCAGTGCTTTTTGATTTTTCAAATTATGATTGTGCTGAAGAAAGAGACCAATTAATATGTTTATTACTGTTCTGTTAGATGGAAGAAGATGATAGCCTGGGAGCTCCTTTTCACTTGGCATGAAAGACATAATAAATGTCTAGCCCTATCTAATATCATGAGGGGAAGGAGAAAGACAGAAAAGAATAAAAGGAGGGGGAGGGGAAAGGAGAAAATTAAAGGGAGTGAATAGGGGAATGAAAATGTCTACAGTTGCTTTAATGCCAGGTCATTATTGACATTTATGAATTACCTCATCTATGAAAACTATGTATGTTTTAGAAGGAGGTGATTATATATTTATGGGTTCTTTCAAACCTGGAGATCTCCAATTTATTAATAATTCCCCTGATCCTTGACAGCAAATTCACAGAGCTTTGTGGTGCTGTATAACACTTGAGGATGTGGTCCTCTCTCACCAAATCCTAACAGCCATGCATTAAAGCCTAAGTGAGCATATTCAGCGGTAATCAAGCTGAAGGTGAGGTCTTTAATTGCATTCTTGAAATGCAATAGTTTGACATTCCTATATCCCTTGTTCCTTATCTGAATCACAGGAAACAAAAATCATGTTACACAATGAACAGGAACCATTAGAAAGAACTAAATGGATTCTCTGGAAAAAAAATGTTTTGCATGTGAAATGTAGACTCTCATCAGTTTTGCTTCCACAGTCATGACCCATGTAGGTAGTCACAAACTGATAATATTACTTTCAAGTGGGCATAATATCAGAGACCACATTATTTGGGAAAAAAGAAAGCCAGAAGCTCTATTTCATTTAGGTGATGACTGATAAAAAGCAGTTCATTTGAAACCTGTTTTTATTGGCTGTGTCATGCTATTTCTTTAAATGCCACTTTCGTCTGAAAAAATATTTTCTCAAACATAGCCACTGGCTGTCTTGTAAGTATTAAACATGTCCACAGCACAAAATTCAATGGTTTTGATGAGCATTTTAGGGTTGTCTGTAGACATCCACTGTTTCAAAGAAATCTTATGGGATCCAAGTCCCAATCCCTAATTTTTGTAAGGATATCTATCTCTAAAAAAACATCACGGGCTGGATGTCCAGTGTGTGTGTATAGCTGTCTATTCTGATTTCTTTGGAGGAGTCCTGTCAGAGTTGAATGCAGTGCAACTGTTGTGCATGTGGGCTGTGACAACTCCTGGAATCAAAAGATTTCAAGACAAAGGTTTGTTTATGCAGAAAATGTGTAGAGCAATTGTCTGAATATTTTTCTACTTTTCAAATAAGAAATCACTGGGAATTAAGTACTGAAATACAATATGGGCCTAAGCCAAAGATTAAAAAAATCTGATGTCTACAGTGAAATTTTAATGATATGGAGGCACATAAATTTAAACACTTTACTAATTTACAATGGATTTGGCTGTGATCACCCAATGTGAGAACTCTCAGGCCAGTATGTTTTCACAAGTATATTCAAACAATGCCTTCAGAAACTGTGTGTACCTATTGCATATCTGAAATCTTAAACTCACCATGAAGTACAATGCCATTCTTTCTATATTTTAACAGCTTAATTATTAAGAGAAGTTAAACTGTATATTTATTTAATAATTCCTGCAAAATTCATAAACAATATTCAGAAAAGAGACAAGCTCTTAGATCACACATGTGTTGATGGGCTGTCAGAGCACAGTTGCACTTGAGCACTTCCTCTTTAGCATTATGAGTTTTGTGCTCTTCATGGCATAATGGTCCTCCTTTAGCCATTATGGAGAATAGAGAAATAGAAAACACACGTGACCCATCCTAGCCAATACTTCTGTGAACTAAAATCTTATTTTGAAGAGGATTTGTAGGCCTGTAGTCCTGCAGACTGAGGAGGGAATAGAAGCCCTGTTTTCTAGTCTCTCATGTGATGTTGCTCCAAAGAAAATTAAACCCAGGTAAATCAGTTTGCTGTAACTGAGTAAGTGTCAGCTAATTCATGAGTAAATATCTAACAGAGAACTGCTTACTGTGTCTGTGCCCATGAATCATCTGCCCATGAATCTGTTTTTTTATGAGAAATTCAGGTGTCTACTTTTGATCCAAACTTCTCTTTATAGATATAAACTTGGGCACATTTGAGATTCTTCTCCTAAAAGACCATTCTTAAAAATGTTCCTATACTTCTTCATTTATAAAGAGATACAATCTTGAGATGTAAATTAATAGCTTTTATACTGTAGAGGAGCATCTTGTAGGAAGAAGACAGTGAACCTTTTGTAGCTTGACAAATACAATCTACAGGAAGGCAAGGTGAATGTTCTGTAGTCAATGTTATGTGTACGGTTTAGTTTGGCACTGTTAGTTCTCTGTGCAATTGGCAACCTTCGGCTGAAAAGTACTTTTATTTTTTTTGTTTTAGGTTGGCTACTTTAACAGTAGTTAGGATTTCAACAATCATCTCTAAAATCATTAATCATATAAAAGCTCCTGCCATGGCCTATTGGGAAGTAGTAGTGAAATGACAGTATTAATGCCATTAATGCAGAATTGTTCTAGTGCCCTGGGTAAAGGAAATAGTAAACCACAGTAGTAAAGCTGTTCCTGCAACTTGTAAACCTAAAGGAATATGCTTGTAAAAGAGGTGAACTGAGAGGGCTAATTCTGGCAAATTTATTTGAATGACTCACACTGTTTCCTTGTTAAGAAAAGCAAAGAGAAAAAAAATCTACCTTTTTTTTTTTTATAAATGCAGTAAAACAGAGTTAAGAGCTGCTCCTCCATATCTCCCATGGCACTAAGGTATACAATGAACCATCTATGAGATATCTTAAAATCAGAAATTCCTTCAAGTTAGCAATATTTTTCTGTTTTCCCAGAGTATAAAAGTAAAGAAATGAATTATGCCAAATCATACAGAATGTCATTATTTTTAGCTCTGATTCAACAGAAGATTTACAGAGAGATTAGTGGTCACCAAAGAAGTATTTGCATCTGTTGTTTATGTTATGACATCTGAGATCAAAGTTAGGCTTTAAGCTTTAACTTTCTGTTTGCAAGTGGATAATGAAACTGGAAGTAAGATGTGAGGAGGGAAAAGTGATGGTGTATTAAAAACACTGCAGAGAGTTTTGAAATGAGGGGGATGTAGCCCAGAGGTTGCTTCAGAAGGCCACCAGCCTTCTGAACACCCTGCTCCTCATTCCCCAGATTAACTACACATCGTGTGTGTGCCTGTGAATCATCCCAGAGATTGTGGAAACACTCCATGTTTAAACTGAGGCTGGATTGGCCTCAGGCTTTGCTGAATGTCCAGCCTTTGCAGAACCATGTCCAGTGTGCTTAATTCTGCGTGGCCATGGTGAAAAAACATTTCTGTGGCTGAAGCTAACAAAGTTAGTGCTGAGTTGCAGTGGCAGAAACAAGTCCAGTGAAAACCCAGCAGTGGAAACTAAGCTGCTATGGGGATTCTTTCCAAGGACATGCTAAGATTTATAAAGTAAATATAAACCTTTGAGTAGCTGATTTTAAGTAAATTGAGGGTCTCTGAAGACATTATTGATGTGCATTCCTAAAGTCAAAAAAAGAACTAACTACCTTGTAAAAGAGTAGATTACTAACAGGCAGAAAACCAGGACAAGACCTCTACTTGAGCCACTGTCATTAATGAGATCATGATTAGGCCTTTTATGCAGATAACTAAGAATGAAAAAGAAGAAAGACTCCTAAGGTTTAACTGCACAACTCAGAAAATTATTAATGTTCAGGACATCCCATCATAATCAGCTCACTTGTACAATACTGCACAGGTCAGTGCAGTCAAAGGCATTTCCATTTATCAGATTTTGGAGAGTTTGATGAAATAATTTACTGGCTTCTCTGCAGTTCATATGGTCTGATCCTGTACTGAGATCTCTGTGAGAGCAGACCATGTAATAACAAATGCTCACAATTTCAACCATTGTACAAATGTACCGGTACAGTCACATACACACTTGGTAATATTGGTCCATACATGTTTGCAAAGGCTGGAACTGAGAAGTCCTTCCTCTTCTTCAAAGAACAGAAGTCATAAATTATATCAGTTTGTCTCTGTCTGAAGTTGCCTGGCTATGGTCTAAGTGTTGGGTTTGTGTATAGACTGACATTGTCATCTTGACATTATTTACAGCCCTTCTTGGATACAGTTAAGTGAGCAGAAATTGAGCAGAGACAAAATGTGAAACTGTGAAAACCAAACAAACTTACCAGAAATATTTTCTTTCTCTCAGCACTCATTTACATATTACTGTTGGTATTACTTGGAAAGAGTGTAAATAAGGTAAAAAAGGTCTAAAGAGAAGGTTGACTTTAAGTTGGCATTGTCTTATAAAAATATTTCTAGTCACTGTGTGAATTTAGATTATTACAGAATGTTCTGTTCTCTTAACTGAACATCACATTAGATTTGTCTGGATAAAAATATTTGGATTATTTATTTATGTTGGAAAAACTGCATGAATTTAAATTTAATTTAATGAGCTAACTAACTTGTCCTTTAATGGTACTAAAGTTTCATTAAATCGGAGAAGCAAATGCACTTTTAAATAAAATTAGGAGGACAGTTGAAATATTTAATTTAATCTGATTTTGGAAGTTAGCATAAAAAAAGTATAGCTGTCATGCTGTATCATCAGTTCTGAAGTTCTGTTACAAGTTTTTCCTTTTTAAGTGAAATGCCCTATTTCTAGCAGAAAGGCTGGCCTGCAGTTTGAAATTCAATGTATTTATCTCACACAATTTTCTGAGTAGAAACCATACTGTTTTATTTTTAAATAAGCCATAGCTTCAAAATAATTTTAAATCATTCAAGAGACAATAACACATCTTTTTGTGTTTATATCTTATTTTGCATAAACTATTCTGGAAAGATATTTATAGCAATTAAAATTTACTCAATTTTTTATTAAATTATCATAATTAAATAATAAATCCTTCCAGAACCTGAAGGTGGCCTGCAAGGGAGCTGGAGAGGGGCTCTTCATCAGGAACTGTAGTGATGGGATGAGGAATGGCTTTAAATTGGAAAAGGGGATGGATTAGATTGGATATTAGGAAGAAATTTATTATTGTGAGGGTGGTGAAGCAGTGGGACAGGTTGCCCAGAGAAGCTGTGGATGCCCCATCTGTCCAAGTGTTCAAGGCCAAGGATGGATGGAGCTCTGAGGAGCCTGGCCTATTGGGAGGTGTCTCTGCCCATGGCAGCAGGAGTGGAACTGGATGGTCTCTATGGTCCCTTTGAACCCAAAACATTTGATATTTCTATGGTTTGTTATTAAGCAATCCTTTTGCTGAGTTACCAAAGGGCAACTATTCACAGCATCCCAGGAATTATAAATAGAATAAAATGCTTTGGTCATCTATTTCCTTCCTCAAAAGCTCAGGATTATTTCCTAAAGTATATCACTCCAACTATTAAGTCTGCCATACCTAATTATATACTGTATGTTCCATTTTTAGCATTCAGCTCACTCTTCTCAATGAAAGCTTTACAGTTCATGCACAAGTAGAACAGGCTTTAAGCATAAAAGAAATAAAATTAAATACCAATCTGATTAACTTTTCAGGTCTCAGAAAGCCAGTTTATATTAAAAATCCTTCTTACCACACTGGCTTTGTGAACCATATGCTAAAAGATGGGGATTATGAAGATCCATTGCAGCAAAGGCTTCAAACATTCTTCAGCTGGTTCAGCTGATGTGCAGTGCAGTCTGTGCCAAGACTCTCTGCCGTTCTTAAACATGTCAATGAAACACATCCACCACTAGAGCTGTTCTTCATGTCTGTGACTGGTCATTTCAGTCTTTTACATGTCACTAATAATTTGTCTGAAGCATCTTGACAATGAAAGGGCAAATGAGGCTGGCATCATGTTTTAATCAGGCATGGAAGAGTTCCATTCACATTTATGACAATATTTGTTTATTAACCAATACAAAACAGCACCGAAGTAAAAAACAACTGGTAGAAAACCTTTTTTTCTATCAGCAATTATGTGATATATAACTTCAGCTTTCTGATTTTGATAGTTCACATAGTGCTACCTCCAGAAATGTGGTGTTAATATATTATTTTCAAAAAGAAATTAGAGCTGCCTTATCAAGGAAAATTACTGTGACAGCCCATGTTTTAGGTTATTATTTCACAGGTGTATCAGAGACTTCTTGTCAGACAAGTCAGCAGCCTTGTGGAAAGCTAACAGAAGCCAGGAAGCTGTAAGTTCAAACATCACTTGTTTTTTAGCCACTCCTTGTATTTCAATGTGCTTTATAGTTAGTTGCTAAGCAGGGACTCACACTCTTAATTTTAGCAGTGAATGAGTTATCAGTGTGAGCCTCTTTTTACCCGATAAATTCATGGGCCAATCTATGGAACACAATCTTTTCTGGAAGGATGGAAACAGAAGCTACTTCTTAGATATTGCAGAGTTAACTGCCACATACATGAGTACACTGTCACCACCAGGAAAGTGGGGAATGGATTAAACCCTTGTTTTGAGCTGTCTCAGGAATAATCAGCTCCAACCACCAGTAATCTTGAGTCTACATCCCTTCTGAATAACATAAATAGAAGCAGGATTATGAATGCATCATATTCTAACATGTAACTCAGTCCCTGATCTGCACTGAGTGTCTGGGAGGTCATACAAGATTAAAAAGCTAGTCTACTTTTCTCTTACATTTTTAATATTGAAAAATATATATTTTGGTAGTCCAGTTAGAGAGATTTCTTTATACTTTCTGCAAAAATCTGTTTTCACTCACAAAGGCAGGTTGTTCACCAGTGCAAAACTGTGCAACCATCTTGGGTAAAGGGGGACTTTGCAGTAACAAAGACTAACACAGATGTTAACAAGAGTGTGAAGGAAAGGAAATAGATTCACATTTTCACTGCATGTGAAACACTCAACTGCATGTTTGGATAATGAATTTTCATCTAGAGCAGTGTTCTGTAGTACATTTGAGATTTTTATTATCTATTTCTTTTTGGCAAGTAGAAGAAGTCCTACCTAGAAAAGTAATTCACATCAGCCAAGCTGTTGCATTGCTCCAGCTGAGCCTCTACTCACAATTGCCACATATTTGGGGATGACAATGAGGAAGATGCTTTTATGCCATGACCTTCTCTCAGGTGCAACAGTGGACTGCAGGTCTGCTTGGAATATCCCCTTTTTTGGGCTGCCATGAAAGCAGAGCTCTTGCTTCTGCCCAGCTGTGAAAGAAGATCTGCTCTTGAATGGCAAAGAGTCAAAAAGATAAGCTTCAAACAAACCCCCAACACCTGACCTTTCAGGAAGTTCAGTTCTCAACTGGAACTCTGCAGCTCATTTTGCATAACCCTTTCTATATTCTTCCTTTTAGGGAAAGCAACTTTGTGGTGCCCTCACAGTCCACTTACAAAGAAAGAAATGAAGCCCTATTTTCCTACTATTTGTCTCTACACTGACAAAAAGAACAGTGACACTATTTCCACTGTTATCACACAGAAATCCATTAAACATTCTACACATTGTGAAGAAATTTACACCTCGCCTTCCCTTTCCTGCTGGGAATTTGTGGTAGCATGGTAATTTATTTCAAGTGGAACAGAAGCATTTCTGTTTTAGTTTTCTTTTCATGTCTAGAAGTTAGAAGTTTAGTCCAAATGTAATAATGGTTGAATAATCCCTATGTCCGCACTGGCACTAATGTCAGCAGTATACTTTTCACAAGAAAATAATCTTGAATAGCATGTTAATAGGTTTACAGTAAGGAAAAGCCCCAATGTTTGGTTTTAAAGCAGATTAGAATTGTAGCCAGAAAAATAAAAAATAAGATAAAAACATTCCTATGCCTTTGGGAAGACATTTTTACCTGTTCTGGACCTGAAAGTCAAAAAGGAAAGCCTCAGGAATGACACCCTGGCCAGATTGTGTGTAGCTCCCACAAAACCTCCTTGACTTTAACGTCAGAATTCCACACTTCCAGTGCCATCCCCTGCCCCTCAAAAAAGCTTACTGTGCCATCCCAAAAAGTCTGTGTCCTAAGCCCATATTATTTTACCTAATGGAAATTGAAAACACGACATTACCTGAATGCAATTAATTGGATGCACACAAGATGGGGATGCCTTGGGGAATCAGGGGTTTCCTGACTTGTTACCCCCATGTCTCTTGTATGGCTCAGCTGGCTTTGGCATTCTTGGCCCCCCTCCATCAGATCAAACCTTCAGGCATGGTACAGAGTTAACCTGTTTCCATCAGCATCAATACCAGGCATGGAAAACCTTTGTCTTTAAAAAGAGAATACCTGTTTAAGAACATTTATTTTTCAATGTTTTTATGGCTTATATTTAACTCCTGTGCTCTGGGCACAGGAGTTTGCAGATGACATTGGGGTTCAGTAACCAATACAGTTTCCATGGGTCCTCCAGGAGCAGCAAATATGACTTTTCCAGAGTCATAGTTACAGCATTTCTTTAGTACCTGACAGGATTTTTTCTCTCTTTCCAGTACTGAAGAATTCTTTGTGCTGTAAAGTTTTGACTACACGGCACAAACATTATTGCCAGCTATTGGGCAGAATGCATAACTGTTAACATGATTGCAATCTACAGCTCCCTGAAACAGCTGCCAAACTTTCCTTGGGATTCATGAACACTTTGTTCTCTACTATTATACTACAAAGTGTGATAGATATGAGCATTATTGATGTCAATTCTTCTTTAGATCAAATAGCTGTAGTCATGGGAAATGTTATCCTAATTCCTATATGTTCTGCACATGTGGTTAAACTAATGACTTGAAAGTCTGCTTTTATATACAACAACTACAAAGTCAGTAGAACAGATATTTTTCCTTACCATGAGGGAGAAGAACAGTACCACATGGCTATCATTATGAAAATGAGATTGAAGTAAAATCCTGACTTGGAATACTTGAAAGTTTGAGAGTATCTATATTTGATTTTGAGCCCTGGTCATCTCTGATTATGAAGAGTTACAGAATGTTTTGAAAGGCCTAGGATATTTTCCTTTTATTTAATAGTCCTGTTATTCTGATATGTTGGTTTGTTCAATGTATTTTTTATTACATTGTAAATGCTTCTGAGTTATTACTAAACCACCCTTCTGACTGTGGTTTTACTTGGCAAGAAAGCATTAGTCTTATTGTTATGCATGACCTACTTGGGATTTATTGTAAAATTAAAAGTATTGTAGAAGGAAAAATAAGAGAACAAAACCAGTGATAAATGCTGAGAATTCATGTAAGATCTGAATGAAGTTCAGACTTGTAATAACTGGTGTGTCTCATCTTTGACTCATGGCTCTGTGTTTTCACCACATTAATCACGCCAGAAGGGTTGTCACTTTGTATTTGTGAACTGTGAAGGTCCGTCAGGGCAAGGTCCTGTACGTGTTCCTGGATTACAGATCGGAAATGACTGTGATCGTTATCACTTTGGGCACAGGGACGCTGTGTAGAAATTTGCAAACAAAAGTAGCAACTTAATCAGGGACAGAGTGAGCGTGACAGCTACCCTGCCACTTCGCCGGGAATGTGGGAGCAGCGCGGGTGCCAGCTCTCCTGGATCACCAGAAATATATTCGTATTTAGATTATCCGAAGGACACATCAAAGACGTGAACAGCTTCTTGCTACTAAAAAATAATTAAAAACATTCCTCTTCGCTATTAGTGTAATGATTTGAATTTGTATTGAACTAGCAAGAGTCTTAAACAATTAATGTCTAATTGTGGCCATTAAGTATAATGTTTATAAATATATGCTTGATGGCCTCTGTTTTCCCTTGTAAAACCAGACGTATTTTCAAATTTCTGCATCCAAACTGCCCATTTCTTCCTCTGCCAATCCATTTCTAATATATGTCACTGTTCCTCTATAATTTGTTATGTCTGTACTGCATGAGTGCTCATGGACAGACTTAGTAGTTCATCTATGAATTTATTTGTCCTATCTTTGTTAAGAACAACAATAGAAACAACAGAAACTCTACATCAGCCATAAAAAGAGAATGACAATGAGTTAGCAGACATGTAATTGAAGGCTGAATGCTTCCCCACTTCAGCTCATGATTTCATGACTTACAAAAGAATGCATCACAATAACATTGTCTTCCAGGAAGAGCTGTGAGTATGATAAACTGAAGTAGGAGAGAATATTCTTGCCAAGTCCTAGGAAAAAAAAATGGGGCAAAAATGCTACTCCTAAAGTAAGGTTTTAGGATAGACACTCTTCCATCATTCCTCTTCATTTGTCTCTTCTTTACAGTGACTTAAGTGCAGGAATATCTTCAAAAGATTTTTATTTTCAGATTTTCCCTAAATTTAAACATTTGAAATGACTTTTATTCTTCAGAGCTACATTAAAATAGAGATTTTAAATCCTCTTTTCTTATTATTACTGCTGAGTTTGTGCTCAGTGCTGAACAGAGAACAGCCCAATTTTGCTCCTCATTATTGCAATTCCAGTATGGTTATTCCTTTAGCAGTTAATGGAAGTAAAAATGCTTATTCCCACTATATGAGCTCTCTAGAGAAACCCCCAGTTCTAAATTTTTCATTTAGAGATTGTGGCATTCAAGAAGTAATCTCAGGGCAAGGATTTGTTCCCAGTAAGCATACCCTGAATCTCATTCCAGCAACTGGGGATGAAGGGAGTTGTATTAGCACACGTTTACTAAAAGGAAATGTGATTGCTCTCTTTCAAAATCTCAAGAGGAATGTAATGAAAAGAGGGACCAGAATTGTCTTTGTATGCTTTGGCTGCTCTCATATTTCCTATAAATAAAAAGGTCTTGTCTTTCTATACAATTATTAAAGCCATAAATGGATATATGTCTCAAACGATATAATTTCAGATAAAGCAAGACACTTTTATCTTATCAAGTTTCCTCGGCTTTTCTACAGGCCAATTCAAATACATGATATTTCATTATATTGTTCAGTAAATTTCAGTTATTTCCAATGCTTATGTAAATATATGCACATGTGTACTGAATATGTGACAGTTTCACTGAGATTTTAATGTATTTTTCTGATTTTAATAATTATTGGAAAGAAGTATTCGGCAAGACTTTTATTTATGTATTTTAATACACTGTTTGACATGTATGAAGGCAATCAGGTCCATCAGCATAGGATGAAACCAAATTTTTGTGGGCTGCACATATTTTGGCCAGACCCTCTCCCTGGTATGCAGTTACACATTCATTATAATGCTGAGAATTATAGGTATGTCTGGAGGCACTTAGAGATTAATGGCTATATATACAGAATTTCAAGAATGGGAAGAAAAGGTGTTGGAATTTGTACTAGCAGTTAACTTTTTTGTAGTGCTGTGGAAAACTGAAATTCTTCACTTACTACTACAGATATTTCTGCAAATTTTACTTGTTTATACTTCTTATATGTATTTCTTAAAATTATAAAGTGATTCCAGTGAAGATGTATCAATTTTTTAATGTCTGTATTAAAACAAATGTAAACATTCCCACTTACCCAGAACACCTATCATTAAAGTGCTTGTGTCCAGATTATTGTAATAAAAGTTGAGAACCATAAATATAGCCAAAATTTATAGGACACAAATGAACATTGCTGCCTACATAGATTAAATCCCATAATTTAAGAGATATCACATATATTCTCATGTATATCTATGCACATAAATACTGTGTGTGAGGATATGTAAACTCTTGTCTAGATATTAATTCCTTATTACTGAAAAAGTTCAGCAGCTTTCAGGTTTCAGCCTCCCTGGGCTGTGCAGGAAAATGGATTTTACAACACAAGGAGGTTTTGCTCTTTGCTGTATTAGGTACCAATGGACAAGAACATTTTCAATATTAACTAGAATCATGTTGTTGGAGCCAAATGCTGAGTGCAAGACATAAAGCAAAACAAAATAAGACTTGCCATTTTTAGGCACAGAAAGGAGAAGAAAAGGACAGGGTTCTTGATTAAAATATTATTATTCTTTGTAGTCTAGATAGGATTTTTAAAAACATTTTTGCTAAATAAGATCTGTTGATCTGAAGAATCTTATTTGCTTACAAATACCTTGTCCACTCAGCTGTTCTAGCTTGTCAGAGGTTTCATCGAGTCAGAAGTTGGTGGTGGGATTCTCTGCTCTCAAGCAGACCATGAACCCTATTGTCCATGCAGATTTGTTCTGTTTCTTTTTTTCCATGTGTTTTGATGTAAAGTTAGTAAATAAACACTAATTGTGGACACACAGTGTTCTTGCACTTTATCAGTTTGAACAAAGCAAAACCCTACCACGATTCAGAACTCACCAGGTGCCAATGAGACATCAGAGGACAGGGAGTGCACAGTTACATTTACATTTCCTGTAACAATCAAACTTGAGGAAGCTTTCATTACTCCCTATTACTTAGGAAAAGATCTGAGATAGGTTTCAGGTCTCCTCACCAGAGAGTGATTTATGATAGAAGCACACACACAGAGGATGTGAACATGTAGTGTGCAGATCACGAGTTCTGGTTCGTGTTGTGAGATTGATGGGATGCCTAGCGTGGATATTTTGTTGATTTCTCTGGGATGAAGATAAAAATAAGTATTTGTCTGGAAGAGTGATGAAGTTGTTTTATGGACCAGGGGATGCCCTTGAATTCCTGTAGGCCCAAGTGTACTGAAATTGCAGTATTTTCAGTGGTTTCAGTGCATCTAGACTTATGATTTATGCCATCTAAACTTCCATTTTAAGCTTTCAAAAAGGATTAAAAATTGAGACTTTGTTGGCAGTTCATAAAATGTACTGCATCTTCAGTTGATTTTGAGACCTCATATCAGGCTAATGAAAGGCAGAACGGTACTCTGCAACCTGCACAGGAAAGAGAGAAAAATTGTAATAAAAAAGAATTTGTGATCTTTCCATCAGGAAGATCCTAGCACAGAACTGAAGGGCTGAAGGCAGAGCACATAGCAATGAATAAAAAGATTCAGTTTCTGTGAGATATATATCTATATATATATATATAAAATACAAAAAAAAGAAACTTGTTGAAAGACTTGAGCATAAAACCATTGAGTCTTAATTTCACAACCTTTCTCGGAAAAGTGTGCCCATATGTCATAGTGGCGAGTGTCAGAAACTAAGTACAATTAATAATGGATTAAGTAGTACAATGTTAAATCATTATAGTATCTCCTATAACACATATGGATTCCACTCTATATTCCACCTTCCCAGGTTCATTGAAAGTTTAGATATAAGCTGGCAGAGAATATAACAACCAGAACTATTTATGCAGTTTAAGATTACATTTTTCAAGAACCATATTCAATGCAGTAAGGAGATATTTCAGTGGAACTAATTTTGATTATGTCATCTGCGCATAAGCTAGGAATGAGCCAAAAAGTGTTTAAATATTCTTCTACACAGAAGTTGTTCCAAAATTAGTGTTTCTGAAAATTAGACTCCACCAAAAGTATATTTTCTGAAGAAGATTAATTATTTCCACATTTTAATAGAAATTTTTTTTTTAAAAAATCCCCACAGATGTTAATGTGCTTAGGGTGATATGACAGATCTTGCATTTTTCAGAACTATGTCTTCCCTTTCCCAGTGTATACTGAGGATGGTTCAGATTTTCAGTCAACTGTAAAACCAAATGAATTTAGTTTATAAAATTAAGTGGTTTAGAAAATTAACTACAAAGAAAAATATCATCTGCACAGTAACAAAATTTATAAACATTAAGATTCAACAAGATAGTTCTTTGAACCAGAAATACTACTAATCAGTAGAAAATTAAAACATATTGTTATGATTAAATGTTATCAGAAGCTTCCTTGTGGGACCCATTTAATCATGTTTGATGCAATTCTTAGTTATGCTCCTTACTGACTTTATTAAGCCTTAAGGTTAAAAAATTAGTTGTATTAAATTAATTGAAATTTATCCCTAAATGTTTTGTATTCTTTTGTAGAAGAGGAAATCAATGGCATTTCAAGTGACAAATTTCATTCATAATAATTTTTGAGTTTTAGTTCTAGAAATGGCTAAGCTGAATGACATAAAACTTAAAAAAGAGAAATATTTCCTGCCACATGATAAGGAACTAAAATTCATATTTGAATATTACACTATTGGGTAAACCTAGCTGGGGATGTCCTAAAATTTCTTGAAACAAAGACCTATGTGTTGCCCATATCTTGTATTTCTATTAATAATAAGGTACAGCTATTATAAAAAAATACTTCCCTTTCCAGTTTCCTAAGATTTTAGTGGGATGCCACTTCCTACACCATCATTATCAGTTACTATTACATTTAATGTACTTTACTGAATGGTACAAAGATGCCAAGACTCCACTAACATAAATTTGGATATCTGCAAATTGATCTTTTAGAGATTGCAGTTTTGAAAGCAGCCTAATAAAAGTAACTTAAGTTTAAGAAATTTCTGCCAGTTTATTTTCTCAGATGGTTCTGCAGAATGCCACCCTATGGAGGAGTATTCATACATGCAGAAACTTCCTCAGTGAATATCCTAATTTGATTTCGTTTATCCAGAACAGTTTCTTTTATTTATATCATTATGTGTGTCTTGCTTTGCTTGGTTAGGTTTTTTGTTTGTTAGTTTGTTTTTTGGGTTTTTGTTGTTTTGGTTTTTTTTCCTCTTTTCTTGACTTCCTTCAAAAAGTCTCATTAAGAGATGGGTCTTCCAAACTTTTTCTCAGTTCAATGGAGATTTTACTATAGAGTTTTATTCCAAATATTGAGCCTGCAAGCTTAGATCTGAAGCATAGCAATAGAAAGACCTATGATTAATGAAATCAGATAACTAGAAAGAACCCTACAATGACATAATTTGTCTGATCTTTACCTTAAATATTCTCCACAGCAATGGACTTTTCACAGTTTGCTCACAGAAGAATCCCTACCAATATTTTTGTTACCTGTACTGTTAGAAGACTTTTCACCAAATGTGTGAAAATTAAACTTCCAATACTGAAGCTTCAAGGATGTGGGAAACAGGTTATTCACTTTACATTTTTGTGTTAGCCTAGTAAGTTATTTTCTTGTTAGCCTTCCTATCAAGCTAAGCATTTCTAAGTCCTTCAGTTTTTTAAATTTATGACAATTCTTGGCTTTCTGTATACTTTGCCAAATAACGTACATCTTTCTTGAACTGCAACATATAGAACTGAAAACAAAACTGCTGCAGACACTATACTGATGCTGAATGCAGCAGAAAGGTGACTTCACCTGTTTTGGAATAATCTCATACATGTGTTATCTCTGATTTCTCCTGACAAAAAGATGTTTGGTCTTTATCTGAAGAGGAAAACTTGCTTGCTTTGGGGTTTTGGTTTGTTTTTTAGCTTGCAGGAAGATTCTTCTACATTTATAGCACATTTTATTTTACTGAAGGATGATATAAACCCAAGCTCAACCTCCATGAGGACAAGTGTCATTAGTATATTGGAAATCAACCAGACAAGAAATCTCAGTATCACTCAGCTGGGGCTGAATCAAACAGTGCTTAGTCATTGTGTGAGGAGAATGCAGCTGTGGTTTCACTGGTCACAGTGGAATTGCATCTATTGAATTATGCCTTATAGCCAGACAGTAAACATATGATATGCCAAAGATTCAGACATTCAAGGAATCAAGGATTTCAGGAAAAGTATCATTTATGTGTTTGGAACATTGGGTTTGGAAAAAAAACATCCAATGTTTAAGTTCAGAAATGAACATACATTCCCTTCAAGTCATTGTTTGTTTCTCTGTCAGGAACAGAATTTGGGAAACCACACTATTGTGACTGGGGGTTGAGATACAAAAAATATCTGAGCAAGAAGTCAAAGCGATGGGTTGCAATATTACAGAAGCTTATGAAAGTGCAAAAACAAGTACAGAATAATTGTGCAAGTATCATGCTAATATTTACTTTTATTAACATGCAACTGAAAAACTAACAGGCTTATTTTCTTGCTGCTTTAAGGCTAGAAATCTGGGTACATTGAATTTAAAAAAAAATACATTTTTTATAGCCAGGTTTTCTTATAAGCGTTCATTTGTCTACATACGGATTTGTACGGATTTGGTGGATTAGTTTTCTGGTTCCTCTTAGAATTGAAACCCACAAATATATTTCATAACCAATGTATTTCATAACCAGTATATTTCATAACCAATGATTTTGTGAAAGCCCCATATACCACATATCCCAACATGCATTTCTATGAGTCCATTTTTTGTAGCAGTCACTTAAAGCTTTCACTTCTAGCTTGTAAGGTTGTTTTTATAATTTTTCTGAATTATCCATATGATCCTGTATCATCTTAATGTAGGTAATCACGTAAGGTTTTTTCAAAAGTGGTACAGATTAGATTTTAAGTATTTGTGCATCATTCATTGCCTTTATGTGCCATCCATGTTCATTGTCCTTGATTCCCAGTAATCATATACCAACAGAAATTGTGCAAGGATTATTGTTCTCCACTCATTGGATTTGTAATACATGAAGGTTAAATCATTGTAAATTAACCATTTTATCAATTTTCCCTCATTGACAAATAGCCTACAGAATATATTTTTAAATGAATGCAATATTGGCTTTTCCAATACATGAATAAAATAACTTTTCTCAGTGATAAAGTCTTTCCTAACCCCTTTCTACTTCTTCAAATCTCAAAGAAATTCTAAGGTATTCTACTTCTTACAGCTTATTCCTACTACGGCTGTTTGTGTATTTATAAAGCACAATTCACATCAAATGTCATTTTTCTATCTCACTCCCTGAGGCAGTTTGTCACTGTGGGGAGGTATGACCTACCCTCAAACAGAAAAATAAAGAAAGAAGAATGGAACTTTCATGGGTTGGGTGGTGATGTAGCATTACTAGTACTTATTCATGTTTGCAAAGCAAGACAACACAAAACCACTCATACAAAATAACACTGGACATTGTCTTTCTATACTTCCAAATGATGTGCAGTCTATGGTAGGAGGAGAACAGTCTATGGTTACTTAATTTGTAGTCTTGTTGTAAGGCACTGTATGAAAATGTCTTCTGGGAATCACACCAGTTCTTAACATATAGCTGTTATCTGGGACAAGCATTACTTGATCAAAGTAAAAGATAAGCTCTTATTTTATTTAGAAGCCATCTGCCACAAACACTTATCATTACACAGACCCTAAGTTACCGTTTCCATTTTAATAGTTCTGTTAGTGTTTTGGTGGTTTCTATGAAGGTTATTCAATAGACATTGTCCAGAAAAGGCTAGATACTTTAAATGTATAATCCTCTGGAATGTTTATTAACCAATAACACTGAATCTTCTGACAGTTTTATTTCTGAGAATGTTGCAACGTTCTTATGCATCCCACTGGTAATTCAGCATTACCCATAACTCCTCTGCAATGTAATGAGTCTTACTGAAAGCAGATGCAGTCAAATTAATAACAAGGACATCAATTTACTATGAAAACCCATATAGTTGGAGGGGTGGGATGAGGGGAAAAGAATGCAGAATATAATTCTGTTTCACTTTTGAAAAAAAAAGTAGCTGAAATAAGTAGATACAGTAATTTAAGGACTTGTTTAATTCAGAGTGTCTGGAGGAAGTGAATTTAATTTAATTATAGGATAAAGGAATTCTAGAAAATTACTTAAACCCCTAAATGTTCTTTAATTTGCTTCTGTGAGTAGGTTTCCATGTGTCAAATCTTTGGTGAGGCCACCCTGCAAGGATCCTTTTATCACCTAGTAAATAGATGCTATTGCTCTTAACTAACCACAAAGAGAGCTCAGTTCATGTGCTTAATGCAAGGCCTCCAGAGAAAGCAAGGCTTCAGATGAAATTCCATGCTTGGTCATAATGAACCTGGTAAATTGTTGGCTTCCTGCAATAAAAATAATAGGTGAAATCTTGGCCTATTGAAGCCAATGGGAATTTTGGCATTGATTTTAGCAAGGCCAGTATTGCAACCAATAAATCTATAGAGCAAACTAAAACAAGTAGGCAAAGGGAGGAAGGAAGGGGAATTAATGTAACAAAACCCCTATATTATTTCAGTTTTTGTTCAACCCCCCTTTGTCTGAGTGAATAGCTCTTGATATTCCAGAGATGTGCTCACAGAAAATATTGTGGTGGTATTCTGAACAACAAATATTTACAAACGTATTTAATGAGTAATTCTAAAACAGGAAAGTCAGCTTTGTTGTTATAAGGAGTCAGATTCAACTTGAGGCTGTTTTAGGGGTGAGTAATGGAGGGCAATTGCCAAAGACTGGATACCATGGGGACAGTGTTAGACTGGAATAATTAAAAGTATGAGTTATACAATATGCCTCAATCTGTGGTTGTGTTTTTGCTAGGCAAATCTGCTGTAGCTCCACACCGATGCAACCACAATCACAATCCTCTCTGTAATGTGACTAAAGTAACAGGCAAATAAATTTACTTAAAAATATACATTTCTTTTTATATTTATTTCCCTATCTGTGGGCATTTTATTTATATGTGAAAACATCTGATGTGTAATAAATGCTGTTACCATTTTTGCAGCAGTTTTTAGAGGCATCCATTGCACATATGCACCACATTCCTCACGTACAGCAAGGCAGTTTCAGAAAGCTCCAGGCTAGCAAATCAAGCATTTTACAGCTACAGCACAGACATACTATGTTCCTATCTGCAAACAAAAGACATTGGATGTAAGGAAACATGTGTGTTGGTAACCTGTCATGAGCAGTACCATGATTGCAGAACCCCATGTTTCATTAAGTGAAATTCAGCAGAGAAATCGAACTTCTTGTTCAGATGTTCCAGAATCAGTCTCCATATTCTGGATCTGAATTTGGACAAGGACAATCACCCAGTTTATGGGGCTCATTCACAAGGACTGTTTGCAATCAAGAGATAGTTTGGGGGAAAAAACCTAAACTGTTTAGAAAAACTAGAAGGAAAGGGTGACTAAAAATAAAATAATGTTATAGAAATGCAGTGGATCAATAAATTCTTCCTTGAACCACTTTCATATCTGTAAAATATCTCACAGTATAAACTAAATCAAAGCATTAAACTTACACTGGGAGGTGAAAATGGTGACGTCCATTGCAGACATCACTTTGCAATTCACAGCTTTCTTTGGCTGTTAAATCTCATTTAAATACTTATAAAACTATTAAAAAATAAATCTCACCAATCCCTTAAAACACTCTCCAGGTTTTCAGCCCAGAGTGGTTACCTGGCAATTCAAGCAAACTTTTTGTTTTCTGAAACTTTAGGACATCCACTTCAGTTTTGACCATGATGGTTATTGTTTCTTTATACTGGGATAAACAAACAAAACAACTATCAACAATTGCCTTATGCAGAAAATATTTTACACTGTGGCAGTGTCCTATTTCTGAAATAATGTTCATAAAACTAGTAGGTGCACATAAATGATCAAACTTGTAATAAATATTTTGTGAGCTCAACTGAAGTGACTCATTAGGATATCTAACAGTCGTGGCCCCTAGGCACAGGTATACCTACAGAAAAAATGAAATCAGCCATTCTTACTAATCACACTCTATATCTGGCTACCATTCCTTTTTGCACTATTTAAATCAGCTTCATCTGGTTCTTACTATTTAGTTGTGCAACTTACTTGTCACAGGGACTAACTACTAACTAAGGAGTAAATCTTTACTGTGTTTAAACCAGCTGGACTCCAACTGGCTATTTCTGTGGAAGGAATTGAAAACTATGTTCTGGGCCACCTATCTTGATGTTAAAGCTTTATGGAGGACATCCAGCCAGACCAGTGCTTATATAAGTATGAAACAATCTCATCATACTGTAGACTAGCCCTGGGTTTATGGCCTGCTGTAGCAGGGCAAGGACACTGTCAGCTAAAAGGGATTGATTCTGTTTACATGGACTAAAACAAACTGCAACAAACAGCACCCCTCTCTGGGATACTCAATTTATTTAGCAGGTTCTGGTTCAGATTCTGTTCAACAATTTGCCAAGTAAAACCAAATATCAAGAACAAAAAAGCAAAAGGAGCAAACCAGCTCTCTATGCTTTTTGGCCAACAACTTCCTTCTTTTACTGACATGACACCATTCCTTTACAAATTTCTGATCTCAATTAAACTAAGCTGTGTTTATTGCTGAGTTTGTGAAAAATCTTTCAGGGGATTCAACTGAATAAAAAGATCATATTCCTGAATTAAAGACATAAACCAGGGGATGTAGGATATGGTAGAATCTCTTCCATGGAAGACTCACATGTAAGTTATGATGTACAAATAGGGTTTTATGTTTTCCTCTGGTGTGCTTTGCTCTTTTAGGGTTTCATTTTGAAGCTGCTATCTCCATGAGAAATGTTCACTGCAACCTTGACACAGACCATGATACTTCGAAAAATCTCAGGACTCTAACTGAAAGGGGAAGATAATCAGATCCCTACCCCAACAGTCATATGGTCAACTGAGACTTGAGATCCCCCCTGAAAACATTACAATTTCTGCTTTTGACAAGAATGCCAGATATCCACCCTTTATGACACCAGAATGCCTAAACAGGTGAAAATACTACAGCTACAACCTTTTTTCTTTTACAGCTTGAGAACTACATTGTGGAAAACATGAAATCAGAGATGGTGCAGCTGCAGCAGAATGCTGTGCAGAACCACACTGCTACCATGCTCGAGATAGGGACCAGCCTCCTCAGCCAGACAGCAGAGCAGACAAGAAAACTCACGGATGTTGAAACCCAGGTATGTTCCCAGCATGGTTTTCAAAAAGCTGTTAATTGCAGAGAACATTTCCCAAACTCTTTCCTTTCTAATGCATTATCACACAAAACATTTCAACACAGGGGTCCAGGAAACACACTTTGTTTCTTGGTAATAACAGCATTGATGATTGACCCTTGTTATGTGTCTTTCTTTTGATTTCATTTGGTTGGTATATTTAGCTCTGTGTGTGCAACAAAGGTAGGACTGCCCAGGAAACTAGATCAGCATTTGACTTTCAATAAACAGCTACCTATTGTCAATGATACAAGTGTCAGGCTAAATACTGAGTAACAGGATAAATAACAGGTTTTGAGCTTCATTGTTGTTGCATATCAATCATTTCCCAATTTTTCAAGCTCTGTAGGACAACAAAAATGCACAATTCAGATTGCTCAATGATTTCAAACAAAAATAAGGCACTGAACTACCAACACCACAAAAGAGAGAATGCAGGGGAAAGCTAAAGTAGGAGCTCTATTTACAAAATAGCAGATTCAACACTTTGACTTCATTCCAAGTACTCTTGCGCTTTTCTGGTTTAAGCATGCTTTGTAGGAATGCATGTCTGAGGCACGTCTCTTGTTTTTTCTGTTGAAATGAAGCTTCTTTGGCAGCCACCTTGCCTCTTTCTGCTGATCTACTACTATTCTACAGTTTTAGAGTGCCAGAATATCAGCTGGTACATATCAGTGTAGTTTGATTGAGTTCATCTGCACCAGCTGAGCAGCCGATGTTAAAAAAGGATTTAGAAACAATTTTTGACAAATCATCAAATCAGAATTAAATGATTATATTATCCTGCTAAAAAAATATCCAGGACAATATAAACATTAATGTTTTTAATTTATCCTTAAGGTGCTAAATCAAACATCCAGACTTGAAATTCAGCTACTGGAAAATTCCCTGTCAACATACAAGCTAGAAAAACAGCTGCTACAACAGACACACGAAATCCTAAAAATTCATGAGAAAAATAGGTAAGAGTAAGTAATTGGTTTTTTTCTCTGTTCATTACAAAGTGGTGTGTGCATACTTTGTTTTAAGCAACTGATGAAAGGAGCAAATATGGTAAGTGGACAGCATAGGTAATATTTATGAACTCAGTAAAACACCTGGGGTGTGAACTTACACTATATTACATTCTGTATGATAAATGTAAATTAATTTTTATCACTTTTCATATTAACTGTAAATTTACATCTTACTCTGTTTCCTGACAACTTAGTCATATGACCACTGTTCCTGCAACCTAAAAGCATAAGGATAACTTTTAAGAGCATTTTCAAGTAGAAAAATATTAAATTATGAGATTTCTACTACCTTAAAGTGCCTCAGAAACAGAAAATCTTCATTAGATCATCTTTCTAATTTTAATGGATTCAAAGATTAGGCATTTAGAAGGATCTCTCTCCCCTTTTGTACTCTATAGCATACTTGTAGCCATGCTCCATTTTAATAAGTCAGTGGTAAACATTGGGGGTTTATGTTTAATGTATGTTTAAGCTGGTGAGAAAACTATTTACCAACACAACTTTTTTAAGCAGTAAATTGAGAGTTGGGAAGTAGTTCCTGTGTTCCCTTTCTGTGACACAGGGACTCAGCACCTGAAGTCACTGGGCTTAGCAGTTCAGTATGTCAAAGAGTGTGTATGGTGAGCTGACCTTGTCTGGGATGCCAGACGCCCACCCAGACACTCTCTCACTCCCCCTCATCATCAGAACAGGGAGAAAATATGATGAAAAACTCATGGTTGAGATAAAGACAGGGAGATCACTCATCAGTTACTGTCATGGGCAAAACAGCCTTATTTACTACCAATTAATAACAGTGTAGGATGGTGAGAAACAGAAACAAACCCAAAAAGACCTTTCACCTCTACCACCCCTTCTTCCCAGGGTCAGCTTCACTCCTGATTCTTCTATATGCCCTCTGAGCAGTACAAGGGGATGAGGAATTAGGGTTGTAGACAGTAGATGAAGCGCAACACTTCGCCTTGCCTTCTTCCTCAAGTTTTTTTCCCTTCTCCAGCATGGTTCTTTCCCACAGGCTCGTGTACTTCAGAGTAAAAATGCTCCACATAGAATCTGTACAGCTCCACAGAATCTGTACGGTGTCAGCTCCCTTCAGGACATATCTGCCCCACTATAGGGTCCTCCATGGGAAATACCTGCTCCACCATGGCCTCTCCCACAGGCTGCATGGCTGTGTCTACCCCAGTGTCTCCTTCCTTCCCCTTCTCTGACCTTGGTGTCTGCAGCATTGTTTCTCTCCCTTTTTCCCTCGCTCCTCACAGCTGACTGGAACCAGCTGTGCCCAGCACGGGGCAGCTCTGGCCTTCCCTCACAGCAGCTGCACCTGGGCACTGGCACCCAGGACAGTGGGAAAAGCCGCTCCTCTTCCTGACTGCTTTTTGAAACACTCAATCCATTGCTGCCTCTGTGATGGGCAGGAGTGAGCAGGGACAACAGGGATCTGACTCCTCAGCTTCACTCAGCTCCCTTCTGGAACGAACAACTTTGAGGTCTGTCTGACTAGGAGTAAGGTTTCTATTTCCTCTCTCTACATTTGATATTGAAATGAGGCAAACAGCTTTTAAGATGAGGCAGACACTGAAGCCTGTGATACAAGCTGCTGAGGACTGTTTTAGTTGAGATCAGTCAGTCTTCCAAAGAGAGCAGTGTGACCCCATGCTGCTGGACAGGAATTGGCAGCTGAGGCAGAAAAACCTTGCCCAGGGTTATGCATAAGGCAGACAAGCACCATAGTGGGCAAGAGGCTACAGGGTAAAGAAGGCAAAGTACAGGTAATGATGAAAAATAGAGAATAGTGATACAAAGAAATGTGCTTGTAAAATGTATCTAGTTGCAAAGCTGGTTGAATAATATATCATTATTGCTACTGATTATGAAAACCAATTTAATGTCTTTAAATCTAAAAACTGTTTGCAACCAGGAATTCCAGCAAATGTTTTTCTGAAGAAATTGAATTACACTGAAAACTCTTGAACTCCGGCGATGTCCCTGAACAAAATAGAAATGTGAATAAATTAGTGTGGGATTAACTTTGTCTTCAGCAATCTCAGAAATAGGTAATTCACCTAAACTGCTTGTGTGGGCTCTCCCTGTAATCCACAGAGGGATTGGCAGAGGGCAGTTCATTCTACATATTTTACAAATTTATTTCAAAATGGAAATTTTGAATTTATTCAAGCATTAGTTAAGTGTATAAGTACTTGTGCTTTTATCTGCTGCAGTATGGTTAGCAACAAAATTTTGTTGGCTGCTTAGGAGACTGAGTCTTGTATACTTTGGATTTATTTATTTACCTTAGGAATGAATCAGAGTAAAAAAGCCTTCATGGCAGTAAACAAATAAGCCCTACTTGAATTGACCTTTGACTTGGCTGACATTATGATAAAATGGATTTTGAAAAGCCAGAAGAAAAGAAGGGCTAGTTTTAAAAGCACATTTTTTGTTGTTTGTCTCAGAGGTATAGGTGTTTGTGGATAGATGGAAAAGCATGCAGAATCATCCTGTAGTAAAGCAAGGACCTGGTATGCATTGTGTGGGTCCTTTTAAAGTCTCCTTGGGACTGATAAAATTAGGGAGAAGGCAGTGTTATAATTGCACTAAAATATGGATCATCCATTCTTGTATCATCATTTTCTCTTCACAGAGAGCTGTGTAGTCTTGGCCTTGCAGGTTCTAAATTTGAAATCAATTATGTGTGTGTCAGGTTGACTGTGGGACAAATCTTGGTGACCTCAGCAGACACTAGGCTTCCGGACATGCCAATGATTTTAGCTTGCTTAAATTTAAACAATATTTGCAGATTACTCATCAGGCTGTGTTTAGTAGCTATTTGCAGTTAGGTACTCATAATCCCTCTCCATATCACTTACACACCAATAAAAAGAGAAAATTCCTTTTACCCACATTATGTAGGTGGACTGTAAGCTATTTTGGAAAGGATCTGTCTTTTGCAGTAGGTTTACAGCACAGTGGGAACTAGTGTAGGAGCTATTGTCTTTGCAGAAACAATCAAAAGAGATAGTGTACTGTGAGCTAATAAATTCTTATTCTGTGCTAAAATTTCCTCTATATAAAATAAAAATTAAGATATGAATCACATTCAGAGAAATGAATTTTGGGTGAAAGTAATGCAAAATCTTGTAGTAACAATAACTGACCATTGATGTCCTACAGTAACTTGCATATTATCCTTAAATAAAATTAACACTGCGTATCAACAAGGGAGCAGTGCATGTTCCTTAAACTAGAAATATGTCTATTCTTGTCCTTTCTCTTTACTGCCTGTCTCTGCTCAGAAGAGGGGCCAAATTTTTTTTTTATTCCACTGACATAGAAGATATTCTATGGCATAAGTAGAGTCACATTTGTCTTAGAATCATGTGTCTATTGAGTGTTCTCATGCCATAAATAATTTGGTTTTGCGGGTTCCCACCCACTATAATGTAAATGGTGGTTTCTTCCATTGCTATTTTTTTCCCACAAGAGCTTTCTAAATGCTATTTTGATTTATTCTTGAAAGATTTTCCTTCTTAAGTGCCTTATGAACCCCCCCTTTTTTTTTTTCCCCAGAGTTTACCAGCTGCATTTAATTTGTAATGTGTCCTTTGTTTCAATATGCAAGAGTAAAAAAACTTTCTATTTGCTAAAATGAAACAAATGAGGAAAAAATATAATGGAGTTCTGGATCTTCCATCAACAAATCATGGAAATGAAATTTAAACAAAAAATCTTGCTTGAATTTGCAGAAAATAATATGGATTAGCACATTCAGTACAAGAATTGTCTGAAATAAAAAGCAAGGACTCGAGAATGTTCTTGAGTATGTCTGACTGTGTGAACGATAAGAAAACACAATATGTCTGTCAAGTTTTATTTGAAGGTTGTGCATATACTAAAAAGATAAATCCCAATTTTACACCTTACTTATGTGAATTATTTTGTCATTGATATAAAAAGTAGGCTTACTGGGGCAAAGTGACTTGTAAGTTTACTGGCCCTGAGAAATAGGGGGACACATATTTTCATAATTCCTTGACCTGATCAGACAGTATCAGACTCCCAAGGTAGCATGAGTGGTCAGCACCTAACAACACAGGGAAAATTTCACTTGCCTAAAAGGAAGTACAAAGAAGCTGTCTCGGGCTTTCTTTGGTAAAATAATGTTCTTGCACTAAAAAGTAAGCATTGAAATCCTCTACCCATTTGTCTTCCCATACATATATAATAAAATAAACCTACACATATATGGCCAAAAAACATTTTTCTAGTGTGACATTACTTGTCTTCAATTATTGAATACCTCAACAAAGTATATATTTTATAAATCATAACTGTTAAAATACTATTTTAATGCAGAAGATGTCCATCTCCAAGGTCTGATCTGTATCCTGTTCTCACAAGTCTCAACTGAGGATTCTGAAAACAAAGATGAAAAAAAAATAAATCTCTTAAACTTCTGTGGTCTGGAATGGATTAGTGATTAAACTACCTTATAAGGCAGATTGTCTAAACCATACTTGCCTTCTCACTTGGCCAGCTACCAGAGTGTTTCCTACATGTTGTACTTCATCACCTTTCAAAATGACAACAGCTTTCACTAGATTCTTTGCCTTCTGTATGGGTATTCTACCTTCCCCAGCATTACCAGGTGGTTTTTTTTCTGATTCAGCTGGACATAGCACTGTTCACTGAGGCATTGCACCGAGTCATTCCACAGGCTGACAAAGTCAAGACATCATTTGTGCCATTGAAAATAGATTCCTAGCCCCACCAAAACCACTACATAGGACATCGAGACACAGCTAACCTTAGAAATATTAAATTTGTCTGGGTAAGGGATCTGCGTGTGTGTTCGTGTGTGTGTGTGTTAAATTAATATTCTCCTAGATAATGACTCCAAAGTGTCATTATCCAATGGGTAATATTGGTATTTATTCATGATAACAGCACTTGTTTATTCACAACTTTATTCTGTTCCCCAAATGCCTGATTTATCTCCCCGAATTGAAGGTTCCAATTGTGAAAACATATCTTTGTGTTTAAGTGTGCATCTTTAGAAATAAATATATGTATATTTATATGATGCTTCTGGTGGATGGTGATTTATTTTTATTGTGTTGTTGTTCCTATGAATGTTTCATGTGCCTAGATTAGTAGTATTTTCAAAAAATTTACAGATTTCAAACATATAGGAATTGTATAGGAATTTAAAATGTATAGGAAATTAATAGAGGAAACTTACTGCAAAAAAAGAGCCATAACATGTTACTGGAAAGTGTTATAAAAGAATGTTTCAGTCAGCCTTTTGAGGATTTTTGACTGATTTCTATAGAGACAGACTTCTTTCCATTTTCATTAATATTTTGTGTCAGCAATAGCCATTAATGAAAATTATTAAAAATATTTTAATTTTAACTCTGTCTTCACAATGCTTCTTTAAAAATTTGAGAAAATATCTTTACCAAGTGTTCAGCAAAGTTAATTTTTAATGGTATTTGTCTGTTAGAGATGGTCTGATGTTACAAAAAAGAGGCAACAGAGTGGTCTTGCCACAGTTAAAGAAACCCTAAATACCTTTTAAATTGCTTTTAATCAGTTTCAAGATTTTTTTTAACTTCCTAGCACTTTTTTTAAAATTTAAATTATCTGTAACAAATATTAATATAACAATACAAATGAATAATTCTGGCCATAGTGTTGTCAAAAGCCATAAGAGCAGCTTTTCTCACGCTATTGAAGGATTTCTTCCTTTTGGAACAGTCCAGTTCAGAAATCCCCAATCTGTGTGAAGACTTTGCTTTTGTTCATTTGGAGATTTGACCAAAGTTTTCTCATTGTTTCATAGTAAAACAAAAATGAATGTTTTGGACTTCTCCCAGAAATACAGGGAGTTGTCCTATCCTCAGGACTTACTTTTATCTGATATAGATTTATGAATATAGAAAGCCAATTGCATAAATATTTATGCATTCCTGAAAATAGCATGGTTTTGCAGTTTATAATTACAGGACTTTTAATCCACATAGAAAACTAATGCAGGAACAAGTGCTATGACACTTCCATCTTTCCACCACATGTTGACACACCAGAAATTTTAGTATGTATTATTATTAAAGCCATAAAACATCTGCTTCCTGTCTGGCTCTGTAGATGCCTAACTGTGGAGCTCCAAACATTGTCAGCTTCTCTTTTCTTACTTGACATGGCCAGTGCTGCCACAAATAAGATTGTCATCCCCCTGGATTCATTTACTATGGTTTTAGGAAGTCCACAGTGGGAGACAAATAATGCAATGCATAAACTGTGGCTATCAAAGGCTCTTTCTTTGACATGAAATGATTCAGATAGGGAAATTATTTAGTTGTGGACATGCAGATAGGATACTGTGGAATTAAGGAAATACATTGTAGTGTGCTACATGGATAAGGATAAAGGGAACGTTTTTGTCTTTAGTTACTATATAACCATAAAATTATGTTCTATGTTCCTGAATGACATCTTGCCTTGCATTGAAAATACACAACATTTTGGGGGACTGTAGGATGTCAGACCAGGACGTGGCCCCACCTAGCACCCATTCTATTACAGACTGTGGCCAGGCCACCTTTCTCCTATCCCAAGTGCATTGATGTGAGTAGTCCATCAAAAAAGTTAAAATCTAGAGTCACAACCAGGACTTCAATAATTTCTGTGAAAAATTATCAGTGAGTAGAATTATTCTGTGGATAGAACCGATTCATTTCAAAAGGAGGTGTTTTTCTTTGACAAAATTTTATGACTAGAACCAAATCTATCTGAAGATTTTCAAGTGCTTCTGCCAAAGTAAACTGCATCTGACTTTCTGCATAAGAAAGTGCAAAGGCTACCACATACACATTCTCAAAAAAATGAATGTGAATCTAGACCATGGTGTGAATCTAAACATGATGTTTAATGTTAGTGTTCAAGTGATGAAAAATCAGCTGCAGCCCCAATAAGGTGCTAAAATAATTTATAGTCTTTGGCTTCAAAATCCATATTTTTTTCAGGGTGTAACTTTAGCTTTCTACCATCTTATTTCAGTGCTCTAAATCTTGTTATTTTGTTTCTAATTAATTAGCCTTTTAAAATGAGATATATTCTCCTTTGTGTTTAGGACCCTGCAAAAATGTATTTTCCCTCACTTCTTTGCTTTTTTGCTCCCTTTACTCAGATGCTTCTGATTTTCACAGAACTAGACATGTTGATATTACAAATGTATGTTTTCTTCAGGATCTTTGTAAATTCCACATTTATAATATTTCAGGGAAAAATGCTGCTTTAAAAAAAAAATTATCTCATTCTAGCTTGCACAGCAAATTTTGGTGCCTGAATTTAATCTTTGCATTGTTATCATCTCTAACAGCTCATATTAAGGCTCCATGATATGGAGTAGAAGCCACTCCATATGGATTTTATTACATTCCTCTGTTAGGTTAAATGACCTAAAATTATGCAGGCATTTTGCCACTGATCTATTATCCAGAAGTAAAAACAAAGGTAGAGAGAGAGTGCAAATAAATAAAACCTAAGACTGACTTGAGCAGGAAGCAGTTTGTTGGCAAGTTTTTGACCACCACTCAGTTTTTGGGCATGAGAAATGCAACCTTTGGTGTATACAACAGAAACCCCAAAGAGAAAGTAGCAGCGAGATTGAATCAACTTCTTTATCTAATACTAATACATTATTTCTGTTAAATTCCCACCACAGCATCAAAGCACTGTCCTGGAAATGCTTCTTGTTCATGGTTGACAGATATTAGCTGTCCTTTAAGTCTACAACAGCACTATTTTTCTAGATGTAATCTGATATGCCTTTGATCTTGGTAAATTGAATGCTTCCAGCACAGGACAGAAAGAGTACTAGAAAAAAAATATTAATCCAGAGAGAGTGGTGTTTCTATACATATGCAAAATTCTCTATAAAAATTGGTGTAAGTAAATCCCATAGCATGATGCCCAACAGTTTTCTGCCTGAGGAGCCTTTTGTGGAACAACCAAACATGGCTGGGGAGTGTTAGTGGGATATGCATGTAGGCTCAAGGAAAAAGGGAATCCTGCATTAAAATGCAAGTTACTGATTTACCTTTAGGGAAAACAGTGCTATTCTTATTGTGAAAGCAGGTACTGCTCATCTGGTGGGAAATTCTTATCCCAGCTTCACAGACCACATCAAAAAGTACATTTATTGTGGGTTCCACACACCTTGATGGTCCTCCATAACTTATAATGCTTATTTTCCTCTCAGTGACAAGACCCTTCACAAATTCTTCTGCAGTTTGCCCTGATTTTTGTCTCATCATATTGATCCATTCGTGTTGCCAGCCATGTCCTCTTCAACACCCTGCTCTGCTCTCTCCTCTGCCTACCTCAGGCTCTTCTGCCTCAGCTTTTACATTCAAATGTTTTACTGGCCCTATGCTTGTGCTTATTTGTAAATAAGAGTAATACCTACATATGCAGTTCCATGCCCTTTGTGCACTACAACATGCAAACATCACAAAATGCAGTTTCAGAGATCAGTTATGGTCAACTCAGTGGGCTGAATTACTAGATGCGATGTATTTTAGAATTATTGATTTAGGTAGTGAATTATGCACTGAAAAAATGTTCTGGTTTCTGTACTAATAACTGTGATGGCATGAAATAATATTTACTAATTGTTTTATTTCATTTTAGTTTACTTGAGCACAGAATTCGAGAAATGGAAGAAAGGCACAAAGAGGAGCTGGCCACTTTGAAGGAGGAAAAAGAGAACCTACAAAGCTTAGTCACACGACAAAGCTACATAATCCAGGAACTAGAGAAGCAGTTAAACAAGGCAACAAGCAATAACAGTGTCCTGCAGAAACAGCAGCTTGAATTGATGGATACAGTTCACACCCTGATTACCCTCTGCTCCAAGGAAGGAGGTAAGAAAGTGGCATTATAAAGTACATTACCATGTATATTAGAAGTACTAGGAAATGTCTTGTGAATTAAGACCTCAATTTTTGGAAAAGCAAAATTTAATGGTCTTATTCCAAGAAAGAAAAAGACATTATAATTGAGGAGAAAAGAGCTGATCAGAACCCACAAATCAAATAAAGTTCAGACAATGCTGAGGCAGATCCTTGTACCAACAGCCATATTTGATTCTTTGAATTTAATATCATTGACATTTTATATCTTGATCATAGCAGATATAGGGCAAAATCACTCTGCCTTTGTACTAACAATACTGATTTGTTCCTCTGAGTATCTGTCTCCTTCTGCTGGAAGTAAGGCAACCAACCATGGATCTTAACTTTACAGTACCTCATCTACTCTTGACTTCCTTTTCAGTCAATGGAGAGAACAGGCTACTAACCAAAGAAAAGTAATTCAGAGTTTTTTACACATGTATGGTTCATAATATTAATGATTTTAGTTATAAACTCTTATGGTTCTATAGGTAGACATCCAAGAGATGAATCTCTTCTATTGAATTAGATTTTATTTATAATTAGCGATAATTTTTCTTTCTTCTGTCTTGCTGTGTTTTGTTTGTTTCTGGGTGCTCCAGATGAAAAAGGTAGAAATAACATTGAAAGAAAGGCTCAGCAAAGACTCAGTAGGACAATTTTCCTCAAGTATGTCTTTCTCAGTAAGCAGTTTTCTTACAGAAACAGAGACAGATAGAATTTCAATTTTCAAATGCCAAAGACACTGCAGAATGTCTTAAGAAAGAAATTCCTTTCTAGTCCAGGAAGGGGTGGAAACCACTGTGCAAAACAGAGGTGGTACACTTGGAAGAATATATTATTATCTATGAAAAATAGGGCAAAGTCATACAGAAATGACAACATAAAAATCCTTCTGAGAAAGGTACAGGATAAACACAGAGAGAATCTGTAGACATGTGAGTGGGATAGTCTTTTAGCGATTCTGGAAGCATGGATCAAGGAATTCTCTGAGAGGCATCAGAATCTGAAGAGCCCAGCATAATAGATTGTTGTCATTCTAGACCTCTAAGTGCCATAAACTAAAAAAAAAAAAAAAAACTAAAATGAAACCAGCAAACAACTACTCCATTGCCCCAACTGAAAACTTGTCACCTGTATCATTATTCAGTGCTCTCTGAGAAGCAGAAGAAATACAGATCAATCAAACTATTCAGCTCAAGGCAATGTGGGTTTTCTTTCTGCTATATATTCCCATGCAACTTGTGTGGCTTAAATATAAGCTGCTCCAGTCATGAGGATTACATCTCTTACTTTGGAAGTGTTGCATGCTTGGGCCAGTGTTGATAGCCTACTTTTTTTTTTTTTTCCTCCTCTCATGTTCATTCTAAATGTTCCCTTCTGCTCATTCTGTTATATAGTTCTCTAGCATTTGGAATTAAATAACATGTTTCATAGAAGGCTGTTCTCATAGAGTAGAGAAACATTGTGATGCAATGCAAATCCTTTATTATGTTTTATGTCCTTTTGGCAAAGAAACCTGGCAAGGCTGTGTCCAGAGTGTTCTAATAAAGCTCAGGAGTATTTTAAAATCAATATCAAAATGAAAGATATATTATTCTCATACAGAGATATATAGCAAGTTCTTTAAAGCTTAAAAAGATTTCTTTAACAGTCTTGAATATGATTCAAAGAAAAAAACAAAACAAGCAAACCAACATTTTTCCTAAACTTAGTTTCCTCAGCTGCTTCTTATAAAAACTTTGAATGAGGAATACAGAAGTGGGTGTTTCAAACTGGGCTCCAGGGTACAAATTCAGGTGCCTGAAAACCTGAGTTTTCAACAGTCTTTTTAACTTCTGAGGAACTGTGGAAGTAAATGATGCTTAGCACAGTTAAATACCTAAATATAACTTTAAGAGCCTAACTAAGCCCTTGATTTTGAACTCCATTGCCTTTCGTGTATTATCATGTTCAGAATCATGTTGGATACCTTTGTTCTTTGAGGAGAATAACTCAACAAGAAATGTTCAAGTGAAGAAATGTTTGTTTCTTATTGTCTGATTAAGTCAGATAGCTTAAGTTAAAATAATATTTTCCTGGAGCACAAGACCACTCTATTGAAGACTAAGTACTGGAGGTTGTGCCAAAAATTAATGCCAACTTCAGTCTGTGAAAACATATGTTGAAGGTGGAAATGTATGCATATTGGGAAGTACCACTGGAGCTACTCTAAATTTACACCAAAATAAGAAGTTTGGGTAGTCTTACACAAATCTTGATATGTGCACTAATGATCAAAACCAAAAATGCTCTGTGAGAACTGGTGTTTCTTGGGAAATGAATAATAACAAAGAGTGATACATAAATCAGTGACACCTCTTCTGTCATATACTTTGGTAAATCTCAGTCATCTAATTTCATAAGGGATATTACAGAAATAGAAAATGTCCAGAAAAGAGTAGGACAATGGAAAATTAGAGTCCTGGAACAATTTTCATATGAGGAGAGAGAGCTGTAACATACAGACCTATTAGGTGGGAAAGAAGATATGTGGAATGCTGTTATGGAAATGCCCAAAATAAGTAATATTAGGGAGAAAATGAACAGCCAGTAACACTGGGAAGTAGTTTCCATTGATAAAAGAGAGGACTTAAGTAATTTAGGTAAAGGTTACTAGATATCGTAGAGATTGATAAATATTTTTTTATTATTAGAAAGCTGTAGAGATAGAAAAGGATGGGTCCTATTAAGAACTTTGGCTCTTTAATAGGGACACTCATCTTTGACAGAAAGCAGAACCTAAGTGAGGCATCAAGTCTGGAAAGCCAGACTGTCAAAGGTGAGGAACTTTATGAACAACAGAGTTGAGAGGAATTGTAAAGTATGTCTAAATCCTGTGATATTTTGAGAATGGATTTAAGAATCTCTGTCAGATTTTCCTAAATTAATAATGTAAGTCACTATATTTTATCTTAAATTTAAGCCGTGATATTTTAAAAGTTATCTATCCATCCATCCATCCATCCATCCATGGATCCTGGATCCTCCCAGGATAAGTCACAGATAGGAAAATTATTTTCTTTTTCTTGTAAGTTGTAGTATTGAGGATTTTCCCATTTGTGAAAGTGAAAAATAGAATATAGCTAAACCAATAAATTTGGAACAAATCTGGTGATAATCACTGTTTTTTGATTACAGAACATGAGATACATTTACTCCGATAATGGCATAATCATATCAGAAGACTTATATTTAGATTAATTTAAAGAAGTTGGAACACTATCTGAAATTTTCCTGCTGGGAGCCTGTGAATAATATAGCTGGGCAGTATAGAGATACAGGGCTGAACAGAAACTGTTTTTGTTCAGTTATACAGTCTAAGGAGCTTACAAATTCCCTAGAACTGGATGACAACCCTAAGAGATCTGCTTTGGTGCTTCCACTGTGCCTAGGCATATATTAGGAGAATTTCTGAAGAATATAAAGGAAAATGAAAATGAGAAAAATAAACAAAACCAACCAGACCAAATCAACCAACCAAACAAACAAAAAAAAAAAAAACCTCAAAAAAACAAGTGAAAAGGTAAAAGCAACACAAATGAAAAAAAAAATTAAATATAGGTGGACCTAAATAGAAAATCCAGGTCCCACTTTTAGCATCAGTTTTGGTACAGACCAGTTTTGGGCTGAGGGCCACCTGTAAAACTTGGAATTGTTGTGAGTTCAGTTTCCAAAATACCACCCACCTCTCTCCCAGTGTGATTCTAGAGTTTCAGTTGCATGTAATCCTTCAAATAGACTCTCTAACAGGTCACAAAGCCTACAGAGAGTCAAATAAATGCAGGGTACCATGGGGACTCACATGGCTCTATTTTGGCCTGTGTCTGTGGCTAAAGAAACTTGTCACATTGTCTAGGTATATTGATGTATTTTAGGCAGGGGCAAAAACCTTGGCAACATCTGCCAGTAAATTTCTACAGAAGAATTTCTAAAATAGAAGCACCTTCAGACACCAGCCTTCAAAGGAAAAGGTTGTTCACTATGGTGAATATTAAAATAACTATTTAAAGATGAAGTAATCTCAAAATTAAAATGTAGATAAATGCACGAAACTTTTACTTTTCCCCAACAAAAGATGAGGAAATAAAAGCATAGAAGTAAAGGCCTGATTAATCACAGAGATATTGCATGATAATCTCCAAGACTGTAAAAGTGTTTAACCTGTAGCAAATAACAAATAGAGATCTAGAAATCAAATTATTCTTAGAAAAGGTTATAAAATATTTTGTGCTTATTGTTTTCTTTAAACTGGTCTTTTCTCATACTACTTAGAGTATTATTTGTCTTAGAGTATTTAAAAGGAACATTGCTGTCACTCTCAAACACATCTGTAACACAGTAAATAGTATTGTGAAGTATTTTCTAAGCTGCCACATGAGAAAAATTATTTATGGAGAAGCTATGTAGTGCTAAAGTAGACAGTCACATGAATATTACTCAAAAAACTCCTCAACCCCAAAGCAAGGCATATACTACAAATTATGTTCAGCAATAGCTAATACAATCAAAGATATGTATGCAAGTTCAAACCAATTACTTTAGAAAGCATATTGTTCCACTGGGAAATTATGGTTCAAGCCAATGTGACAAAAGGTGCCCAATCAAAAATACATTGTCTTTTATCCAGTATAAGAAAATTTATTGGATTTCTATTGTCTAAAAAATAATTTGCATAACTTGTGGTAACCACCTAGGTAGTCCTACCTACAGGATAAAGGAATGTAAAATTCAGTGGGAAAGCATATTTAACCATAAATTTATTTTTTGTTGTCCTATTATTTTTTTCCTTTGGCTGTTTTCCAGACTGCATAATAGTATACCTTGTTAAAATGTTTGGCCTAAACTTACTTACATCAGAAAACTAATGGAACAGAAGATGAAATTTTGTCATGACTAGTTTTGTGACCTCTTAGTAAAAGAGAAATGAAGAATTATCTTCCTCTTGAATGCTGACAAGATGCTAAGCTTAATTCTCAAAATCATACATGTGTAAGCTAAAAATTTACCTCCCCAGAAGTACCTATTGATTTCACAGAGTAAATAACATGGTTAGTGGGTCTGACATTTCAGAAAAGGTACAAGTCTCCTGGCTTATGGATAGGAAAAATAAATATGTCCAAAAGATCATTTGAAGGGTTATCCATTCTTTTTAAAGGCATAGCAATTAATTTATTTTAAATAAAATTAAACAGTAGTCAATCTATTCCACTTCTTAGTCCAAAGTTGATGTGATGTAAAATTTACTCTGAAGTGAAAAGAGTTAGAATAGACTGAGAACGTCAAAGAAATGACCTGAAGGTTACAGGCTCAGGGGGGACTCCACTGACAGTAGCAAAATTGCCTCAGCAGTGATGCTGGCCTTCTTCATTAGACACACTTCAAAGACAGCTTTTATAATACAGGCTAGTATTAAAAACAAACAAAAAGCAAAAACAAACAAACAAAAACCCCAACAACCCAAAAAGCAAAAAACCAACCAAAACCACAAAAATCAAAACCAAACCAAACCAAAAATCCTGGTGGGAATGCAGGACACAAAAAGAGAACAGTAGTTTTAAGTATTTGTATTTTGACAGTGTTTCATAAGACAAATTTTCTGTATTATATTGATTCAGCCATAAATTGGAATACAATTATGAGAATATTTAAATCCACTAGATTTTAGCACTGTAGAAGAGCAAGGTTTTATGATACGGTCTTGATCATTTTACTTCTGTTCATGGAAAGAATAATATTGGTACTCATCTGAGACATATTTTGAGGTGACATCTTGCTTTTTCTGTACCATTTCTCTATAAACATTTCATTCCTTAAGCCCATGCCTCTTCTTGGTACTTCATCCTTGACATTATTAAGGTTTTTTCCAACATGATGAGGCAGAATATATTCTGGTGAGGCAGAAACTTAGAGTGTGTCACATCAATTGCTTCATTATTTTTCGTTCAAAACGTAGAAGAACCTTTTGTTCCAGGTGCACAGAAGATTCTGATCAGCTTTGGCTGAAAGCTGTAGGTTTGAGGTAGATCAGGATTGTGCTTGAAATATCATTTAAGAAACGAATTCATGCATGAAGTGGTAGACTTTTTTTAAAACCAGAAATTGAATTTTAATTATCAATCTATTCTAATATTCTGTGGTGTAAGAACAAAGCATGATGCTTTTAATGTACTAATTAATTTAAACATTTTTATTTGTTAAGAATTAATTAAAACCTCAGATTTGTAAAAGTTAGAATACCAAAGCTTTAAACAAAATGCAGTTTAATGCACTGAAATCATATGGTGTTCCACACTTTTTAACTTCCCCAAAGATGTCAAAGCAAATAACTTCAGCTAAGGTTCAAGATTACGGAAAAAATCAATTTTCTCACTTTCTCTCTACTTCCTCAATCTTTAGAGATTTTAGGAACATGAGGTTTTCATTTTTACTAATATTTTCTAAAGCAGAACAGGAATACTTTTCGTTTAAAAAGAGATCAGAAGATCACTATCAGAAAATGCTTGCCAGTGTTTCACGAAGCTCACTATTACAAAGATACATTCCATTGTGTGATCTGCTCCTATTTATAGTTTGAAAGCTGGGGAAAAACTGAATCTTTCTTTTGCACTCAGTGTCAGGGAAGAGGAATCCCCTTACTCTTACTGTGGCTGGATCCTCTTGAGCAAATGATCTGGAATGCTGCAAGGCTGCAGTCAGAGGCTGCTCTGACTTTGTGCTGTCATGGAGATGTTCAGTTAAACACACACATCAGCACCAGCTTTTGTGTTCCTTGTTTTTTCTGTTCAGGTGCTATATAATTCCTACTATCATTGAAGACTCACTTTAATGATATGGAACTTTCAGAGATGCTCAGAAAATTCTATTGGAGAGTTTTTTAGTGTCATTCTTATCTGACTCTATCTGACTCAACATTGTCAGAGTTTGGGTCTGGACTTCTTTTAGATCAATGAAGTCACTTTGTCCATGTGAGTTTTTCCATGATGAGGTGACTTACAACTACAAGTGGCATTTTTCTCCATATTAACTGTTAAAAGGTAGTAGTAATGTTAGAGTTGATATTTAGTGTTGATGTTACTGTTGTTTATTTATTTATATGATCACTACCTGTGTTGGTTTTTTCTAAAACTAAAAAAAAATTCCAAATCATCATGTTTTAAAAATAAAAATATTTTCATACCCTGCTTAAACAAAAATACCAAATTTCAAAGTTATGCTTTATAATAAAGTACATAAAAAATTACATTAGGTAGTAGCAACTTTGGCTGTAATTTAATAGAGATTCAGTTCTGAAATAAGTAAATTTGAAATTTATGTCAGTGGAAAAATATTTAAATTCTTCAAAACAGAATTGTGGATTCTGATATTTTATCCCTATTAACTTGCTGATCATCACAGCAGGAGATCAATATTTATTTGTACTGAAAACTTTAAACTGGAAGTGTATATAAATTCTTAATTGTTGATATTAAAATCAATTACCCACCCTCATTCCTACAGTATAAGTCAGTGCCAAATCCCTCTTCACTCAGTTTTGTGAAACTGGCATTATTCACTCACACCAAAGATATTACAGAGAATATCAGAATATATAAACCAAATAACAGCACTGTCAGTGTCACCCAAATGGCTTGTTAGTAAAAAATTTCTTTGTATGCATACCATGGCTCAGATGGAAACATCAAATGCACATTAGGGTGTCTTTGTGGAAAAATATAAATCAATTAAAGAAATATGGACACCAGAAGTATTAAACAATGCCAGCAACTTAATCTCCTTTTACAGTTAGTGAAAGACTTCTTTAGTTCTCGTCTCAGTGAATAGCTAGTTACTCACAAAATTGCTGTCTCAAGCAGAAACTCTTAAGGAACTATATTGCAGCTGGATAATTAAGTGTCTTTATCTCTTTGTAAATGGACCATAAGGCATTCTATTGCAGCTCACTAATGAGGACCATTTTATGGTATTCTTAAGTGATTTCTTTCAAATGCATAGTGATTTGAAGTATTATTGTTCTTGCCAGTCACTAAGGCTGGATTTATTGGGAAACAAACTTGATAACTGTAGATAATTTATTAGGTATTAAATAATTATGCCCTGGAGAGGGTGAAAGCTCTCTACGTTAATGTCGTTTTCCAAGACCGAGTTAATTCCTGTGGCCCTACAGGAGGGAAATTCTGCTTTAAGTGATTTATTTAATAAGTAGTTGGATAGCTTGAGTGCTCTTGCTATGCAATTGTTTGCCTTTCTTACTTCAGACTCTTAGAGACTGTGTGGGAGGGCAAAGTAATGTTCTATTAGCTGCTAAAACATTTCTATAAAGGTTAACCTGAGACATCTAATTGACTACACCTTTTCTCTTTCCTCCCCATGTTAAAAGTATTGATCTCAAATTCTTCTATGTAATGAACCTTTGTGCTCTTAACAAATCTGGTACGGGACTAATGCCTAGGCTGTTAGAATCATTGGAGCCCTGCTAATTGCATTTCAGCATGGCTTGGTAGTTTCTCTGGATTGTACTTAAGCGAGGTTCACGCACCTCTTTGGGCCTCCCACATGCAGAGAGGACGATGCATGTGGCCATTAAGGTCTAGAGTTTGAGAGCAAAGGGACTATTTTTGCTTTTGTAATTTTTCCTTGGAAACAAAATCCTTCCACTTCTCCATCAAGTCCAGTGACTGTAGGGTCATGGGGTGAATCAAGATCATTGAGCGGCTACAGCAGAATAAACAGCTAATATAATCAACAAAGAAACAAAACAACCAAACAACCAAGCAACCAAAAAAAATCCCTAACCTTGTCTCCCCCTTTTGCCCCTACAACAAATCCAAACACTTTCTGCAAGATCTCTCATTAGCTGATTTGTTCTCTGGCTATGGAAGCCGTCCACAGCCAACAGATATTGCCAGACCAGCACTGCTCCAGTAAGTGACAATCTTTGATTGCACCACGTTTGGGGTTAGGACTAAGTACTAACTTAACATCCAAAATGTGCACGTGTATTATACACACACTTATATTGTCATAGGGTCTGAACATTTAATGAAGGCCAGCATTTTCTATTGTCATCATTCAGCAAATGAATGTGCCTAAGAAAGAAAGTCTAGAGTTTTATTTTCTTTCACCTTCTAAAACACCCATATGAATTGAAGGTAAGCTCCTAGGGAGATCTTGAATGAAAGATGCAGGAGGTGTTACCAGTTAATTGCCCAAATGAAAATATTATTTTTAAAATTGTTAAGGAATAGACTGGAATCAGGAAAAAATTTTGCCACATAATCCGTGATGTGTTCTAATACTGCATAAAATATTGGAACCCACATTGCACACAAAAAAAATCTACAACAACAGATGACTGAGTATGTGAAATACCTTTAATTTAACCTATGACAGATACTTCAGGTGGTGCAAAAGATAATAGAAGGAGATTGCAGTAGAAATTGTAGGTGGCTTGTAGAGCATAGGGGCACACTTACTGACACTTTTAGCTAAGAATGCAGTGTCACCAGCTGGAATACTCTTGCTAAAAGCTAACAAAGGGAAATTGTCCTTCCCACGGTATCTGTATGGAGTTCTTTGGTATGGGATGCTGAATGATGAAAATTAATGTGGCTTCAAAAATGTTAACTGGAGAAAATAATGGAAGAGAACTCTTTCAAAACCCATTAAACATGCAGATATTTCATCTGGTGGAGGAAGAACTATACTGTAAATTCCTGGATATGCTTTCCTGCACTTATGCTGCTCTCCAGTCCTCTGCTTTGAACATCTGTTCGTATTGAAAACTCTTTTTTCAGGCCAGATGTTAGCCAAACTCTTGCAAAATCCCAAAATCCTAGGTGCTTCCTGAGGAGAAAAATCCTCAAGGAAAATAAAATAAAAAGAAAATAAGTAATTATGAGAGTATAAGAAGAAAAAAACTGAAGATGATGGTTGAAAGTAGTGAAGAAGCCCCATGACTTCTAGGACGCTGATGCTGGAGATGGACACCGGAGAGGCTGGAGCAGCAAAGTAACCTGGGATACTGAGTCCTTTTAACTTCATTTGGGAATAATGGAGGCCTTGACAATACAGTTTTATACATTAGAATGCAAATTTATAATCTGTAAACTTGATTATGGAGCAATAGTTCCCAGAACAGAAATATTTTATTCCAGTATATCAAAATGAACTTTCCAAGTTGCCAATGGTCAGGTCTTTTCATCAGATTCACAGCAATGTCACAAAGGAATATTAGCTTTAAAAGCATTTTGGTGAATGCATATTTTTTGAAAGGACAATGTCTGTCCAGTCCTAAACTTCCTTTCACCTCCCTAGTAAACAAACATGAGTACACAAGCATGCACAATGATGTATCTGAGAAAACTGCTGGACTCCAAGACATACAGAAGCAGCTTTCATACTAATATCCCCTCAGCTGTTTTTTTTTAAGATTTTCAGACTTTATGAAGATAAAGATAAAACATAGAATTAATAAAGTATGAATAAATGTTGACATTAGAGTAAATTTTGAATCAGTTGGTGATAGTTTGTCTTTATAACAATTAGAATTTCGTAGTAACTATGTATAAATTCACATTTAAAACTTTTAGTTGACTAGCTAGATGCATAAAAAGCTCCTGATATTTTATCAAGAATAAGTAACTGCAATATTTTTTTTTTACATTCATATCAATGGATTTTAATTTCCTAATTGTTTTTTGCATTGGTTATATTGAGTGACAGTGGTAGCTTTAACAATCCAGAAACATGTTTTGTGGAAGAAAAATAGATAGTGTGTAATATGTACCTGAATGAAAATATGCTTTCAAGTCCCTTTTAAGAGGGACCCAAGTGTGCTCTTGCATAGCTATCATTTCAGTTTGTAGGCATCACTGTAGTTATCTGGAGAGCATACCTGAACTGAAATCAGCCTTCAGGTTTGTGCTTTTTCTTCTGGTCGATGTAACATTTGCATTTGTTACACAACAACATTTGCAACACAATGGTGTTGTCACAGGGTTGTCTTATTGCAGGCAACATTAGGTGTCACAGTCACCTATTAGGTTGAAGTTTAATATTTGTTCTCAAGTGGAGGTTGGTATATGTGAGACAAGGACACTGAAACAGCACTGTCCTCTGGCTGTAAGTCAGCAAAAACTGTACGTCTTTGGATATTTTTCCTCCTCAAAACAAAACAAAAAAAATCTTCACCCTATTCTGTCAGATTTGTTTGTGGTTGCTGTTGCTGGGTCAGGGAACATATATCCATGTGTGGGCAGTGTTCCAGGCCTCCTCACTGGGTAGCAGTTTGAGTAACGTCCTTTGGATAAGATTAACAAACTGTTCTGGATTTGATTCTTCACAAGCCAAGCATTATTTGCCATTGTAACTGGAATTTTGTTGGTCCACACCAGCTGCACCCAAATGGCTGGGAAAGAGGTCAGAGACAGAGGGTCACCTACAGAATGCAGGATTCCCCACAATATGTCTGGAACAATGACAAAACCAAGGCAAAATTTATTTGCAGTCAGGATCTAGATAGAAACCATCGTTTGGCAGTCCTTGTATGACCTTGTCCTGGAATGTACCAGGTTTAGGTAAAACCCACCAATTTACAACCTTCTCCTTTTTGATTTTTTGGGAGCTGCTCAACACGGGACATAATTTTTACCTCAGATGCTTTTGATAGTGCAGCTAAAATTTATGTCAATTATATATGACAGTAAGATATGGAGAAAGACTTTTCCTATCTGAATTCAAACGCATGAATGATTTTTTGAAGTGCCTTTTTGTTAATTATAGTCTATAAGAAAATTAGATTTATGTGAATAGAACCTTGAAACAATGAAAATACAATAATATTAAAGAAATCTGTGCATATCTGTCCAAATAAGTCACCATCATGCAGAAAAAACAAACAGCTGTTTTTCATTTGTTGTCAGTATCACTAAAGGACATAAGAGTCCAGTGATTAATTCAGTCTCAACTGATTTCACAATAGCAGCTCAGATCTCAAATAATGTAGGAAGCATGATTGTGATTTATTAATTCAATCAACATAATGAACTGCATTTTAACATTCTTTATTGCTTATAGACAGGCTGTGCTATTCACCAGGTATCTGATGAAGACCTGAAAAGCAATGAGACAACTTAATTTTCTCAAAAACAACCAGAAATATCAGTTTAAAAATCAAGTAGATTATTTTATTTTCTTTCCTAGTTTAGATGAAATTAGATAATTTACATGCATCTAGGAAAAACAGATATTCTATGCTTTTAATTTCATATTCCTAGAGGAGAATACTAGATCAGTAAATATTTTGGAAGCTACATTTTTTTAGTAGTCAGTTGGTATTTCTTTAAACCTGGGAAAAAAAGAAAACATTCTCCATTTGTGATAGCTATTAGGAAATAAACTAATTACCTATTGATTTAATTTTACAACTGATAGCAGAAAAATAGTCTCACTCTATGTTGGGCTCACATAGCCATCAATCAGTTAAATTTCCCTGACTTGACATGGGAAAAAGCTTTATATATCTGAGCTCTCTCACTTGCAAGCACAGGTAAGCCATTCTAACAAAACTAGAGGGGCTGCAGCCTCAGGTGCTGACCCTGGCTTTCTGCTGAGAGTTAAAATCCTGGGAGCAGGGGCAGCAGAGCACTGCTCAGCCCTGGTGCTGCACAGCCCATGGGTTAACAGAGACCTCATTGATTTGGGTTCCTGTCCATCATCCACAGGGCCTGGGCAGTTATGGATGGCACTTCATGTACTGTCTGGACTCCACTCATCATCCAGGGCGCTGAGGAAAAAGAGGAGCTGAAGGACTGATAACTGAAAGAAACAGTAGGGGAAAACAGATAGCATGGCCCAAGGAGAGAGTTATTTGGCTAAAAATATCCAGAAGACTTTTGGAAGTGCAGTGAAAAAAATTATTGCTGGTTCTCCTTCTGTGCAGAAAAACAGAGCTTTCCACACAGGCGCTCTTGCTTTAAAGGAGGATGACCAGTTTATTCATCCAGAGAAGGCAATCAGAAAACCCTCCCAGGTTCCAAATCTTGGCTAAGCATTCCAGTTTAAAAAATTATAATATTATTTTTCTTGACATAGACTTTATCATTTTCTTCAGGTACATAAAACTCTGTCATAAGCATTCTATATGAAAACAGCTAAACAAACATTAAAAGTTTGTGTAAAGTCAATATCTTGAAGCTGACTGAGGAATTTATGGTTACATATTTTGTTTTAGAACTAACTTACTTGAACTTTCTTATTAAAAAAAAAATTACTTACACATCTACCATATGTGAGCCAATACATCATTCAGGGACTTTACTTGATGTATAAAGGATTCAAGGTCTATGTAATGTTGTAGAAAAAATAGTCTAGAGTTATAGTACGTAGAAGTAGTTTGGAAACTGTATGGAATATTAAGTTAGAAAAACAACAGCAAACCTTAGAGAAAACATATTTTATGCTAAAAGTACATTACCAGTAACATTCCTGAGTATTAATTTTCTGTCAAGTTTGGGCTGGTTTTGCAAATTACAATGTGGCATATTAAGAAAACCTAAACTTTGGCTAGTCATGCTTAATATACTGTGCTGCAATCTGTAATAGTATAGGTCCTCGTGAGGGAGCTGGGCCTTTCTTCCAGTGGGAGCACCAACTCCTGAGAGAGGGGTGAGAGGCACCCAAGGAAAGCCATCTTCTCCTGGCTACAGTGGAATAAAACCCCTGGTGCAGAAAACCCCAAAAGGGTATTGGATTGCTTAGTTTTTAGTAAATTACACCATGTTTTCTCTCTGTGTGATCTCAGCTACTTCAGCTGTCTGAGTTTAAGAGGAAAGATGGCCATATCTATGACATTTATCTGTCTTTTTCAACTTCATCTCTCACACAAACATCCTTTTTATTGTGTTTCTTTTAATTTTTAAGCATGATAATTTATTTCTAGGGACGATTCCTAGAAATCCATCTCTTTAGAAAGTTACCAAGGCTATTTGCTCTGATATTAAAATCTTACCTTGTTTAAAATTTTAATGATATAAACTGTAAAACATACTCATGATTTCTTTTGTCTAAGTTTCAATTTGAAAGGACTCAAATTCAAATTTCTTTTATTGAATCTTAATGGTTATTTCCAAGTGGTTTTCAATGTGTGTATAACACTCATATAAGAGGTAAGATAATCTTGCTGCCTACAGCTAATAAAATATAAGTGTTTTAAGAGTGAAGGAAATGAGCAGTGCCTCAGCCTCAAAATATAATTTTGAGACAGGAGAGACTGATGTCTCCAGTTGAAACAACAGCATTAGAGAAATTCAGGCCAGAAAGAATGGATCTATTCTAAAGCCCTCTGAAATCAATGAGAGGCTTTGCTTTAGCTCCTCTAGGCTTTGGCTCCAGCCCCAAGTAATTATTCAGGTTGGACTTTGGCCACAGATACTAACACCATCTGCTTACAGAAAGTACCGTGAGGTCTTTAATTAACACAAATCACGAGGGCCTCAGTTCTATGTCTTATCTAAAAAAATGTCACTTTTGAGAGAGTGCACAATTGATGTTCACCTTGCTAAGGACCTCACTCCCTGCCATTTCACAGGGAAGTGTGTAATCTAAAGCATTGCCAACCCTACCTTTTCCAAATATGGCTAAGTTTCAAAGCCAATGCTTTCCTAATTGAATTTAATATGCAAATATATAAATTGGGTTTTATTTTTGTTGATAGTACTGAATAAAAATAATAAACATGAAGAAAATACATGGAAAGGGAGAAGTAAGGGATTTTTGTTTCTTAAAATAAAATTTTAAAATAATAATATAAAACACATAAAAGGGAAAGAATAATATAATTTTTGTGCAAAATTCCTACCTAGAGAGCAGTACAGTCTTCTAGTCAGGATTGGATTTCTCACTATTTTTCTATTTTCACCTTTTCACGAAATCACTGAGGTGAAATGTTTAACCTTTTTTTACCTCAATTTCCCCATCTGTGAAATGGTATTAATACCAAGTGCTCTGGCAGGAATTTGCCATCCTAAAATACTGCTTTGAGGTGTTCAAAGGGAAGAGAGTACTTCCAACTGGACGCCCTTGACATTATCCTCACCACCTATGGCCCGTGTAGTCCCACATACTGTGCAAGGCCATTGCCCTGTTGCACATCAGCATCAGCTTTGCCCAGAGGCCATTTCACTCAGAGTGAATAAGATATAGTCCCCTTTTGTATCTATAACTCACACTTTCAAGCCAAAAATGGGAAAGAAGTATCTTTCATCAGAGGATGAGTGTTTCTGGAAGACTTAAATATTGTATCCTTATTGTCGGGATTAATGAAGTGCTGGCCCGAACCCTGCACATCACTTAAGGACATGTTTAACTTTAAGAATCTGAGTAGACAGATGGATTTCCATGGGAATACTGATGTGCTTAAAATATGTGTTGTTGGAATAAAATCATATCCTTCACTATTGTGTGGGGTCATGCTGCTTTTGTTTGTGAAAGGGAAGAACACTCTCAGATGTTACTCCTTCTACAGGGAATTTCCTGGTTGTTCAAGACTGGGATTCTCAACATTTTGCACTCCTGATTTCTCAGCCCAGACTCATATATATATGGTCTGTCTATAATATACAGGATCAAGATCTGCACTGGTGTTATAACATTAACTGTTTCCCTGTGCTGAGCCAAAATGAATTCTATAAATCTTGCCTCTAGACACCTGACCTCAGTAGCACTGTTTTTTCTTTTATCATATTTAGCAACCTTTATGAATGTAGACATGAAAATAACTAAATTATTCTCTACAAAAAAATAAATTTAAGCAAGCAGTTGCCTTGCCCCAAGCTCCTCTGCTGCTCAAAAGTCATTACTTCATGAACAAACACAAAGCATTGCATTACTTCATGAACAAACACAAACAAGCACCAACTCTCTCCTTCCAGCATTGCTGTCTTAGGTGAGCATCTGTGTCGGATCACAACACTGAACACGTTTTTCCACCTTCATGTGCCATCTCTGGGGCATTCTTTGGAAACCTCCCAGATACAGCTTTAGTCACAGGCAACACCTGCAGGGGCACAGAGACTCAGAAGAAACATGCTGTGTTACCTCTCAGCAGACAGGATGCTCTGTTTAGCTAAAATGTATCATGATTTCTTCTGGTGCCTACTCTGCCATCTGTCCAAAATCTTTCAGCTAGTTCTTTACTAGAATTTGCCAAATGCATGAACTGTGTAAGAAACACTGTACAATTATTACTGTGCATCTTGAAAAGGGATACAGTGTGCAAAAGTGGACTTCCTAGATACAGAAATGCTTAAGACTGTTGTTCTAACTTGTATTATCATGTCTTTTGTTTTGCAGTTTTACTAAAGAATGCAAAAAAGGAAGAAGAAAAGCCATTCAGAGACTGTGCAGATGTATACCAGTCCGGTGTTAACAAAAGTGGGGTCTATACTATTTATATTAACAATGTGTCAGATCCTAAAAAGGTAAAGACTGGGTTTATTTTCTTGTTTTTTAATACAATATTGCTCTGAACTGAAAGAAGGAGTGTTTTGAGCCTTTCTGAAGTTATCATTCCACAAAATATTGTATTGGTACAAAAAGCTTGTCTTCTATTTAGTCTTTAAAAAGTATAATAGACTGAGAAAATGATTAACTGTATTATTCCAGACATTCTTCTTTCCCGCTGACAGAAAATCCTTCCTAAGTTCCAGTATACACTCAATAGTTGACTCACTTCCTCCCACTTGGCAAGCTCAGTTGAATCAGACTAAGGCTGCAAACAAATCTGCAATAAAATTTAGAAGCAAATTTGTAAAGTGTGATAATGAGGAAGCTGATCTTGGGGATTATCTGGTAGCACGAGAAAAGAAGGAGCAGAATGAGTAGTTTTTAAAGATAAGGATTAAAAAAAATTCTGCTTCTCTTGTAGGGGACCGCGAAAAGCGAGTTTGGCTGTAAAGAACACAACATGCTGAGTGACAGCACTGCTTGAAATTATGAAGCGTGTATAATCCCATCCTTCTCAAAAAAGAGACCTGGGAGGGGGTTTCTTTTATGCAAATGAAACATTAGTTTGTATAAGAGATTATTTTTTTGTGAGGCTTTTGTTGCTAAGGTACCTGAATCAGGACCTGAGGTTAGGAATATGAGAGGATGACCTAAACCCAGCTTGTGTGTGGGGGAATGTTGGCTGTCCCTCTGACAGGGCACTATTGGGAGCAGCCACCAAGGCGAAGGGATGATAAACTGGGAAATACAGTGGTGGCCATAAAGTGGGCCAGACAGGAGGGAGGAAGCCACTTCTGTCTGGTGAATTTATTCTTTCTGCAGTAAAATGGTGACCATGCAAACATAAAAGGACTGTAAAAAATATTACCAATATTATTGTTTATAGTAATGTTATAATCATATTAAGATATGCTAACCTTGTTCCTAAGTGGAGTTTGGCATTACAACAGACCTTTGGAAGCCTGTAAACATCAAGATGTTATATTTTAACAAGGAATTAGAGTTCCTTAAATTCATTAGAGTTCATGAGTAGAATTGAGGTTGGAGAGCTTTATAAGACCAAGATCAACATAATTCTGCTGAATGTGAATGGGCAAATAATTGTCAGGACATAAAAGGCAGATATCCCTGAAAACATTACTAAGCAGGAACAAGACTAATAAAAGAGATAAGCATCTGTAGATGCTGCTCTGCTCAAAAAGAGAGGTAACACCTATGTCCAAATCGCATGTACCAATTGGCAGTAGTTTTCTTAGCCTTACTGAAGCTCATAAACCATAACCAGAAGCTGGACTGCAATTAAAAGCAATGGTTACCTGGAAACACTGTGACACTGATGCTTCCAGTATATTTACCTCAAACCCACTTCACTGGCAGTATAAGGACAGTGACACAATGGAAGCCATCTTGTGTTTCCACTATATCCCTGATTACAGACACTACTATCAACACAGGTATCACAATTCAGCTGGTGCCATTGCATTAAGTTTTCCTGGAGGGTTCCTGTTTTAGCAAGAAAAGGTTGGAGTGTGTGTTTCTGTGTGTTGAGGGCATTTCTGATACACCTGTTCCTGTCTTGCCCTAGCAATAACACAGCAAGAGCTGATCCCAGGCATGTTGATGTTAGTCAAGTGAGGAGTGTGATTGCTTTAACAGGTGTTTTTCTAGACATTAAGGTCATTTAAACAAGCTGTAAAGTAGTGCTGTGCAGATAGCTGAACTAGCTCCAGCTGAGATAGCTTAAAAATCACATCAATGCAGCACTGTGCCAGCACTAATTAGCCCAGAGGTAGCACCATGCAGACACAGTCAGGTTGCTCTACTATCCTGATAGGTACTCCATGGAGACAGACTTGCTTGTTTAAAGCTAGATTAGTTATCTGGATTACCATAATGCAATGCACAGTTCTGGCGAGTCTTAGGAGCTCTAATATATTGTTATCTTCTGTATTACTCACAGTCACAGGCAACTATCTCATTCATAACAATTTTATACATCAGGGTACAAAGTATGGCTTCATTTCATTTTATGTTTTCTAAAGGATATTTACTAGAATCCTGATATTCAATGGAAAATACCTTTGTCATATATACAAATGTTACTCTCCTTTTTGGTGTTTTGTTGGTTTCACATCCGTATATTCACAAAAAAATTATCCTTCTTACCACTTATATACCTCATTTTTATATTCTCACACATGCTTTAGACTGCAAATTTGTTTCTTGTTCCTAGCTTCAACAGTTCATTAATATAGTTCATTAGCCTTCAAGCTCTTGACCAAAATTAGTGTTTCATATCTGTTTAAAAGGATCTTAATAATATTCCATATTTTTATATAGAAAGAGAAAAAGATAGAATTAAACTATTGAGGTAATTAATTGGCTTATTCTGACATGTATATGTGCAATGCCTGATAATGAGAATGAATGATTACTCTGAGGGAAAGGAAAGGCAAGAAGAATCCTCTCAGTCTCCTAGCAAAGTCAGGGTGAGCTACAGGGGAAGCAAGGCTTCTGATGAGCAAGGGAGCAGTGAAAGTAAGGTTGTCCCCATTTTGGAGTTGAAAGAACCAAGTCATCTTAGGATAGGCCAGGTGTGATTGGTCTGACTGCAAGCAGGCCCTCTGCATGTGCCCTTGGATCAATGTATTGACTTGCCTCCTGTCTCCCCTAATGTCCCCACAAATGTGGCTCTTACCATCCTCTGGGTGCGCCGCACTGAAAAGGCAATGTTATCCACCCCTGTGCTGGGCTCCCCGTGTCTGCGTCCTCATGGTTCTGCAAAAGCAGTTGCTGTGGCTGTGGTCTTCACTCCTCCCCCTTTACTTTCTTCTTGTGGACTTCCAACTAAATTGGTGCTGATGCTGTCTCTGAGCATATCTGGCAGAATTTTAACCCATTAAACGTAGGCTATCCCTCTGTACTGCGCAAACTGTCCTCCAACATGGTGGTCATCAGACTGTTTCTGCATAGCACAGACACATTCCCTGAATCTCAAAGGTCTGGTCTTGAGCTTGTTGCTCCATGCCAGTGGGGTAGATTTGTGGGGTCATAGTGTGCATGCACTTAAAATGCAATTTATTTTAAAATTGAGCTTAGGTCTAAATGCTATTTATAAAATTTTTAGTAATTTAGTCCATAAAGCTAAAATAAGTAGAAATACTTCCATATTTGCCTTTTGAGAGCTTGAGAATTTTTACCCATGCATTTAAGGAAGAGCAAGAGTGCAATATTTTGGATGGTCTTTTATTCTAAGTCATGTTATTTTATTAATTATAAAATTAGAAACTGTAATGCATACAAATTCAGTCACCTTTTTTCATCCTTTTCTAATAGAGGGTTAAGTATCAGAACACATTAAGTGGTGCTAAATGGCTGAGTGCCTTGATCTTTTCTGGGATAGACAAGGCTAAAGCTGTGCACAGTACCATCTACAATCACCATGGAACTCCTGTTGATATGGGCAGGTGTTCATGTCTACCACTGTGGAAAGCGCCAGACCCTGCAATGACAGCAAGTCAAAAACATGCTGCTGGCAAATCTTTTTTTCACTGTGGTTTTCTCTTTCAATTATATATAATATTCAGAAAACTTCAGTCTTTTTATAGGTATTTCATTATAGTGTACTATGAAAATCCCAAAATTTGCATGCATCTTTAGAATGAGTAGCATTAATACAGTCAAGGATTTACTGCTGTAAAAATTGGCAGTGGATTCATGGGAGCATGAAATGACTTACAAGGAAAGTAAATCCATCTTTCAGAAATTCTCACCGTAAATCAGACTAAAGACATTAAATCCTGTAGATAAATGTTTTGACTCACAGTGGCTTCCCTAAAGAAGGAATAGGGCCAAAATATTTGTCTAGAAAATTGTGGGTTTTCTTGTGGTTACCCTGAATCAAGTTCATGTTTGTCCTGGTATTCTATTTCCTTCCTGCACTTTCACAGGGACTTCACTTGGTCTGCCTGGTGCAAATTAAAACAAAAACAGTTGCATATTGTTACTATGACAGTTCTTATGAGTTGGAGAAATTTAGAATGGCTTTTCCTGAGGGTAGAATACAGTCCTCTAGTCAACTGCAGAACAAATTTTTATTTAACTGTGTTGGATAGTAACTGCCAATTTGTCAAAGCAATATAAAGCTTTAAATTGCCAACCAGTGCTTAATGGATTGACTCTTGCTGAAGTGAGTGCCAAAAGCTAAACCCCTTCAACACTTACATACTGAATTTTTACTTAAAGGGCAGAATACAGCTTTTAAAAGCACAGATGAATGAAATTTAGGATAGGTGCAGTGTCAATATGGCATGGATGAGTCCAGGGGAATGAAATCAGGAAAATTTGCTTGAATGAGTAGTCCTAAGAAAGTTAGATCTTAAAATCAAGTCTCCTAGAAAAACAGTAACAGAAATTTTTACTGCTTGTCACATATTAAAAAAAGCAAATGCACAAGCAGTATTTTTTTCATAGTTTATCTTCTGTATTTTTGGAAGGATAATGAAAAAGAGTGAAGTGAATAAAAATTAATATCCATTTTTATTGTTATATGGATTATTTAAAATTGGTAACAGATTTCAGTTTACACAATATTCTAATATCAAGGGTCAACAAAATTGACAAATTGTTTCATTATACTTTATGTGCAGAATCTTTAGTTTATAATTTTCTTAGTGCAATGGTGACAGGGTATGATCTTACATATAGATCTTAACTTCTGAACTTGTCTCACAGACCTCATCTCTTGAGCCTGTTTCTACCTACATCCTGTGTCTTATTAGGCAGCTTGCTCTGAGGTCACCTGTCCCTTTTTGGGACACCGCCTGGAACACTGTAGGTAATATTACACTTCAAAGGAAAACAGAATAACCTTATCTGTGCTGCATTTCAGACTCCTAGGATGAGTGCTTTCTGCAAGAATTCTCAAGATTCTCTCTGAGACCAAATGACACTCTGCTAAAGGCTACATGAAGCATTATTATCACTGGAAGAATTAGTCTTGTTTATTAAGAGGAAGGGAGTCGTTTCAGGGGCTTTGCAGAGAAAAGAGAAAAAAGAGCATGGAGGGAATGTGAAGGGGAAAGCTGAAGAAGCAGAAGGGGATGGCTGGGTGATATTCTTGGTGATGTACTGAAAGGAGACATTGCTGGGAGAATTACAGTAAACATAACGAGAGAACTGTTTGTCACCAAATGACTGAGGAAGTCATTGAGGGAATAGGGCATGAGTGCATAGGAAAACACACTTCCTTAATGCTGTTATTCACAAGTACTTTCCCCCACCCTCCCCCCTAATATGACAGAATTTCAATGCAAACTTGGTTTTTTTTTTTTTTTTGAGTTTTTAGATTTTTATTTTGTATTTACTATTGTAGGTCTTTTGTAATATGGAAATTGCTGGAGGAGGATGGACAGTTATACAACACCGAGAAGATGGAAGTCTGGATTTTCAGAAAAGCTGGAAAGAATACAAAATGGTAAGGTGAAAAATGTGCAATAGCTGCACGAGTCATACAAGTGTCAGATTTCAAATACTAGTTATTGACCTAAACAGATAATTCTTCCTATAGTGATGTGGTATGGTCCTGCAGTCTTTTATGAACTACCTTTCTTCATGTCTGTTACTTCTGTTACTTTTGAAAAAAATTTTTACTCAGTTAGTTGAGTGTTATTTCCCCTGATTTGGAGTTTCTCTCAGATCAGTTGCTGAGATTAATATGAGATGAGGCCAGAATGCTGCTGTCTGTCTCTCTGAAGTTCTGACTTGATGGGATGTTCAGAGTTAAAAGGCGCGTGATGATGTTTCTAAGGCATGGATGTTTTCAGCTGAGAGGAACTCATTCAGAATTTGGAGCAGATAGGAATAAAAATTTTTACTGGGGTTTATCCCAAATCATACAGCACCTCTGCCAATCAAGTTAGTGTCCTTAATCAAGGAAATGTTGATACTTCAAATAGGATTACAAGAAAATGAATAACTTAACAAATTAAAGATGACATGACTTCAAGCAGGCTATTTTCCCTTTGCCAACTCAAAAAAATTTTACTCCAATCTAAATAACTTGTCACTTTTTTTCATTCTCTGCCTGATCAAACTTTCTGATGGAGCTCCATTCTGTGAGTCTCTGAGGACTGGCTTGGATTTCAATGACATTCCTAGTGAAGTTTTCAGCACTGTCTTATCAGCCTGGCAGAGGAAAGGGGTTTTTTACAATTTTCAGAAAGCACTAATGAAAAGAGAATTTTAAATGTTTAAAAATAAAAGCATTTAAAAATTTGTAAAGATTTCTATGGGAAAAAGTTCTGTAGTAGAACTGACAATATCAGAAATAAACATAATATCGTATTATTGATCCAAAGTCTAATTTTAGATTCTATTGATTCTTGATTTTCAATATTGCTTGAAAATATAAATAATTATCTGGGTCAGACTACTGCTCCTATGGACAAGTAGAGGATGTAATCTATTTCATAATATATATTAACTAAAATGATGTTAAAATGAAAAGAATATTTTTAATAGAGTTAAATAATTGGAAATTTCTATTCAAATTGATATTGTTTTAATTTAGCAGAAAAGTGTTAAAAACTGTTTTACTTGATTTTGGTTCAGAATCAGATAAAATATAAAGCATCACATTATCTTGGGGAACCAAAATTTGAAGATTCTACCAGTTTTACTAGTGAGGAAATCAGAATTTGTATGTGCAACTTATATATGGACTTTTTAAAATTTATACATATCACATTATAATTTTCTCAGCTTTTATCTCCTGAGATTATCTTAAGCAGTGTAATAAATACAGCCCTTTGTAAAGTTTTCCCATGTGGCCTGTTTTTATATATATCCCTCCACTTAGTAATTTTCCTCCACTTTTCTGTCACAATAGTGTGGGTCTGTACAGGATTAGATTCTGTTGGTTTTGTCTAGTTCAAGCAGCCTGAATTAATTTTGCTTCTCTTTAGGAATGATATAGAATTCCAAAGGATCTCTTACTTCTACCAAATAAAAAGGATCCCTTTTGGACTTTTATTGGCAGTTTATCCTGTATGTCATGAAACAAGATGGGATTCATGCTTGCTCTGCTCCTATGAACAGTTTCACCAAAGTAACAATCTTAGGCTCCCCTTTGTGGTTATCATATAATGCCAAGTGTTGAATGTAGAATGGTAGAGGCTGGTGGACTCTCTATTACTGGGATACCTGAAAGCATCTGAGCTTCAAGCCAATAACACCACTAACTTAATTCTTTGGTTCAGAGAGGGTGTGTGGTGTCTGTTGGACCGTAACCCCTCTCCTTCCTGACACATCTGCCTGGTGTTTCTTCCAGTGGAAACAGGGGTAGTGTGGTGTGGGAACAAAATGGCGCTTAGGCTTACTTGGAGCAGTTGAAATTAATGTGTGGTTTCTGAGCCCATCATTCAGGTAGAGATTTCCAATTTTGTTAAGATATTCTTCTCGAGCTTATGACTCATTGGGGTCCTAAAGCTAACAGAAATAATATCATATAATAACAGCAACCATGAGTCTCTTAGGCTTCATTTATTTTCAGTGCATTTAGTTCTTATTGGAAAGAAATCTGGAAAACTGTTGAAGTTTTTAAGCTATAAGCAAGTACTTGCCAGCTTCTGAGCTGGACAGGAATTCAGGCCACCAGCCTGCACTGCTGCTAAAGGCCTCACAAGTTACTGGCTGTTACAGTGTTAGGAGGCCACTGCACATATGCTCTGGCTCTAAACAGATCCTTACAGCAGCTTACTTGGGAAGGGTGCACACGGAGCAGTCTCTGCAAGGGTGACAGCACTGCTGGGTTACAGGAGTCACAGACAGCAGTGAGGCACTCCGTGTCTTTAATGCAGTTTCATGCTGGTGTTTTCAGCTTGCAGAGAAGCACTTCAGTTCTATTCTGGACACCAATACAGTAAACAGGTTAAGTGAGAGGTAGGGTAGCCATAGATCTTTTGAGTAGGAAGTATACAACTCCATTCATACATAAATTTCCACACAGTCAGTGATAATGCAATAGTGGTACTAATTTTTCTAATTTTTCCTCCTGTTTTTTTTTTTTTCTCTGTTTCTCTGTTTCCAGTTATATTTAGCCTCCAATCTGGAAAATATAGTAACACTTTCTTTCACATCTAAAACAGCTAATGAGTGCATAACATTTTCTGCAGATTCACTGTTATGCAAGGTTGGTTATGTATCTTCTTGCTTAGGGGCATATGTTCCCAGTATCCTCCAATTTTCTTGTTAGTCTTAGGGTGTGCAGTGTAATTTTTACCTTTGTTTGTAAGAACTCATTTCTGACCAAGAAATCTTTTGGGCCATTTAAGTTTTGTGCACTCAATAGTAATTGGAAGCAATTCAGAGAAAACCCCGTAAGCTCATTCTTCCATCTTTTCCTTATCAGTATCTACTACATCTGTTCTTTTGCATTTTGCAATGGATTTTTTGTTATATTGTTTGTTGCTTATCAAAAAAAATTGAAGTGGAATAACAAATAATTTCTTTAATAGCAGGTGAGATCACCCTGAAGCAAATTTCAAGCATTTTTCATATTTTCTTGCCTGAATAAATGTAAATGTAAAACACTACTAAGAGTTTTGATCTCTAGAGGGGAATATTGCTTAAAAATATTGCTTGCCATCTGCAAACCCAAGACCCTTTAGAAGGGTCTACAAGCTTACTGTCCAAGATACCGTTTCTGGCATTTATTAGGCAGTTATTAGCAATAATCAAATCTTAGTAAATGGTTAGCTCATGTGCTAACTTGGCTGTCGAAACTTCTTGATCATTTTCCAGTTTTCAGTTCTTGGATGAATGCACCTTTCCCAGTGACTGTCTCCATTTTTGCCAAATTAGGTGATGGAGTATTGAATTCCCTATTCTCTAGCCTTCTAGCATGTCTAGTTTAATAATTCCCATGAAATTCTCTAAATTTATTCCACACTTGATAGCCCAACATTCACTATGAGTTTCCTAGGGGGCCTTCTTTGGGGTCGAGTCTGTTGGGAATTTCCTCAGACATTTAAATTTTCCTTTCTCTCATTTGAGAAAAGCTCTCAATAGGTATTTGAAACTATGTGCCTTAGCCGGCTCACAGTAATCTTTTTCCTAGTCAGTTTTTTTCTTGCATGTCAGTATTTAATTGGACTCTATGCCTTAATTGCTACTTTCCACTCTCTGATGAACAAAACACCTATCACTTCTTTTAATCATTAATGTCATGAGCTAGATTAGGATCACTTGTGCATAGTACACACAAAGATGAATTTCTAAGCTATATGGCAACCACTTCCTACCTTCCTGACCAGCAGCTGTTTTTTCTTTTGTTTTTTTGAGGCAAGAATGACGTTCTGCACTAAATTACACATTCCTTTGATTTCATGTTCCTGATTAATATCTGAGAGTCCAACAACAGTTCAGTACTTAAAACAAGCCTGCTGCCAATTGTTTCAGAAGTCATCAGTAGCATTTATATGTGCCTGAAGAGCATATCTACAAAACCACTTCCATTCCTGTTGCAGTTTCTTCTTTTTCTTTTCTCCGTAAAGCTGTTGGGTTAAATTGATGGTTATCTCCATAGTGCATGCATGGTATGACACCAGAGCAGGATAATTTATGTTCTTCTGTGGCTTAAATTCTTCACACACTGAGAGCCAGACCACGGAGGTAGTCATCAGAACTTTCTCAGGAAGTGTTTTTGGATGCAATTCTAGTGGGAATTTACATTGTGTTATCTGGAATAGCCTGACTTTCCTCTGAGCCTCAGTAAATTTAAGCTATTATAACAAGTCTGGTGATCTGTGTCTTCTGCTTACTTAAAGGACAGCTGAACACATCTTTGGATTCTATGTCTCTGATTTCCTTCTAGACATGATGGGTTTTACATATTTTTATATTTTTCCCACAGTCCACCTGTGTGAGTTAGCTTTTGTTTAGACAGAGGGCCTATCTATTTCATGGAAGACCTTCTTGTTTGTGACAGTAAGGTTTCTGGTGACCTCATGTTTTCATCTCGCTAGTCTTTGTAAGTCTTACAAGCCTGAATTATACATAAGAGCTACCATTCCAATAAAGACTTTATTTTTCAGTACTTTTGTTCAGTTCATTCTGAAAACTTCCAGATGTTACTTACATTCAGTTTGTATTTGTAAACTGTTCAGCTCCTGTTTTAGAATATGGCCTCCTAATTTATTTTGTAGTCTACTTACACCTAATTTATTTTGTAGTCTGCTTACACCTACTGTAAGCATTTAAGCCTTAAAATTTTAATTTCTCTTGTGAAAGTTTTAGTTCAAGTTTCAAGTTCTGTTATAATTCTCCCTGGCCACCTTTCTTGCTTTTAAACTCTGATTTTCTTTTTTCATATTGCTTCAGTAGCAATGTTAACTTGCACATTTTTCTCATTCAAAATAGATGTTTACCACCATTTGTATTGTATTTGTCTTGAATGAAGAGACAAAAACTCAAGCTGATGCAGTTTTCTCTTGGAGCATTAATTGATGATGGGTAATTCTCTGTTGTAGTTGTATCCATTTACAAATAGTGTTCAGGTTATATTTTATACCCAAATACTTGATGAATCAAATAATTACAGACAGAGCTCCAACCCCTTTCAGTAATTAGAACACTATGTTCATCACTTTCTTTTTCAAGTGAGACAATGACTACATAAAAATGCAAAAAGCACCTTTTAGAATTGTTTGTGTAAGCTCATTGACTCTGGTTCCACTATCTTAGTGCAAAATAACTTCAGATGTGGGTGGGATTTTAAGCAAAAATTACATAAACCATATGGCTTGGCTGAGGAGAATGTTCTTGACAGAAAAAAAAATTACTCATAATTTGAAAGCCCATACTGTGGGAACAATATCTTTCATAATTCTCACTTCTTTTTTTTTAAGCTAGATATTCTGAATGAATTCTAATCCTTTTCCAGGATTATAACTGTCTAAGGTATGTTATACATTGTTACAGTCATGAAATCTTCACACCTCTTGCATTGATAGATGTACCCCTGTGTTCTTTAAAAGAGGACTCAAATATGTCTTGTGACAAAAAATTATCACTAAATTTTAGAGTAGTTTTGGTCTGACTCAAATAACATGCACAGAAAATACCCAAGCAGTGGCAGGTAATGGGCTGTTCTCAAATGACAGCTGGCATAGGGCTACTTTGGTGTTAAAGCTGAGACAGTTTCACTGTTAGCACAGGAAATTTTCAGAGCACTTTTCACAGATTCTTCTTCCCCCGGTGTCTTAGTGAAACACTTGTGAGGGAAAGAATTACTGGTTCAAAGAACCTAGGCAAGCATTTTGTAGATAACCTTGGAGTAGGAATGGAATACAAAAAAATTCTGAAAGGGAGAGAGCCTTCATAAAGCTATCTGTACTATACCTATCCATCTAGCTACTAGCTGGAGATTAATCTCATAATTTCTTCAGCAGAGATGACTTTTTGTTTTTTTCCCCTGTCAGTAGGGTGACACAATTAATAAAGTGCCTTGTAATAGCAGCATGGTCCCTTCTGCAAGAGGAAGGATTTGAGAACAGAATGGACCTGTGAGAAAAGCAAAAACTTGGGAATGCATGACCTTGGAAAAAACAGACGTTTTGTTTCTGTAGTGTAAACAAACCAGACAGGTTGGGAGTACAGGTTGGGACCACAGTGGTGGTCTTGAATGAATATGTTGAATGAATGACTTATAAGAGTGAGTTATGATTACAAGGCACACTCAAGATATGAATACTTTTATAACATATAGTGACAAATTCATTACTTATGATAGTATGCTTCAAAGTCATAAGTTTCTTACATCTGAAAATAGACAATTTTCTTCAAGGGACTGGGATAGATGACATGGAAGTAATTTGTTTCTTTCACACATTTTCCAAGTAAGTTGGATCTAAGGAAATGATTTTTGGTGAGTGGAATGTGTATTAAGACATTATGTGAGTAACGCCTTTCACAGAGACCCACCCTTCTGTGATAAAGAATGGCATGTCATGCTGGTGTAATAAAAAGTCTGTTCTTACTGCAACAGTTACTCAGATAATTGTTACTTTCATCTGTGTTATTAAAAAAACACAGCATTTTCTCTGCTTCTCCTGAGATCTAAATCCACTATGTCCAGTAGAAATAGACATGATATTGAAATGGTGAGAGACCATACTTTGTTTTACGAAAACAAGCTCATTAAACTCTTCTGGTCCTGACCAAGGCTTAATCTACAGTGAAAGCTTCAAAAGAATTATGTAAGGAAACAAGAATGAAACAATATTTGTCTCAGAGAAGGTTGGAGCACCATATTGGGCACCAGAGATGTTACTACAAAAGGAAGCATCCTCTTTATTTTGGAAAAAAATTTTTGGTGTGAAATTAACACAATTTTGTGTTGGAGCACAGTTGTATTTTAAATGTGTTATACTCAGCACAGTCTTTCCTATGCAAAGTTACTGGATAACATCAGTTTCAAGAGCTCTGTTGATGGATGTATACATGTGCTGTTTTGCCACTAGCGCTTCAATTTAACAGCATTAATTTATACTGATAAGACTCATGTGATATTCCAGATTTTTAATTAATAAATTTTATATAATGATAACAAGATCTAGCTTAATTATTCTAGCAGCCGCTTGTAGAGCACCATGAGAAAGATTAAAGTCATTCAAGAATTGTTCTAACCACAAAATGAAAATGCTATATTAAAAGAGCCAGGTGAGAGGTTTCTTTTTAAATCTGTGACTTAAAAATATAGTAAAATTGTAGCAGAGGTCTTCCCAAATAGCAGTTGTGTGCTCTCATTGTGGAACAACATTTCTCTTCAGAGAGGAGCATGTTCTGTGTGATCTGCTCCATTTGGAATTTGGTGGAGCAGTTCCTTGCTTTGGGGCTTGTGTCAAATTAGAAATATAACTTTTTGACTCTGATGTCAGTCAGCTTCTATTCTTGTTCAGCTGTTTAGACTACCAGCTGAGCCCAAGCATGAGATTCAAAAACAATCCATAAATTCGACGCTTGCTCTATTTGGACAGATTATGTGGCTGAAACTAAAGTCCCTTCTCAGACTCACAAACTTTTGGTCTTTGCTGTAGCATCTATGCTCCTAGCCATGCTCCTTTTTGCTACTTGGGATTAATCAGTGTATTTGGAGAAGAGAATTAAGTCCTACACCCCAAAAGTTTTTCCTTTTGACTGAAATGACCAAAAATATCTTTCCTAGATATTTTTCTTACATTTTGCATATTTAGCCCTAAAACTTACCATTTATTTCTTTGCAAATAATGAATCAGAAAGTTATCAGAGAGCTCAAAATTCATTTTTCTTAGACCACAAAAAATTATTTTTCTTTTCTTTAATAGATACCCATGTCCCTGGGATGCTCTTACTAGAAGCCACACTAAGTGTCTGTGCATTCCTAGGATCCACTTGTCCTACAGTGAAAAAAGTGGTTTGGGATAAAGCTTCTCAATGTAATTTGTTTCAATAAGAAATACTCTTATTTTCAGTTATTAGTAAATATTTTCAGTTACATAGTAAGGAAGTTAGATTGAAATCCATGCGTGAGGAAGACGTCCTGGTTGTTTTACTTGTAAGAAATATGTAGGCAACTGAGCTGTTTTGGGCCCCTTGCCCAGCCAGAGGTAATCTTTGTGTAAGGTTTGCACTTCATTCTGTCACTGTGATTCTTATTCATTGGGAACTTTGCTGCTACTGATACTGTGTATGTTTGAGAAGGAAAAAGTAAAAAGTGAAACCAATTTCTGTATATCTACTAATATATCAAGTCTAGGATGAAGTGCAACAGACTGAATTGCTGCAGATTATGAACAAGATTTTCAGGCAGATTATACAGATATTTAGTTCTTTATTTTAACTGACAACAGCTTTGTTTTCTTTTTAGTCTTTTGAGAAGGTATCTGGCTTCAATCTAAATATATTTTTTAAACTTACCATCAAATATGTGTTGGTACGTCCTAGAAGAAAAAATCTGAATATTTAGAATTGTTTTCCAATATTCTTGTATGTAACATTAATTAACACATATGTTGTCTGAGAAAATTGAAGTAATTTCTATAAACCAAATCTTTATTTAAAATAAAAGAATGAATAATATAATGTGATGGGAATGAAAATATACAAGTATACAAAAAAAGTATATAAACATTTTTTGGAAATTATCTTCATAGACAATATCCATTCCGTAATCTCAGCTAAGGCAAAAGGAGCTGAATATTCTTTATGGCTTCTGGGAAGTCACTGCTGCAGTAAAACACTGAATTATTATCTGCTTTATTCACTGAATTGTCTGACAGAAGATGAACCCATTGGATATATTGGCTGTGTCTGGTTTCAATTTGTTTTGTCTATAAAAAGTCAAAGCTTCCTGTGAGCATTATCAGACAAAATAAATAAAGTAAGAGAGATAATTGTTTAATGAACTTGGAACAACATGATTCAGGCAGAATACCCTCACAGATTTTGCCAAAGCTAATAAAATTCTTTTGCACCCTACTTATTATTTTTGAATAAGTATCAACTTTTTAAATTCTTAAGGGCATTTTTAAAACCAGTACTGAATTCTGTTTCTTTGTACTTAAGATTGCTTTAGTAGTTTGAACTCCATTAATAACCAAATTGAAATTGAAAATGAGATGATGTAGAAGTCAGATGTCATCTAGAATAAATATTATACAATCATGTGCTTTTGTCTTTGATTCCTAGTTCTAAGTACTTTAATCCATACAAAAAACAATAAAATCTTTCTTCATTTTCACATAGCAGTTGAGCATTATGTCAGAATTTACAGAATTTATGATATATAGAAACAGAAAACCCCTTTGCTTTATTTGACTACAAAAATGGATTTACATTTGTCAGTAAAGTTCTGTATTGTTTTATTTTTTCTCTGAAAACAAATTCTATCACATTGACAAGAACAATCTGCTCTAATGTTGTATAAAACATTTCTTTATTATTTCTCAATGACAAAACCTGGATAAAAGGATTTACTCATTGTTTGTGATTTTTATGTCTTATTTCAGATCAGTCTTTGCCAAAATATGATCTTAATGCAAGTTTCAGCAGCAAAAATATTTTTTTTTCTGTTTGTGAAGAATAAAATGAAGTATTATAATAATCTGTACTGGGTCAGTGCAAACATTTGTATATCCTTTTTGTGACTAATAGTGGAGAGATAAGAAAGCATATTATGAAAATGTAAGCATATTTCCCTGCTATATTCTTCTCCCAGCTTCCATAGAGTGTTAGTGAGGAAAATGAAGGAGAATGCTGAGAACTTTTGGAAATTACTGATCTTTTCCTATTACATTAAGCACTATTTTGGGAACTTAAAGTCACCAATTTGCCAGCCATCCCAAATTATTATGCAAATTTCTAGGAAAGAGAAAATTTGAGTATTTTTGGAATAAAATGTAGAGTTTAAAGAATTAATCTCTTTATTTGGAAACATATAATGAACAAAATGTAGAAAGATAATGACAAAATAGTCTCTTAGTGATTTAAAATGCAATTTTGGAATGTGTTTAAGACCCACTGGGTTTCAGAGAGTCTTAAAATGTAGTTAACTGCAAACACATTCATGAAATACAGATGTTCCTTTTCCTAGTGGATTGATAGTTGAGGATGACTTGGATCGCCTCATGTAATTCCTTGAGTTTAGCCACTAAACTTTAACACAAATAATTCTGGAAGCATTTGCTATAACTATTTGAATGCAAAAACCAAAGTGTTTGTTGACAATGTATATATGTACTGGGAAACAAATATATTTAATAACAACTGTGGGCCTGAAATAGATCACTCCTAATGTTAACTTTTAACACTGCCCTAAGGCATTCTCAAAACCAAATTTCTCGTCCTAAATCTTAGGCATCAGTCCATAAATGACAAGCATGGTCTTAGGCAAGGCTTTAGGCACCTTATCACTTGGAGCCCCACAGATCTGAGCAGCAGTATAAACCCAAATGCTCTGCTAACTAAAATGCTTATTTTTCATTGCTGAATTTTAATTACCAAACAATTACTGAATTCTCCCATGAACATCAAAATTAATGAGGTCTGCTTTTCTGTGGACTTTTGTCCTCTGTCCCACATAGAAGTCCCATTCCTATTATTACTAATCTTCTGAAACCCTATTATTTTCTAGGATTCTCTGTGGTAAAAGCTCAAGTTCCCCTTTTATGTCCCTCAATCTCTCCCAGATGTCTAAGAACCTCTGAGGCAATATTTGCTCAGCATCTGCGCTTGGCTGGCTGCTCGGTGTCTGCTTGTAGCAATTGGAATAGGCAACTGCTGAGCTTCTCCTTCAGCATTTCTGCCAGCAGCAACTCATCACAGACACCAGTTCTCTGAAACCTTGTTGAACTTCAAGTTTGTGTGATTTTTAACCAAACCTCAAAAGTGTTCAAAAAGTGTTCAAAAAATTTCACAAATATGTAGGACAGGTGGGCATACCAATTACACAAGTTTGTTTTCCTAAGTTTTCTAATTGAGACAAGAAAAAAATATTTTTTATTTGAAGACTAAATTCTGAAATGTTCTTTGAAAGCTAAGGATTCTGAAGGTAAATCAAAAGAACCAGGCACAACCATTTTCTTTGCCAGTCTCAGGGCTGGGAATGGAAACACAAAATTAAATCATGTTTTTCAGGGGTTTTTTTGGCTATTATTATGTCATTTTGCTCTGCACACAGAAGTTTACATAGCCCATCAAAGTAGTAGTGTTCTTGTGGTAGAGACAGTCTAAGTAAGATATAAACAAGGAAAGCTGTGTAGTTATTAAGTCAGACAAAGTATCTGGGAAAAACAGGATGCATGCAAGTCTTTCTTCAGCTCTGAAGTATGGACAGTAAACTGCAGACTAAATACAGGTTGGAAACAGTTGAGTTTGGCATAATAAAATTATACTTGAAGAAATTGCTGCCAGCTCTGTGCTTAAAAGAAATGTACTGCTCCTCTCTGGTTTACATCTATGAAAGCTTTGAGTGCCTGTTTGTTTGTTTATATCTTTCTAGCCATATTAGGTGTTTAATAAAGCACACTGCTTCTCCTTTGGAACATTCATTGTTTCAGAGAAATGTTTTATATCCCACTTACTTCCTTGGTTTTCTTTTCATAAAAGCAAGTAGTTTGTTTAAAAAGAAGTTACTTCTATCAAGGAAAAAGATAATCTTGTTCTAGGAATTTCTAATCTGAGTTTCAGTATTGTAGCCTGGTAGTAGGATTTGGATTCCCTTTTTTCATAACTAGTGTGATGGATTTCCTCATAATTTTTAATATTTCTTTTTACATTTCTTTTTTTCCCTGTTGCTGCAGCTTGACTTCCTCTGGTCAAGAGAGCAAACCACTTAGTGATAGATTTTCATTTTAGTGCAATAATACATATAAAAAGGGAGAAGAAGGTGAAAATTTGAAGGACAAAAATCATTACTTCAGAAAAATTGGTGTCTGGAGTTTCTATAAAACACATAAGGGATCATATCATGTTAAAACACTACATATATTACATCCTGAATAGGCTGTAATCTAAATGAGATAAGATATATATAATTCAACAGACAACAGTTCAAAGGGGAGTCCCCTCAGCTTTCCTGCACTGGGAAAAAGGGAGAAAGAATTTCCTGGTAATCTTCACTTAGAGATAGACAGATAATAATAATATTAATAATAATAATAATAATAATACTTTTGTGAATAAGAAACCATGTAAACTCCAAGAAAACCTAATTTGACTGATATCTAAACAACTATGCTCCACTTCTGGATTTCAGGGAGACAAGACAAACCTCCTGGTAGGTAGCGTATGCAGAGCATATTTTGCCTGACTCTGCGATGTGTGACAGTGACCAGTGGTGAAAGATGTCAGAAACAAACCACTAACTGCTCTGGTATGACACTGACAAGGCTGCTGGAACTGGAGACACCAAGTGGGACAGTCAAGGGTAGAAAGACAAGGCAAAAAGATGGAAAGAACCAAAGGCACAGCCAGAAAACAGTGATAACAACAGAACGGTGTGCCAGCTGTAGACAGGGCTCATACAGGTGAGGAACAAGTATTTTTGTGTCTTAGGAGCACTGTATGAAGCCAAATATGAATGTGAATGCCATCAAAGCAGCAAATGAGAAATAGCAGAAAGCAACATAATGGGAAAACTTGAGGAGCAGCTCACGCTGGAAGACAGATGGGTTCAAGGCAGGATATCACCAGTATTACCTACAACGAGTATTTACAGTGACTTCTATAGGAAATAGTCTACTGGAGAAAGAGGATATAATGAAATACCATGCAGGAAAGGGAAAGCCAACTAATATTATGCTCCCACATTTCAGTCTGAGACTTCTTTGGGACTTGCCACAGCCTACTGAATTTCAGCTCTTGCAGATGAAACACTTTGTCCATGGGTATCTCTTGATGGTCTCTGAGCCAAAAGGTAGACATGCTTATTCAAAAAATAAGTTAGTCAGTTCAGCATACTCAAACATGACATGTCTTGTCAACCTCTACTATCAGTGAGTCATCAAATATATGCTTAGGTGGGGTCATGTAAACAAAAATAAGTCCTGAGTAAAGTACTTTCTACGGTAATTCTCTCTAGGAACAACAAAAAAATCTCTGCCATTTCTATTTTTTGGACCAGTCAAAATTTAGGCTTCTAAATTTTTAAAACTAATTTTCTTTAGAAGTTTGCAGCTGATATACCTATGCATTGCCTGAGTGGGTATTACCTGTGCTACCACATGGCCTCTGGGAAGGCAGGATTTCATCCTCCAGAGACACAACTAATCAGGGCTGGAGCCACAGCAATACAATAAAGAAAAAAGAGACAGAGCTCTACTTTCAGTGTTTTCATCTCATGTTAGGAGTGACTGAAACATTATATAGAGAAGATCGATGTCTTGCCAGTGTGTCTAACAGACACATTTCTCATTATCTAACCTTTAGTCCCAAGGAAGTCTCTTGATATGTGCTTTCTGGAAATAATCCAAACTTTCATGTAATTTGACTAGGAAATTTTCACAGGATCTTCTAAAACACCCCCAGTACACCATTGTAAGCAAATCAGGAGATTTCTGGTTCCCATTTTTCCCATCTTAAGAAATATGAATAAGCACAGCCATGTTGGAGTAATTCTTCACAATTAAATACTATAGTTGAAAATAATTTTTACTGTTTAAAGATAAAAAATAAGATATGTAAAATGGACTGAAAAGTTCTCAGGTATGAACTAATAGTTTAAAAAGAACAATTATTCTAATATATAGTAAATAAGTTAATGACATTTAATAAAACCTTACATTTAATGTAGTAAAATATTCACTACAATTTAAAAAGCTTTAAAACCTGGAAGATGTGTAAAAACATATGTCTAGGAATTGGTTTTGAAAATTAATTATACTTTTTCTTTCATTATTATTTTTTCATGTTTGAAAATGATATCGTTTGCTTAACCAGAAATAAGATCATATGAACCTATGAAATGTGAGGAGAGCAAGGTGACTAGGAGAAGAGCTAGATAATAAGGTTTAACACCATATTAAATGCATTATAGAATATTGTTATGCCAAGTGTTCCCACTGAAGCACGTGCAAATACAGCATCATGCTATTAATGTCATGGACCTGTAACATGATTTCCAGCTGATAACCTCAGCTGCCCTTGCAAACACCAGTTGAACTGCATGACATTCCTACATCAAATATGTTAGTAGAATAATTTTAGAGACCGTCAAAGCGGAGCAAAGAAAGCTCTGACCAGTAATTAGAATGCACAGGTAAAATATAATGATGGTTTTATTATTGTATATAGGCTCTATCAATTACAGTAATTACATCTAGTTATTTTGCCAATTTTTTCTAGGGTTTTGGTAGCCCATCAGGTGAACATTGGCTGGGAAATGAATTTATCTTTGCAATAACAAGTCAGAGGCAATATTCTCTAAGAATTGAATTAATGGACTGGGAAGGAAACCGGGCATATTCACAATATGACAGATTTCACATAGGAAATGAAAAACAGAATTACAGGTAAGAATCTATTGAAATTCTTTTAACTCTGCTGAGTGATAAATATTGTTCATTGCTAACTTGTCAAATATGAGAAAGGGCAACAATATGATGCTGATTTTCATCAAAAGTGGATAAAGATCATAAAAACAAAACAAAAATCAGATTTCTCCACGATGGAAGGATAGAGTAAACCTAACATATCTGAGAAAAAGGGGTCTATTAATTGTGTTATCTGGTAGAACTTCTAAAAACTGTATAACTTTTATATTCAGGACTCAAAATTTATTGAATAGAAAAAAGATTTTGAATCTTTATTAAAAACTGAAGGATATCTACCTCAGAAGCAGAGCACTGAAACAATGAACATGGGAATTAAAGACCAAAAATGCTGTTAAACCATCTGATATTTGCAAACTAAAAAATTAGTGTAAATGAAGAGGAAAAAGAGAATAGTGGATCTTATTTTGATGACATTAAACATAAAAACTTTTCTTAATAATATTTTTCTCCCATACTTTGTTTTAAGATAAAAGTTTATTAAAAAAAGAAATAACAACTTGAAGACACAAGAAATGTGGATAACCTAAGTCATCATTTATACTATTTTTTAATCATTGCTTCATCTGAGCAGACAGTACAATGCTAGAAAAAGAAAATGAAACACATAAAAATATCCAATTTATTACAGCACATCTAATTAGCATAAGACTCAGAAGAGAAACAGATATATTGTAAACTCGAACATTCAAGGCATGTGGAACTAGGCTGGTATTCAGATCTTCAAATTCAAGTAATATGATTCTCAAAAATGCTGACTGCCTCCTTCTCCCCAGGCCCCCAGTGAAATGGAGGTGAGAGCAATTTGCTCTTTCTGCTGGCAGGGCTGTGCCCAGGTGGGACCCAGAGCAGTGCCCAGGCCCTCTGGGCACAGCAGTGAAAGGGGTACAAGAGCAGACACCTTTAGAAGCAATCAGTATGAGTTTAGCTCCTGCAGAAAGCAAGGATTGTCCCTCTGCACACAATGGACAGCTCTATCCCCTGCTGCCTCCAGCAGTGCTGTGCCTGGCACTGCCCGTGGAAAGCCATTGCCCCAAATCAGGAAAGGTGGAGCACCTATTCTGAGGTAGTTTTAGGCAAAGAATAAATATAACTAAAGGAAATAGCTCAAAAGAGAGGCTAGAAAGATTTATACAAAACATAAAAAGCGCAGCGTAAAGTGGGGTCTTAAACATTCGTAGAAGTTGTTCAAAAGGAAAAGTTGAGACAATTCCTTGTCAAATGAAGAAAAATGTCGAAGGACAGTTTATACATCGCTCAAATATTTATGATGAATCAGAGGAAAATATTGCTCAGGGGTTGAATTAAAATCACTGAATTTGCTAACAAAACCAGGGTCTTTTTTGCTCATATTTATTCTGAACTAAGGACAACATATATTGTTAAGGAGTTAGAAGGCTGTTGAACATTTTGCATGTTAAAGCTCATGTTTAGAGAGGTTTTCTTTTTCAGGACTCCTCGGTGTTCATTCATGGCAAAATAGCAAGAGAATTGTGTTGTTATGTTTCAAAATGAAGGGAAGGGAAGGGAAGGGAAGGGAAGGGAAGGGAAGGGAAGGGAAGGGAAGGGAAGGGAAGGGAAGGGAAGGGAAGGGAAGGGAAGGGAAGGGAAGGGAAGGGAAGGGAAGGGAAGGGAAGGGAAGGGAAGGGAAGGGAACCCACTTTCATTATAAAAAAGGGAGATCTTTTGTAATATAAATAATATTTTCTGAACATGTAAAAATTATAAAAAAGGATCCATGTAAATTCTTCTTGGTCATCAAGAAAACCAAAAGAGATATAATTCAAACCTGTAGAAATTAAATCAGAGGGGGTATACAGGCCTCAAAGAGTATAATGTTGAGTAACAGGCATAAATTCTGCTACCTGTGTCCAAGCCACTTTTTCACAAAAATCAAAGGGACTTTGACTTTACTTTTGGCTCCTGTCCTATTCCATAGTGTAAATGAAGGCCAGAATGAAATCTACTCACACTCTATGGTCTCCTTATGGTGCAACTGAAGCTCTTCTATTGAGGAAATGGGAAATCAGTTTCATTCATATTTTTCTAAATAAGCAAAGATGAAAACATAAAGAAGTAAAAAAGTCCATCTCTGTTGGCCCTTTGGGTTTCAAATTAATTCCTCTATTATTTTTACTCAGGTACATTGGAATATTTAAAGAAAATAGCTGAGTAACATGGTGATAGTTCTGGAAATAATGATGTGTTAGCCACATGCAAGTCTAAACTGTTTTTCATGCTTGACAAATGCACAGTGCTTAGTCCAGACAAATATATGCCCAACAGATATTTTGCAAACCAAAATTATGTTGGGCTATTCTATAAATTTTTACAGGAATGCATTCTATGACATAAAACTCTTTATTTTGCTTGCCAGCATCACTATCTGTGATAGCAGCAATTCCAGAAGGCTGGCTGAATAAAAACCTAATTATTGAGTACTAAACAGCTGGCCACCCTTCAGAGAATGCTGTTTTCCTTTTATCTGAGAAGCTGCTGTTAAGGATTTAAATGATTCCTCTGAAGCTGAAAACCACAATTCCCAAACTCCTGCTCCCAGCGCCTTTCCTTCCCAACTTTCAGGCATTTGCCATGTTTGCTTTCAATACCTCAAACACAGAACAGCACACCTTTTCAAAACTTTAGTTACTGTTATTTGAAATAATTTTGCCAAACAAAACAGATGCTGTCTTATTTTGGAAGCTTGTTTCTTATAATGAGCCATATTAAATGTTGTTTCTGTTAGCAAAAATATGTAATTGTACACTGGCTAGATTCACATTAGTTTCAATTAACCTAAGTTCACTAAGTAATAGTAACCAGTAAAGAGACAAGTTTCCCTGGTCTGGGAAGTGGATCAAGAAAATCTGAAATTGAAAAAGGGCACTGAAATGAAAAGAAAATCTCAAGAAGCGGAACATCTTTAATTTTGCTATAGCAGTACCTTGTACATTTGAAAGATGTGAAAAAGAAGGGTTCCAGGTCTTATGCTCAAATAAAGAAAAGAAAAGAAAAGAAAAGAAAAGAAAAGAAAAGAAAAGAAAAGAAAAGAAAAGAAAGGACCATGAAGTGATAAAATCTGCTTGAGAAAATATCAAAAATCATTTTCATGTTGTTCTTCCAAAATCCAGCCTCAACATTACGCAAAGTTCAATTCAGTCTGGATAACTCCCAGGTGGTGATTTCAGAAGGGTTCTGTTTTTTCTCTGGGCTTTTTGTATTCTCTTTACTACTTTTTATTAGTCTGAAGAATCTATTATTAAAGAGAGTAATGCTGAACACATGTAAGTTCAAATATACTTGTTTCTCTTTCAAAATGAGACAGCTCCAAGAAGTTTTCTGGGAAATCAGAATAAAATCTATTTATCCCAGATGATGAGTGGGAAGAAGGTTGAGATGAGAAGGTGGTTACTGAATCAGTAAATTTATAATGATAAATGATAACTGGAACAGAAAATCAAATGTTGCACCACATGTGAAATCTTTAATAAAAGTATCTAAGTAATTTACGTCATTTAAAACATCCTTAGGTTTCTTATCTACACAAGATGATTACACAGAGACTATCTGTAAATACGATGAAAATATCTCTGTCAGACTCTTTGCAGCTTAGACTGTGGCAAGGAAAATCTCCATGCAGTAAGAAGAGCCAGATCTTGCAGATCTCCCATTTAGCGCAGTGTTTCTTAATGTAATTAGGAACTATTTATAGAACTATAAAAACATGAGTTGAAAGAGAATCCTGAAAGACACATGACCTCTCTTCTTTTCCTGAGTAGACTCTCCCTAGCCCACTTGACATTGTTTGATGTTCTTTGGAGATGTACAGCTATGATACACTTCTGCTCTGACCCATGTCCTCAGCTCCTCCAAAACTGAACAGGAAAAGTGACCATGTGTTGGGACTTCAGGCACCACAATTCATAATCCTACATATTAGTTTATGAAAACAGATATATTGATGCTGAATTTTGAATAGTAATAATTTCAGCCTGCAGATACATCTGTTTTTTCCTACTCATGATACAGGACAAGCACTTCCAAGCAAAGCAAGGGGTAAAAATGGGGGAATCACACTTTTTAATTGTCTGAGCTACTTTTACTTCAGAACCATTAGAGAAGTTTAATAGACACTCATCTCCCTAAGACAATATACTCTGGTATTTAATCATTCTTTTAGTTAGAAAAGTTTGCTACTGCTGCAATGATTCACTAACTTTGGTCCTATCCCTGGAGAAATATGATTAAATGATCTGACAGCTCTGCTCAGGTGAGCAAGGCTTTGGGGTTGATGTAGGCATAGGTGAAAACTGACGATGGACAGAGAACATCCTAACTTCCCTGAGTCACTTTGGACTTGAGGTGCTGGCTGACTTTAAGTAGTAGTAAAAATGAAGAAGAGACTTTATATTGGAACGAGCATGAGAAAGTGATTACAAAATCTCATGAGAAAGTGGAAGAGAGCATAGATCCATCAGGAACACAAGAGACTTGTTGACAGGGCAATGATAGGCATGGAGGGAAGAGTCAGGTGTGTGGGTCCTCAGAGGAACAAAATGATGAAATTTGTTGAAAACAGGAGGGGTAGTTATTAAAATTATTAAAATCTCTTCAAACTGCTGACATGATCTTCCAAGCCCTGTAAATCTAGGTGACAGTTTCCAAGCTCTCCAATATCCTATGTCTCTCCAGGCTTTACTTTAGGAAACAAGATCAGCTGTTGAAAGTAAACTAAGAATTGGTAAACTTTATGGGACCTGGTAGCAGAGAATTTTCAATTCACTGAGTAGAATACTGGACTTTTAGCTCTTGTTTAATTAAAAGTTTGTATTTTTAGTTACAGCAAAAGTATTATTTCTCTCTGTTTTCATAGACAAATCAGGTAGGTAGTCTGCTGCCAGTAGCCTTGATATAATGTTCATCTTAGATTTTTTTTTTAAGATTGAGGCTATTTATATCATTGTTGAACTAATGATGGAATTTCTTGCAAAAATCCTCACTTATCTTTCTATAAAACAGAAAAAATATATTTATCTGTACAGTCTTTTAAATTTTACTGCTGAAAATTCTGTAATAGATAGTAAAATAAGTATTATTTCAGAGTACAAATTTTATGGGGACAGATGGTTTTATGTATTTTTAATTAAGAAACAAATTCCACATATTATTGCTGTTTCAGAAACAGGACACAAATAGGCCATTTTCACTTCCTTGGTGTACCAAATCCCATTTTTAAATGTTGGTGTGGTTCTTGTTATTAGCTAGGCTTTTCAGTGATGCAACTGTATAAGTAACATTTTCTTCTTGTGTCACTTGAGTTTTTTATTTTTTAGGTAAAATTGGGGATCAGTCTGACTTGTAAATTTTTGAGCCATCTACTTAGCTTCTTCTGTGTGATTTGTATCACAGTACAACTTTGAAGGATTCATTCAGTCTTTTCTCAAATGGGGAAGGAAAAGTACAGTGGAAGATATATAGGAAATCTGTAGCAAAGTGAAAAAATAAACACAGAACATCTTGGGACCTTCTGTGCCCAGACCCCAGTACTTTTCTTGCCAAATTTGAAAATTACAGAATAATTTTAAAAATAGTCATGTTGCAAAAATGCAAAAAGCCTGTAGGTATTCATTTATATTTGGAAGCTGAAATTCAATTTGCAAATCTACTTCAGAGGGAATATCCATGTAAAATCCTTTTAACAGACAGAATGGTATCTGTGGTATGCATAATTTCTATGACTTGAAATTAATAATAATTCCTATTACTTTTACCGATCGGCGGTTTAAAATCAATAATATGGATAAAAACATTTAAAATTTTTATTTTTATATATAATATATCTGGCTTAAATAATTGGATTTTTTAAACAATACTGTCAGTCCAATAATATTCTGTGAAGCCTAAATGCTGGAAGTGCAAGGATTCAATCCAATGCCCATTAGCCAGAGGTCTTTCTGGAAACATGCCAGTGTTCCTAAAACATATCAGTGACTAAAATTCACTGGCAGTTTATGCAGTATCTCCAAATGTAAGCAGAAATTAAATATAATAATTTCTCTGACTGAAAGTTGATGTAAGTATGCTCATAGAATTTATGAATTTAAAAAAAATTATCTTAATCCACATAAATCCCAATATACACTATCCATCCACAGCTAATCATTTCCCACTTCTAACTTCATTATAGTAATTTATAGTTTATTATGCAAGAGCTGTGACTACTGTGGAGGAGGAGCAGAGGTTGCCTTCTTCTCTGTTATGGAATCTAATGAGAATGCATTGAGACAGGCTGGCTGCTCTGCCGTGCAGTGCATCTTCTGAAGATGAGCCAGGGGCTCCTGAGGTAACAGAGGCCAAGAGAGAAACACCAGCGAAATATCTCAAAAGAATCAAGGGCTATTCCTTTAAGAAAGTGGCACAGCTAACAGTCCAGTGCACACAGCATGGGCAATAGACAGGAGCTGAAAGCCACTGTGCCACTAAGAAAACTAAGACCTACTTGCCACTACTGAAACTTGGTGGGATGAATCCCCTGACTAGAGTGTGGCTTTCAGTGACCACAGGCTGTTCAGAAGGGACAGGCAAGGAAGGAAGGGTGGAGGCATTGCCCTGTACATCAATAAATGGATACATTTGCAAAGAGTTGTTTCTGAGGAACAGCCACAAACAGTTTGAAAACTTACAGTTAAGAATTGGAGACTGAGGCAGCAAAGGGAGGCTGGTTGTTGGTGTCTGCTTCAGGCCACTTGATCAAAGAAAGCCTAATGACAAAGCCTTCTTGCTCTAGCCATGGGAGGCATTGCACTTACAGGCTCTTGTCCTGCTTGGGGACTTCAGTCACTCCAACATCTCCTGAAAAATTATCATAGCAAGCTGTAGACAATCCAGGAGACTCCTGAAGTGCATGGAGGATAACTTCTTAAGCCAGGTAATAAGCAGCCCTACCAGAGAGGATGGAATACTGGATGTGATGGTCACCAACAAAAGTGAGCTAGCTAATCACTGACATCAAGATTGGAAGCAGCCTGCACTTCAGTGGTCATAGAATCACAGAATCATAGAATGGTTTGGGTTGAAAGAAACCTTAAAGATCATCTAGTTCCAACCCCGTGTCAAAGACAGGGACACTTTCCACTAGACCAGGTTGCTCATGCATTGATAGAGTTTGCATCCTGGGGGATATGGGTTAGGCAAAGACTAAAGTCAGACCCTGAATTTTAGGAAAGAAACCTCTGGTCAAAGAACTAATTAATAGGAGCCCCTGGAAATATGTCCTCAGGGACAAGGGAGCAGAACAGACTGATAGATCTTTCAGGACAGTTCCCATAAAATTCAATTCTAGCAATCCACAGGTGCAAGAAATCCACAGGTAAAGAAAGGCAAGAGAGCACCATGGCTAAGTACTTGCTGGTCAAACTGAAGGGCAAGAAGGAAGTGCACAGGCAGTGGAAGCACAGCCAGATATCCTGGAAAAAGTGTACGTACACTGCCTAGTTATATAGGATGAAATCAGGAAAATGAAGCTGCAGTTGGAGCTAACTTGGCAAGGAAAGCAAAGAATCATAAGAAGGGCTTCTACAGGTGTGTCAGCAAGAGAAAGAAAGTCAAATAAAGTATACTCTCCTCCATGAGTAAGACTGACAAAACTGGTAACAAGAGATGAAAAGAAGGCTGAGGTACTCAACAAATTTTTTTGGCCTCAGTCTTCACTGGCAATGTCTGTTCCCACAGCTCTTGGGCAGATGTACTACAAAATGGGGACTGAGGAAGTAAAGTCCTTCCTATTGTAAGAGAATATCAGTTTTGTGACCATCTGAAGAACCTGAACATACATAAGTCTATGGGACCTGACAAGACGCATCCCAGAGTCCTGAGGGAATGGGCTGATGGAGTTGCCAAGCCACTTTGGCATTTGAAAAGTCATGGCAGTCAGGTGAAGATCATGATCTGGAAGCAAGGTTCTGGACCTGTATCAGGGCAAGACCCAATATCAACACAGATGAACAGATGAGGAGCAGCCCACAAGAGAAGGCTGTGGGAGTTCTGGGTGGTGAGAAGCTGGACATGGCCCAGCAATGTGCACTTGCAGCCCAGAAAGCAAAACGTGTTCTGGGCTGCATCAAATGCAGTGTGGCCAGGGAGGTGTGGCAGGGCAAAGGAGGGGATTCTGCACCTCTGCTCTGCTCTGGTGAGACCTCATCTGGTATACTTTGTTAATCTCTGGATACCTCGGAGCACAAGACATGGACCTGTTGGAGCAGGTCCAGAGGAGGGCCATGAAAAACATCACAGGGCTTAAACACCTCTCCTGTGAGGAAAATTTATGAGTTGGAGTTGTTCAGCCTGGAGAAGGCTCTAGGGAAACCTTAGAGAAGTTTTTCAGGAATTAGAAGGAAATAATAAGAAAGGTTGGGACAGTGTTTTTATGGGGCCTGTTGCCATAAAATAAGGGATAATGGTTTTAAACTGGAAGAGTACAAACTCAGACTAGGCATAAGGAAGAAATAGTTTGCAATGAGATGGTGAAATACTGGAACAGGTTTCTCAAATTAGTCATAGATGCCCTCAGGAAAAGTTCCAGGTGAGGTGGGAAAGAGCTCTGAGCAATCTGATTCAATTGAAGATATTCCTGCTCACTGGAGTAGAAGTTTTGACTAGATGACCTTCAAAGTTCCTTCCAACCCACAGTGTTCTATGATTCTATTGTTTTATTATTTACTTAATACTTGAAAGCATTAGTATATGCAAAGGCAGCTCAGAAATTACACAATTTATCAGACATTATCACTAGAACTCCTTAACGAACCAGTATCTAGGACATGGGGGGAAATCAACATTGGTGTTCCATAAACACAAGAAAATTATTTCCTTAGGATTTTAGAAAAGCACCAGTATAAAAGCTTTACTAGATATACACTGTTAGTGATACAGCAGCCTTGATTCCAAGGAGGAAGGCAAAGCCTCCAGTGTAAGTCATGTTCAGAATATGATGTAACTATGGCCTAACCATTTTGGTGTATATATTATTCATCACTAATAGGTAGATATCTGTTATCTATTTTCATTATTAGATCTTTCAAGCTGTCTCTAAATTGATGATGTCTTCAGTCTTGATTTTCTCTATCCTTTTCCCTTAACAGATTAATTTTCAATTACCTTCTCCAAACTGATATATTTCCTTCATCGATATTGGATAATTCTCTTATATTCAGTTTCACGTGCCTGCAGAACCCACCTTCCAGTAGTTCTTTATAGGACATTAGTATGAGACTTTCAGTAATTAAGTTTGATTTTGCTCTTACGAGTCTAGAATCTTTTCCTTCCTTTGGCATTTTAGGGCTTTTCAGATACTTAACTGAAAGAGGAGCTTGTTTTCCAGTATGTTCCACCACAGCTATCACTATGGAACACAGTATGCATGACATTATCTCCTCCTCCAGACTCCTAAACTTTTTTAAGAAATGGAAAATATATGAGCAAGAACAAAAGTATCTTATTTTCCCACAAAGCTTATCTACAATTAAAGAAAACATCAATTCAAACTTGAGGCAAAGAAAAAAAGAATATTTTGTAACAATTTTTTTAGTCTTAGGCCTCATCCTAGATTTAATGAATTTAAGTGATTTTTCGCATGTTTTCCTACAGGTAGGTGAGATAAGGATTTTTTGGTGCTAACATTAAAGCTGTTGAGCCCTAGGAGCAGACTGCAGGACCCTATCTGAGACACTCGATTCTCTGTGCATGCCTGGGGAGAGATAAGCTGCTTAGACAGAAGCCAAATCAGGCAACATGCAGAGCACAGAGCTGCCTAGAGTTAACCATTAGGAAATTCTGAAAATAGCAAGGCATCCATTTATATCCCCTGACAGTTCACAGCCCACAGCCTGAAGGTAGGAGGCAATGTCTTGTCTTACTCAGGAAAGAAATGAAAGGCCTTGGGTTAATGCATTCATTTGCCAGAGGGTATCCAGACCATAGCTGTTGCTTCCCAAGAGAAAGCAGCAGTCCATGCTGCCAGGGAACAGGCTCCTCGATGAATCCCTGACACTGTGCAGGGATGAATCCACTGCTCAGTGAATGAATAGGTACCAGGTCACTTGTCAATGAAGTGCAAGAGGAATTTCTAAGATTATTCTCCCTGCTCCACGTCTCTTTTTGAATTAAATAGGTTTTTATTAAATTATGTAATTGTGTTGTGAAGCAGTGGATACTATTCTGCTACACACATTTGTTCTCCCTTTGAGGCTCTGTGAATCTTGAGTGATTTATTTGCAGCAGGACACATGTTGCTGGTTATGGCATGCTGAGGGAGGTTTTGTGGTTTTAAACCTTTCTCTTGCAGAGTCCATAAAAACCTAACTGTGATGTGGTGGGTAGTAGTCACTCAGGTCAGTAAATTTTTACATGAAAAGTTGAGAGTAACAGCAACTAGTAGCTCAACCACCTACTACCCAGTGAAGAATCTTAAAAAAAAAAAAAAAGTAGGTTTATGTGAGAACAACGTAATTCTAGACAGAACAGTGTTATGAAATCCTTGCTGAGGGCTACTGCACAAGTACATGAGTCTGAGGTCTGAGAGAACTGTTTAATGAATGTAAATATTGGCAGAAAAATTATCAATTGAAACTCAGTATTGATCTCTTTTTTACATATTGCAGTTCAGTACATATTCCACAAGGTCTGTCCCAGCTTACAGGGGAAGACAGAGCGTGTTGTGGCACCTAACAGAAAGCTGCACAAGCTTTAACATAATATTGACCTGTTCTTTTGCTTCTCTAATTTAAAATGACTATTTTCCTTTTGTTTTCATTATCTTCGCTATCTACAATGTCAGTCATCTTGCACAGCTTTACTCTCTTTTAAGCCTTTATTGCTTTATGCCACCTCTACATTTACATTCTGGAAGAATTTCAAACAAGTATTTTAACAAAATTTATCAAATCCTGTGCTGAATGGACTTCACTGTCCCCAGTGTAAGAGCTCCCACTTCTACCAGTAATAGCACCAAAAATAACTACATTTCTTTAAGCTACTTGCATCAAAGCATCTACCAAAAGCTAAAAATTACTGGTTTTGTTGGTGTAGATTTTAATATAGAAGTCAGTAACATTGTTTCTTGACATGAAACAGCTCCTGAATAAAAGGGTCTTGTGTAGCTGAGGCTCTTCTGGATATTTACCACCCATGAGGAATTTTTTAATGTCAAAACTGCTATTTGTAGAGTATTCAGACATCGCAAGGTCATGTGATTTTTAAATTCGGACTATCCATCACATGGACTTAAGTGATGTGCTATTTATGTAAATTTCTATTAAAATGAATAATATAATATTTTTTGTTGCAATAATTTTCTTAATTAGAAGTTGTGTGCTCTTGTAACTTTTTCACTGTTTGAATTCACTAAATTCTTGTATAATGTAAGTGTTAATACCCTCTGCAACTTATAATAATTTTCAGAATGTAGTTTAGTGTAGTGAAAATTTCTGTACAAAGTCTAATGGATATATGGAAGGACATGCCAAATGTCCTTTCAGATAGATACAGCATCACTGTGTGAAAATTTAGTGTTTCATTGATGTTTGTTAATCACTGATATGCAGAAAATTTAGAGTTGCAGCATAATGCATCAATCTTAAGTGTACAAGCAGAGAAACAAATGCAAAAGTAAAATGCAGACTGAGGAAAAAACTCTCACAGTAAAAGTCACAATTAGAAAACATTTCACAATTAGAAAACATTGGAAAAGTTTCTTTAATTAAGATTCCCTGGTTGCATAATTCTCTTCACTATTATCTGTGCAAGTGTAAAGTGCAGGGCATTTTCAGGATCAAATTCAGGTCCAGCTCAAAATATTTAACCTGGACATTATTCTTCCCATAACTTTGATCAAAACTTAAAAAAAAAATGACACTTCCAAATGTTGGTCTTGAAAGGTAGAAAATCTGCTTAAAAAAAATGGGATGTGTCTCTGACTTCAATGAGAAAAATTATATTCTTCCTGTGGATGACTAAGATCTCCATCAAAGTGAAGTTGACCACTAACTGCTTACAAGGTCACGATGAATTTATTTAGTATTAGTGACAATATCTCCAGATTAAAAAAAAAAAAAAAAGAAGTTCTGCTTGCAAAGTTTTCTGAAATATCCACAATTTTCACCATGAGCCAAGCATTCACACTTAGATCTCTACAATGCAGAAGCCAAGAATGGGACCTGGAGGCCCCCTCAGAGAGTGTGCCCTCATAGCTGCTGACTCTCTGCCCACTCTCTGAGCTAAGCAGAAGCCTGGTAGACCTGTCCATGTGGCTTTGAGCCCAAGCTAAAATACCCTGCCTGTGAGTAGGTTCAGTGTCACGCTTACTGTGACAGTTCAGCTTCCAGCCAGGATAGTGTGGGCAGAATGAGCTCATGTCTGCTGAGACAACTGACAGAGCAAGCTTTCATCTGCTGGAAAAACACAAGCAGAAAGTCTTAGAGTGACCCCTATTTAATCTAGAATGTACATGGTTAAAGTCTCTGAAATCTGTTACCAGCTTCCCAGCCAACCAATGCCAGTGGTTTTTTTCCCATCCTTTTATCATTAACAGCTCTACTGGCAAGGTTTTAGAGCTTGATCCTAAGAACACTTTCTGCACTGATTCACTATATTTTCACCAAATACCAGCAAAGACGTGTGGTATTTTTTGTGAGTTTCCCTCTTTCATGAGTCAAAGAATAACGTGTACCTGTGGGGCCTGAAGAGAATCTGGCAAAGGGATCATCACAGATTTTTCAGTAGTCATTTATTGCACCAGTCTTTAAGTTCCTTCTTCTCCTGGGTTTGGGTTTTGGGATTTTTTTCCTATCAAATGAATACTTGATTTAGCTGTCTCTATCTGTTAGATAATGATAATAAAAAGTGATATTATTCATTATTTGGTTCACAGCAGCGATGCAGCGGATGAGCTAGATCATAAAGCAGAGGTATAAACCATGTCTAAAGAGCTGCTAATTTACATAAACCTTTCAACAGATTCCAACTTTGAATGTCAGAGCACAAACTTATTGTGATACCCAATACAGTGAAGTTTTTGTTGGTTGGTTGGTCTGCAAAGATCTGCAAGAAGGAGGTACTCAGTAACAATGAAAGCCTAATTAGAAAAAGAAAGAAAAGTGCCTGGTACCATACAGAGCTTGGTCTCTAGTCTTCTGTTTCATCAGGTCCTAGAGGCTGAAGTGTTTTCAATTTAAAATCAGTGCTGGAACAGCTCAAAACTCTTGACCCAAGTGCATGTGCACTGTTCATGTTTTATTTTCTTTTATTTAGAATTATAATTCATTTGTACTGAAGTAAAACCTCTTTGCATCTACCTCAATGCCATTTGAACCAAAGGAGTCATTACTGTGAATCACAGCTCTTATTAGGTCATGACCTGGGTTTTTAGGGTGAAAAAGGCATGTAAAACATGCTGAGCACTGTTGGCCTGGTCAGTGTGGCACCAGAAAAGAACTTGGATCATAAATGGGTGACAGTCAGTTAACCTTTCACTCATAGATGACTGTTTGTTGGCCACAAATGACGCCAAGGGAGTTGAAATATGTTTTAATAGTCTGTTTATATTTTTCTACCAAGGTCTTAGTGCCACATAACTCATTTTGGCATTTTTTAAACTTAATTTTGCATTAAGAAAACCAAGGAAACAGTGAAGCCAATATTTATTTTTCAAATAGCTATAAACATTTCACAGAAACTCTCTATGCATCAGTCACTTATAAAATTTGTTGCCTTTTCCTAAATGCTTGCCCTTATACTGAAAGCCTAACCTTAGTGTGATAATGAAGATAAACACCAGAGGATAAGTGTTGCATGTTGTACAATACAGACACCAATGAGTGAAGGGATCAAGCCAGGCCTGTTGCACACTATTCAGACTGAAGGTGGGATGTACTTGTGTATATAAGTACTTTTATTCTACATCTAGTTTCCAATAAATTAAATCTTTAATCAAAAAATGAATAATGCTGATGTGAAGGACACTATGTGAATAAGACAAGCCTTGGCTTTCTCGTCCTCACCTTTTTTTCTCCTTCTCCTTCCTGTCCTCCATTTAATCTTTTTTTTTTTCTTCATAGACTTATTTGAGTCATTCTGCAATGTACCCAAGTAATTTTTTTCTTTTAAGCACATAGTCAGGACTTTGTTGAGGCAGGACCACCAGAGCTCTCACTGAAGGTCAAGTCACTCTTGTTTCATTATGATTGCACACTCTTTAAGATGACATAAAACCATAAAAAAATTAAAATATAAGGGTCAGAAAGAGGTCATGACAATTATGTTGTCATTAATACTATCTTCTACTGTTTCCATATTTGGAAATTATTGCTTTTCCTGTCACCTCCACAAAGTGATTCTTCAATATCTATTGCTGTTTACTAATGTCATGAGTCTGAGTACATAGCCACAAGATAAAGCCCTTTAATCTGATTCGAGGAAATTCATAAACTGTGAACTGGCTTATCCATCAGGACTGAGCAAGTTCAAACACAGGTAAGAGAAAAAAAATTCTGATTAACTTTTTGCTTTGAAAATAATATTCCCCAAAACATCCTTGCATTTTCCTCTGGGATTCATGCAGTGGGAAGAACACATTTCTTGACATGAATCCCAGCATAAATCTTGAAAATCTCATGCAGAACCCAAAATATTTATTTTAATGTGTTATTCATTAAGTTATTTCTTTACATTGTAGTCTGTTGGCAGCTGCAAACTCATTCCATTCCATCCACATTAAACCAATGCTGTAGTCAGATTTGATAGGGTTATTAGGTCATTAATAACTGGAAAAAAATTATAAAACAGAAACTGCAAATACTGAAAAGGGCACAAATGGAAAAGAAGATTGCACTGCTGGCACAGAATAAAGAATAAATAATCAAAACAAATTGATGAAAAATAAATTGCACACTATTTCCACCTTTATCAATAATGATAAATTTCCTTATATCCAAGCTCTTCACACAGGGAAAAAAAAAACCCAACAAACCTCCTAGAGATTTCTAAAGCATGTTCTGGTGAAGGCAACAGAGCTGGGGAAGTGCCTGGAGCACAGGTCTTGTGGGGAGTACTGAGGGAGCTGGGGATGCTTAGTCTGGAGAAAAGGAGGCTTGGGGTGATCTTATTACTCTCTACAACTACCTGAGAAGAGGTTGTAGCTGGGGGAATCAGCCTCTTCTCCCAGGTAACAAGTGACAAGAAGAAACAGCTTCAAGCTGCATGAGAGGACTTTTAGATTGGATATTAGGAGAAAAATTTTCTCCAAAAGAATTGTCAAACATTAGAACAGGCTGCCCAGAGAGGTGGTTGAGCCAGCGTCACTGGAGGTATTGTAACCTCTGGAGATGTGGTACTTAGCAACATGATTTAGTGTGGGCTTGGCAGTGCTGGATTAATGATTGAATTTGATGGTCCTAAAGATCTTTTCCAACATAATTTTTTCTATCATTCCATAATATTTGAAAAATAACTTTCACAGTTTCAATTAACTGTTGTGCCAGTGGAAACATGAGGAAAATATGTTATTCAACCTAGATGTTTTGTCCAATTCAATATTGAAATAATTTCTTAATGGTGATTACATGTTGCTCCTTATTCAACATCCAATTTGATTAGAAAAAGTAAGTTCAGTAGTTATATTTCAGCCAGGAATTCTTTTAGCAACCAAAAACCCCACAAGAAACCCAAATCAAAACACTAGCACCCCTCCCCCCAACCTACATTGACTATATGCTCTTTAGACACATTAATTTCAAAACACCAACTTATCTCATTAAAATTAATACAAATTTTTACCATAAGTCTATCTATGATATTAGTAACTTTTGTAGTTACTTATGATTAATGACTTTCAATTAAGTGAACTGTGTGATAAATATTTTACTGTGGCCTGTAAATGACATTTCTCAATGACTCTGCTTGGTAAGAAAAACCCAGTATCTCCACAGTAGCCATCAGGGTAAAAGTAAGCATGAACAGCATGCTGATACATGAAGCTTTCTATTTCCATTTTATCTAAAACAGTTAATTAGGATAATGTATAACCTATGTGGATGACAGTGTATAATTAATGTCACCCTCAGTACAACTAAAGCATAGATTTATGAAATCCACTATTACAATATATCTGCATGGATTTCAACAAAGTATATTTACGAGACTTTTGGAACGTCCAAGCATATTTTGGAAGAAGTACCAAGTTTAAATTTTACTGTAGTTGTCTGGGTCTCTTTTACTGGATTTTCAAACATGATTAATCAATTTAAAGATAAATCAAATTTCCAACAAATGTTCACTGAACTTTTCCACTAACTTCAATGTCTGTAAAACAGGTCCTTAAATAAAGATATACAAACACCACAACCTTCAGCAATTCAGTAAAGATAAGCATCAGAAGGTCTGATTACTTATATAAACCTAAAAACTTTTAAAATATTACTTTCTCTGTAGAGTCCTTGTATTTCTGTGCTGAAAAAATCCCTTAAGAATCAGTTTTGGCATTTCTGCTGTTGACTTCAGCCACACCCAGGAAGTCTGTTTGAGTAGGGAGAAAAAGATTTTTTTATTTTAGGTTACATTTTGAATTAAGCAAATTTCTCTAACCCTGGCTTTGTCCATGTGCCGGGAAAAAGTTCAGATAACTTCTAATTTTTGTATTTTATTTTTTAAGACATTAATCAATCTTCAATGTTATAAAAATAAATTGCATTATCATTTAGCATAGTTTAATGTTTATATGTCCATTTAAAACATCAATCATCTATAGTTATTTCAAGCTTGAAATTAATTCAGGCCCTACATTTTATAAATTAACATGATGTTTTATAGAGCCATGAACAAAAGTGGTAGTTTCTGCAGCAACAGGAAATCTTAGCGTTTATATAGCTGGTGAGAGAGTGAATTTTTTTTTCTGTAGCAAGAATTTAACTTTCATTTAATAAGAAATGTAATAAATCGAATAACTGAAAAGTTTCATTTCAGATTTTCATGAGAAAAGAAAAAACATTGGTGGGTGATTTTGTTTTAATAAGTATTGTGTTGAAAAATAGTTTTAACAGAAAATGGTAGTAGCAGATTAATGTATCTCTTCAGTGCTGTATTTGGTGAGAGATTAGAGTAGAGGGAATTATTTCTGTTCAACACATCATTGTGATAGTAGCCTTAAGTATGTTTCTGTTTCTGTTAGCAGCAAAACCCAGCGTTACCGTATGTTTCCTCTCCATCACCACTATGCTACTGACATCAGCTGCAAACGTAGCAGCTCACACTGCCAGGGACTTTCTGTGGCTTCTGTAGCATGTATTTCAAGTAATTGAAGCATATGTTTGCCTGTTCACTGTCCAGAATAAACATATTTTTAAACACTTGTTGCAAACCATGACAAAGCACAGGAGTATGACAGGCCATGTGCTGTGCATTAGGAAAAATGATCCTGATGTCTTTTAGTTATCCTTACCCTGTACACTTTTACTCAATAAGTACAGTGCTTTACTCAGTTATTAATCTATTAATCAAATTTAATCTAGAAAATCAAATTTGTTCATTTTATGCAAAAACTTACAATCAGTACAACATCCAGGCTTACTAGACTATTTCATATTTTTCTGTAATGTGTAAATGTGTTTCTTACTTACAGCTAGGCTGTTCACTGTCCAGAACAAACATATTTTTCTCCTTTGACCTGTCAGGTCTGAAGTTCAAACACAAGCTAAACTTTCTGTGGGCTCTTAGAGATAGAAAACAAGTTTTTCAGTTGACAGTATGCAATTCAGGGAAGGATCCCTCTACTATAAAGCCTTTGTTGTCCCTTAAACAGATTGTAGTGAAACAATTCCAAAAGAAAACGGATCATATTCATTTATAGCTGTACTTTATAGTCACATTTTATCTTTAAAATTGGCAGATATATGTTCTTACTTTGGATATGTAGAATTAATATTTTATTGGCTGGCACATTTCACTTGTCTCAACAGGAGAATGGGCAAGAAGCAGCAGTGATGTCAAACAATAATTACAGCAGTGAGTCATTGCTACAGAGCAATCAAGGAGAAATTCCGAGGTTATTTTGTCTTACACTTTTCTAAAGGAAATGTAGAAGGAAATTATTTTCATGTGCAGGCAGCAAGAATATTAAGAGCCAAATTAAAAATCTGTTCAAGTTGTCAGAGTTACTGCATTATTCAGGTTTTCAACATTTTACAGAGCCTTCATGCCTCCTGTTTGCAGTTACAAACTCCATTAGGAATATAATAAAATTAAATTAAAGGTCTATGAATTTACCAAGTACACTTTTTCTCAAGTTTGTACTAAGGATAGGAGTGGGGAAAATGCAGTATTCTTAGGGTTTATGGTTGATATTTCTGGTTTTCTCCAATCAGGCACCAAATGTGATATTGCCTTTCTGCTTCTCTTTGGTACTTTTGCATCAGTTATTCATTCAAAGACAGGCAGCAATCAAGGTGGTGAATTGCTCTTGCAACTCAATTAAATGAGTTAGCAAGAGCTCAGCATTTTGTGAGTAGTGATGTTTTTGTCATCTTCCTCCCTATCTTGTTTTTTCAATTTCTCCAAAGGATTTTCCTTTCTTTTGGGGTAGCTTTTAGTTTACTTCTAATAATTATTTACCTCATCTTGTGTTGCATTCTTGCTAGCTAGTTAATCTTGATTCATGATTTTAAAAATTGTGGGTCAATTTAATTTAATTTGTTTTTATAAGGAGAATATTCTCTGCCCAAATGACATCAAAATATTTCCTCCTCTCCCTTTCAAAGAAAAAATAAAGGTTGTGTTTAAGAAGAAGTTTTATTTCCAAAAGAAGAAAAAGGATCCAAATGGGTGCCCAGACAATCTATTTGAAATCTGGGCAAGGGCACTGACTGAGATACCTTTGACTCTACAGTCTGACAGAGTTCAAACTCACAGGGATCTCCCTGGTAACCACAGATGGGTCATGCTCTATCTCCAGCCACGAGATGATCTTTCCACTGATTTTAAAAACTAGCAGGCACAAGGGATATGTGGGATAAATGGATTTCCCTTTATCCTTTAGTGGGAGTACTAAACAATGAAAAAGTTAGAGCATATAGGTAAAATACCAGGGTTAGGATTCCCAGATAGTTCCCACATTATATTTAGTTCCATGTTTAGCCAGCTTTTGGCAGACTTTTCAGTTTCAACCTCAGTGACAGCAGTATTTCTCTGGAGTAATTATTTAGATTTTTTTTCTCCTGTTCACATCATGTTATCTATCATTGAATATTTGTAAGGGGTCTTTATTACAGGGATTGATTTTGCTATTCATGGAAAACTGTTACCATTGGAAGTCTTGGGGAGATTTTGCACTATGTTCAGGAAAAGGTACATGGGCAAGAATTCTAACTAACAATATTTAATGCAGACATGATGTCTTATTAATTAGTAAAAAAGGGGGTTTGATTCCTAAATAATTAATCAAAGCATTTTTGATGGAAAACAGCCCCAAAACCTGTACTTAAAAATGAAGCTGCTCTCTGGTTTTGTTTTGTTTGTTTGTTTGTTTTATTTCTTAGAATTATTGCAATTAATGTCTAGACTTAAGAGTATCCTAAGTATAATCTCATACTGGGTCCATCTAAGTGGTTGCAGTCCAGTGGTCTTTGCTTCACAAAGGGACTTAATTACCTAAATTCCATTATAAATGGAATTGTTTGACTAATGCAGCATTTCATGAAACTCTACCAACTTCAGCATCATTACAAGTGGGTTTAGTTTCAGAAACTTAAGCTATCCAAAATTTAGATGCAGCTGTGAACCAGATGGAAAACGCAAGTTAAATCCTTCCTCAACCTCAAACTTTTCTAAACTAGAGGACAAAGTAATGTCAGTCACATGGGTTTTAAAAACAAAGATGTTTTTCACATGCCTAACATGCAGGGCATACCTAAGTGGTGACCAGTAGGTTAGAAGGACTGAGATGTAGGTGCCCTCTGTTCTTGTCAAAGTTAGGAAAAATAAAAACCCAGTGAGGAGAGAGCTCGGAAAAGGGAACTCTGGGTACAGGATTCTGATCCTCATGTAACTATTTTTTTCCATGATCATTTCCATCAAAATTAACAACCCCTCCTTTGGGAAGGGGTCAGAATCTGGGATTCCCTCCTGCCATGTGGAATGAGCAGGCTGGAGAAATGACATTTTATGCTGCAGAGACAAAACTGAGGTGGGAATTTGGAGGCATCCCTTTAAAGTATTTCCCAAAGACAAGCTTTGATGTGCTCCTCTCCATTTATCATGCTGAATCTTTTAAATCCTGCTTCGAGGCTCTTGGTTCTCTCTATTTTTAGCTGTTAAAGATATTAGGCCATTACTTATGTTTATGAATTCCAGTCAAGGAGATCTCTGCTCAGATTTTTAGCACTGTGGCAATGGTGAAATTTGCTCTTAACTCAGCATGTTCAAGAGATGCACACTGAGGTAGTTGAGATGGTTCTCTACATCTCCTAATGATGGTTATTCCTGTTTGCAATAAGCTATTATCTTATTTGGTTGTTTACAGACAGAGTATTTGTCACCAACAATGTGTCTTCTTAACTGTTTCACTGAGAGACTGCTAGAAGTAAAGGACTGAGTGATTTCTAGCAACTCTAGCGGAAAAAAAATAGAGAAAACTAGCTAATATTAAATTATGGGAGTTATACTGAACTCTCATTCATTCTAGTAAAAATAAATAAATAAATAAATAAAGTTTAACGTTCAATGCTTGATATGTAAAGCACTGCATCAGAAACTATTTCCTACACTCTTAGTGATATTTAGTGCACAACTTTTTCACATGGATTTATGATTTCATTTAATTTTTCAGATTTTTTTTACATCTCATTCTGTATGTTGCAGTTTTCACAGCTGTATGTTGCAGAACTATACCATTTTAATATTTTTTTGTTATTTATTTGGAATCATCCCAACTTTATCTGTTAAAGTCTTTAAACATGGTATGAAGATAGTTAAGCTGTATATATTTGAAAGAGGTCATCTAATCACTGTAAAAGCAAAAATGTCTGATGTAAATTTAAAATGTCTTTTCAGGCTGCCCTGCAGTTGTTTATGTAATATTTTTAGATCTACTCTTTTCACACAATATAGCTTACTTTTGTTTCAAGGGGCTGCAGATAGTCAAGTTGTGTCACACAGTAAGAATGATGAAAAGCAAAACATCCTTGAGAATTCTCCTCCACCATCTGAGGAGTGAGATCCCAAGCTGCCATTGCTATAATATCACCAGAAGAAAAAAAAAAAAAAAAAAAGCAGAATGCTCCTAACATCCATGCTAGATAAGATGATAAGATAACAGTTGCAATATATTAAAAAAACCTGTTGTTTCTTCTTAAGTACATCAGTTCTGAAAGTTGCTAGTTTCTAAATGAGGGCTGCTCTATTCCTCATAGTGAATTTAAAACTTCATTAAAAATCATCAGAAGTCCTCAAAATTTAATATAAAAATGCAGTATTTCTCTCATTCCTGTTTACTCATTATTTAATTGCTATTGCTTATTTGTTGCTTTTTCAGTTTCATCGTATGCAGATAAAGTAGATTTGTTCTTGCTTATATGAGCACAAATTTACTTTTCCTGCCTATTGTGTAAATCAGACCAGCGTTTCCTCTTCTTTTCCTGGTCAGAATTTTCTGGCTGTGAGCAAGAAAGACTGGAGATGTACTCTTAAAAATGTTCTTTGACTTTTAACCAGTAATGGCTTTTTATTCTTAACTTCCTTTCCTTTATCTCCAAGAACAACCAAGAGGAACTATACCCTGAATCACCATTTTTGTAAGGGAGAGAAATTGTGTCCTAGTAGTTATTTGAAGTTTGCTTTAAAGGTTCAATCCTACCAGTCTGAATCTGAGAATACTGAATAACTAACTAAGTCCAAGTAGTAAGATGTCTATTGCTCCTGGGAGCTGAGGATCTCGTTAGCTGGCCTGCTGCTGTGCAGACTTGCAGTCTCTAGCCAGACTAGTTTGGACTGTATGGCTTGAGCTGAAGCTCCTGTTTGCTTCAGGACCAGCTCTGGGTTTTGACTGAGATCTGATTTTGGTGTAAAGTAGCACCAGCTTTGCAGTGGCATTTGTTTTCTAACTGCTGGGCAATGCCAATCCAGGGAGAAAAGCCCAAAGAAACAGAAGAACTGTTTCATCTGAGGTTCATCTGCACATGGCTGCAGTATGATAAGCACACCAGAGTTCAGAGCCAAGTTAAGCTTTATTCTTTTAAAGTCACTGGAGACTTACTAGACAAATTTTGTTAGGAATAGTCAAACATAACTGACAAGCTCTAAATCTGTGATGAGTGGAATGTTTGTAAAATAGCAGGGAAAGTAAAGAGCTTGTAAATAATCCTAATGCCCTCACCCTTTGGGGAAAACATTGAATACCAAGTAATTTTTTTTTCTTTATGTTTTATGTTTTCTTAGATTGTACTTTTTTTTTATTGGACAAAGTGTGTTTTATAGTGTTGATTGCTAATAAAAAGGCCTGGCTAACCTTGTCTTTCTTATTTAAGTAAACAGCATTTGCTTTTTATACTAACTTTATGAGGCTTCTGTGAGTTTTGGTGTGGCTGATATAATGAGGATGTACGGCCATTTAATCTCAGATCATAGATATCATGTGAAAAAATAATTTTTCTATCAACACAACCTCAGGGAAGTTTATTTTGTTCTGCAAAATATTAGGCACAGCCCAAAAACAAGGCAAAAGTCCAATGAATGAAGATGGGATCAATTCCAACCTTTCATTTGTATTAAACAAAGAAATGGACATGTGCAAAGACAGATCTTAGATTAATCTTGTCTAAAACAAACATCCTTTGATAGATTAACATGGTCATTACAGTCTAATTTCCACCATGACTGGGCAATAGAATAATGCAATGACCTTCCTGAAGTCCTGTTCCTGGGTTGTTTCTTGTTAAATTACAAAGGATTTTCACAGTCTTCTATTGAGGCTTACACTTTGCCTTATCTATTTTTGTGCTATCAGAAGGTATTTGACTATGAATGATATTTGTATTTAATCCAAAAAGTTTTATATGTTTATGTGTGTGTAGTTATCTATCTATATATACAAAATTTGTTCTAAGGATTGAGTCCAAAGGTATTTAATCATCAGCCTCAGCCATGTAACAATCAAAATTAAAATCAAATTAAGGTAGGCAGTGTAACTACTTTAAAAGGATAAACCTGACAATTCCTTTTTAATTCATTTTTTTATTTTTAAATATTCATACTTAGCATCTACTCCATCATGTCTCCATTTTTTGAGTTGAACAAAGCACATATAGCAAGGAATTCACTGAAAATTAGATGAAGTTCACATCAGTCTACAAGTGTGAAATTCTGCATATTGCTAAGATCTGGTTCTGTGCCTTCACATTTTGAGTAATCTCAAATATCCTGACAAGGCTTTTCTGTAATGAGTTTCTGTGACAAGTTTAATCCAATTGGCTTTATTTGGACCCAATATCCACCCACAGACGTATGCAAGACAGAAAAAAAAAAAAACCAAAAACAAAAACAAAACACCCAAAAAACTAAACCAGCAGCCATGCACTTGGTTAAGGAAAGCTGTTCATATGGTGCCCTTGCTCTCATAAGCAGAATTCAGCTCCAAAGTTCCATGGGAGAAGTGAATTTTATTTAAATCTCAGTCTTGGGACAGACTCTCCTCATCTCAGAAAAATGCCAATGGTTAAACTACTGCTACTACTGCAGGCTAGAAAGGTCAGGGATGTTCTCTACTCCTGCTGTTAATGCTGTGAACACTGCAGCTAAGTACGTCTTCCATGTAAACAAATGAATGAATGACACTCTGGTAAAGGCATTTACTCTTTTGTTCATGCAAAGTAACTAGATAAAAAAAACAACAGAGAGGCAGTGACTGCCATCTGCTCTCCTTGTTCACTCTGTCTGTGGGAGAAGATGGGAAAACTTTTTCTAGTATAGCGCTCCAAGGTAAATCACAGAGAGAAGCAGACATCTCTCTTGCTTATGTCCTGCCTCTGTTCTTGTAACTCCTTATGCACTTGATATTTGATATTTAAAAGGTATATTTGCCCCTCTGCAATAACCCAAGAGGAAACAGAACAGATGTCTCTCACTTCAGTGGAGAAGTCTATCCCACTACTTACCAAATCATCTTTTTGGTTAGCCCTGTGGCTGATTTATTCCTAGCCCGTAGATTCAGTGAGAGGGGAGGGATGTGTCTTCCTCTTTTATTTGCTCCAGTGGCTAGGGCTTGCTCCTGAGTGTAAGGATTGTGGCTTCAAACTTCTCCAGTGACACTGAGATCCTGTCTCTTCCTTCTTGCATGTGAAGCTATTATGACAAATGATACCTTCCTCTCCTCTCCTCTCCTCTCCTCTCCTCTCCTCTCCTCTCCTCTCCTCTCCTCTCCTCTCCTCTCCTCTCCTCTCCTCTCCTCTCCTCTCCTCTCCTCTCCTCTCCTCTCCTCTCCTCTCCTCTCCTCTCCTCTCCTCTCCTCTCCTCTCCTCTCCTCTCCTCTCCTCTCCTCTCCTCTCCTCTCCTCTCCTCATTGCAACCACTGTTGCAGCTGAGCTCCAGCTCCTAGCTCATGGTTGTTGTTTCAACTAGTTGAAAGACTCCTTAAAAAAGCAAGATACATTGCATTACAAATTATGAAGACTTTTGTGGCTTGAGTTGTAAGTTATTCTCCATTTGTCACTCCAAGACAGCTTTGGCAGAACTGAGTTGTTGGCTTGTGGAATTAAAAATTCTAAGGCTGCTAAAATCCTCTTCCAAGCCCAAGCATTAATAACATGACTCCTGTTAACTGGGTTGCTGTTTCTGTGCCACAGGAAAGAAACAGTAAAGAAACCAGCTACTTGAGTAGTCAGTTATTCTGTCAATGTATTCCAGATTTCTGGGCACCTCTTCTCACTCCTCCTCACTCACTCCCTCACTCCCTCACTCCCTCACTCCCTCTCCTTTTTTTCGTCTTTCCAGTTCCAATTCCTTGAGCTTGATTCTGCTCTGGAGGAAGGACTGTGTGCTACTGCAGATACACTGAAAAACCCTAAATGTCCCCTTTTCACACCTAAAACAACAGAGAGATTGAGACAAAACACAAGAGATTCACTGAGTTTTCTGGGTGCACTTCATATAATGCCAACCTGATATGGGAAAAATCTGAATCTCATGTATTTCTTTTCTATTTTGGTGACCCTGATTGTTTTCCCCTGTTCTTTCAGGCTTTATTTAAAAGGTCACAGTGGAACTGCTGGAAAACAGAGTAGTCTGATCTTGCATGGAGCTGAATTCAGTACAAAAGATGCTGACAATGACAACTGCATGTGTAAATGTGCTCTCATGTTGACTGGAGGTGAGTACAAATGACTGAAAATATGGTACGTTAATAGGAATCTACTGGGTTTTCCTAAAGCAATCTTGGATGAAGTTGTGTCATGGATGTATAAGTCCTGAGTGAAACTTCTTTTATTATTACTGCTACTTTTTCGTATACATATATTGTTGTAATGCCAATACCTCTAGATTCCTATCAGCAGAGAAGGGATTACTGAGAGATGCAGTCAGTGTGCTTCTGCACTGAAGCTGTTGCAACAATGTCAAAGAGGAAAGCATAATTTAGTGTAATTGTTTAGGCAAGAAAGGCAAAATAAAAAAAAGAAAAATATAAAAGATTAAAAAGGTAAAAAGAAGTTTGTCAGAAGTTGTACAAGCAGCCAGTAAAAAAAAGAGAGAAATGGCCAGGTATTAGATATTAGATGGTAAAGTTTAGAAACAATCAAAGTCTAGACTTGTAATGCATTATCTATTTCACTTAGGGATGTGATTCTCTTATTAAGATATTTATAATGGTTAAACTTTCTCTGTTAGGTGAGCATAATGTATAAAGACACTAAATGACTAATTCACATCCCTGTGAAAGACTAGACCTGCAACCACCTGTGTAAATCTGAAAGGTTTAAGCTGATTTCCTTTGTGAGCTGAGTCAAACCACAGAAGGAAAGAAAGAAGAGTTGAGGTGGGGAAGAGCACAGATAAGTTACACTGGGACAGTTTAAAGTCCCAAGTTGATCTGACTGCCAGTAAATATAGTATATGTGATTGGTACTTTTTCCAAATATAGTGTATATGATTGGCTCTTTTTCCAAATATAGTGTATATGATTGGTACTTTTTCCCTCCAGTGCAGAGAATGAATATCTGAGATTATCTCTCCATTCAGACTCCTAATGTTCCTAAGAGTGAGCATTTTCTCTGGCAAATGATAATTATTGCTAGTCCCTGTATGCTCAAGTTTATTTTTATCTCTAGAATACCACATTATAGCAGGGATTCTTTGGTTTACTGACTGTATGACCAAGAAAGGCTCTTTCTTATCTTCACATCTGATCTTGTTTGGAGACTCTCTCTCAGTGATTTCCAACTTTCCTGGAAAAAAATCCTGTACCATGTACATTTTTAATATTTTGGATCAGACTATAAACCTGTTTTATTTGTGGTTACTGGCGCTCTGAATTCAGCTCAGGCCACATCCAGGCACCTATGGGCATCTAAAGCAATCATCTGCTAACAGAAGATGGTCTCCCATCACTGAGAATTTCTATCACATGCACAGCCCAGCTCCTCATTCTCTTTTGCCAGTTGGAAGTGACCCAGTTGGGAAAGTCTTAAGGGACAAATTTTTCAAGCTCCTCTAACTTCCTCTAGGGGTACCATATTAGAAATTATCATGGGAAGCTTCTTCCAGTAGACATGTGATAAGACACTACCTTTTCATTTCCATAAAAAATAGAAACTAACCAGATAGATCTGGAGACAGATAGTGGATAAGAAGTCAGTCGATTATTTTAATTAACACTGTTGACCTTTCCTTTGGAGACATGCTAAATTAAGGTGTGTTACTTCCAGGGCAGGCCAGAGTCAGGAGAAGCTCCTGAGTGTGAGTTGTGTCTATGCTGAAGTGCAGACTCATTCATGTATCCGAGCTGCCTGGAAACACCTCTGCTCCCAGGCAGCTCCTTCTGGGAGCTGAGGCTTTGTTTATTTTCCTGCTCTGAGTACTATGACAGGTCAACACCCTGCTAAGGTCAGTCTGCTGTTGAACAACCATTCCACAAGGTTCACATACATTGCTGCAGCATTCCTGCAAATCAACAGCTTAGCCACATATTGGAATTTACTGGTACCAAATGAAATGAATTAGGGGAAGGGGGTGAATTACCAAAGGCTGAGGAAACCACAAGTTTAACAAATCACCACATAGTAAAAGGAGGTGCAATTAGCCTTTGGAGATAGATGAATCTACTCTTTTGGACGAGACTCTGAGTACTGTTCCGTTGGAGACAGGTTGTACAGCACTGTAATTTGTAGTTTCTCAAGAAGGACTTTAATCATGCTAGAGTTCTCCTCAAACACTCTGCAGTGCTTTTCTCCTTGAAACAACTTTCTCATTCCTTGAGAAATATCAGAACTTAATTAAATACCAAAACATAATTTTAGGGAGTATATTTCAGTTTTCTACCAGACAAAGACTAATTTAGAAAAGTAGCAACGATAACAGGTTTTGGAAAACCTCCTTTTTCTTTTCTTTTTTTTTCTTTTTTCCCAAAAAAGATATCAGAATGTTAGTTTTGGCAACATCACAGAGAGCTCTTTAATGATGAATGGTATGAAATCTGCAGTAAAGTTTCTAGCTATCTTGACAGTTTGGGTGAGTCTGTTATCTCTATGAGGTGAAATGAATATATTTATGTCAGGAATAAAGGCTGAGATAAGCCAAAGCTCAAGACTGTGATATGGTTATAATCAATGCTGAAAATAAAAATGTAAGGAAAACACACATTTCTCTCTGTGATCTTGCTAGTTGTCAGTTTTATTTGGTCTATATCATAACTATTATTCTCTCTCCTCCTATATCTCATTCCTCTTCCCTAGAATGAGAAATTAAATACTGGGAGAATAATACAGAACCACCAACAGTGTATTCTGTGTGTATCTTTCTTGTATTTTAAAGAGCCATGCTATGCTGCTTTGCTCTATCTTTGCATGGATTTTAGGGAATGCCTTCAAAATTATGTGCATGAGCTGGATTCTTAACCCCTCTAAACTGTCATCATATTTAAATGTTTTATCTGCTTTTTTGTGACTTGGAAAATTTAATCTAGGCATGTTTGTTTTACTTTAAAGGAAGGAAAATCATTCATTCAAATAAGTTCTTCATTTTTTCAATATCTCAGGCCAGTAAACTAAAAAAAAAAAAAAAAAAAAAAGGTTATGTATTTGTATATTCCCATCTTATTTCAAGCTTTAGTCTGAAGAGTGCCCCAATGAGTTATGTACACAGCTTCTTTGCAAGAAACAGCACTAAAAATGCAACAAACTGTCACCAGAATAAGCCTATGAGTAGAAGTTCAAAATGCTTGGATTTCCAATACAGCCCTTAGAATTAATATCTCTGGATCAGACTCCTGGGCCAAATTCCCATCTGTTCTGCCAGATACCACCTGTCAGCCGAGCCCCAAATTGTTTGTGAAGTTGTTTCCAGTCACTGGGAAGTGACTTATGGTATCTTGGCTCACTGAGAAAGAGTTTTAAGGTAATTTTCTTTGTCTGGAATTGGCTGCAGTCTCAGGTGTTCACAAAGACATTTACCTTGCTTCAAGTGAGAAGTGAGAATATTGCAAAAATTCTGGTCCCTAAAATAATTTGACAAAGACAGGGAGACTTTCCAGATGTCTTGCCAGGTTTGAAGCAGCATAGATGACTGAAATAAATTGTTTTATTTTACTGGAAGCAGAGGTCCATCCAGCTGTAGTCTCCTGTGTCTGACAACAGTCAATACAGGCATAAGAACAATGCAAATAGATTATGCCTCCCTTGAGTATTTTCTCAGTATCTTTTGAATCTCAGGGGCTTCCTGAGTCAGAGAAATATGTATTTATTAAACCCATATTTATTGAGCCTCAGTAGATTTCTCATATATTAAGTCAGAGGCTGTTCAATGATTCCAAAACCATATTGCATTTGCTGCCTGTGTCACTTTCTTTTTTCTCGAAGTGGTGAATTTTATGAATCTCTGGCAAGAAGGGTATGAAATCTGCCCACATACTCCAATCATAAAAGTCACAATTTTTCTTATATTCTCCTTGAGACAAAATATTTGAAAGAAACAATGGCAGGACACTTAAGATTATCCAGCCTGAACCCCTGGATATGCACCTAATTACATAAAAAAGCACCAGTTTTTAATTTTTATGCATGTTCCTGCTTTCACAAAGAAATTTCTCAGAAAGCACAATTAATGAAGTACCATTTATATTGCAAAATATTTTTATGAAAAATAAAATCAAATTGTTAGAATATTATTTGATTTTTTGTTTGAAATATTCAAAACATTTAATTAGACATATGATCATGCATAACTTTTAACAAAAACATTACTACATTGGTGTGTTTATCAAGGCTAAATATGGGCAACTGCAATACAGTGTTAGGAGATCTTCAGGAAGTGACTAACTTGTGATATACTAGAACATAGTCACCAGTCTGCAAGTTTTATGTTATTTTTACCTCATAAAAAGGTCCCTATGAAAGGGACTGCATTATCCAGTTGATATGAAAAGCTGATGCCTTTTCATCTTATGCTCAGACAGCTAAGTTATAATTTAATCTTCAGATTGTCAAGTGGTAGTCTGGTCAATCCAATTCTCTAAGTAATAAAATAACATAGAAATTTCTTCCAGAGGTCACTTAGTCCCTTCCCAAGACAAATTCTTCTCTATGTGTTTGTTTCTGTCTTTCTATTCATTTTCAAGATTTCTATTCTCATGTTAAAATCTGTTACTGAGTGTCTCTACATTTAATATAAGAAAGCTTTGCATGTTGACTAACTAATTCTATGATAATTTAAATGTGTTCCATCCTGTCATAATCTCTACCATTAGAAAGAATAGACACCATTCCTTTCCATTTCTTTGAAAGGTTTTTAGTTAATTTTAAATTGTTGGCAATTTGTCTTTCAAATTCTGACTAAACAATCCTAAGTTTTTCCTGTTACACTCACTCTTTTGGACTCTGTCCCATGGCTCCTCTGATAGTTTGAGGTGTCATCTGAAACTTCATGCAGAGAAATTACCAATGAAAAATCACCATATCCTAGCATTGCCATCTAACTTCTTTCAACTACAGAATGTCATAAACATTGAAATCCCTCCTAAAATAAATCTCTATTTTTTTTTGAACATTGAGGACTATTTCAATATTTTTGGATTCAAAATTTTTCTTATTGGCTTTGTTGCCAAATACACTAAATTTTATGGACAAACCCAGAGGGCTAGAAATAAATATTTGCTTTCCATAGGATCCATTTATTCTGTAAATCTATACAAATATACCATTCAGACAAACTTTGGATCTTATTGAATGGCCTGCACTGATCCTGCTGCATTTGGAGACATTCAGTGTCCTGAGACAGGAGGGAGAACTGAGATGTGGGAGGAAAGCGTCTGCCATCAAATGTGCAGTGTTTAGACACCTATTATCTTAGAATGTAAAAGTCAACTAAGAACCTCCCATCAAACCTGAGTGACCATTGCAGTTCCCAGTGAGCACCAGCCTTACAGTGCACTCATTAACTGATGAGCATTAGGTCACTAAAAAGAATGTTACATGCATGCATGCTTAATTGCAGTTTATACAAGCCAAAAAGGCAATTCTGTTAGCTTTGGCATACAAAAGCCTTTTTTTAATATTGCTTTTGACAAAGAAGATTCTATTGTGCAAAAATTATACTTGTCACTAAGGAAAACCATTATAAAAGATGTTTGTGGTTTGGTTTTTTTCCTTTTAATATTGTTACTCATTTGAGCAATGCCCTTTTATTAGGTATCTTTTGCAAGAATTTGTGGAAATTATTTCAATATGCATTAATATTCAGTCAAAGATCTAATACAGCATAGTGCAGTTTGGAGCTCAACTATCTGAGATAGGTAGCTTAAGCATAAAAAATATATTTATTAATGAAAAGAGCTGATATGAAATTTCATTATTTTTCATTGGTTATAGCAACCTCAATTAAAGACCAAAGCATAACCATACACAATATGTGAACTTACTTCAACTGTTCCAGAAGAGCAGCCATCTACAGTGAGGATTCATTTCTATTTGTAAAGCTGAAATTTCAAACAATTTATCTGGGCATTATTTAATTTATATTTTGTCTGGAAAATATATTTTATGACCTAGGGGTTTTTATTACAAACAGAGATGGTAGAGCTGCTTGTACCATACAAAATATTAGAGGTGGGCTAACTTAAAACATTGAATTGGTCCCCAGTTCACATACATAATTAGTGACTCTGTGATCACAACAGCTTGAAGAAACTACCTCTCTTTCTGAATAAAATATCTCTAAAACTTCTCATGAAAGCCTTCTTTTTACCACTTCACTTTAAAATATTACTCCTGTTATTATTTCCTGCAATGCCCACTCTTCATTTTCATGCCTGATTAAAATGTCCACTGGAAATTGTTGCCAAAAGTTATCTCCAAAGTGAAAATCTTGCTGCAGTTCAAAGATGACTTTATACTTATTTGGGAAAGCTGTTACCTTGCAGAGAAATATAAACAAGATTATTCATAAGAAAATCCTGTGAACTCCAGGTTCACTCCAGGAGCTCCAGGAACATCTGGCTACTGAGGGTCTTTCCTTGGGTAAGGCTGTCTCACAGCTCTGGAGCTGTTCAATTTGGTGTTTTTTGCAATGGCAGTGCTGCAGGTATATCTTTTAGAAATCTCTGGTTTATATTCCCTCCCTTCCTCATAGCTACCAAGAAAGTCACTGCTTGCATTCCTCTTTCCCTCAACGTACAAAGCATCTGTAAAAAGCTTTTCCTTTGCATCCATTCAAAGATGTGAGTTTCGGTGTTGAGATATGCAGTGGGAAGCTTTGTGATAATCTGAGGCCCTAAGGGGAGTGAAGGCCTTTCAGAGGACTGCAGGGGAGCATGGAGAGAAATAACCATATGGAGAAAAAAACAGCCACCATGAATTAAAAAAAAACAAAACAGAAAAAAAAGCAAAAAACAAACAAACAAAGAAACAAAAAATCACTTCACATTAAAAAAAAGACAGTGAGAAGGTAAACCCAAAGTTTTAGTGCAATAATAGGAAACATCTTTAAAACATTCATCCATTCATTCTCACTAACAAGAATAGTACAATAGGAAATAAGTTAAGATCATTAAAACACATTTTGAAAGAAATTTTTATTTAGAAGAAATCTATGATGAGAGGTTGGAGCAAGTCCTCACAAATGTTTTATAAAATTATGTGTTTCTTTGGCTTATTCCAGTTTTAATATTGATTTTCTATGGCATGACTGAAAACCTTTACCTCCAAAAAGATCATTTATGCATCTATTCCTGTTCCTTTAAGATGAAATGGTAACTAGGTCAGCTTGCCAGGTCTTCATCCCAACACCATAAACAGAACCCAGCTGCATCTGAGTTCCAGCTTTGAAAAATAAGGATTAGGATTTCTCTGTTTAACTTCATCTTAAATTTCTACAAGATTATACTCTGGTTACAGTAAAACATCAGCTGTACAGCTTTCCCTTTCTTTGGTTATTGCCCCCTTAGGCATAACATTGAAATCAAAGGGAGGACAGCTGTACCAAAATAGAAAATTGTCAGAATTTATCTGGCATAAATTCATCCCTCAAGATTTCATTATGAAGTGTTACTTCTTAAAAAAACCCAAAACACTAAGTACTCTCCAAAATCTTAAGAATTACAAGACTAGAAGCATAAATTATTTGGATCTGAATAAAAAGAACAGAGTAAGCACTGGTTCTGAGGGCTAAACACAATCAGTATCATATCGGTGGTAGTATACCATAGATTAAAGTACTTTCAGATAATGCATTCATTATAGGTAGATAGAAATATAACCACTAAAAATGAGGGAATTGGAGGATTCCCTGGGACAGTGAACATTGTCTAAAAGAAGTTTGTCACAGTTTAATTCCTTTTCCAGAAGTCAAAGTGGAAAACACACAGAAAATTTTCAATTCTGCATTCTAGTCCACAGTGACAGCTGCTGAGCTCAGTGTGCACTCACTGGATGACCAGTTTGTCACTACCTGTTAGAAAATGCTTCACAAGGGGTCCTGGGAAGATTGCAATGCTGTGATGTGCAGGCTGAAATAACTTTTCTTAAAATTAAAGTAGCATTTAACTAACAAAAGCAAAAGTCACTACCTGATCTTTATGATCTTATTCCCCTCATGACACAAATGTTCAGTACAACCACATTCCATGGAAAGATGCATAAAAACTGTTCTAAAGATTTAGAAAATTATAGGTCTCACTATGAAAAAGGTCCCAATAGAAATCTTTCTGACAAATAGAACTCCTAGCCACAATAACTAACAGAAGTTAATAATTTTTGATATTGGGGATATTTGGTTTTTGCAGTCTGGGAATTCATTCTGCCTTTCTCAGTCTGAACTAAGCATCTTTCTCTTACTATACATAGATACTCTGCAAGGTGTTGGAGAGAAAATTCTATTCCCATCAAGGTATCCAGCAAAACTCCCACTACTTTCAGTAGAGTCAGCATGTCACCTAGTTTATATTTGTCAGTTTGTGTTCTGTAGTTCTAGTGTTGCCAAGTTTCATGTTATTTGGAATTGTTCTTAAAACTATAGGTCCCATGGCAATCTAAAATTCACCTTAACAAGAAAAGATCTTGGAAAGATAAAACAAGGGAGTTTACTGATTAATTTCATCTTAAAGCAACAATTTAAAATAGGGCAATGCAGCGCCCCAATTCTCATGATTCAGTTATGAGAATCTATAACATCCATACTGGAAACAAAAGTAACTGAGCAGTGAACAATCACAGTTAAAGCAGTAGAAAATGGCTGGTAAATAAAATAAAATCATGCTGATACTCAAAATAACAGGTGAAATTTTTAAAAATACTTTTGAATTACGGTCTTTTTATGAGGTTTAAATGAAAAATACAATACTGTCTAAATATGAAAACCACTTCATTTGTCTCTCATGTTCTTGCTTTTACTCCACATACTGAGAATAAAACTGGAATACATTGGGACATAATTACTTTTGCAATTCTGTAAATACACATGTGTGCTCTCCAGCACTCCTGACTATGGAATAACACAAAAGAGCAAAACAGGAAAATATGAAAACACCACACCAGCACTATTAATGAGCTATTTGCCATAATTTCCTAATCAGCTAAACCTAATGCAACAAAGTGAAATATTTAGTGCACTTGCAGTTTTAAGATTTTGTCTTACTGGTTTCAGGGTGGTGGTTTGACGCCTGTGGCCCCTCCAATCTCAATGGGATGTTCTACACTGCTGGGCAGAACCACGGGAAGCTCAATGGCATCAAATGGCATTACTTCAAAGGCCCCAGCTACTCCTTGCGCTCCACCACCATGATGATTCGGCCTTTGGACTTCTGAAGGAGCTCGCGGTGGATCCCGGGAGAAGCCAGGCTGGCACCGCCCTCGGCAGCAGCACTGGCACAGTCTGAAGGCGAAAGGCGAAGGGCTTCTCGCAAGCAGCCTGTAGGGATGTAGGGATGATGCAAAGCCGCTTCGCTGTCACTCCACAACCTGCAAACACTTCCCCACAGTCACCCCATGTTTTGATTACTGCGGGGAGCTTGGTTTAGAAGAAGGTGGCTGAAATGATTTTCCAGAGAACTGGATTTGGCTATTCTGCACAAACTTGGTGCTTGCCAGTGGATCTTTTTTTTTTTTTTTTTTTTTTTTTTTAAATTCAACAACAAGATCAGAATTTGAAGAACTGGAACATATCAACCATGGTCTATTGAGTAGAATGTTATTCAGCAGTGAAAGGCCAACATTATTCCCATGAAAAAGGATTACAGAGACACTTTTATTAAAACTTGTCTTAAAGCATCCAAGGTGATCACTCCAAATATTGTTTCTCTTAATTAACTGAATTTGAATAGTGGATGGATTTATGTGAATCCCAGAGTCAAATTATTTGTGCAAATAAAATTTTTCATGAAATACTTTGAGGACAGGTTTCTAATAAACTGAGTCAAACGTATGAATTATTATAAGGATAACAAGCATAAATTCCTCAGTTGCTCTGTAGAGGTAAATCAGGTAATTGGCATAATCCCTGAGCTAGGATTTATAGTGTGATAACAAAAGTAGCTGTGTTTTTTAGGTTTTTCCTTTCTTTCATTAAAAGCAGTCTGAATGTCATGTAGAATAATTAATGGAAGGTTTAAAGAATGTGAAATATTATCCAAGAGAAAATACAGGATTTTGCATGAAATTTTTCCATCAAAAAACATAGGAAGGCAAACTTTTAGAGTATAAAAAATTACATAAATGCATAGCTTAAGGCAATGGATTAATTTTGCAGTATCCTTGCATGTGCGCAATTTATCCTGAATTATTTTACTTTTTTATTACATTTTTGTGAATATCAGAAGCATGCCAGTTCTACACAGTGCTTAGGCTACAACTATAAAAAATGCTCATCAGAACTGTATAAAAAATAAAGAATTGTGAACTTGTAAATATCATATATTTCCTGCAACAGTCATTTATTTTGTACAGGCAACCCTGAACCCACACAAAGGGTGAAAAGCCTCAAAAGGATATAAATATTAAAGAACTTTGTATGACTGCTTACAGGTTGCTAACAAGTAATTTTGTTCTTTTAAAATGCTGCAGAAGTGTGGGACTATTGGAAAAAAGTCTTCTAATAACAAGCACTAAAGTAATGGGTGGCCTATGAAGGTACAGAGACAACTCTTTCCATTTACAGCCCTTTTGATGAAGTCATATGAATAAAGTCCATTTGGGGAAGTAGTTCACAGTCATTCTACTTCTACTAGAAATGAAATTAAAAATTTTACCCTACTCCCACTGAAATCAATAGTAAAACTCTCATCACTTAAATTGGGACCAACATGGCACACAGAATCTGCACATGGTGAGGTGTTTGCTCATCTCTTCGTTGCTTTGTTGCGTTTATTAAACTATTCCTGAGATGAGGCACAACAACTGTCTGATTTTCTTTAAAGAGTAATGATAACTCTTTTTTCCCCTTAGTTTTTCACTTTTTTTTTTTTTCATTTAGCAGTTTATTTCTATGGAATAGAGAAAAAATACTTGGACATTTTTAAACACCTCTCACAATGTTGTAATACCACTGAGGGCTATCGTAGCCCGTAAGGGTTCTCTGAATTTGTTACAATTTGATGTTTATTTCATTTTAAGTGGGAAGACTTTTTTTTTTGTGTAGTTGTATATATTTATATATATATTTGAAATAATCTTGACTAAGGGTTAATTTGAAGTTTTCTGCTGAATAAGTTACCAAACTACTCTTTAAGTAGCACTTTCTTCACAGACATGTTTTGTCCCAGTTTCAGCTGGTTTTTCTAATGGTCTTCATTAATGTGCAAAATATGCAGTCTATTTTCCCCCACATTCTCAAAAGATAGAGTTTTGCAGGTCTCCAAGTTAAGAATGCTATTTTTGGAGATCCTATTGCAAAAGGCAAAACTCATTTAAAATTAAAAGCATGATACTTACTGTTTATTTATCTGGGTTTGGAAAAAAAAAAGTGGATTTGGTTTCCTATCCTTTATAATAAAATTATTTTAAAAATTGTGGAGTATGTGATTTTGCTTTGCTTTAAGTATAACTTTCTGTGACAGGCTGATAACATTTCAAAGCCACTATCTCTCTTTCAAAAGCCACTACTAGAGATAGTAATAAGCTTAGACAGACTGTAGGAAGGGAGAAAATCTAATTCAAGTTTATCCAGTAATTATTATTTCTAACTTTTCATATCCATACTCCAGTATTTTTTATTAAATTTCCTTGATTAAAATAATGGGACTATATTTCTTATCTTTGGTTCAAATCATACTACTTTCTATCAATCTTTAAAAGACAAGATTTCTTTTATTCAACAGACAAAGATGCAAATTGAAGTGTGATATTTTCCTTGTCTTATGATGTGTTCTTCTGTCATCCATTCAATCATATGTGACAGTGACAAATCTCCGCTGATCTCTTACCAAGAAATTCCTTCTGCTCCATTTGTATGCCTTTTAACACTACAGTGATCAGGTTTAGCATCTCTTTGTTATATAGAATAATGTATCCTCATTTTCTCAGGAATTTTTTCTTAATTCACTTATGTTCCTTGGGAAAACACAGCTTTTTAAATCAACACTAAAGGTGCAAGGAACTATAGACATAAAAGCACATTTTGCTCCTATAGTTGAATGAGTATGTACTGCATAAATTGAAGAGCTGCAATTCCTGAAAATGCTGGATTTGGAGTTGATTTATATTAAAATCCTACTTGCCTTGACAGATAGTAAAATATAGTCATTGCTTAGTGGTAATAGTAACTTTACTATTTACCCTTCAGAGATAATGTCCTGATTTATAAAACAAGAATAGACAAAGTGTTGACAAACTAATAGATATGTTTTCCAAAGCATGTTGATCCTAAATTTTTAATATTTTTGAGGCTGGAAATGTTATTTAAATGCACACTTTCTTAAGTGTCCTAGCATCCACTACTGACCTATTAAGTAGGTAAATCATCCACATTTATAGTCATTTGTACAACTGTGTCCCAAGATAAAGTTCCTTAAAAAATCCTTCCAGCTATAAAAACAACTTTCTTCTCTGCAGACATGAAGCTCAAACCACAGCTCTGACCATGCCTCAAATAATCTCGTTTGGGATTGGCACAGTTTCCCCTTCTCCTCTGGGAAGAACAAAACTGAAATAGCAATCACAACAAGAGCTTAATTCTCTAGGTAGGATCAAGTATAATTTACAGCCAGACTGTGCTGCAGTTGTGCCAAAAAGCATTCCTACCTACCAGCTTTTACATGGGCTGGACAGCTTGAGGAGAGAGGCACTAACCCAACATACAGCTTGCTGCTGCTGCTGCTGCTGTCTGACTCTCAGCTGTGGTGTGCACACACACACACACACACACACACATACACAGACACACAAATCCATACATCCAGAGAAAACTTGACACAGGCAATCAAAATGATCTTGCTTAAATTTTAACTAAAGGAGCTGTAATCTCGGGTTAATAAAAAAAAAAAAATTAAAGGAGCCTTTGTCGAGCAGCAAGAGCAGGAAGGAGAAAGACAGAGGTGTGAGACTGTAATGAAGACAGGGAAAAGACAGATAGAGAAGAGTAGAGAGGAAGGGATTACCTGTGAGACACAGCAATCTCATTTTTAATGTGCCATGACTACTACACGTTGTGGGAGCTCCCTTGTCTTCTAGGAGTGTCCAAATGCCCTCTGCCTGGCTCTTGCTCATATGAGTAGAAATCTATGGATATTATTTATATTTATATGCTCTGAGTGGTTTGTTTGTCTGTATGTTTTCATAATCTTTGCACAGGGACCAATTTAGTATGGATTTTTGAGAAGACATGCTGCTTATGGTTAAGTTAGCTGTGTAGCAAGTCCTGTAAAAATGAAAAAGTTCCTTTAGAAAATATTGCATTCTGCTGTGTTACTTTTAAGTACTGATGATAAAATAGAACCTATGCTCATCCAAAATCTTGTGAAATTAGAGACTTTTTTCTTCCACTAGATAAAATTTCTAATGCCGAGTGCAGTTTTCTGAGCCAGTGAGTTCAATTAAAGAACATTAAAGAACAGATATATACTGCAAATATGACCCCCAAAAGATATATTAAAGTGCATCAAGGCCTAAACACCAGTCCTGTGTTTTGATAGAAAGAATCTTGAACCTTGAAGTGTTACCATAAATTTTCCTTCTCTTCTTACACTTCTCACCTTACTCCCACTTTAGTAGTTCCCTTATGACTCCTTTTAAACTGCTGGCAGTGTTTGCTTTTGCTGTGTGGAAGTAGTCACAGGAGGCAAGCACCACATTTAACAGCTCTGCAGATGCATGTGTTCACACCCCCACCTGTGGGGAAAGCAAAGTCACTCCCCACCAAACCGTGGGTAAGGAACATTTCTTGACACTTGTCATTTGCTCTGCAAGGTTGTGAAGTAAAAAATAAGGCACACAGAGGTCCTTCTTTCCACTTAAATAGGAAGCAAATGCTTTGCTAGGTCAGCCCTGAAAGGGACTCCAGAAGAGTAACTCATAGGCAGCTTCTCAGACACAGTGGAAATGGAAGGGAAAAAAATCTCAAACAAGGTAAAAAAAAAAAAAAAGGAGAATCTTGATACACTAAAGTGGGTAAGAAAGAGTTGAGTAAGAAAAATGTGTATTACCAAATAAGAAAACTAAGAGCACAAAGGAATCATATTAGGAAGCTGAAGGCAAGGTCAGCAAAAGAAGGCAGTCAGTCTGATAAAAAGAACATAGCAAAAGGGCAAAGATGAAAGCACTGGATAAGAAAAACTGAAGAAGAATTCAGCAGAAGAATCTGTTAACACATTTATTAGAGCACAAGTAGCATCCAATTAATTTTCCAAAGCCTAAAAGAAATATTATCACCCTTTTACTTTCTGCTTTTATTTATTATTTACAATGTAATGGAGGTATACTGGTAAAATCTAAAGCAATACTAAAAAACAGTTCCTTCTTAGATGAATTGTCGTTAACATGCTGCCTGAAAAACAGTTCATGCCTTTAGCATGAGACACAAATCCACCAGTAGAACAACCAACTTTAGAAAATATTTACTCTTCCACTAAAATATGTGAATCACCATCCTTTTGCAACCCACTTATATTTAGAATCATTGTCTACTCTAAAGAAAACTACACATCTCTGACCTGATCTCATTCAGCTGCATTGTCAAACCACTGACTTATTTTGAGTAATGGAGTAGAGCTCCTGCATGTTTTTACTCCTCTTCCTTTGAAGGAATTTTTTTTCTTTTCTTTTTTTTTAATTTCAACACTTCTAGTTTGGAGTTCATATTTCATCCACCAGAGATGCTTATTTAACCTCTTTGATAGCTTCACTGTAAAAAAATAACTGTTTCTTCTGTAAAACCCCCAGGCAAAGTTCTCCTGAATTAATGCAATGGTTCTTGTCGCCATCTTCTGCTCTGCCTTCACATGGAGTATCACACAGCCAGGAAAATGACCCTGTCCTTTTTGAGAGGTTTCATTCAGTCCTTCCAGGAAATCTGGGACTCCTGGGAGCAACATCAGTGCAAATCCTGGGGCCCACAAATCCTGGTCCTGGTTCCCACAAATCCCTGTGACCAGCAGGTGCCTATTGGCCGGCCACACCAGGGCTGTCTGTACCTTCATCCAGGTAATGGGGGTGTCCTCAAGCTGCCCCCCTACACCCCTGTTTCCCTCCTACCTGTTTCTCTTTGGGATACCTTTCTGTCCCAGAGCAGAGCCATGGCCCAGCAGCCACCACGACAGCTGTTCCCATGGTGTGAGTCTCTGCACGCCTTACCTGCACACTGTGCACAGGTATTTAAGCACTGTCTGCTTAATTTAAAGCAGCGCTTCTGGAGCAACTTTAGAATGCCTGGTCACATGACAAAGATGATGCAAATGCATCTCAATATCTTTTTAGAAGTACAGATGCATTAGCCAAAGGCTTTTCCACTAATTTATTCTATTTATTGGATGAAGGAACCTGTACTAGTTTTGCTACAGGAGCAGACAGGCAGTTTTCTAAACACATAGGTGAAGGTGTGTTTAATATCCCTCGGTTTTAGCATGTTATGAAAGCTTTGGCATTAGTTTGGAGTGTTCAAGTCTTTGGGGAAAGACAGTAATAAATATACCATACTTTGTCTGGCAAAAATAAGTTTATAAGAAAGAGCAGTTTTCCCCAAAACAATGTGAAATACAGAGATAGAAAATTTACATCTGTGACTGTGAATATGGGTCTATAAATGGAGATTTAGGCAGGAACAAACAGCTCTCTCACAGATTCTTTTTGGTTGAGTAACTTGTGCAAATTCACTCAGCCCCTGCATCTCCTGAATCTCCTTTCCAGACTGTGTGAGCTACCTCACAGCCCAGAGAAAAGATCAGAAATCTCAGTTTGATATAATCTAAAATAGATTAAGTGGAAGTATATTTAAAATGTTGGAAATCTAAGACTTATAGGGAGACTAACCTGTTCAGGTTAAGATTTATTCATGTGAGTACTCAGAGAGTAAAAAATAAAAAAGGCTTACATTTTCAGTGCATTTTAGATATAATATAAATAGATAAAAGATATATTTTAAGTAACCACTGGATGTGTGGAGAAAATTATAAAGACCACTCATTATGGAACAAGGCAAACTATCCTGTCATCTCAGCTTGCTCAGAGATGCAGAGAAGCTGTTTTCCCTGAAGCTTCTGCTGTCTGCTGCCACCTGTGGTTGGAAAAGAAGCTTTTCCAAAGATGAATTCATCACCAGAATCAACTAAACATGAAATGAGAGAGCTAAGAAAAGGAAACAGAAGGGACCAATAAAAATGGTCAGGATGCCCAGCGTAGGTGTCAAAATGAATTTTCTATTTAGGTACATGTTTTCAGTTTTAAAAGTACTGAACTCCCAGTGATTTCAGTTTATTCCAAGTGGATTAAAAATACACTGTTTTTTTAGCAGTGTAGACCCTCCCTAAAGAAAATAACTATTTTCATTTGTACAGAGTAAAAAGGTGCTCAAAAAACCATGGGTGACGGAGAAAGGGGAAAAACATAAAACCATTCTAAAAATGTGTGTTGTATTTACTACATTTTCACTAGACCAGAGTTATGTATACAGAGCATGCCCATCAAGAGGTGCGCAAGGAAGAAGCAAAAAACAGAAAGCCATAGTTCAAGATGGGAACTGAACTATATTTGAAAAAATCCCCATTAAAATAGTCTTCAAGACAAATTCTCAGCAGTTGTAAAGGCGAAAATCCAATTTGTTCTTTGAATCTAAATTTAACCAATTTATGCACAATGAGTTTTCCTTAATGTTTTGATTGCTCTCTCATAGGTTTTAAATCATGCTTCAAGAGCCACATTTCAATAGAGTTTTTGATTAATGAGGACTAATTAATTGTGAAATGAAAATACATACTTATAATTGCATATTTTTAATTCTCCAACTAATCCGCTCATTTCAGTGCCTTTATTTACTCTGGAGTCTTATTCAGCAATGGAAAAGATAACTTTGTCTTTTCAAGAGTTCAAAAATTCCTTTTTTCCCCTTAAGTGCACCTGAGTGATATTTGCCATGGGATGATCCAAATTAATATCTTCAGAGCAGCCCAAACTGCTAATCCTGTGGCCATACATAAACTTTCTCATTTTTGTTGACCTTTCACTTTCTAGTGTTCCGACCAGAGTCCCACTGAGGTTAGGATCCACAGGTCACAAGGCCACTGATAACCTTAGATATTAGCAGGATTTCATGTCATTTCTTACAGAAACTAGGAGTAAACCAATATTTAGAAAGCTAGAGAAACCCATTTGTTCGTGTGCTCTTGTCCTCTTTGAGTTTCAAAGGCAACCAGCTTAGCATCTCTGAAAAAATAAAAATGAATGCAGATGAAAGAAAACCAGAAGCAATTTGGTTACCCACTGGACTCAAGCATGACAAACAAGCAACAATTCCATGGCTGTCCCAGAGGTGCTCCAGCTCCACAGGCAGGTTGGATGCTGCCTGAGGAGCAGCATGGAGGAGCTGGCACTGTGTTACCCAAGCAGAGAAATTTCAACCTCAGAACCCTGGCTGTTAAGAAACGTAGGATTACAGAATAGATACCCTTAGAAAAGCAGTATTTTGAATGGTGGTTTAATGGCTGAAAGGCCATTTTTCACAGCAGCAGGGCCCTGGGCCTGTGGTTCAGTTCTCATCTGTTCTGCAGATGACTTGGAAGCTTAGAGGCTCATGGAAAATGAGTCCAATATCCTTCCTGCCATCTTGTTTGGGTGACATGAAGCTCTGGCTATGAAGGAGCTCAGATACCACATCCCATGCTAACAAAAACAACCCTTCCCAGGGTTATCACTGTAACACACCCTGAAGAGGCCCAAATCAGCATCATTATTTCACATTCTTCTAGACAGACATTTCCACTTATGAGTTAGACTCTGAAATGTTTTGCAGATGTGGTTCTAACAGATCAGTTTGTTGACACATAACAAACCTCGCTGCTACTCAGTTGTAGAGAGCCCATTTTTACTTAATGCCACAGATTTCTTAAATGGGATATTTTCCAGTTGATTACCCTATGAGGAGCACATCCAGGAACCAGCACTTTCAGAGCATGTCACATCTAGTGAAAAAGAGAAAATGAATGTTCTCATGACAAACAGTGCTATTCCTACTAAACAAAAGTCAAGCTAGAAAATAAAGTAACTATACTTTTCAAAGTACTAACACTTGTGCAGTATATGCACAGCCAAACTACTTAAATGGGTTCAGAACTGCCTCCTGGCCATACCTTTTCTTCGGATTTTTGTACTGTGTCTCTTGATGTCTTTAGCTTCTAGAACTTTGGGACAGATTCAGGACCTATCGAACACAATGTAAATAAAACCAAACCAAAAGAGAATCAAACATTCTTTTTTTTTTTTTTTTCACAAAAATGAAGTCAGGGAATGCTAGTTGCCATTATTTCTTTCTGTATTCACTTTTTTAGAAACAACACTCAACAAGGATTTACACAAAGTAGAGAGGTAGGTAAAACAGAGATTTTGCAGTCCATGAGATTTCTGCATTGTCAATGGGAACATGGAGAAACTCTGTTTATCCATGCACCTGTCTGAGCCTCCTGCTGGCATCACAAATCACCATATTAAACTGCTATCCAGGAAAGAACATGAGTAGCAACATACCAAGCATGTCAAAACACAGAATGGATTATCAAACAGATCTAATTTGTAAGAGAAATCTTTATTGCTCAGTGAGTGAATTATGAGATTAGTGTCATGGAAGTGATAAGCTTGGTATTCCACCAGGAAATACCAGGTTACTCTGTGCATCCCAAAGTATTTATCTCCAGACAGTGCTCTGCACATTGTTATCAGAAATGATTGCACAATAAGTCGCTCCAATAAGCAGCCAGCAGGACCCTGCCAAAATGAAATGCCCTCTTCAGTACTGTAAAATGAGCTTCACTGACAAGGGTAAGATTTCACCTTCCTTCTTCCATAAAGTCCACATTCCCAAAGGAGTCTTTTCTACTCTTGTTGTCTTTCCTTGTTTGCATTGCTCAGCTTTAAACTGAAGTTTCCCTAGGTTGTTTCCTTCTCTCTATAAGGTGAAGATGAAATGCTTTTAAATATTAACATAGGCATGTTTCTAAAATGGCTCAGTTCATACAGAACCTTCCAACAGCCCTGCAGCAATTAATAATTTTGAAATCTTTTTACTGTTCCTTCATATGACACCTATGAAGAGGAACCAGAAATTTAGCTAAGTCCATGTAAACTGCAGTTGCACTACTGGGAAAGTTAAGTAGGTGCCACTTGAAGGCTTGTCAAGGATTGAGTTGTCCTTTTCAGGCTTCATGCCTATACATCATGGAGTTAAAGAAAATAAAACAAAGCCTCTTCTTCCCCTTTTTCAGTTTGCTGTGAGTGGCTGAGCTCTAGGAACCTCCTATGTGCCCTGGCAAGAGGGTACAGGCTAATAAGGCAGATCGAAAGGCTTCTTCTGGGGAAAAGAAAATAATTAAACATTCTCTCTCTAAAAGTCATGAAACTGGTTTTCAGTGACTTGGAAAGACTGGTGGACACTTCAGCATCCAGGGGCATCTGGGTGGCTTGAAGACGGCTGGTGGAGGGCACTTGTTGCCTGTGCAATCTGGTCAGGATTCTTGCTTACCTTCAAGAGAAGTCTTCTGGTGTCAGCCAGTTTTTGCTTTGCTCATGTTGGACTACTGCCATATTTCCAAGATCAGGGCCTTTGTGCGGTGATGTCCTGTCACCAACAGAATTGCTGGTGATTAAGGTGTAAGAATTGCCTTTGCAGAACTCTCAGTGCCTGGGCTATTCTCAACCAGGACCTGCTTATTCCATATTAGCTGCAGTACATGACCTATCTAAAAAACTGATGGGCAATTTCTCAAATACAGGATAAATCCAAAGACTTTCTCATATTTCACAGCCTATGAACTTTGGAACACCATACACTATTTTCCAGTCAAAATTTTATGCTGAGTTGTGCTCCATCCTAGTTTTATTTTAGACTTCTTTATTTTACTTTTATATCCAGGTGAGACAAAAAAGCTGAAAAACGAGAACCTGCCTGAGTTTAATGTTGGAAAAAGGAGAAAAAAACAGCAGGCTGGTTCCCACTGATATATTCTTAGTAACCTGGATAAACAATCTCTTAGTTGAGGAAGACGAGAAAATGTAGGAATTAAAAAGGCGTAAAAGTATGTCTGAGAGTGCAGGCCTCTCAGGTCATCACAGAGCTTCCATCACACAGCCTACCAGAAATAGTGGGAAAAGATGGAGCAAGATCGCCCCGGAGACAAAGTTAAAAATAGTGGTATGGCATTGGTGATGCTCAGTCAAAAAGATTAAAAAAATAACTAACATGTTGTTTGTCTTAGTCTTAGGGTGACTGTCTCACTAAGGTGTGAAAAAGTGAAGGAGGAATGGGGCATGATCAGACTCTGAAGTCCTGGTTGGTTTTGAGGTCCACTGATTCCTGTGCACTGATTACTGCAGCCTGGACAGTCACTTCATTTGCTGGTGATGGAGCTGCCTGGTTTGTGTTCACTGGCCCCCGTGCTCCCTTTAAAGCTCCTTCACAAACACAGAGACTTGAAAGGAGAAGCAATAATTCAGGAAGTCTCTTAACACAGCAGGTTTACATTTGCAATATGGAAGGGTTAGGATTGAAAACAAAAGTAGTTTAATTCAATTTTCAAAAATCAGTACCTAACGCAGGATTATCTTTAATGACAGACATGGAGGTGTCAAAGGACTGTGTCAGGTTTCAGACCTTTCCATAGTTTAAATTCCTGTGTTTAATCAAAGGTTAGCTGAATCACTGCTGGTAGAAGAGTTACTTCAGTGCCGTGGTGCTGTGGGTGGCCTACAATAAGTAATCCCATACTCAGGCTGCAGTCTCCTACATGCAAAAATATTTCCCGTGCATGTCTCTGTGTACAGAAAATACATGTGACAGAATATACAGACTCGACTCTCTCTCAGGGCAATGCAAAATATTTCAAACTTACATTATTTCTGAACTGCTTCATCCGTTAGCTGAATAACTTTAATTTTTTCATTGTGACTCCTCTGAAATTATTTCCTATCAAACTGCATAAAATGAAGTAATAGCACTTAGCTTTTTTTAATTCTTTAGTGCCAGAATTTGTATCAGCAGAATTTTAATAACTTTGTAAAGCTACATTTTCTTATTTTTTTTCCTGCACAGCATATTACTTATAGAAAAATACAGGAATTAATCTTCTGTGAACTGATAGTTTATTGGTTTGGAAATACTCAGCATATATACATAAACTAGGACATAAAATAGAAATTTATTCATATCCTGAAGTTGAAACTCCCATGCTATTTGCATCTCCAGTAAGTAGTAGTGCAAATAATTTCTGTGAAAAGAATAGTATGGCTGCAGAATCCATGGCTATTCTTTGTGTTCAAATGGAGATTTGTACGAAGTTTTGAAAAATATCTCCTTTGTTCCTTGATATAGTAACTTTATTGTTGCTCAGTTTGATTGATTTTAACACCTGGAATGTTAATGTTACTCCTTTTGATGAAATTTATATTTTTTTTACTTTGCAGAACTTGGTTAATTATATATAAAATTTCTATGATATAATGAAGTATATTAACCTATAAAGGCTTGATGTATCTGACACTTATTCTAGATTTTTTGGGGAAGATTTCGAAGTCTAAAAAGGTGAATGATATCATTAACTGAGCTGTTTTAAGAAAATTTAAACCCAAAAACCTTTCCACTGCAACCAAATATCAAAAAAATGCTGATCTATTTTTACAAAATGTGGTTTTCTCACAGAAGACTTGCTATTAAAAAGAAATATTCAGGGAAGGAGAATTTCTTCATAGAAATATTTGTGGCTCCACTGAAAACCTCAGAATGAAGGGTGTGGGTTTCCAATGAAAGATCCACATATTTTGGTATTATGGTGGAAAAATTCTACTTTTTTATAAACTCCTCCCTTTCCACCCCCAAAGTTCCCTAAGGAAATCAACAGTTAAATGCAAATAAGAAACAATAATTATTGGTTTTCTGAAAAGGAAATTGTGGGAAAATTTGAAATTTCTGCCCCTTCCCTCTCTATTTCAGGTACTATAAAAGCATTATTAAATGTCTGAAAGCATTTTCCTAATTACTTCATCTGTGATACAAGCATAATTATTTCAGCTCTTCTAGAAACACAATTGTATAAGGAAATGAGTGATAAGTTGAAAATAGGAAGTATCCCTTACTTCAAGGGTGACCAAGTGTCTTGTACAGAATTTAATGGAAAAATTGAGTGTTTTTTGATTATTAATGTTTTTCAGTAACATCCAAAGGAAAAACACTGTTTGTCTCAATCGCCTCCAAAGATAATGCAGGACTTGAAAGCCATACAAATTTATGTAAGCCATAAACTGGCAGTCAACTTCCTACTCATCATCCTGAAACTCTCAAAATGACATGGCAAAATACAAGAAGTAGCAGGAATCCTTTTCCGTTTCCAAGTGGTACAAGAAATCCTTCTTTCCGTATGTCTCCTTTTTTTTTTTTTTTTTTTTTGCCTCTGTCTTGATTCCAAATTCACCTTCAATCAAGCAGCTCACATAAAAATAAATTTTTTCATTGTTAGGAAAGCATAAGTTTCACGATAGCCTCCCCAAAATCTGCCTCTTCATTCAGTGAGAAAAGGAGATCCATTCCAGAAAACAGAGTTATGGCATTCTGTGTGGTCTAGATAGTTCACTGGAGTTCTTACCAGTTTTGGTCAAACATAAGGTCAGCTCTTGGATGGGTGAATGGAGAGCAGTGAAATCTGCTGGGCATTGAAAGCTATGTAAGCAGACTGCACAGCTAAGCCAGCCTCTCCCCATGCTGGATACACAAGGACAATAAGAGAAGGGGAAACCTGCATCTGCTCTGTGTTTATAGACAGGCATAAAATGATTATTGTAAGACTTGTAGATAATACGATCCAATGTGGATACAAACCTCTGGAGTATCCAAGGAATTCATTTTAGTTTTGAGAAGTCTTTGATCTGTCAACATTGACATTTTCTGCCCTAAATAACAATTAAGCCATTAGAGCAGTGTGACTGAAGCCAAGTTTTCTGTAGATTCCCACCCCACAGCAATAGATGTCAGATTGTAACACAGTATAATTCATATAACGAAGAAATAATCCAAATTATGGTAATCAAAAAAACCCCTAATATAAAACCTAATCCAAAAATGACATCTGCAGTTTTAAGCAAAGTGCTGTTACTTGAGTGATTAGATATCATGTTTGACCATAAAGAATTCATGGTCTGCCTTTATTCCAAAAGCTGTCTAAACTGTGAATTTTTATTAGTGATTTGTCCAGTATTTTAGACTGCAGTAGAAGTAATAAAATGTGTCAATAATTTGTTCCTTTAGACTCCTTGCCTCAGAAATCTGGTTTCAATTCCATCTGGACTAACATCTACTTCTAACAAGCTTAGATATTTCAAGATATCCAAAGCCAATAAAACAAGTCTTGTGCTAAATCAAAAATCTGGGGAACATTTCAATGCCTCAATTGGAAATGATTAGCAGTCACAATGTCAATGCTTAAACTTAAAAAACATCTATTGAACATAGGAATGTACGGCTTGATTTTGTGTCTTCATCAGTGGGAGCGAGCTTCAGTGAGATTTCACAATGACCGAGATGAAGGCTGGTGCTGAGTAGAACAACTTCCACAGCAGCTGCAGGGCTCACCTGAAGCCCTCAAGGAAGCCTTGGGGATAGTGCAGCTCCCATTCAGCCCTGCTGGCACACACCAAACCCAGTCTGCACCGTCAGGGAGCAAAAATACTCCTTGCTTTTCGCTTGCTCCTCCTGGTAAGACATGTACTCATTTGACAGAGACAAGTGGGAGACACTTTATTCAAAGAAGCCAAAAGTCTGTGAGACAGAACTATGATTAATTTTCATGGTTATGTCTTGACAACAGTTAGAAGAGAAAAAAAAAAATCATCATTTTCTTCCTAAATCTTTTATTTTATGCTATAACACATATTTCATTTTTTATATAAAGGCAAGGGAGATATTGTGATGTGTTGCCCTATTTTCTTTAGATGAGAACACCAGGCTTAATTTTCTCTAATGAGCAGAGGTTTCATTGCAGAAATTTAAAAAACACTGAAGATGTAACCACTATTTGTAGATGTCCTTTTGTATTTTTTTCATTTCAAACCTGAAATTGTTTAAGTGTACGGATTAAAATTGTTTAAGTGTATGGATTAAAGTCGTCCCATCACAAATATTTGTCACTCCTACAGTAACAATCTCTGGTATTTTCAATATATACAGGGCTCTTGAACTTTATTGAATAACTTGGGATACATTTATTTTGAGAATTTAGCTATTACTTGACTTATTTTAATCCCATGTCACTCAAAATAATTTACCCTTGATCTGATTTGATTGTTAAAGCTCTTTCCTTAAGATCTGTTGGAAAGCTTTCATTTGACATCTGTTCATTTTGTTAACTGACTCTTCTGTCTAATCCTTGCAATCTGGGAATTTTATGGTGATCATGAAATCTCAACAGTCATCCAAGTTGCAAAGTTTACAGTTCCTGAAGTAATTCTTCTTGGAACAGTAACTTCAGTATTCTCTGAAGATGGCTTCTCTCTGTGTGCTCATCTAATAATCTTTCCTGAATATATATTTCACCACTGGAAGTCAAAAAGAAACCAGTCGATCCCAGTAGATCTCCTATATTTTGGTGCACTAAACCAAAAACAAAACCATTAATCTTAAAGTAATTCTAACTTTAAACATACTTACATATGAAGCTTTGCAAAGAATTGCTAAGCCTGTACTAAGCATTGCCCATGTCCACAAACTAACCAAACCAAATTAAAGTTCCATTTCTGTAGTGGACTAGAGACACACAGTGCTCTGCTGAGCCTCCCAGGTGGCAGAATACAGTTTAGACAAATTCTAAAATGTTTCCAAGTTCCTTTGCTTGCTTCCTGTTGCTTCCTTGCTTCCTGTTGCTTTTGCATTTCTCTTAGTCTTAATACTGCAGAAATGGGAGAATGGGAGTATTCAGGAGTATGTTTTTCATTGTATCAAATCCTACAATATCTGAGAAAATGCAAAGTTTAAGTCTGACAATGGTTTAAAAACATTAATCCAAATGAGTTTAAGAAACAACTTGAATTTCATTGATCAGTTTCACTTGTCCCTGAATCAGAGAACATAATTCTCACCAGTTTTAAGTTCTAGGATGTTGACATGATGAAAATACCTGAACAACCTCAGTGCAAGTTCTGTGTTTTTGTTTGCTACTTTAGCAAATCCACCCGCACCTCTGTAGTAATAATATCCTCCAGGAATTCCAACCAGCTGAAGCATGATCTCCACTTCCTGAGAACATGTGGCTGTTCTCAGGCTGTCACTTTTTCCAAGGGTATCTTTATTTGATCTCATGAAACACTTCTGTCCCTTATGAGGCTAAATGCATTGATATACGTTTTCTAAGTAAATCCCTAGAACACTTTTTTAATAATGGGGTTATGATAACCATGGCCCAGTCCTTGGAGATCTTGTTTGGACTAAGCAAAATTTTATAAAATCTGCTTAGGCTTCTCCAATTTCTAATCCTCTTCCCTTATCAGCTTTGGACAAATATTTTTTGGCTTGATGCCTTGTCAACAATATCATCCCTTGACTCCTTAATAATCTTTCTAGTGTGGTTAATACAGTCTTTAACTTTTTGTTTGATTTCCAAAAAACCTGCATTGCTATTTTAACCTTCTCAGACTTCACAATTGAAGCAGCATTTACAGCATAATCATTCTACACCTTTTCTATTCCCTATGGTTTGCTTTTAAACTTCAGACTGTCCACACCACCAGAGACAGCCATGTAACTGTAGTTTGCCAGAGAAACTTGATAAATGGAGAATTCTCAAAGAAAATTCATTCCAGCAGTGTGTTCACATAAACTACAGCAGTTCAAAGTGACATATGTTGGAATGAAACGAATTTTGGTTTGATGAAAAAGATATATTTTTTTGGCTTGATGGCTTTTCCTATAGAGAATGAGTTTGTGATTGGAAATATTTGTACAAGCTTAACAATTTTCCCACTGCATAATTTACTGAAGATATCACTGTCACTAAATGCATTTTATGTCTAAGCAGGCTCCTTCTTTACTTTCTCCCACTTTTGGAGCTGTTTGGGACCTGCTGATTTTCTGAGTCCAACACTGCCTGACATTGCTCCAGTCTGAGGTGTTTGTTTCTTTTTACTGTGACTCTCCACTGCTGAGGTGACCCCCAGTGAGGACAGAAATTCGTGTGTTTAGGGAAGATCAAAAAGCTATCCATAGATTACTGCTGTATAGCTTTCACACAATGGAAGAACCTAAATACCAATTAGAGCAGGAAACTCTACCCACACAGCTCATTTTTGTGCATGAAAGATATACACAAAGCAGCATGTGTCCTAATAATTTACAACCTGCCAGAAGAGAACAGATGGATGAAACAAACATATTGAGTTGTAAATATGTCATCTGTTCCCAAGAAATCTCAAAGCTCTAATTGGAGTCAAAAGGTTAAATTTATACTGAAGTTATAACCAATGAAGGGATGAGAAAAATTCACTAACCACTGTTTTTTAATCAAAATTGAGAGAACAATTTTTCCTAGTAGATATCACAGTGACACAAGAGCTGTTACACTGGAATACGAAAGGAATGTTTTAACTTGGAAACTTATGGAATAATCTAAAAACAAATTTTAGTTGTTGATTGTCTCAAAAATCATACTTTAATTTTTCTCATGGTGCTTTGAATCTCTGTAGTTGGGAAAAAATGAATAACTGTTTTTGCAAATGTATCCCAACTAATGCTTTACACAGTTTTTTGTTGAGTTGTGTGAGCAACCAGATATTAGATGGGGTCAGACCTGACAGACTGGCAGCCATTCTGCTTCATTAGATGCATTGTTCACACACTGCCCCAGATGATGCACAGCACCACTTCACACAGTCCTGCTGGAACTGAAGCAATCTCCAGGCTTCTGAAAACCATCCCAGCAAGGAATAGACACTTAAAGCCTCAGCTGGGAAAACCCATGGCTGTTTAAATCCCACATGAATTTTCACTCAGATGCTGGCAGCTGTCCTGCTCAGGGCACTGAGGGCTCAATCAAAGGCCTACAGTCCATGAGGTTTGCTAAAAAGCATTTATAAGCAGCTGTGGGTGGTACCTTGCTTGTGGTTTATGTGCTCTCAGCACAGAAGGCATCCAGCCACACTGACCAAAACATTGAACAGACAGTCTTTAAAACAAGTAATCTTTCCTAAAATCAGCAAGCATTGCAAACTTGGGACATAGCATTATTGCTTCATGAATTATGAGTAAAACATGCAATAATCCCACATGAACTGTTGCAGAGCCTGAAAAATGAGGAGTAACATGATAACATTTTATCCTTTAAAATACTAGTTTTTAAATAAAGATTTGTATGTCAAATCAAGCCTTCTGGTCTTATCAAGCCTTCTGTGCTATTTTATATCTGTCTTTCTTTTGCGCTTTTAACTTTTCATTTTAAACTAAACTGACACTGCAGTGGTGGTCTAGCACTTTGTCATTTCTCTGCAGCTTTTCTGCCTCCTCTGGACAACTGATATTTGCAGGCCACAACTTCAACTGGATGGCAGTTTCCAAATTAGAACATAGGAAATCTTGTATCAGGCAAAATCAAAATTTTTCCTCAATTCTGCTTTTCTATAGAAGAATCCTTATCCAACAATTAGGTCTGAGAAAAGGGATAGAAGCAGGTTCAGAATGTAGGGATGATTTTTCGTAAATATTGATCAAGAACTTTGTTCAGAGGCAATGTTATTATCTAACAACTGTAGATTTTTCCCAATATTTTTTTAAGATTACATATTTTAAACCATTTGAATTTGTAATATTTCCAGAGCTCCAGACTAAAGATAACATCCGTTTGTGCCGGAAGGACAAAGGCAGGAATAATCATTCTCTTCTCTACGCACCTACTGTTTTAATGAACTATATATTCCTTCCTTTATGTCTTGCTTAGTAGAATTTCCTTCTTCATTTCTTCTGTAGAAGCTGTTCCAAACCTTTATTCATTCTTCTTGTCCTATTTTTGACCTTCTCCTCATCTTTCCACTGCTATTGTATTCTCTTTTTAATGGAGGGAACATAAATGCAGTAATAATTCAAGCTATAAGAGCTCCATAGCATTGTACAGTGGCAGAAGTTTTATAATTCCTATTTTGTTTTCTTTTCTGTTCCTTTCCAACATATGAGCTACTTTTCTGACTACTGCTGAATAATGAGCTGATTAGATAACAAGGTAAATGCTAAGCTTCTCTAATACAGCTCTCTCCCACTCTTGCATATGCACTAAAAAAATAGAAGATCCAGTCACAGAGCAGATGTTTTCAAATGCTGCTTGTCAGAAAAAAAAGTAGACATTTGCAAAGCCAGAAAAAAATGCTGTAACAATATTTTTTTATTCTATTAGAAACAAAATTTATAATCTCTTCTTGTAGTTATTTCATATGGATTATGGAATATCTTTTAATAAAAATTTTACTGAAGGCTACTTTCTTTTTAAAATCAAAGTTTCGATTCCATTCCTAAAGGAAAGAGAAAACTTTGGTTCCTTTTACCTATGTGAATAACCTTTTCAAGGCATAATGTGCACTCACTAGCACTGACTGAAATCCAGCATAACACTATTGGCTTAATGGGAGTGGATATAGCTTTGGAGTTATGTAGCACTTTGGCAAAGTCCTTTTGGGAAAACTTTTTTTATGTGACAGAAGAAAAAATAATAACTACTTTTGAAAAAAAGCTTATAAGAACAGTGAAGTATTCTTCACTACACAGTCATTGCTAAGTACCTGTCATTTGCTCCTGAAATTACTTTATAGTGTGAAGCAAAGCCCAGAAAAATCAGTGGGAAATCTTCAATCTGGGCTTGTATTTGCAAATTCATTCCTCTCTTTGGATATATATGAGCAAATCTATTTGGCATTAATGTGCTAAAGCCTACTGTCTTTTCTCTTAATTAGTTTTGACTAATTCAGTTGATGAAATATGAGTTTTTCCACACATATCTAAGATCAGAATTTGGCAGAGTGTTGAAAACATATCCTAAGATGTAAGATATTGCATAACTTTCTTCGTATGGTGTACTGCTGAATAAATATTTTCTCTGAGACCAAAATCAAGTTGCTTCAACAACCCTTCCAAATAGCAGTGGAGGAATATTTGACTGCAGATCCAGCTTTTTCCTTAGCACATTCTGTGTGAAGGACATATGTTTGTGTCAAGAACAGCATGTCAGAACAATCACCTTATAAGCTGCCATACAAAGTTAATTTTAAGTTGCCATAATTGGTACCTTCAAGTCAGTAGAGAAATTTTTCTTACTGGCACTGGTCTTGGTGGCTTCTGAGAAGCATCACCCTTGAGAGCAATTCCTCATTCTTGAGAAGGAATCGTTCAGAATTATTCAGCGGAAAAATTATCATTTGAACCATCAACAGTGTTAGCCTTCCCAAATAAAGGTCATCAGAACTGGACTATGGCATGGAAAATTATTAGCAATTTACTCACAAAATATACAACTTAGCATTGGCACAGGGCATTTGGACCAAATTCCATTCTTGCTTGGAGTGGTCTAACGTAGCTTACGTGACAATCTGATGAAACTTTAATCCTGTTGCCAACACGTGCCCCAAGGCCTGGAGATGCCAGGCAAAAAAAAGACAAGGCTTGCAAAGACTATACTTCTTTATCTCAGTGCAGCAGTGCTTCCTGAAACATGAAGGTAAATCCTCATACAGGCAGTTAAAAACAAATAACAATGGCGTTTCATGTCTGACCCCCTGCTTGCATGATGTAAGTAGATATGTTCACAGTCCTGTGAAATACCAATGCCAATGGCTGGTTACCTTTTATTCTTGAGACTTGAAATCATTCATCTGTGCTTATCTTGAACCTGGGGCACTAGCTGTAGCAGCTGCAGTGTTGTACACACTTATGCTCACACATATTGTTGCCTAAAATAACTCACCAGTGGGCAGAAAATTAGAACATTCAAACATCCAGTATAAGGCAGTGGGCTGACAAAACAGACATCTGGATCTTATATTAACATTGACAGAGTGTGGTTCCCAAATGTTCGGCTTTATTTATGTGAAATGGAAAAGCAAATACAGAATCAGAGAATCACAGAATGAGCCGAGTTGGAAGGGACCCACAAGGATAATCAAGTCCAACATGATAAATCATTAGAATATATTTACACTACACTGTAGCCATGGAGGTAGGGCCTAATTCAGGGTTTATGCTGCGATCTATGTGAACAAGGTGTTAGTTTTAGCTCTTCTGGGAATTCCACCTAACAGACCTGTGGGAAAAATGAATTTGAGATGGCACAAGAAGCTTTCTTGCACCAGTGAGGCAACAGGAACTGCTGGTGCTGAAAGAAGGTGGGTCCCACAAAGTAAGAAAACTGGGAATGTTTATCTTGGCAGAGGATTGTGTTTACTCAGCACTTGCCACCAGCAAGGCTACTGTGTTTCTCGCTGTAGAACACATGGTAAACAGCAATGATGAGGACAGGGAAGCCAGGGATAGCTTTTGATGGCTGACTTCAGGTTGCAATTGCCATTTTAGGCTTCAGTGATTCAGGCTTGAACATGGAAAAGGTTTGTTGACCAAATAACCCATAGCTCAAACAGATTCCTCTCCAGCTTTCATACCCTCTGTCTTGACCAAAGGGACCACAAGATTCAGAGGCAAAAAGAGACGAAGCAATAGAAGAGTAGCTCTCTCTACTCCAGCGTCTTTTACTCCTCAGGGGCTTCATGTTCCTTTGCTTTCCAGAGAAGATCTGTTGGACTTTTTTAGCTGTAGTGTCGTAACCATTCATTTTAAGCACTCAGGTTTCTTACTTCTTCACACTGCTTGGTTTTTCAGCTGCTGCTAGATCCAGTCCCCACCAAGATGATATTAAATCCTGGATTTTACAGCTATGTCTACACTAGTAAAAATGGACTAGGATGCATCCTGTTTGTCCCCAAACAGTAAGGAGAAGAAATAAATACCCTGCCCAAAAAATGGAAGTACCCTTGAAAATCAAAGAGTCTCAGGTGATGAGAAATTTAGGGAAAATGTTCATACCCCTTTGATCCAGGATCACTTCCTCTTTTCAATGACCTGTCAAGGTATTTATGCCTATTTTCACAGTAGTTTCATAAATGAAGTTCATATTTTCATAAATAAAGCAACCAAAGCACCTTTTGAGCAATATGAACAAATAAGACCCCAGAATGTTTAAATTATATTTGTTTTGCTATTCTGAAACACCTTTGCTAACATTTAGGGGAAAGGAATCTTTCTTTTCCCAGCATGTTCTGTGGCATTCCGGTAGCTTCAGCTGAACACTTTCCAGGACTCAAGACAAATTCAGGCTGGATGAAATAATTAAAATTAATATTTCACGCCATGTATTTTAGAAAAAGAAATAGAATAAATCAGCAAGACTTGCAGAATTATAAAGCTTTATTAATTAAGTTGAGAATCAAACACCCTCAAAAAGTCCTGCCAGATATTGCAGTATATCTTGGATTTACATTCACAAGAGAAGGCCGTGACCAAAGTGTGTTTTGGAGATATTTGAAAGTGATCAGATAAGTGTCTAAGAATGTAAATAGGAGGCGAAAATACAACCTTAGTAGATACAGAGGATGTACTTTTGAACTTCTGAAATTTGATTGCTGATATTCAGTTGATGGAAATTATTCAATTAAAGATCTATGGACCATGGATTTAATGAATATGTTTTTTGAAAAGAATATTTAATATTGATTTTTATCTGTGACTATTCAATTTCTGTTGATATATTATATCAAAATATTAAAAAAAAATTCCTATTATGTGAATTCAGACAAAGCTCATCTGTGGGAGGTGGGCTGAGAGAAGCCTCGGGGATGCCTTGGGAGGAGACATGTGTATGAGGTAGTCCCCACATGTCAATCAGCGTGTCAATCACCTGCTCCACACTCCCTTATTCTAGAAGGTTCTACAGTTCTCTGTTTTCCATTGGTCCCCTGCCCTAAACCACTCCCTTCCCTCCTTCCCATTGGTCTGTACCATGTTAACCCGCCCTAACTCCTCCCCAATCTCCGCCGTTACTCCCCTCGGTTATATACCCGAACCCCTCCCAGGGTCGGGGCTTTTTTGCCTCTGCTGCCCTTCGGGGAGAGTTGTATCCCTGCTCCCTTCTACGTCTTTCCTTGAATAAACTCCTCCGGACTTGGCAAGCAAAGGAGCCCTCCTGCTCGTCATTTCCTGGTGAGGCGTCGATACTATCCGGGCTTGGGCGGAAGGTTGGCTGAGGGCTCCCATCCGAGGGACCTGTCGGGACCGGCCCAAGGACACGACACCCCCGCAGCTTGGCGCCCGAACGTGGGGCCTTGGGCATCCCCCAAGTCCCTTTGAGCGACTCCAGAACCCTTCGGATCCGTGACCCTAAGGACTTTTGGATTACAAGCGCCGTTCGGTGCCGGCTCCGAGACGAGCTCCCCCTTCGTTTTCTGGAGGGCTGCTCACCTCGGGCTGCCGACAACCCCTGGCTCTGAGTAACCACCGCGGCTTCGAGGAAGCTTCCAGACGTCCAGGGACCGGCAGCAGCCCACCAGCCCCTCTGAAGACCTTCGCTACATTGGAGTGAGTGACAGTTTTTATTGTTTCGGTTTCTTCAGAGGGAGGGACATTATCAACCACACTTTAAAACCATGGGCAACCGCCTGACTGTGGCTCAGCAGGGGATTTATTTCCAAGTTTCTTCTACCCTAGTTGAGGGAAACATTTCTTTTAAAAAAGGGGATTTAAAGGCTTTTGTTAAATTTCTGTGCAAACATTTTCCTGAGGTTAATCAGGAAAACATTAAATCAGATTCGTTTTGGGGAAATGTGGGGAAAAGGATTTATGAGTTGCAGGTCGCGGGGAATTTTAGGGTTGGGAATTATTTTCCTATTTTCGATTTAATTTACAGCGCCGTAAAGGCGAAAAGGGAGTTTGGGGACCCCAGTTCTCCTTCCCCGCTTTCCACCCCCCTCGACCCTCACCCGTTTTCCCCTATGAGTGGGATGGGCGCTGGATCCTGCCAACTGGCACAGGGTCGCCGTCTGCCCCCTGCCACCTCCCTTCCCACTCAGTCCCTTTCCTTGCCCGGGACTGGCCACCCCGGACAGGGCTCATCCCGTCGCCCTGCACCTAAACCCCCTGTTCCCAGTTTAGATCCCAGTTCACTGGTTGACTCTCAAAATGGCGCTCGCCACGTGGCGGGAGAGAAAAAGCATAGAGACGGGACACGAAATGGCGGCTCCTCCCACTCCTCCCCTCCGGGTGCCCATCAACCGTCGAGTTCTGCCCTTCCGTCGGGTCCCCTCCCACCTATAGCGTCGATTACGTCAGCGTCGGGATCCTCCCTTCCCTCCTCCTTGGGCACACCTATGGGCGGGACCTCTGTGGGCGGTGCTAACCACGCCTCCAACAGTAGTCCCAGCCCACCTTCGCGCCGGCCCCTTACTCCACCCACTGCTTCCGGTTCCCACGCTACCGGAACCGGATGTAGCGTTGACCGGAAGAAGGCCATATTGGCCTTCAAACAATCACACCGCCGTGCCCTGCCGACTGACCGCAAGGCCCGCATTTTCACCTCATCCTCCGATGAGGAGGAGGAGGAGGATGACAACCGCTCCTCTTCCGATACCGGGCCGGGTAGCAGCTGGCGGAGGATCCGCAAGGAGGCCTTGAGGGAGGGGGACTTGGACCTAGTGAAGGACCTTGATAGGTTTGCGGCTCCTGTTGTTGTGAGGAGGGGAAAACAACCGAAGTGGGAGCAAATTCCGTACAAGGAATTGAAGGATTTAAGGAGAGCTGCCAAAGATTATGGACGTAACTCTCCATATTTCAAAAATGTCTTGGACTTGATGTTTAACGGATATGACCTTGTCCCCCACGACCTCAAATACATTGCTTCATCCTTGTTATCTCCCACTGAGTGTATGGTCTGGGAGGGACATTGGAAAAAACTGCTGCGGCCTCTTTTGAATAAATACAACCTGCAGCAGATCCTAGGGGATAGCAACGATGGTTTAGAAGCCCTCATGGGTGAGGGTGAATTTGACCGCCCTGAGGATCAAGTACTGCTACCTTTTAACTTGTTAACAGACATTAAGCAGGCAGGCAAAGCAGCACTGTTAAAAGTGCCGGACGACTCCACACCTCTCCAAAGCTTTGCCTCCATTCGCCAGGAAGAGTCTGAATCTTTTGTTAAATTTGTTGACCGCATGCGAGAGGCAATTGATAGACAGATTGACAATCCGGACGCGAGAGGGGAACTGCTAATAAAGATGGTGATGTCTAATGCCAATGCAGAAACAAAAAAGATCCTGAGAGCATTGCCCCAGGACCCTGAACCAACTATCGCCTACATGGTAAACGCCTGCACTAGAGCCTCCTCCCTCGAGACCACCCTGACCAAGGTTGTTACCAAAGGTATGGGGGAGGCCATGACAACGGTAACTAAGGAAATGGGGGAAACCATGACCACAGTAACGAAGGAAGTAGGGGAAGCTATGATGAACTTACAGAACACCAGGTGCTTTTACTGTGGCCAATTGGGACACGTACAGATGAACTGTCCACACTACCTGGGACATTATAACCCTGCTTCCCCCGCAAGATTCCCCCGAGGTCCCCAGCCTTTCTTTCAGGGTCCGCGATACACCTACAACCAGGGAAACGGATGGCAGAGCGCGACACGGCCCCGCGCGACGACAACAAATGGACGGCTGCCTCGCCCAGCGCTCCCCACCATCAGGGAGGACGAATTCCCAACAGGGTCATTTCCCAGACTCGAGACCTTGACAACGGGATCCGGTTCCTCCGTCGTACCCGCAACCTCAGCAACAACACCAGGTACCTGCTCCACAGCGGTGTCACCCTCCTGCTGACCGACGAGGACCTGGTAAGAGTACCGGCGGGCTTCCTGCCCCCTCCTTATTGTGAACAAACCACCACAGTGCTCATCCTCGCTGACACTCGCCACACACCTGAACACATTACAGTCACGCCTGAAGTTGTCACACTCGAGCCCAGAAATGAGGTAACTGTTTCCATCACTTGTATAGAGCCGCCTTTTACCCTGCAGAAAGGGACTCCTTTCGCACAGATGTACATCCTATCTGAGCAAGACCCCTGCGCTGCGGACGACGATTACAGGGTTTTTCTGTCTCAGCATGTCACCAGAGAGAGGCCTGTAATCCCAGTCTCCATCTCCTACAAGGGGAAATCGATCAAAGTGTGGCTCATGGCAGACACTGGGGCAGACATCACCATCATCCCCAGATCTACATGGCCCAGTAACTGGGAATTAGTGTCGCCTTGTGGGACAATTGCAGGCATTGGGGGAACGGTCAACTCACTAAGGAGCAAACACCATGTCTGTGTAGAGGGACCTGAGGGTCAAATCGCCACCATTCGGCCCTTTGTTATTTCATCTAATGTCGCCCTGTTAGGCAGGGACGTTTTGTCCCAGTGGGGGGCCCGCCTCGACATCCCTGACCCCAAGTGGGATTTTTAGCATGGGCCATTGTGGAGCGCACTACCCCACCGTTGCGTTGGAAGACCAATACGCCGGTGTGGGTGGACCAGTGGCCCCTTCCTCAGGAGAAACTTAAAGCGCTCACAGAATTAGTAGAAGAACAGGTCCGCTTGGGGCATCTCATACCATCCACCAGCCCATGGAACACTCCCATTTTTGTAATCAAGAAGCCAGGCAAAGACAAGTGGCGCCTCCTGCAGGACTTAAGGAAAGTAAATAATGTCATCGAGGACATGGGACCCCTGCAACCAGGCCTCCCCTCACCCTCCATGCTCCCTAGGGATTGGCCACTGGCAATCATTGACATCAAAGATTGTTTCTTCAACATCCCCTTGCACCCGGGAGATGCCCCCCGATTTGCATTTTCCGTCCCCACCACCAATTTAGCAGAGCCCTTCAAAAGGTATCATTGGACCACCCTTCCTCAGGGAATGAAAAATTCCCCTGTGCTCTGCCAGACTTTTGTAGCGCAGGTGTTGTCACCTCTTCGGAAATTGTTTCCTGATGCGGTCATTCTCCACTATATGGACGACATCTTAATTTGTGCTCCAACAAAGACGTACCTGGACGCGACCCTCACCAAAACAGTTTCAACCATCAAAGACGCAGGATTCCAGATTGCAGCGGAGAAGATCCAGCTCTCTGCACCTTGGAAATACCTTGGCGTTTTGATTACTGAGCGAACCATCGTGCCCCAACACCTCGCTATTAATGACGATCCCAGGACACTCCGAGACATGCAACAGCTTTGTGGGATCATCACTTGGATTCGCCCGCTCCTGGGACTCACCAATGAAGAACTGTCACCCCTCTTCAACCTTCTCAAGACACCACCAGGAGACCCGGGAAGTCCCAAGAAAAAGAACAGCGAGCTGAGTCTTCCTTGCCCTTTGACACCTGAGGCGAGGAAGGCACTGCAAACAGTGGCCGACGCTATCAGGACTCGGCAGGCACACCGAGTTGATAGCACGCTTCCGCTGAATCTCTGCGTTCTGGGTGAGTGCCCCAGGTTTTATGCCTTATTGTTTCAGTGGGATGATAGGTTGAAGGATCCACTCCTTATCATTGAGTGGGTTTTCCTTCCATATCAGCCCCGAAAAACTGTCACCACCCCACCTGAGCTAATTTCAAAATTAATCATCAAAGGTCGCCAACGGCTATTAACCCTTGCCTCTTGCGACCCAGCGTGCATCTTTCTTCCTTATAATTTAGATCAATTGGATTTCATTTTACAAACTAACGAGCATCTACAAATTTCATTAGATAGCTATCCCGGCCAAATTTCTATACATTATCCTAAACATAAGCTTTTTAAGCACACGTTACATTTGGCTCCAAAATCTCTCAAAAGTAAAACACCTATTGCAGATGCTGTCACTGTGTTCACCGATGGTTCGGGAAAATCCCACAAGTCGGTGTTCACCTGGAAGGACCTGGACACTCAGAAGTGGGAGTCTGATGTCCAAATTGTTGATGGTTCCCCCCAGATTGCAGAACTTGCTGCAGTAGTGAGAGCATTTAAAAAATTCCATCAGCCAATTAATTTGGTCACCGATTCCGCCTATGTTGCCGGGATAGCAGAACGGGCAGAGCACGCCCTGTTGAAAGAAGTCTCAAATAAAAAATTGTACAGCTTGCTCTCTGATTTAATCTGGCTGATCTCCCACAGAGAGCAACCTTACCATATTTTGCACGTTAGGTCGCACACAGAGCTCCCAGGGCCCATAGCCGAGGGCAACCGAAGAGCGGACTCTCTCGCCATGGCTGCATTAACAACTCCATCAGTCCCAGACATTTTCGCACAGGCTCGCTTGAGCCATGCGTTTTTCCACCAGAACGCCCCTGCCCTGGCCAGACAATTTAAAATCTCCAGAGAACAGGCCAGAGCAATTGTCTCCACATGTCCTAATTGTCAATCCCATGCACTACCGTCAATAGCAGCTGGCGTGAACCCAAGGGGACTGCAGGCTACTGAACTTTGGCAAACTGACATTACCTACTACACTCCATTCGGACGACTAAAATACATTCACACCTCAATCGACACCTTTTCAGGGGCTGTGTTTGCCTCCACTCATACAGGGGAAAAGGCCAAAGATGTTATTAAACACCTTCATATGGCCTTTGCAACACTAGGCGTACCCAAAGCAATTAAGACTGATAATGGCCCTGCTTTTACCTCTAAGCACTTTGCACTTTTTATACAGAATTGGGGCATTAAACACAGCACCGGAATCCCACACAACCCCTCAGGGCAATCCCTAGTAGAAAGGGTCCACAAAGAAATCAAAAAACTATTAGACCACCAACACTGTGTTAATCCCTTCCTAACTCCGGCGGAGAAGTTGTGTAAAGTTCTCTTTGTAATGAATTTCTTAAATTGTTCGGACAAGGAGCCGAACCCCCCCATTTTCCGCCATTTCCACAACTCCACCTATGCACACCTAAAAGAGAGACCACCAGTGTTAATCAAAGACCCTGATTCAAAAGACATAAAGGGACCATATCCCTTGGTAACCTGGGGGAGAGGGTATGGCTGTGTTTCCACCGAGCAGGGCCCTCGATGGATCCCAGCAAAGTTTGTCAAGCCGTTTGTGGAAGCCTCAACTCCATCCGCCGCGGACGCCGAAGTGCCCACCGAGACTGCACCCCCTGATGAAAGTGCTCAGGACAGAACTGTGGCATGGCGCAGGAGAAAGAAGAAAATCTCTCCTCCCAACCTTGTGGCAAGAGTACTCATTACCCGGAGATACTTACCCACCATGCCGGACACTGCTATTCTCCCATCCCCACCTATCCCATTCCCCTTTCCCCCTAACCTCATTCCTACAACCCACAAACCCCAACTCTAACCAATTTCCCCTTCAAGTATTCGAAAAAGGAAGGGAGGGGAAGAAGGGGAAGTAACACCAAGGGAAACGGTAGAGGTGTGGAACCAAGAGTTTTTAAGATGCTCACCCCGTCCTTTCTATTATAGAAACCGACTTTAGGATGGCTCACAAAGCTCCCAGAACACCCCTGATGTTCCTCATCTGCGCCTCGCTCGCATGGGTATCTGCAGCCTGGATCATACAGGAGCCGAAGGAAAATATCTGGGTCACCCTTGCAAAGTCCATACAACAGGACAGCTTTTGCATGGCCATGGGAAAAGTGGACGACCCACTGTCCACATGCCTGGTAGGGATGCCCCTGTCCCCAAGAGACCATCCATATGCTGGTAAGGAACCCAACCCTGTAGACACCTGGGATGAGTGGACGAGGATCCTCCCGCATGCACCACAGGAACCCCAGGAATTGGACCTACTGGGCTCCTTCCCTGCCACCTACTGTGTCAACTTCTTCTACAAACCGAAACAAGAACATTGGCAGGTGATTGGACAATCCCAAGAAAAAATGGGAAAAATAGAAAGAAAAGATGTGTCCCCTTATTCCAAAAAATATACCAACTGGTGCAACTATACCAGCCACAAGGCATCTGAATCCACGTTTACTCCCAGGTTGCTCCCCAGAGGTGTGTTCCTTATCTGTGGGGATAGGGTGTGGGCAGGGATCCCATCTAAAATCCAAGGGGGCCCCTGCAGCCTTGGCCAGCTCACTACACTCACCCCGAACAAGACACAGATTCTTAATTGGAAAAAAGACAAACAATCAGCGAGACAAAAACGTGCGTACGCTCAATTCGACCCTAAATGCAATGACCAAATTTATGATTGGAATGAGGGCAAAAGAATCGCAGCATCCATTTTCCTGCCATGGTACGCCACTGCGAAAGCCCTCGGGGAGCTTTCCCATCTGGGGTGCTGGTTGAGTAAGCAGGCCAACGCTACTTCAGCCGCCCTGTCCGACCTTTTGGCGGATGAAGAAACCACCAGGCACGCGACCCTCCAAAACCGAGCTGCCATTGACTACCTTTTACTTGCCCATGGCCACGGGTGTGAAGACTTTGAAGGACTCTGCTGTTTCAACCTTACCTCCAGAAGCACCTCCATCCACGAAAATATCAAGAAGATCCAGGACCAAGTATCCACCTTACTCACAGAGACAAAAATTTATGACCCTATGGACCGAGCGCTGGCGCAATGGGGTATTCCCGGGTGGGCCACTTCCATCATCAAAAGCCTAATCTGGGTGGTTGTCATTCTTATGATAGTCTCCATAGCTATCCTGTGTTTTAAGAAGACCATAAATAAGGCATTCAAAAATGTCTTTTTAGTTAATAGAAAGGGGGGAGATGTGGGAGGTGGGCTGAGAGAAGCCTCGGGGATGCCTTGGGAGGAGACATGTGTATGAGGTAGTCCCCACATGTCAATCAGCGTGTCAATCACCTGCTCCACACTCCCTTATTCTAGAAGGTTCTACAGTTCTCTGTTTTCCATTGGTCCCCTGCCCTAAACCACTCCCTTCCCTCCTTCCCATTGGTCTGTACCATGTTAACCCGCCCTAACTCCTCCCCAATCTCCGCCGTTACTCCCCTCGGTTATATACCCGAACCCCTCCCAGGGTCGGGGCTTTTTTGCCTCTGCTGCCCTTCGGGGAGAGTTGTATCCCTGCTCCCTTCTACGTCTTTCCTTGAATAAACTCCTCCGGACTTGGCAAGCAAAGGAGCCCTCCTGCTCGTCATTTCCTGGTGAGGCGTCGATACTATCCAGGCTTGGGCGGAAGGTTGGCTGAGGGCTCCCATCCGAGGGACCTGTCGGGACCGGCCCAAGGACACGACACCCCCGCACTCATCTACTGAAATATGTTTTGATTCAGAATTTTGACTAATTTTTGAGGTTTTAATTCTGTTGTTAATAGTTCTGCTAAGTCAAGTTTCACTCCATGTGTATCCCAACATCTTGGGATAAAGAACAGAAAATCTCTCCTTCATCCATCACTCTGATTCATTTTACTCACTTGGCTATCCCCACCATCACTCGCCCTGGACTCACTAGGACAATTTACCATAACTGTAAGACAAATTATTGTGACAACTTAGGGGGTGAATGCACTAAGGGTAAAGCTGAGGACGGCAACATTTGACTTAAAGGCAATTTTCTGACATCTTCATAGTGAGAAATAATTGACCAGCATTTTGAAAAACTCTATTTTGGGCACTGGATGTGTCTGTGGTACTGCAGTAGTACCTCAGACACTTGGAGGTGAGCAGGACTAAATAATTAATGCAGCTCTTTCAATATCCAGCTGATTTGCTCAGGGTCAGCTCTGCAGCTATGTCCTGTTGGATAAACAGACATATGGCTCTTTCTCAACCTGTCAGCTCACTAAAGAACCAAGAATTAATAAGATTTCAATAACGAAATTTTGAAATAAATATGAATATTAATGTAATACAAATAGGTTGCCTGCATTTATTCTTTGAGAGTAAAAAAAAAAATTAAAAGCTCTGCTATTTATTCAGTGGATTAACATTAGCAATGCTGACACTTAATATTTTCTTCAGCAAGAAGTTGCTTCTTATAAAGATGAAATTTAAAAGATGGAAATTATTCTTTAATTTGAAGTTAATTCTGGGAGAAGAAATTCAGTCAGAGAAGGGGAAAATTTGGAAAACTTCACATTGATATTTGGGAAGGCATTTCAGTATTTAATATTTTTTAACAATTTGCATTTTGAAAATTGCAATTCTTTAAAAATTTTATCCCAAAGATAAAGCAAATGTGTTTAAGTTTGGCTCAAACAGCTCAAACAGTTTATTTTTCCTGTTCTATATAATATATCTAAGGGTTTGAGGTTTGTTTTTTTTGTTTTTCATGGAAGAAACAAATTTTAAAATGCTCTAAATTTTAAAGTTAACAAAGTTATTTCCTCTAAATCTTTTTTTACATAGACAGAAAAGAAAAAAAATCTAATGTTTGACTCCCAGACAAATATATAGCAATTGTAAATACTTATGTTTATATGTATGTTCTTGCAATGTCTCAAACAAATTCTTGTTAAGTTGCCAGTGCTACTGTTTTTGACACAGAAATTTGCTCCCTAGCATTGACCTAATTCTGCAAGACAGGGAGCAACTTTCATTTTGTGATGACAGCACTGATTCACTTCAAAAGTCTTTGCACAGACACCAGACACTGTCCCTGAGTGTGGTACATTGATGAATAAGAAGTAAAAAAAGTGGGGGTGTAGACCTCAAATTCTGTCTTCTGTTTCCCAGTGAATATTTAGTAGGGAAAGACTGCATCCAACTGCTCCTATTGCAAGGCTGTGGAAAAGAATTTTCAGTCAATGTATTCTGGTTTACAGAAATAACCCTCTCCAAGAATAATCTCTGAGGGTTCTATTAAACAACAAACACTTCCTAAGCTCTCTGACCAGAAGCCAAGGAGAGGCCACAAGTGACAGAGACTGGCTCTGTACACAGACAGCTGATCTGGCAAGGCAATAACCAAAGAATACTGAAGAAAGCCTCTTGGTTTTCCTTCACTTTAAATCTTGCTCAGTGCTGAATCTGCAAGAGTTGTAAACAGGTTGGTGAAAGCAAAAGCATTTCAAATGATCTCTTTCTTGTCTTGGGGCCACTGGCTAAACTGGGATAATTGCTTGAACTGGTTGAGGTAGTCACTACTTTGGTAAAAAATCGTTTTAATCCAATGCTACAACAGCTCTTTGTTACATTTGTTGCTATGAAAGAGGTCTCAAAAGAGACTGTGCAATTTTTTTGTACTTAATATTTTTTTCCCCCCACGGGGAAAAAAAACTTCCTTTAACTGAAAGGCATATGACCCATGGTGTTCTTTGTGTTTATTTTTTTCCCCATTTTTGCTTTTTTCTCGGTACAACCCCAAACAGCTTTCTGGCTGACCTATGTGCCTATTGGCTGACATCAGCTGGGAGAGTTGAAGAGTCCTGAGAATATCCTCATCGTTAGGACCAAGATGTTCAACTGATACAAGAGCCAAATAATTTTTGGACTCTCAAGTGCAGAGTGATTAAATTATATTAATAGATTTACAAGAACCTATTTGTATCTTTGCCAAAAATGCAGACAGAATATAACAAGAACAATTTAAAGAATAACTAGAAAAAAATCACATATATTTTTAATTAAATTATATCATCATCGTTACTTTGTTATATTGTAGCACCATCTCCATATTTTTCATGTACTGATCTGCTTCTAAGAAAAGGCTGTAATGGAGTAAATAGAGAATCAGTAAGACACCTGCCATGTCAAATCTAACACAAGCAAAGAACTGACTCTGACTAACTATCTATCTAAGCTTTCTTGAAATTTTAAGTTTTGAGGGGATTTTTAAGACTTATAAAATACATTAATTTTAAAAGCCCTAAAATTAAAAAAAAAATGTTTAGAAACAATGTAATACAGTAGCTGGAAATGATCTGGAATGTAGACATAATCACCAACATCCCCATTTGGGGGAAGTGGGTGTATAATGCAGGAGTTGGGGCTGCTCCATTGGCATCACTGGAATTACACTAACCTGAAAGGACAGCTTACACCTGGGATCTACTTTAAAGACTTTACACTCTTTTAAATAATGTGAAAACAACTGGAGTCAGTCCCAATACCAACATGCTTCAATACCTGTGGTATATAAAACCACATGCAGGCTACTTGAGACAAAGTGAATATCATGTTCTGCCATTTTCAAATAAGTCATGCGTTGGTCAATTGAAGACAAATTCTAAAAAATATCTCTGAAAGACTGTCCTAGACCTTAGTGCATTGCAAATCAGATCATTGTCACAAGAAAAGATAATCAGGTCTTCAGGTGCACCCTGCTCCCTCCCTTGCTGTTGTCTCTGATAGGCAATATGATTTGCCCAAAGATCAGAACACCAGGTAGGAACTTCAGGAGGAAGTGTCTGGATTTGTCTCATAATGAATGCATTAGGGGGGTTGTGATGATTGGACTGAATTTGATACAAATAGGCTTGAAAAGGGGTATAAAATTCTGCTGGAGACTGGGGCAGCTGGGCAAGCTGGTCTCCTAAGGTTGCAGGAAGCTCCTGGGTTGATTGTCCCCTGGCAGGGATGTCTGCATGGTACATCCAGCCCAAAGACAGAGAACTCTCACCTTTGAAGAGGTGAGTGAAAATGCTAAGATCCAGTCACATGCAGAGATAAAATCCTGAAGTAGCTATATGGGTGCTTTGTTGCTTTCCAACTGTTCACTCTATAAGGCCAAAGACTTTAAACCTGTATGTTTCCAGCTGAACCTGCTTATCATAACACTTTAGACCTGCTTATATTTTATACTGCACTGATAATATTTAGAGACTGTATTAGCAATAAATATAATCATAGTTATTGACATAGTCAGTGGCATTTCTCATGCCAGACTGTGAGACTTCTCTTTACTACTTCAGTACAGTTGTTATTAAAAACAATCAATTTTCTTTTTGCTATTAAGTATTGTAGAAAATGAATTCTCATCAAGGCTGTGATTCTCAAAGGCTGCGTGGCCTTGCCAAAGGATACATCACCACAGAAAAATGAAATCTCATCTAAAAAGGTTAATTTTCAAGAGTTATTTTAAGATCAATCAGAAAAGATTCCTAGAAAAAATGCCTTACTTTCTGATACACTATGAGTGCATCAGGAAGGACTCGATGCTGTTGCCTAAACAAAGGCTCCTGATGCCATTCAAAATGTCCAAAGGTAACTGACAAGGTGTCACTGGGGAAGAGGAAACAGGTCCTACCAGAGCACTGTGTTGCTGTGGAGCAGCAGCTGGAAGCTGGGTTGTTTGTGTGATTTACCTCCTCCTTTCAGGCAGCTGAAAGGAGGATGAATGCCAACCCATTTATAAGTAGTAAGGTATCAGAGTACAGAAAAGCTCAAAAAATGAACACATATTTTAATATCTCTAGTTTTGAAAAAAGACCTTAACTCATCATAGCATTGGTACTTTATATTCAGTTGAAGTTAAAAATAAGTGGGGTACTAGACCAATTTTGCCATGAAAAAGATGGAAGTTAAAAGTTCTGGGAAATTCTTTTATTAAATTGAAAAAAAAAGAATATAAATATCTCAGTTTCAGTAAACTCTTGGAAACAAGTTTTAGAAACGAGTCAATAAGATACTAGCTAGATAATTGATGAATCTGAATTTTCTTTGGATTTGCATGACCTACTTTGTAGACATTTAGCTGACAAAGTGCTGAGAAATATTGTTGATGATTTACGACTGATAATGTTCTTGCGCTTTAGGGTTTGCAAGAAATGCTTGCTACTATCTTCCACTGGCTTTAGGATAGCATCTGGTCTCTGATTCAAGGCCAACAATGATAACTCATTTCTTCACCATGTTCCATTTTGGTTACAGCAATGCAATTTACGGAAACTGGAAAGCATCAGCCCTGGGAAAGTTGCAGCGGGTACAGATGCAGAAGTTCTCTTCCTCGCTCTCATCAGTCACAAACTCTTTGATTTGTGCTTGCAGCCCACACACCATCGAAACTGGTCTCCAGAAATGAACTCCATCTTCTCATAAGTTCAATAAAATCCTGTGGGTCTGTGTGATGCCTGTTTGGAGCGCTGGGTCAAGGCCATGCTGTTGGTGAGATGAGCTCAGGCCTAAGTGTGACTGTGGTGTTTGTGCCATTTTTCTTCATAGGAGGCACAGTTCAGTCCCTTTCCTGGACTTTATTCCTTATCTAGAAAATTACTGTATTAAAATTCAATTTACTATTTGGGAAGCCAAAAAAAAAGAAGTGAATTTTTATAAAAATTAAATCTATTAAGATTTGTTTCACTGCTCATGGGATGGAGGGAGTTCCTGGGTGTGGAGGCAAGTGCAGATACTGAATTTGTTGACTTACCTAAATAATCAGGTGTCCATCTTTAATGCATAAAAAAATTATTGTAACATATTTTATTGCTAATTCTCCAGGATTTCTTTTAGGTATTACTAAGATTTTGAGTTACACTATAAATAAAAATTGCATCCAAATGCAGAGTTTGATAGAACTTTAGTTGAAAGCCTTCAGGTATATATTGATGTACTGTCACATATAATACCAAGACTAGAGAGTAGATGTAAACTGTCACTTTTTCCTGTGTTTATGTACAAACATAAGTATAGAATAATATCTCCTAGAATAATAAAATTGTTTGGGTTAGCAGGAACATTAAAGATCAGATAATTCTGACCCTCCTGTAATGGGCAGGGACACCTTCCACTAAAAAGTTGCTCAAAGACTTTTTCCTCAGTACACATAACCATTTGCAATCAGTTTGCTCTGCTTGCTAACAGCAAGATATCCAACACCTGAAGGAAAACTGACTTTGAAATATTTTTGTGTGTATTTTGCAATAATTAGAAGTGGATTATATGCAGAAAGCTTGAAGTTTTTTGTTCCTTTTGTCTATCACCTAATGTCTCCTTTGAAAATGCCTTAATCCAAACCAAACTTGAAAAATAACCTTTTTTCTGGAGGGCATTTTAAAGTGCATTTTAAAGTCAACAACAACAAAGTGGATCCAATTTACCTCAGAACACATACATTAAACAAAAAAAGGACAAGGACTTAAAAAAGCACAAAGAAAAAATCTGCTATTGAAGGTGCGCGCATAAAAAAGTCATATAGAAGAACAAGGAGAAAAGAAGGAGGGGATATAGAGAGAGAATGTCACCACAAGCCATACCAGTTAAAATCTTGATGACAAAATATGCAAAATATTTCCAAAGTATACTGCAGCCTACCCGCTAGCCACAGAGCAATGAAGACCTCACATAAGCAAAGACATTACTTAACATCTAATCTTCATGGACAGATCAGTTCCATATAGTCCCAAAGTTCAGAGAGGAGCAGTCAATTACATTTATTGTGAATATTTTGCCAAGTATAGACAAGGTTCAATTGTACTGAATGGTTCCTAATGTCATTGAATATCATTTTGCTAAGGCTTCCAGCTGGCAACTTCATTCTCTCACTGACTCCTTTAGTCTCTTGTGTTTATTTTACAATTGTACTCATGACAGCAGAATTACTGAACCAGCCTGTGCAGCCACAAGATGGTAATTTCCAACTAAAAGTGTGTGAACAGAGGTCGGTAAGCAAGTGATTCAGATTACACTGTTCAGTCCTGATCTCACATTTATAATTCATATCCAACCTCTAATTTGATTTTTTCAGGGCCTTTACAGCTTCTGAAAGTCATTGTCTAGGAAAAGGAGGTGAACTGTTTTACTAGATTTTATTAATAAGTAATAAAATTAGAGAGTCCATTTGTAAATTGTGGTTGTGTGTTCTGGGAAACCATGCAGGAATTAGTGTAACATTTATTGCCCACAGATTATAAAACTAGCTGAGTGTTGAGAACCAGCTCTTTGCTCTCACAGGCAGTCTCATTAGCTAATCCACTGTCTACAGCATGACAGCAGCAGGGCCCTTTAGCAATATGGACAACAGAAGAGTTTTACTATTGAGCAGTCAGATTCTTTTTCCTTTTGGAATCAGAATTCTTTTTCAAATTTGGCAAAATTGTGCTCGTTCTGTCTTGGCAAGCGTAAAGTTGAAAGCAGCCCATGGCTGAGAATCTCGCCACCTACATGACTGTACACAAATCTTGGAAGTTTGCATGAAAGACAAGGATTAAGGAATCCAGTGGGGTGTGAAAAGAAGGGTAGTTCCTGATCAAAATTGAGGGATGTCATCTTCAGGTGTTTACATGTAGGCAGTTTCACAAGAGACAGGTGATTGCAAGGCGGATCAACAAGCAGAGACCTGAGCAAGTCAAGGCACTGTGAGTCAGAAAGCCCTGGCTGATCAGCTCAGCATCTCTCACTGCTGGTCTATTGACTTGACATCCACAGACCATAAATCTGAGTGCACAACAGACACACATATGGATACCCAAGGTTATTCATCTACATCTGCTTCCCTCTGTGAAGCTTAGTTGCCTAAACAGAGAGACAGAATGACATCTCATGTGTCTGTATGTGAGTGGCCTCTGTTCTCTCCTTCAGGTAGGTGAAGTTTTTTAGCTCCTGCATCTTACACGTGTGTGTCACATGGATTACAACCTGAGTAACCTAAGTACCAGAACCACAGCCTAAGAGAGCAAGAGAATGCTCGCCACACACACTTTGGGGAGGGGGAAGACATTTATTTTATTATTTGACTTCTATAAAGGTTTCTACGTTGCACTGGCAGAGGACATCTATAGAAGTAGGTGACCTGTTTTCTGTAGGACAGTGGAGAAATTTACACTATAACATTCCTATTATCACTTTATTATTATTTTTAAGTTCTATGTCTCTAAAGTAACTTCAGCATTTGCTTCTACTATTTTATTTTGTTTTGCTTTCAATTCCTAAATAACTACTGTGGGTTTTTGTAAGCAAAAATGCCAGGCTTACAGTATCCCATGTTGTTGTAGCACAAAACATTGGATTTCATTTATACAGTTATCTTCCCATTTGGCCAGGGCCAGCCACTTCATGCTTAATGAAAACAGATATTGTTCAGAAATGGATGGTTAAAATTTCCTGTTCTTTTTTTTTTTTTTTTTTTTTTTTTTTTTTTTTTTTTTTTACAATTTTGGTATTAAAAATGGTTGGATAAAATCCAGAAACATTCCGAAGAGGAGATAAGGACCTTATAGCTGTGTGCCCCAGCCTGCAGAGATCATGTCCTAGTGGGCCTAGGTCCAGGGCTAGACACTAAACATTCAGCAGACAGAGATTTTATTGCATTTTTCTTTTAATTACTTCTTCTTTTCCTTAGCATTTGCTAAATTCTTACAGATTTAGTTAGGTAAAGGAATTCTTGTTTTTCTTTTGAATTTACACCCACCTGTTCCTCCTCTAGAAACTTCTGGTTACAATCCAAGACATCCTAACATTGTGAGATTTGAAAAATATACAACGTTATAGAGGAAAACAAAGGTTCCAAATCTAAATTTAATGATATTTTCCCTTTTTTTTAATGTGATCTGCAAACCACCATTTCAGTGTCTGGAAATTAGGACTCTCAGACAGAGATGTCACGCTCATAGTACTGTAAGTTTTGACTTTTTTCTTTCCCTAACTGTAAATTATTTATCCTCCTAAAAGTTACATTTTCCAGAAGTGGAAAGCTAGTCATCCTAGTACTTAACAAACAGAAAAAACTCCCCAGATGCTACTGTCATGCAAAGGAATAAGTTAATTAGGCACAAAGTATTTTTTAAAAAAGTGTCAAGACTGAGCCAATATTAACAATAAACTTCTGCTTTTTCAAGCTGTGAACTCCAACATGAAAATGCAGCCACTGAACTGCTAGGGAGTGATAGGTTCTAAATGATATTTTTTTCTTATTGTTGCTAAACTGATAGCAAATAATTTTCATTTCAAATACACAAGGAGTCAATTTATGCCAGATGTTTTTCTGATATATAGAAAAACAAGAGAGGAAGACAAATGTGTGGACATAAGAGAATTTATTTTTAGAATAATTTATTTTTACAATAATTTTAAGACTATCAAGATCTGTGAGGATTCTGGCTATGAAGAAGATGACTGGAGTGTACTTGACTTGCTGTAAATTCTTGCATTTACAATTGAGGACATTCCTGTGAGAAGATATATTTAAAAAGGAATTTATGAATTCCACTGGACTATGAAGGAAGAATTGAAAATCTTCTGCTTTTGCCACAACTTTGAAGGCTGAAGTTCTTAAGACACCCTAAGCTGCTTTAATCTGTTGGACTCCTGCACCTTGAGAGTTTATGAATCTCCAGTGAGATAGTTTTGGAAAATTCAGTTCCAATTTTTCTGAAATTCAACATTTTAAGACATTCTTCTAAAGGAAACATTACATATCTATCAATATTGTGAATGGATAGATAGACATACCTCTTCCCTGCTATATAGCACTTGGGTTTGACAGTAAAATACTCCAACACCTGGGAAATTTAAGTTCTTAAACAGGTCTTGCATCTTCCCTAACGCACACACACACATTTTGATGCTGGAGAAATTCCCCATTTAATGGCGAATTATGTGTCCTTTCTTTCAGAATCAAAACTCTGAAAACATGACAAACACTTGAACTTGCCCCTGTCTACAGTCAGCATTTCAGGTGATCAGACATTTAGGAAAACAAATATTTCCCTTATTAGTCACTTGCTCCCCCCAAGAAGTAGTAGTAGTAGTAGTAGTAACAATACTAATTTTTAAAAAGAAGAAGAGATGGGGAGCTTTGGGAAAGAGGAAAGCAGAAAGTTTAGTAGAGTATTAATAGTTTGCTATTAACACTCTACTAAATAGAGTATTAGAATAGTTTGCTGTTGTTCCATCTAATCATAATGAGAGTATCTTTCTGAAAAGAATGTATTTTTTCCACTTTGCTGATAAAAGACCTTTTAATGTAATTCTTATTTTTTCCTCTCTAACCTTGCATCAATAGAAATTAAACAGGAATTTGGCTTATAAGTGATAAGAAACTAAAATTACCTTTTTATGGTTAAATAGTTCAATCTAAACTAAAAGAAAATATTATTGCAATTGATTTAATTTTTTGAAATCCAGAAGTGGAATTTTAGTCAGTGTCACCTTGTATTTTGAGTGTAGGTACAGGAGGTGCAAAAGTTAGAGGCAAGAACCTCTTGTTTAGATGGGAGAGGAAGGGAAGCAAAAAGAGCACCTATAGAAAATGAGCCACTGAGAGGGAAATGGCTCTCCAGCATCAGCTCCTACATCCCTCACCAAATGCAACATGGGCAGTAATCTTAACCCACCTGGGTGTGTTAAACATTCACCCATGTGCAGGCAGCCAGTGCAAAACCAATGCACCATTTCATGCTCAGTCTATAACTTCACTCACATAATGCCTTTCCTTTGCAGAGGAGCACAGTCCTGAGATAAAAGCAGTAGTTGTACTGCATGAACTCATGTCAAACACTTTCATCAATCAGTCCTTAATACTCTGTTCTGTTTTTCTTATTGAGTAATCCCAAAGGTATAGTATTTTTGGTTTAACAAGACTGGGCCCCACCTGCCCACCCAAGAAAAACATATGCTAAAGCAAAAGCTACCTTTTGTTGAAATTTTTAGATTTAGAATATAAATTGCAGCATTAGGTCATTGTTCTGTTTTATGGGCGAATAAGTGATGTTTATAAAGATTTTATTTCCCAGTAATGTCTTCATTCAAAGCACGAACAATTACTAGATAACTATTTCCAAATTTAAGCACAGATGGGGAATTCTAGTCACTGGAAGACAGACAATTCCGTATGAAAGTCATTAATCCTCTGGGCTGACTTGTCTACATCTAAAGTTGGTGATTAGGAGACACTTTGTTAAGCATCCAGAATTTCTGTCATAAAGATGTTAGTTCCTTTCTCTCTCGTCTTTCTTGCATTATTGCTTATCTTCTATGAATTATGTCTGAAAATTTTCAAGGATGTCCACTGTTTAGATCAGCAGGATTTGACTTGTAGACTTCCTGAATGCTTCTACAGAGTTCAATTCATTTCCACAAGATGGAAAATGTCAACCAGTGTGCTTTATATATATATCTGCTTCATTCCAGAAATTTTATGTACATAGAACCAAAGAGACTAATGCATAGTCTGCTGTGGAGAATTCCATTGTTCTTACATGATAATCACTGTTTGTGAGAGTTTTGTGAAATGAGAATGCATGTTTTACAGAGTTGTGTTTTGTTGTGTTTTTTAGCTGAAGAATAAAATTGAATTGTGACCCTTTTTGAGGGGAAAACAAAAGTTTTCCTGGGGTTTCTTAAAAATACAGGCCAAGAGATTTTTGTTCCTTTTCTTCTTCTTGGTAACAGCTATCTTTCTGCTAGCCTGTGGGCCCTTACCATGAGGATCTTTGAACCACACCTGCTCTGAGTAATAAACTAATTTTTAAACCTTAGAAAGAATAGTATTCTAAAGGAAACCTAGCAAAATATTCACTTTGATTATAGCATTATGGAGGAGAGCAGTACATAAAGGCATCAATCTACAACAGTGCTACATTAGTCTTTACAATGTACCTAAGTAAAATGAGGAATAGATGAAAAAAAAAAAAAGGAAAAAAAAACCAAGCTTCCCTACCCACATCCTACCCTTGACTTTCAGAGTTACCATGCAGCAGAGAAAATAGATGGAAATATCTTAACTGATGATATTTATAGGTTGAAAAGTGAGTCACAGAAAGATTGAACCACGTGATGTCACAGAGGTTGTTTGTGGCATCCTAGGACAGAGCCCTGATCATCTGGATCCCGGATGGCAATGAAAACATCTAGTTTCCAGAAACTACTGAGATGAAAATGCAGTCTTGCCACTGATGTGCTATTTACAATTAAATTACACTTAAAATGGTTCAGTTATAAGGGAACTGTGTGATTTAAATAGAAGTAACCTGTTTCCTTGACCACAAAATACATTCTTCTTGAGCATCTTCAGCTTTCAAGGACAAGCACACATGACACAGATCCCAAACTTACCAAATACAGTTGCATATGGAAAAACTAAATATTTAAATATTGCCTAAGGTTTCAGTCTTCTGAAGTAAGTAGTAGTGTTATCACTGTTTTATGGAATATCTGAAGTTCATCATATTGTGGTCATCTGAAGTCCATGCTAACCAGAATAGATATTTATAGCTGTGCAGAACTATTTGCAGGTCTGAACTCTAAGAGATGACTGAATAGTGAGTTTTACACAAATGGGGGTGGGGGGTTATAAAAATTAATTATGTAAAGCAAAACTGAGAAAAATAAATACCACAATATTTAGTGATAGCAACATTATTACTAATGTGGTTTTTTTCTAACATTAAGTCTTGAAATTAGTTTGGATAAAGACCTAAAACAAATAGATGTGGAATGTCATACAGCAGAAGAAAATGTTTTTAAGCCTACTTCTGATTTTAAAAAACTCAAAATAATTGGCAGCTTGTTCCAGATTCATCTCAAAAGGTACATGAAAATTATTTTGAAAATAGCAAGCTTTATCCACATCATACATAATGAAGCTAGGAAAAATATATATTAAAATGTCTGTTACTGTCAGTTTCTTCTCATACATAAAGATGACATTTTACAGCCACTATATGTCTAATAAAAATACATGCATTTGTAAGCCAAATTCTTTTTTTAATATTTACCATTTTGAAATTGCGTTCTTCTCTATTACTGTTCGTAGTAAGCAACTTCAGCAACTGAAGTTATTCATTTCCTCTCAAGGATATGGTGATATTAAATTAATATTACAATATTAAATTATTTGTAAATAAAAAAAAACTATCAACATAGTTTTTCTTACATTTTTCAAGAGCTCTACCTTTACAAAAAATTGCAGTTGCTGCATCAATTCTCATCTACTTTCAAAAAAACTGAAAGCTGATGTGCCTTAAAAATTCACTTTCTGTTGAACAGCATCTTTTTCAGTAATCTCTGTTACTAAGGATAAAACAGTTGTGCACTAATGGATAGCTGTTGTATGAGCTACTAAATGATTGCGTGTTTGAGACACATGAAAGGCCAAACAGCTTGGAATTAACTTCAGCTATTGATAAGATGAGATAGGAACTTGGTTTGCACATTGAATTAATTATCCTAAGATGATAACTGGCAACGTTTAAATAAGTCTTAATTCTTTACCTAACCTAGTAAGGCTTATTTAAGACTTTGGGGAATAGCTGCAGACTATGTTAAAGCTTTCATTTGAAATATTTGTTAGGATTTCCTCTGAGAAGCTTGGAGGACAAAACTGTCCGTCTTTCCCACAAGGTCTTCAACCACAATAACTTCCAAATACCTTTTTCTATTACATTAATTTTGTACCTCAACATTGGTGCCTCAACATTTATTGTATTTGGCTCTTTTGCAAACCACCTCTTTCCTATTTAAAAAGTCTCACAGTTATCGTTTACACCTACATCCCTTCTACAGCATGTAAGAGAGCAGCTCTTACTCCCCTGTGCATACTTTTACACACCAAGCCTTTTTAAGTAGCAGAATTACTGGGGGCCTAGATGTATTGGTTGGTCAAGTGTGGAAATAACAAAGTATATCTACTCAAATACAAGTTACTATTTATCAGGATGTAAAAGAACCTCATGTCAATCTGAATTAGAAAATAGTATTTCTGACATGGGAAAGGTTCAGACCACTGAAGAACTTGGGAGCAGCTTTGAATCCACGCTGGGCCATTATTGCATTAAGTGTGCAGAATCTTGAAGTTAAGTACAAACAGAGCTAGGATATCTCAGAGCATTTTGAAATACGAGGTTATGTATTGCTAAGTATAAAAGTCAAAAGGACAAGGTTAATACAGCATGAGAGAAAGAATGAAGGTGGAGAAGAGGCTGTATCGGCAAAAATTGCTAGAGAAGGAATCAAAATAAATGAGTCTGTATGATACATTAGCAAAGACCCTGCCATTTCTACTGAGGATAAAATAAGAAGGTGCAACAGGAAATCTGGAAACTAGGAAAAGACATCTTGTTTTATTTTTATCTCTGTATGGCAATAAAATTACTGATATATATTCTGGTGTCTTCATTTGGATTAAGGATCCTTTTTTTTTGTTGAATTCAGAAAAGTGCCAGACAATTTAAGGACAAGAAATCAAAAAATAGAAAATGCTACATAGTACACAAGCAGAACTCAACCCAGTTTTATTTTCTAGTTGTTAAAGTTAGATAATTATTTCAGAAATTTTGTTATTACGAGGTAAAATTGTCCACAATCTGACATGTTCCAGAGAAACTTTATTAGGTGATCAACTCTGGGTTCTGAATACACTCTTGTGTTAAAGTAAAATTTCTAAATCATTTGGCTTTCAATGTTCAGAATCCAAGGGGTTTCTCTTCCTAAGTGTGTTTTCAGTAAAGTAACTATTTAAAACTTTCCAGTTCCTTTATAATGCAGCTGGACATCCTAAAAAGTCTGTTTTTTCATTCCATTAAAAAAATTTAAGGATGTATTTAGGTAATTGTCTAAAATTGGTCTCTTGTTGTTCCAATATGAGTGTTAGAAATTATGAAATATAGAAATAGAACAGAAATAACTAGTACATAAAACTAATTTTGCTTGCAGGTGTACACATGTGAGCTTATTACAAAGTTATGGCTAAAGAAAACTCTTGAGGAGCAATGAAGTAATCATCTTCCATGATGTATTTGAATTGCACAGCTGGAAAATGCCACGGACTTCTTTCCTCATTTTACTGCCACAGGAAGAGAAGCAAAACCCAAATATTTGCTGGAGAGTAGGAGAGAATAAAATTTCCCTTTCCCTCCATCACATCCAGTAGCAACATGAAGATAGAGCAGCTGAGAAAGTGTGGTCCTGTGCAGTTAAGAAATAAAGACTAAATTAAATTCAAGTCCATCCTTCAAGGGAAGGCAACATAAGGCAGTACCAACAGCAAGCAGCAGCACTCACTGAGCTGCCTCATACATCCAGAAGAGGAGACTTCAGTGTTAAACACAATGAAATATCAGCAATGTCTTCTACTGTTGAACACAAATACTCTGACACATTGCCCATGTTAGCAAAACTCTTCTGATTTGAAACAGAAAACCTCTAGTCTATGAAAAGGATACAGGCAAATATAGCTAGGATTAAAAAGTTTAGGATAAATATCCTCTGTTCTGTAAAACAACTGCCAATCCCCTTACATGGTACTTTGTCAGATCTTTTAAACCAAGTCTCCTTCTGGGTAACTTGTAATACAGAAGAAGAGGTAAAGGTTTCCATTGCTGTGTGTCTCCCAAAATAATTCAAATCCACTTTTGGTGAACCAGATAATGACTTAATCAGTCTGTAAAACAGCTTCTCACTACCCATCTTGAAACTTTATTCCAACACTGATTCCCCTTTCTGCAGAATTACAGGTCTTCAGATTCTCCAGATGAGCCACAATTAACATTTCTAAACACTGAGGTCTTTTGTTTATTATTTTCTGTTTGGGGTGGGGTTTTTATTTTGTTTTGTTTTTTCTTTTTGTGTTTGGGTCTTGGGTTTCCATTCATGTGTGTTGGCACAGGTCATGTTGGCACTGTAGACATCTATACTCTAGCACATTCAGTTATTTTTTTCTTTCTTTCCTGGTCAGTAATTCAGCAATCAGCTTTGGAACTGGTCTCTGGTATTAGCTCTTCAGATTTAGAGGAACTGAGCAGTAAAGAGTTATGACTGTTCACTTCCCAGCTTACCCATTTATAACGAATTTCTAAATGTCTGTTCAGAATTCAATTTCCTTATTACCTCAAAAATAAATCCCTGAGGAATCTCCCATGTCCCATGTTTCTCTTTATCATGAAGATTTCCCTTTCTAACAAGGTGAAATGTGGCCTGTTGTCAAATAATATTTTTTTATTTCTTTCTCAGATGAGAACTGTTGGCAGGAACAGTTATCGCAGCACAGATGGATTTTGCTGTAAATGTTATCTCTGATTACTGACCACAGGATTCTGGCATCGTAACAGGCAAAAATGGTAACCCTTGTGCTTGATCTGATGTCAGCTGCAGCTCTGCTGATGAAAGTAAGAGAGGGGTGACAATGCATAAATCACTGTTATAATATGATGAGTAGAAAATAACATTTAGAAAAATTTCACCTTTGGTATGAATCCTAGCCAGTGCTGTAAACTTAACGCCTTGTTCTGGCAATTCCTTCATGCCACATCATGAGCAATGTTTCAATTTTCCCTTTAATTTCCATGAAATATGTATTTATTTATTTCTTAATCATTCCTTATGTGGGTGTCAGATAAATAAAAATCAAGACAAGCAATCAGACATCATATTTTTATTGTTCATGGAACAGAAATAGCAGTAATGTCACAGACCATGAAGGACACCACTATTTGCTCTTCCTTGGATTCTCTGCTTTCTCAAGAGCCATTACAGATGTGGGGTGAGCATGCAGATTAAGTCCTAGGCTACAGATGAGAATCTGTAGTGCATGCCTCGTGCAATACCAATGCCCCTTTTTTTGAAAAAGATACTGCCCCCTATATTTATAGATGTTTTTGAAGCAAACATGTTCACATCCTGGTTTGCATTCATGGATTATTTACAATGATGCTATTCAAAATATGTTGCCTGAGACATGCATGTAAGAATATGAGCTCTTTATTTATTGACTTGCAGGCAATTGCACCATCATGCCATAGCATAGATCATAGATTAGATATCAGAGGGCAGGGAGAAGCATTTACAAAATATGAAATAGCAATAAAAAGCACATCTCGGGAAAAAGCCTGGTTTTCATTAGAAATAGCTCTAATATGTCTTGGTACTTGGCAAGGAATAACCCTTGCCCACACTTAATTCTGTTTCCCTTCAGAACATTGTTGGCCATATTGAAAATGCCCACTGAGAATAGTTCCTGTTCTGTGCTGAGTCCTTATTTATGCCTGAAACTTGTTGGTCATGGCTGTGACTGTTCTGAAGACCAGTCCAGCAATTTATTGGTATGGATGATGGAGTTTCAGGGTCAGGGGGCAGTATTTGGGAATATTCTTTTCACTGGGAAAGATGTAGTCCCCAGAGCTGCTCCTGGGCTGCAATATTGTCTAAAACACCTTCAAAACTAGGGAAAGAGATACCCTCTTCATGGTTTGTACACCAAGTACATATTTCTGTGAAAATTATTTACAGAAAGAGAAATGAGAAAACTATTTTTATGTGGTGAGACGGTACAAAGAATGTTGTTCTTATTTTAGGAAAACCCAAACTAGAAATGCATTTGTTAATCTGCTGATTTAGGTTTTTTACAGAGGTCTTTTATTTTGCAGCCCCAACAATTTTAACACTTATTCTGCAAGAAAAGTAAGACAATAGATCCCAGCAGAGTGAACAGAGAGCCCAGCAGTCAATAAATGTAATGACATAAGTATGAACTATTCAACACCACGTTTATGTAAATTTCTAGCAAAATTAAGGATTTAATGTCTTCTAAACATCAATGATACAAATCTGGAGTTAGATGGCTGGTTTTCAGAGGTAATGGTCATCTGCTTTACTCATAGACTTCTGAAGGTAAAACATCCAAAATATTGTAAAATCAAAAGTTTTGGACTAGCAGTAGGTTTTAGGCATTTTATCAGTATGCATGCCCTTGCAGAGGCACTTTGGTGTCCTGGATGGAGCACTGAACACCCAAGAAATGCACATTTGGAAGTGCTTTGTAAAAAGGTTATGTTTGCATATCAGGTCACTCAATGGAAAATGGCTCAAGGCGGGTCAGGAGCATAACCTGATTAACAACTCCCTTGTTGCTGTTTAACTATAATGTATCAAGCAAAGAAACAGCTAGACACTCCTAGACTTTACAAGACTTCTGGATTCTGGGAAAATAAAAGATTCACAGCTTCAGTGAGCTTCTTTGAGCAGTGCACTTTGCTCACTCGCACTTTGGGAAAACTCAGGCTGAGTCTGGGCCTTCAAGTGACCCTGTGCACTTGTGGACTGATGCCAAATTAAGCAATGGAGACAAAGGCTTCAGGTAAGATGTCTGAGCTACTGGAGGCAGAATGAAAAGAAAAAATGCTGACACACGTGTGAATCAAAGCTATAATTGCATCATGTATCCAAATCCAAGAAATTTCTCAGCAGCTCTTCAAAGAATTTCTGTCAGATGCCATACATCATTGAGATAGCAAACCTGCATAAAGACAGTATGGATCACATTTCTTGGATGTGAAAGCCCAAGGCAGTCTCCTCCCAGAGATCTACCAATGGGATTTTAAATTACATGGAACTTCTAAGCCAACACAAATACAGGATCAGCATTGGTGTAGTGCTTATAAAACATTTGAGAAGCAAAAAAATAACAGATAACAAATGTGAAAAATCAAACACATTAAGAGCTATACACAACAGACTCTGAAATTCGCTGCAAAACCATGTAGCTGAAGGATGAAGAAGATCAAGAAGAATAAATTTAAAAAGCTATAAACTATTTCCCACTAAAAATAAAATTAAAATGTCAAGAACACATTTATGTTTTATTGATAAATGGAGACTTAAATGTAATTAAGGAAATACTTCTTTATTTTAAAGATGAAAGGCAATAAATAATAGCTGTGTATGTAAGAAAAACAAAGAAAAATGTAATGAAATCACAAATAAATAAATGAACCTGATTTGGTTTTGGAAAAAATGCAAATAAATGAGCTTGCTGGTAATTTGGCTTGCCATTTTTCACTAACATGGTGACATTTGTAGTCCATTGGAAAACTTGAAGATCATCTTACTGAAAGGGACAATTCTGCTTGTCAAATAACATTCTGAACCTCAGGTGATCCATATGAAGAACCATCTCCAGCCTCTGTGATTCCAGCAGCATCCATCTGCACCCTCTCATGCATGGAGATATGCTCTGAAATCAGGTCCTGCAGCATTACTTCACATAAAGAGAGGTAACAAATGGAATTTCAAGTTGAAGTCTGTGCCTGTAGGAAATGCCCTGCTTCTTTTACTAATCATGAAGCCAAACTTTGATCATGGTGTTCTCTGCCAGGTTCTATCCTACTCTACTGCACCTCAGTGGAAGCATGGCCTTTTCTGATGCTTTACAGTTTTAAGATATCACCTCTCCGTTTTAATTTGAGATGACAGCCACCAGAAGTCTCACATTAGGATGTTTTTATTCTTCACCCTGGCCAAATTCCTAAGAGTATATCAGACCTATAGATCCCTCTGCAGCAAGCATGACACCCTCATCCCTACTTCCATTTCTTTGAATACCTCTCCTTGGCCCAGTAGAAAAGGACATTCCATACATTCTACAGTCTTTAATCTTCATTCAACAGTCACTATGTTGAGAAAATAAAAATAAGATTTTACATTATCTGAAATATTAAAAAAACACCATAAGTAACCCTAAGATCTTTGTTCTAGAAGCAAAGTAGGTAAGAGAAAACAGATTAAATGGGGCATATAAAATAGACTCCCAGTATTTAAAATACAATACAATCTTACAATTTCAAAATTTTGAAATTTAGAAGGCCTAGGATATTACATTTACTTAGGATTTCATATTTATTTTAGAAAGAAAGTGCTCCATATCAGGAATTCAGTCTTCAGGAAGAGGCATTAAGATTGTATAAATAGTCAGATACGCAGATTGTTCTGTGCCTGTACAGAATGCAAAACACATTACAGACTTAATCCTGACTGAGTCTTCAGACATTAAGATGACTCTAGAAAATTGGAAAAATAAGGAGAGAAATGACAAAAAAAATCCTGATAAAGTCTTAAGGATGTGACAAGTTACACTAGTTAGGGTGAGAGCAATCTCAAGAGCCATTGAATCACTTTGTTGTGTTTTGGATTACACAGCCAGTCTCACTGCCTAGCATCTCTGAACAGCTAAAGCATGACAAGGAGAATTCAGCACCCTTTGGTAAGAATGAAGGAGAGCTGAATTTACTGCAGGAGTATTTCTGAAGTATACAGTCATGATCCTTTCCTTTTTAGGACCTGACTTGTCTTGCTCAGCATGTAGATATAGGCAAACATCAGTTCTTGAAGGAGTGAAGAAATATCCAGCACAAGTCCATCTGATATGTAGGACCAAACACGAGAAGCTGTTGACACCTTTAGTCCTCATAATGTATTTTCAGGATCAACACTTGCATAACCCTGAAAATAACTGTAACTGGCAGTGACAGTTCCTATGACAGACCCATGCAGGGTTTTCTTTATGTCATACTGTGGCCCTCTCCTTTAAAATAGGTTGACTAAACCTTGTTTGCCTGAGGAAATCTATAGCACTCTTTTCCTTTCATATGTGAAAACTATTCTGCAATATCATCTTAGTGTAAGGCATTGTGTTAGGAAAAATGTGTTCAGCTGTAGTGATCAGTTTCATATCTACAAAAATCACTGCAGATTTCAACATCTGCTAGGCAGCGACTTGCAGTGCTGGAAAGAGGGACACAATGTCATTTATTTGATGAAGTTTTGCCATAAAATGCCAACTCAAAATGTGACTCTGGATAACATCATGTTTTAATGTCCAGAAATTACATCTTCTGACAGTTTTAGTGGTTTTTAAACACCTGCAAAGGATCTCCATTGTGTAATTGGTACCTAAGAGAAGTGCAGAACGGATAGGACTGGTGTGGCACGGAGATGGGGGCAAAGAGCTTTGCAGCTGTAGAATTGCCATAAATGCCCCCATCACACCTCTGGCACCTCCTTACCATGTACTGTGGAGTGTTCAGGCTCTGCCCACGTGGTGTTTTTGTGGTGGCAGAGGGGTGCTGTGCAGGACAGAGCAGGGCAAGAGCTGCCCCCTGCTCCAGGAGCTGGGCGTGCCACAGGCTGGGAGAGCTCACACAGGGGTGGGGAGATGCACGCTCCAAGGTAAGAATGCAAAGCTCAGAGAAGGCACAAATGCCAGAAATCACAGAACTTCAACAGAAGCAGTCATACTACTGACTGTATCAGCCTCTGCAGCAAGTGAGAGAAGGAAAGTAACTCAGCTTCTTTTCCTCAGCTGGTTAATCTTTGTTTAGCATGTTGTGTAGGTTAGACATTGGTAGTAGATGGCACATTATTTCTTTGCTAACAAAAACATGAGTATGAAAAGGCATTTTTTACATTTTCCTAGTTTTTACAACAATGTAGCAATACTTATATTTCTGTTCTTACACTTGTGGAAAGCACTTTTTTAAAAAGATCTGTCCTTAAGTGGTTATGCATGGAAAATATCAAATAGTAATAATAAAAAACCAGATAAAGTGAGGATTAGGAGGCAGGATTAAAATTGAATAGCTACAAAAGCAATGATGGCAATATATAAATTCTGTATGCTTAATCACATGATCAGCTATATTCATCTGTGTTTTATCTGTACAAAATCATACTAAAAGGAGATGATAACCTGAACTGAAGATGTTCAGAGGACATTATAAATTGCAGTCACATGATTTAAAACATTTGATTAAAAATCCCAAACTGATAATGTTGCACTTAAATTCAGAAAGGAAGCAAAAATGTAATTGTCAGCTAAATCTATACTAATGCATTATTCAATTGTAGAAAATATGTGCTAAGAAAAGGCCAGATTGAGAGTCATGAGTTTGCAGGTGCCAAAACAAATGGAAATCATTGCAGAAACCAGCCAGAACAGCACATCTGCAGCAGAAAAGAAATTAGTTGTCAATCTGGCAGTAGCCACTGCAAAAACAAAAGCAATATGTTACTTGATGGTAGAAATTTAGCAGATATGAAGTCAGTTTTATGCTGAAGATTTACATATTGGAAAGTGTCTTTATCTGGGGAAAAGGACTGTGGATGCCAGGAAAGCTGACTGTCTGCTTTTCATGGTTTGTGAGGTTTTATGAAGGTCCCTTTCTGATGCAAGAAAAATGCCCAATTTTGCAGTCTTGGGCACTTTTTATATTTACATAAATTAATTCAAAAAATCCCACATACTCTTATTTGCACAAAATATTGCCCTGCAGGCAACAATCAGATATTAAATAAATACAATAGTGAGGAAAGAAAAATAATAAAATCCTACACACAACACAATATCCACCATCCTTTCTACGGCCCAAATCCTTTCTTATGTCCACTGTGCCCCATGAGGAGTAAATTATCTGAATCTCACCACTGCTCTGTTTGAACACTTGCTCAACTCACCCTTTGCCCATTGCTAAAAAAAACCCAAAAGAGCCTTTTTTGATCTCTTTATGGAAGGAATATAGGCACTCTCACACAAATACAGGAATTCTCGCAATGAGTTGACAAATAGTCTGTTCATTTCTGTTCATTTCTTAAGCACTGACACACATAAGCAAATATTTTTAAATGTGTATGTTCAATGTTGGTGACAGTTCTAGACATTTATAGGAAATTTTCAAGTTTTTAGACTGAAAATCTCTCAAGACTTTGAACATGCAAACAATTGTAATCACCAACACAACATGAAGTGCTGGGATATAAAACATGCCTTTATCGCTACAAATAAGGTTATAAGGTGTTTCAATGTTTGTTGACTCTTCCAGACCTCTAATTCAAGGACATAAAATATAACCAGTGTTCGTCTATATGTCTATAATTTTATATACCTAGATACAGGAATGTCACACAAAGCAACCTACAACTGCTATGCATATTTTACCATTGTCAAATCTATTGTAAGTGTAGGTACAGAGAAGTGGTGATGGTAGATCTAGCTAAATGTCTTGGACTCCATCCCTCACAAGCATTTCTGCATTAGGCCTACAACCTTCCTTTCTTATTTTCATTTCAAGAACAAGCAGGAGTATTTTTTACCTGAAAACATAATTCCTCACTTCTTCAGATTATTTAGTTCTTCTTCCAGAAAGGGAATAGTTTAATGTGACTCTGTACTTAGTGGGCTAAAGAAAGCATGTATCTGTATTTATCTGCAAGTAAAATTACCATGCAAAGCTTCTCTTTAGCTTGTACTTAATTTTAGAATTAAGAATACAGAAAATCACATGTTGAGTCCTGAGGCTACTAAAACATATTACCTGGATGCCTTCTATTATCTTTTGATGTGACTTAGAAGCTTCTAAGTCACATGCTGAATTACAAATACTTTCATTATTGTTTGTTGTTGTACCAGAAAATTAAAAGAAAATGGATATTTTGCTATTTTGAGCACCATATATATCTCGTGATTATGACATCTATATTAAGATCCATATTGCAATGAAGGTTTGTTCCTGAGTCCAGCGTAATTATTCTGGCCTATAAAATGTTTAAAATCAATATTTTGTCTAAAGGTTTGCAATATATTTTAATGGAGGTGCTTTTTCTATCACTAAGATGTTCTGAAATCAAAATGTCTGTATATGTGTCTGTATATGTATTAGGCTGAAAGGCAAAGAGTGAAACCATGTCACTAAAAGCATGCAACTTCCCTTAGAAATGTCACAAGGTTTCTGATAGTTATGGAAGCTGGCCAAATTTCTGGGCTATATCCAGCCCTGGTCTACGCTACTCCATGAGATAAGCTAACTTCTCAAAACTAGATTCCAAAATCCAGTATAAATGTCACAAATTAAGTCACCCTTTAAAATTCCTCTTTTCCAAACATTTTTTTCAGACCTATTTTATGCCTCTGAGCAACTAAAGGTGTTTTTTTTATAACTATATTTTAAAATACCCGAGAGCACAGGTTCTGCTGTGAGAGCGCCATCAACCGTAATTTGCAGTGAAGTAACTACTCCAATTAATGTGGAATATTAACATGTCTGAAAGCTACAGTCAGTATGAAGGAAGGAGAGCTGAACCACCTGAGTGTCTAATGAACCAAAGCTGCTAATTCATTCAGTGTTAGACAAGAAAAAGTATTGCAAATCTCATAATGTTCTCACAGAAATCCCTCTGGGAAGCAATGCAATGTGTCAGTTTGGTGCAAGCAACCCTAGAAACCATTACTGACTCAGGATATCTGAAATGAAATATTTCCTTATTTAGAACAATGAGAACATTCCAAGTGAGTTCTGACGAAACCCATAGCACAGTTAAGGACGAGCTGTCTGCTGATTTCAGAAGGCCTAGACATACTGGTCATAACAATTAGAGAACGGCTTGGGTTGGAAAGACCTTAAATATCATTTAGTTCCAATCTTCTGGCCATGGGCAGGGACACCAGCCATTCAAATTATGGAAATAGCAATTTATGCATGCACACAAATATACATACATATATGTATACAGGTATATATGTATATATGTGTATATACATCTATACATATATATATGTATATATAAACATGTGTACATGTATATATGTATACATACAAACATATATAATATACATGCGTATATATATATATATAAGGCATTTACCTACATATGCAAGAACAGAAGATTGTAGCTAGAAAAAGGGAGAGGGAAAAAGGGAGGCTCTGCACAACATAAATGAATTTTCAGGTTATCACTAATTGGGTTTTTATTTTTACCTTATTGACACTCAGCTAAACAGAAGATTTGGCTAGACTTTAACCTCAGTCAATTCTACACAACTTAGATTCATGGGGTCATTAATAAGGTTGGAAAAGGCATCTGAGATTATCTAATCCACCCATTAACCCAGCATCATGTCCACCACTAAACTATATACCCAACAGCTACCTCCAAATGCCTTTTGAAAACTTTCAGGGACTGTGATTCTATCACTTGCATGGGCAGCCTACCCCACTGATAAAAGTTTGTAATGCAGAGGTTGGTGGTCCAAAACAGCTCATAATAGGAGCAGTATGTTGAGCTGCTAACTGGCGCACTCTGTAACTGCACTTGCCTCCTTTTCTGACAAAATAAAGAGCCCAGACAACAAACAAAGGACCCTGGGCTGGGTGTCTGTACTAAAACATGAGCCCTTTCGACAGAGTATGAGGTGAAGCAGAATTAGATTTATCCATGCGTAGGTTTGGGAAATGATTAAGGCATACCCAGCAACTCCAGGATGGACTACAAATTTCAAATGAAAGTGGTAGTTGTAAATTGACATCCTTCATATGTTCTGACCCATAAACCACTCATCACTCCCTCTCTCATTTCTACTGTACAGGAAAATGAAGAAATCACTAGAGACAGCTTTTGGTTTAAATTTTCCTGAAGGGTCAGGCTGATGACAGGAACATCTGGCAATTGGAAGTGGCATACTTCTAATAGCTACCTAGGAGATGAGGTGCAAGAAGCACTATTACTCAACTGAGACCTGAAAAATTGAGCAGACATGACAGAAGAGAAAATCATAGCTTTTAATTGCATCCAGTTGTTACTTTGGAAATAAAACAACCAGCCTTAGTGATGGCTTGATTATCATATTGGCATCCTGTCATCTTGTAATACATTTAGGAATAAAATTGCTGATAGCCTGGTATTTAGTGTTTATCTACTGTGTATTTTAAGGTTATTGAGTTACACTTGAAGGCCAAAGTCATCTGTAGTGTAAGTGACAAAGCACAAACTGCATTCTACTTAATCTCTGGACAGGTGTTGGAAAGAAGGCCAAATAGTGACATATGTATCAACACCTCCGCTTCGAATTTTTTACCAGTGACGTATTTGCTACATCAGCCAAAGGCATTTACTCCTAACACTCCTTCTGCTGGAGTATAATCATCTTCAGTACCACTAAAATAGAAAGTTATGTGTTTTTTTAATCAACAAGGAAAAAGAATCATTGCAATGAAAAAGCAGGAAAAAAGTTATGCCCTGTCAAATTAATGAATTACGAGACAAAATAAGTGCTTCTCATATTGTGCATGTTTTGTGACCTCTTAGTGCCCTATAATTACATTGAAAATGAAGGGGGAAAATGTGATATATTAAATAGAACCACATAATTTTCTCACCTAATGAAACTTCTTCACCCTCTGACCAACAAACTCAAATTTCTTGGCAAAGCCATGCTGTTAGTCTTGAATCACAGTACTGTCCTCCATGTGCCTTAGCAAAGCTTCTGGTAGGATCTGTTCCATGATGTTCCCAGGCACAGAGGTGAGATTGACAGGTCAGTAGTTCCCAGGGTCACTCTTTCTAATGTTTTCTTTTAAAGATGGGTACAATGTTTCCCATTTTTCAGTCACCTGGAACTTCACCTGATAGCCATGACTTTTCCAATATCATGGAGAGTGGCTTGCCACTCCACCACCAGGAAAGACTTGTAATTAAATTGAATGTTTTCAGAAAAGACATCAATCAGGAAAAAAAAAAAAAAAAGATAGAGAAAAGTACTCCTGTGAAGAAATCAATGGTTAAAATTTTTAACACTTCCAAAAGCCTTCTTTTCACATATATTGAGAGACCAGACCAGACACCACTAGTCAAACACACAGTTTTTATACTGCTGTCTGATGATGGTCAGAAGCCAGACCCTCACCACAGCCTCTGAATTTTAACAGAAGTGTCTGCAGCAAAATGTAGTATTTTACTTTAAATTTACTTCTATGCTTCTGAAGCATTTTTACCATTTTCTGGAACTGATATCCTAATTTTTCCCCCATCAATATTGTTCACTAAATCAGTAGATATTATTCTATTTTGTGACACCTATTTATCAGTAATTTGCAATCTTCACCCAGGACAAGTTCTGGATTTAAAGAGGTTTTTTGGATTCAGAGAGTTTTGTTCTGAAAGCTGTGGTTGTTCTCCATATTTTGCTGTTTCATATGCCTGTACTATAGCCAAATAGGAGAAAAAATCCACTTTTAATTGAGCCTCACAATGATTTAATGTAATTTCCTATATCTTTTAGGAGTGTGGTTCATAGCAAGTGCCTTTCTCTTAATTCCACAATCTGTTCCCTTGATCTCCTTCAGGAAACACAAGCTGCAATGTACGACTATACGGTCTCTCTCTTTTGTTGGTTCCCTGGGAGTAAAGCAATGCTGTCCAAGAATTGGGGTAAACATAAGTAAAATGCTGAAAACATTATAGTTATTTTACATTTTAACATAATTATGTCATCTTCCATTTTCAAGAGAGAAGCTTCTAATATTTATGGGTGCAGAATAAAAATAAAACCATTGAAAAAGCAAGAATTTACAGGACATTTCCCAGTGCAGTTAGAGACTCAGAAGTTTTAGGGCTGAGGAGTGAACTTGGTTATCTGGATCAGTTCTGACTCAGAGTCTTCTTATATGTTCTGCTTTAGTAAAGTAAATACATATTTGTCAACATGGACTATCTAGAAAAAAGAAATCAAGAGTGGTATAAAATCACATGGGAAATTTGCAGAGAGCAAAATAATTTGTACCATTTTCATCAAAAACTACACAGACAACAGAACAGAATCAGGGAATCATTTTCATGTAACTGTCAAGTAGAGTTTATCAATAATGATACAGAAGTACGCATGAATATGTATACATGTGTAAGACATAACAAACGAGTATGTCTCATACAGAATACTGAAAATCATGTTCAGCCAGCAGAGAAATGTTGTATCTGGACACATATTTCACACAAAAATTGATGTGAACAAAATAAACCCCATTTTCCAAAATACAAGTATTTAGGTTTTATTTTTATTTCTAGAGTGCTTGATTTAAGGACCAAACAAGGCGTTTCTATTGGGTGAGAGCTCAGTCATCACTGCATTGGAGAAAGGATATGACAGACAGAGAAAAGTCATCCAGAACTGATGTCTTAAGCAACATATAGACCTCTTTCTCTTCCATCTTAATATTCAGTGTAAGGTTTCTCAATGCTCTAGTTAAACACACAAACATCAGACAATTAATGTGAAGACCAAGGCCTCTAAAAGGTAATGAAGACTGAGTGTTCTGAGATAGCTGAAAGCATTCAAGATTCAATCCCTCTCTCATAGTGATTTTCTAGGAGAAAGATTTCAAATATATATTTCTAAATATTCTCTGAAGTTACACAAGTAACTTCTCATGTTAATTACAGGGATGCCTCTATAAATAGGAAGTCATGATTTTTTGACCTCTTGTTGAAGTTACTTTTTCTGTCATTAGGACTGCTCATATACTAAAAATCCATGTTGACCTTAAGACCCATGCAATTTTTCCTGGCATGGTTAATGCAGCTGGATTTAATTTTTTAATTTAAAAGCCTTCTATGGTTTTAAGATGTCCATATAAATTAAATTTTTCTATTGAGGCTACTGACAGTATGGCAGATGCTTCTGTCAGGCCTTGAGCTGTGCAGGTAAAAAGCAGAGAAAATGCATGAGAAGGGTTGAGTTGCAAGAACTGTCTCAAGCTATTTCTGTGTACACAAGGGCACTGCAAAAGGAGTTTGCCACTTAGGTGCCACATCCCTCAGTTCAACCCTACCAGCATACTCATATGCAACTAATTGACAGGCTCAAAGCTTGCTCTTCAAGGCAAAAAGTGTCCCCTGAGTCTGCACTGCCCCAGATCTGCATCCCCCTTTCCAAAACCATGTCCAAATCCCTGAAATACTGCCTCTGCTGCTCACAACACTTCCTGCCCAGGCTAATTTTCCACATCTCTGGTATGTGACATCAGCCTCCACGGACCAAGGTATTTGCCCATCCACACACATCTCAGCTCCACAATCAGTCTAAACACCTTGGAAATGCATGCGCTGACTTGATAAGGGTCTCCAGATCCTCCAGAGCCTGAAGGGGACCACTGGGGAAGTCTGAAGAAACATCCTTCCTCTGCAGTACCCCAGGAGAAGGCTGGGATGGAGAGCTTGTTGCAGATTTTGCAGCTATACACAGGCCTGCCTGCACTGAAGGAGAGGGCACAAGAACCTGCTCCCATTCACCATCCAGGCTGGATCTGCTCTCACCACAGCTTACAAACTTGAATTACACTTTGTATGTAGTGGCAGATGAGAGAAGATGACTAATATGCAGGCAAATTATTAGATTTTTTTGTTGCTTATTTTCTTCACCCTAGGAGCTTTAATTATTTTCTTAAGAACAGAGAAATATTTTTCTGCACAGCAACAGAAATAAGAAAATATAAGGTCATTCCAGATATCTGCATTTTTGGTGTCCCTTTTCCTTTTGCCTGCATAGATTCAAAATTTCTGTCATAAGACCAAGAAATTTTGTACTAATTAGACAAAAAGAGCTGGCATAGAGGAGATCACAATGGCTACACACATTTGCTTGTATCTTAAGACAAGCAAGGCAGAATTTTTGCTTGTTAATCTTTATTCCTAGGGTAGAGTTTCAAACAAATTTTATACTCTTTACAGGAGAACCGAAGATAATTTGTTCTGACTCTTTATTCTATTTTAAAAGATGGCTTTCACATATTTATTTTGGAGTACTCTTATTTTACCCTTGGGATGAGAGATTAACCAAATTCAAAGGCTCTAATTCAGGGCTTATTGACTTCAGTGGCCTCTTTTCCTCTGTCCTTACTGGAAGTCTCTGGCACACTGAAAAAATTTCCCTAAAACAGTTACTGTACAGAAGTGATTCTATAAGAGACACCAAGTGATGGGGTGATTAAAACCTGGTGATTTACTCATGTGAGCAAGTTGAATTTGATATAATAGTAGTAACTGAAACAACAGCGGTTAACAAAGTGGATTAATGGGCTTTGGGGAGTTTCTGTCAACTGTGATATGGGTGGCTCATGCTGACAACTTCCTATGTGTAACAGCATATCCCAAGTCTGTGAATACAAACCAGAAAGTACCAAGATAATGGCAAAAATATATTTCAATGTCTAAAAATATCCCATGTAAAAAAGGTAAATATATGGTTTAAAAAGGTTGTTTTCATTTAAAGCAAACATCAGTTTAATTTTTTTAGTTTCATTAGCAACACCTTTACAATAGCTGTACTTTTTAAACTGACAGCATTACCTCATCCAGCTCTGACAAACAGCTCATTTTGTTTTAGAATTACATTTATTTCAGCTAAATATTTAAAATAAATTTCTTAAATAAGCTCCTTGGTAAAAGTCCCTCCTTCCATTTATTTTCCTATTTGTTTCATTAGGTTCCCTATCAACAATAAAAATAAAATGGTTCCTCTCAAATGATCACAGAAATCAGCATCTTTTATTAAGCCTGTTCTAGACATGTGGGACTTCTGAATTAAATATAATCAGAATTAAGTGGCAGTAAATAGGTTCATGTTACCTACTTCCCAACCCATTTCAGTGTAGTTGATTCGTGATGACTCTGAGAAGATTTTGTGCATAACCTCATATCTGTGTAATTTACTACAAGGACTAGATCAGTCAAGAAGGATATTAGACAAATTATTTATTACCAGCTAAGACTAATGCTATAAACTCAGAGATTAAACAACATGTACAGGCTCATGTCTGGACATTTCAGTTTTCAAGCCACATTGGCAGAGCTCATTTATAACATTCTCTTCCTTGGCCAGAAGTGTAGATTTAGACATTGTCATTTTCATGGACAAGCGGCCAAGGTGAAATATTCTTACAAGTTTTGCTGTATAATAAAGACAGTTTTCAAGAGTATCCCCAATACAGTCCAAAATTATCCCTGAAGTAGTTTGAAGGATTTTCTCTCATCTGTATCAAAGCAATAATTCATCAACATTTTAAAACAGAGAAGGAAACATGCTTCCTATTCCTAATGGCAACTTTTGAATGTAAACTCATAAAAAAATTGAAATTAAAATACTTACTTTATCTTCACAAGAAATGGTTCCAAAACAATGTCTTTATATTACACCTTAGTTATATGAGTTAAGGTTTTTGGCTTAGATCATGCATGGTCCAAGGAAAAAACAAAAGCCACTGGTTTGTTTCCTTTCTTACTCTTTACATTTTTTTCTTTTATTCATAAAACTAAAGACTATTTAATTTGGTCCAGCTACGGGGAAGCAAAGGGCATGCCCTGGTCAGGTGGGTGCCACTCAGTTTGACCATGGTCAGCATCACCCAGATGTGACCCAGCTCTCTGCTGCAAACCCAGAGGTTGCATAAATGGACTGTTAGATCCAATGCAAATGTTACAGCTGAAGAATTGGAAACAGAACAGTCAGACACTGCTGTATGGCTTTCTGGCCAGGGCTGGCCTGGGTCAGGTTAGCAGAGAGCAGGGTGGGGACAAGCTCAGCCGTGCTCATCCTCATTCAGCAGGAAGTAAAAGAGAGTAGTCTGTCAGTTCCTTTGGCCTACATCCTTCTGTCTTTGAATTCCTAGGTTTTTAGGTCTATTGCCACATTTTAGGATATTTTAGAAGACAGTTAAAAACCCAGAAATTTTCTGCTGTTTGCCATCAAAGGCACCATATTGTCCCCTAGTCTTTGATTAGGTAGGTTGCTTTTCTTACTGGACAGTTAGTTTGATTTCACTTGGATAAAAAGGTCCCCAGGATCTCTCACCTTCTCTGGGACCTCATTCCACTGCTGGGAAAATACTGGGCTTTCAGCCCACACCAGACATGATTTTTTTTTTTTATTCACTGAGAACCAAGAATATTTTTAAGCATCCTTAAACAAGTTCTATGCATGTGTCTTCCATTTTATCAGTCAGAGAGATTTGAAGGAGATAACTTTATTTTCCAGTATCATCAGAATGTCATAAAGCTCTTAGTATTTTTATATTAAAAACAACAAGATATTTGCCACTGCTTTTAATGAGGATAGGATTAGGGCCAAAAATCTTAACTGAAGGGTTGTTTTTTTTTAAGAAGAAGAATTATTTCATACCATTCCCTTGCTTGTACTTTATCTGACTAAACTGCATACTCTATGTTAAGTATTTATTTCCAACTAGATAAGGCAAAAATCATTTTGGTTGGCATTTACTCTTAAGTGAACAACTCCTTAGAAAGCCTTCAGAAACGAATTGCACTCAAACCTTGTTTTTTAAGCATGGTTTAATATTTTAATATTTTACAATTAATCTTTCTTACAACTAATGTTTTTGAAATTGATTGAAATACGGGATAGAAATCGCATTTTCGAATCAAACATCTTGAACTAAGGAACTATATTTTTAGTCCACCACCACCATTTTAAAATTCTGTGGTAAATATCTTCACTTGTATGAAATACTTTGTATGTACTATCTTAGGCATTTCTTCATAACAAGCTTTTAAACTCATATCCTAAAAGTTATTTTATTTTTATTTTTGTTTTTGTCTTTCAGTTCAACAGTGTATATTGATCAGTCCTAAAATTTATAAGGACAGCAATTGTAAAAATGTCAAAATATGCTTGAGAAACATACCACAGAAATTAGAATCCAAACAGATTTTTCCCAACCAGTTTATCATTTAAAACAGGACTGTAAAAGCATTGAATAAGAAATAAAAATTTATTTAAGTATTTACTCACTTGAATACTGGCCAATGTTCTCTGAAACATAAGGTTAAAATAATGGAGATAAGAAAGAACATTCTATCTTCCTGTATAGCTCCAGTTTTACTTTGATGTTTAACAGCTCATTATGCGTTATTTTTAGTAGTGGTAGGTCAGTTTTCTGTTTTGATTTTATGGGTGCTTCATAGAGTGATCACTGGGGAATAGCATTGAAACCATACAAAAAAATGGTAGTCCTTCAAATTGTTGGGGCTTTTTTCTTATGAGGCACATTTTTTATGTAAACCACTTATGTACTATTTTGTCTCACAGTATTTTCCTCCTTTTCATTCATAGTTACCTTTGAATATGCTTTTCAAATTACTGTGAAAAGCCACTGGTATAGCTGCAGCAAAATTTACATTTTGCTCACTGAGCTTGACAGCCTCTTTCCCATCTGTGTCACTAACATTGCCAGACTGTGGAAGACATATATTTCTGCTAAGAAAAAAAAGTTTGAGTTCAAGACCTTAAGTATTTTTCTGTAAGTTATTTGCAGTACATATTCTGCCTTACTTTAAAATATTTTTAGAATATTTTATATAAAATACCCATCTGACTAGTATATTACAAAACGGTATTGTCCTGGTTTTAGAACCCAGGTCAGTGGGAGTGGGTGTGGCCAAGACCCAAATGATATTTGATGCCACCTCATGTCACTGTTGGGGCAGGGCAAAGAGAGTCTCGCCTCTGTGGAGAAGGGCATTCCTTCTGGGCAGAGAAAGTGCTTTGCCTTCAGGCAAAACAGTCTGGTATTGTTTCATTTTGTATGTAAATAATTTCTTTGTCTTATGCTTTTTGTCATTAATGTTGTTGTTCTTAGTCTTTTGTAATGTGTTCTAGTTTGAAAGCAAACCAGTGGGAGACCCCAAGTCAGAAATACTATTTAATAGGAAAATTAAAATAAATGCAATAATACAGAAACACTGACAGAGTCAGAATACAGCCTGAGACCCTGTTGGTCGGAGTGTTGGTGCAGTTTGATTGAATGGAGGCTGCAGTCCTCCTCGAGTGACAGATATTCACTGTTGAAGCACTGATCCTGTAGAAGGGTCTGGTCTTCCTCTGAAGATCCAGTGGTGGTTATGTATCTCTTTCCCTCTGGGAATTCAGTGGATAAGGCTGTCCGTGGTGTTCCAAACCTCGGAGTATATCCAGGTAGAAATGCTTGGTTCCTCCCCCTGGGCAGAGCATCTCACAATGGGATAAAGTAGTTTTATCAGTCATGCAGTGAGATCCAATGGCTCATTAACAGAAGATATCCCTCTGGAGGGAGGATGGGTCATGGAAGAGATAAAGAATAGTGCCCCACCTGGTTTTAACAGCTTATGAAGATGGTGATAGAATACATACTTTTGGTACATCTTATATTGTAACCTAAGACATTTAGGTAATTCATTTTTTCCAGAAAATGGTTCTTATTTTAACCTGTGATCTTTGTATTTTATGCCTTTCATTCAGGAGGGGGGAGGAGTAGCTCATGGTCTTTTTAGTGGAAGTACTAAATTGAGGAAAACAATTTCTAAACCATGACAGGTGTGGAAAATGCTACTGAGCCAAGAACGATATGGCAGTCAAGCTGAGTTTTCTCAAGCGAAATCATCAGATATTGCTTTTATTGTTCCTTATTACACAGAAAATTATGGGTGCTTGAGAACCTATGACATTCAACTATTTGTCAATCTTCAGTAATTACAGACCTAACTCAAACTGAATGAAAACATCATAAGATTTTCAGTTTTCTGCATGGAATTATTTCCGATGAGCAGTACAGCTTTCTTGAACATATGATAAAAGCAAAATTTTCATCAAACTAGTTCTGATGGGACATTGCACAGCATATGTTGAAAAAGATGTAGCCTTTTTTTTTTTTTTTTGTTTGACTGGCTTTGAGATATCCTGTGAAATTAGGAGGACATTATACATTTACATACTTTAGACATTCTTAAAAATCTACATTTCTGGTAGTAACTATCTGAATCTGTAAATGAAATTTCTCCCAGAAAAATATCTGAATGTGAATTTAACTAACTGCATGTGCATACTTAAAAGTCAGTCAACAGCATTTTATTCTAATTATGAATTTCAAAAAGGCTTGTCAACCAAAAAGAGCTGATTTAGCAGTTATCAACAAATAAAAATAACCTCATAGATCTGCTTCTAATGGAATTAGGTGATACTGTAAAAAATGAGGGGAAAAGATATTGCTTTCAATCTTTCAACCATGAACTATTATACTGTACTATTATAACAATACTATGCCATTTTATAAACTGTCATTAGTAATAAAACTAAAATTTTCTACATTTGCTGCAAGTTTACCACATATCTCCCTGCGTTAGTTCTGGAAAACATTTGAGGTGACCTATTGCTTGATTTTGCTCATTATTTGAGGCAGGGTTGAAAGCCAGACATGGATTTATTACTGTCACTTCATCTGAGGGAATGGCCCCCAGCTTTCAAAGGCTCAGAATATTTTTGCTTCTGCTACACTGAAGAGTTTCAGGATCATACTGAAAATGCTGCAGCAACTGAGCTCTGAGTTAAAGTGTTGGCCTGTATTTATTTTTCTTCTAGTGTATGAAAAGCCTGTTAGAAAGTGGAAAAAATTCTCTTGTTTGCTTAATTTTAATGGTATAAGAAAGTATTTTAAATTCTAATAGCAATTTCTCTTTTTCTTAATTTGGTTTTCTAATCTCCAGGCTTTTGATACTCATCAGAAAGATCTAAGAAAGTCTTCCAAAAGTTTCCTAGTGTCAGTGGTATGTACTTGAGGTAAAACACTGGTTCAACTGAAAATAAAAACAACACTTGATTTTGTATTACTAGTAAAACATAGTCAGGAAACCACACTAAAAGAAGCACCCAATAAAAATGAGAATCCCATTTTGACATCAAGCCAATACACATTTCTCTCAGAAGTAACCAAGTATCCAATGTATTTTCCCTGGCTTAAACTTTACTATCAGAAAGATAACTAAAAATCCTCTTCCCCCTATTTAAAACAAAACCAAAAAGATAGTACCCAGTTGATTTCCATTTTGACAGCATGAACTTAGACAACTGTGTTGGGATATCTGAAATGGAATCTCTGACCTAGGGCAGGTACAAGTGGTCGAAGAGTTCAGTTGAGTGATCAGGTGTTACTGCTGATGAAGCATCTCATCCATCAAACAGCTTGAGGGAAGAGCTGAAAGAACAAAAGAAAGCCCAAACCAAAAGTGTTTTACTTTTGTTGTATTTGACTTAAAAATCAGTATAAGCCTTGTATTCTTAAGGTTTTTTGTAATATATCTGTAGTGTTACCAGAAAGTTCCCCATCTTTAGGGAAAAAAAAAGTTTTTCTTGGCAATAGTGACAACTGCTTTCCATTATGATTCTGACTTATCTTTAGAGGAAATCTAAACTACTCTGGGACAATGGAATTAAGCAGAGGTCCTGGAATCTTAAGGCTCAATACTGAGGTGGAAAAGACTTGGGCCTCAACTGGAGTAAGAGCTAGATGACTGGGATTACCCACAGGCACTAGGTCTCAAGGAAAGCCCCTTGGTACCCTGGTGTACCCTGTGGGTGCAACCCACAGCAGCAGGAAGCATACAGACCTAACCTAGAGAGTCAGATCTGGTGAGATGAGAAATAACTAATTGGCTTTTTTGGGTGACGAGAGATAAGACCACTCTCTGGCCTCTCCATTAAGGCTGGCAAAGGAGCAGGATGGCACTAGATTTAAGGATGATCAATTTTTTAGTTTTTATAATGAAGCAGTGTGCTGGGCTCTCCAGCAAGAGAATGGGAAATTATATTCCCAAGCCCATATAAACAGTGCCAGTTCTGTTTCAATGCAGAAGAAAATTTTGGTTCCTTTCCCTATTAGCACATCTTTGTTTTAAAGAGCTATTTGTGCTTTCTGACATTGTCTAATATACACATATATTAACACAATATGAGGCATAATAAACAGTTGAAAGCAGTAAGGAAAAATCTCAGCAAATTAAAATTCAGTGGAAAACCAAACCTGTTCTTTTGCTAATTCGCAACTGAGAATGTCCGTAGCTTAGTTAGAAGGTACTCATTATTTCTGAGTTGCAATCATAGAAAACTATGATTAGATTTATACTTCATATCATCACCCTCAATTGCAGAAAAGTGACTCAAATTTTTTGGAATTAGCTTTCTCCTGTATGAGACCTCTCTCCTTCTGTCTGGTTTCAATTCTGACTACTAGGAGCAGCTCTTGAAGCCCTTTCATTATTCACCTTCTTTATAAACTCATGGGATGGAGATATTAAAAAATCCTACAGATATAATGTAGTCATAAAAGATATTAAATATGTATTAGTAGCAGTCAAAAAAGTGCATTAACCCTCTTGGCTTTCCTGAGCATCTAGGAGTGGTACCTAAATATTTTCTTTTGCAAAAGGTTTATGTCTGCAACATCTGAAACACTCACTTGCCCAGTACTTTTGAATAATTCCTTGACAAGTAAAATAAATTTCCTGCATTCCCTTTATGGTCATCAGTGGGGCTACCTGTCTGCATTCCAGAGTATGCTAACAAATCATATTGCACAGCTTAAAGTTGCCTCATTGCTTTCAACTCAAAGTCACAACTACAGCTATGTAAACATGTTCTGGACTTCTAGAGTTGTAATTTTATTGGTTCATGATCTCATACTGTCACTGTTTATTGTAATATAATAAACACATTGAAGTAATAATGATACATTCAGTTTAACTGATTTAATAGAGTACTCACAGCATAAGGTTTTTCCCAAATTAGTGTGTAAGTCTGACTACTGTAAATAGAAACTGTTTTACAGACTCCTGTTTTGGTACAATCTTTCCAGAAACAGATATTTATTTGTGAAGGCCTTGTTTAGAATTCAGAATAATTTACTTTTACTCAGGAAACCTGAATATTCCTAGGAGCCACTTAGGAGCAAGTGGATCAGCAGCCTGTTTGGGTGGGGGTCTATTATAGTCAATGTTTATTTCCATACATTATTTTGAGCTGGTAGGTCAATGCAAGTCACAGTTGAGGCAGCTCAGAGGTGAAGTTTGCATGACGCCTGCACCAGCCTTTAATATCAGCCAGAGCTGGTTTTGACTCTGCTTTTCTGAGCATTAAATTCACTCCAGTTTGGAAATGCAAGGGGTGAGGATTATTACATACAAGTAATTTATGAGCATTTGAAGAGAACATGGTATGCAACTAAATCCTCATCTGGATTTAACATTTGGACATACCAACAAATTTACAGCAATAAGAAGATGGACTGATATCACTAAAATTAGATACTGGCTAGATTTTTCAATGGAGAAATAGATAATGACAATATATTTTTATTTCTAATGAAAATGTTTTCTAACTAAGACTTTCAGACCTGGACTTGGCATATGTTTTTTCATATGCTCAGACTTTTCTCACTCTAGGCCAGCTCTCCTGATAATGTACATTATCACAGTGAGCTCATTCTCATGTAGTTCTTTGTATTTCTCAGAACCTGGAGATTGAAGGAGCAATTAATTTGGCTATGATAAAATTAAATAGACACATCCAGAAATATTGGAAACCTACTTGTTGATGCTGGCTGCAATGGCTATCTATTTTTATTGCACTGTTTTTCTTTGCAATACACCATTGCAAGTTGGAAAATACCCTAAAAGCTGAAAAGAGGCTTGGAATGTTACAGTCTAAAGATCAGCATTACTCTCCACTAGAATTATTGACAGCATCAATTAATAGTTTTAAATAGTGCAGAAATTGTAAAAATTAAACGCAGTCAACTTCAAACTAAGCCCTACCTTGTGTTCTAATTATGTTTGAAAAAATTACATTAAATTACTTTTGTGAACATACAATTTGGCAACTACAACTTCAGGTTGCAAGACAAATGGCCTAGGGAAGTGCTTTAGCTTCTGTGTGGCAGGCACAGGAAAGGCCAAGGAAATCAAATTTTCAGTGGAAAGAAATAGATCCTGAAGTAGTAGGAAAGCAAAATTCTTGGCTTGTTCGCCACTTGCCTCTCTAAGCAATTTCTCTCAAACTTATGCCAGGGCTAAAAGGAGATGTGCAACATTGCTTCAATACTCTGTGTGCTGATGGCAGTATTTTATCTCAATGTCAGAAGCAATGTTTTCGTAGTTGCCATAGATTTATAAATCCTAGCTCATATATTTTCACCCATTTTTCCTGTGAGGCTTTGGTAAATGTCATCAGAAAGAAACACTCAAGAGGGATTTTTAAATAAATTTTGATTTGATGGAGATTTTGTTTGAATAGAGAAATTTCCACCTTTTCTCTCATTTTCGCAAGAAATAAGAGCTGCTCATGGAAATTTAAGTTCATCCAAAAACTTGAAAACTCTGGAGGGAATTTCTACCATAGAGAATCTGGTATTTGTCTTTTGATTCCAAAGCCCTTTAACAGACAAAAAAGGATTTAAAAGTGCACCTACAATTTCAAAGTATGGTTTTAAGATACCAATGAAGCTAGCTACTGATGAGGAAAGGTTTCCAGAATATCTTGTTTACTATAATTATACGATAGTATGTCAAACATATAAAATTGAGAGGCAGAGGCAAAAGGTGGTTTTATGCTGTTGGTACAAAGTTGAGTCTGTTTAATTTAGCAAAATCACTATTATGCATGAATGTAACAAATCATAAAATCTGTTCCAGTGGTTTTCATTTACCACTGCATATGCAAATCCTTACCTTTAATTTAAATGGAAGATCTTAAGGGAACTATCTCAATTGTAATGGAGAGAGAATTCCAGTGGGGAAAAACAAACAAAACAAAAGCCACGAAGAATAATATGCCACCTTCATCCTTACTTCTTTCCAGGGAGGAGTTTATCTCACCAGCAAGGAATGAAGGTCTTGTGTCAGCAAGAGAGATTCTCTTACATCTATGCAGATGTAGTGACTCTTAGACATAAGCTGATAAAGCAATGCCATAAGATGGATGAAAGTATTAAAAGAAATAGTCTGATTAAGAACTGGACATAGGTTCTGTACCATTATGTGCTGATATACGTGATTAAATAAACATTTTATGACAAATCTTCATTTTATGCATTATTTTTATCAAATGAGATAATTAATAGAGGTAGACGGGGGAAAAAAAACCTGTTTAATTAGCTGATTTTTAATTTTATTATCCAGAGCTCTCAGGAACTAAATAGCACTATCGAAGCCAGATAAGCATATGGGCAGAAACTAGTTAAGCCAAGTTCCCGATGTCAGACAATTATGTTAAACATGTGCTGATTTCCAGGTGCAGGCAAATATCTCCACAGGAACAGTGTCATTCCACCTAGAATTTAATAAATTCGAGCTAACTTCTATAGCACTCAGTGTATATCCCACCTGCCATATGAGATTCAGTCATTAGTGGGATGTCTGTGATAGCTTTTGGTGAGTAGCTCTTAGTTTGACTACTTGATATACAAAATGTCTGGTTTTGTGAGGTTTTAGCCTGTTAATTGCTACATTCATTTGGCTTTGCACTATAAATGATAAAATGATGACTTCCAGTCTCCTCTTCTCACACTTTTGCAGGCTTCTGCTGGATACCCTCAGACATTCTTTTTCAGCTTGCCAAGTCACAACCTACATAAGGTGTTCTTTGTACAGAAAGTCTTTCACCTTTCAGATGTCCTCTGTCTTTCTGTTCCAGTCTTGTATCTTCCCTGAGATGGGAGGACAAGGCCTGTGCAGAGCAGGCAGGACACGTGCAATTCCTAGAGTACACAGTACACTGATGCTCTGTTTATTGTCTGTTCAACATATACTGCAAATACAGCCTGTCTCCCTTAACACATTTGTACTTTGGAAACAGACCATTTCATAGGTAAAGTATTTCTTCTGAAAACTTTTTTTGCAAATATTGTGTTTTGCTTGGCAGTCTGTATAAGATAATAGGTCCCCATATATTGGTATGAAACAGAAAATGTTATTTAAATTACATATGAAATTAAGAGTCTTACTTCTTTTTAACAGCAAATCAGGAAAAATCACCCCTCACTCAATGATGTAAAAAATAATTAAATTCATTGTAATATGAACACTTTATCCTTCTAGAAGGAAGCAGTATTGGTTATCTCTTCCAAAGTGAGCTAGATCTGGGAAAGAAGGGAAGCTTGGTCTGGTTCTTATATAGATTTCAATACCATGTAGAGATAGAGGAGAACTCATTTTGAAAAATCAATAAAATTTGAAAGAGTCTTCATCATTAACAGAATTTGAATATTACCATATGTATAAATCTACAGATATGAGTAATATTCATACAACTTGAGCTTCCAGACCCTAATATAGAGAAAATGAGAAATATAACCCTTTTTTCATTCTCTTTTGCCCTTTATGGATAAAATTACAAGTCCCTATTGGATAGCATAAGTTCCAAACCCAGGATCAATAGTTGATTCTGCTGAAGGAAGTGAAATGTTTACAGATATCTATAATCAAAAAAATGAAGACAAAAAGAAGGTTACACATTTATACTGACTTTTTAAAGGCGTCATATATCAACAATATGTACTCTAAGAGTACATATCAAAATCAGATATGAAGTTAAGAACACTCTTTTGTAAGTGTAGAAAATTAACTTAGCCAATAGCATAAAAGTGCTTCTAAGAGCTGCATTTACCAAGAATTTGCATTGGCGTGGCAACTGATGAACATGAAAATTCACCTTGTGTAACCTTGAGCAACCTTCATTTAGATTCAAAACCAATCTCCCTATGGTGAAAAGACACTGAAAAGTATAAGAAAATAATAATTTTCTTTCTATATTAAGCTTCTTTAGTGTATTTTATATTAACCAGTTCCCGCTGAGGTTAACTCTAAAATCCACAGTATACCCAAATACCTAGTGCTAAGGTACTGCTCTTTATTTTGGCAGTGTTGTTACTTTCACAGTCATAGATGAAGAGATAAGTCTTTGGCACTAGAACTGGTTTTCACTTGGTTTATTGGCACTAGAACTGGTTTTCAGTTGGTTTAACCCACTTTTGTGTGAAGTCCTCCAAATCTGAATGTTTCCAGTGATTTTCTGATATCATAACCCTTTTGTAGTTAAAAGTAGATCTAGTAGTATTGTTCCTCGTTTTGATAATTTGCAGTCAAAAAAGGAACTTTGACTTAAGGGAGAATTAAAAAGTTACCTTGATTGCAAAACTAAAACTAAAACCTAGGGGTGTTAAGTTTTTCTTCCTGAATGCATTAGCTCACTTGCACTAAGGGCTTAGTCCAAGATACTGAAATCAGTTAGAAGTAGGAGGTAATATGGTTGAAGTTAACTTATCCTGAGTTCTAATTATTTGCTTTATGTAATCTGTAGAAGCAGGCAGAAAGGGAATCAGTACAGAAATGTAGAGAGACATTCCTCTGAACGCCTGCAGATTCCTCTCTGCAGAAATGGGCAGGGGAGAAGATAGAAAGGGATCAGGATGGGATCAGAAGGGGTTGTGTTCTGGTTCTTTAGAAGCATAAATCTCCTTTCTGAAGCAGGAAACTCTTCTTAAACAGACTTGAAAACTGCTGAAAACACCAAAAACATATTTAGTGGTCTGTGTTAACAACTAAAATTGTGGATAAGCATGATCTTTACTGAGACACTAAACAGATTCTAGTGTGACTCAGACACACTAAGTCATATAAACTGGTAAAAAAGTATCATTCTACGTTGACAATTAACAAATGAATGACACTTTCTTGTAATTCACTAATTTAGCTGAAGTATAGGAAGGCATTAAAAGGATAACAAGTAGGGAGTACGGAGAAAACTGCTACACTTAAACATTTCAATGATATCTTCAAGTTCATTAGTTAGTTTTAGATATTAGCCAGAATGTTTTATAAATCACTCCTGCTATCCATAACTGACTCATCAAGCCATAGTCAGATCTAAGTTTCTTAAACCTGTAACTGTACAACCTCATTCAGAAGGGCTCTGTGTCTATTTCCTCAGAAACTTAAGAAAAATCACAAAAATAGATTAATGGATTAGGGAGACTTGGAAAGCATTTCTAAAAGCAAAGCAGAAAGAGAGCTTACATCCTTCCACCTATGAAACATCCAGCAAACATCTGTGGGCTTACTCTATCAAATAAATGGTTATGGAATTACACCCACAGAAAATTCACCTCCCATTCCCTTTCCTCCTCCTTTCACCATTTCTTTGTCCCTTGAGAAAGTCCATGTGGCTTTGTGGTAGCTGGAGAGACATTTTCCTTTTGTCACAGCAACCACGACTGAACAATGACATGCAGCAGCATTAGAGGCTGAGTAGGTGCAAAAAAATTCAGCACTAAAGATACACCAAGGAATTTCAAAAAGATTGTATTTCACTGTAAATAAACTTTATTTCATAGGACAAATCCTGCCATAGTGTCTCTCCCTTCTATCCTCCCATATTCATATAGGCAGTGTGAATGAAAATTAAAATAAAGTTTACAAGGTAGGTTAGAAGTGCTCTTTCTTGGTCACAATCAATGTGTTATTCATAAAGAATTGTGAATATTTTCTGTTATCAGCAAACATCTTGTGTTTGATATTTACATATAAAAAGAACACAGTTTAGTTTAATTTAACCCCTGCAAATCAAAGCTGAAATATCAACTAAACCAGTAAGCAGTAAAAATGCACTAATGTTGTAATTTCACTGGCTGTTACTGTGCAAAATGAATTTGTAGTTATAGGCCAGGCTGTGCCTTTGAACAGTGAGATTTTTGACCATCTATTTCATTAGTCTGTTCTAGTCGAATCTGTTTCTTGACACATGAATTGCTAGTGAGTCTTCACATAACTCTTAACTCTCATGCAAGTGAAAAAGATACTTCTATTATTTGGGTTCTGTTTGAGCTGATCAAACAATCCTTCTTGCAAGAAATGCCATCCCTCTTCTGGCAGCCAGGGTCCAGTTTCTCCTACAGGGCAGCAAGTTGCCTGGCCAGAGTTCTCCTCCTTTCTTACCATACTCAGCATTCCTTCCAAGTCCGTCTCTAAAGGAAACAAGATCTACAAATCTGGCATCAGGGTCACTTCTAAAGTCGCTTGTAAAATGCCTGTGTCACCTCTGACAGCCTAAGAAGAATGAACTTTTCCTGGCTGGGTCCTCTCAGGAATTGTGGTAAGGATGGCCCATCTGACCTGAGTTCGGATGCCAAGTGAAAGCTGCAGTACTGAGACACCACATTTATTTTTTCAATCTTAGCTCTAAACAGTTTCCACATCTCCTCCCAATCTTCCTGGAAAAGGCTCAGATTCAGTTTGGTTTAAGCGCTGGGCAGAGGTTCAGTGAGACTGCATCCAAAACAGCAGTTTTCCTGAGAAGAGAGATTCATGTTCAGAAGAAAAATAAAGAAGAATAAACAGTTGAAGAAACCTAAAGCCTCTTCCTACTTCCATCTCTATGAAATATCAGCAAGTGATTGGATTGTATTTCTCCTACTCATTTTCTTTAATATAAGAAAGGGACACACATAGTTTAACTCACAGCAGTAACTCAGACTAGTGTGGAAAATACAGTGTGGAAAATACAGTTCTCTCCGGAACTCTATTTATGTATAACCTATTAGATAAATGCTCAGTCAAAACCTCCTCTCATTTAGACAAAGAAACCCACCATTTATAGCATGGCTTCATTGTTACATGAGGAAGAATTAGTTCCAGTCTCTACTATATGCCCTGCACTTTTGGTTAACTCCTCACAAAAATCTCTTTACCACCTTTGTGCCCAAATACTTTCAGGCTTCAGCAACTTTCAGTCCCTTTTTCTCCAGCCTTGAGACTCTCATCATGGCACTTTGGCTTTGGTATAGGTGCTGAAAACTAGGTTAGACAAGGGAGAGAAAAATGACTTGATAGTATGCTGTGGATTGGCATGAAAGCTGTGTTGGCACTTGTGTGAGTTAATCAGATTACTCAAGGGCACCAAAGATACAATCAAATTATTCAGGTCACCCCAAAATCTTCTCACTTTAGCAGTTCTTGTAGCAGGTCCAAAATATACCATAAATGCTTATTTAGAACAGTGAAAGTATTTTTGCTTAATATGGATTAAACAATACCAAGTATATTTTAATATTATTTAAGGTCTTCCTAAAATGCTTGTTTCTTGGTTGTTTTAGTTTGATATAGACAACATAGATTAATAATTCACAAAATGTCTTTCAGTGCAGTATCTTCAAAGGTATTGTAGCACAAGAAAAAGTAGTTTAGATACCTGTAGAGGGTTTCTGCCTCTCTCTTGCTCCCCCCACATATGTATTTATTAAAATACAGATTTTTAAATGGCCTTCTAAGGCACTCCCTAAAGAAAACAGTAATCCAGTAAGTGGAAGGCATTATGAAAACAACTGAAAGAGATATTGAACCAGCAAGACAACCCTCTGCAGGGATGAACTTCAAATTTGGGGGGCACAGCACTGAAGGCAGACTGACTGAAGGAATTCCTTCTGAAACCTGGTGTTGACAGGGTAACAGCAGTGCTGGCTCCTACAAGAGCATGCCAACACATAACTCAATATGCAAGCTGTGACACACATTAGCTAAAATTAAAGAAAACATTAGTCAAATCAAGAGAATGGATTCTCAGCTGACAACAGGGTCAGTAGTAAGAATGTAAATTCAAGACTACATCTCCCATCAATGAGATCAGTCATGATGTATGTGGCTTCAGCTATTAAATTTAGTGACCAACACCACTACAATTTTCATGACAGAAAATGGAGAAACAATCAAAGACATATGTGACTGCACATCTGCATGTGGATCTCTTAAGGATCTTTCCTTACTAATATTTCTTTATAGCTGATCACCAGAATCAAGGGTGTCAGTACAATTTTATATTTCCTGTACACTTCGATATGGCCTAAAAAATAGGAAGAAGGGAATACTCCCCAGTACTGCATGTTCGAACAGAAGATTTTCTACAACAGTTCAAAACAATTTATAGTATTCAAATAATGTTTGTTAAACTTGTTCAAGTATAATGTAGGGAAGGAAATTACTTGCACACAGCACATGCTTTGCAGCTGTCCAAACTTAGTGACCAGGGATAATAAAAATGCTGGGCAGACGCAGAGCTTTTCTGGATCTGGGTGTTGTGATGTGAGAAAGACCTGCAAGGCTCTTGGAGTGGTATAAACCGTGAGAGAGAGGAGAGGAGAGGAGAGGAGAGGAGAGGAGAGGAGAGGAGAGGAGAGGAGAGGAGAGGAGAGGAGAGGAGAGGAGAGGAGAGGAGAGGAGAGGAGAGGAGAGGAGAGGAGAGGAGAGGAGAGGAGAGGAGAGGAGAGGAGAGGAGAGGAGAGGAGAGGAGAGGAGAGGAGAGGAGAGGAGAGGAGAGGAGAGGAGAGGAGAAACAAAATATTGCGAGTCAAAGTACTTTTAATCATTTACATGTCATCAAAATATTTTCTATTTTAAGCATAAAATTATCATCTCCTTTTAGAATATATTTGGCTTGGTCTGTTCTTTCTATATGCTGGTTTGAACTAACATCAGTTTTATTTTCATTATCTGGTAAATCTATTATCTTGAAATATTCTTCTGTAACACTCTTCTAACACATCTAAAATTAATATATTGTAACGGAACTGTAGCCAAAAGCTACATAACCTCTCTTATACATTAATTTTTAATCTGAGTATGGAAACAAGCCCTCAAAATATGAAAGTCCATTCTGACCTTTTAAATATAAGATAGTAATTTGATTCATACTTGATAAATGAGTTTTTAAGATTGGAAGTTTTAGGAGGAACTACTAAGTATAGTGCAACCTCCATTATATTTGCTTGCCAATCTTACATATTTTTATAAACTATACTTTTTTCCATTAAGTAAAAATTTGTAACAGTTAATGCACTTTAAGTGCATTTTTTCAAATCATTCTTAAGGTTTTAATTCCTCAGTCCAATTAGGTTCTATCCTTACACTGTTCTTAGGAAAAGAAGCATGCTACTGTTCTTCATTCATGTTAGCAAAAAGATTTTTAAATTTATACCAAACAAGAATGTTACTTAAAGAGATGTTTAAGACTGGGTATTAAGCACTTACTGTTACCATTTAGGATATAAAGCAGGAACTGTGAGATATATGTCAAGTAATTATAAGAAATATACTAAGCAGGGGCATCGTACAACCTTTATATCAGCAATAGGCATTCTTATTCCAAAATTTAAGGTGAAAAATTTTTGTTATGCAACTTTAATCTCAGATAAACTTTAGCAAGTTGTTATGATGAGCCTTCTCCAGTATCAACAAAGTGTGACTGAGGCTGGAGCACCTCCATTCACCTCAGAGAACCTCTGGAGCTTGTCCAGTCCAGTCCAAGTCCACTTCAGCAGGATCAGCCAGATATGGCAGCTCATGTGCAGTCATGTTTTGAATATTTGCAAGGATGGAGACTCCACAACCTGTCTCAGCAACCTGTTCTAATGTTCGACCACCCTCATAGTGCAAAAGCTTCCTCTAACACTTAAATGGAATTTCCTGTATTTCAATTTTTGCCCATTGCCTCTTGCTCTGTCACTGGGCACCACTGAGAGGAGTCTGCTTCTCTCTTCTTCACTTCTCCCTGAGCCTTCCCAAGTCTGGGCAAAACAGCCTCTGCTCTCTCAGTCTCTCTTGATTTGACAGATATTTCAATGACTGAAGCCATTAGTGTCCCTTTCAGAAGGAATTGTGTATAGTTGTTTACTTCATTAATAACCTTGTTGAAGTAGTGTGGTGAGAGAACCATATTTTAACTTTCCATCTAGCTTGTATATAAAATTTTGCAGGAATTATTCTGAAATTTGAATCATCCACTGTGTATATCACGATATACAGTACAGAAATCTAAACTTACTTTTTATTTTCCACAAATTGTGCCACGGTTACCACAAATGACAGTTCACAATTCCATCTGAACTGCCAGTAAGAAAGCAGTGAACATTTTTATCTTTCACATTTCCTTTTAAACTTGATTCCCAGAACTTCTGTGCTCCATTCCATTGTTACAGTAATGTCAGGGCTAATGAGTTTATTGACTTTATAGATAGTTTTCAATTTAGAGGAAAGAAAAATTCTTAGAAACAAATTGTGCCTAAGCTCTTCTGTCATCAGTGAGAACATCTCTCAATTAGAGGGTAATAACTGTCTCCAACAGAAATATATTCAGAAACTGGCTCAAGAATTATTGTCTACTCATATCAGATACCATTTCAAGCACAGATGAATAGACACTTCCACTGCAAGAAATAAAATGAAAAGCTAAGGCAAATAAAAAGCTCTGAGCAAGAGCAGCAAGGCACAGAAGAGTAAGGCAGTATAAAGCCCAGTATAAAAGCACATGGACCTTTTATGGCACCGAGTTAGGAACTGATAAGCATCTTCTCATAGGAGCTGGCAGTCATCTAAAAGCCAACAGCCATTTGCAGTTCTGAACAGAGATAACCAAAGTCACAGAACACAACTAAACTCTTAGTGTGCACACATTTGCACCTGAAATGGAGAGGGGGATATCATTTCCAGGCCCATCAATTGCATCCAAATCACCTAATTTTGCATTTCTAGCTAACTGCTTTGTCAGTTATAAGAATGTTACAACTGGCTGATTTGAAGGTGGCTACTTTTATTTTTTTAAGGAATATCTTCCATAAATTATGTTTCTTTTCCATATTTTCTCTTAGTTTTGCCCTTTTTTTGCTAAGGCTTGTGTTGAAAACCTGGTAAAGTAAGGGCAATGGATTGTAATGAAATAATGAGGAAGATTCTAAGCTGAAAATAATAGGAAAATTTTACTATAAAATTATATTTACTCAAATTATATCGGTAAACTTCCACTCATGGCATTCAAAATGTTTTATATAATGAAAAATCCACCATTTAGAAAATTTTGCTTTTTGTCTATCATTATACGGTTCCAATTTAAAGTTTTTATATCTATTCTTCAAAGGCTGTCTTCAAAAGAGTGTTTTCAACTTTGTCCTTATTGAAAGTCTATTTTTCCCAAATTTGTTATAAAATCTTGATCTCTCTTCATAAAAGAACAGTAAAACTTATCTTTAGCAATTTAAATACACCTCCATATTAAAGATATGACCAAAATAGAATTAAATACTTTAGTATGTACCAACCATCAATCTGTCTTTAATGCCAGACATAATTGAAAAAATGGGTATGAATATCCAAAGTAATTTTGCTCTTTTATTTTATCAATATATATAATTCTGCCATTAGTGTCTAAATAATTAGACATAATACATTACTCATTCTTGAAAAAGAGCTGTACATATTTCAATAGGCAAGGTATTGCTAAAAATATCCCCATTTTGTTTCAATACCTTTTTTGTTTCCAAAAAGACTACATGATACAACAATAAAATTTTCCTTCAAAATATCTGGATTGTTTTTCTCAAACATCAGTGATGTAGATGAAGATTAAAGTATTGAATTAAGTAATTTTCTGTGTAGTTATTCACACATACATCTGCATATTCTGTATTAATATGCTTAGCATCAGTCAATGCTAAAGAAATCTGAGAACAAGAAGAAAACATGGCAAATAATTTTTTTGTTCTTTTGTCATATATAGCATTTCAGAGAGAAAACAGTTGTGCCAAATGCTAAAGCTGCTCTGTGTCAATGGTTTATGGAAGTTTATAATATAAAACACATTCTTCAGGATTTCAGCTCAATTTTTTCCCTGATGCAATATTAATACTTTCATAAATATTACTGATAAGATTCTGGACAATATTATTTCCAACTTAACTTCTTTCTCCCACAGTAAAACAATGATGTCATCTAGCCCACTAGAGTCAATGTGAATCATGCTATTAATATAGTAGACTGTTATATGTAAATCTAAAGAATCCTTTGAACTATTTCTTTAAAAGTTTTCCACCCTGTAGTGGTTCCATGACAATACATTTGAAGGGCAATGCAGAGAAAGGTCATCAGTCTGAAAAAATGAAAATAAGTTCAGATCCCAGATATACCTTCCTCTCTACACCACAGACATAGCCTCCTCTCTTTTCCCCGCAACTGGTATAACCATTAACAAACTTCCACTTACCAAGGGACCATTGCCATTTCCAGGAAGCAATTTTGTGAAGAAAACAAAATTTTTTATTTTCCTATTCCACTTGGGAAAGCATATAGTGGAAAGCAAAACGAGGGCTGACTTCCAACATCAGAGGTATGTGTCATTTGTGAGGGACAGGTTGGGAGAAGCTAATGTGAAGAATACAGTATTAGGATGATGTTTTACTTTTGTGCATCTATTTAAGCAGAAGTCTTCAATCCTGCTCCTTACATACTATGCAATGAAATCACAAAACATAGAAAAGTAAACTGATGAAGAACAATAAATATTTAACTCTCTCTTGGGAGATTTGGGCTGGTTGTGGGGTTTCTGTAGTAGAAAAAGAAGAAAAATCAAGGAGGACAGTGAAGAAGAAAATTATCAAAACACTAGGTTTTGCTAATATGTGCTAATGTATGTTGCCCTAAAGAATTTTATACAATAGAGATTATTTGTTTTGTGAAATAGGAGCCCACAAGAACAAGAGCATCGTTATGCTGGGTGTTACAGGGTGATGCATATCTCCAGCAGTTTACAAAGCAAATATGAATTCTATCCTTAATCTAACTTGCAAGTGAAATCTTCTCAGTGTCAATATTGCTAAAGTACAAGAAATACAAGTTCAAAACTCTTCCCATAATTCTGTGTGATTTAATTTTTATGGTGGCTAATCTGGAAATATGGAAAGTCTCAGCAACTTCTCCAGCTGTTCATAATTTCCTTGATCATCTTATAAGAAATGGGAGTATTACCCAGAGTACTGCCACTTAAGGATGTAAGGTGAAAACGTACTTGGCCAGTGTAAAATTAAATTTTTAGCAAAAGTGACAACATCTATGTCACCATAAAATATTTCCCTTTTGACATAGTGTCAAGTAAACATTTCTTATAATTAAGGACAGAAATATTTTCTCCTTTTCATTTTTAAGACAAGCTTAATTAAAATAAATATTGAAAGAAATCAGACATGTATGGAAGAAAAAGTCTTCCAGTGAGTGAAAGATAATCCCTAAGGGATAAAGTTACAGATTCAAGGAACACGTTAATGAAACTTTCATATTTTAAGACCATGACAGTATTGGCACTATAAAATATCCATATTTTGGCACTGCAATAATAGCAGTACTATCACATCAGCACCACGCTACTCTGAATGTTTGTGTAGTTTTATGCAGAAACCTCGACACTGGACTAATCTCATTACTGTACTGTGCTTTCTAGTGGTTTGGCTTTATTTCTACAGGATCCAGTGGTAACAGAGCCACTTTCCTTCCACTCTTCTGCATATAGCTTTGATTGCAAAACCTATGTGATTTTAAGGACTGACTCTAAGCATAGTAATATATCAAATTTGTTTATGAGTTGAAGAAATAAAAACACAAGGTTTGCAAGAATTTTTAGATAGTGACCCTGAGAAGACTGGCATAGTTGGTTTTAATCCCTATTCACATTTGAGACACAGTCATGTAGATCAGGAATACCAAGTCAAAAGAAGTGACTATATTGATGAAACTGTATTGATAAACCTTTTATTTGTGGTCCGGTGCACCAGCAGACAGCATCAGCAAATATGTTAAGAAAATGAACTTCATGTACAGGTTTTTGAGGAAACATGTCCAGAAGCAACCCTTTCACCTTTTTTGCGCATGTAGTACAGGTTCCTGAAGTATTTCTCAGAAAGACATTGGTGGAAAGATTTCAAAGTAAGGTAGATGGCTTTGTACTGTGTCAGTGTCACTTCTGGGTCTAACCAGGTGTGGAGGGTTACTGGATACTGCTGATTCTGCCCAAATGTGTCAGACATGACATTTAAGCCAGGGTTCTCCAAGGGAAGTTACTTCTCAGGCCACTTGTCTATGCCATATTTCCAGAAGGCAGGCAGCCAAGGATTGTAGGTATCATGACACTGAAGAGCTACAGTTACAGAGGGTGGCAGCCTGCTTGGTCATAGGAAAGACAAAAAGCTTAGACATTTAGAAAGTTAAAGCAAAGGAGAAGTAATTTTAGGTCTCTCAAAGAGAGTCTATAAGAATCCTCTTTTCCTTCCAGTTTATTCTTTTCTTTGTTTGAATAAAAGCAAGCATGCAAGTAAGCAATAAAATGCCCCTGGAAGAACTCAATTATATAGACAGTTTCACTTATGACTCCACTTGCTTCCATTGAGTGTGTTACACACAATGAGTTACATCAGTTCATGGCACGCTATTTTTACAGGATTTCTCCTTGAATCTGAGTATATTCTAAGGGAGATTTTTCTGAGGGGTGTGGATGCTTTTTTAGAATTGGAAATCTCCCTTGGGGAAGCTTGCATGTCAGCTAAACAATCTGTAGAAGTGTACAAGTGTTCTGTATTAGAGTTTCTACATAGGCTTGTGCATGCATAACCATGAGTACTACATTTACTTCTCTCACGTGTTCTTTTTCCTTTGGACTTCAATCTCAAAAATATTTTTGTTAGCAGAATTTTGTGAATACTTCCAAGTTTGAATCTTTGAGGTTATTGTTCTTCCCAAAAGAGAAGTGCCGACACAGTTCATGGATGATTGTATGTTATTAAAGTTGGATTTTTTTTTCCTGATGATACTGACAGCTCAATATTAAGAACTGAAAAATAATATTTTAATTTCACTGTTTTTATCTACCTGTCTGAAAAGTTCAATTGGTTTGATTGCTACCTAAATTGATCTTTTTCTACCTAAATCTTTGCTGAAAAGAAAGGAGTATTTATTCTATGTTCTGTGTGCTGCCTGGTTATTATCCTGGCAATTGATATTGCAAGCTTAAAGTGATCTCGGAATTATGAAAAGGGATTACATAGACAAAGTATTTACATGCCACACTATGTATTAGAGTAATGAACATCTCAGTTTTTCTTCTCTCAGTTCCATCTTCCAGCATGTCAGGTCTTTTATTTGATCCTGAATGTTACAATTGTTGGTTTAACTATCCATAATGGAGATCCACGTTTTGCGAAAAACTTCATTCAAACCTGGATGCTAATGTGACTTCTGTTACTTCACTGCAAACAGCCTTGACAGCTTCTGGGTTCATTCCCAGGCATATTGTTGTGGGAGATTCCTTCTTACAAGTCATGCCCTTGTTCTGCATTTTAACACCAGCTGATGCCAGGTTCCCACACTCCTGGGTCCATGGTCCCTGATGCCATGCTCTGGAGCTGGCACAGCCGAGCAAGTGCTGAGCATGCTGATGTAGTGCCCACCATTCAATTTTCCTTGCTGTGAAAATGCTGCTCCATAAAGAAGTTTCTTTTGGTGTTAAGTCTTCTCAATATAGCAAAAGCAGAGAAACAAGACAGCTCCCTTACTAGAAACAAAATGGAGCTGAGAAAATAACATTTGGCTAAGTTACAGTGTTGCTACTAACCTTAGTACTGAATATATCTCTTCAGACCTCCTGTCTTCAGTTCATTAGTCAAAACTCCTCTGACACAAGCATGGTATTGGTATGTTTCTATCTCACAGCCCTTGTTTCTGTCAGTTTTGATGATGTTGCTATGCAGAAAATCAAACTAAGTCTTGTTTTACAATCCCAGTGTTGCCTGTGGAATCTGAGCAGTACAAGGGCTCCATTAACAATGTTATTCTTCTCTATAGTCACTGTCACACTCAATTTAGCTTCAGTTTTATTTTTTGCTGTAAATAGCATTCCTGGTCACAGTAATTCTGTTACCACAATGATCTAAGAGACACTAAAGGACATTAATGAATTAACAAAGTACATGGCTTAGTGCACAGTCCCCAGGCTTCACTGAGATGGGAGGGCTGAAGGCTGGATCAGTAAGTGTCCATCCCTGGGGATGACCACAACTCAGTGAGCTGCCTGAGACTCACAGACACACTCTTGGGGGCTTGGAGTTCCGAAGTGAAGGCAGGACAGAAAAGCTGTTTGTTCAGAGAGCTCTGGGAAGAAATTGCAGACTGGACTCTGCTGGTAAGGAGACCTCTGTCAAGAAAAAAAGCTTTGGAATAAAGCAGCTCCCCAGTCTCCAGTAAAATAAACTTTCCAAATGTCATAAAACTCATGGACTGAAAACACATGCTCATGGCCCTCTCTTTGTCGCTGAGGGGTATTCATCCCATCCCCTTAGTTGTATCTGGGTGTCTCTCAGCTCTTGGGTGCTCTGTCACTTTGAATCCCTGTTGCCTGCACCAGAAAGGGAAGAGTGAGAATGTCTCAGCATTTGACCAAGGCTCTGCCTGAAACTGATGATTGCTTAATGATGGTACAAAGATATGAAAGGAAGGCATTGTAAAAACATCAGGTGGTAAATTATTTCTATAAACTCTTACCATATTGCTGGGCATAGGAAGGACATCCACATATATTATATGGGCGGTTGGTCTTCCTGTGGGATCACTAATGACTCAGGCACATATTAAAGACAAATGAAGACTGAAGTTCCTATTTTCCTATTTTCACATATACCTAAAATGCTAGTAATTTAAAAGCAACTCTGAAATAATGAAATAATGCATTAGAAATAAATGAGTCAAACTCATAGTCAAGGCCATATAGTGCTGTTCACTGTACAAGTAGATGACAAGAAATATATTTCTGCTTCAAAAGTACAAGATAGGCAGTCATTACAGCTCACCTCCATCCTACTTCTTCTTAAAGATACTACAAGACAAAATTGTGGTAGAAGGGGTGAAAATACTTGATTTTTCTAGTAAGTTAAAAGTAAAGTTTTACGTGTTTGTCCTAATACTTTCCATGATAGGCTCATGAGGTTTATAAAGGTGAGCAATAAGAGTTGGAAATCTTCTATTTCACTGTACCGCAATCTTGGCTTTTATTCCAACATTTTGTCCTATCTTTCAAAATCTTATAAACATGGCAATTTAGCAGTCACTTTCTCCAACATTCTAGCCTCTTTCATAGGATTAGGACAAGGATAACTGGGAATAAAAGCACATATTAAGAGCCTGACACATGGAATATGGTGGCTGGTGCTGGCTTCTCCAGATGTGAGGAGATAGAGTTGAGAGTTGTCTATTAAAATGACAAAGAGAAGCCCTACAAAAAAGCTGAAGAGGCTGCAGTGATGAACACAGAAATGTGAATTTCCAAATGAAGAGTCCACTCTAGTCCTTGCTCTGGATATCTTTGGAAGTTCTGGTTAACTCAATCCCTCTGTTCCTCAGGTATCTACCTGGAAATATCACATAGCTTTTTTAGTCTTTAGGTTCTTCAAGAGGAAAGGTTATTTTGTGTGGCTGTCATTCAAGACAGAGATGTTTTAGGCAACAGAGTGATACTATCTACTCCCTTTCATTCACTAAGCACAAATAAAATAAAACCAAACCCAAAACCAAACCACCAGCAAAATCAAAACCCAAAATTTATATTTTTCAGAAACAAGAAATCATAGAATTAGTATGCCTGTATGTATATACGTTATGATACTAGATCTATTCATATAACCTTCACTGCTGCTAAATACAACAGAAGTTAGTGTCTGAAGTTTTAGTGAGAACATATATGGGGCCTCAGCAGTTTTAAATTTGGGAAAACACGCAGAGAAAACTAAGAACTTCATTTTATTGGAAGAACACACTAAAGAACAAAGAAAGGGTCCAAAGGCCATGAACACTAAGGAGAATTGCTTCAGAGATACGTTCGTGCCTTAGGATTGAGTACAGAAGAAACCTAGAGGACTACCTTTTGATTAAGCACTTAACTTTGAGATGGCACAGGTTGCTCAAGTTAAACCTTTACCTAAATGACAAATTGAACTTAGATAGTAGAATGTGAGTGTTTATTTTCCAGAAACTTATAGAAAAGACTATTCTTAAATCCTACACTTTCTAGACCAGGAATTCTCTTTAATTTAAACTGTGGAGCTCTCAGCACCTTGTAGGGATTATATTCATGAATTAATAAGAAAAAAACAGTGGTTGTTTTTCCTGTGAGTGATCATTAACATAAAATAATAATGTTTCATGGTAAGTAAACCATTCTTTCTGCTGCAGAGTCAACCAATGTGGAAACTTGACAACAAGAACTACTGGGAGATGAATGTTTCAGAGCTCCATTCAAAACCATGCTAAAACCAAGAAAGTTTTTGAGGTTTTTTTAGCTGTTTTTTCCTGATGTTATTCAGAATATGAATAAAATTGCTCAGTGGAAGAATTCTTAACAGATGGTTGCCATTTCGGCCTCAGATGGCAGAAAGCCCTAGAACCAAGCAATTACAGAATTCTTTGATGCAGAACCAGCTGAACAGATTTTAATAATTTCTTCCAAATTGGAGACACCTGGCCTCCCAGAAAGTGCCGCAAGCTGGATGACAGTGGAGGGCAATAGAAATATATTCCTGATGTCACCAGCATGGGTTTGGTGACAAAATCATGAAGACTAATAGGATATAATATGAAAAATGCCTTTTTCTTTCCACTATTAATGCAATGAAATGTTGCGAGTAGCCCTGTAAAATAATTTTTAAAATACTCTGAGGCAAGATTGTTTTGTTTTGATTTTCCATTACTAGAACATTTTATCTGCAGTCAAAGAATGTGGTACAGGATATGGATACTCAACAACACCAGCTTTTATTGCTCACCTTTTTAAAGCTCATGGACCTTACTCAGAAAGAATTTAAGAAACACATATAAAATGTTACGTCATCGAACTTACTCTATTTTCTTCGTATAACTCCTGCCTTTGGGAAATTCAGATATATTCCCCCAGATGCACCTCATGCTCTAGGGAAGCCACTAGGCCAAACCCATTGGTATGACACTTTTGTGACAATTCTCCTACATGGAGAGAGAAGAAAAGGGGTATTATTTCTAAGGTTCAGCTTCACCTGAGTCACTGCCAAATTCTTCCATTCTCTTCTCATTCATTCAGCTCTGTCTCTGCTATTGTGAGGTTATGCCTATCTCATGTTTGGCAAAGCCCTGTCCCAATGCTGTCCATGCCTCAGCCAGCCAATTGCATGGCTCTGGCACAGGATATTAGTGCTATGTGTGGTACAAATGCTTTGCAGGGGATCTGGTAAATCAGTTTGCTCTGGTGGCTGACAGCTCAGCTTGTCCAATGAGCCAATTGTACTTGATGATGCTGAGAAAATAGAAAGGAATTTTACAACGCTGTCCCTGGACTTCATAACCTTAGACTTCTCCCATCCTATGGGTCAATTTTCCTCAAAACCTCTCCTTTTTATGGTAAAATCAATTTATTGCATAAAGCGTTAAAGTAATTTTGACTGTGTTTGTAGAATATCACATATACTTGGGAATTTGAATAGTAAATGTAGAGCAAAAAAGGGACTGTAAAAATGCTAAATATTACAAACAAATCTGGTTAATTGATTTGTCTGTGTTCATAAATGTAAGTGTAACCACTGAATCTATCTTTGGTAGATTTACTAATTCTCTATGTACTAAAGAATACTATTTGTTATTAAAGATTATTTGTCTTACAAATAATGTATTAGAATAGCATTTCTGAATAAATAATTTTTTTTAAAAAAGGAACAAGTGAGACAAATAAGATTTTCTGATTTTCTCAGCTGACAGTATTTTTGAACTGTAGTGAAATGGGGGGAGTAAAAGTGAATGGGAAGAAACGCCATGATTTTATTTATGAAGCCACATGTCCTGATCTAAAATGAGCATTTAAAAGGCTAAAGTTTACATCCCAAAGCTGTATGTACAGTACAGCCAAGATAACACATTTTTAACTTGGCTACTTTTATATGTTTAGAATCAGATTTCATTTCCATGAAAATCAAAATCAGAAAACTCCCTGTGCATAAGATACACAAACTCAGTACAGACATCACACATCCTTCTGGTTTTCCGTGTCCAAATTATATTTGACTGATTTATGTTATGCTATCATATACAATAGCTTTTTACAATGTATATCTGGCAAAGTTATCCATAAAATTGAATACAATAAACGTTATAGTGCAATCATTCAGTTTTGGTTTGAGATTTGGGTATAAGTTCCATTTAAGTGGACTGCTTTTCACAATATGATCCATTCAATTGCATGCTTTCTCTCTTCATTGGAACAACCTCAGTAACAGAGCAGATTTGTACTCACTGCCTTGCAACTTAGTTTGATCTCTTTGTTTCCTACAAAAAGGAATCAGTAGAATCAAACATTAGTGACCATTTTCACAGGTCAGAAAAAAGTGAGGCCAAACAGAAAGCAAGCACCTAATTTCATTCCCATGTCTCATAGGATACTTTCTACATAACACATATAACATATAAAAATACTTAAACAAGGTTACACTGCAATCCATTTTCAGACCTTTTTTCACCTTCACAGTAAACAGAGACAAAACATCAAATTTGTCTGCAGTCCTCCCAAATATTTAAAACTCTCCCTCAGTGTTCGCTACATAATTTTTAAATGCCTTTTACACCCCTGCAATTTCTGTAAAGTAAGTCAGAGTATTCTGTTCCTGTTCCAAGCTTGGACATTTTAAAGTTGCAGAATGGCAAAACCCAAATCATGTCAGCCATGCTATGATGATTAAGTGCCATGATGCTGCAAAAGTGGGGAATTAAAGGTGAGTGCCTGGACTTCCTGATGCAGAAGACAGTGCGATTGAAAGAAAAGCATTTGTAAATGTCCATTAGGAGGGAAAAATTATGAAGAAATTGCTGATTTATTCTGTGAATGAGCTGCAGTTAATTGTGCATATATGAGGAAAGAATGTGCAGCCTTGAACTTTCTTCTTGAAGTATAGCTTCACTCAATTAGCAGTGAAGGAAGGAGGGGTTGAAAAAAGAAACTTCCTTGTGTCTTTGCAGCACCTCAGATTGGTGAAGATAATTGGGAAATGGTGGCCCTAAGCAGGTGCCAGGTATGGAGAGTTGCAGAAAGATTTATTTCTTAATTTAGAAATACAGTTGCAGTTGCCATTGCCTGGTTTCTGTGAAAAGTGCAGGTACTACTTGTGAAATCTTATGTCTTCAAACTAAAGAGATAAGTATAAAACATCTAAGGTTGCAAATACTTGATTTTTTTTGTTATTGTACTATGTTAAGCACACTGTGACTGGAAAATATAATGAATTTGTGGTTCAATTTGAAAGAACTAAACTAATTGCTAAAAAACTCTGTTAATCACATTGTAATATGGACAAATCAATGGTGTGTTAAATTCTAGGACAGAATTTGTGTAAGATCAGAGTACGAGATCTTAGACTGCAGTTTTTAGCTTGTTTAATTTCACTCATTCTTTTCCATCAGTGGTGAAATAATTTTCATGAGACTTCGCATAATTCTCTAAAACAATTTGACATATTTTCTTGCCTTGTAATTTCTGAAATTTAACTGAAGTAACTCAGTAGATAATTACCTAGGTCTCTCTTGAAGACAGGGAATATACTCTCCACATTTTGCAGAGCACACTCAAGACAGGTGTAGCCATGGTGTGCTTCCTGATTCTGCACAGCTGCGTTGTGATTGATGTGTGGATGACAATGCCAAGATCACACTGTGACTCCAGCAGTTCATCCACATTCTACAACTCATTGGCTGGGTCCTTGGTAATGGTATATAATACCAATATAGTGGGATATAACCTTTGGCTTGATACAGATGAAATTAAAACTATGGAAATGGGTGTCCTTTAGGAACTTAGTAGGGAGTAAATATTCACCTATGCAGCAAGCCTGAAATGAAACATTACTGGTAAAGAAATGTGTTTTGTTTCTTAGTGTGGTGTTTTCATAATTATAGCTGTGACAGTTCAAAAAGTATTTCCTTGGTCTCTATTTATCTTTTGCTTCTCACAAAAACTCATCCTGAAATGGCTGGTTAGTCTTTTGCTTCCCTAGTCAACTTTTCCAGCTCACAGTGCTGTTAGTGTTGTCATTAATTACCAGAAGGAAAGTCAATCTTCTGTAGCAGAACCATTAAAGTCTCTCAGAAGATCATACAGTCTCTCAGAAGATCATACAGACTGTCATCCTGGCTCCAAGAATGACTGATTGTAGACTGATGTGAAGGTCAAATTCCATCCTTCTTTGAGGCGTTCTTCATTCTTTCGGGTATTAACATTTGTATGTGTAGATCTCCTGTCTTCTGTGTGGTTATGATGTGTGACTAAGAAATACTTTCCTACTATGTGGTAGGTTCTGTGGTTTTGGTTCTGTTTGTTTTCTATGTCCTTTGTTGGAACTTGTCCTCTTTTTTCATTATTTTTCACAATTCTTACTTGCCAAGCACTGCTTGATCTGTGCTGTCACTGTGTTTTTTCTCAGTCAAAGAAAGGAGAGGTTTATAAGCCAAGATCAGACAGCCCATTGACTTCACCTCCACAAACTCTTTCTCCTCTACTAAGGGCAAAACCAGATGTCTAGGGAGAAATTTCAGAACAGAGAAAACATATAGGATATATTCAGTCAATGATTTAGTAATTCAAAAATATTCTTCCAGCCTCCAATATTTTATGACTCAGGAGCTTCCTAAGCCTGCAGCTCTGTGTCTGAGCAAAATGATAACAATCATCAGAAGAGGCAAAATTCAATATTATTAATTTTTTGCCTAATAACATCTCAATAAAACTGCACTACCGAAAGTAAAATGTATGCATTTCACACATGATTAACAAGGGCTGAAGTAGATGAATTCAGCCATGACTGTAAAAGTGGCAGGCTAATGCTGTGTGCCTTCCTCTTCTGCTGCAGATTATTGACACTCTAGCATGGGCAGCAGAACAGAAGACATTCAACACAATTCTGATGCTCTATCAGCACCTTTCCTGGAAGTATTCTTTTGTGGTTTGATGTAACTGTGGGCTGTGATGGCTGAGGAGAGAGCAAACTGAGCTTTGGGACATACCTGTCTCCATGATGATCTTCATCACAGGACCAGTTAGGCCAGCTGAGGGTGACACTGCTGCCTAACCTAAGGAAGTCCTAGCTTCCAAAGCAAGACACTCAAAACCACTCTTGATGCGAGCTTCTGCAAAAAACTGAAGCTAAGCTGAATAAAAGAACAAACATCTGGACTCTTGTTCCTATGAGATGAGGGTTCTTGAAGATCTCCAGTCACCTTATGAAATTTTCAGCAGCCCAAACAGAAGTGATAAACTTCAATAAAAGCCTATCTGTTACTTATTGACATTTAAAACAGTTAGGGAGCATTATTTGGCAGTAAATCTACTGTGTTTCAATAGTAAACATACTTTGGTAAATAACTCATGCTTGTAAAACATCTGTGTATCACATTAATTTAAAGGCTACAGGACTTGCTAAAAATAAGCATGGACTTAATAGAAAACATTTTATGTCAAATCCCTAATTAAACTGCTGTAGCAAATTTAGCATAACTTCAAACTCTTCCTGCCCTGCCTTCTTTTACCACTGTATCACATTCTGCCATAAAAGGAAAATCTCTGTTGATAATGTTTTGTATTCTTTAGTCTACTGGAGCCAAGCATAACCAAATCATATGTTCATTTTATTTCACATTCTGCTTACTAATATTTGTACTGTGTGACTAAGTTTCACTAGAAAAACAGTCAGTGTACCCAGAAAGAGAAATAGAAAGGAAAAGAGTACATTAAGAAAGATTGTTTCAATAGTGAAATTTATGGACTTCAACAATGTAAACCTTAGACTGACACACTCTTTCTGGTGTCTCAGAAGAGCACCTATGGATGCCTGCTGCAGCATGAAGTTATAATATTTGTGAAGGTTTCTTCAACTCTGCCCTTTGTTATAAAGATTTCAGTAAATATTACTTTTAAATAGATTTATAGCTTTTGTGTCTTGTTTCCATGACCTTCCCAATTCAGTCACGCTTTTGTCTCATCTTTACAAAAATGCCTTGGGTCACTTGCTTATTTTAATCAGCATGGAATACTCTATCTCAGAATACTCAGAAAGAGCTGAAATGTTTAAGAAAAGTGAAATAAATCCCATGTGTAACCAACTGGGAGGTATCAGGGTACCAACAATATTTCTGCTTACTTCTGTTACCACAAGGCACTTTGAAACCCCAATTCTTTTTATTCCTTGGAGAATGTAAAGAAAAGCAAAACTATTTAGGCACTATATGGGCATTTCAGTTGGACAGGCTAAATATAACACTGCTTGGCAGTGAATCAGTTGGATTACAACCTGGACAAGCATTTGTTGGGACGGGCCAATGATATTTTGGTTCTTGTTCTGACACCACCACTGAGTTTCTATCTTGCTCTGAAAAGCTCATGTGATCTCTTCATTTTTCCCTTTTCTAATTATTTTCTGTCTTGTTTTTTTTTTTTTTTTTTTTTTTTTTTTTTTAACATAATCAGTGTTGGGACTGTCACATCCTAGCAGATTGTGAAGTACCTCACATTAACCTGTCCTGGGCCCCATACAAGATGAGCACCATTCCTTAAGTACTATATGTAAACATCTGAGAATTGTCAAAATTAAATTTCAGGGATCTAAAAGAATTTAAAAAAAAATTTCCTATCTGTCAATCTCAGCTAATATTTTCTTGGGAATTTTTGAAATATATTTTTTATATTACAGCACAGTATCCACCCACCATCAACTGTTAAAATAAAAAGTCCCTTTTTCTTGACAGAGTACTCAATGGAAAAGTCTCAAAGATTTTGCTGGGTGAGAGGAAGAACCAAGAAAGGACACACACATAAACATGGTGCTAAATTCTATTCATGGGATAATTCATCATGCTAAGGTTATACTTGCTTGCAGAATTGCCAGGGAAGATTTAGGAAGAGCCAGGATCTCAACAGGAAAAAAACTGTGGAATTCTTATACCCAAAAGGACGATTCAAGTGCTAATTGAAGTAAAAATATGTATTCCCAGGCTTTGTCAGATTGTGCTGTTCCAAGCATCATACTAAATATGCAGCAGATATACAGAAGACAGGAAAAATCTTGAGATTTTCCTGCATTTAATGGCATTTTCAGAGAGCTCTACAAAATAAAAAAAACCTTCTGGTGTAAAAATGAGCTACTAGCTTAGCATGACTTTTAAGCTGTATGAAGTAACAGAGTGTCTGTGTCAGTAGATTTAGTGAATCAATTTAGTTACAAATGGAATGAAAAAAATCAGCTAGCTTTATAAAGAATTTGTGTGCCTCAGAAGTCATGATTAGTCTAAATTCAGATTTGTTCTCCTCTCTGGGGTCCCTTCAATTCCCCAGAAGACAAGTGAGATGGCTCTGACAGCAGATCTGTCACTTTCACCATTACAGACAGAGGAAGGAGGAGTCACTTTACTGATCCTACCAGCAATTTCATTAACCAATCAGGTCCCTGAGAGCAAGATACACATATATATTGGCTGGAATAGAAAGGCTTATGCCCAAGAGAAAGCAAAAACTTATAGAGCCATTTCCATTCTTCTACCTAAATTAAGTCGTTGCTCAAGAGAGCAATTTCATGTAGCAGGACTCTGAGGTGTCCATTGTCAATCATGATGGACAACACAACTTCCTATTCTGCAAGGTGGTTTCTAAATCCTAGAAGGCATCACATTCAAAATTGGGTCGCCTGCTGTGTGTACAAAGTCTCAGCTCACTGGGACTCCTGGGGGAGTCCAACAGAGCCCTTGGTGCATATTTGGATGTTCAGGTGTTGGAAGCAAATTTGGCACATGGGAAATGTAACTGCTTCCCAGCACAGCAGCAGCAGAGGCACATGGTTTTACATTATTTAAATCTTGGGTTTAAATGTCTCACTTTAGCCCCAGCACTCATGCTCTCTACTGCAGGAAACACTTTAGCTGCAGAGACTGTGACCAGTTTGACATCTGTCCAGAATTCCCTGTGCTAATAATGTTTTATTACGTTTTAGAGAACTCCCAGCAAGGTTCCTGCTACATAACTCCTCAGGACAGGTGGACACCAGACTGCAATAATGCACTACTATAATTTTATATATATATTGGATCCTATATGATGGCTATTACATTTTAATCACTATAATTATTTTACAGATATTTCAAACATAAATTTTGTCATCACAACTGTGTTTCTTATTGCTTAATTGGAGTAAAAATGCCTTACATATTTTTCCATCTTGGAAAAAATCCTCCCCCATACCCCCTAAAATTTGCACATTTTTACAGAATTTACTACTCACAGTGGAATTGTAGCTTAAAGGATTGGGCAGCTCACTATGTCTGAACTCTTTTCTCTGTAAAAGAAAAAGCAGTGATTTAAATGCAAACACATTTATATTATAGACTAGAAACTGCTCTTTTACCTTTTACTTATCACTGTACAAGGAAAAAATGTATAGTATAAAGCGTTATGACTTTCAGATACTAATAAATTTGATTTTCCCAATCACACACTCTCTTTGTTTTGGTAAAACCTTATTAGGTTTGTTTTGGTAAAACCTTATTACCACTTTTTTTTACCAATATGCCAATTCTAGTATTAATATAATTAATAGTTGCAGGGAACAATTATATGTAAAAAACTTATCCTAGCTAGTAGCTCTGATTAGATGTCTACATGGTATACTGATAGTTTTTTAGTCATAACCTCTTTTGGTGACCACTGCTCATTAGATGAGAAAGAGAAAAATTCGGCACTATGGTTTCAGCATCTTAGGGGGATTACTAGGAGGCAAAAGTTATGGCGTTTCATGTTGAAACACACCATGTGAATACCTTTTATGCATGTTTGGATAAGATCATGGTCTAGGTTTGTATCACAGCAGGTCTACCTGTGACAAGACTGCTCGTTTGTGTGTGCACTTGGAGCAGAGGATTTGCACTGTAAAGAAATGCTTGAGTCTGCATGCTGTTCTTTAGCATTCTTTATTTGCATTCCAAATCCAAATCCACCCCATATCCATATAATTTGTGAGTTTTCTTGGTAGTGCTTAGTGGTAGAACTGTATTCTTAGAGGGTAGAATGGAAAAATAAAAATATTAAAACCAGAAGGGTTGAAACATATATCCATTGTACTGACAGATATGACTTTAAATATTTACCTCCAGTTACCCTACTTGTAAAATTAAGCACTGTTATCACATTATTGAAGTTTCCAAGCTATTGTCATATACATTTCTACAACAAGGATGTAGAAATAAAACCTTTCCCAGCTCTTTCCTTTCAAAATGAATTTAGGACACTCAGGTATATTATCAAAGATTCATTATTCTTCTTGTATTGTTTTTTGTGTAACTTTATTTATTTCCGTATCCTTGGAGTAAGTTTTTTAGTTTGATAAGCCAATATTTAAACATATAATTAAGTTTGGACTGTGAGGGTTTTTATTAGAAACAGCAGAAGTATTTTATTATATTGCTTTTGGTGTGGGCTTGTGTTGCTGTTCCTGAATCATTGTTGTACATACTTGGAGATTCAGACAGATAGCCTTGGTTTTCAGGCATGAAACCTACACAACATTTTTAGGTGTGTGGCCAGAATTCACACAAGCAGCAACAAAGACAACTTTTCCATGTACTTAAAATTGAACAGGATTCTGAAAGGTTTGTTGCATGAGGATCATAATGCTACCTCCAGTCATATGTCAAAAATATTTCTGAATTTCACTGTTCTTGTCACTTTTATGAGATGAATCTAATTCTTAGAAAGGCTTCCTAAATGGAGGTCTGGCTAGTGTTATGGGCTGCTACATACAAAAGGCTTCATTTTTGATGGCTACTGAATGACTCCTGAATGATCAAGCCTGAGATTTGTCGCCTTTATTTTTTTTGACTGAATAAGTTAATGAAATTTTCTACTCATAAATCACAAGGGTGTTCTTCACATGGGTATCTTACAAGAAAAATAGAGTGGCAAGTCTTAAAATGTTAAGTGTTCTCTACGTTAAACATAGTACAAGCAAATTTCTCTTTGTGAGTATGTGCATTTATTACTATTTAACAGGTTAATTTTTAACCCTAAGGAGAAATAAAAATCTCATTTGTGCTAGTAATAATATGACAAAAGTTCTGAAAGTTTGTGAAGGATTGAAGCTACACTTTATTCCTCTATTGGACACACTGCCTCAAGGATGAAGCAAAAATCACCCTTTTTGTGGTGTAGTAAAGGCTTTCCCCTAGTTTGCAGTGTAGGCACCAATCTGGATTTGTATGACTGAAGATTTTGGCATGGAGATAAAAAACTCCCTGGTTTTCCTCCAGAAGACCAGGATATCACAAGCAGCTGTTGACAGAAGTTTGACGTATCTTCTCACTGCCAGCCCCAGCTCCACCCTGAAATATAATCTGGGACTTGGTGGAATTTAATTGACCATATTTGCATTTACACATGCACATGAATTTAGTAACATAAATAGAACGTTGCTGCTCATGCGGACAACTAATTGTTCATTGTTCTCCCAAGCATATCTCTCCACAAGAAAAATGGTTATGTCTTTTTAATGCAATGGATTTCTTTGCACTCATATCCACATGAATATACTTGAAAAACAGAACGTAAGAATGACAATGTAACTTGTAATGAGCTTTCAAGAAGAGGAAGCAGCTAAATGAAGCTTAATACTATATTATGTTTGAAACATTAAAAGAATACATGTCAGGAGATTTTGAAAGTTGAATATCAAATCTTGCTTTTGCAATTGATGAGTTTTAATTGATGCATAGGTTTGATTGTGCCTTAAGTTATCTGAACATGGTTTTGCTTTTCTTTGTTATATTATTACTGCTACTAATTTGGGCATAGGTTGTACCTGTGACGCATTGTGCAGGAATGAAGGCATGGTACTCTGCCAGGCAGAGCCTTTCATAATTAAAAACTGCTACATCAGTTTTCTGCAACTGTGGCAAAAGAAGTAAAGTGAAAGACAAAAAAGTGGTGCTTTTAATTAAAACTTATGGTACAAAAAGATAAAAATATTATGGAAGCATCTCTTCAAGGCAAATACTGAACTACCAGACTGTTGACCCTCAGGTTCAACAATTGAGCAATATTAGGTTCAACAACATGTAGAGTGATGTAATGTTATAGGGGCCTGACCCTATTGAAACCAATAGGAAGAATTTCAAAGAATTTTGAGAGCTTTGGATATGATCCAAAAAGTAAACTGATACTCCTGGGGGAGACATTTTGCATACCACTTTTGGATTGTCATTTGCGCTGTTATTGAATATGTCATTCACCTTAATATTAGTGTATAGAACTAGTAGGGATCTTTTAGTAACCAGAAATTATATTTCATTCTAGCAATTACTAAAGAAATACTGTCCTTTTCATAAGAATATGGGTGTTTCTTCCCTATAAATATTTAATAACATCTTATCTTGCAACACATAGTTGACTAAATGGCTTTTGTCAAGTAAATCTAGAAAGTAGATATAGCTTCTGGTTTTTTCCTCAGATTTATTTGCTTTTAAAATGACTTTTTAATTGTTTGTTGTTTTAGGCTTAAAGTCTACAAATAGAATAGAGTATAATCTGAGATTCTAGCCTTTCATCTGTAATGACAGAGATCACACTGAGGACTGTTTTGTTACTAAACTTGTATTCTTGTTTCATAAAGACTGTAATGTTACACTTGGGTCAGTAAAGGAAGAGCTTTGCTGACCAAAGGTCTCAGATTTGTTTGCTTCAATAGAAGAATGTTTTGGAAAACATTTTTATGTTCTCATTTTGCTCACTATAAATCACCAGACTGCAATTTTTTAAGTTTAAAAGCTGATAAATTGAGACTTTGAAGCTGTCACCAAACTATTTCTCCACTGGACTCTTACTCAGGATGGTTCAGAGTGTTACTCTCTGCACAGGAGTAATCAAGTTTCTGTGCTTATGAAAGTGCCATTACTTCATGAAAACTGAAGTACTGGCCTGCTCTTCTTCCCTGGAAGGAAAGCAGGCTGAATCTCTCCAGAGCTTCTGGAGACATGTCTTGAATCCTTCCCGCAAGATCACTCAAGATAAAAGAAGTGAAATTCCTTTTTATACAACAAAGAGGGAGCAGAGAAATCAAGACTCAACTGCAAATACTAGTTCCTCTGATGTCTCTGGATACTAATAAGCATGGGAACTTGTTCTGGAGGACTTACAGAAAAATTGAATAATTGGGGTGTCAGCGTCCATATTTCTTCTGTGTCATGCCAGGGCATTTTCAGTAAATTTGGTTTCAGAGCTGTGTTATAAAGCATGAGGGATTTATATTCAGAGTGTATGTTTCCCTCATTAAACACTCCCCCTCGAGGACAGCAAGGCTGGCAATCTTGTCTTGTGACTGACACTCTGTCAATGGTTTCATTAGCTGGACAGAAAATCTCAGAAAATCTAGATTTTCTAGATTTGGAATTTAGGCTCTCTGACATCAGTTTTGCTTCTAGGTTTAGGTGAGCTTTGAAAACAGATATTACAAAAGGAAATCTTTCACTTTCTGAACTACTAGGAGAGATCAATATCCCTGGTGAGTATTAGAAGGAGTCATTTGGAATAGAAAGACATAAATAAGTGATAATTGTTTCCACGGAAAAAAGAATATCCTTGCACTTTCATTTCACTTGAAATTGAGATTAGCAACTATTATTTATTCATAGCTTTAATTTGTGTCCTGTATATATCAAGTCTGCTTCACACATTACAAACCCAAAATAGTTGCAGAATATTAAATCTTTAACTTTCTTGTTTTCTTTTCTAATTTAGCTTTTTTAATGATAAGAGATGGATTTTCAAGCTTAAATGAAATGTTTTCATATTAGGTTTGTGTTTTGTATGTCTTGGAATATAGCTGTGGATAATAAAATGATTACTGAAATATGAAAACCCAATTTGTGAGGGTTTTAAAATATATTTTAGTATACAAAGACTAAAATGCCAGGGAGAATTTCTAGTAACTTTACCTAAAGGCGGCCTACAAGAAGGCTGGGTCTGATCTTTAGTTTTAGCTATAAAAGACAAAAGTTGTTAAAAAGTCAAAAAATCTAAACCTGTTAAAGTTATGATTGGCATATTTTCATAGCTCTACAAATAACTGCATATTCAAGAGCCTGTCTCCTTGCCTGTTAATAGCTAAAATGTATCAGCAGAAACCCTAAAAATTTCACTGGTGGTTTATCCAGCTTATCCCAAATTTTCTTCTTCCTGCTATCTGTAGATATAGATAGATAGATAGATATCTATATGTATATCTATAGATAGATAGATAGATAGATACTTGATATATATACACTTGTCACAGCATGTGGATAGTTAAAGAAGATATTCACATGTGGTATTACCTGAATTTATGTTCTGATATTTGTTTTGTTGTTCAAATATATCAAATATCAGAAAAATGGTTACAGGCAAATAGGTGAGAGATTTGAGAACAGGTCTTCCAATATAACTGCTTCATCAATAAACATCGGCATAACCTCGAAAGAAAAACTTGACTGAAATCAGCCTCAGCTGATGAACAAAAAAGCAGGCTTTCAGAAAGCTGTGGAAATGTTTAACATGGAGGATAGCCCCAGAAATTATTTCAAAATTAAGTGAATGACATGTCATTCTGACCAGAGAAATATTTTTTCCTGGCTGATGCTGCGCTGGTGTCAGTCATGAGACTGCCGAAGCCACTGCTCTCCTTATGATTAACCAGCAGTGAACACACACTTGACACATGTGAGATTTGTATCTGCTCAGGGGAGGATGGGGTAATGTGAGCCTGATGTTCTCACTCTGACTGTGGCTGGCTATTGGCAAGCACTGATCCTTACAGGATCTCAGGCTGACGTGCTCCAATACTGTTAATCTGATTCATCTGTGTTTGCCTTTCATATACACTCAAATGTATCTTGAGTAGGGAGGGTATGTTTTTTAGAAAAGCAGAATATACTAGCCTGAGGGATGATCTATTTTGATAGAGATGCCTTTATTTGCCATACCAAAAAAAGAAAATTATTTACTGTATCAGGCCAAAAATACTTTGCATTTCCAGCCTTTCCCAGTAAAATATTATGTTTAATGCTCTCACTACTTTTGAAGGCATGGTCAATAAAGCTCCTTCTTGACAAGTTCTTGACTCTTAAAGCTGTTATTTTTTTGGCCAGGATCTGGAAAATAAGATAATAAATGTGTTAATAACAAAGTCCTGATGTATAATTCTTGAAATAAGCGTATATATTTCAAGTGGTATGAAGTGAATCAATTAACAGTAATTTTGCAGAGTGATTTGGACACTTAGACACCAAATTCCACTGAAATTGAGATACAAGAACCAGTCTCTTCTGGTTTCTAAGTCACTCAACTCCTGCTAGGCAGAATAGATATAGAGTAGTGCAGAATCTGAGGAGTCTGAAGGAGCTGATCACAAAAAGATGGGGTAAGGGAGATGCAGAGGTCCTTAAGTAAATTATCTTCAAAGTTAGTGGAAAATTGTTGGGATAGTCAGAGGGACAGAAGCTGCCAAGCTTGTGATTTGTGTCTGCTTAGCTTTCCCCATCCCCCAGTCTCCTCCTGATCTCTGCCAGTTGGAGCTGATCCCACAGGGGATGCCCTTTGCTCTTTCACAGATGTGCCTTTCCTCCACCCAGATCCCCTCCCTTAGACCACAGACCACCTGATAAGAGGAACATAGAGAAAACGTTCACTTACTGGGTAAATGATGTTACAATTAATTCTAACATAGTTTACAGAGATATAAATCATTACAATGTCAGACCTAGAAATTAATTTCATCAAGAATATTAAAGAAGACAACATAAAAGGATCTGATCTAACAGTCAAGCTAAGATCTTATATCAGTCAGTGTAAGAATATCATCTGCTTTGAAAAGAAATATCAAAGACTATTCTTTCTTTCCAACCTGAATTCCATACAATCATTGCTTTGGAGCAGGCTGCTCAGGGAAGTGATTCAGTAACATCCCTAGAGGTATTTAACAGACATGCAGATGTGGCACTTAAGGGTGGTATTTAGTGGTGGACTTGGCAGTGTTAGGCTAATGGTTGGACTTGGGAACTTAAGGGTCTTTTCCAATCCAAATGGTTCTGTGATTTCTTACTTTATCTCCCAGGAGTACTGATTAATTTTTTATATTTCACTCACTTTGGAATAACATTCTGTAGTACGGGACATGAAGACATGGACACATAAAGGAGAGGTACAATTTCCAGCACTAGCAGTGAGAATACAGTGTCACTATAAAAGCACAAAGGTTTATAAAAGTTGTGACCATGACAAAAAGCAGTATCATTAAGTACATTGAGTTCTCTAGATTACTTAGCAACACTGGCACAAAAATAGGTTTCTCATGATCAAATGTGGTGGATTTTGATTCATTATAAGGAAAGAGTACTCATTGCACGGGCCAGTTAAATGAGTCTGTGTATTAACAAAATTAATTACACAATATCTTCTCTGATCTCTGATTTCTCATAGTGCAGGTGAGCCTGTCTTTCAGCTACTTGACATCTTTTTGTCTCATTATATACTCCTAAATACAGTTGTCTCCAACATGGACTGAGTCGCAAGAGACCTCTGCAGTGCGTCACTCATTTAAATAGAAAGATGATCAGCATGTTATTGCTGTGAGAGGAAATATTAAGCAATCAATTTTCTTTCCTTAGCAATGTTATTCTTCAGGACAGTAACAGAGATAAGTCCACTTCCCTGTATAAAGCTATCAACCCTGATCTCAGTCACTTGATTGAGTGGTCTCAACCATCTGGTGAAACACTAAATATGTAGAAATGCAATCATAGAAAAGTAAAAAGAAGTAAAATATCAATACATTAAATCTATAGTAAAAATGAGGTATAATTGTCTCAGCTATGATTACTTTAGCTTTTCTAAAATGATCTATTACTGTAGAATTTAGAAACAAATGTAATAGAAAAATCAACTTAGTTTTCATTTTCAGACAGTAATTCCATGTAACCAAGGAAATTATGCACTCCAATCACCATAAATACTTTCAGCAAATATTTTTGTCTTAAATTTAGAATAATTACACACAATTACTCTTTTCTCAGTATGACTGTAATATCAGAATTTTTTACCCACAGATTATTAAGCTTTGGGTGTCCATGGGTCGTTTTTAAGGATACCACTAAATATAGTGAAAATATGCATGCAACTTTTAGGAATACAACAGAATCTAGATATTTTAAGTATCTGTACATTGGTTAACCTATGTATCCCTGCTACAAGTATAAGCAAAAACTTGCATAGAATGTAAGATGCCAGAATCCAAATGGTATGAATGAACTGCAAATAAGACAGAATAATTCCAGTTTTATCTGCAGCTTTTGTGGTAATAACAGGTCTGAGATCCTAAAATTAAGTCGATTTCCCTGTGTTTAAATTCATTTTCCTTTTCCCAGACTCATCCCAGACAGCTTTAGACACTTGACTAAGAAATATCATTTTTCTCCACCAATTTGGTAAAATGTGTCTATCCCATCAGTCTCTGACTTGCATGAGATTCCTAAATGGCCAAAAGCAGTATGACAACAATCCTATCACTTGCTTATTAATTGCAGATAGTTGAAAGAAGAGGAAATGTGTTTTTCTTTTCTGTGTCAGCCACTGTAGCTCATGAGAGATGGGGTCTGTTTCCTGCTTGCTCCTGATGTTATTGCATTGAATCACACTATCATTCTGACTTTCCAAGCTTTAAAAGATTAACTTATTTTATGAGTACTACTTAATGTAGCAAACATGGTGAGTGTTTATCAGTGAACTCTTTTTTCAGAAGTCCTGTCTGCATCATTCCAGATATGTTTCATAAGGATCTTTCCACTAGATTTCAACTACAATTAAGGTCTTACTTGATTGATGCCTTTTCCTTTGCAGAAGAAAAGGCTTTTACATTTTGCAAAAAGAAAGCAATACCCTTTTTACAGTCAAACATTTTCATGTGTGTAAAAGTATATGAATTTAAATACACTCTTTTACATTTATTTGAAATTTTTGTCATTTTAGTGGCATATTGTTCTTGAGTTTATTTTCAGGTATTTTGACTTCATTTTAATAATTTTTTTTTACAGCATGCTGAGTTCTGATGATCATATAGCCTCATACAACTTTTTGGATATGTTTCACTGGTGACTTCAACAAAAAAAAAAAAAAAGACTGATTTTTTTATCATTTTTGAAAGTATTGTTTAAATTATTTTCTATATACTTGTTTTAGTAGGTTGATAGTAGGCTGAGGTATATTGTGTTATGAAAAACTGAAACCATAGTCCAGTCCTGTAACTCTCATGATTTGTAAGCCTGAACAGTGATATAGTAGAAGTATAGAACGAGCGAAACAAGAGGAATCACCTGGAAATTCTCTCAACAAACCTACTACCCCAGATCACAGAGTCACAGAAGGTATGGTTGGAAGGTACTACAGTGAGTCCTGTGGTCCAACCTTGCTGCTCAGTTAGGGTCATCCCAGAGCACATTACACCTGATTGTGTCCAGAAGGTTCTTGAATGTCTCCAGTGAGGGAGACTCCACAAACTCTCTGGACAATCTGTTCCAGTGCACAGTCACTGCACTGTAAAGAAGTTCTTCGTTATGCTCAGGTGGAAGGTCCTGTGCATCAATTCCCGGCCATTGCCTCTTGTCCTACCTCTTGGCACCACAAGAAGAGCCTGGATCCACCCTCTTGACACCTTCCCTTCAAGTACTGATAGAAAGTGATAAGGACCATGGCCCATACTGTGGTCAGATCCAAGTTCAAAGTCAATCAGTTGAAGCTCATGTTGAAAGGCATTGCTCTCCTCAGTCCTCAATCCAACACTCCCCCACTTTTCTGCATTTTATGTGCAGTCACGGTTTTTACTGTGACGTTGGAAACTCCTAACTGAGCAACTGACAAAATATGGCAAGAATGACCCTGGCAGCATTCTAGCTTTTCCATCTATATGCTTGATTTGCGATTCTTCCATCTTAGGTATCTTCAAGGTTTGATTCATTCCATCCGAAAAAAGTTGAGTCTAAATTATGTGGTATTATTTTCTCGGTATTTTAAGAAATCATATTGCCAAAGGAACACATTTCAGCTCAGAGACAGACAGATTGACACCGAATGTTATCTGTGTCTGTTTTCTGTGGGCTTTATGCTAACAGGTAGATAAAAGCAAGCTGGACTCTGGGAACTGGGTTTACAGCAGGAAGGAGATGCAGTTTCTTCTGCCTGTGTATGGCTGTGTTTAGACTAAAAAGACCTCACTGAGATAAAACATGAGTTTCTCAGCAGTGCAAACAGAAGAAAAATCAGCCTCTTGGTAATTGTTTTTCATGCTGGAATATGTTATTTATTTCATATTCATCCTCTTTTCTGTAAAAAAGGGGCTTTAGTGATTGCCAAAAGGCTTAGGACAGATTAGATACAGACTTGTGACACAAAACATTTATTTTCAACTGGAGATTCAAAATGTTCTATTCAGCAGACATTAAAATAACTCAAAATGTTGCCTCTGTCTTTGATGTATGAAGCCTGAAGAAATGTGGCTGCCAGCTTTATCTGATTACTGAATCTTTATGGTCTGATACATCCTCGGATGCAGAGTTCAAGAGATGTTTGCATTAGAGTGTATAGGTAACCTAGGAATTGTCAGACTTAAGCAGACCAGTTACCAATTATTCTCTCTCCAAGCATTAGCTCCTTAAGGGAAAGGCTCCAGAGGTCATCGGTAGGGGAAGACTTCCATACTGTATGTAACTCACGCTGCAATCTTGTTGTATATAACAAAGTAAGGTATCCCTTTGAGAGTTATACTCTATATGAAAAAGTTATTTTTAAATTTTTCCAAATCATTTAATTGCAAAAATCCCAGTAATATTTTTTTAATATCTATAGGACTAATCAGAGAGGAAAAGAATTTTCTTTTTCTAAATGTAGAAGACTGCCTATTCATTTATCATAGATTTCATTCTTATCCTTCTTAAACTAATGAGGAGCAGCTGCAGTTTAGGGATACTGAGCCTTATGGAAAACTTTGATGACATAGATGCAGCTCTTCATGAATTTAACAGGCTTTAAATTAATTTGGTTGCTTCTTTACTTCCTTATTCAAGTCCAGCTAATCAAAGCTGCTAAGAGGATGGAAGCTTGAACTTGAAGATTAAAAATCATCTCTATTTTTTTTCCTACTATATTTCACTCTCTTTCTTTTCTACATATATATAATTTTATACAGCAATTCCTAGGATTCAGAGTGAAATATTAGAGATTTGATGTGATAAAATGTGCTATAGAGATGATCAGATTCAAATTAATTGGCTCTGTGCTTTCATTAATTCATTTTTCTTCACTCATTTTTCCAAAATCTTAAAATAACCTAAAACATTTTCAAAAGCATTTGACATGTCATGGACAAAAACCAACTTAATTGAACTTTTCCTCTAAAAATTTCGCCCCTTATCAGGCCTGTTTCCCCCTCCCCAAGTTTTTGAATATTTATCTTTTCTCATTACTTTCATTTCCCAATCTTGCCTTTTACCTGAGATCACTTCTCCTTGATTCTTAATGTTGTATTAAAAAACCAAGTCCTTGTATTTTATATTCAAATACATATTAGTATTTGATTGTGGAAGGAATAAGGTACAAATTGACCTTTATTTTGTGTTTCTGGATGACCAGAAAACCTCTTGATTTATTCAAACCTAATAAATTTTTAATTAAAACTGTCATGTGAAACTCTGCCTTGCCTGATCTCAGCAGCCTCTTTCCCTACAGTTCCATGTTCAGTTTTAGGAGGGAGAGCCTCAAAAAAAAAGTTTTGCAATCCTCTTATAAAATAAGTGGCTTTACACTTCTTGGCAACACTAGGAGTCTAAAATCTGAGAAAACAGTTCACCTATTCCCATTCTAGGAGCATTCTGCATTTTAAAAATTTTAATTTCCAGTGTAAATGACACATTCTGTTTTGGTTCAGTGCTAGACAGCTGAGGCCAGGCAGGTAAGGCATGTCTAAAGAGAAGACATAATTTTGTTAAAAACTGGTAGAAGTCAGGTTTGTTTAGCAGCAAATATATTGCTTTTGTTCTCCCCACCCCCAACAAAATCATTAGAGGATGTGCAATTATAAAGAATAAGATCACAAACATTATGCACTTTGATTTGCACAGAAGTTTTGAAAAAGCCACCTCTTATTTGATAATATTACAAAGTTTACTTCCTTGATCTCCTTCAGAGAAGTGTCCTGAACTGCTTTGCACAGGTTTAGGAATTGCGTTTCTGCTGAATGGTCAAGCTTCCTAGACAATATTACAGCATAAAGAAGCAATGACAAAAGAGTTTCTTTCTGGCATGCTTTGCCATAATATAAACCTTTTGAAAAGAAGGTAATTATTTTCTTTCACCATCAAAAGCTATTTCAACCATGGTAGTCCAATTGTGAGAATTTGCTGAGTTTTTGTTACTAATTGCCTTTCATCCTTCTGAACAACATTTTTTAAAAGACCCATAATTATTAAATTAAAATAAGTCATTCTTGTAAATTAGACCCAAAAAAAGAATGCACCCTGAAGTCCCATAGAAAGAATATGGTTTTACCCCTGAATGTCAGTACCTTTTCCCAATTGTGAAAATTGTGATAAAGGCTGTTGAATCAGTGAGAGGTTTAACATATCTACAAATGAGACACTAATATCATTATAAAATCAGGACTACCTTTGGATTAAGGGCATGCTTCTGTTTAATTCTGACCTTGGAAATTCATTCAATAACAGATTTGAAAACTGTTGCATTCATGAAGAGAAGAAACCTACTTTGGATAAGTTAGCTTTTTTTTTTTTCCTTTTGGTGCTTTCTTCAGCTCAGAATATCCTTAATGTACAAGATCTGGTTTTAAGCAGGGAAGTAGAATTTACACCAGATACACATTATGTGTCCTACACTTATGCAAATGGAAGCCTTATTCCAGGAATAAACAAAACTCAATCAAATGTCTACTAAAATGCCTGGAAATTGGAACATTCCCACTACAGTTCTGTGCTCATTAGCACCAGCAAACATGTGAACTGATGCTTCTTGGGCAATGCCAAGCACGCATACCGTAACGAGTTTAAAAATGCTCCCCAAGCAATAATAACTGAGTACATGAAACTCAAGCTAAAACTTCTTAGCAATGGCCAAAGGACTTGCAGGGTACCTTGTATTTCCTGTCTCCCCCAGCTAGCCTCAAAGTCCTATTTCACTGTGTTTGGTTTGAGAGAACTTTTAACAACTGTTTTCTAGAATATTTTTCTCATGGGTAAACTATTATGTCACTCCTTCCCAGTGCTACTTCTCAGGAAAAGTTGAACTGAATTGGTCCAGACCACCTTGAAAGATTTTAGTTTTAATTGGCTATCCTGGTGCCTCAAAATGTAAGTGACTGAAAGAAGGAACTTATGACAAGAAGTCTAACTGAACTCTAATGACAGATAACACTGAAAATCCAGCCTAAAGTGGCATGTAAACTAAGTTGTCTAACTCAAATATATTTTAAATGGGATCCATTTGAAATCTTTGCTTCCTTCCTTTCTTTCATTTTTTTTTTTATTTTGTTGTTCTGGGTTTTTTTTAATAAATTATTTAAATCTAAATCATATCTATTTAAAGAATTTCTGCTTTTAAGGTATGGGGAGATGAATATGATTTTGGCCAAAACCTAGGAACAGTTTATATGTAACCTTAGTTGTTGAGCATCTGGGATTGATCATACTGAACCTGTGTTAAAAAGAACACACTTGATGAATCCCAGATGTTTTAATATGGCACTGCTTCCCAAACTAACTGGATCAGGATGGGGAAGAAATAAAAGATAAAAGTTTTAAAATTAAAGACCTAAGCGGTCTTAAATGTAGGCAACTTGGAGGTGATGGAGATAGTGTCATTGTATCCAAGTAGACACAAGGCCAAGCAAATAAGTCTCTATATTTTCTTTATTTGGTTGTTTTGAGGGCTGAAATCTCAAATGGACATAGAACTGGAGGAAAATTCTTAATGCTGATGGTGAAGATGGTGTTTGGATCCACTTCCTCTTGCTGGTACCTGTGCTTCAGCCTTGTTTCATTCTACAGATTGGCATGTTGATGATTTTCTAGCAAACTTTAAAGACAAAAAAGCTGGTAAATTTTTACCAATTTCTCTGCAGCTTAATAAGAGCTAGACCAGCTAATTGATTAAAAAACACACAGTAAGTTTGTTAACATTTTCCTACAGCTGACTCACACAAACATAGCACCATCTTTGTCTCATTTTTCTCTTTTTGGGCTTTTCTCATCCTTGGTTTTGGCTAAGTCAGGCATAAAGTATTGTTCTTCATAAAATAATCTGGCATTCAATCTTTTCTTCTTTCTTCCCTCCAACCCATTTAAATTGTGAAGAAAATGTTTATACAGTAAGAAGTTTGCTGTTACTGTTAGCTTGGAAAGTTGTCCATGGATTTTGCTAGTACAAGGAACATGGAGAGGGCAAGGATCTTTTGCTTCATTGTGGTAGCAGATCAGCAAAAGCATAATTCTCACCTTCCCAGAGTGCTATGCAGACATAAGCAGCCAATACTTACCCTTTGAGGCCTGTGATTAGGCCAAGAAAAATCAAAAAAGAAAAAAGGGAAAAATATTTTCTAAATTTTATCATTTAAGCCAAATGGGAAAGGAGCATGAGATCTATTGAAATAAAAGTACATTTCCCATTGTCAGAGTTTGAAAGAATAATTTTAGCTGGAATGTTCAGTATAATTTATCCTCCAGTGTGCTCTTCTAAGAAGAGGCAGGACAGTTCTTCTGTTCCTTTTCACTAGTGGTAGCGTGGCTTGAGATGCAATGTGGGAGTCTGTCAAATCTTATATCAGAGTGACTTGGCTGGATGTCAGGGGCCCACTGAGGTGCCCTATCACGCCCTTTCTAAGCATGACAGGGTGGGGAGAAAGTAAGATGGGAAAATCTTCTGGGTCAAGATTATGCCATTTTAATTAAGCAAAAGTACAAGTCACACACACAGAAGCAGAGGGAAACAAAAGATTTTATTCTCTGTTTCCCACCAGCAACCCATTCCTGGGAAGCTTCAGTATACAAAGAGGTTGCTCAGGAAGACAAGTAGTAAATAGGGAATATTCTACTTCCTTCTCCTTTTTCCTAGCTTCTGATGCTGGGAATGCTCTATTGATTTTGTCCACTCCCAGGCTGCTGGTGAGGTGGGAATGTTGGAAAGGGAGCCTTGGTGCTGTGTCAGCACTGCTCAGCACCACCAAAACACCTTCCTCATTACCAATGCAAAGCACAGAACTGTGAGAGCTGCTGTGGAGAAAATGAGCTGCATCTCAGCCCCTGCACAAACATATAGCTGATTTTGTTTGCCCCACTCTCATGTGGAAATTGCCCTCTATTGTTCCAGGAAATCCTGGGCATTAATATCTTGATCATCCGTATCACTTTTATTTATTTTCTTTTGTGCTTAGCTGAACCTTTTTTGTTAGTTTTATTTATAGCCTGAAGTAATGCATACACTGTCCTCTAAGTGTGTGCGTGTGTGCACACATTTGCTACCCCGTGGAGTACTGAAGAGAGATTTTACCAACATGAGTAAGTTTCACTGGAAAAGTATGTGCTGCTTTATGGAGAAATAAAGTGTTTCATTTTCGTGAATGGGAATATACTGCAAGCCTGTACCTACAGAAATGAAAGCAAGTGCATTTACAGGGCACTTTGTTTTATTTTGAGACAAAGTAATTAATTTTGGAACTTGTGACTTAAAAAAATTACATTTAAATGTCTAAAATATTGAGTTCTACTTTTTCCACCAAAAATACCAAAGAATACCTAGTCAAGACAACTCCTAAAGTAAATGTTATGAATTCATGATGAAGAAAATGATTAAATCATTAAATTATTTAAATTGGATTGAGAAACATCGAAAGAACACATTTCAAGCTACATTAAAGACTTGATCAACATTCCAGAAAATTTAAAACTAATATATTAAAAGCACATAAATCAACAGTGACAACGCAAATCCAACATGAAGACAGACTTTATGTGATATAATATTACAAATACTTTTACTTTAGAAGAACCATTAATGATTTAATCAGAATTGATAAAAAGGAAAATGAGTCAGAGATAAGGCTCTTACTTTGAACTACTCTTGACCTTTTTTTAGGAGTCTTGTCACAATAAATGATCTTTTACTGTTTAGCATGGGATGTCTCAGATGCAATACAGTCTGGTAACTTGTTTTTTTGGAAAAAACCCTGTTTCTTAGGAAAAAAAAAAAAAAGCTGTGCTTGAGCTCCTGTGAGCATGCCTGTGATGAGTTGGACTAAAGATTCTTCTAGTCCAAGATCCTGTCTCTGGCAGTGCCAGTAGCAGTTGTTTCAGAAAAAAGGAATAAAAATTGAATGAGTATAACATAATAGTCCCCATGACAAATCCTTCCAGATGCTGGCAACCTCTGATTTAGGGAAACCCTGAGCCAGAGGTTGAAATCTTTCATTCACATTTCCCAACACTCCATGAACCTACTTACGATTTTACTTAATAGCTTTTTGCACCATTTATACCTCTGGCATTCTGCACACCTTGTAGCAATGAGCTCCAGAGATTAAGCAGAAAGCTGCGAACAGCTTTCTACAGTTTCTATCTTCAGTTTGTTTCAATCTTAAACTTGATTATGTTTCTTTTTTCTTCTGAGGCCTAGTAATTTCTTTATTCTTCTGATAGGAGGCCTACTCACCACCTTCTCATTACTTCTGCTTTTACTTTATCTCTAGTTATAAATCTTCTCAGTTGTCATTTTCTTTGCTGAGTTTTTGAGGTTTTGACTGAACTCTCCTTCAAAAAAGGTCATTCTGAATCTGTCTCTTGAAAATGTCTTAATCCACCTCTCTTTCAGAACTGAATTGTTGAAGTTAGGGTCTTGTTTACTTATGATTCCTGGAGTGACTGGTGCACACACGTACCAAGACAAAGCATAACTTTTTTTCTGCCAAGATTAAAAGAGAGCTGCAAAAACAGGCCTGGCATTTAACTTTAAAAGGGTCTGTTAGTGTTAGAAGCCAACTACAGGCTCCAAAACACTGAAGACTTGTTGATCTAAGGGCAAATTTTGGCCCTAAATTGCATTACATGAAGTAGGTGCTATTGGGAGCAATTAAAAATTTGCCATCTGCCAATAAATACATAGATATTTTCTGTTGGAAGAATAGGGAGTGAATGATATATTAGGTACCATTTTGTAATGACAACCACTGTACCAAAGGGAAAGTCTTAAAACACTCAAGAGGTATTTCAGAAACTAAATCTTATGCCCTTTGTGTCATCAGACCAAATATATGACACACAGAGGAAAAACTGGGGCACATCAGAAAATGTGTCATGCAAATACACTCAGAAAACAGTTACAGGACAAGGTTGCATAAAATGAAGAAAACAAGGGATAATACATAATAATACACAACTTCAGTTTTAAGGACTTATATTTATGGGGAGTCTGTAATTAAAATTATAATGCAGTTAAGAACTGGAATTTTTCACCTTAGAGAAGTTGAAGTTCAACTCATAAAGAATAACAATGAATTTAAACAGGAATCCTAGCGGGCATTTCAGAGTTGTGTGTTACCACCAAAGATCCTCACAGCTTCATTAATAAGCATCAGTAACATTCAGCCAGACAGTCTAGATCTGTCATGAGATGACAGAAGACAAGTGCTTTTCTGATTTGGTTAGCTTGACCAAGGCCTTCCCTTCACCAAGTCCTAGGTAAAACATGGGTTGCTGTGCCTGTGAAGAATGGCCTCCTACACAGCCTCAGCCACCTGACTTCAGGAAGGCATATTGTAACAGAAACTTGCTGATGAAAAAGAATGATTTTAAAATTTCCGAAAGTAAATGCTTTTTTATAAACTTTAAGAATTTCCCATTATTCCTCAATTTTTTTAATATTATATTCATTTTACTGCTATATTACTTGTGTGTCTCACATTGAATTAGCATATTATTCTTATATATGCCTATAATTATTCATTGTTTCATATTACTTCTTAGTAAGTATTGACGTTTAATTTTAAAGCGACTTTTTCTACTAATGAGTTCTATCCTTTTAATTTTAAATTTTTCTGTTACACTACAGACATCCACCTGTGAAATGGAGCTCTCCTTAGTGAATACATAGAAACAGTGCTCAATCAGCCTGTAGTCTTCTCCTTGGAAAACAGACTATTTATCAATCCTTTGTTATAAAGTATAATTTTTAAACAACTAGTTATCCTCTGAATGTTTTTGGAACCTCATCTAATATTTCAATATTTTTCTTAAATTACATATATTATGTATACTAAATCTGGATCTCTTTGAGAACTGCAAAGGCAAAAGATATTAATTTGTACATCATGTACCTACTCCTTCTTAATATTTAACTTTATATAAAAGACTGATTGTATTAACATCTTCAGTCAAGGAGAATATTCAAAAATTTACAGTGAAATGACTGTGCTTACCAAGGTCACTACAGCCTTTGTTATTCAAACAAGTCATCAATATTATTGTAATATGACCTAGTTTTTTACTTCTAGGGAGTACAAATTTCTCATTTTGCCATGAATTGTTTGCATCCCACAGGTTGTCTCTCATCTGTAGGGTGACCCACATTACTTCACTCAACTGCTTTATCTCTCTCCTAAACATGGAATTATATGTAACTAAAATCCACGGTCATTTTCTGTTTTTTTTTTTTTTTAATTTATGATAATTTTTTTTAAGCCCAGGACCAATAAATCTTTAAAAAAATAAATAAATAATAATAAAAAAAGGCATTTTAACAAAACTCTCTCCTCCATGCCAGTAATAAACCCCAATTTACATTCACATACACTCAGGGTTTAATCCATTCAAAATGTATAATTTGTAACACTCTGATTTCTGAAATGAAACCACAATGGTATAATAATTCAAGTATTTAATAGCACTTTCAATATACTATGTCATTAATATTCTGTTTATGGACCAAAGGGATTATGCAATGTTAATATGACTAGTGCTACAAGACCATGCTGACTATTGTTAATTTTACTGACTCACCCTTGATTTTTTTATTAATTGATTACCATACCATCATTTATCAAAGTTATGATGACAGGTCTATGAATTATTCAGATTTTTTTCATATCTCAATTTTGGCTTGACATTAGCTTAGCTTGGATTTTTTTCAGTATTCCCTGGGTTACTAAAAATAAATGAGACAGCTCCCAGGCGATAGTTTTTAAATCTCTTGGACACAGCTTATCAGGACCAGTAATTTAAAAATACCTAGAATGTAGTAATTACCTTATGATATCTGGCTAAGATTCCACTGGAAAGCACAAGTGTAACATTATGTAATGTAATCCTATTTTTTATCCTAAAGATAGATAATAATTGAAATAGTACTTTCAAATTTTCTACATTATTCAATCCAATATTAGTATTGTAATTTTCCTTGTTTCTAGCACCAAATGAAAATTCATGAGAGCTCTGCTTTACATTGCCAGACTAGTAATTTTCCTTTTGTCTTTTTTTTTTCATTTAATTTCAAAAGTATGCTTAATTTTTCAATTCAGGTACCACAACGATATTTAGGTTTCATTAGGTATCATTGCCTCCAATTGCTATCTTGTCATTTATATCCATTGCTGTAAAATTAAACTTAGATTATTCAATTTCTTCTCTAGACCAGATTGTTATGCTTATGATTTGTAGTTTTTGATCAGCATGGTATTTTTTTCCAGACTGGTTTAGGAGGAATTCAGTTAAGTTTTCTTCAGCATTTTCGGATATGAATCATTATTTTCTGTATAAATTTTCTTTTAGATTACTTGACTCATATTAATTTCTCCTTTGAGAAATTAGTCTCTTATGACATTGTATATTTACTTATATGAAGCAATTTGTTTTAATTCTTTCACAATATTTTAAATCTATTTTTATAACAATTTTTGACCTTTTGATTAATGGTTTAATATGTGACAAGATGGGAAATAGTAGAATTTCACTTATTTGCTGTAATTAATTTACTGAATAAAATTCATCTATCATTTCTGAAAATTGTGACATTTAAATACAGCCAACAAGATAGTACAAGCTGCTTATATTGAATTCCACCATGATAATGTTATTTTACCTTCCCTCTGTAGCTCTGTCTTCAGGTCTCATTTGCTGACTGATTAACACTAGCTGTTACCTAAGTGACTATATTCTGTGTATGTATTCAAAAAAACAAGAGTAGGCAATGTGCTTTTCCTTCTCCCTAACAGATTAGAGGTCTTAATTTTTAAATATTAGAGTCATGCAAACCTTGTGAAGAGATCTGATTAACACTACAATACAAATTTCACCCTTTCCTATTGCTCTTAGGGTGAAGCTTTTCCATCTTATACATCAGTTTGTTTTTTCTGAAAAAGAAGATTCTGTTTCTGCTGGGCTGTAAATGTATTCAGATCACATAATTTCCAAGTAAGCTCAAAATATTCATGCATACAAGTCTCAGGATTCATATCCCCTGTTCTCATGTAGGTAAAATTGTTCAATAACATCTTTTGGGACTATAACGTAGAGTTCTTTAAACTGGACTATGAAGTGCTTTGCACTGGGAACCATGTCTAAGTCCTGCTGGAAGATAATTGAAATCTAAACAGCCACAGGAAAACAGTCCAACAGGTATGCTTAAGCTCCCAGCTCCCTTGGATAGAACTGAGTCTAATGCTAAGCTCACCCTCTTTCATTCCAAAATATGCACAGAGAAGCACAAAGAGAAATGATAGCCTGGAATCAATGGCCTTCTCATGAAAGCATATCCTCAGGAAATTGGAAAACAGGTTTTTAGGTTCATTTCCACCTTAGGTGGCTGGAATTCACTTTGCTGAGCAGCAAGGTGCAACTGCCAAGCTAGAATTTTCCAATTTTAATTTTGTAGCTGTCATAGTGCCACCAGAAATGTGGTAATTGAGAATCCAAATAAAGACTTAAACTAGATCTTGACCCTGTGTTGAGCAAGAATAAATGCTAATTTTATTCCGTTGAGCACTGGAGTAAGTGGGATCACCTTTGGTGTCTCATCTTACCTAAAATGCATCAGGGAAGTCATCATCATGTTTTTCTAGTGGGGTAATGCTGTTATAGTTGAGTAACATCATACCTCTCTGTGGCTTGTCACTAGTTCCACAAATACACAAATGAATTGTGTATTTTAAAATTAAATCTTTTTTTTCCTCCTGTAGCTAGTCCCATATCTACTTTACCCAACTTTTTACTTTGAGCCCTCTCTCATGGCCTGCCCCAGAGTGAAATTGTGCAAATTCCTGCGCACAGGGGCCTGCTGGGGGCACAGCTGCTGCAACGTGCTGCCGCCCACTTGGCCACAGCTCACAGACCTGGGCTAGAGAGAGTTTAGGCAGCGGGGTCTAAGACAAAGAGGTCAAATTTTTGTCCCTTGAATGAGTTAATTTAAAGATCCTAGGAGCAGGCTGAAAGGTATGTGGATGGGCTGAAAAAGAACACCCCAGACTTCCCACCATGTAAGGCAGCGCGACTGCCAAAGCATGGCCACACACAGAACCACAGCCCTGTCAGACAAGCGCAAACCACGGAGGCATTCCTCCAGCCAGGGATTCCCACAACATCTCCCAATCTGTCTGTATTTGTCACAGACATGCTCTTTCACCACAAACAGGATGGTGATACACATCTTACCCTGCTCTCTGTAAGACATAGAAGAATGACATAACGGGGTGTTAAAACCCCGACGCAGCTGGGAAAGCATTCTTTCAGAGCAGGCAAGACAACATCACACATACTCCAAGAATCCAATCCAAAGCCTTGGAATAATTCAAGCATGTGTTATGTTTCCCTGGACCCTGAGTGCCTCCTAAACTCAAGCACTTTAAGAGATGACAGCACAAACACCTCTGGAGCAAACAAACACTCATGTAAAGACATACTTACAATTTCCCTTTCCCCAAATACACTTCTGGATGGAATCTGAGATAAGAATTTCTGAAGGAGAAGAATGTCAAAGAAAAGTCTCTATCTTTATTCAAATGAGCATCGAAAGATTTTTTGTTTGGTATCCCAAAGCTGAGTTTGTGATACCTAAAAAAAAGCTGACCTTGGAAAGTAAACCATTGGTGAAAGCCTGTGTTTCTAAAGGAATGAACTACATGCAAAGATAGAAAAAAGAAATATAAATTAATAAGATGAATATTGAAAATATTAGCCTGGCCAGAGTATAGTGAGGCTTTGTATGTGTTAATAAAGATAGAACGCTATTTGTTAATAAAACAATAAGACTAAAATTTATTTGATAAGAAGTCTTCAAGAATGAGAGAAACCCACATCACAGAGAGTATGTAAGATTCATTGCTGTGTTTCTTAAACTTTGCAAGTGAAAGATAAGGAGTGAGACTGATTAGAGCTATATGGCACTTTTATTTATAATTTTAACACAATGTGTACTGTGTTAAAATATTTGTACCCATTAAATGTGGGCTCACAATTTACCATCTAAGCTGTCCTCACTGAATTCAGCTTAAAGAGAAATGCAAACACTGTCATGCACATGGTAATTAGGTACAGATGTGATTATTTGACAAATAATCATAACGAATAATTGTCACTTCCTTGTTTATAAACCACTAATTTAAAACATGTGTGTGCTGACCTAACCTCACTAGTGCACCCTTTTCTGATGTGGGGAGAGAAGGAGGAGAGAGGTTCAAGCTGTTATCTTTTCTTCAAGAAAACTAACCTTTTGTTCTCTGGTTCTAACTTTCTGCTTCACAGAGTTACTTTGCTCAGAAGCACGTTTCCCACTGGCTTCTGTTTTGCAACACTTGTCATGAAAAACCACTTCAGGAGAGAGGAGCAGGAGGACAGAGGCACAAGACACTGTAAGTGCTTGATACCATTTCTTCAAGACATAGCAGTGGAAGTGGTTTGCATCATTAGAGGGCTGCACGCTCCCAGACATGAAGGATGCACAAGTATCTTCTCAGTCAGAAGAACCATAGCTTAGATTAAGGCAACAACATAATTGAGAGATATTTCTTGTGTGAGAGAATGAACCATTTCAGAGAGAGACAGACCCAAACTAATAAGCAAAGTTTTCAGTTTGTTCATGGACCTGATATGAAGTTAGTAATGGCATTTAATAACACCTCCTACATTCATAACAGATACATGAAATTTAGTTGTTTACATATTAGAAAATAAAAAATTTAGTTTTCCCATTTCCATCAGTAAAATCAAAGGTAATTTCACTTCAATTAATGATGTTATACCAAGGATGAACAAACAATGTTGTCAGTAATGATTAAAATGGTATATTTCTAAGGTTGCACATGTCACGAAACAGTATTTACTTTGAAGCATGTTGTTTATCTGTACTGAAAAATGTTAAACCCACTCTTCAAACAATTCAATTTAAGTTTGCAATCAAGTGCTGGTGTGGAGTCTTTAGGAAAAAAGAGCAAGACTCTTAGTGAATGTTTATGTAAAAAAGTACTGTTTACATTTCAGCTTCCCCTTAGGATGTTTAGTGTAATGTTTATAGAAAGCAGACAGGAAAGTTGTGTAATTTTATTATAATGAACAATACCATTTAAAATAATTATTATAACTTTCTCCTAGATCACCATTGTAAAAAATGGAGATAATGGGGGTCTTGTATAATCACAGATTTTTGACTTCTTGTCATTTTTTTGTAGATGTTTCCTATAGCACAATAGAAACCAAACTTTTGACGTCCCTGAAGATGCTGCCGAGATCTGCTCTTCACAGTGATACCAGTGCTGCTCTCCAAGCAGAGACTCCGGCTATGGTGAGGATGCAGAATGGTGCACCCACACCCCTGGTCCTCAGAATACACTGTCTGGGAAGATATCAGAGCATACCACAGATTCCACCCTGTCCACAACCCTAGGTTGTTTTTGAAAGGAAACCAATGTACATAGGAAGAAGACAAGCACACAGATCCTCTCTAGGAGCTGAGTGAGAATGAAACAGATCCTAGTAACAAAACAATCAGAACTGGGAAGTGAAACATGAACCACATCCTCCTGCTCACCAAGGATTCAACATGTTCTTTGGGTGTAATTGAACTTTTGTGCATCTGAATCTGCTAGAGCAGTAAAGCATGCAGGTAACAAACCTTCCTATGTTAATTAATACTTCTCAATTAATTAATATTATTCTCAATTATGATTTTGAAAAATATTTATTTAACTCATACCTTAAGGCAGACTTTAAGAGCAAAACTCATTCAAGATAAGAGAACTATACTTTTCTGAATAAAGTCCTTGGTCCTGCTTTTGAATTTATTAATTGAATCAAAATTTTTCATACTGCACTCTGAATGTTAGTGTCCTGAGTCCTACAGAGAGTGTGCACAGGTAGTCTATCCCAGAAATGGCAGACAACAATATCACAATATCCTTGAGCTACACGTGACCACGTGTAGGACCACAGCACCTCAGAATGATCTACCTCAGGGGAGACTGGGGCTCATACACCAGTCTCTTCTCTCCAGCACCATGCCACTGCATTGGCACTGTCTTTCTTCCACTCCTCTTTACAGTGACCTATACCACATACTACCACCCCTCCCATCCCAGCCATTTTCTCTCCCTCATTTTCTTTGGTTCCATGACTCTGCACTCACTCTGTAGAGCAGCCCCAGAAGTTCATTTCAGGAGAGGCAGTGGGAGCCCAGCTGGACATGCCAGGTTGCAGCTTTAGCTGTAGGACTGAGACAAACTTGCCAATCTAACAGCTGAGGTTGAGCCAATGGCTCTGACCATCCACCACAAATAAACAGCTGCTTTTGGCTCCCCGGACTGGGAGAAAACCCCAACTACCTCACCTGATACCTAACCTCTCATCCCTCCTCTTCTCTCTACTTTTTACCAGAGAGAGAAAAGACTAAAATCAACCTTCTGATTCAGAGTGCTTTGTAGAAAACTTCAGCAGAAACAGTTTCCTGTTCTCTAATAATAATTAAGACTAATGCAGACTAAGACGCCCTGGCCAATACCTCTGACAAAAAAAAAAAAAAAACAAAAAAAAAAAACCAAAAAAACTCAGGAAACTCCCACCAAATAAATTACTTTTCACAATAAGGCTGTTTCCTAAACTTGTTTTGCTTTGTTGTGTTTGTTGTGTTTTTTTCCTCCATTACAGTCTAATCTAAACTTTGTATATGTGTGTGTGTGTGTGTGTGTGTGTGTGTGTATGTGAGTGTGTGTTTAGCATGAATATTCCACTTAATATTCCATTTATCCTGGGAATTAGCCATGGTGATCCAGGGTCTCTATATTCAAATATCTGATATACTTGTGACTGCTTTATAGTGACTTGATCAGGTTATCACCTTTGTGATCCTTGGGTCCATTTACTCTGTCAAAATTAATACCATATTTTGATTCCATAATGATTGTACATTTTTAAAATATGTCATTACAGTGTAGATAATCTAAAGTAGATAATCTACTAATCATCTAAAATAGATAATTTGGCCTCACTTTATTCTACAGAGATAAGCTCATTTTCTGAATAAAGTACATAATGTTTCCTCAGAGAAATTTCTTATGGAAAAATATGTATACATTTGAAGCTAAATCTGTGCTTTTCTGGATTCGTCCCTAAATAAATGAAAATAATTAGACTTGGTATCAGGAGATCTCTTTCAATATAATTTGATTCAATTTGGAAGAAATAAGCCCAGAAAACAACTCTTTACTCCAAAACAATTCAGAAGAAGGAAAACTGTTGATGCAACATCTGTTCTCCTCAGCTCCCCTTAGTGTCTGATCTCAGCATACTGAGGCATCTGTTATTTTTGTGTATGACTGGGGTCAGAGACAGAAATTGGCTTCTTTCATGTCCTGACACAACTGTGGAAAGAAAATTTCTAATACCGAGGTCAACTTCTCCTCACCCTGCAGGAGACAGAAACAAGTGGAAGGAATAACTGACAGATATAGTGAGAAATATACATATAGAAAATCAGTTTAACATTTAAAAAGGGATGCATTTACTTCTTTTTTTCCCCCTCCATTTTAGGAGAATGAATCCACTTTTTAGAAGTAGATTCCTTTAGTTTATTAATGTATCTTTGACTATTGCACAGGGAATAATTTTTCTCTGTGTGTGTGGCAAAAGAGCACCAGGAAAACACAAAAGATGCAGTGAAAATCTGAAATTTAGGGAATTATCACAGCTTTTCTGACTTCACTTAGTAAGCTGGCTTGCTAAGGTACATCAATCTGATGTGAAGCTTTTCTGTGTCCTTGATTAACATGTGTATAATCAATCTTAACCAAACACAAGTCTCATACACTTGCTCTGGCTTTGAGGAAATTATTTGATGGTGTAGGTCTACAGAAAAAGTACGGCTTAGCACTTGACTCATAAATTTTTACTGACTAGTGGCACTGCTCACTCAGACCTGGTGCTTACTTGCTGTCCTCAATCTCTAGGCGACCACTGGAAGTGTGATGAAATATGAGATGTTCCTTGTACCCGCAGTCTCACTGAAGCAGTCAGCAGTTCAAGTGGTCTCTATTCCACCCCCTACAATTTGTCTGCAGGTTTGTGTCAGAAAACAAAGCAAAATATGTCACCACTGCAAAGGCAAAAAAAAAAAAAAAAAGAAGGAAAGAGAAAATTAGAACCACAAAATACCCCCCAAAAAGCCCCAAAACCAAAAGCACAATCAATCATACTAAAGGCTCAGTGTATGTGGTTACCTTGTTATAAGTCTTAGCACCTTACATTTCAACAGCTCTTCACAGCAAGTCCCCTGTGTGCAACTTGTTACTTGAAAGCTCAGATGCAATTTTTTTTACATTCCTTCAGACTGGGCCTCACTCTACAAGTGAAAGAGCCAAATTACACATCCACTTACTGGCCAGAAGCAATATACTTGAAGAAATGTATTCACCTTAGATCATCCAGGGAATGAAAAACGGCTTACTGCAGAACTGTGTAACAAATATATGGTCTGATACACACTTCTTTCAACTTCTTTCAGTCAATTCTTCTTTTTTGGTTTTTTTTGTAATTTCCTCTAAAAACTACTAAAAATAAAATTTTAAATAAGTCTTTTATTCATTAAGTAGTATAGAAGAAGAAAACTTAATGGTTATCCATGAAAAATTGATTTTTAGAAATACTTTACTGTATCACATTTTAAATGTTTCTTGAGTGAATATTTCAGCTATTCCAGGACTTCATTATTTTTCCCTGTTGGTCAGAATGCAGTCTCCATTTCTGTGCTGCATTAGTTACATCAAAATGCTTGCAGTGTGGCTTTGGGAAAGTCATTCTGATTAGTAGCACATGAGTAACAATCAACTAAGATCCCTCCTAACAGTGTTCAAAATCCTACTGAAATAAAGAGTATTAGAAATACAGAAAGATTAGGGTTAGAAAATACCATCATCGAGTTAAGTCTTTATGCTCATGTTTACTTATCTTCTTTATCTCTAAGTATTTTTTTCACCATTACACAGAAAAATGTCATTGATGCAACAATCTCAGAGGTTGTGTAAAAACACAATATTTAAAGATGGATGGAAAAATATTGAAAATTGCATGTAGCATATCAGTAATTATTTGTCATCAAAACATTTCAATTTAGGAAGAAATAATGGGGAAAACAAAGATACTATCTAACAACTGTACCAAAACAATTATGTGTGTTTTGGTCAATAGCAACCTAATCACAAAAGAATATCACATTGTCCCTTCCTGAAAAATGTGTAACACCCAGACAGACTCTGGAGGGAAGTGGTAAATGATGTCTTGGAAAGGTCTCCACTGAGGAAGGGATGAAAGAAACAGGATTGTGAAGCTTAAGGAAGGGGAGGACGGAAGAGAGAGTGGAACATAATAGTGTTCCAGTATGCAGATCATTGATATATTAGAAATAATTATTGTTTCATTGGAGATGTTGTCATTAGCTATGCCCACAAAAAAAAGTGGGAAAGAAGATGAAGGAAAAAAGACTGAGTAAGTCACTCAAAAAAACGAAATAATTGAATATCAGAGTAGCTTGCCTGGAGGGAGGCTCGGAAGAGTCCACTGCTGGAGGCTTTAGGGCCTGGCTCTGGAACTGTCAATGGGGACAGAGGCAGACCTGAAAGCCAACATGCAAACTGGATGCTTCTGACTTTCCATTACTTGCTGTGCTCTGATCTGTGTTAGAGCAGGAGGAGAGAATCTAAGTGCTACGAAATTTCCCAGCTAAAAGTCACTCAGTGTCTGATTTGACTCTTGATTATTTGTGCTGAGGGAAAAGTTACTCTATATTCTTTCAGGTTCTCTCTGGATAGTTTTGAAAACAGAAGACTAGTGGCCAAAATGACAAGACAGCAAATAATAAATTGTGAGAAATGGATACTCTGACAAATGTGCTTGGTTGCATGTGAATATGGGTATTGATAAAATAGAGACCACTTATCAAAGTCTTCTGTGAGAAGAAATCAACTGTTTATTGAAGACAACAGGTTGCAAATTGGTGAAAAAAACAAGTCTTTAGGATTCCACTCATTGTTATGAAGCATATGCAGGGTTTATCAAGCTCCACTGTAGGTTATAGAGGCAGGGCCAGGTCCCCCACTGATGCAAGCACTATTCAGCAGTTAATTACACTAGCTAAACATAGGTAAAGGTCACGAAAATTCCTCATTTCATCTGGATGATTTTGGACTGAGCTATATTTCCTCCCCCTAACCTGGTGGTTTTGTCAAAGACAAACCTGTCACTTCATGGGCATTTCATCAAGTATTTACAGTGCTAAGGTCATTTCTGGCTCACTAAGCCAGGGGAAAATGTATCATTTCCATATCCAGAGTCACACTGAATTGTGCCATTATTGGCTCCATTTTTCAGTCATCTATAAGACTCAGTTCTATTTCTTTTTATCAGCTCTTGTTTAGCTTGTGTTTCTCTTGGTCTGAGATGTTCTTCACTCTGCCATTACCTCAACTGTCCTCCCACAGAACAGTCATTTCTGAGCAGCTTTTTGTCTTTCTATTTCTCTTTAACTTGGGTCGTTGGTAATTTATAAACGTGATAGCTGCTTTCAACAGAACTGAGCACTGGATGCAGCACAATGTGTGTTGGGGGACATCTACAGGCTGATTCCTGACACAGAAATTTAACAAAGAAGCTTTTCCAGGCAAGTCAAGGACATCTCAGTCCCACCTAGGTTATCTTCCTTTTTTGTTTTAATTAGTCAGTCTTGAAAAGTTATATTCTCACTCCAAAAATAAAAACAATAAATCCATGATTCCACATTATACATTCAATTACAAGAAACTGCTTGTTGCTATCACAATAGCAGGAAAGCAATTATTTGATCTTAGAGCACTAAATGATACGATGTTACACTATAACTCTTATGTCTGAAGATTTTGGCAAAGCAAAAACAAAACAAAACAAAACAAAACAAAAAAAACAAAGGCAAAAACCCAAAAAAACAAACAAAAAAAATTAAATATTCTTACCTCCTAAGCAATTTGTGTTGCACTCTGCTCAGATATCCTAGCTATGAGGTAAGCAATAGGTAAGTTTTTCACAATTTTTTCCTTTCTATTAGCTTCCAAAAATCAAACTAGTGAGAAAAAGGAAGATCTGCCTGACATGAAAAGAATATGGGTAAATCTAGCCAAACATTCAATTTCTCACACATAAAATTAATATCTTTCTTCTCAGTCTATGAAGATGTCATTTAAAGGCAGCAAAAATCAGGTCTTCAAGGAAATGCAGACATCCATTTCCTATTGAACACAGGGATGCTGAGAAATAGAGTAGGCCACACTAGCCTATAAGAAGATGCATATTGACATGTATACAGTACATCATACTCAATGTTTGCATAAAAATATTTTGTGAGTGACAGAGTTACAGACGAGCTTGGAGGATTTCCACCTGAAAAAGTCTGTTAGCTTTCATATATCCTTCGTGGCAGAAATCACCTCTCTGCCAGTATAGCCTGGCTCACCTATAGCATAACTTTTCTGGAAGAAGTCAGTACAGTTGTCATTATGAAGTGTTTAGTTTACATATTCTCCAATTCCCAAACCGTCTGGTCACATTTTACTTCAGTCACCACTGCTGAGAATTCCCTCAGCTGCGATATGGGGCAAAGCAATTTCATAATTCAAGATTCTCAGCCACACCTTCCTGGTAGTTGAGTATATAATGAGCCTCAGTCCCAAAAAAACAGGAGTACATGAAGAAATAGCCACTGAAATCATATTTTGATCTGTGGCTCAGGGTTTGTGTGTTCAACTCTAGTTTACACTTAACACTCAAGACTGTGTTTATAGAGGTGAAAGTTGCCTCATAGTGAAATTTTCACTAAAATCCTAGTTTGTTGGGATTTTAGTGGACAGAAGGAATCCAAACCGGATAGAAACCCAAAGACTTTTAATCAGGAGGCAAAGGTTGCATTCATAGCACCAAGTAGATCAGTCCTATTCTCTCCTCTGACATCTCATACCCAGCTTTCTGCAGGATCTCAGCTGCATAAGTGCCAAGCAACCAGCACAAAAAAAGTTTGTGGGCTTTCAGCAGATATTCAAGACTGTGCTCCCAGTGCTTACACAGCTGAGCAACTGGCAGCATCTTATTACACATTTTCCAGCAGATAAAATCTTTTCCAGACCACTGATTTCTTTTTCTTTGCATGTGCCAATGTATTCAAGTGGCTCCACACTTGGTAGAAACAAGGTGAAACAGTTTCCCATGTGAAGCTGAAGGATTGAAGGATCTGGGGTTTAGGCTCGAGCCCTTTGTGGAATACAGGGATCTACTTCCTGTGATGGCATTTCTTTAAATCACTGGCTAAAGACAAGGTCATTTCCCTTTTTCCCATCTCTGCTATGACTGAACTATGATGAAGAGTGACCAAAGGGATAACTAGTGGAAGAATTGAGGGGAAGCATTGAGGACAAGCCCTTGGTAGACTCTTGTGGTCTCTTAAGACCCCTGCAACAGAGGGCTTTTGAAACACAAACAATATGGTATTCTCATTTGAGTCTATCCTAGAACTGTAATAAAAAAACAAATTCATTTTCAATTGGTAAAGACTCTAATCAACTGGGTTGAGGTGGTGTATTTTGCAATTTTCCCTGAAATTCTGCAGAACTTTTTAAAAAGGCAAAGTGGTAGTGTTATTTGATATGAAGCTTATCATAGAGGTTTCCAGCCATAATTTAGTTGTTTATTAACTTTCTTCTTGTAATTAGTCACTTTCCTTTCTGTAATAACTAATTTTCATTTTGCTTTCCTAACATTTCTTGTTGAAATACAACCAATCTATGTGAAAGTCAAAAACATTAAAAACATTTTCCTTGTGTCTAGAGCAAAAGGTAGGTTCAGTGGTGTGTTGGTGATATTCTTCGTTACTCCAAAAATATAATTCACAGTCCCAGACGAAACTTCAGAAAGTTGTTTCAGTAACAAAATTTTATCCATATTTTTAAATGCATTCTTCCCTAACAGCAACCTGAGGTAGACAGATTACAATACCACCATAAAGTGTGGGTTAGATTTCAATATAACAGTATCTTCTATGTTAAAAATATTTATCTATACCATATGCTCACATTCCAGGCACATATATAATAAAGCTATTCCTCTTGTCCCTCATCTGCCTCTTTCAGGAAATACAAAAATGTCCGTAAGATGCCTTATTTTCCTGAGAAGAGGTAAGGTTTTCAAGCACAACACAACTACTTTTCAAAAGGTCTTTTGGTCAGCTTCTTTATTTTAGTAAGGGATCTGTCATAATGCCTGTGCATGGATGGCACATGATAACACATATTGCATACTGATAACACAGCCTGCATTTCTGCCCCAAAGCCAGGGTTTCACTCTTACATCAGCACTGGCCACCAGCACCCTGATGGTCTAGCAGCTCTGTTATCTCCTGTACTGCACAGACTGCTTTCCTGGCCATCCTTCCAAGGGCGTGATACGAATTTCTGTCTAGCCACAAGACTTACTATTACCCTACAACCTCCCACATCCTTTCAGCAGGTGGAGACCTGACTCCACATTCCCATCCCACAAAATCTGTCTTTCTCAATTCCTGCTATGTCCTCTTCACTTGACTAACAAAGGCAACCCCTGTGTTGCCTTTGTAAAAAACATTTTTTACTTCACCTGTGTGGTCTTTGCCCTAGCAACCTTGAGGGAAATGCAGATTATAGGACTAGGGGTGTTTCCAAAGCAGGCACTATGAACAAAGTAAAGATCACAGCAGGAAGTTATCAGCATTCAAGTGATCAGCACTCAGTTATACCATCTGCAAAACTGCTTGCATGAATCTCTTTGTAGCACAGGTCTTCTGAGCTTTATGGCAAACTGGACACAAAGGCATAGACATGATTGTGTAAAACTCCTGGAGAAAGTTGTTCTGCACCTAAGTAAAAAGCCACAAGCAGGGAGGGCTAGGAGGAAAAGATGACTTCATGCAGAGACATCACACATAAAGGAATTCTTCAAGAAGGGACAGGGAGGGGCTGCATCTATAGAGTGAGGACTAAATCTATTGAATTAAACTCAGCTGCAACAAGGAATGTACCCAGGCCCAGGGACTCAGCTACTTTTTCTATTAAGATATTAAAATGGTCTCTGAACATGTTTTGGCTTTCCAAACAATCTTCTTTTCTCTCTCTTGTGTGTGTTTTTGGAGTCTGAATGAGCCACTCTTGCCATCAATAGGCAGCTATCCTGAAAATGACCATTTAGATGGAAGGGGTGGCAGAGTACAAAGATCCTAATCCACTCCAGGATTCAGTGTCAGAGAATGGACATGAACAAATTTAACCAGAGTAGTTGAGAAACCCATGGGTTGTAGGTACAGCTCTTGCTAAGAGAGGCAAGCCAGGAAAGCTGTCACGGACAGAAAGCCCAGCTGAACAACAGCAGATTCATCCTGATGCATCCAGCACTAAGCTGCTCTCACTATCCTTGCAGGCTGAACAGCCACAGTCAAGCCTCCCTCCCTCGGCTGAAGGCTCAGCAAGCCTATCCCAAATGTTCTCCTGAAAATAGTATTTACTGTGAGCTGAAGATTTGCCCCAGAAAGTTGTAACTCTATGCAGCACTACTACATTCACTTTCAAGGGGTTCATGTATCAGCAGCGCACCACAGCGTGGGAACTCCAATTCATGTATCATTAATCCCGCCTGGGGATAGGAAAATGAAGTAGGTGACCTTTTGAAATCTCTCCTATCCCTTTCTTCTGCAATAAATATGGATTCAGGATGCAAACTTTCCATTTTTTAATTTTTTTTAAGTCATTCCCCAATTTCTATACTTTACCAAAAAGAGAGAAAATATTTAGGGAGATAATCCAAGCCATGCTCATTTAATGCCTGAGAAAATAGATAGGTCTGCCAAGCTCTGTCAGGCTCTGAGACCAATCAAGAAAGCCAATTTTTAATTCTATGGGTGTCCCACGAGAATACTTGGCTAATATTTATATCTCTGCTCCAATTTGGGTGATTGCCCAGCCTCCTCAGCTGAACTCATCCAGTAACCCAATGTCAAGAGAAAGAGACAGTTGTTTCTCCCTTGTGAAAGCTGCACCACAGGGCATCCAGCCCAATTCCAAGTCTCAAGCAGTAGCTAGCAAGAATAAAAGATGTGTAAGTCTAGCTGCTCTTTTGGGTCAAGAGATCTGGGTGTTTGTTTTGCTGATGCTTGCTGAGACTTCCAGTGATGCTCTGAGTATTTATTTATGCTTTCATATCTAAGTTCTGAGACACGATCACTGAATATATAGAAACATGGATACTTTCTCTTAAAGGTTATGGGATTCCTCCTGGGTAGCGTGATCAGCGTGCACGTTCTCAGACAAGATGTGCAGTATCCAGTTGCTCCTAATACTAATGCTTCAGCTGTGCCACTACCAGCATATGGGAGAAAAAACTCAATACAAGATTCTGACAGAAGATTTCTTTCTAGGTCACTCATTCATCCAACCATCTTCTGGCTGTCTGCATTGTAAAGATCTATTAAGAATCCAAAAAAGAGCATAAAAACTTTTGAACCTGAAAAAAAATCTAACAAAATTTAAATTATTTTCAATTATCAGTGACACAAAAGAGCTTATCCATACGGAGTTCAGCAAAAGTTATACGTAAAATCAAAACATCATAATGGCCATGGCCAGTAAGCAACTCTTCCAAATACCACAAAGTCAAAAACCTGCAACTCTTCTCTACATCATTATTGACCAAAGCTAACTCAAAGAAGAGAAGGAAGATGTTCTTTATTTGAGAGTATTATTTCAGGCCTATCATGTCTTTAGGAAAACCCTTTTAGAAGGCAGAACTGAGTGTGTTTGCTTTTGCTCACGTTTAAGCAATAGACTCCTGATGTCCCAAATTCCCCCAGCTTTTCCAGATAAAGTTATTTTTAACATACCAAATTGTTTAAAGTCAAGTGCTCCTTTTAAAGTCACATGATAACACAATGAAAAGAATTGTCAGAGGTCCGTCATGAAATATGAAATAATTTGCTTCATAAATCAAAGGCTCCACAGGTAAATGAAATGGAGTCCCATCTCTTTGTTCACCCACCAAAAAAACTGCAATTGCAGAAACATGATTTTCACACCCTAACTACTGATATTTAAACATCAGATTGACCACAAACTTTCATGTTCCAAAGTATTATATTATAAATGTAGTAAATTCCAGAAGAAAGATTGCTTACACATCCAAGTTGGGTAATAACTTCCATATAAATTTATTGAATTTTTCCCAACCTGGACACAACAACCTTAGACCACAGCATAAATGAAACTATAAACATGCATTGCAAACACAGTCCACATCCACCATGAATTTCTAGTCTGAAAATTCCATATTTCATAATTCACTAATAAATGAATGATGGACTCTCCACCTTTTACTTGAGAGTGAAATCTACTCATTTCTGGTAATTTCTTCTTTTTCAGCTCTGGTACACAAGAATTTTTTCCACATCTGAAGGCCATCCCTGGCAACCTCACTCATTAAGGCTTATGGAATTCTATTTCAAACCTCAGAGCAAAACCTTTGTTACAAATTTGAAATAGAACAGAGGAAAACCATTCTGATTTTAAGAAAAACAAATCCTGTTACTCACCTTTTACGGGTTCCTTCTTCTCACAGTGTGAAGAGCTGTCTCTGCTAGACCAGCTAATTTCTTGCGTCACCTTCTGTTACACACTCCTACAAAAAAAAAAAAAAATTTGCATTTCAGGTGTGACTATGTTATTTCTCAGACTAAAGTCACACAAGATGTTGTGTTGAGTACAGATTAAATCATTCCAGTCTCCAGACTTTCCTTAATGGTCATTCTTGCTATTCTACTCCTGTGATGCCAGCAGGATATAACTTTTGTTTGACCATTTTATGATCTCGATTGATAATGAATTGGTTTTTATAGCAGGCATAAGTTAAGGAGCAGGAAATTCAGGCAGGTACAGAACTAACAGCTGGGAGTGAAGAAGGGATGAAAATAACGTGAATCAGATATTTTCTTGAATCTAGTTCACTTGTGCAAACAGGCTCTAAGTGCATTTGGCAAGTGGAAAAGCTGACCAGAAAAGTTTAAAAAGATATCCTGGTATAGAGATCAGATTTGCATTTTGTTCAACAGCAATTTTAGCAGCACGAATGAAGAGGGAACTGGGACACAGAATGAGAGTTGTGACTGAGGATGGGAGCAAGGAGGCAGGAGGAAAGGGTTCCCAAGGGTTCCCATGGCATGAAAGAGTCCCTGCCATGACTGCTACAGAACCTCATTCTTTGCAGTGATTTTTGCCTTGGTTTGCCACGTCCAGTATCAGATACTCAGGAGCAGCACTGGCTCTGTCCCTGGGCTCATATCACATGATCATACAAACCTCAGCACCTCTAAAGCTGTTTGCAGTCTCTCCTTAAGAGCACAGTCCCATCAGCCTGCCTCCCACTGAGCACCCACTGCCATCCTTCTGAGGAGAAGGCAGGCCACTTTCCCAGCCAGGACTGTCAATTGCTGAGCATCTCTACAGGCTCTTCAGAGACTAACTTTGATAATTCAGGACTCAATCCCCAGAAGAGTTAATAATTTCATACAGACATATCACCTTCTGTCACAGATCAGCTATTTTCTCACTTTAAAGATGTCTGTCTCTCCCCTGTCAGAGCAGTTCCTGTGTCTATACAGCTCTCCTACACATGGTGAGAAATTTAGTGTTGTGAATGGAGCTCTCTGTCCTTGCTAAGATGGGGGCTGACTGTGTTCCTGCCAGTGTTTGCACAGCAGCCTGCTAGGAGGGAAGAGAACCTGGCCGACACTGGAAGAACACCCCGACTGCCAGAGTAGTTTGATCTGAAGAAAAGATGTCATTCTTCCATAATGGTATTATTCCCAAGCCATTAAAAGCTTTTTCAAAATTCACAAAAGGCAGGCACATCTCACAGCACAGAAAAATGTGTCTTGAAAACCAGAGGAAAGAATGAGAAAGTGCTGAAGGAAGCAAATCTGTTTCTGCCTGTAACTCTGCATTGCCAAGGACTCCAGACTAACCTTGATTCATATTACCTCTACTCCCTGCTTCTAATCCACATTATGGTAAATTATACAAGTAGATAAGAACAAAATAAAGGGATATTTCTAGTTGCAAGTGCTGTATCTGCCTTACAAACAGAAAGATGTGTTTCCTCTCCCTCTCAGGTGGTCAGAGAGTACACTAGGAGAGCCATAAGAGGCACTGGTGGTCATAGACTTGTTAGGAAATGTAAGCCTATTGAAATCCATCTTAATCCACAAAACCAAGATAGCACTACAAAGTACTCTGCCTAAGAAGGAGCTGGCCTTCCTACTTCTTTAATCCACATAAGGCAGTGGCTTATAAGCTTTTAGGCATTAGTGCCAATGATCATTATTTCAAAATGTCAAGAATACTATTTAAAGTCTTAGTCCCTTTACCACCCTACCTCCCCTTGTTTTTCTTTTTCTTGCATTCTTGAGAAATTGAATGGGAATTTAAATCAGTTCCAGTTCACCCCCTTGTGATAGATTTCAGCTTCCCCAGAGCAATACATCAGTGTGCTGAGAACTGTCTGCTAGGCAGTTCCCTATAAGTATAGGCTACATTAATTCAGTAATGAATTAGTGGGGGAAAATGCAAGCAGGAATAGAGAAAAAGATACAACCAGATAGCAGGTTTTTAGGAAAAACATCAAAGTAATGCATTTAGTGTTGCTACTTTGATAGCAACATTTGTTTTCTGAGTATTATTAAACTAGTTCATATGTCTCAGCTAAGACCTGGAAATAAAATCTTCTTTTAGCTATAAAAATGCAGAGTAAGCTTCAGAAGCTACTGTATAATAAACTGGCAGCCAGCCCAGAGAAGGGAAAAGCTCCATTCAGGTAGGCATTCATGTACTCATTTATAATTCTAGATTAGAAAACCCCCACTTTGTCATTTTGTGTTGTGGTGAGAGTAAACTGCATTTTCTTTTAAGTGATCCTTCATTCCACTAAACCAATAGATGCTCTTCCAGGAAACATTAGCAAGAGTAATCTGATTTATCTTATGGATGAACACAGTTTAAACACAAAAATACCACAGCCTTCACCCTAGTGTAAGAGTAGAGAACCATGGGCTTGCAGCACGGGAGGCAAAGGCACAAGGCCTGTCCTCTGAGCAAGGAATGCACTCAGAGGAGCCAGGTGTGTGTGTGCATGGCATCAAACCCTGGCTTCAAAGTTCTTCACTTCCTTCTCATGTGGATTTGAGGAAAGCAGTAGGGAAGAATTTATTTTCAAATACAGTTTTTAGTGTATCCTTCCTTCAAAATAAATTTACCAGTCCATGTAAATAATCCTCATGGCCTCAAGCCCTAGGAAACATAAGTTTCCTTTCCCAGAAGATCCCACATCTGCCAGTCTCCAAGCAGGCCATAGAAACTTGGCCAATTTCAGCCCTCTGGCAATCCCAGAAGAGTCTATTGACAAGCCGAAACTTGTTTCTTTTTTTTATTTTACTTTTAATAACCTATGTATGCTAAATGACACCCCTCTTAAAAGACCAGCACTTTGTGTCCCAAATTGTTTCCTTATGCAACTCCCACACTTTTTTTTTGTTATTTTATAGCAAGGACCAGCACTGAGCTCCACAAATTATCCTTCTTTTTCTTGTCATGAGGAAAAAAAGTACCCAAACACAATTCCTAAGCAGAAATCACCGTTTCATCTGAATTTTCAGGAACCAAAGCTTCTAGAGTCCTCATGAGGACCTCACCTTCAAAACACTTAACTTTTTTTAGTCCTTATGTAGTCCATGTTAATTAACAATTATTCCTAACATTTCCTTACCATTATTAAAGATATTAATTAACCTAGAACTGCCTTTAGCCAGACAAGGTGCAGTCAGAATGGAGATAAGTAAAAAATAATATCATAATTAAGTAGAGAAACCTGGACAAAATGCACCTCATTGCACTGCTTTACAGACAGTCAAGTCTACTGGCAGTAGCATAAGCTGAGCTCTAAACTTAAAGCAGAATAAATTATGTTCTCCTTATTCTGTGCATCCCCTGCTCTCCTGTAGATTCAAGAGATTTCAGAAGGAAAAGAGATGTTATTCAGCTGGCAGAAACTTATCCACAAAGCCCAAACTGTGAAAAAAGGCTCAACCACGGAGAAGAGTTAGAAAAAGCTCAATGAAAGAGTCTGTAATTCAGATGAATAATGTGCACATTTGAAGAGAAGTGAAACATAATGCTGCTTTACACTGAGCATGTCACAATGTACTAGAAAGCATTTCACAATGTACTAGAAGAACAAAAAATATTCCATCTTCAGTTATGCCAACTCAACCATTCTGTGATTCTACAATTCTATGATCTGAGTTCTCCATCAGCCCAGGGCAGTTTGCATATCACCTTCAAGTTTGGGAGGAAACATTTTTTTTCTCTACCTGCCAGCTATGGCCCCTGTTCCTTTAATTAAAGTGGAGATGAATGCTCCACTCAAGAGCTTGCAATCTTCTCCATTCTTGTTCCCAGCTAACTGAAAGCTGGTGAATGATCTCCTGATTTTAAGGAAGGGAAAGAAGAAGGACCCCAGAAAATACAGGCCTGTTAGTCTCACTTCAGTGGCTGGTAAAATTATAGAGGAGGTATTGAAAAACACCCAAAAGGTGATGCAGTCATTGGTCCCAACCAGCGTAGCATCCTGAGGAAAGTCCTGCTTATAACACCTGATTTCCTTTCATGACAAGGTAGGCACTTACTGATCCAGAGAAGCCAGTTGATGTAATCTTTTCAATTTCAGTACTGTCTGTCATAAGACTCTTCCATAAAAAAATCTCAAGATCACAGCTGGATAAACACATCATGTGATGGGGGAGCAACTGGCTCACAGGTTGGGCACAAAGGGTTACAGTGAATGGGGTGACATCAGACTGGAAATGTCACCAGTGGGGTTCTGTAGGGCTCCATTCTCAGCCCAGTTCTCTTCAACATCTTCATAAATGGGATACTGAGCCAGTTTGCAGATGATACAACACTGGGAGGAGCTGCTGACTCCCTCAAGAAGATGGAGGCCCTACAGAGAGACCTCAACAAATCAGAAGACTGGGCAATGACCAACCAGAGAATTTCAACAAGGGAAAGATTTCAACAAGTGCCAGATTCTGCTCCTGGGATGGGGCAACCCTGGATGTAGATAGAGACTGGAGATTGAGATGCTGGAGAGCAGTCCCATGGAAAGGGACCTGAGGGTCCTGGTTGATGGCAAGTTGAACATGAGCCAGCAGTGCCCTGGCAGCCAGGAGGGCCAAGAGTGTCCTGGGGGGCATCAGGCACAGCATCACCAGCCAGGCAAGGGAGGGGACTGTCCTGCTCTGCTCTGCACTGGGGCAGCCTCACCTTGAGTGCTGGGGGCAGTTCTGGGTGCCACAATAAAAGAAAGACATTAAACTACTAGAGAGCACCCAAAGGAGGGCAGCAAAGATGTTGAATGGCCTTGAGGAGAAGCTGTATGGGGAGCATCTAAGGTCACTTGGTCTGTTCAGCCTGGAGAAGAGTAAACTGAGGAGAGACCTCATCGCAATCTAGATCTTCCTCCTGAGGGAAAAAGGAGGGGCAGACACTTCTCTGTGGTGAGCAGCGACAGGAGATGAACGGCTTGAAATTGTGTCAGGGGAGGTTTAGGTTGGGTTTTAGAAAAAGATTCTTCTCCCAGTGTGTGGCTGGGCACTGGAACAGGCTCTCCAGGGAAGTGATCAGAGCACCAATCCTGACAGATTTCAAGAAGTATTTGGACTCTTGAGCACCTGGTGAGACTCTTGGAGATGGTGCTGTTCAGGGCCAGGAACAGGACTCAATGATCTTGTTGGTCTTTTCCAACTCAGCTTATTAATCTGTGATCCTGTGATTCTGTGATTCTGTGTGTGTACAGAGCTCTCTACAAGGTGGCAGTGCTGGTTAGACTCATGAGGCTCAAGTGAGTAGATTTCATGCCAAGATAGAAGCAATAAATTACAACAAAGAAACACAAAGAATTATTTTTGCAGCCGGCAGTGTACATGCAGTAATAACAACGTGTGTGATAATTAATGAAAGACTTTTCTGCAGCTATTTAGAAGGGTACTATAGATTCAATCTTGAAAGAGCTGATGGATGGCAATTGGAATACATAAGGAAGAAATTATTTGTTTAATCATTGAGCACAATAAATTAGGATTACACGCTATTTTGATTCCATGGGAAACATGGTTCATAGCATTTATATTTTCAAAACTATGCTTAAAAATGGCTAACTCTTTAGCCTAAGAACAGAACTTTTTGCTGCCAAACAAGGACATACATTCAAATCCCAGTTTTGGCAGGATATAGACAATACAATCTGGTATAAAAATGAATAATCCTGGTTTATATCACAGAAATATAATGAGCTCACAAAGGTAAGATTGATTTGCTGAAAGTGAGGCAAGTCTTTCCAGAGATCTCCATGAAACATAAGCCTACAGTCTGTATAAAGACATAAATTACACAAATAGAAATGCAAAGAGGTTTCATCTTTCCATTTTATCTCATCAGCATCTTAGTTACTTGACATCAGCACCTCTAACCTGGAACACTCAGCACATACTTGTGCCGCCCTGTTGTAAGAAAAGACAGCAATTTGCTTCATTGTAGTAGAGCATATCAGGGACTAAATGCAGAGAGCACTTAGAATTGCTGAGCCTCTACAAACTGAGCTGGTTAAAGATATCATAAACATGCATTTTTTTGAAAATAAAGCCTGCATGGTTTCATGACCTTAGTACACACTGGAGATTTCATAGATTCCATCTTAAAGGTGTACTTGAAAGCAGAATATCAAACTCCATGAAGGGAAACTTTCTCTTTTTATTGTTATTATAAGGCTTATTCTAAATAAATTTCTTACCAAATTGCTTAAGGAATATCTTGATATAGTGCAAGATGCAGCATAGTGTGACTGTACTTATCTACTTACGCAGAACCCAGAAGCTCAAGGAGATAATTAAACTGGATTAAGTACTAAAGATTCCTCTACCCAACAAGTAGATACAAGGTAGCTCTTCAGAAAGTCACTATTTGATGTGGATACACAAATTAATCTTAGGGAAGCGAACTCTGTCAGCTGTCATTCCACAACAATCAGGAACTTGGGTGACTTTTAAAAGTAATAAAACTGTCCTACTGAGGTACCTGCCCCCTTTCCCAATAAAAAAATTTAGAAATCAAGTGCTTTCTAAAGCGCAGTCAGAACTTAGTTCGGGGGGGGGGGGGCGGGGAAATTGCAATGGAAGGATGGAAATTACAATGCTACCACCACTCTGAAAGACTGGTGAAAAAATTGCCACCCCACATATTGTCACTGTCCTAGCAATTGGATAGATATTTCTTGATCCCTCTACCTTGTCTCTGTCTTTATTTTAATATTTGCTACTTTAACTAGTATATGGTAACTTTTACTCCATCATGTTGTGGTAAGATTTTCTGTTTATGTGTGTTTCTGTTTAGTGGTTTCTGCAGTACAGCAAATTTTGCTGGGTTTTTTTATCCTGTCCTCTTTTTTCCAAGTAGCAGGTAATATGACATCAAAGCCACACTGAAATCATTGAAAACTTGTCACAGATTACAGTAAGTAAAAGTTCAGGATAGAGTTCATAACTGTAAATTGTTCCAGCCATCTAAGCTTCTCTGATCCATAGAGGAAACTTCACAAGAAGACACATTTAGGTGAGTCAATTTCCTTTACCTTTTTGAGACATATAAGTGGAGTTACCTTGATTAGTTACTGGCCTTTTATAAACTAAGACAGACTGCCTACACCTGCTTCTAGAACTGAATTAAAAGAGCTGGAATTTGATTACACATACTTCACATTTGAAAGCATGGATGTTTCTGGCGTGTGGTTAGGATTGCAATTAGAGTGTTCCTTGATCCATGCCTATAAGCCTAAGCACAGGCAAGTGGGATAATGCACAGATGTAGTTCAGGTTTGTGTTTCTCTCTGTGCTGAGAGCTTCTCTGTGGTTGCAAAAAACAGATCAGGATGAGGCAGTAAAGAAAATTTCTTAATGACACAGTCAATAGTAATGTTCCAGCCTGAAATATTTCTTTAATGACCACACTCAGGGTAATATAGTCTTTATGTTCAATTTTGGAAACTGAGACATGCTCTTCAGTCATATAACACCAAGGGAATAGGAACATGGAATCACATTCTAGCAAGTTTTCTTAATATATTTATCAAATGATGGTAAAGAAGAGTTAAAGTCTATTATGCAAGCTTAAAAAGCAGAAAACAGTACATACAAATGCAGATCTGATTTCTTTCCCCTCACATTTGTGTCTGATTGTGTTCTCTCTTAGCCAAAAAACATTTGATAAGCTGAACATGTAAATGGAGGTGTCTTATAGAGAGGTTAATTCACATCAGTTCATTAATGACAGGCTGTGCCAAATTGAGCCTGGGTCGAGTCTTTGCTGACCTTCTTGGCAATCTGATCTATCTGAACTTAGGTGAATATGATAGTCTATTGCATGAGATATTAATAGATAAACCATGAAAAATAGAAGCAATAAAAGCATTACGAAAGGCTGAAAACAGCTGTGGGTAGTGTTGAAAGGAGAAGTACCAGGCTGAGAGAAGAAAAAGGAGCTACAGCACAGCCCTGTGAGGCTTGGTTTGGGGAGGAGTTTCATTACAGATTTTGTCACGAAAAGTAGCATGCTTGTAGGGATTGCTGATGACACATGGCTGGAAAGCAACACCAGAGGGAGATCAAAACAGCATACAAGATAGACTGGTGATCCCTGGCAAGAGAGGGACATTAGGAACAAGAGTGGGAATAGGATAAAATCCCAGGTACGTGCCTATGTACAAAATGACTAGTAAGGATTTAGGTGTAAATTGGCACAGTCTCACAGTGGAAAATGAGAGGAGGTGAGCAATCAAAAAATGGCTACATGTTCTGAAATGTTATAGTTGAAACAGGACATACAATGCAAAGGGCTTTTACCTCCCCCAGAGGCTGAGTCAATACCATTCCATAAGGTATGGATGGGATGAGAAGAGACATCAGGGGCACTTGTATCTGAAAGGAGGTTTGAATGCTTGAAAGTGCTGAATAGAAAGAATAAATACATTTTATCCAAGCTTGTGTAGAGCCTTTCTAATGCTCTAGACTGAGCTCTTTTCCAATTAGCTGTTTTCTGCCTAGGAAACAGAGTTTTCTTTTAACAGCTAATCAGAGTAGATCATGTTTTACAGCAGAGAGGTAGAAGATGACTACTGTTCTCATTAATGCTTGTAGGGTTTACTGAAGATAGTTATCTGCTTGTAGTGAAACAGTGCTGGGTCTCAAGAGGATTACAGGAAAAGGCAGGGGTAAGAAGTTAGAGCTGGTAAGATCTTCTGCTTATCAGTTACTAGAAGGAAAGGGCAGAAAATCCAGACTGTCATTGATGAACGTAAAGGCAGACTAACAGTGTCAGTGGCTCCTCTCTGGATCAGTGTCTTTCTTAGTGATGTATGAAGGGACACTCAAAGGGCTGATTTTGAGAGGACATTAAGATCTAACACATCCGTAGTTATTTGGTGTAAGGCCTTCAAAAAGGTAAATTTTAACAAGGAGCAACCAAGTTTGGTGCTGACACATCTTATCCTTCTCAGCAGGGTTTCTTTCCCAATATTGCTTTGAGAGCAGACAGTTTGAATTGTTTCCACAAGCCAAAGAATAAGGGATCATACTGTTTATTTAGTTGCATTAGCATGCAGTGTTAACTTGACACAGACACAGTTAGATCAGGACAAAGACCATTTTAACTTTCGTGGGTAAACTCCAAAATAAAAAACACACTGAGACTGTACAAGAGGTAGTTGATTTAGAAGCCCAACTTGGAACACATCATAAACTTGCTTGTGGTTACTTTATTTTGTATACGAAAGGTGACAAAGATATTTTCTGCATACAGGGCTGCTGCTCCTGCTCTGTGGCCAATCCACTCTGCTGAGAAGAATTCTCTGCTGAGAATCTCTGGTAGAAAGAATGGATGGGTCACTGCTCTCACTGCCTTGGCATCCTCCCAATGGGTTTGCAGTACTGATGAAGCCAGAAAAACAGCACTCCTGGTTGAAGTTATTTATTTTTATTAGTTAAAAATGAATATAAAGTACAGAAGAAATGTGAAACCATCTTTACTTAATAAATTCCCAAAGGTTTAATAAATTTTCATTTGTCCTAAAGTTGTAGCCTCATTCAGTGCAGTCTCAGTTCCCCACACAAGATGGCAGCTCTTCTTTCCTTCTGCTCAGCTATTCCTCAGTGAAAGCTGTCCCTCTCACGCTGACACTGCAGGTGCTACTGCAATACAGTAACAAACCAAACCAGCCCTGAGAGTCTCATCATTATTCACTCCAAAAAGAGCATCTCACACAGAACAGCACAGTTTGTGAGGAGCAGCAGTGTTTCATTCAATACTCCATTTATCTAATTCCAGCAAGTAGCAGTAACTGGTTTGTATTTGCACTGGTTTTGACTGAGATAAAATTAATTTTCTTCACAGTAGCTGGCACAGGGCTGCAATTTGGATTTGGGCATGATAACACAGAGATGGGTTTTCACTGCTGAGTAGAGCTTACATAGAGCCAAGCCCTTTTCTGGTTTTGTCCTGCCAGGCTGACAAAGTTGGGGGAGCATGGGAGATGGGGAGGAGAAACATCCAGAACAGAGGGATACTCCAGACCATGTGATATCATGCTCAGTATATAAAGTGGGGGCAAAAAGAAGGGAGGGATGTGATGGGGTTTGTCTTCCTAAGTTACTGCTATGTGTGATGGAGCCCTGCTCTCCTGGAGATGCTGAACACCTGCCTGCCTGTGGGAAGGAGTGAATAAATTCCTTGTTTTGCTTTGCTTTTGTGCGCAACTTTTGCTTTCCTAATTCAACTGTCTTTATTTCAATTCAAGGGTTTTCTAATTGTTACTCTTCTAATTCTCTCTCCTGATCCTGTCGGGGAGGGTAGGGGAGTGAGTCAGTGGCTATGTGATACCTGGTTGCTTGCTTGGGGTTAAACCTCAACAGTACTGCATGTTGCAGTTTTTGAGGTTTGAAACTGCAAACTAAAAGGGGAAGAAAACCCAAAAGCACTTCTTTTGGTTCGGATTACAGGACATTCACTTGCAGAGAACAACATGAAACCCTATGCTCAAACTTTTAGACTGTGTCTCCTGCTACCCTGGGTGCACTGTCATTTAGAAAAATGCAAAGTTATTCACATTTCACATTTTTTTAGCCCACGAAATAAGTGACTGTATTTCAGTCAAGGCAACAGAAAATTAGGTCTTTCTGTAATTCCAGCTTGCTAGAAAATAAATACAAGATTCTTCAGCCTGATATCTATTTGACCCCAGCACTGCACTGAGTATCCCTGTAAAGTCAGAAACTCTGAAGTAGTGATAACAATTATTGTTTCATAATGTCCTGTCATAAAAGATGCCAAATAGCCAGCACTGCTCTTTCATTTTGAAATATATGATGAATCAATTTACACTGTACATCTTCTGCTCAGCTGAAACTCTTGTCTCCTTGAACAGGTTGTGGGATGCCTCATTCTGTGGTGAGCCAGCCACCATTTGGTGAGAAGTGGAACTCTGCTCCATTGTCACCAGCTTGGCCCGTCCCATTTTCAGAAGAGCCTAGAACAAATACTAAGGCACCTAAGGATCATATTTACACTCCTCCCAGGTGCAGAGGAGAGATATTCTTCTTATGCCACGGCCGTGGCATAATGTAGGCTTAGCCCGATAAATATTTGTTCTAAATATATAAATCTCCTCTACAGTTCAGCAACCGGCAGCAACAGCGAGAAGAGAGCCGGCCTCTTTCCCACGCAGGTGTCCCCCAACACTCTGAGCTTCCCGCCAGCGGGAGGCCAGCAGGTGTCAGCAGGAGTCTGGGCAAGGGACAGAAGCACACCGACCCCAGCAGCGGCAGAACCTCCTCGCTGATAGAAATAAGAAAAGACTTGTTTACCGATTAATCAAAAAAAACCACCCACCCAACCAAAAAAACCCAACCCACAGCCAAACCCCAAAGCAAAACAAAACCTAAAAACCCAAGAGTTTTTAAGTGGGTGGTGGTCTCAAAGGCGTCACCGGTCCCTTCCCTCGGGCTGGCCCCGGGGGAGCAGCGGCTGCCGGAGCCGGAGCCGGAGCCGGGCGCTCGCACACCGCGCACGGTCCCCGCTGTCCCCGCCGCGGGGCACGGCTCGCTGCCGGGAGCTTACCGGGGACCTGCCGGGCTTGGGCGGAGCAGCGGGGCGCTGCGGGTCTGCGGGCCGCCTGCTGCTGCCCGCCTGCCGCCAGAGCCTGCCCCGCGGCCGGGGCTCCGGCGGGGAAAGGGCAGCGGGCAGAGGGAGGCGCCGGCTGCGCTGCTCAACGCCGGAGCCGCTGCGGCTCTCCTCTTTATCTCCTAGTGAACGCACCCCTGTGTGCCTCGTGGCAAATGTGACCTAATTAATTGAAAGTTACTTACTTTTCAATTAAGGTACAAAGTAATTTGTTTTTCATCTCTTGAAGAGCGTCTGGTAGCTGAAAAGCATAGGAAGATGGTTACCATAGAGAATTTACCATGGTAACTTGTCCTTTGACAGCTTGTTTGTGTATCAAAGTCTTTATTTAAATATCTGCCTTCCTCAAAAAGCCCTGAAAAGTCTGGCTAGAGAGACTTAGCAGTTGCCACATTTGAGGGTTAACTGTCCTTCACCAGCCCTCTGCACAGGTCCTGCACTGCAGGCCTCGTTCCTACAAACGCCTGATGGATCCCTTTTGTTCCCAACAAGGGAAAGATCCCACGGGGGCCTCAGCACCATGGGATCTGTTGCTATCCCCCAGCAGCTGTGGTGTACTATCAGGGTGGCAGGCAGGTGAAACTGCATTACATTATTTCCATCCATGTTTCTTCCAAATTAAGTGACTCAGTCATAGAATGGACTGGGTTGGAAGGGATGCTAAATATCATCTATTTCCAACTTCCCTGCCATAGGCAGGGAACATTTCAAGCTGCTCAGAGCCCCATCCCACCTAGTCTTGAACACCTCCAGGGATAGCGATTCCACAACTTCCCCGGACAAAGTTTGTCAGTGTCTCGCCACTCTTAGAGTAAAAAATTTCTTCATAATATCCAATATAAATCTATTCTCCTTCAGTTTAAGACCATTTCTCCTTGACTTATCACTAAATGTCCCTGCAAAAAGTCCCTCTCTGGCTTTCCTGTAGCCCCCTTTAGGCACTGGAAGGTGCTCTAAGGTCTCCCCGGAGCCTTCTCTTCAGCTCAACAGCCCCAGCTCTCCCAGCCTGTCTTCACAGGAGAGAAGTTCCAGCCTTTGAATCATCTTCATGACCCTCCTCTGGACTAGCTCCAACAGGCCAATGTCTTTCTTCTGTAAGGGAGCCCAGCTGGACACAATACTCCAGGTGGGGTTTAACAAGGGCAGAGTAGAAGCAGAGAAGCACCTTTCTTGACCTTCTGGTGCCTCTTGTGATACAGCCCAGGATACAATCCTTACTGAGTTTTTATTTGCTTAATTTTTTTTTCTATAAAGAAGTTTGGCAATGCAGCAGTATAGCCACTTTAAACAAAAAAATGGGAAATTTGCTATTAAGTTGGATCTCCAGCGCTTGAAATATTTACTTTATGAACATATATAGAGCTAATGTTACAACTTGAAAAAAGGTGAGAAAAACAAAAGAACAAGAAAACTATTTAGGTAACGAAGTCTTGGGATGCAAACATAAACAAAAATGTTGGGGGTTTTAAAAATATTTTGATCTGTCATTTTCAGATACATTTTCTGCTTTAGGAGAGGGTAGTATAATAAGATCTTCCAGCAGCTCTTCAAGAAGTGTGAGAAGGACTAGAGTACAAGCTGTGTCAAATCACTTTTCCTTAGATTTTCCAGGGTGTTGGTGAGCCAATCAGGGTTTGTGTGTATCCTGTAATCAGGGCAGTTAAAGCTGTACCACAGCTTGTATCAATGCAGTGGGAAAGTGCTGCCTTACACCAACCCATAATATTTGGCAGTCTGTGCATGCATATTTTTTGCTCTCATTCCCAGGTTTACAGAACCATTTTTCATTACCAAATAGTAAAAATCTAATACCTATGGAATTTAGTGGCTCCACTCACTGATTGAAGTTCTGAGTGCATAATGACTTTCATTGACAGACAGAGCCTTGATGAAAAAGAATTCCTTGTGGAGGTAACATAAACAACATAAAGGACAAGAAGGTTCTTGAGAAAACACACTGTTTTTATTTAAAGGTATTCTCAGGGTGTGTTAGGACCCTTTTCCTGAGATATGAAGTGTAAGGTAATACTGATTTAAAATTTCTTTTTAATGTTAGAGAAGTTGAAGGCTCTGTAGAGAACAGCATTACAAACTGGAAACAACCTGCTCATTCTGGACAACACTGTGCAGCCAGAATGGCAAAGTGCAGGTGCCCAGCCACGAACTGAAAATATCCACTGACCTCAGGGGGAGTTGCACATTCCACAAGAGTCTTGGGAACAACCCTGGGTCATCACACAGGCTGCAGCCAACTTCAGTGGCAGCTTGGCATGCCCACCCCAACAGAGCCCTCCTGCATCCACTGCATTTGAGTTTCCCTGAATGCTAAGACAATGTGACTTGTCACCACTCTAGGCAGAGAGAAGCTGTGTGCTCACAAAGGCAGCTGAGAATGAAGGAGAGGGCTCAGGGCTGCCCACACAATCCATCTCCCAGCACACATCAGTAGCCCAGCACCAGCAGAGCCTGATGCTTGCCCACATTCCCTTCCAGTGAGCAGCAGAAGGGAAGAAACTACATACAGGGATAGCTACAACTTCACCTGGGAAAGGTGCTAGCCTAAATGGAGGCCCAAATTCCAGGAGAGAAAAATGTCCTTCTCCTCCCTGCAAACCCCTACTGCCAGAGTGTTCCTTCTGCAGAAAATTTCACCTTGCTGCAGTGACTGCTCTACAAACAGAGGAAGCAGCTGCAAGACTTAGTTGAATATGCCTAAAACATTTTTTGCTCTCTCTGCTTGGAAACAGCTGGGTCAGGTTTCCTGGTACTTCCCAGTTAAAACATCTAAAAGAAATATCCTGCTGAACAGCAGGACTTACAATACAGGAAGTTGTCACTGGAAATGCTGAGTAATTGTACACAAATGTGCTAGTAATACTGCCTTAAAAAGTATGTGATCATCTTTGATCCAAGTTTATAGAAATACTTCAAAAATAATTGCTCCTTGATTTGTTTGACAAGCCAGGTTAAAAATTCAGTTTCCCTGACAACATCTGAAAACATTAAACTCTGCAATGCATTTAGGAAAGAAAATAAAGGGGAATGGAAAATTACTCCCAAAAGTTATTTAAAAGGGTATGCAGAGAGAAGGAAAAACAAGAATGGGCAAACAGTCACACATCAATAACCTCTAAGATCAAATATTTATTCTTTTTAACTTTTGCAGGAAATAAAAGACTGAAGCTGGTAGATGCTGCTGCTGCTTTATCATTCAGTTGATCTGATTGCTGCAGTAAGCAATATGTGGCAAATCTATTTTGGCTGCTTCTAAGAGACAAAACAAGCAGAAGACTGCACTGCTCTCCTTAAGCATGGCTGGCCAAGGCAGCCTTGCACAGGCTGGGCTAAGCAGCTATCTGCAGAAGTGACCGCTGGCACCTCTTGTTAAAAGAAAGCCCCCACTCTGCCTGTGTGTGGGGATGATGGGCAGCCACTTGTGAGACACCAGAGCTAATGATCAGAGAACACAGTGAGGGTCCTTAGGGTCCCACCCTGTGCCTCAGCACAGCCTCCTGCTCCCCTCTCCTGCTCTGCACAGAGCCCATGTGTGACAGAGGGGGGATGGCAAGCCATGCCCAGACTGCAGCACGAGCTCTGCCACCCAACCCATGGCTCCCTGCAGCCACAGAGCTCCTGACAGGCAACATCCCAACACAGCCACTGCTGAGCCCACCAAAGTGGGGCGGAAAGCTTGGTGGCACCATTTGCACAGAGTGGGACTGTTTGCAATGTGGTTTCTGAGGTTTTAATTTCTATTAAATATAAACCACAAATGTGTTATCTTTACCTGAGTTCTAATCAGTGGACTGGCACAGTTTGCTAGCTGAAATATTTCTGGCATTCACAGAGCATTAGCTGATTCAGAGCTTTCAGAAATAATTCTGCACTTCCCAAAAGTGAAGGAACTCAGAAGAAAATGAGCAGACCCCTCTTCTACCTCCTGTTCAAATGATAGGAACAAGTTCTTTCTGCACGGAATAACATTCATTGTATTGAATAAACCACTAGACCTTCTGGGCTATTGGATCCACCCAAGGGAATACTACAATACAACAGTGGTACTATCCCTACATGTCCTCCATACACCAATAATGATTACCTGAAAAGACAACACTGGGACAATGTGACTTGTTTAAGAAACAGACAGCTGTGGCATCCAAAATGATTTGTGTCTGTGTACTTCAGTGCTCAACTCTGTTAACTGAAAAAAAATAAACAAAAACCTGAAATTGCAATGAAGTACCAGGTATTTATTGTGTTATTTATTGTGTTTCCAGTCTGTTTGTCTCTAGATTGATTTAAGAGCTCCCCTTCACCTTTTGTAAATTAAACTTGTTTTCTAGCCTCATTTCACATTAAGAGTGATTTTAGAGTGATCTGGCACATTTGCTGCCCCTTTCCTCAGGGAACTGTGAATGTACTTAATGTGGACTATATTACACCATTCCCCTCAGCCACAGGAGTCTGTCCCTGTCCGTAGGGTATCCTCCAGTAGGCTAGCTGGGGGCTGACAACATCAATTGTCAGATTTCAGGTGAAATATCCCCTCTGTAAGTGCTACCACTGCTAGATGATCAACTTCAGGAAAGCATAATGAAAACTGTCACAGTAAAGGAACAAGTGGCTCTCTTTTCACATGAATGGGCCAGTGTTATTGATGGTGCTCAAGGGGGACACCTAATACCTCCTATGCAATAGTGTATGGCTGTGACACTTTACTGTCACGCTCTTTTTGATTATGCTTAGCAGGAGCCGGTAGGAAAAAATGAGTGCTGCACAAGGTGTGAGATCCTCACTGATCATAATGTGAACCTCCTTTCAAGAAAAGTTCCTGTTTCTGTACATGTCCTTCCTCTGTACAAATTAGAGGAAGGAGACCAAATCTGGTCATAGCAAAGTAAGATCAGTCTTAGTTATGGGAGAGAAATTAAGCTATTGGGAAAAAAAAATCCTTAAAGAAATAAAAAGAGAAGTTCTTAGAATCGGTCTGTGGCTAAGAAGCTATTCAGGTAATACCAGCTAGGATTTGAACTTTGATGCAAAATTCCCTCAGTCTTCAGTCCTGTAGCCTCAGTATGATTTCAAGATGTCAGGACTAGAAAGGCTGTGGCTGCATTCTCCGTGCTGGGTTATGTGCCACTGGCACAGAGCAGCAGACTGCTCCAGCCACTGGCTTCAGCCTTGGACAGAGGGAGAGCAGCAACAAATTATCATTAAGGTATCAGTCTGTGCCCACTTCTGCCCCGGCTCCAGTTTCAGGAACACGACATGATCTGAAGCCATCCTCTGCCTCCAGCAAAATAAACATCAAGTGCCTTTCCTAGGAAGAAGCAGTTTTCCATTTTTGTACCAGCCCTGGGTGATTCCTTGTTGGCAAAGTTCTGCCCTTACTTGCAAGCCAATGTTGCCTGAGACTGTTCTGCCAAACTGATCATGCTTCCTTGACCTGTGACTTTTAAACTTTAAAGGCTGCTCTGAGCTGCTTAGAGAAGCAGTTTAGGTAAGCAGGTGCTGTATGAGGAACAGTAATATATGAACAGTTGTCTGCTGAGGAAGGTGACAAAGCTTGTGGAACTTCATTTCAGAGAATGGCCCCAGTGAAGACTGCTGCGTCCCATATACCATTACTACAACTGGAGGCTTCCTTGTACTCAGGAAGTTATTTTTATCAGTGACCATCTTCATACTGGAGCTTTATGCAATCATTAAAAAAATCCAAAAAACAAACAAACCATTTTACTCTTTCCAAAATAAGAACAAGGTCTGCAATCTGGCTTCTTTTTTCTTGTCTCCACCACTATGGAGAAAAGCAGAGATTTGTGGTGCTTCTGAAAACATTTGGGGCTGGTAAGACGTGCAGTACTGCTTTGTCCTGGCTGAACCTTCCTAAATACTCTTTCCTGTGTGTACATTGATGTCATCTGGCTACTAAATAAGCATATAAGATTAACTGAGGACAATTTTGTATCCATTAGGCTGGAAGGCAAGGTTTTAGTAAGGCTGAGAAAGAATGCTTGCATTGTTTAAGGAGCCTTTTTGTGTTTCCTTTACCAGTAAACAGTGAGAAAGAGCCATGGAAGGAGAGGGATTGATAACAAGGGAGCTGACAGCAGCCATGGCTTTCACAGCCTGCAGCAGCTGACATCCAGACAGCCTCCATTTCCCACAGAGCTTCACTCGAGTTTTGATAGACTTGAGGAGAAAAAAAGAGAATTACAGAATATGGCTGTAGGAAGAAGACAAGGTCTAGCGGCAGACATTCCTTTCTTAACCTTTTGGGGACCCCCAAGAAGAATCTATCAGATTTTAGTACACTTCTCAAGGCCTTACTGTTTTTCTGTGGTCTGCAGAGAGGTCTAAGAACTGGGGATCAGTTCCTGCCCAGCATCTATTACCAACAGGGGACCATCCATCACTGACTCCAAAATTATTTCCATTCCTAGTCATGACCTGAATCCATGTTGTGAATGATCCAGTGCTACCTTCAATTAGAGAAACTTGTAAAAATCTTAGCATTTTGTTTGTGATTGCTGGGGAATGAGAGGTTTGACAGCCCATGGCAGTGCTAGGTGGCATTTCTTCAGGTTGGGCCATGCTATGATGCCTTGGCCATAGGAACAGGAAAGTTCTCCCTGAGTGATGTGCTGCTTATTTTAATCAAATCTGGCAGCAGTTTTCCATGATTCTCACATTAGTTAAAAGATCGTAGAACAGCATCACAAGGCTTGGGTCAGGATGCCATTAAGTTAGTCTTTCAACATATCCCATCACACACAGTTATTCTTTTTTTTTTTAATGTTTTGTGCATTTGGAAGACTTTAAAAGAGTTTCTTTTTATCATAAAATGCATTTAATAGATGTGTTGATGTTTAACATTTGCAATCCAGTTTAAAGTGTTTGATTGCAAATTTTAAGCCCAAGGCTCTATTTAAATAAAACAAAAGCAAAATCCCCTCATCTTCGATGCTGTTAATCAACTTTTTATACCATCAGCTGTATTCAAAAGAATACTGCAGAACACTGTGTCAAATGAAAATACCAGTGAACAAAGATGGAGCCAGTGAGTTGCAATAAAACAAAAATCAAGATAAAGCATGACCATAGCACTTTGTAAAATCCAATTAAAAATTATAGCACTCATACACAGAATGTTCTTAAGTTTAAATTACACTAAAACTTATTTGGGTTTGGTGAAACACCAACCTTTGCAGCCAGGGAGCAAAAAATTCAAAAGAAATCATAGTCCACAGAATTATTGAGCAGCCTAATTTCAGTGTAAAAAATATTTGAATTCCCAGAAGTCTAGCCCAAGTTGAGATGAAGAAGTCCAGACAATTGTGTGGAAATGAAGTTCTCCTACATGTTATTATAGAAACACATAAATAGGTTATTTCCAGGATTTCTGGAAAAATACAGAACTGCTGAAGTCTCAGACCTTGGAAACTGCTGACTGAAAGTGTTGCAATTCTCATCAGTTTTATTTTAGGAAGACAAAGTCTGGTAAGTGTGGTAATGACAGTCAAGATGAGGATAGGAGGTCTGACAAGGACTGTAATGACTTAGTTCAGCAGCTGGCAGTGCTCACAAAGTACACATGTGTGAGACAACAAGTAACTTTCCTTTTTAGATGCAGCAAAAAATAAAGTCTCCTGCTTTCCTTCCAAATGAAAAATCAGTGAAGAAATCAGAAACATTTAATTAACTAATAAACCCAGCAAAAACTCTTTCATTTTCTTTCATTGCAGAAGTAAGGCTTACAGTGTGAGGTTACATTTAATATTACATTTAATATTACATACAGTAAATTATTAAATAAAACTGAAAAAATGAACTGTAATATTTTCCATTTTCAAACTTTGAAAGGGAAAAGTTTCAAATTTTTTCAAACTGTTTTCTGTTTTTCCTTGCAGACTCTTTGGGTTTCAGAGGGTGCAGGTGAAAGGTCTTATGTGGCAACAAAAGATGAAGTTCTGAAAATTCCCAATGTTTTGTCAGAACTTTGTTGAGAATGAAGTCTTTTCAAGAAACTTTTGGGTTTTCTATAACTTTATATTCCAGTAGAGAAGGTGGTGCATAGAAAATTTTCTAGTAAGCTTTAATATGCTTTGTGGCATGCAAGACACTGCTTTTGTACAGTATTAGGGGTACTAACCTGCAGAAATATAAAAGAGTTGGACTTTTGGAGACCTGCTCCCCTCCTGCCCCAGGCATCTCTCTCCACGCAGGAACTTTGTCCACCTTCCCCAGAAACTTCTCCTCGTTCAGTGCACAGGGGAAAAAAATGTTTTGCAACAAGCCATTATTCTTTTTATCTGAGGTTTGTTATCACACACTACCCTGAGAAAATCAACAATAAAAAAATGTTGATAGCAGTTGTCTGTACTGACACAGGTCAGCTGTCATAAAGCATTCAGAAGCAGGAGATTCACCATTCCCATCGTTCAGATAAGAGCCATTGATTGCTAAGAGCTCTTCTTAATGTGCAATGTAAACATGGCCTTTAATATAGTTCAAATACAGCTTAGTGGATAGTTAGAGTTATCAAACACTATTTGCTACTATTCTGGCAATCTTTTTACATGGGTTCAGCAGCCCACCCGTATTTAAAAAGGAGAAGCTTTATTAGTCCCTCTTTCTTCTTGATAAACCCTTTCACAAAAGCCGTGGAGGGAGGTGGTTAAGTGGTTTCACGTGCAAAGCAGCGTGCGTCTTCTGGCAGCAAAGGACATCTGACCGAGGCTGGTGTCAGGTTTCCCAACAGACCCGTGGTGGGAAGGTGTTGCTGCTGAGTGACCGTGCCACTCAATCTGAGCTGTGTCTTTCATGTCATGCTAAACCCAGACCAGGCCCTGGCAGCATGACCTCATTAACCTCATGACTCCTGATCTCTCAATTATGTCCAAGTCTGCACTCACTGAAGAATTTGGGACAAGTCTGGCTCCAACACTAATTTATTTATTTCCATAAATGATCTATTTACATTGGCTTGGAGCTCAGCATCTTTTTGGTAAAAAGACAGTCACACTTCGAAGAGATTATCTATGTTTTTGAGATGCCTTAATGGTTTAATAATACAGATGTGGGACAGACAGCGTTGTGGAAGGAAATTTAAGCTAGGAATTCATTTACCATCCAAAATTTTAGCAAGAAAACTAAAAGTTATGTGTTTGAAGTGACGCTTGAGATTTGTTGCAGTCATGCAATTATATGAACTAGTCCTGCCTAAGCAATGAAAATTCCCTCATTCAGAAAGCAGCTGAAATATAGAAAAGAGCTAAGCTGTAGGAAGATATCAAACAGGAGCATAGATAGACAATACCAATGTGCAAACAGAGGGTGGTGATAGTTCTGTGCTTACAGAAGTTACCCACATTACTCATTAACAGCAGAACATTTCTGTCTGATCCAGTAGGAAGGCTCTGGAACAATTCTGGACTCTTAATCTTGTTACTATTTCTTCTGCAACCCTTGGTGTCATGTTCAAAGTTAAAACAGTCACAAGAACCTTTACTTCTTGTTCTGTCCTAGACTCACACAGGATGCAAAACATTAAACACAAAGTCAATGTGAATTTGGCAGAGAAGTCTTCTGGCTATTGCTTCAGAGCTTCATGTGCTTTGTACAAATTCTCTCCAAGACAAGCTACTGCATTTTCACTTACAGAAGTACTTGAGCAACCTTGGATCAAATGCTTTATTCTGATGCAAGATTTTGCTCAGAGAGGTTGTGGAGTCCCTCTCACTGGAAATATTCAAGAACTTTCTGGATGCCAATCCTGTGCCGGGATGACCCTGCTTGAGCAAGGATGTTGGACCAGATGACCCACTGTGGTCCTTCCGACCTGACATATTTTGTTATTCTGTGATTCTGATTCTGTGGTTAAACTCCTTCTAGATTTAGGCATGTGTACAAATGTTCTATGGCAAATTCTCAGGATTGTTCAACATAGTAAAGACAGACAACTTTTTGTTAGAATGGAGTGGGTAGGAGTTAATTCACATTAACCTACAAGGACATTTCTAAAACTAACTTGTGATACCTTGATGTTTCTCTGATTTTCAGTGTCACTGAGGTACTTTTAAAACTGCTGCCATTGTTATTCTTAAACACATTAAAGTGAGCAGCTGCCAAATAAGCAGGAGGAACACTTTCCTAAAATTTATATAGTAAGATGTATCATGTGTTCCACAGGGAAAATCCATCCAACACTCAAAGAAACACTGATCATGTATTCAGATTTATTTGGGTGATTACACAGTGACTGTTTACCTTTGTGTTAGTATGTGGTATGTGCATTCATCACTGCCATCATTTAACTCTGCATTCCAGCCTGGGCAGCCAGGAACCTTGAATTCCATTCTATGCCCTTCATCATCTGGTTTGTCCACACTTGTGCATATCTTCCAGTCCCAATAACAAGAGCTTTTCTGTAGCTCAATTAAAATAGTTTTCTCTTCATTTGATGGACCACCGCCCTTCATTGGATCAGATGAAAATCACTTATCTTGCTAGTGCACTCACTAGTGTCATTGCAAGTCCCTGTGTAATAAGCCTTAATCAGCAGCAGTAGATGTTAGAATCTGATTCTCTCAGATTTCCCTAGATTTGAACTGCTTTCTGTACTAAAATAATAAATATGCTTAAAGTAAGACATCCAGTGTGCTTTTCATGTAGGAAAAAAAAATTAAAATAAAAGAACTACAGCACTTTGATCTAATACTGCAACTTTTAAAAAGTACTGTTTCGTAGATGGTCTATAGTCTCTAGTCTGTGTTTAATAAATGTCAAGGAGCCACACTGATCTAGAGGCAACTGCACAAATATGGAAGATGGAATGGGTCAGTACAATGATTTACTGAAGATTAGATAAAGTTAGATAAAACTACACTCAGTCATAGAAATCAAATCTTCCCTTAGACATTCTTCTGCATTTACTAATAAGGATTATTCCCATAAACATTCCAGGATCGCTAATAAACAACATAAGAAGGTCTTCCTCCCTTGGAGCTCCTCAGCTGGCCAGTTGTGGAGCCCTTCTCTGGGTATCTGACTCTTCCCATGACACTCTTTAAAGACCTTCATTGCCTGGCACCCTGGACTCTACTCTGGATGCTGGGGGCAGGCAGTCTCCTGCAGCACTGCTCAGCTTCCTGGCCTCTCCATGGATCCATTCTCACTGGCACAGCACAGGAATCGTGAGCAGCACCAGTGGGAGGAGCTGCTCAGGGAGCCAGAGCACGGTGCACTCCATGGGAGCACTGTTCATTCCATGGCAGCACTGGGCACTCCATGGCAGCACTGTGCATTCCATGGCAGCACTGTGCACTACATAGCATCACTGTGAACTCCATAGGGACACTGTGCATTCCATGGCAGCACTGTGAACTCCATAGGGGCACTGTGCAATCCATGGCAGCACTGTGAACTCCGTAGCATCACTGTGAACCCCATGGCAGCACTGTGAACTCCTTGGGGGCACTGTGCACTCCGTGGGGGCACTGTGCACTGCAGGGGAGTGGTGGATGGGCAGGAGCTGCCCCAGGGGCTCCTTACAGCAAGGTTTCCCCCATGGAATCTCAGGAGAAGTACCTCATAACAAGTACCTCCTAGACAACGACAATGAGAAATGTTCTTCCTACCACCAGCTCTTTTATTGCGTTTTTAGTTTATACGCAGCAGATACACTTCCTGGGAATTCCTGAGAAGGATTCTTCCTAAGCTGCAAATTGTGTGGAATACTGTATCCCTGGGACTTGAGTAAACTGTATCCTTTTTTATTATTCAACTCTCAAAATGGGAGAGGCCTTAAAGAAGTACATACCCCTGCTCATTACTTTTTCTCATACCAGCCTTTCCCTGTGGAATCCACTCACTGAAATGCTTCTCATGTGATTCCCATGGGTTTCAAAGGTATGATGGGAAGATCTTATCTTTATTACATCTTTCCTACCATTCAAAAGCTCACAATCACTTTCTCCTTCTTTCCCGAGTAAACCTGGAACTTATAAATCACTATCTAAAAAGAAATACCAAGAGGGAAATAAAGACCAATATTGATATACTGCAGTAATTTCAACAACAAAAATTCTTGGCAATTATATGGCTAAGAAAAGAGAAAAAATAGATTAGTTTCAACTGATTTAAAATTCTGATACTATTATTATATTGGGAAACCTGTTGAGCCCTCAGGGACAGATCCATTGACCTCTGCCACAAACCTTAGGATGTTCCACAGAGGAAAAAGAAAAATGCAATTGGCCCAAAATTGCTATATCCAGTCAAGTGATGTGAGTACCATAATGCTCTTCAAATGTAAACATGTGTTTCTCCTTTATTTTAAGAAAAGAGGTAGAAAAGCTGAAAAAACACTCTGTGATAATATGGATTTTGTTAGTGTTCACTGAAATTCCAAGCCTACAAATCTCCTGGGATATACAAGACTGGATTAATTCAGTAGTGACTAGTGATGCAGGGAAAGAGCTAGGAAGGTCCAGGTCACCAGTCCAGTGAGAGCTACAATCAGTTTACCTGCCTGAGAAGCAAAATACTTCAAGCTGACCAATCACATATTTTCAAATATCAAAAACCACCCTTGAAAATTCACCACCTTCTGAAATTTTCTGTGCTGAAATGGCTGACACCATTGTGAGGGATATTGTCTTGGTTCAGTCAAGCGAAGGGAAGGAGGAAGTTGATTTTTCCCCTCAAAGTCACTGTTAGTACACTGACCTGTATTTTGAGTCACTAAGTCATTCACTGCATTAACAGGCATAGCTGTCTCTGTGCTGAAGCATGAGGTAGCCACACAGTTAGAAGATCAAGCTGATGACAAAAATGAGTAGATACTTATCACTGCCTCCCAGAGCAGTTCATTCCAGTTTGGGTGCTGCTACTAGCAATTAGATATCCTTGTATCCAAGAGGAATGCATAGCTTGCTTCCATACTGCCAATCAAATGATGGGCAGTTTTACATAATGACCTCAAGCTCCCACTCCTCTACTCTCATCTTCTTTTTGCAAAGAGTTTTACCCCCTAATCATGGCCTGTTAATTACTGTTACATCATGTAAGAAGTAAGGCAGATGTCTGAAGCATAGTTTTAGAATGAGATAAGTGTGGAATTTAATCTAATGTGGTTTAGAAGTTTCTGATGAAATCTAGGCCCATCACTGGGCCTCTCAGCTCTTCATTGCCAGCTTCCTTGGCAACTGAAACTTAGTCATGAGCCAAGGCAACATCCATACGGCACTGTAAATATCACATGATCTTCCAGCAATTCCCATCTCTCTTCTTGACACCTAAAGTCAACGGAGTTCAGCAAGCAGCTCCAGAGAGCAGAGGACCTCTGCAGGCTGGACACTGGACTTCCCTCAAAGCCAGGAGTCTGCCTGTGCTAACAACAACACAGCTGCACGCTGTGAGAGCAGCTGGTGGCCAAGTGGGAGCCAATAAATAAGGGTCTGTCCCGCCTGTGGCAGTGGAATGTGATAGCGGGGAGCGGGCAGAGCCAACGGCACCCGCGAGGATTCATCTGCGTTCCCCAAAGGTCAAGAATCAGTCACAGGTTACGGCTTCAGCACGCTGCTATCACCTTTACAATGAGATCCCCCACACTGCAAGAAAAACCACATTGAATTAGCCAAGAGGATTTCTGCTTTTTACCATGGGTACCTCCAAATCTGAGCCATGACATCAATTGTTTCAAACAATCCTTTGTGTCAGGACCTTTCAGGATATGGAATAATAAAAGAGCTGAGCAGGATTTTGACTGAGGCATTGAAAGTATGCTAATTGCTTAAGCCAATTGATAGATTAAAACAGAAATGCAGTATTTACCTAATTCAAGGTATTTCCCTCAGTGATTATTAAAAAATCTTCACAATAAAATACCAAAATTGTACTGAGGCTTGTTTGCTGAGTTCTGAGACTGGTTCTGAATTACATGTTAAAGTAAATAATGAAATATTGCATTTATATTATATTCAGACTCATTTTTTCTGTTTTTTTCTTTTTTTTTTTGTATAGAGTTTTCTGCATTCAAATATATTTCCTAAAATCTGCAGTCTGTTTTCCACTCCATTCTCAAAAGATAATTTTAGAAGTTAAGATTTTTTTTTTTAAGTTGCAATACTTATAACGTAAAGACAATAACTAGCAACTCTATTAGAAGTACAAGTGTAAATTTTCAGTGATCCTTCCAAAAACCCATGGTGGGTCCACTATACACATCAAAGGCACGATTGTTTATGTTTATACTTTTTATTGGCAGGTTTTAATAAGCTAATAAATATAGTAGACTGTAAAGACAACACAGAAGAATCAAGTGATGCACGTGCAGTGCTAACTGGAAGCAAATGCACTTTAAACAGGCTAGTGATAAAGCAAACACTTATAAAGTGGTTCATTCAGGTCTGATTTGCACTGCTCTAATTAACTGGATACTGTCTCTTACAGGAATTTTTTTTTTAATTGTGAAAATACTATTTTCTTCTCACATTTGCCACCTTGTAATCTGAGAAAGAGCCATTAGCAGAAACATGCAGTTACTATTACCCCGAAAATTAAAAGCCACAATGCATGGAAGCACTGCCTTGTTAATACCTGAAAGACACTGATTTGATTATGCCTCTTATCTCTTGTTTGTAACATATTTTGACTATATAGAACTATGCTTTTATTTATTTTTTTTTACCCGTGATTTCTTTCTTGTAGATGTGTAAAATACATTTATCATCTCTCACATTACATCTGGGTGTCTGATTTCGAGTTCTCCTATTCTGGTATGCCTCCCATCCGTCTTGTATTGCAAAGTTATGTGAAGACTTTCAATTCCTCGTATCCAATGTTCTTCTCAGATTTCAATAGCAGCAAAAAGGCCATATTATCAAAGCCATAAGACTATTTCTAGGTAAACTTTAAACTAAGATACGTCAGCAAGTTTGAACCACAAAATTAAATTACATAATTTTCTTATCAGAAAAAGATAACCATTCGCTGACAAATAGATATGATCAATATAAACTTGACTAGCAACATATTTGTGGATTTATTTCAAAGGCTATCTTATTTAAATGATCTTCAGAAATTCCTTCATAATGCAAGTAGAACTAAATGCCTGATGCAAATGATTTCCTGCAAGTTTTTGCTTAGATTTTTAAACAAAATTGCTTCATTACTGCTTGTTACTTGTTTCTGTTCATTTACTATAGATATTCAAGTAAGACTTGTATTTAGGCTCAAAGGTAAAATGGGACTAAAAGCATGCGGTCTTACCTCTTCTTCCCTTTCCTGTATAAATTTGATTAAACTTGTATGGGTTTCTCGCAAGCATCTGACTCCAAAAAACAGCTGTGGTCACTATATGCAAAAGTTGGAAAAGTGTGCCAAGTGTGTGTTTAGGGCTCCATATCTCAGTCTTAGTTTTCATCCTCTGAAATGTGAAGACAACTTTACAAGACAGCTAAGAGTTTTGTCACTTGAGTAGCCGAGTGTGGGGAGGAACTTGAAGATCCATGGATGCATGTAAACCCATCCTGAATTGGGTTTGTGTCAGCTCTAACAGCCAGGTCTCTCTACCAGACTGCAGTGAAAAATTATGCTAAAATCTCATCCTCAGCCAGCTGAGAATCTGCCGGGCTGTTTTCTATTACTTACGTGACTTGCATTTAAATCTGTCTCACCTGGAGGGAGAGGAGCTTTGGGGCTGCACAACACAAATTGCTGCAGCTGCTGCTACTGGATAGCACATCTTTCCTCTCCCCATTACCCTTCCACAACTAAGAGTCTGTCAGGCTGGGTTCTGACCAGGGTTTACTTGGCAGTTTGTTGGATTTACTTTCTTCACAGAGCAGTGCTGCCATGATAGGTCATGGATAAGCCCTGATCTCTCATGTAGTTGAATCCTGATGACACAATCAAATGCAGACTCAAAATTCCATGTAATTATTACACAGGGATAATTTCTCAGTACAAAACAATTTCAGTTAAACAAAAAAGGCTGTGGCCAGATAAAGGATGCAATTATAGGAAAATGCACCAATGAATGCATAAACTTCTGTCAGTTAATGGCTGGACACAACCCAGTCCAAAGGCTCAGTAACATCCATTTCTTGGTGCTCAGACACTTGGATTGTCCATGGAGCTGCACACTGAATGAGACAGTTGCTCACTGCTGTTGTTAGAAGAAATTTGTTTGATATGAACTCTAAAAATAAGGAAATCCCAAACTCTAACTCTTTTTATAGGTTTCCTGTGATAACTGACAATGTATGATGTTATGACACAATGTACTTTAACTGTGTCACGGTGAAAAGAATTCCTGAGATTCCTGACAACGGCAGCTGGTTGTACTTAGGAAAGAAACACATCTTGTTTTTGTTATTCACCACTTATTCTGGGGAGGAAGACAGCATCTTTCATACACTTACAATTGGTTCAAAGTTAAATTCCTTGGAATCAAAAACATTGAATAACTTATGTCAGTGTCTGACAAGGTAAAGTAATGTATGAAGGATACAGTTCTACCTTTAAAATTAATCATCCTTAAAAAAAACAAAAAAAATTTGATGGCATACTGATCTCCCAGACACTGTTAGTCTTCTACAGCAAAGAGAAAATTAAAGGATTTTTAAAACAGTTCATAACCATACAGGGAAAAATCCATTTGGGAGGAAAAGAAAACCAAACCATCATACAGCAAAAACCTTTATCTCTGACACTGGCAACCCCTCAGCTGGTCCTTCACAACTTTGGATTCAGGAAGTCAGAGGTATTATGTGAAATGCAGCAATCCACAAGCAGCAACAAGGTCAGAGGGACATGTGCAGATTTGTCTAAAGGTGTCAAGGAGATCAAATCCCAGAAATGTAGGCAGCCAGGGTCAAGGAAAAAGAAGTTTACAACGTCAGCATGTGTCAAGCTTGCTCATCAAAGTTAATACTTTCTCCAATTACCTTTTCTCCTATAGATCCTCTGCAAGGAATAGTCCCTCCACTCTGACCTCAAGAATGGTTGCTGCATTTGCCTGTGCCAAAAAAAAAAAAAAAAAAAGCCTGTGAAAGTCACCCTCATGCAGCCTTGCTAAGCATTTAGAGTGCATTTTGCAACCTTGTGGTGTGTGGAAGACACATACAAAATGTGTTTGGGTCCAGCCTGCCTAAAACACACCTGTGCCTTCAGGGTGGGCTATTGGCTTGTGAAAGTCACAGTAGTGAAATTACATGCAGAGATGTAACCTTGGCTGATTATCTGATTAGAAATAAAAACTTAAAATCATGAAGTAACAAATTCTAGCCTTACTGCAATAAAACATTGGCAAAGTAAATAACACACAAAGTATGAATATCACTGGATGATTTGGACATAATTTATACTTATGATTAACTTCTTGCTGGCAGCACCACCATATAAAATGAGACAACATTCAACACATTAAAGGCAACATCACTGTACACCCTAAAATTAAGAATTATAAAGATAGTTATCCTCAGAATAATTATATCAAAGTTTCACTGGCACTTTGGACAAGTCTGTGATAACACTTCAGCTTAATATAGTGACCAATTTAAACTAAACATTTGTTTAACATATTGTTGTCCAATATGAATTCAGTAGTAGTTTCTGTAATCTTGGTGGCTTTCATTCATCTGCAACCTTTTATTGTCATTTATCTAATCTATGTAAGCATTAACACTGTAGGACTATGACCAGTATACTGAGGTCAAGTCTGTTAGAAAAAAACCCAGAAGTCTGTATATTAACAGCTTCTTTGAAATGTGCTGTAATTTCTAAATATTCCTCAGGAATGCAATTATTTTTCACTGCCATGAATTTCAATGCAACTACTTGCAAATGTTGTATGAGAGCAAAAGTGTTCAAGAACCTCAAGAGTATTTGCAGTAATAAACTGAGAAGAGCCCTTTGGTTGTAAAATACAGCCAGTTAACCAATGGAATAGATTACCTAGACAGTGGGGAGTATCTACTCCTGGTAGTCTTTAAGAGCAGGTAAAACAGTATCAATCCAGGACACATGGAGGTGGAGCTGACCCTGCCTTTTAACAGAGATCTCTATTGCCTCATCCTCCAGGACTGTCCTTCCACAGTCCCTTGTTTCACTGCGCTCCTTCCTTGGCCTGACCCCTTATCTGTATTTAGCTTCCAGCTCATTCTTGAAGCCTCAGCCACCCTTACACTCCAGAAACCACACAGATTGACATAACGAACTGGTGTAGTACTCCTATTCTGGATGTGCATTATTTTCTTTCACTTGCCTCTTCCTTGCATTTAGGGAAGCATACACTCCCCTGTGAGCTCTGTAAATTCTAAGCACAAGGAGGTCCCACTCCTGATTAGCCTTAAAATTACCCCAAAATAAATGTGTAGTGACACATGTTCCTTAATCAATTCTATGGGTACATCTCACAATGTCATCTCACAGCTATGACGCAGTGGGCAATAGCTGAGACTGTACAGTACACAGAGGTGACACATTTTTTTCTAAAATAAAAGCATGAGTAAATATCTAATAGCAACACAAACTTACATTATGTCATCAGTTTTGAAGAGGAAATTACTCCATAGATTAATGAGGAATTCTTCATGGAAGTCAAAGGTATGATGTAGTCTTATAGCATTAATCAAGAGCTAAATATTATCTGACCTACTTCAAACAGCCCGGCCTTTAACAGAGAGAAGATTAAAAAAAGGCAGAGTATGGGAGTCCATATTTATCTCTGATGTAACACCAACAAAGCCAAAAGAATTCCTTGAAGTTCTGAGTGCCCCAGAGCACCACATGGCAAGTACCACAGGTCATCCTGTAATCTGCAAGGTATGATGGATTGAAAAAGCAATGACATTTTCCGTTCCTTTTTAGGAAACAGTATACTAAGAAATAAGATATCACAGGACTGTATCTCAGAAAAATGTTTATTGCCATGCAACAATGGATGTATCAATTCACTAAACAATTTTACAAGTTCAAAAATGAACTCACTCTAGGAAGACCTCTGGAATGAACAAATCATAAGGTTTCCTAGAAAAACTGTTTTTTTTCTACATTTTACACAGTAAACATCATGCTGTATATAACTCTATTGAAAAGGCAGTGAGAAATTAAATAGGTTATATTTTATTTTCTCAAAGCCCTGAAACTTAGAGATCATTCATCCATCTGATCAAGTCAGACTCACTATACTGATCCCCAGACACTGTGATTCCCTCTTCCTTGGTGCTGACACCAAACACGATAGTGCTCCCAGGCCCCCCTGAAGACACATTCTAAAGAGAGAGAGACATTAATAGATAATGACTGGGAAGAGAACACATAAATACCTTTTAAAAAATTAACAAACCTCAATTTCCTTGGATACATGAGCAATAAGAAAAAAATCACCCAGTATCTTTTTAGGAAATACCTCTAAGATTTTCTCAGTCATAACTTGCTTCTGGCTTCACACTCCATGACAAGGGCCACTATTTTCTTGTGATGAGGAGGAGCGTCCACTCTGGCCAAAGTTCCTAGCCACTGACAGCCCTTCACATTTAGCATTTTCAGTCACTCTCATCAGGATCTCTAACCCAAGTGCTGCATTTCCAAAAGAACAAGACCCTTGCCAACAAACTGGAAATTCAGCAGTCCCAGGGAGGGGTGACTAAAGGAGCTGTTACTTTCCCACTATTTCCAGAACAGGTCTGTGTCACGCTGTTTACATCATGCATCATTCATCTGCTGTGATGAAATGTAACCCTATGTTTTAAAAAAAGACTTCTGCAACAGTGAGGATACTCTATCTTTGTGAGAAGCCTGTCACATATTTTCCATAGGCATCAACTGCTCCTGCTTCTATTTAAATCTGTGTGGCCCTCTTCAGAGGGCATTATTCACTTTAGGAAGCCCATTCAGAAGGTGCTGAGCAGAAGAAGGGGAGAAGCCAGAGAAGGATGGCAGCAGACAGCAGCATGGCTCCCGAAGAAAAGCCGAGCACTGCTCCTGTGAAAAGGGCTGTCCACAAGATCCGGATGGCCAGCCAGGTCTTCAGCTTGGCACGAGGCTGGCAGCAGTGGGCATCTGACCACCATGTAAAGCAAGAGCAAGAGCCCTCTGGATGGGTCCCCGCTGCAGAGAACTCATCAGTTCAGCCTGTACAAGAATGTTCCTTTGAAAAATGGCAAATTCCATCTGTCAAGAGGGACCAAGAAAAAGATGATGAAAAATCCTCAGCAAAGGATTCGGCGACAATAAGCGATGCTGAAAAAAAATCAAGGGAATCAGATGAAGACCCCAGAATGTTCAGCATTAAAAGCAAAGAGGTGACCAAAACAGTTGTCAGCAAAGCCTATGAACGAGGAGGCGATGTCAGCCTCCTCAGTGAAAGGTACGAGAACAACAACAGCAGTTCTGAGATGACCAAACTCAAAGAAGAATCAAGTGCTATTGACAAAATTCTTAGCAACAAATTATCCTCAACCATAAGGAGGAAGTGTTCAAATGTGGTATCAGAGCTGACCAAGGGCTGGGAGAAGATGGAAGATGAGGACAAAGATGGGGCCAAGAGAGAGCTGCTGCTGAAGTGTCGTGATGACAGCCTGGATGCCCAGGACAGTGGCTATGGGGAAGCAGAGGACAAGCTCGAGCAGGAAGACAACGACCGGGAGGTGACAGCTGTGAGGATTAAACGGCCTGTCCCATCTCTGTAAGTAAAGCGTCTTCATTACATCAACACAAATGGCAGAGGGGCACAGCTTTCCATAAGGAAAATGGGAAGGGGCGGGGGGTGGATAGTAGGAAGTGGTCAAAGATAAACTATTATTCTTGATTTAGAAGAAATTAATCAAAATTCAGGAGACCTTTCACTTATCACTCTGTGCTTAAGTAGTTAATAACATTGGACTATGTATCTGATACAAAAAGTCAGGAAGTTATATTTGGGAGATGTTAATTATATTTAATTTTCACACTGGATGTACCAGTTCATCAAAATAACAACTTACTTCTTAATACTTCAGTCCACATTTCAGAATCACAACTTTAACCTCAAGGGCCTTCAGCCACTCATTTATTTCAGCAAATGTTCTCTAAATCAATATATTTCACAAGTAATATTTCCAAATACTTATTCATTATTTTGCTTAGTATTAATTGTAAATACTCTCTGGAGCAATTTGAAGAGAATGTCCCAAATTAATGTTGCAGGAATTACTTCCACATACTCCTTACCAAAAGTTGGATTCACAAGCTTCTTTGGAAGCTTTCCATGAATTTGGAATTCATCAATTCAAAGAAAGGAAAATTCCACAGTATCTTGGACCCCAAGTTCACACCATATCCCAATTTCATTTTCAGAAATTAAAAACTGGATCAGCAGTGATGATGAAAAACTGATGAAAATGCCAAAACAGACTTTGTGATCCCTGTGCAGACAGGGAGGCAGGCAGTGTCATGGTCACTGTTTTGGTTTTCCACCTCAGTATTGATGAGCATTATCATGAGTTATGACTGTGACTAACACAGTTATGGATTTCAACCATGCAGTACCCTTAAGCACAGCTATCTGAACACACACCTCCAGAGCTATTTGAACTATTCAAATGGAATTAGAATCATGCTTTGCTGTGCAGCTGAGCAGTCATCTCCTGTAATAAGAAAATGGTTAACAGCTCAAGTGAAAAAAGCTCCCCAGTAATCTAGGGCTGGAAAGTTTTTGGTACCTGCTTTTGGCAAGGACCTAGTGCACCATCCTTTCACAGAAGTTATGACCTCAAACCAAAGATTCCAAATATACAGTGGAGAAAAGATACATTTGCAGCACTTATCTGTAAAAACCTTCAATTCAAACAAATTTTTTTAGTTTCAAATGTTATAGTAGAAACAGACCAACTATCTAGCTTCTGTTAAACTTTTCTTATGCTTTCCTCGTATGTCTAATTTTAGTGCTGCTACCGTGAAAAAAGATTGATTTACTGTGGTCTAAATTATTGAAATAACACCCTCTGTGTTACTTACAACTCTTTCTTCCACTGAAATGGAACACAGAACTAATTTTCCGCACTTACAGTGCTGCTATCAGGACTGAACTTTTTTAACTATTTATTTTTTAAAATTTATTTTACAGCCTCAGAATATAATATTTCAGCCTGCTACCTTTATGAACCTTTCAATGTGGTTTAATCTTCTTCAAAAAGGCCATAAGTACACAGAGCATTTCCTCTTCACCTTCCAGGAAAAAAGCATCAGTACAAGTATTTTATTTTCCTCACATCAGCACCTTCATTATTTCCAGTTTCACTGCTTACTGGAATAAGGTTGCTTCCTTAGTAGAGGGCTTCTTGACTCCTACTGGCATAAGAGACTCTTCTGAACTCTTTTGTTCATGCTTAGAAGAAAAAAGGATGCATCAGAAGGGATAGGAAACTCAAAACATTAAAATGGGATTCATCCCTTTCCTCTGCAGACAGAAACAGGGCAAATATGCAACATGGACACTATTTGCCTAGAAGGTCAGAATGCATTTAGGATGGTCATTCTGGTTAACATGTTAACTTAGTTGATTGTTGCATGTCAAGCACTTCTTAGAGTGGGGAGAAGTTCAAAACTTTCACTTTGGGTGCACAATCCTATGCATAGGTGCAGTAGAAACATGAAAAAAATGCTTCTATGTGTACACAATTCATGTTTCAAACCTGTCATTAAGCTAAACAATGGCAAAAACAGTACTTCAGCAACTAGAAATGGTTAAATTACAAGCTGCATTAAAAAGGTAGGTTTCTTCAAGCCCACGTGAGACACGATAAAAGCAAAAGGATAGATAAGATGGTTTTCTCAACCACTGAGAAGATGATTTGGATGAGGAAAGCAATAATAATCTGCTAGAAAGGAAAACTAGTTTCAGTAGAAAAAGGAGGGAATACATTCTAGACCATTAAAGTAAGAAAGACTGCACAGCCTCCTGCTGTCTCAGTTCCCCTGTCCTCTCCACTCAATCTGGGGAACTGAAGCTCTAGGGCTTTCTCAGTGGTCTTAGCCGCTGGAGACAAGGGCAGGCAACTGGCTGTGGCTGAGGAATAAGCCCTCCATGATGACAGCTACTCATAAACTCCACTGAGACTGATGGCATCACTTTCTTCAAGGCAATTTTGATTCACTTAGGATTTTTTTCCCCCTGCCTTAACTGATAGCTTCCACATGGAGAGCTAGTGAAGCAATCTGAACTTCAGCTGGACTTCAGACTCTACTGGCACCGGGTTTCTGTGACTTTTGAGATAGCCATAGGCTTCAGGAGAAAAATTCCTTTGCGTAGCCAAACCCTGTGCCCACAGTTCCTCTGGACAATTAAGGGACAATTCAGGCAAAGGGACAAAGGATCACAGCTCTCCCTTTCTCTGTATGACAATAGCTTATTTAGAGGAGGGTCTGGTTTATTGCCAGGAAACCAAATTTTCTAGATTTACCCCACTAGAATATTTTAATGCTTTCCTGCCAAGACCTACCTGTTAGTCATTTACACAAAATTATAGGTACAGATGCGCTACCTACTCTCAGGATGCTCTTTAGTCACACCACAGAAGAAAGGTGCACTTGGCAACTCACTGTGCTCAGTTCTTCTGATGGTTTTTCACCAAATTGTATTTTGGAGCTTTTTGAACACAGTTCCTCAGTACAGCTAAGCCAATCTTAGGGCAACTCCACAGTTAATAAAGTAGTGCAGCTCTCCTAGTTCTTTTTCTATCCCTGGCACTTGGTGCTTGCAATTCTTACCCTAGTACAGCCCTGCCCAATACTGGCATTTTTCTGGTGCATCGATCTGAACTAGGGACATCTCTATGACTCCTATTATCTATTTCAACCAGCTTAGAAGAAAACAAAGGAATGTTCAAACAGTGGGGGGAACAGAATTTTCTGCAACTTTGTAACCCTGTGTACTGTTTGCTAAGTGCATTTTGATTTTCTGGCGTTAATATTCAGCTGACATTACTGGGGAGGTTGCAGAGCAGCCTTTTGGGGAGTAAAAATATTAGAAAATAAATTACTTTGGCACAGTCACAGCACAGCATAGTCCCAACTGATTTCAGTACATATACGTTGACAGGACGTGGACAGCACAATGACTAGCTCAGACTATCTATAGCTCCCCCACAACATGTGACATTGGCCACAAGAGGCTAGAGTGTCTGTCTGGAGTAATTCAGAACTATTACACTCATAAAAAAAGGAAAAAAAAAAATCTCTGAAGGTCTTTCCTTATCCTTTATCCTTGACACTTTCAGGCTTCTACCCTACCCGATGGGAATGTGAATTTTGGACTTCAATATTTGTTCAGAACCCTACTCAAAATACAGAAGCATAGACAGAGCTACGACACTCAATTCAGTTTTTGTTGTTGCTATAATCACTGACATCTATTACAGAGGACAGATTTTTCTAGGCACTACCTTCTAGTTTTCAGCCAGGTCATATACCTACAGCAATCAGCATTCTCTAACCTCAGGGCAGGCACACTTCAGGCTTGGCCAAGCAGGCAGGAATGGGGAACCAAAGGTACAGAAAGTGCAGGTGATCAGCAACATACTGTTTTGTTCCCTTATAGAAATAAGTCATTCTGGGACAAAGTTTGTGAAAACAGGCTCAGATCAGGGCTGGAAGGTGGTCATGTAGACAGGATAAAGCAGTGGTCATGGAACTTGCCTTTGTGTGCAAACTGACCGTGGAGGAACAGCCCCCAGAGAACTAATTTAGAAGTGGTGAACTCGTGCCACCTGGTGGATTCCAGCTTGCCCCTAAACCACAGAACCCAGTTACAGCAGAGATCAATAAACAGCAGAACTGTATCAGGAAAGAAGGAGATGCAAAGCTCAGGTGTGTTTCCGTGTCTTTCAGCGCCAACCGGCTGAGCGAGGAGGCGCGGAGCAACGCGCGCAGGAAATGCAGCGCTGTGCACAGCCTCAAGGACAGGTGGCAGGAATGGGCCGACCAGCACATCATAACGCAGAAGCTGAACCCCTTCAGCGAGGAGTTTGACCACGAGCTGGCCATGTCCACGCGCCTGCACAAAGGAGATGAAGGGTATGGCCACCCAAAGGAAGGCACCAAAACTGCCGAGAGAGCCAAGAGAGCTGAGGCCCACATCCACCGGGAGATCAGGGACATGTGCTTCATCATTGAATCCATGGCCAAGCCACGGCCCGATGGCAAGATCCAAGTCACTTTTGGGGAACTCTTCGACAGATATGTTCGTATTTCAGATAAGGTTGTTGGGATTCTGATGAGAGCCAGGAAACATGGGCTGGTGGACTTTGAAGGAGAAATGTTATGGCAAGGAAGAGATGATAATGTCATCATTACTTTATTAAAATAAGTTAGGCTATAACTAGAACAACTTTTGGAAAACTTTTCTCCTCTTCTCCCTTGCCATTAGCATTTGCACATTTTTAACATAAGATTCCCCTGTTCATCACATAGAAAAGTGTATTTTTTGAAATATGTATTTTATAACTAGTGCATGAAAACCCAAACAGACTTCATTTTCTACCAGAAGTGCTTTCAGGACAATTAAGTTAATTACTACATTAAAAATAAGGAGAAAAAGATATATGGAATATAAGCAGCTAATGATAAAAGCCCATGGCAATATAAATAGCTACAGGACTATGAAACATGCCAGATCAGAAACTGAATGACAAAATAAACTCAGACAAAGTTTTTGATCTGAAAAATGCTCTTGTGCACGCACTTTCTAATTAATTGATTTAAATACAAGTAAAATTACCTTAATACAGAATCAAAGATACATTTGTTTTCTTTACAAGCACAATATGTAACTATTACTGCAGTATTCTCTTGTTGATGCAACTGTTGACATAGCTTTCTCTTCTATATCACATAAACAATTCTTTTTATAAATGGGGTTTTATATATTTATTGTATTTGTATAACCATTTTTTAGATTGTTTCATATTTAAACTTATGGAGGTTGGAATGTAATGAATAAAAATGTTTTGATTAGATAGCTACCTAAAAAATACCTTCCATGTAATGGTGTGCAATGTCTTATCTGATTATCTAGGCTGATACTGTTCTTATAAATACAGGGAAAAATAATATGTAATATATAAAAACTAGCCAGGTACTTGTACTTTTGTATACAGCAAAAAATTACTAACATCATTATCTTCCATTGAAATGTACCTCTGTGAAAAAAGAAACAGCATTCATAACATTGAGGAAAATGTAGTTCCACATAACACAGAAAAACTAACCTAATTTTACAGTACTTGCCATTCCAATGTCACTATAATAACGTATTTCAGTCCAGGTGATGCTGGAGAGGACTAAGTACTAATGAACTAATAGTTTTAGGATGTAAAATTGTATTATTCATAAATCTGAGATCTCTGTAAGGTCTCTGTTACTTGCTGGATTAGAAAGATCAGTTTCTCTACCACTATTAGCTATCCTGGTAAAATGTGTGTGCTTCACAGGAAAAGCATTTGTTTCAGAGCAGATGCCTGGGCAAGTAATGAAAAAGAAGTGGTTCCCCCCCCCCCCCCCCCCCCCCCTTTAATATTCTTTCAAACTGAAAGAACAAAATCTCTTCTTACAGAAGTAGAGGTGTATTAACATCTTGTCTCTGACAAAACAAATATTGCTGTCTTATTATGAGTACAGTTTGAAGCTTCAATATATAAATAAACCAAATATTTTATAACTTAATAATACAAGAACTGACTACTACATCTATTCCAAATCTATGTAAATCATGAATACTTTAGGCATAGTTATATTATATGACTCTACAGAAGAAAAAATTGTAAGATGGAATCAATGGAGCTTATTTAATATTTTCTTGAGACCTCTTAGACTACTGAAGCTGACCTACAAAACTGATGTCTTAGTGTAATACTTACATATAATAATTTTTACCTTATTCTTTACATCTTTATATAATGACCTTTTATAGCTGCCTAAATTGTCCTGATAAAATTTTGCCATCAAAGGAATACACGAGCTATAAGTAAAACCCTTAATTATTTCTTGGGTTATTCTCCCACACACTAGGAAACAAATACTTGTGCATATTCAGTGAAGTAAAACGTCAGTAAGTTGCTTCAAAATATAAGCACACATATATTCTCCTTTTCATAGGCTGTTAGAATATTTCCTCTGAAGGTTTCTCTGTCCAAAGCACCAGAGAAAGATTTCAGAGTACATGACAAAAGACCTTATACAGAACACCTGTACAAAAAATAAACACTAAAGGCATGTAAGTGTTAAGTGAATTAAGCTCACCGATTGGTAGCTCACTGCAGGTAACTTAAGCCTCCTATTCAGTCATCCCAGTGTTAAAATCTATGCAAAATAAATCAAACCCCCGATGTTTTCCTATTCTTCCCCTCAAACTACTTTATTTCCAATCAGATGAGAAAACCATGTGACATAACTAGGATTTTTGTTCATACCACCCTCCACTATTTACCTTTGAGTAGGCAGTATCCTGCAAAGCAAAGCAAGCAGTATCATGCAAAATTTCTGAAAATAATTTACCATTTTTGTCAAAAATAAATATTAAATGTTGATACAAGTAATGCTGTTTGGAAGCATTCCATGTAGGTTATAAGCTTTATAGTATTTTTTACATTAAGTTGTGTGACAAATTTGTCCACGGTGTGGGAGATAATACATTTGACCTCACTAAAAAACAAAAACAAATGTACTCTCTGAATTACCCACCCTAACTCTCCTACTATACTGTGTTACATTCCTGTGAAACTAGCACAACCTCTGCCAAATTTAAATATTCTAAGCAGAGAGATGATAAAGGTCAAAACATGATTGATTAAAGCAGTCTCTAAATTTTTATTTAAGAGCTGCTTTCCTAGTTCTGACTTGCTTTGAAAATAAAACCTTGAACCTTTGAGACAATGAGCAACTCTCAGCTACTCTCATGGTAGTGTATAGTTGCACATTATTTTCTTAAATACTGTATTGACTCCCAAAATATTTTACTTGAAACACAGCTCCTGCACTCTCCTATCTGAAGTTAATGCTATTTTTGCACATCCTTGGTAGTGAAAAAATTCTATCTTCTTCTGTAGCAACTTGCATACATCCTTCATATTCTAATACAAAGTTTAAGTGACAACATGAAACTTGTATCAGAATAAATAAATTTGACTTTTACACCTTTGTATTTTTCAAAGTCTTACCACAAGTGGCTTGAAGCGAGTGGAAGGTTCATTGGACGTGTACTCCACCTAGCAGAAAACAGCTCCCTCCTCCACAGCAATAATTCCTTCTTTACAAATGTTTCTGTACAAGCAAGGTTCAGTAATACAGCTCATTTTTAAAACAGAGGAAGGCTATTGAAATAAAATGAGCTGTAGTGAAGAGCATACTATTCATGGTGATATGTTGAATCATCGCTCATCACAGAACAGATACTGGCAGGCTCTCCTCCCACAGCCATTTCAACTGCTATGTACACACTGCACTGCCCCAACATCTCAACTGAAGCCACTGCCGACACCTCAGGGCACAAAGCAGTTTAGCATTCAACAGCATGTGTACTGTTAGCAGTGTAATTATCACAAGAGAAAAACTATGATTACAAAGCTTGTAAGGTAAGCAGGAGAGCAGAAAGCAGGGCTGGCACGGGCGCATCTGCAGTGAGACAGCCAGCAGGACTGGCTTGCACATACTACACCAAGTGTACACCACTCCCTCAGCTGGACAATTCCTCTCTCTGCTCCAGAAGCACAGTGTAGCTCTCTATCATTACAGCAGCATGTACTCTTCAAGGGGAAAAAGAGGAGTTTTGTTCCCTTAATTGAGCTCCAAACTGCAATGACAACAGTAAAATAGCCTGCTGACCTGTGTTCTTTTACGAAGGGAGAACATCAGTGAGATTTAAGATTCAAATACTGAATGAAGAATAAAAGATTATTTTATTTGAAGTTGAAGGAATAGTCAGTGTTCTTACTCATCTTCCAAGAGCAAATTTTATGCAGACATTCTAACTCCTGTACAAAAAAATGCAATGTAAACAGGTGAGCAGGAAGATGCAAGGACAAGCCCTATGTCATCAATTATGACCTTTTTGCAGATTACACAAAAACAGTAACTAACACAGATAGGTTTTAGAGCCAAAAGGTGTTAAATTAAGAATCCCATGTTTGGATCCCAGGTACCCAAAAAAAACATCAAGTTACTCAGTGAATCCATCTAAGTACTGGATGCTGAGACACGCTCCTCTAGCAGCCAACTCCAGATAATGGGTCTCATAAGCCTTTAGGGAATGTCAAACTTTCAATGCTTTACAATGACAGAAACAAACCTTTCCAGGGAAGATGGAAAGGAGTTGTACTGCAGAAAAAGGATAATGAATTGAAGGCACAAGGGACATCAAGACTGTACTTTTATGTGTGTCATACAGAAATTGACTACACACCTGTGATGATAAAATTCATGGTCCTGCCCAAATAGACATGTACTACTTTCTGTACATCCCTTACACAGTCAGTTGCTTCACCAAGTATTGCCACAGTCACTTATGCTTTAAATCAAATGTCCTATTTCTTTACTAATTTAGTATTTCACAAGCATGACTGCTAATGTACTGCTTACTAAATGCTAGTAAGCATTGATTTCCACTTTTTTGCTTCCTATTTGCTTTTCCAAGACTGGTCCAATACTTGGCAACATTCCCTAATGAAGATTTTTGTGTGCTTTCATTTAATTATTCAAAGCATAATTATTTATAGAATTCTTCACATCAACCTCTAAAAAACTAATATATGCTTTATTTGCAATATGAGCTCAGGATAGAGATTATGCAGTTGAATTAACGGTTTTGTCAGCAAGGATGATCACAGACTTTTCTTTTTCCCCTCTCCTTCTTCAAAATGGTCGAAGACAATGTCTTTCATTCCCACCTCTTTCCATGGAGCTTTAAAAAGCCCCAGAAATGCCAAAAAAGATGAGAAAAATGCATCTTATACATTCAGTTGTTAAACGAACAACAAAAAACAGCATAAACATAAACTCGACCTTCTAAATAAACTCCAACTCAAGTTTATTTTTACATATATTTAGATTTATTTGCTATACATCACTGTGAGCTTATAGTACTTGAAATCCATTACAGGATTTTTTTTTGTTGTAATAATCAATTGTAACTCCACAAAGACAATAATACTGCTGTGGAAGACTAAAGGGGAGAAAAGCCATTTCAATTTATTTACAGTTCCTTATTTTGTAAACATTTACTCTACACATTGTACTAAGTTCTAAGAAGGATAAAGAGATATACATAGAGACAGGAAACAAAGCCCTGTTTTTCTATTCATATTGAGCATTAGCATATTATAGATGAAACATCTGCCCTTTCTCGTTACCATAGCAGTAAGCTGTCTTCAAATAAGTTTTTTTTTAACTTTCCAGAAATGTAAATATTTTGAAATATACAACTACATCTACGTAAGCCAACCCATTTGGCTTTTATTCCATTTCTAGAATAATTTAAAGTGCTATAAGCAACCCGTCAATCAACACTTTTCTATAATAACAAAACTACTTTAAACATTAATTTACAAGATAATATACAACGTTTGTCTGAAATAGCTGAAATTTCAGCACAAAGTCAGTCACTGTCACACTTAACAGCAATTTTTTTGTTCTTTTTTGTTTTGTTTTTTTTTGCAGAACATAGAATAAAAGCTTCGAAACAAACAGTTTTGTTGAGCTGTTATTGCCACAATGGCTTATCAAGTTTTCTACAAAAGTGGACAAGAGCTACTGGAACTGTATTCTAGCCTGTCATTTATTTTTTGAGGTCACATGACAGTAAGTTTGCATATTCCACAAGTCTACTGAATTACAATATTGTCTACCTATGATACATGATGTCATTTTAATCAGAGCTGGTGCTAATTGTAAATTTACAACATAGACCCACTCAAAAACATCACAAGTTTTTTTTTTCTTTGGACAGGAATAAGCTATATTCTTGGAGCTGATGTGCTACACGGCTACAACAGTATAACAGTATATATCTGACACTTTATGTTGAAGAATGATGCATCTGTTTCTGTACTTTTAATGCCCTACTATAGCTACAAATTGTTCATTGAGTTTTGCTTGCTTTAGCCTTTTAGTTTTTTGGAACTATCATATTCTTACATTCTCTTGCTATTTCCTAAGTCTTTGCCACTTAGCTCAATATTGTCAGTATTTGTCCCAAACCTGCGGATCATTAACAGCATGTGCAAAACACTCTTTAAATACAATCAGCATGCAGCTACAACACATATTAACTGACTTTTTTCTACACATGAACAAGAAACAAGACAAGTGGCACTGTTGACTTTGGATATCTTCTAACTTCACCACGTGTGCACTGGGATGCATTTAGAAGGAATGCTCAGCTTCTCATCCATTTGTGGCACCACTTAAATATCTCATCATTGGTCTGCACCAATGTCTGCAGTGCTGCTGCCAAATACCCACACGCAGCTTTCTTAGAGGTTCACAGAGGGCAACTTCATTCATAGACATAATTTGTATACAAAAATAATAAGCTATATTCAATGAAGCAGCCCCCTAGCAGGATTGCAGGAAAGGTGTGTGTGGGAAACCTGGGAGGCAACTGTAATATGGATAAGAAAATTTTGCAGGCCACAAGGCTCAAAGTAACTAATGTTAATTTTTAGTCCACAAGGTCAATATCTTGTAAAAGAGTCCATAGCTTAGAAAAAGTATGATAGTATATTACAGATGCAAGAGCATGAAAACCATCTGTTATTTAAAAATAATAACTAATGGCCACACTGAAAAATTATTAAAAAAAAAAAACCAAGACAGATAAGTAAAATACATTATATTGCTCCTAGGGATTTTTAAGCTGCACTGATTCATGTCAGGTTTGGGACAATAACCTGTAGAAATAGTGAGATACTTATTCAAAAGCCCATATTTCTATATCTTGAATAGTGAAGTCTTCTCGCTTAGAAAGTGTGTGATTCCCAAATGTTTTACATGAATGACTTCTTCCATGGTAGAGATCACCATCAAGCCAAAGAGCAAACTCTCCTCTGCAAGACAGACAATGTATTAAAGCAAAAGACTGAGAGACCAAGCATTAAATTCATCAATGTATTTTGCATTCAAAATTTAGAAATGAGAAGGAATTAAAGGATTAACTTTTAACACAAGTGCCTCATGACTGTTAATAAATTTACACTACAAGAATTTTATTTCTTTTTACTATTTATTAATAATTTGAAAATATCCCTTTTGCAAATATTCTGAAATAAGCTAACTAGAATTCCTTGGTTTTCAGCCTCTTCCATTTTTATTAAAGAGATGACATAACATCACTTTAATATCTAAAGAGAATGCAAGTAACAAATAAGGAAAACATTCTAGAAGCATATGCACCTGCATGGGCAGGAAAAAAACAGGACATGACAATGTATGATTTCTGGAGACCTTGGCATGTTTTGGGGTGGCTCAGTTTCAATCCAGGCCTCTTTTAGTTACACATAATTCTCACATTTACATCCTTCCACGATCATATCTTGTGTCCATTCTGAATACAGGAAGACACACATGCAAGTCAAGCATGGAAGGCATCATAACCTTGCAGGGCTGAAACTTTATGCCACACTATGGGGAAGACAAATCTCCTGTTTAAGTTTTGTCAGCACTGGAAGGTAAACACCTGACATACTAAAGTTTCTTGGCTAGTAAATGTTGAGTCCTGAGCTACCAAACTGAAGTAAATTTCAATTTTTCTTTTCAAAGGTGTCCAGACAAATATTTTTAACAGATTCTAACTGTAACTTACCCTCCTCCACCAAAAGCAAGAGAGTCCATGTCTCCTTTAATGAAGAACATGTTGTCTCCTGTCCATTTAAAAACCTAAGGAAAAAAAAAAAAAACCCAACAAAAAACCAGACTAGCAAGTAAAAATATCTGAACTTTTCATTTTGGCAGAAGGGAAACCAACTATCAGTAAAGACAGACTATGGGTGTGTAGAGGCCAGTTTAATGAAGTTGACACAAAAAATTCAGGAAACAGCTGCAGACAAAAATTCTCTGACATTTTATGCTAATTAAAGTAAGGCCATTCCAAACCAGGTGGTTTTTGAGCACCAAAACTCCTACACAATGAAAAATAGCAAGGAAATATGCTTAGATTAGATGATATGCCCCTATAAAGGATGTAGTTTGTGAATTTTCAGACATACACCTGGAAGAATTTAAACAGTAGAAAAATCTTCAGTACAATTAAAGAGTCAGGTTGAATGTGTTCTTCAGCATGCAAGCACTACCAATTCACTGTGCACTTAAAGATTCCACAAAAAACTAGGGTGATAACTTTTTTGGGCCATCTTGTAATATTTTTCAGTTAGATTTAATCCTTAAGGATTTTAAGATCATGGACTTGGGGAGGTGGTGTGGAAGGGAGCAAAAGCATACAAAGTCATTACTACTTACCTCAAAATCTGGAGAAAAAGTGAACATAAAGGTCTCCCCAGTGCCATAAAAGCCATCGCTTACTTTAAATGGTTCAGATGCTAGTGCACCAAAAACCTGTAGCAAAAATACATCAGAGCAAGAAAAACTTCAGAGAAACAACACAGAATCCAAGATTCTCTAATGATACTAAGTGATAAATGAGGTTGTACATAATGTCAATTTGAAATTCACTCTATGAATTTCACTCTACTGCAGTTCTGAGTGCACTGAGATATGGTCTTTGCACATGCAAACTCTAAAAAGCAGGACAGATGAGACACTTTTTCCTTTTTTGTTATTTCAAGCATCTGGGTCAACAGACTAGACTTCAGAAAACTGGCTGTTAACTTTTCTTTGTCAAACATTTTGTAACCTTAGACTGTACTTAGTATGTGCAGGTAAGTGAACTTACATAGAGTGTTTTTTAGCATAAAAATCCATACTGAATTCAAATACAGTTTCATCAATAAATATAACAAAATGGGCTGGTGAAATACATAATATTCCATATTTAAATAACTACATTAATATTTTCCAGCAATGGGAACCCTCACAATTATTTCTTAGTCCTCAAACTATTAGAGTCTCTGTATCCTAACTTCTTTTAAGGGCTCAAGTCCTTCATTGAATAACCTGCAGCAGTTCTGGTAGCTAAGCCACATTCAGGTAGTGATGATATGACTTACACCAGATAAATATCCCTATTAGGGCTGATACCATATCTAGTAAATAAATATAAGTAAAAAAGATAAAATTAAATGCAAGATTTCGTTCGCAACAGATATTCCTTGACAAGAATTAACCTTCAGTTAAAGTATCAAACAGAGTTTTGTCAAACCTAAACTATCTCAGTTCAGCCTCTATACAGGTGTAAACTTTACACACAACACTTACTCCACTGTTTGTCTTGGATCCTCTCAAAGATGTTATCTGTATATCCAGTATTTAGGATCATTTAGGATCTTCTCTGAACCAGAATCTTAGAAAACAGGCAGTGATCTTGGAGTGTAAGGTATGAATAACAACCTGGTATCTTAAAATACATTTTGGAGGGCTTATAGACTATTTATCTTAGCATAATACTAGTGAAATATTCCTGGAGACATTCTCCTATAAAGTACTTAAGAGGTTTTTTTCAGTCATGAAAAGCAGTTTTCAAGGGCAATCTGCCAGGAAGATACAAGACATTAGAAATAAAATAACCTCTTTCAAAAAATTCAATAGCTTCACAAATAAAATGAATTACCCAGACTAATTATCAAAGAGCATAGCTAGTTACCATTGTCTTATGTTTCATGATTGTAGATCCTTGCATGAAGAGGAGAAAGACTCTGTGCTTAATTTCCATATGTTTTGAACAGAAAAATGGTGCACAATAATTTTCTGCTGTCAAATGCAGACATTTTTCATTAATAACATAAGACAGACCTACTGAAAACACCATCCCACTACACTGGTGAAGAACTGAGCATGTAAAACTCATCTGAACCACTCCTTCTGACCATGCTGCTCACTGAATAGACATGGATTTCCCCCACTCTCTTGTGGAGTTCAGTGACTACTTGATCCAGAATTCCAAGGCATGCTTTCATACATATTCCTAGGCATAAGGCTGTAAGCTGAAATTCAGCAAGATTTGTTTCACACACACACAAGAAAAACAAAAAAAACCCCCCAAAAACAACAACAACAACAACAAAAAGACGGATCTATGAGCTCCATGTTTTCACAGGGCAACCATGACACTTTTTGAGCATTCAAGCCAAGATGGTCATACACAGAAAGTAAAGTGAATTCCTTCAGCAACAGACAATACTACACAGTGGTGGCAAGACAGCCCCTCCAGAAAAAGGACATTTTTTTCTGGGACAGATCAGGTACTAGGAAGCAGGTATATCTTGCTAATTTATCCCGAGAAGCTAATAAGTGAATTAGAGAAGTCATCAAAGTACATTTATGAGACTGATGAGTCTGCTGAGACATCTCAGGTCTATTCAATTGACTTTGTCTTCAAGATCAAAAGGTAAATGAAGAAAATATTTTCTAAAGAACTTCTGGGAAAGAGTCCACTACTAGCAGAGAGTTAGAAGGGATTTCTCTTTTTAAGGGACCCCTGGGGTAGGAAACAATAAAAAAAATCAGTTTGTGACTTGAATAGAAAAGATAGCCTTCATTTACTGTTTTCAGACCCCCTGAATGAGACCATGCTTCCTGAGAATAAAAACTGTGGTTACCAAACTGGGAGAGGTAAGTGAACTGAATGCAACTGATTTTATAGAGGTTCTGTCAATTTTTCATGACAGCAGTAACATGCTTCAACAAGCAAACACAGAAGTTGCAGAAGAAGAATCAAGAAGCTTCATACTGCCTGCAGTGTTCATTTGTTACAAGATTATTCAAGAGAGGAGGTTTGCTATTCAAATAGTGAGATGTGAGCCACTTTCTAAATTCATAACTCAGTCAAAGAAAAACTGAGCACAACTACAGAGACTCAAAGAACAAGTTAATAATGTAACAAAGGTAGTACAGCTCTTGAAAGATGTTGGCTGCAGCCACAGAATATACCAAGAAGTACTAGCCACAGCGAATAGTATTCCAATTCAACAAGACCTTCCAGCATCAGAAAGTTTTAGAGACTGTATTTCTCATGCTTTAAGTGCATAAAAAATTAAAATTATATTGATTAATTGGATATTACCAGACTCTTGCACTACAACAGCTAACTTGTGTCACTAAAGTATTTCCTAGACATGTAGGGGAAGATTGCATAAGAGTAAAACATATTTCTAAGGAGAAAATATGCTTGATACACAACATTTTAACTTGCTTGATACACATAATTTTATCTCCCATGACGGATTGAAGCATTAGCTATTCCTTTATACTCCTCAAACATTTTTCTTGATGGGTCCTCTACTGCCACACAAATATTTTCCTACCTGTCCATCGCTGTCTTTGATCACCAACAGCACAGGTGTGTCTAATCCCATCATTGTCCGATACAAGGTCTTCAAGCTCATGCCATGCTTTGCAGTACTGTAGACAAGAGTCCATGGATAGCCAATGGTCCGTGGTGGAAGAGACTTTGTGAGCTATTAACAAAAAATTACAACCCTATATTTAATATATATCTTATATTTAAGAATGTATTACACATAAATGAAAGCAGATTATGTTCTGCTCAACCATTTTTACATGGCCTTAAAACCTAAGAACTAAATCTGAAGTTTCACATGTATATTTTCTACTTTTGGTTACTCAAGCAGTTTTCTTTTCCAACCTCTACTAGTGACCTGCAGAAGAATGATTCATCAACTAAAGAACATGTGTTTGTTATCCATATAATTGTTCTTGCATAACAATATTACACGTCCCACCAATATCTTAGTATTGAGTAAGTAGATCATTCGAGTCAGCAGGTAAAAAGCTCAAGGGTAAATGCTGCTTGTTGCTCTTTTCTTGTGCTTTTTAATCCAAAACTTCAATTAACACATTTGTAATGAAATCCCTTTGGACTGGATAGCAAGAACTTCTGCGTTTTCACTGATGTTTTCAAGAAAGAATGGAAGTAGGGCAAAGACAGACAAGAGTCTGTCCGAATACATGGTGTATTCAAAGTCAGGATTTTAAAAAAAGCAGTATTTTAGCTATGAATCGTGCTCTGCTTCGACACTTAGACACACATGTGTCTGTGGCACCAGATGGGATCCACCCCAGGAAACAGAGCAGGCAGATAGGCTCACTGAGCCACTTCCCACCATCTACCAGTATTCCAGGATAACTGGGGATGTCCTGGTTAGCAAATGCATGTCCATTTACAAGATGGGCTGTAGAAAGGATCCCAGGAAGTACAGGCCTGTCAGTCTGACCTCAATGCCTGAGAAGGTCACCTTGAGTACCATCACTCAGCACATGCAGGAAAACCAGGGGATCAGGCTCAGCCAGGGTGGGTTCATAAGAACTTAGTACTTGGCAAATGTGATTTTCCTCTATGACAAGGTGACCTGCTTGGTGGATGAACCTGTGAATATGTCTACCTGGACTTCAGTAAAGCCTTTGACACCACTTCCCACAGCACTCTCCTGGAGAAACGGGCTGCTCATGGCTTGGACAACTGCACTGTTTGCTGGGTAAAAAACCAGCTGGATGATCAGGCCCTGAGAGTGGTGGTGAATGGAGTTAAATCCACTTTGTGGCCAGTCACTTGTGGTGTTCCCCAGGGCTCAGTACTGGGGCCAGTCCTGTTTAATATCTTTACTAATGAACTGGATCAGAGGATGAAGTGCACCCTCAGTCTGTTTGCAGACTGCAGCAACCTGGGCAAAAGTGTTGATCTGCTGGATGGTATGTAGGCTCTGCAGAGGGATCAGGACAGGCTGGGCTGATGGGCCACTGCAACAGTACGAGGTTCAATAAGGCTAAGTGCCAGCTCCTGCAAAAGTCCATGCAGCACTACAGGCTGGGAGAAGAGCAGCTGGAAAGAGGAAAAGCACCTAAGGGTGCTGCTTGACAGACAGCTGTGCATGAGATACCGGGTGCTCAGGTGGCCAAGAATGGAATCATGACTTGCCCCCCTGTGAGCACTGAGCTCTGGTGAAGCACTGGTGAAGCCACACCTTCACTGAGCACTGGTGAAGCCACACCTTGAGTACTGTGTGCTGTTCTGGGCCCCTCACTAAAAGAAAAAGATTGAAATGTTGTCATGTGTTCAAAGAAGGGCAGTGAAGCTGTGTCTGGAGAGGACTGAGGGAGCTGGGATTGTTAAGCCTGGGGAAAAGGAGGCTCAGAGGGACCTCATCACTCTCTACAACTACCTGAAAGTAGGTTGTAACAGTCAGTCTTTTCTCTTTTTCTTTTCTCCCAAAACAGGACAGGAGAAAAAGTCCTCAAGTTGAGCCACTGGAAGCCTGGATTGGATATTAGGCAAAAGTTCTTCAGTGAATGGGCTGTCAAGCATTGGAACAGGGTATCCAGGGAAGTGGCTGAGTTACCATCCCTGTCAAAAATATTTAAAGAAGGCATAAGCCATGGCACTTAGGGAAAGGGTTTAGTGGTGGACTTGGCAGTGCTGAGGTAACAGTTGGACTCACTGTTCTTAGCCATCATTTCTAATATACAGTTTATTTCTTCTATTTAATATCACACAAAGTCTTCTAACTGGTGTGTTTTACACTACAGTCATAGCATTTGTGACACATTAATGTCCAAGAGTAAAAAATGATATATCTAAGTCCATACCTTTTCAATTTGTTCTGGCTGTAGTAATTCACTTGGATCACTAAGATTTGGCCGGAATGCTTCAGGCTCCAGGTCTGTTTTGATATTTGTTGCCTGTTTTGAATTGGTATCTTCTCTTGTTGTTATCTACAAAAAGAACAGCAAGTAAATAAGCATATGCCACCCTATTAGTAGACAAGGTAAAATTTCACAGGGTTGAAATCATGCAGTTATAAATTATGCAAGTCCTTCCAAAGTTTCAAAATCCAACAGATTTGATCTGACAGATTTCCACTGTTTCTGATAGCAATCTGGTACACAACTATACAACAATAACTTACACGGACACCTACTCAGAAGAAAGCTACGGTTTTATGCTAAAACAACAGTTCTCAGACACAGATGAAAAGTTTCAAATGCTTTTCAGATGATAGCTTAAAAAGTTCTTGCATTTTAATAATGACATAGCAGTCTAAGTGCAATTAAAAAAAAAAACAACAAAAAACAGCCAGAAAGGAAAGGAATTTAAACTTCAACACAGACATTTCTCAGCAGCTTCTGACTCAATACTCTAAAAGAGTACTTAAGAATTTTTTCAGATATGCAGTAGACTCTGCAAAGACTGCTGCCATATATTTTGAGCAAACCATTTGAATGGAGCCTTAGGAACAGTGCTGCTCCATAAGCTGATCTGCTGGAGTACTTATGGGAATCAAAGAAGAAAGAATTGAGACGCTGGGGTGGGAAAGCAGTAATAATACTTAAGTTGCATAGTGAGCACTGAGGTCTGGCAAAGGTGCACTATGCAGGGTCCTGCAGTAATTTAAAATACCTGACCTACGTATCTACCCTATTGAGTGGAGATGGCAGAGGCCACAAAATTCCTCATAAGATGTAGCTCTCAACAGCTTCTTACCCCAGTCAACATTCACTGGCACTTCCAAGTTAAAGTGCCATGTCTCGATAACTAGAATAGCTGCGATCCAAACTGTTTTATATATATAAATTCAGCTGCAGGGATATTTAAAACTTTCTAGGAACAGTGAAATCCGACAGAGGAGTAGGACAAAGTGAGGAAGTTAGTAAGATAAGCCACTGCAGCAAGACTTACTAATATGTTGAGAGAACAAAAATCTTAACAAGATTAAGCGCATCTGAAAAATTTATCAGCCTAAACCAAGTTTCACTGAAAGCCAGACAGTCCAAATTAAAACCTGAATCCTGAAAATTTCAAGAAAATATCTGCCAAATCCAGTTTGTCACATCCCTCATACTTTAAACATACAGGACACAACTGCAATATTTCACAGTATCACCATGGTAAACTTTGCCAACCTTTTGTGAGCTTCCTTAGTTAAAAAAAAGGCAAATCAAAGAAAACTCCGAAATACAGCTAGGAATATTTAAAGACATACACCTGAGCCAAAAAAAAAGGACACCCCTTTCATCTCCCTCAAAAACAACAAAAAAAGTTCCTATCACAAACTCTTGTTATTTAAAAATTGGCTTAAAAATTCAACATATCAAAGTATATTAAAATAGTAACTCAATTACAGTATTAATTCCAAACCCAAGAAAAGGTGTGCTTAAACTGAGTATCAAGCAAGAAAAAAGTTGAAGCTTTCCTTTTTTCAATGGAAGGTAACAAGAGCCTTCCAATGCAGACTAAGCACTAATTTCCATATCAAAATAAAAAATATAATTATCCATATAGTTTTATGTAGGAAAAGATGACCTGCATGCTGCTTTACAGAGTGCTATCTCAAAAACATTATTTCATAGTCCAAGTATTTTACACTTCAAATGCCTGTCATCCATCATATTACTGCATCAGCTCGAGAGAAGTTCAGCATTGTCCAACAGTAGAGCAGAAAGATTTTTCCCCTTGTCATTCTTTAATTCTCAATTAAGACCACCATGCAAAACATGAATAATTTGGATTCAAGTGGTGGGGCGAACAGAGTTTTTTGGTTTAGAGTTTTTGGGGATTGGGGTATTTTTTGATTGATTTTTTTCCTTTTTTATTATTATTATTAAAGTAAAGCACTTTTCTTCTAGGAAGAACACTGCTTTGTAGAAGCAATCATAGAGTGTCTGTTCAAAAGAATCTGAGAGAAAGCACTCTAACTTCAAAATCTGCAGATTTGTTTCCCACCAAAGCTGGACACAGTAAACTAAGCTACAGTCAGATTTCAGGGATTTCAATGATTGGTAAAATGGCACACAGTCTACACCACATTTGAGAGCACAACTCTCAAATGGCCTCAGAGCAGAGTTTATAGGCTGCAGCCTATCACATCAGATTTTTCTAGTCAGCATAAACCTTGAGTTTGGGCATATCAGGTGAAAGGTATTTGGAAAGAGCTTCTATACTCCCAGAACATTAACATAGGGATTCTCCACCACGACTTGCAAACAACAGAATAGTTCTGTTCTCAAGTGGGAATTTTTTTTTTTTTTGCAAGATTTTTGCCTTTCCTATAACAGTGGAGCTTTTGGGTTCAAGGTTCATGCTCATTATTGATCTATGTAGTTGTACTACTTACAAAACATTTTAAAGCAATTAATTTTGTATTATTAAACAAACAGAAATATCAGAGCTAAGAAAATATTTGCTTGTTAATATGTAAAAAAGCCAAGGTCAAGGAAATAAAGCACAGAAAAAAATTTCACATTTTCAGCAGCCAGGTACTGGAGAAAAACAAGATACTTGATGCTTCTAAGGAAATCTAAGCTATGCTTTCCATCAGTAAGGCATGTATAATGTGCACAGCAGCTAACAATTCTATAACTCTCAAAAAACTATGGAACACCTAAAGAGAATGCAAATATCAGTTTCAATCCATAGCCACAGACCTTCAAAAATCCAAACTGATTTCAAAGTACTGTTTTGTGTGTATGTGTATGACCTTTGCCATGTTGAACTGCCTCAGTTACCTGCTTTTGTAATGGGAAAAATACTTACCTATTTCACAGAAGTTGTGAAGCTTCATACTTGCCATGTACTGTGAGATTCTTGATGAAAGATTTCTATATAAAATTAAACACCCATGCAACAAGGTTTTGATTCTTCACCTGTTTTGCATTCTTTTTAGGGAAGCTTCTAACACAACACACCAGTCTAAAGTAGAAGTTAAAACACAACACTGCAAGTCAAGCAGCACTGAAAACAAATTTTCAAATTCTAACAGAAAATTCCTGTGTGAAAAAGGTGGAAGTAGTAATTCCAACATAAAATTACTGATTCCATCATAGAAATGCACAATTAAATACATCCATACAAAGGAATTTTCTGCTGGGTCCTTGTAGTGCTGTAGACAAGACAAACCCACTGAGTGCAGGAATTGCCCTGATCCAAGACACTACAAAGAAAGATGTTTTAGTATCTGGAGATGGGGTTCAAACTACTGAAGAGGGCACCTGGAGACGTCTGCAGAGTGTGCGCAGTTCTTCGCTATTTAGAGCATCGATCCTGCGGTGATACTCAGCCACTGACACTACCTGAATATGGAGACAGGAAGACAATAATTCCACTGACAGTTGAAGAAAAGTAAAAAGGTATGAAAGAAAAAAACTGGAGGAGAGTAATGAAGGGAAAATGCGCAATGACAACAAACAAACAAGAAGGGCCAAAAGATGTTTGTTTCTGCAAGGACAGTGCACATGTAGGTGATTTTAGACATATGAGTAAACACAGCAAGATTAAAAAATAAACACTAAGGGCACTAGCAGTCACATATCTCACTGATCTAGGATGAATAAAGAACTGATATAGGAGTGCATAAAGTTTCCAGTATCAGGATGCTAAATGAAAAGTCAATCTGAGTTACATGCCTTAACCCAAACTCTTCAGCCCAAGGTCCTCTCAAACATTCTTTACACTCAGATTAATGAACCTTGTGAACCTGGTTTGCTTTCCTAGATGAAGACTAGAAGCAAATCTCAGGCTTCTCAGTAAGCTCTAACTCTTGTGTCTGGCAGTGAAGATAAAGACAACATAGCAAGACTACAGTTTAATAACATCCCAATACCACCCAACAATTTCTTTATCCTGGACTTTCTATTCCCCTCCAAAGCTTCTGGAGTTGCTCATCTGTCAATACATTCACTTCAAATGGCATCTCCACTTTGGCAGGAGGTGTACAGCCAGAAAGTCTTAAGTCAGAAAGCTCTAGAACATGCTGCTCTGGTGCAACAAGCTGGCTAAAGGACTACAACAGTCATTTTGATGTAACTAGAGCAAATAATGTGATTTTGAGAACAACTCAAAATCATCATTGGTATGAAAGCATCTTTAAACAGCTGGTGAAGAGATTAAATGGATGTCCCATGTAGTAAGAGCATATTAAAAACTTCTAGAGCCTACCACAGTGCAAAGGAAGACAACCACAAGTCCAGCAGCTCCCCATCTACCTGTCCCTACTACAAGGAGTTTGGCCAGATACTCGCCACTGTCCTGAGTACAGAGCCCACAGTCATGCATGACTGGCTCTTGAGCAGCGATGGTTCACTCTACCCCATGCAACTGCAAGGCAAGGAAAAAGGAATACTTGTGACATCCAGCTTTATTACTGAATAATCTGTCATTACTAGCACTCAATTTATCTCCATTATTTTTCTATTGTTCTCTCAAAACAGATAACAAATATTGTTGCAAATTGTATTGGCTTGTGCATTCTCAGAGTCAAATAGCTACATGTAAAGCTTTAGCAGTATTCCACTCAAGCATGTGATAGTGTAGTTTTATCTTTTTATTTGCTATGACACTTCATTGCAAATTTACACTGTTCACACCAGCAACTTTGAATATAACCCTGAAAGCAGTAACGTGAGGATCCTTTAGCCTTACTGCTTCTTTAGGCTACACCCTACCACATGTGAGGCAGTAGGTAACTTACAATAGGCCATAAATGTGTGCTTACTTCAGGAGATTCTTGAGAAAAAAATCTCAAAATCTCTGACACCATTATACAGTTGTTGTTTCACATAGTGGAAATGTAGACGGTTTTATGGGCACTGCCATCACGCCTTCAACCTCTCAAATGCACACTTATCTTGCATCTGTGGATTGCTTATCAGTTTTTTAGCTCAGAGATCGACCTTTTCGTATGCCATGGAGATGCCTTATTTTTCTTGCTTGAGAGAAACATGAATACCTATTCATGTGTGTAAAATATAGTAGCTTCTTGGCATGCTGAATCTGTTGCACACTGTCACATTCCATTTGTTTTGAGAACAAAAACCTGTATAATGGCCGACCACTGGTATGCAATGGCAAACATCATAAATAGCATGTCATAGAATGTCAAACTAGCCACAGGAAAATTAAAGGAAAAGAACCCACACTCTCAAACCCAAAGCTTATTTAAAGTATACAGTGCATACTAAGTATACAGCTCATACTAAGTTCCACTCATCACTGAACTAGGCTTCAAATGATTATGTTAAGATAACTCAACCTTTCAGATGCAGCACCTGGCCTTCTATATAATGCCTGTGGTTTAGGCCAACAGGCTTCATTCTTGCTTTGCAGTGGACAAAATTACATACTTCTTGATTAAATGAGCTACAGAATCTTAAAGTCACAAGTCTAAGCTTACTAGCAACTATCTTCAACTTCATTCAGGAATTGAGATATATCTTGCAAACAGACAGCATTTTGTCGCTGCCAGGCTCAAGAGCACTGCTTTGAAATGTTAGTGGTAACATTTAAGTTTATTCTTCCTTATAACCTGGTTTGATGCATAGACTGCTTATGCTACTTCCTCTTCCATCAAGATCTCATGTTCCTTCCTTGTAGTCCTATTAATCTTCTAGTCTACTTCACCAAGCTAAATTAACCAGTGTTTTCTTCTGTCTCCTGCCCCACTCCCTGTCCCTCATCAGCTGTCTGTTTTCCTATTACTCCAGGACCTACTTCTACCTCATTCTACTTTGAACTTTGATTCTGAAGCACAAAATGTAGTCTTTCATATGGTATGAGAAATACCTAGAAAGCAAGACATTTCATTAATAGAAGGTAGATGCAGATTCATATTCATTATACTGGACTATAGTTTTCAGTTCAAAATACTTCTTTGTGATAAAATTCTTCCATTAAAACAATTAAAGTCTACCCATATGACTGCGCTAGATGCTTTATTTACTATGCTCTTTTTACTATGCCATCTCAGCATCCAGTCTCCTGGATAACCAAAGCTAATTTTTGAGGATCAGGAAATGTTCCTGAAGGACGCTTTGTTCTCTCTCTAGTTTTTTCTGCTTTAAAAAGAATGTAGCAGAAGAGAAAAAAAGCTAAACCTCTTATGGTTAATCTGGGCACTGGTTGGAGTAGAGCAAAACAAGTAACATGTATAGCCTGAATTGTTAGTGTACTACAGGGCAAAAAGAGATCTGAAACTGTCTATTGCAGATAATACAGCACTGGGAGGAGCTGCTGACTCCCTCAAAGGGATGAAGGCCCTACAGAGAGACCTCAGAAAATCAAAGGACTATGCAATCACTAACCACATGCAGTTCAACAAGGGACAGTGTTGAATTCTGCTCCTGGAAAGCAGCAACCCTGGATGCATGGACAGACTGGGGAATGAGAGGCTGGAGAGCAGTCCTATGGAAAGGGACCTGGGGGTCTGGATGATGGCAAGTTGAACATGAGCCAGCAGTGCCCTGGCAGCCAGGAGGGCCAAGAATGTCTTGGGGGGCATCAAGCACAGCATCACCAGCCAAGCAAGGGAGGGGATTGTCCTGCTCTGCTCTGCACTGGGTAGCCTCACCTTGAGTGCTGGGGACAGTTTTGGGTGCCACAATAAAAGACAGGTAGAAAACTATCAGAGAGTGTCCAAAGGAGGCCAACAAAGATGATGAAAGGCCTTGAGGGGAACCTATACAAGGAGAGGCTAAGGTCACTTGGTCTGCTCAGCCAGGGGACCTTGCTGCAGTTATAACTTCCTCATGAGGGGAAGAGGAGGGGCAGGCATGGATCCCTGCTCTCTGGTGAGCACTAGTGACAGGACCCGAGGGAATGGCCTGAAGCTGTGTCAGGGGAGGTTTAGTTTGCACATTGGAAAAAGGTGGTTGGACACTGGAACAGGCTCCCCAGGGAAGTGGTCACACCACCAGCCTGAAGAGTTCAACAAGTGTCTGGACAATGCTCTTGGGCCCATGGTGTGAATGTTGGGGATGGTGCTGTGCAGGGCCAGGAGTTGGAGTGGATGATCCTTGTGGGTCCTTTCCAACTCAGCTTATTCTGTGATTCTGTGATTCCAAGTTTGAAAAGACATGAAATATATCATTAGAGATCTAATACTACCTGCTGTATTCATATTGGCAGCATTGGTGAAAAAACACAGGATGAATTGTATAACTCATGGCATGACTCTTTAACCTCCCCACACCACGTATGTGTGAGTTAACCACTTAGCAAAACACCAGTTTTGCGATTTAATATTTAACGCAAGAAGTCGAGGGTTTGCATACTAATGACTCAAACAATCAAGAAGCCAAGGATTCTCCTTCTGGAGAAACTCATGATTCTAAACTTTGTTTTTCTGAAAATATCTCTAAAGTATCTAACTTGACAAGCTGTGCTGGCCACTTGCAGTGAATGAAACTGAAGACAAAATTCCAAATATGGAACATTTCTTGTCCTTCAACGACACATATGAAAATGCAGTTGTTTTTTTTTAATGTTTGATCAACCCCTTCAGCCACTGGTCATATCATCCTGCTACTGGCAGATGTAAAAAAAGCTTTTTACACCAGTGAGCGATTCCTCAGATTAACAAAGCCACAAGTGACACCCCCCACCCCCACATGCCTGTTTGCTAACAGGGAGCAGCTTTCATTGCTGCCCTCAAAACAAACACAGCTAAATGTTCAGAGCTAACAAGTAGCTGAAACTGTCTCCATCGAGAATGAGAGGGTCTTATCAGAGCTGAACAGTGCTTCTGGAAGTAAGAACAGATAAAGCTTAACAGCATAAACAGCTCTGTAATGTAAGTTATCTATAACCTTGTTACCGACTCAGAGCATGACATAAAAAACAAGTATTAAGAAAGAACACAAGCTGAACAATTTTACTTTGAATCTTAACACATAATACTGAATTTTATACATAGATGTAAACTTGGCTGAACTGTAAACTTCATGAACATTAATTCTGGAGATTCAAAAATATTTCAGGCTATTTAATTGAAGAAAAACAAAACCCCAATGCAGTTTTATTAGACCACTTACAAAGTTACTTTAGAATGCCTGCCAATAAAAAGGTGCCTATGCAAACTGAATGCTGCTATGAATATTTAAGAGAAAACACTAACTTTATTTTTCAGACAAATTTAGTTTCCTCCCAGTAATATTAGACTGCTGGAGAGAAGACAATATTGAAGAAGCACTCTGCTCCATCATATTAAATATGATTATTTGGGACATTTTGATTACATCACAAAAATGCATTAATTCATGGGTCATACTGCACCAGATAAACAGTAGTAACATATCATTTGAAAAAAACCTAAACCTTAGGACTAATTTAATTTGATTAATTTTTAAAGCATGTGGCTGCAAAGCCATTCATTTTCTGTTTTGTGTGGTATTCAGTCAATTCAACTCCCTGTCACTCTGCTGGTGACAAGGAAGGGAAGGGATGACAGCTGGCCATTTTATGCAGAGAAGGACCATAGAATGACAGCAGTCCCCTGGTTTGGCTGTCACCATGGTTCTTTCTCTCAGTAACTTTAAAGCTGTCCCTCTTCAAACTGCTGTGCACACTGGGGTGTTTTCCAGAGCAGGGACAGAAATGCTGAGTAGGTCACATGACAGCAGCATTCTCCCTGTGACCAGTATTGTCCCCACAGCTCTACAGGATGAGCTGATAAATATCTGCCTCAAAGTGCTCTAAGCCCACAGCAACTGTACCAAGCTGTAATTAACATATACTGAAGATAAACTGAAGTATCTGCAATAACCAGAATAAATGAACTTGAAAAGAATGCAATCCAAGCCTGAGGCACACAAAGTGTTATTAAGGTCTGCAGACTTGATGTAACAAGTTATTTTTTTCAAGATAGGAGAAAACACTCATAGGAGAGATATGATAATGCCAGCAAGATAACTAAATTTAGCATGCAAAACATTAAACAGTTTAGGAGGTTTGTGCAAAGAACTAAGAATTAGATTTAAGAAAATTACTTTCTTAAAGAGGCAGGCCAGACAACTTTATTCATTTTGTCCTAATAAAAAAAGCTCTGTAGCAACACGACCAATAAAACCCAGCTCCCTTGCAAAACTATTTAAGGAAGTTTCAGCACTTGCAAGCAAAGAAACCAGAGGTTCAGCTGCTGAAACCACAGCACCTGGTGCTTGAGTGGAAGCTGCCATTACAGGAGAAGGCAGACTGAGCAAGGTTACATCTCAGCTCTGATACTGCCCTGCAAAGATCCTCTCAGGTATGACAAGAAAGCATCACACAGGCTTAGAAATAACTGAATGACAGCCCAGCATGAAAATACTTGTCTGCTGCTTTCAGCAGAAAAAAGTCAAGTAAGGACCAACTTCAGATTCCACAGATCACTAAAGACATACAGCAAAAATGTAAGTCTTTACTACTCATTTGCTTTCTTTTAACTTACAAACAACCTTTTTGAAAACTCCTCTGCTACTCTACCTCAACTTTGTCAAGATAGACTAATATTTCATAATTAATAAAAATGCAAACAAAGTAACACCCAATAATTTAATGGAAGAACTATAATAATTGAATAGTTAAGGTTGGAACAGACCTTACAGATTATACAGCTCCAACCCCCCCCTTCAATCATGGGCAGGCAACCTTTCACTACACCAGGTTACTCAAAGCCCCATCCAGCCTGGCATTGAACACTTCCAGGGATGAGAACGCCACAAACCCTCTTGAGAAATCTATTCCAGTGCCTCACCACCCTCACAGCAAAGAATTTCTTCACAGTATCTAATCTAGACCTTTCCTCCTCCAGATTAAGGCCATTCCCCTTTGTCCTATCACAACATGCCCTTGTGAAAAATCCCCCTCCAGCCCTGTTACAAGAGAGCCCCTGTAGGCTTTGCAAGGTGCCATAATAAGGTCTCTCCAGAGCCTTTTCTCCTTCAGGCTGAACAGTCCCAACTCTCTCAGCCTGACCAGAGGTGTCCAGCTGATACCAAAACATAGCCCTTGGATCAACCCAGTGGCCCTCCTCTGGACTTGCTCCAAGAGGCCTGCATGAGACCATGCAGTCATAGCAAAAGCACAAACAATATGCGTAAAAATCCCAAATTACCAAGGACAACAGGTACAGCAAATATCTGTCAAGGAAAGGTTCTAGGCCAAGTGATCTGTATAAGAAAGTACTATATTTCACTCTGCTTTTTTATTACTAAAATATATATAATTAGTTCACTCAATTACTCTAAAAACTTAATATGGAAAACTGATTTTAAAATATTCCAGTAGTATTACTGAATTGATACCATGCAATTCTGACATGTACAGAGAAGTACTAAATTCTCATCTTTCACATGTAAGCCTCTATTATTGTACCTTCCTAAATGACAAAGAAATACAGGCATTAGCTTACCAAATAAAGTTAAGCAATAACTCAATATGTCAGAAGTTGTGCAAGTGTCAAACAATTCCAGGTATTAAAACCAACATTATAATTCTCTTTGCACACTAATAACTTGAGAATATAAAAGCCAAGATCAGTTTTCATTGGTTTTGTCCCCTTTGGCTACACTGCCTATCCAAGCTGTGCAAAGCACAGACAAGCATTCCCAAAGATGGCAATCCACCTTTTGTTCCCTTGCATTGTCTGATGCCTTTTGTCTGAAATGCTTTAACAGGAAGAACCACTGCCTGCATTTTTAACATTCTAGAAACTTACTGGCATCTCTTGTATTGCCATAAATTAAGAGACACAGTAAATACCAAACATTTACTAAAACGTGGGAAGCTGACATTACTAGCTTTTCAAAGGGGGAGCATAATACACCAGTAAGTCACCAAAATTTAGATTTCTTACCCCGGGAAAGTACCAAACCCTTTCAAATGCTCTGGTCAAACTAACAGTATCATCAGGAAAGTAACAAAGGCCTATCTGGTAAATAACCTAGGGCAACTTAGTTGCTTCAAGCTAGCATTTCTGTTTTATTGTATCACTCCGTTTAGCCCAGCAACTAGCTCATGTCAGATGAACTTCATCCAAATTCAGAACAACCACTACGAGATTCAGTCAGAAACCTGTACACTTTATATGCTGTCAGGCTCCTTAATATTCTTTCCACAGGTCTTGTATAACAGAAATAATTATACCAACACTCTTTCCTTTTGGTAAAAAGATTACACTTGCACATAAGGTTTATGAACATTCATTGAAGAAAAAACCAAACTTCAAGAATAGAGCTTGTCTTATCAACAGCAACATTTAAAAATTATCCCAATCTGTAGGAACTTCTGTAACTCTTTCTCCAATTTGACTTTTTATATGTTAAAATAACCTCTTCTCTACCTCTCCCACAGCAAAGTTGATCCTTAATCTCACAGAGCCTTCTTTAGTTCAAACAGTCCTTAAAAGCTGATAAGCATTGTTTTTATAACACAGTTATAAAAGTAAAGTGGGTAAAGTGCAGTACTGGTCCTAAGGGAAACAATTATAACAAGGGATACTATTACTTTTTAAAATATCTGCGCAAGTTATATCTATATATCTGTGTATCTAGATACATGTTAAAAACCACATTCTTTGTAAACTGAACTCCAGATAGTTTTTACACTGCAACAGGGTATGATAGAATAACATTTCAATTAATTTACATATTATATCTCTTCATATTATATATGATATCACTATCACAGAGGAGAGTTAAGAGACTATTACTTCAAAAGTGTGTTGTTATTTAGTAACACACATTTTATAGAACCATTTGTTGCAACAAGTCAATTTCATATTCTGCAAGTATCCTGGCTAAAAATAAATATTAAAAAATACACAAAAGATAAATAAAAACATGTTAATAAATTTAAAAAAACCCAAAAAACAACTCAACAGCACCCTGAAAGAAGTATGCTTCAAAACCCAGTAAGATGTAATTCTTAAGAATTACACCCTCCTGTCACAAGGAGAGTCTAAACGAAAACTATCTTCCAAATTTACCAGTGCGTTAAAGCACAGTATATTGTCAAGATCACTACTTCCCTATCTTCAAGCTGTTGTTTCACAGGTCTCACTGAAAACCTTTTCCTTTAGATTCTACTACGTTATCAAACAGTACTACAAAAATTCTGTTTGGGGAAAAAAACACTGAAACATTCCAGTTCCTTTCATACATCTACTAAACTGCAAAGCCAGTATTTTTTGCTTCCTCCCATTTACTATAAAATCATGAGAATGGGACCACAGGGGACTCAACCATGAATTCAGAAGGATTATCGGACCTTTATATGGTTGACTGACTTCTGAGAAGGTAATGGTAAGTCAGGAAATTTACACTTCTCTAATTGTATGCCCATGCAAACTCTTATTCTTGGTACTTAGGCATAAAGTACATTTTTTTGTGAAAAAATGCATTACTCCATGGGAAAAGAAAGGAGAAAAAAACACCTTAAAACTGATCAACTCCTTAATGCTCAAAGTAGTTTCTATTATCTAATGCAAATGGAATACCAGTAATCAGATTCTATTTCAAAGATAATGAAAATTTGTGACTTAGCACACTGTTTACATATTCAAAATTTAAACTTCCAGAAGCTGTCTCTGCACCACAACATTTAAAGACTGCAATAACAGGCATGAACATACTACACTGAAAATTACCAGAGCGCATTTATGATTAACTGGCTGGTGCTTTCTTCCCTTCTTCCCGTACCAGAGACGAGACATTTCCCTTCTAAAAATAAAACGAGACTAAGAAAAGAAATGAAACAAAACCCACGGTTCAAGGCTGTTTGAAAGCATTCTGTGTACCTGCTGTCAGCTCCAGGCACAGGCAGAGCCCCACGACGCTGTGACAGGATAGTTTGCTGGACGCTCACATTTGACTGACAAGGCAGGGAGCAAATGAGCGAGCGTGCAGCAGGGGATGTATCGCAAATGATGACGATACACGAGGAGGAAGGCTTCCTGTGCTCAAGTGTGGTTGCAGAGCACTAGTTTGTTAAAAGGCAAAAGTATTTAAAGATACAGAGCTGAATTGTTCGTACACAATATTGAAGAACACAAAAATAATCCCCAAGAACTGCTTGCAATATTTGGTTATAAGGCGATTGCTCATAAACACTTTCTAATGGAAAAGTGTTTGCATTCAATATTAAACTAATAGTTTGTCTTCCTTGTGCTGACAACCTTACATAAACCCTGTAAGTAATTTCTGAGAGTCCAGAACCAGTTAGAAGAGTGGTCAGTGAAGATTTAAAATATTATTTGAAAAGGGGGGTTTTAAAGCATTTGAAAGCTGCTAGCCTTGCAGCTTTTTAGTTTGTAAGCTACAAGAAGAAAATGAATCCTTTTGTCTATAAGATAAATTTGCTGTAAGGGTTAAATGCTAGTCCCAGCAAGAAAGTATTTTTGGAATCATGATTGCTTTTTCCCTTAAGGAAGGATGTTTATTTAAATAGGCACGTGCAATACTAAAAAGCATGACAGCCCTGTAAGAATCTCCTTGCAGTAGCACTCGCAGTCTTTCTACCCCACACCCAAAATGAAACACCTTCCTTCCCCCGCAACATCCCCCAAAACAAACAACCACCACCAAAATAATCTCCACATCATCCATGCACCAAGTTCTGTAGGAAGCTGTTAAATAGGCCAGGACAGCAACAGAACAACATTAAATCATTGCTTGCTCAGGCTGTTGCACTGTGATCTAAAAGCCAAGACATCCAAGCAGAGAAAACCAGGACCAAAACTTGTATTTTACTGCAAATTATGTATTGGAACAACTCACCTTGCACTAGGTTTTAACATTCTGATGGATAAAACGTTTTTCTTTACAGTAAAACCTTCTATGGGAGCAGGCATCTCTAAAAGTAAATTTGTTCTAACTTATCAGAAGTATTAAGGTGGCAAGTAAAAACATTTTTATCATTGGAACATTGAAGCTGGGATTAAGGAAATTCAAATATATAACAATGATTTGACTAAATATATAGTCAAATGGTGTACAATTCCAATAATAAGCCATATGCCTATTTATGTGCTCGAGGTTTTTTTTATTAGGTTTTATTTTCAAATAATAAGTGAAGTAATACTGAGGGTTAAACAAGAACAAAAACCAGACACCCTTAAAATTGTTTCAAATGATAATTACCATCAATATAAAAATATAGTACAAGCTACAGACATCACCCCCTTCTCTGCCAAGTATGGGAAATCTCAGAAGAATGGAGAATATGCAGCAAAAGTATTTCAAACTTTCTCTGGAAACGAAACCTTTAAGACTGAAAGCAAAAGCCAGTAATACAACTAACTCTTCCACAGCCTACTTTATCAGTCATCTGTTCCCTGCCCTTCAAGAAAAAAAAAAAAAATTCTGCCCTAACACAAGCCAACATGTTGTTTCTGGGAAGGAAGAAAAGAATGTGACAAACTGAATCCTTTTTCATCCTGCAACATTTAATCTTAAACAACTCTAACAATTTGCTTGGAAGTTTCAAGCTTCTGTCTGAATAAAAATTACTTCTCTCATATCTTCTCGAAAGGATTTTTAAAACGTGCTCAAAAGAAAAGTGAGCAATAAAATTCTGTTCGATCTGACAACTCGCTTTTTCACTTAATTACAGCTGCAAAGTTGAATAGGAATGAATGCACAAGTAACTTTATGAGACCCCCTGACAGTGTTTTGCTGCTCAGCCCCGCAGCAGCAGCTGCCCCCAGGAGCTGGCAGCTGCTCTCAGCTGGGAGCATCTGCTGCAGAGGGAGGGCGGCAGAACTTGAGCAGCACCGAGACTCAGCACACTCAGGGAAGTGGCAAACTTCTCACTCGTGACAGATCTCCACCCCAGCCACAGAGAGAAGCCCACACGAGAAATCTGACCTCAGTAGCAACACTTAGGTAAAGATTAATAAACTGCCCTTTTATTTTTTCATGCATTTGGGGATTACAGTACTGATCTGTTAACTGGAATTAGAATCTCATATCTTGCTGTGATTAATGTAGGCCTTGCCATCAGTGTTCTTAATAAGAGATTCTAGTTAGGAGCACCAGCTCACACGTGACATCTGTGCAGAACAGCAGCAAACACTTAAGAGCATCCACCTATTTCTTACATAGACAATGGAGCAACAGAAAATGTATCTAATTACACTGAATGATAATCTTGTTATTGTCACTGTTATTTCACAAGCAAGATAAAGATCTCGACACAATCAATGTGCATAGTCCTTCCAGTATTTTACCTCACAATATCGTTTCTTCTAATAAACTAATCTGTCTCAAAAAAATACTTACGCAGCAGCAGAGAAAAAGTAGAGTGATAACAAATAAAGGTAAAACTTATGGAATGTCTTATTTCCATTTCAAACCAATTACCTGGTTTAGACCTTTTGCCATACCAGATTTCAAGTTATCACATGACAAGATTACATAACACTGAAACAGGGCAGTAAGCATAGTAACCCTCAACTTCAGTAGGAAGACTGGACACGGGGTGTGGAAAAAGGCTTTGCAGCTGGATAAGATGGAACTACTTTGTTTCACATAGTCACTAAAAATGTCCCGATACCACAGCAACAGAAAAGTCATGACACTGAGTTCTACAATCCCTATATTTAACAGTCATGCTTTTTGAGTGAGGTTATGTTAATAGAAAATATATTTGTCATGCTCCATCCCTCTTATGAGACAGAGGTTAGCTCAGAAGGATAACAGGACAGGCAGGAAGGGGCATAACTACTCAGTTTATCAACTTGCTGTTGATTCCACACGAATAAGTGTAAAGTTCAGGAGTAATGAAGTTAGAAGGCAGTTAAAATAAAAAAAGAAAAAATCAGGTACTGGCTTCTATACAAAATTACTACTCTGTCTTCTAGAACAAGTGAGTCTTTGTAAAAATTATTGCAGGTGAAGCTAATATTCAATTACAGCTAAGTAAGGTCTGATCCCTTTTCCCTTTACAGGGACAAGAAACACTAAAACATTACAAAAAGTTATCTCCTGTAGTATCAATACAAGATGGACTGGCACAACTTCTTAGCTGGCTGAGAAAGTTTCCATAAGAAAGGAAGTCTAATTTGAGAAGTCATCCTTTGTTTCCTGTCAACAGCTTAAGGAAAGGGAGGGGGGAGAAAAAAAAGGAAGTATTTTTCCATCACAAAGTTTTCCTGAGGATTTTCAAAGGTGTTCTGAAAGCCATTAAGCATCTCAGAAGAACAAGCTTTTTAGCTGAATGGCTCTGCTTTAACTCTTAGCAGAGGGACCACCCCAGATACCTCTATAAGATACAAGAAATAGCTATCAATTAGCCAACTGCACATTCATGACTCCAACTACAGGACAGCTCCAAGTCATCAAAACCTCTGACTTTCCACTTATAAATAGATTTGAAATAGATTAAGTTTTGACAATAAATACAGCAAAACAAATACCCTAATGCATGAAGTTGAGGGGCAGTACAATATCATTCAAGTTAATTGCTAAAGAATGAAATTGCAAAGAATGAAAGTTACCAATCTCTGCAAAGAGCATTGGATTATGTAAATAGACACCAGAGTCCTTTTCTCCAACCACAACAAATTAACAGAAACATTTCTGCTATAGCACATGACTGCTAGAATTGAAGAGACTCATGCTCCAGTAACAGAGTAAAGCCTACTAGAAATTCTGTGGTAATGCACAGCAACACATGCATAGTGACACATCCAATTTCTTAACTGACAATACACAATGTAAAAAACAAATAACCATCTAGCTTGTAATCCATTATCATAAAGAGACAGCCTCTCCAGAAACATACTGGAAAAAATATTCTTCTTCTGAAGACTGTTAGCATGGCTCATCTTTACACATCCTATGCAATGTTTCATTCAAGAAGCCTACAATTTCAGGCTTCCTCTTCTCTTTGCTCATCCAGTATTATCCAGCTTGTCATACAGCATTATGTTCATATCACATTTTAAAATGCAAGACACAACAAGCAGATGTTGCACCAGCATCCAAGCACTGAAGTATACAGCAAAGAATGGAAGCAAATTTACAGAAGGAACATGATTAAGAATACAAAAAAAAAATGAAGATAGCAGTGTATTCTAAAACTGCAATATCCACTTTAATATAGAAACATTGTAGGTTCCAATCTGCACTCAATAAATAACTTAACATCTGAAAAAGGTTTCAAGATGGGGAATTGGACATAGGTGCTTATCTAACCAGGAAACAATCACTGTTTGTGACCTTCACATTTCCATAAATACACAGAAATAGAATTCTGAGACATCTGAGACATTCCAGAAGTTACAGCTTCAGTAATGTTGGATGGCTGAATGTCCAAATCAAACACCATTTCAAGAAGACAGAACTTCAACTGCAACTAATGGCTTGATGTAGCAAACATTTTTAAACCACATCTTAAGTTCTAACTGAAATTCAGTTAACAAGTGAGTTACTGCTTTCCAGAAGCATGTTTTCTACAGACATTCAATAGGCAAAACCAAAAGTAATTACTATGAAATGCAAGTCCAGAACATGATCTACCATGTCTAGGAAAAAACATTTGCAAGTATCTATCAACTCAAGCTTCATTTTGGAAATTATCTTCTACACAGTTTAAAATCAAATTTTCTGTATTTCCTACACAATTAACAAAGGTAATTACAAAATCAAACTGAGGAGCTTCCAACTACTTTAAGACCAGCTTGTGGGTCATAAGACAAGAAATTTCCTGTTTTCAAATATCTTGTGAATGAGTATTTATATTTACATTGACATTAAGTACGACTCAGTCTTGAATAATGGCAATGAGATCAAGTGACAGGGAAGGCAGAATCAATGCTTTAAACAAGAATCACTGTAATGCAGAGCAATTCAAGTGTTTCCTTAACAAATTGCAGGTTTAAATAGGAACCTACTATATACACTACTTGAACTTAAAAAGGAAAAAAGATTAGACCATAAGTACCAATGGAAATTGTTTCTGAGACATTGCACAACAGAAGGAGTCAGCTTGCTGTCAAGTCTTGCCATGTTTAGATGCAAGTACAGAATATGCTTAGGAGAATGAGTTTGTTCATTAACACAAAACAGTATTCATCAGTTGTGCTAACAGATATAGAAGGCCATTAGCACTTGAACTTAGACACATCGAGTAAAAAAAGAATACCAAGATAAATATACCTTAGAGCTCAGTACAGATGGTAAAAAAACCAGCACCAAAACAAAAAAAAAAAAAAAAACCAACAACCCCACACAAGTCAAGACACCCTCTTTCTTGGTGTAAGCCCATTCACTAAAGTACAAGATAAAAAGAGATATTTGAGAAAAATGGATGGGGATAACACAGTGAGAACTTTGCATCACTTCTATTTCTTCGATAGTATATTAAATAAAGTTATTGCCTATTCATTTCTAGTGGATATCAGAGACAGACACAGTACGGGCTGATCTTAAGTGAAAAAGTATCCTTTTGATAAAGCTTTGCAAATGACACAGGCAGGAAGACAAATACTAAGTAACAACCTCAGCAATAGCAGCTGCAAGGTGCCTCAGACAGATTGTTTCAGACTCTGCGAATTAGTCACCTTTACTGATGGTAATATTAGACAGCAGTAGATTTGTAGTTATTTCTAGTATGTCAATTTTCTGTCAAGGGTGCAATACACAAAAAGAGAAAGTTAAAGGAATTGCTGGACTTTTCCCTGACACTATGTACAATGCAGTATTTGATCAAGGTAGAAGCAAGCAGACAAAAGTCAAGTCTGAATAATAGTTCAATCCTATTCATTGATAAACTTAACAAATCAACACTTACTACTTTTTTCATAATACTGACCTCTGCCTTTTCTTATTACTTCTTTCCATAATTTCTTTTCCACTAAACAAGCACAGAGTTTCTTAAAGTCTATTGATAAAAAGCTGCACCTGAATGTATTAACAGAACTTACGAAGAAACAAAAGCTGTTTCAGAGCACCACACCTGCGTTACCCATTAATCCTTTTCCCTCTTCTTCTAGTTTTAAGATACGCACAACGGACAGCAGGAAGAACATGTTTTGGAAAAGAAAGGTACTCCACTACCTTCATCCTTTGCTAGATGAACAGTACTTTGTCATGCATTTCCACTTCTCTTCCACCCAGAGTTCTCCTATCCTTGTGATCTGAGAAAGGCAGCCTGTTTTTCAGCCAAATACCCAGAAAAATACTTCAAATATACTGTTCACCTGCTATTTTAGATTGCACCTGGAGCAAAAACTGACAGAAGAAAAGCTTGTTGCAATGAAGGAAGTACATTGATTGAAAGTAATGACTGAAATTCAGCAGAAATAAGGGAATGACAACAATGGCTACAATTCCCCATATTTACTCATTCTTTCCAGCATACCTGTTAAAAGCCACTAAAATGCAGTTTTATGTAACGACAGCTCAAACCATCCGGTACTGTCAAACATTTCTGATTAGAAAGTTTTTAAGAGCTTTCAGATTTGTGCTAAAAATCAGTCACAGGAAGTCACATTACAAAAATTAAAATGCACAGAAGACCACATTAGCATATTTCTTGTATTTGCATAACATTTTTTATAAAGTTACCTATCTCACTAATCACATTAGCATATGAATCCAGAAAATTATTATTTGATAATATTAAGAAAACCAAGCTTGACAATTTCCCATTACACATAGAAATGACAATATTTTTGAAACATTTCCTATGACTGAGAAGACCCTAAATACAGGCTTAAGATGCGGCCTCATTCTGTGGTAAATAACTTACAAATTTTAATAGTTGCAAAAAATGTATTGCCTCAACTACTTTCAGAACTAGTTTCTAAAATCTATCACATTCCATCATCAAAAAAGCATTTTCACTCTATTCTGTGGAAATTATTCTGTAGATATATTATGGTGTCAAATTATTGAAGAGCTCACTAAAGGAGAGACATACTGTGCTTTAAACCATAACACAGATCACTATTCACTGATACCTATGTTCCAAAAGGCCAAATTTTAAAACTCCAAATATTTATAAAGGCTTTGAGCAAGAGTTAACACCAAAATACACTCCTGGTAAAAACTCAAGCAATACATATGCTGAAAATATGAAAGTTAAAAAGACATTTTTATGATACTAATTTCAATGTCTCAAAGCAAAAACGCTCCACGCAAAACCACTGAGTTGCAGGGAATGTTTTGCAACCATGGCCTAATTCTTCAACTAGCTACATTTCAACTCTGAATCCAGAGTTCTCTGGTTTTAAGTTTTGGAGCTAAGCAGAAAGCTACTACCTGTATTTAAGACTACTGCAGTTCTTTAAAATTTCTTTTACGCTCTATATAAAACAGTGTAGACTTCCTTAATTTTAACATGTTCCACTGCAGGGTAGGGGGAAGAAAAACAAAAGAAATCCTACAGTCAGAGATAGCAAGTGCTGTCCCAAGACTCAAATTAAACAGTGCAGACGGGATACTTCTACAATATATATATGTGACAAGAATCAAACTTTTGACCAACACTTGAATGTACAAGACTGGAAGTGCTTTAACTGCATGTACACTACAAAACAAAACCATGTAGACGTGTAAAGATGTGTCCATAGAAACACAGTGGACACAGATTCACATGAGAGAAATGTGCTTATTATTAAAAATAAAAAAGAAATAGTTCCAGTTACAATATATTTCTAAAATACAGTCAACAGCATTATAATGCATGAATAAGTCACAACTGAAAAATTAATTACTAAATTATTTAAAAGACATGTCATTAATAGCCATTCTTTTCCTCTTTTGCTGTCCCATCCCTTTTTTAGAGTCTTACCAATAAACACTGAACACTCTAAATACAAATTATAATAAATATAAGAACTGTCAGTTTATGACACTGAAAATTAAGTCTGCTTCATCAAAATTCCAACTTTGTTGCTGTACTCATATTCCTTTCCCTAGGAGTTTTAAGTTACAACTTGCTCCACACAAAAAATGATTTGGAATTGTGAAATGTTGCCCTGAGCTGATGCTAAAGTAAAGCATTAGGATGGCATAAATTGAACAGCCATGATCATGATAATCAGACTAATGTGTTTTTTTTTCCTCTTGGAAAATATTTGATACTATTTTAATATATTCTTATGAGTGTATTAAAAAAAAAAATCTTTGATACTGTTCTTCCTTACCTCCCATTCTTTAGCAGCATCTTCAGTACTTGATTCTTCACTAGTTTCAGGCTCTTCCTTCTTTTTTACCACTATAAATCCAGGTTCCCGAAGAGACTCCCCAGTATCTTCTGCATATATTTCTGGACTCCACTGGATAAAGAAGACATACAAGTGATCTGTCCTAGAAAAGTCAAGTTATGACACAGAAAAAAAAAATAAGGTAAGTTTGCAATGTCCAACAATATTAAGTACTTAAAGTTAAAATAAAATACTATTTCATATTTTACTAGATATTAGAGACACATTTCAAAAAAACCTAGCTAGTTCTTTAGGTTTTTTTAAAATTTTTAAATATATGAAGCTGACTCTCGAGGAAAAAACCACAAAACTAGTTGGCCATGGATTAGCTGTGATTTCACATCTAAGTATGATCTTTCAACCACTTCTGTCCCATTGGATACCTCCGCTTAAAATTCAAATAACTCCCAAAATAAAACACAAAGACTTTTTTTATATCTTATTTAGAAAGAGTTACATAAAACCAAAGAAAAATATAATTTAAAAAATGTCTGCATGTTTGTTTTCCCTATGCCATAAGAACAGCTGACCACTTCTAAGACATAATCAGAATTATACAAATTGTGGGAAGTACTACAGATGTGGGGGAAGACTGCTGAAAGCACGCACATATATATGAATCATAAAATTATAAACTATAGACTATTCTAACTATAGTAAGTACCAAGATTCAAAGTTACCTCATTTTAAGTTACATGCCACAAATGGCACTGTTCTCCAATTAGAAGACCAAAATCACCCAAATTCACAGGAGGAAATTATTTGCAATCCTAACATATGTCAGTCTATTCTGTATTTGCTGCAAGTGCACAAACAGAGCACTCAGGAAAAGGACTTGCAATATATCCACTAGTATCTCTTGATCATGGAAAAGAGAGTCAGAGCTAGAGCTTCACGGCTCTGGTTGCAAGAGTTTGAATCTTCCTTATGTCTTTCTCCAGAGATATTTGTTATATCTGTGTATTGTATTAGCATGAAGAATAATATTTGAGCCTTTTCTTCTCCCTTCCTTAATAATCCTTGAAAAATTGAACACTTGAAGAACAGCAGGAAATACAGAACTGCAAAGTTTCTCAAAAGTGCAGTTATATTTTTCATGCATCATTGCCCAAAAGATTTCTGCACACAGGTATGTAGTAACAGTCTCTGAACAGGGTCAGTTACCCAGAATCACTCTTGTTAAGACTGAGGTTCCTGAATAACAATGATAAAAGGGGAGGAAAAAAAGGGGGGGGGGTGGGTAAATCTTTCTCTGGCAGTAGGAAAGAATAAAACATTCTGGAAGCATAAATTTAGGTAAATTCTATCACAGAAGTCCAAAACAAGAAGCTGCAGAATCCTCATGGACTGAATGAGGCATCAATTTTAAGTTGTCATGCAAGTATGCAAGTTTTTTTCAAGTCTCGATTTTAGCTTTTCAAGAACTTTGAGTTATGCATAACTATAGCAAGTAGAAAAAGTACATGAAACTTGATGCTCAAGGAGCTATTAGACTCTCCTTCCCAGACTGGCTCCTTTGAGAGTAAGAATACTGAAATAATGCTTTTCTCTCTTTTGTACTCAGTGACAAAGACAGCTGGATTGGCACTAAGTATTTACATCTATACAGACTAGCACTCAGCAAGGTTAACACCAAATTAAGAAAACAAACACCCCCCTATGAGGACATGGCTTTTTCTTGACATAAAACATAGGACATACATTGAATAACTAAAGAACTGATACTGATAGTATACTACCCCTTTCAGTTAGAGAGAGACAGAGACCCTTCACAGCTGAAAATTTCCAAGGAGGTCAGTACAGACCGAAAAATAAGAAACATTTCTTCCAGAACAGGTGATCAATTCTGCTTTATGCTGAAGGTAAGTGCTTGCTACATTAGAAAATGAACCAAAGAGACTGCAATCATTTTAATCAACTAATCTAGACATCATTGTCATTTATGAAACATTTCTCTTTTTAAATTAAATACAATACAGTTAACTCAAATCTGCTTGTTCTAGAAGTAACAAGAGAACTCCTGGCCCAGACAGGATTAACAGCAGTAGAATTGGTGGAACAGACCTTTGACTCAAAACTTTGCATCCTCTCTACCAATTAAGAGGTAGCGGGGGTGGTGCTTAAAAGCAGGTTAGTGTTGCACTACCATGGACTCAATTCTACCTGTTGTATAAGTATAATACTTGATGTAATTTCAATCCATCACACATTTCCATCCATAGTGACACAAAAGACTACTGCCTTTCTTTTTGCAGCCAATTTCAGTACAAAATAATTTTATTTCTGTGATGAACCTCTTCTCCTTTAGATTAAGAATCCCACTTACTTCTAATTTTCTTTATATGTTACACTTTCTAGGCATTAAAAAGTCTTGCTGTTTTCCTCTGGACTCTCTCCAATTGATCCATATCTGTCCTCAACTGCAGAGCCCCAACTGGACATTCTATGCCATTCAGCTCAAAAGAAAAGATGGAAAAGTGATTTGATCATTGTGGGTAGGTGTTTATACCAGATGATAACTGATTGTTTTTTGTTTGTTTCTTTTCTCCCCACTCTTTGACAAGGATGTAACACCTCTAAAAAACACTTTTGGGCTGAAAAGAAGTCACAGTTTCCTAGCAGTAAAGATCATTTCAGAATACAAGGCTGTACCAGTGAGTGAACATAAACAATCTCATGTCTTCGAGTTCAACAAATTCAGGTGTTTTTCCAGTAGACATGCTTGAAGTGGCTCATGGAAAGGTTTTACCTTCCATAACAAAGATAAGACAAAAGAACCCCAGCTACCTCCTCTGAACTCAGAGAGGATTTTTAGAAAGTTTCCAAATAATGGGAAGCACAGATAAAGACAAAAATTTTGCTGCAGAACTTACTTCCTCTACCAGACACCACTTGACTCTTTGTTATTTACTTGCTACAAACAAGAGCCTAAATAATATAATAAGAAGCTACTTGACAAACTCACAAGCAACTCAAGTAAATCAGTAAAATGTCAGTAAGGTAACGAGGTACTCCAATGGCAAATACAATACAAGCCAATCAACATCCTCAGACACTGACCCTTTTTTGTGATTACTTAGAGAGATACACTTGCTGCAAAATTTTGAATGGTGCATAAAAAATTAAAAACTTAAACACATACTGGCAATTGCTGATTTTTACAGTTTGCCTCTGTCTTACCTTTCTTGTGGAACAGCAAACCAGTACTCATGTTTTTTGTCCCTTTGTGCATACTGTTGCATTGTTGCACTTGCTTGAGAAACGAATGTTTTTCTCATGGGTTTTCCAACCCTGAGACACAGAAACTTGTGAGATCGATGTCGTCTTTTTTCTTTCATAACAGAAGAACCTAATAATAAAGACAAAGTAAGCTGTCCACAAGGTACTAAAGAGTTTAACAAAATCATTAATTAATTTTATAATAGACAATTGACGGATCTAGGTAATTTATGTAAGTAATGGGAGATGGGGTAAGATAAGTAGTAATAATAACCTGACCTTTTTTCTTATGAATGTCACAACAGTAGAATTAACTTCAGAGCACAACACACTAAATAATTCTAACATTCATTTCTGCTTCCAACTTCAGATCACACTGTTACAGCATTTCATCCAAGCTTGCAAGTATTCAAACAGTGTTCTTGATGCATACTCTCAACATTGAATCACCACCCTCCCACTATTAAACAGTATCCCACATACATGGAAAAAATATTGTGTTAAACACATATTTTGGCTTGATTCACATGTGTCAGAGATGTTTGTTAGTTACTTATCATTTACAAGGGAAAACATTCTGGCCCTACTGATACATGATTAAGATGAATTTTAATTTTTTAGCTATATCAAACACCTCAATGTTATGAACATCACCTCAGGATGAAGTACACTGGATGTTGCAGTACAGGATTTTTTCTCTCTGGTAGTATATTTAATTGAACTAGGAGAGTTATATGATTACCCTCAAGGTCTGAATTGTCAAGTCAGCACAAGGTAAAGGAAGAAGCCTTCTTAAAATTGTTTCTTTACTATATTTTCCAAATCCTCCAGCCACAAGAGACTTTTTTAAAGCAAGGAAAATGTAATTTTAAGAGCTATTATGATCCCTTATGACAATATAGGGTTTATACTAGTTCTGGTATTACATGTACATACAGAAAAGTTCCAGTTTCCCAGGACATATCTTTACCACAGATCCACTAAGCACAAAAAAACCTCACCTTCTTGCTCTATAAACATTTTCTCAGTAAGATTTTTACCATGAAGTTTAGAACAGCACTGTTCCACAAAAGACGATTTTTTTCTAGTAATTATTTCAATGTGTGCCTCTTAATTTTCAGTCATGTTTTCAATCAACTTTTAAGAATTATACCTGCAGCATAGAGTATAGTAAATTAGCCATAAAACCATGCATTATTTGGAAGTATTTTATTAATGTGTAAGTTCAAAGGTAATTTGTCAGATTGAACAAAAAAACAAACCACTAAAATGAAACAAAAATAAACAAAAAAGCCTGGTTCATAGGACTGGCATGCAAACTCTGTGCCAGTATTACATAAACAGTCTTCAAATGATTGGTATTTGTGATTCTGGTCCTTCAGAGGCAGCAGATTAGGACTTCCCTGAGCTCAGAGAAGTGGGATTACAGTTCCAGCTATCAGATAAAGTAAAACCAAACAATTTAGCTCTGCCCCAAGTCTCAAAATGACTATTTCAAATGTTTTTTGTTTTTTTTTTTTAAGTGAGTTCTCCAATATCTTCTTGTATATTTTATACAGAGTTAATGAGAAGAGATTTCAGCAATGGCTACTGTGTCTTATTCTTCTTGTCTTTCCTTTCAACGTCTGCCAATATTCAGCTAAGCAGCAAATATTTTGACATGTTATCATTAATGATATTTTAACTTCTTTTAACACACAAAATTTGAGATTGTTACAATTTCTCCAAAGTATCAACCACATCTCGCTTTATTTCAGTCCAGTGGTTAACAAAGGTGTCTGTAAAAACAGAAGCTCGGGCAATAAAAAAATAAAAGTAGATACAAGCAAGACCTTTTTAGTTATTCTAAACTTGATGTGTCTACTCAAAAGTATCTACTTGCATTGCATCACCTCAACATTCACAACAAACATTCAGATCATTAATTCCAAACTCAAACATCTGACCTCTTCAAAGATCAAAAACCCATAGTTCACAAAACTTCAATTCTCAAAATTGCCACAAAAGAGAAAAAAGTCAATTTCCTGCTATATGAAAGAGACAAAAAGACTGTCTAGGTAAGTTATTGATTCAAAACTCATGGTATGACTACTTCAGCATTTTATTTTGAGAAAGGCTACTTGAAAGTATTTACTGTATTTCAAATTTTAAATGACCTGGTGTTTTTAGTGACCTACTGTTAAATGTCATATTCAGTCTGATGGTTTTCAAGAGTTATAAAGCAGATCTATGCTTTTATCTTGGTTCTGTTTAATCATGCCTGTAGAAGCTTCATCAAATCTATCTAGGTTGAGAAATATTACTTCATAATTTATTCATTTATTTACATTCTGCTAATACAACATGCAAGAATAAGGGATGTCATAATTCCTACTGAAGTTGGACTGAATTGGTTAAAGTCTCCAAAAACGACCTCATGCTTTTTTCCTCTGTACTTTACCCCATCAACCTTGAGTGAGGCAACAGCACTAATGTGTATATAAGGTTTCTAGCCAGCACTCTTCTGCAGGACTGTATCAGACACTTTTTGGTTATATATATATATTTACTCTACAAATATACAGATCACATAACATACAAACAACCTGCAGTCATTCAATCATACAATCTTACAAAAACACAAAACTAAAGCATTTAATGCAACTGAGTTACAAATATTCATTTGTAAGAAAAGCAGCAATTGTGCCAAAGAACACTTAGTACCTGAATTTTTTTTAAGTCACAACCAGCACCTACTGCTAGCTGACATCTACCAGAGGACTACTTCTAATATTTAGGGCACAAAACCCAAATTTATCACAGAATGATGCAAGTATTCATCTGCTTCAAATTTCAAAATTCAGTTACTTCCTTAAAAGAAGGAAAAAAACTCAACTCAACCAACCAACAAACTCCCCCCCCAAAAAACCAGCAAACAAGAACCATTATATAAGATTTTGAAGTGTAGACATTAACCAAAGAATGCCCTTCTTTTCAGTATAATTTCAACTTTAATAATTACATAATGAATTTAACCTTTAAATGCACTTCACTTGTCTTTAAAGCCTGTCACACACTAATAGAGTCTTTTTTAGTCCCCCAAATATTGCACAATTAAAACAAATAGTTCACTTATCTCCATTAGTAAGACATGGGAAGACATCAGAAAGTAACTTGTGAGTTTTTCAGAAAGCAAAATCGAATTTATCTAGAAGCATATTTAAGTCGTTTAAAGGCACAACATATTTCTATATGATAAAAACTTGAACAGACTTTAAGGGTAACTTCCAAATAGTAATCCCAGGACCCTGATCTCTGCAGAAGAATCAAGGTACTCAAGAAATAAAACCTAGCTGTTCGCTGTATCCATAACACTAGTTTCCTAACATCTAGCCCTTATTTGTCCTGAATCAAGCTTTTTGGATGCTTAACATTGTTCTAGTCAGCATCAAAGACAGACAAGATGCAAGTGAAACAGCATTCTGAAAGAATCAACTATTTTCTCCAAAAGTTTACACTAAGTTCAGCTTTGGAGCATCTTCAAGCCAGTGAGAACTACAACCAGCACATGGAGAAATATGATATACAGAATGAAAAAAATCCAAAATCTCCATTAAACTGGAGGGTGATACATTCTAAATCTGAAGGTTAATACTTTACCCGTAAATACCCACTGACTCACCTTCTAACCGCCCATCTCCTGCAGATACAGCTTTTTGACTGATCTCTTTTTGTGAATCCTGGTGCATGTTTTCTCTTTGTTGTTTTGTTTGTTGCATAGTGTGGGTCTTCCAGAGCTTGCGGAGCTCTTCAACTTCTGCCTCTGAGTCTTGACTTTGCTCTCCCACTTCTTTTCCTTTGCTAGGTGTCTCTTTCTTTTGAGAGTCTGTGGTATCTTCACAACCCGGACATTCCTCTTCCATTTCATTACCTGCTTTTTTCCCTAGTGAGGAACCCTGATCCTTGCCCACTTCTGTCTCCTTGCTGTGCTCCTCACTACCCTGTGATCTCTGCAAAGACTGCTGGAGGACATCTGCAGTGTTTTCACCAGGTTCTTGTCCCCCCTTTAAAGACATTTTAGCACTTTCTGAACTTAAGTGGGTACCAAACTCTTTAACACCTACAACCATTTCGGCACTGGGCTTTAAGTCACTGGCAGCTTCATTGGAGTCTGAAATGACTGTTAAACATTCAGCACTAGTCTGATTTATTGTTTGGACAGATTCCGATGATGCTCCAGAAGATTTATCCTGTCGAAGCTCATCTGAGGAAACAAGTTCCTCACGTATTGGAGAGAGTTCTGATTCTGTGAACACATCTTCTGAAAGAGACTCCTCTGTGCTTCTTGGAGCAGTACTAGCACTGTCATTGCCCGTGTCCCGAACCCTGGAATCCGTGTCATCTGTATTGCTCTTTGCAGCTTTCTTGGAATGGCCAAGTTCCCTTACTGACAGCTGTTCTACATCTCTGTTGAGCAAAATAAGAATATTGTTATAGCAGGTACCTCTAAAGTATCAAGTTCTTTTCTTCACTGTTTTGTTCAAGCTCTTAAAACAAACAAACACCCTAAAAACCAACTTAATCTAGAGCATTAGTAATAAACAAGCATAAAATGTGATACCATAATGGTAAACTAGGCTGACCTTTTGCCAGCACAACACAGCTGGGACTTCCCAAGTTCATGACATCATTTTCACAAGAAACTCTCCTATGAAACTAACAAGACTGGGAGAGACATTTAAGTGTAAAAATAAAATAAAAACCAAAGTAAAACCAACAAAAAGCTACACACAACCATAATATCTAAAGGTAAAAATCATCCACAGTTTTTTGGTGTTGTCTCCCCAAGCAGTCAGTACAATTGTACAGACATGTCCCACCCCACAAGGAAGCTAACACCTAGCTCACAGGTAAGACGTGAATGACAGAAATCATCTGGTCTAACCTCAGATATTGAAGCCAGTAAACGCAGAACAGTAGGAACCATCAAAGTATATATCACTATTCTGTCCACAGAAAATACCTGAAACAGTGTTTAGTGTCTTCAGTGGGTACCTAACTTTGAGGATACCACTGTTTGGCAAAATAAATCCCAAACTACTTGATACAACTGAAGATGCTGATAAATAGTGTAAAAAAACAAGCATAAAAATTTATTTTACTGAGAACGAAATAATCTTGCTTAAACCAGCCTTTCAAAATAAACCAACTAGATATTCTATGACTTTTGGAAGAGGAAAACTAGAAAGGCACTATGAACACCCTCAAGTAGACCTACAGAACTCAAGCTTTTCCCTGTTGTCAAAAAACCTGGGCAGTACACAGACATCATGAAAAATTCTCATATTTAAACTTAATCATGACTAGAGTTTTCAATGTCAAATTCTTTGCTATCAGAAGCATACCAACACTTCCATTAGCTAGTACTAAATGCTTTTAAGAAGCTTCTAAGTTAAACTCTGCGTTGAAACACAATAAATTCACTCCAGTCTCACAAAACTTCATATTCAGTTACATCATATTACTGAGATGCTACTAAAATTCAGGATGTTTGAAAAGCATATGCACCCTCTTATCTAAGCGTTAACACAAAATTTGTAGTGAGCTTTAGCTGACTGATGTTTTTGCTTACAAAGCATGTGGATTCAGCTTTAGAATTCATTACCTATTAGACTAGGCCATTTCTTTAAATTTGCAGGATTATGCTCATTACATTGTGCTTCTATAAGGACACCTATAAGGTTCATGAAATCTGTAAAACATCTGTATGCAGTCAGATGTTTTTGTCCAGCTTCAGCAGAGATTGTGGCTTATATAAAGAAAGCACACAACACAAAATTTTAGTTTTAAGAATCAAAGCATCCATTGGGCTTATGACCATTTTCAACATATCAACAATCTGAATACTGAAAATAAGATTCCTTTTCCAAGTTTGAACAAGTTTGACAGTTGTAAAAATTGGAAGAATGCAAGAAGGTTAGCTATAACAGCAGAATATGTAGAAAAAAAAAACAGTGAGCAAACATGACTTAAGTGTCAAATACCTCAAGACACATGGGTCTTGTCAGATCCAGCTGAAGCTGTTAGGACTTCTGTTTAGACTTAAAAGATTTTTGTTTTCCCCCAAATGTACAAATATGCCTCATATTTAGCTAAGGAACAAAAGTTTAGGGACTGAAGAAAATGCGAGCAGCTAGCGTTCCATCCACTAGTTTATACAGCTGACAAGAAAGATAAATCAAATTGGGCATACAGGCCTCTGAATGCAGAGTATGACCTTTTATTAGCAGACACGTTTTCATTCCACATGCATTCATACTATAAAAAAAGAGAAAAGGCATGTGCTACAGGAGCACAAAAATCAACAGCATCATTCAGTCATTAACAAACTAAGCATTTTAGAAAAATACTTGTTTTGCCACTGCAGTAACATGACTCAAGCACAGAGTTATCTAACTCATTCCACTGTCTATCAATTGAAATAGGAACTGTGAGCTATTTTTTAAAACTCAGTCAGGAAAATAAACTTCCAGAAAAAAATTACGCTGAAGGCATCATTATTCTACATCCAAAAGCCGCAAAAGTACTACTGTAGCAACATGTATTTCAGTTGCCCTTTCAACAGACACATGACATTGGGCAGCAGAGGAGACCATGCCAAGGTACCCATTCATTCCCAGGTTTATGCCAAAACTGAGCTCATAAATGGTATGAGGCAAGTTACTACTTCTGAGTGTCCATGTAGTTAAGATTATCAAGAAAGATGCGCTTAGGGTACTACCTATATTAACTGTAAGAGGATATTTTTAAGAGTTATTAAGTATCTTAAAAAACGCAACTATTTTAAGTAGGGTACAGCATTACATATCAAGCAAACAGCTTTACACTCTCCTGGCTAAAGAAGCCCACTTCGCTACAGCTAGATAATTGAGGCAGCCAGCAAATGTTTGTGCTCTATGGGCTGTGATAGGTAAAGATGCCATGATTTATTTTTTTAATCCTTTTTGGATTTCAAGACAGAATTTATCTTTTCTGATGATAATATAAAAGCTCGCCATAAAAAAACTAGAGAGAACAGAACAAAGATTTCTCATAATGCTCTTTAAATTTGATTTTAAATGCCTGCTGCACTGAACACCAGTGCTTAGACCTCACCAATCCAAATTCACTGTCTACTCTAAAAAAAGACTACACCTAAGATGCATCCCTCCCCCAGCCATAAAGGGAGAAAAATATACTCCTAGGCCCATGATTATATATACTACATCTTAGAAAATGAGTTTAAATCATTTGTCAGAGCAACAAGATCGAGAAGCAAGTGAAAAATGCTAAACAATAAAAATTTGTACCTAAAATTGTCAAAGCTGCACTTTCTTATTGTGAACATTCTTATTGTGAACACCAGTTTTTAAATTATTGAAGAACCAAACAACATCTACTATGGTTTCCATAGTGGGGAAGGGGCAGAGGAAATGATGCAGTACCGCAGATCTTTATAAGAGACTACTGGAGGCAATTAGAATCCATTTATATAGAAGATTTATCTTGCACCATACATAGGATGTGAGAACTGAAGGTAAAGCAAACTTTCTATAGGATCTTTCCAAGCCAATCTTTGATGTCCTTTCCTAACAAGAAAAAGAAGGAAAATGCTTGTTTGCTAATTTTGTGTGGTCAACAATGAGGCTACAGTTCAGATTTACTCAAAGCTTTAAAAATACTCTTCTATCTTACATGCTTAATGACTCCTTAATTTTGCTGTCCACAATTTCCTTATACAGAGCAGCTGACATCACTTCTTCCATTGGACACATGATGCCATATTCTTCACAGCCATTCTCTTGGACCAGAGGATCCATTTTATGAGGATCAAACATTATATTATTTGGCGTCACTAGCAGCACACCATTGACCGTACCCTAAAATGAGAGGGAAAAGAAGTGGTAATTTTTCTCCTTCAAATTCCAGCTTATTCTTCATTTTTCAGTAGGAAAAAGGTGTTTTCTATTTTTTAAAATAAAGCCATTTTTAATCTATATTTAAGCAACCTGTTATGTTACTAAGTCACTGTTAAACACAAGAAATGATAACTTTTTCCTGGGGAATTAAATTAATATCACCTGCTTTCACAAAAGAAAAGGGTTTTATTCCTCACAACTAATCAATAACTGGTTTTAGTAAAGTAAGAGAAACCTTACACACTGAAGAATACTCTAAACAGCTCCTCTGAGATAAGGAGACATCCTTCCCAGATAACTACAGGGCTTAGCTGGTATGTTTGAAAGCAATTTCTGTCTAAACCTTGACTCTTAACTCTTCTCTCTCACTTTCTAGTATTTATTTAGAGAGACCTTAAAAACCTGTAATTTATCTTTATTTTACACAAAAGTAACAGAGAGGCTGATACAAGTCCTTCTAACTTAATGGACACATTGACTGATTGGACAAACACATTCACAGAAAGAAACTAGAATAAAAAAGACTCAAGATTATCAAAGACGAAACTTTGGATGGTTTTAATCACAACAATACTACTACAGTACATGAATGCAAGTAGAGTTTAAACTTTAACTATGAAAAACTTTGAGGTTTATATTCCTACTATGAATTGCAGGGCTCTTATGCAATACAAGTATAAAAACAAAGTTAATTTACAATATGTTCAACTCTGAACAAAAAAAGTTAGAAACATGCAAACAGCAATTGCCTACTACAGAAATTCATTTAACTGTTGGAACAGTAGAGTTTGAGCTAAAACTATGAACTTAAGAAAACCTAGCTTTAAGTAGAGTGACAGGAATACTTCAGTTACACATCTTGACTCCTAAAGACTTGACATATCTTGTCAGACATTCCAAATTTTCACGCAAGAACTCAGTTCATGTGCTGGTGAAGGAATTAAATATTTATCTTACTGATAAAACATTCACAACTATTACAAAGGGTGTGTATTGGAAGAGACTGTTTTCAATTTTGTTTTGAGAAGACATTAGCCCAGCACAAACACAGATACAGTTCTTCTGAACTCAAGAAATTTTGTTCCCAAGTGATGGTTGATGACCTTCACAGCAGGAAAACAAAGATGCCAAGTAGTAAAAAGAAAAGTGCAGGTTATAAAAAAACCCCAACCAAAACAGAAGTGTTATTAAAGTCTCAACAATGACCAATGCCATTTCTAGTATGGAAAAAAGAAGACATCTCAAAAGAAGCCCAAGCATCTGTACTTGAGTCTTTTAGTTGTTCAGTGCTTAATCAGATTTCATATACATCTTTTAGAGTGCAACATATGTGCTGAAGACTTTGAAGTCAGCAGAAGACATCTACATAATTCCAAGGCGTTTAAAGTACTGAAACATGGCTGTTACAGCTATTTCTTTCCTAGCACTGTATTGTGGAAATAAACTTTCAAGGTTGTCTCCAAGAGGACAACTGTCAAGAGAAGTCTACATGTTGTTAAATTTATTGTCTAGATATAGCAACTTGATAGAAAATAAATCTATTTTCTAGAAATATTTATTTTCTATAAAAATAAAGAAAACTAGAAAACAAATTTAAGAAGATTGCAGAAGTCAACAAGTCTACTCAGAAGAATGACTGCTTCTCTTTAAACAAATATAACTTCTGTAAATTCACTATATAACTGAAACAAAAAAAGCAACAGCTTTTCTACATCTGAGCTTTCATTAATGGTCATGAAAATGGAATTTTATTAATACTCTCTAGATCTCACCCAGAAATTGTCATGGTTTTGATGGCAGTTGGATTAGATGATCATTGTAGGTCCCTTCCATCCAAAACATCCTATTCTATTCTTTCACTGCCCATATACTGCATGTGGATCTTCTAAACAGCCAGGCTGAAGAGAAAATGGTAAGGCTTTATAGCTGCTCTATCTGAATGATTGAAGTGTTCAATACCAACTTCCACAATTATGTATCACTCAGCAGTAAAAATAAAAAAACCAAAAAAAAAACCAGTAACTGAGTTCATTGGAGAGCTCTTAATTTCCAGAATAATATTGTCTTCATTTGTCTGCTGTCTCATAAACCTTCCTCAATAAATTAAGTACACAGGAAGTGCCAAAGCCTTTGAGACAATAAAGAGATTATATTTTTCTGTCAAAGGGTGTGCTGTGACAACTTAGATATCATTTGTGTCAACAAGCTCCAATCTTTATAACTTGCTTTCAAGAGCACAAATAAGACTGCTTCAGCTGATAGCACAACCGAAAAATTGATTAAAGAAGCTTCATATGTTCGACATTGCTTACTTGAATATTAGAGAGTCACATCATCAGAATAACATGTATGAAGAACCAGTTACACATCAACCACTCATTTCAGTCATCTTGCTTCAGACTCTGTTTTAGCAGTTCAGAAAACACCAACTTACCCCTCCCAAACCCACAAGCCAGGCTTCTTAGTATCTTAAGCAAACATTGTGATATCAAGGACAAAAATCTGTGCATGTGCAAGGCTACTCACTATAGAAGAAAAACAAGTTTAAGAGACAGAAGCTTCCTAGAGAAGACTGACAATAACCCATCTAAAAGCAAAGAATCCCAAACTGGTACATTGACATGGCCTTAGCACATATAGAATTAAGGATTAAAGCTTGCCTCTGCAGCCTCAAAGACACAGCTAGAAATAATAAAAGCTTATCTTGACCTTAGAAGAAACCCTCACCACCAATAGGTAGGCAGGCATTCAACATGAAAATTGATTGAAAAGTAAAATTTACTACAGCAATAGAAATTGACAATTAAACACAGACCTAGCAGATTTATCTGGATTTAATGAAGCAGCTGATCAAACACTTCACTTGCAATTACTATAAGGAAGTGAAAGATTACAGAGGTATCTTGAAAACAATGGATTTATAGCACCTTAACAAGAAATGACCTATTTAATTCTTATCTATCTAAAAAACATAACGCAACACTTCTGGTTCACAAGTTACTAGGCACGGTCCACAGTTACTAGATGACCACTTGAGTATACTTTTCTAGAGAAGAACTGCTGGTCCATTTTAATAAAAATTAAGTTCCTAATGATACACTAATTAGTATTAGTATTTCTGTCGCTTTTCATTATTACCTCCAAGGATCACTGAATGTTAACCCAGATAGCTAAGCAATGCTCAGGTAAGAGCCAGATAAAGAAATATTTTGCTTGGCTGCAGATTTTAATTACTCTTTTCCAGACACGCCAATGTTTCTGACACTTGTTCTTACAATTTCTATGACTCTTACAGGAAAAATACCTTCTGTCTTTACTACCTTGTTTGGACAAGCAAAAGTTTCCTTTAAACCTATTACTCAGTAAATGTTGTTTCTAGTATGGACAGAAACCAAGTGCTGTTGATTCTGGGAGGAGAAAAGAACATCAGAACAAAACATAAAAGTGGGAACACACAAGCCTTTAACCAACTGCTTAAGAGCTGCTCATTGCATTATGCTCAGTCTTTCCTGAGAGATGGAAACTGCAGCAACTCCAGCATTTGAGAGCTAACACCACAGCTTTGCATAAGTCAAGAAAAACTTGCATCTATTCTTTAAAGGAAATACCTGAAATTTCATTTCCTTGTTGGAAATGAAGGATCAGACAGACTTCTATGTTAGCATTCCTAAAATACATATACTCCAGAACTACTGTATCAGAGTACACAATGATGAATTCCTGAGCATTTTAGTATCACACATTCATTTAAGGTTCTAAAACAACTTTGCTGGTTACTTATACACATTTATACTCTACAGCAGCAGATGTCACAGTTATGTCATAAAATACCCAGGAATGGGTAATAACGGTGACACCAGAAAAAACCCTGGAGTATCTCTGTATCAATAGTGTGGCTGGCAGAACCAGGGCAGTCATTGTCACTCTGTACTCAGCACTGGGGAGGCCACATGTAAAATAGTGTGTTCAGTTCTGGATCCCTCAATTCAGGAAGCACATCGAGGTACTGGAGCAAGTTCATGAAAGACCAGTTGAGCTGGTGAATGGTCTAGAGATTAAGTCCTGTGAGCAGCAGCACAGGGAGCTGGGCTTATTCTGCCTGGAGAAGAGGAAGCTCAGCAAGGTGTGCCAGAGGAGGTTTAGGTTGGGCATCAAGAGGAATTTCTTCATGGGCTGCCCAGTGAGGTGGAGTCACCATCCTGGGAGGTTCAAGTGTTCAAGTGCCACTGGATGTGGCACTTATTGCCATGGTCTAATCAACAACATAGTGATCAAGTCCAATCACTGGACTTGACCTTAGAGGTGTTTTCCAACCTAAATGATTCTGTAATGCTGCTCTTGGTAAGTTACTTCCAACAAGTATAGATAGTCTCCCTTGCTATCCTATAAGCACCAAAGATGACTGAGAGCCTAGTCTGCTCCCCAAATACAATTTCTTTGCTTCCTTGCTTTTGGAGCAGGGAGAAACTTCCCAAGCTCATTCTCTGATCTGGTTGAGCTACTGAAAATATTTTTCAGTGTGAATATATTCTTCAAAGTGAAAAATATCATGGGGGCTTATTTATGAAAAACAAAGCCCTTTCTATGCCCTTGTCTACCAATATTAAGTAAAGATTAACCCAGCTTCTACTTTGGGGGCTATTAAGTTGGGTCTTCAGCCCAGATCCCTCTAAAATAAATCAAATAGTCACTTAACATTTCAGAAACAGCTCTTTGACTTATTTTTTTACAAATTCATTTTTTCAAAATAGACACAAGAATTATTTGAATTATGTTGAAGTTTTAAATTGAATACTATTTGAATTGAATTTTATTTGAATATTATTTGCATTGAATTTTAATTGAATATGATCTGAATTATGTTGTCTCTAACAACACAAAGTTGTTAGAGACGTGCAAATCAGAGCACAACTCAAGCAAAAACACTGGACAATGGCATGCACACTACCAACTGCTATATGACTCCAGTATACTGATGTTTGCTCTAATCTCCTAATTTTCTAGTCCTTGGGAAAAATAATTTAAAAAATGAACATCTACAAACAGCTCAATTGTTGCTACAGAACCTTGGGAAATAGCTTTTTAGGGCATCCTCCACAAAATAACCAATGACTTGTTTCTCTTGGACTATAATTACTAAGTAGTTGTTGAAAGAAAAAATACTAAAAATACTGTATATGAAAATGAAATACAAATTAGACTCTGCTTGTAGCTACTAAGTAATTCAACATGATACTGTTACAGGAAGTTCCGGTTCTGGAACAAAACTCCCCAAAATACCATTTGTAGAAGTCAAGTTTCCTGTACGCAATAGATTTTAAAGACATGAAGTAAAATTCTGGCAGGTGAAGTTCAGATTTAAGATCCTCAAAGAGAAATGCTAAGCCATTCTATTATTAAAAACAATGTGGAAATTCTAGGTTATTAAAAAAATAGATCCCTTGAGTCTTAGAGCTGGTTCAGAAAATATGAATCCAGATACATAAAAACATACATACTGAAAGCACACTAATCTGCATATGCAGATATTCAGTTCTGAATCAGTTTTGTCTTCTTACCGTTAAAATTCCTTACACCTAAGGAAATGGAAGCTCTAACTCCCATGCAATACCTGAGACAGAAATCTGAACAATCATTATAAAGGGAGGTTTAGAGCCAAACTATCACACTGGTGAACCCACACATTAAGATTAACCAGTTCAGTAAAACAGTTCTAAGAAAGTTTGAAAGGACTCCTAACAAGAAGTTTTCAAAGATAAGTTCTCTAAATAATTCCATCACATTCTTGAACACACAAGGTTGAATAAAAACTGTAATTTATTATTTATGAAGCTTTTATCATGAAAATAACATTTATCTTATGTCTTGTTTCTTGTAGAAGTTTTGAAACTCAATGTCCTCCTTTTCACTTAATGAACAGTAAATGTGTGTTTTCTGTGCTTTCATTTCCAGGTCAGTGGTTTGGGTTTTTTCAAGCCTCAGTATTAGTAATTTTCCTTTACCTACTACATTTCAAAACAGTAAAGTAAGTTAGCAAAAATGACAAAGAATTCCAAACTTCCCTTACTAGTTTCAGCTACAATCAAGCAGACTTTTGAAAGTACCTTTCTTTCAGCTCAAAAAACAGTGCAGAGAATGAAAAAACCCCAGAGCAGCACACTTTTCCACAGCAGAAGCCAACAGTGCAGCTGTAAGACAGGGCACATCTAGCAAGTCAAGGTGTGACTGCAGCATGCCGGTCACACTGGTTTATTGCCTGTACAGAATGTGGCATATTCACATGACCCTGCCTCTATCAGTAGCCATGACCAGCTAACACAGAGCAAGTGCAATGAACAGAGCAAGCATTCCAGGTTCCAAACACTGCTCCTCAGAGAATCCCTCTGTGCTTGTCCAGAAAGTCACTAGTGTGACTAAATGAAACTCCAACCGTATTCAGAATAAGCAGTCTTAAAAAGTGAGAAATGAGACAATCTGACCCTCATGAAAGCCCTTTTGCATAGACACACTGAAAAATAGGCTTTCACTAGATTTCAGTTCACAAGCAGCAGTCACAGTGATAACAGACTTCACAGCTGAAGCCCTAAAGAATGGCTAACTATGAGCTTCAAAAATCACTTTCAGAGCAGGAAGCAGAGGATGAATTTTTTTAAGCTTTCTCCAGAAAACTTTTGCAAGTTTATCATCCTGCATCATGAGGAAATGTATCAAGGAGAGGCAAGACAACATTCAAGAGAACATTCGTACCTGATGTGGCACAAAGTCTAAATTACATGCTAAACTTACAAGATCTGGCACTCAACTCTGAGCAAGTCAGTATTCATTTTTCTCCCACCCACCTCCCCAAGTATAGACAGACACTGCAATGGGTTATACAACTTTTTAGAAACAGAATTCTCCCTGAAGCTCATAGAAAATAGGCTGTAATGCTGCAAGTCAAAGACCATTAATACTCCCTGTAATATTCTGAGGAGAAATTACAGCACATAAATAATATGCTGTAAATTTTAACCCTAGATTTTTTTCAGTACATCGAATTTCTAACAAAGGCTCACAGGTCTGAATTCCTCTGCATAACAGTACTTAAAACTGATAAGTAAGTATGTGCCTAGGATCAACCTAAAAAATTCTCCCACAGACAGAATGTAACAAGTGAAAAAAATTACCTGCAAAGTAGAACAAAGTAAAAGACAGAAAACAAAACTTGCCTCACCAACTCCTAACAAGTCGCTTTTGTCAATACACCCATATTGTCAAAAGGCTTCAAGCCCAGACACACATAGATTTGCAATCTTTTCCCCATCAGCCAAAAAACCAAAAATCACAGTTTTAGGAGATTCTTAATATAGTGTACCTTATCTGGAAATCTATTGCTGAACAGCATAGAAAGAGCAGTATTTCTATTTACACACCTGAATTTCAGGCAAAGGAAGAAGTATTACAAGTACTTTGAATTTTATTGTATTCATTGAGTGAAGGCATTTTTCATAGTGTCTAATAGTATTTTTTCTGTGAGATAGGGAAGCAATACATTCTGATTTTTGGTAAAGTGCTCTGAGATAATGGCAAAACACTTTACCTCAGTCCCTAGAAGTCTGTGCAAGACTTGTGAACTTATGAGCTAAAGAGAGGTTCACTAAATGGCCCTAACTTGGAGGCATTTTGTGTAATGATGCTATTGAGAGAACTGTAACTGCTTCAAAGAAAAAAACAAAATCAAGGTTTCTACCATACCACACCAAACCAAATGGTGAACAATACAGAACTTGTTTGCAGAATCAGAAGTTTATTCTGCTCTCCTTGTTCTGCTTAAAAAAAAAAAAAAAAAAAAAAAAAAAAGCAAAGCTACACAACTGCGTATTTTCTAGTACAGTTTAAGGCATGTTTTTGTCCACTGTAGGTAAAAAAAATTACCTAAGAGAGATACTAACATAAGGAACAAACAGACTTCATGCCCTCAACATACAAGATTTATGTAACAGTACAGCATCAGGGATGTCTGTCACATAACTGCTTGCATCAATTGTGTCCTGACCAAAAGGCCTGGAGAACCCAAAGGAAACAGTGAGTAAAAAAAAATTAGTATATTTATACAGACATATGCACGTGAGTTGATTCATCTATTCATCCCTGACTAAAGTCTACTCTTGGTTTCTACTTTAAACATGCTTTATTATTATATCCTAACAGTAACAGTAAAACCTGAATGTTTCAGTACCTTGCCATTAGTGATGTACTTGCAATTAATTTTCAGAAATTTCTCTGTAAATGCTTCCTCCTCTTCGGAGGTGGATGATACCACTCTTGAAGGACGAACACATGCATGTGCTGGTGAAACAGCTGACTCCTTCTGTTGAACTCCATCTGAATCCTGAAAAGAAATATAAAGAAATAAAGAAGAACTTAGCAACTTGCTTTTTTCAATATCAACTTCTGGAGATTTTCTGCTGTGTAATTTGACCAGTCAGGTCACCGATGGGTAGATTATAAAAAGTCCCCAACGGGGACTCAAGGATTTGAAACTGACCACCAACACAGCAAACAGTGTTAAAGGCCAAGCCAGATGGGGGTGTGAGTAACCTAGTCTAGTGGAAGGTGTCCCTGCCTATGGCAGAGGGGTTGGAACTGGCTATCTTTAAGGTCCCTTCCAACCCAACCTATTCTATGATGCTACAAAAGATTAAAAAAACAATCACATACACAAATGGTGAATAAGTTTGAACACAATGATCCTGGCAACTTTTCTGGCCCATGTTTTACTCTACGTATTCAGTTCACATTTTTCCAGTATTTCAACAAGGCTGCTTTGGAACAGTGTCAAGGGCCTGGCTCTAGTCAGGGTAAGAAACATGACTTCCCTCATCTGCTGAGCCTGTCATTTCCTCACAGAAAGCAATCAGTGTTGTCAGGTATGATATAGCCTTGGTAAGTTCCCTCTGGCTGTTTCCAACCATCTTTGTCATTCACATGCCTGGATTTAACCTTCAGAGGTTTACCTTCATTACTTCCCTGGGAAGATAATAGAGTTATCTACCTCACTGTCTAACAGTATATCCAACTAAGTAGTGAACACAGAACCCTACCAGGGATAGGACAGACAACAAAAATTTGGTTTTCAAACCAAAGATAAACAAACAGACAGACTTCACCAAAGCCTATTTTATAGGCACAGAAACCACATCTGGAGCTTCACCCACATCTAAAGACTTCCATTTCATGCATAATTGCTATTTTTAGTTACTAATAAAATATTACTATTTTTAGAAAACAGGAACTCCCATGTTCCCTTTGGTTTTCTGCTTTCCTGTTCAGTTCTATTCACTAGTACAGATTGCAGATAAATGCCTTTAATCATATCTAGGAACATTATGCACAACTGTTTTCAGTTCATCATCTCTCTGGCACTACTTTAGCCTTTGCCAGCATCTTTCAACCTTCATTACAGATCAACCAAAAAACCAAAACAATATACAGAACACTAAACTGAATTTTGCTGAAAAAGCTAATCAAGGTACAATTAGGAAACAAATCTCCTGGAGATTAATTCTCCTTCTGCATGTGCCTTCCTACTGAAAACTACAGGGTCACTTTCATGAAACATAACTCAGCAAGTGGCTCTGAAAGTGCTCAGCTGATATCCAAGGCCACTCTGAATAAGCCAGCTATTTCTCATCATACTGCCAACATGACAATCTGAGATCCCAGTACGTCCTGGGAACATACTGGGAGAGGCAGAGAGATGCACCACCACAATGGTAGACTTTCCAATTTAATGATGATGCCCTTGTCACTACGTATTATTCTGAAGTGGAATTTAAGCTTTATAGGTAGCAAAGCATATAGGATCTTCTCAAATATGTGCCTAAGACTGCTGAATGAAGAAATCTTTCAAAATCCCAGCAGCACCAGAAAAGCTTAAAAATCTAAGCTAGTTCTTACATAGTCTTACTGACAGCAACAAAACTATTGAAATACACAATGAAATCTTAGCTTAGGTGTAGCAAAATTAAAACAAAACAAAAAATAAACTAACAAAAAAAAAAACCTACCAGAAACCCCCCAGCTTTAACAAAAAAATTTGCAGGTCTTTTATCAGCCACATGGCTGTGGTAAGCTACTCCAATTTTCAATAAAACAGAAGAACAAGAATAGAACATGCCAGTTTATTTCTGACTGAACGGGCATTCAAATATTTGTTAGCCTTCTTATTAAAGTTGTAGCAAGAAATCACTGATTTCTATTAAACAAAGCAGAGAGAAGACTCCTTTACATTACACAGACGGAAGAACAGATCTTTACCTTCAAACATGCTCAAATTTAAACTGCATTTCTGGAGTAAAAACGGGGGGACAGTCAAAGAAGACAGAAATCAAGAGCGTATTAGAGAATGTATACTAGTATTCGCTCCTTCATAATAACAGCAACCAGCAAAAAGAGAAAAAACTAAACATGAAAGACAGGTGCTATGATGAAGAACAAAACCCTCCAGCCTTAACTGCTCACATGGAAGTTGAGTGCCTTTTGAGTTGTTAGAGAAGACTGAAAACAAAACCAAACGCACACAGACCACACTGACAAGTACAAGTAATTTCTCTTCCTTGATTTTTTGACAAATATTTCTTCTTTCCTTAGATGTGCTTTCAAAGGCCTCAGAACCAAAATAATTATATTACTTATTGTCTCATTACTAATCTGACCTTCCCTGAAGCATTGAAGAACTGCTTGTGATGATCCACGACATGTAACAAGATACTTTATTGTTACATAACTATTTTGTGGACCAGCTAAATTAAATTTAACATTCCAATTGCTGCTAGCACGGGACTGACTACACTAAAAAAATCTTTTGCAGAAGAGGTTTTTAAGTATTTTCATTTACTTTGTTTCTTCTACACTTGCAAGTTTTTATCTCCCATAGGAGCATACAGACAACAAAAAGTTTTCAAAAAAATTACAGATATGTTTACATCTCCTTATCTACTATATGCTAAGAGATACACAAAATAATTGACAAAAGAAAGAATAAGGTATTTTTCTGGCATGGAATCTGTAGGAAAAGCTCAGATTTCCAATAGTAAAATTTATAATTTTTCCCTCTAGTAACTTCTTACAAAATATGTTAGTTACATGGGTAGGTCTTTCTGAGACTGATATAGCTAGAAGATATATGATACAAGAATGTGTTCTTGCAGGCGAGTCTGCTTACTGTGCTACACCACCCTCAGTTTGCCATCAAACATAAAAGGAATTATTCAGCACAAATGACAGACATAAGTAGTGGCATGCTAAGACAGAGAAAAGATATGACAGCAAAACCAAACAGTGATTCTCAGTAGAAGGGCCACCATAGACCTTGTCATGCAGCTGGGGAACCTCATCAGCAACAAAGCAAAATCTTCATATTTAAACTTGTCTGGACCAAGTCATATAAGCAAATGCTTTAAGTCTCAAACCTTCCTAAATTTTGAGCATACAGAATCCTAGAACAGATGTTTGACAGCTTGACTGAGTAGTGTCAAAAATATGCTAACAAGAACATTTCTTATTTGAGAGGAAAAGATAATAACTGGAAAAGAACAGTGGTGATGCATGAAGAAGCATCCAAATGAGATCATAGCTGCAAAAACTGCAGAGCAGCTCAGGCTCAAACACTGAATCTTACTGGTTGGACTGTTCCCTATGGGATGCTGCTGACAGCAAACCAGTGTTCCTGGAAAGACACACTTCTTTCTACAAGCCAGCTCCTACCCAAAACTCTACATTTGAGTTGAATTACAGCACAATGCATGTGGCTAAACATTTTTAGCATTTTGAAAGTCTACAAATGTAGAACTACTGAGTAAAAGTCAGCTACAATTAATTCTGTATTAGTCCTTCACCAAAACCCCCCTTTTTAACTTCATTTTGCGAAATGAAACTAGAGAACCCTCTCTGACACCTCTAGAGCAAGCAGGAGGAAACAGAGCATTCCTGCCAATACATCTTTTCTGCCAAAACCGTCAATAAGATTAGAGAGAAATGTTTAACAAGCTCTGAAATGTAACAAATACAGAAATGCAACAGTAACTAATGTGTGCAATGACAGTATTTTGCTACAAGTAATTTGCTTTCAAATCAGTTTTCACATTGAAAACTATAATTTACAAAGATTAAAATCTTGTATTTACTTTTTTAAATGAGCCATTTTACTTTCAACTCCAAGTACTGTCTAATACTTTCTCCCCAAAATAAAAGTACAGTTTAAGAAGAAAGCATAGCAGCTGTAACATTTATCTTGTAAGGGAAAATTAATTTTAAGGAGAATAGGTATACCTACATTTACTGTAGCCTTGTCAAGCTCTGCTTCGGAAGATGTAGGTGATAGGGGACTTACAGGACTTAGAGAGGGGGAGCTGTCCACACTAGATATGTAGTCTGGGTCAGGAACATACAAAATCTATAAAGAAGATATAATGTAGTTAGAAGTTAGTTTATGCTTTCAGATTTACTTTAGATTTCCCACCAGTTAAGCTATAGTTACTATGCTTTCTTGAAATAAGCTACACAAAACCATTTCTGCTCCTGCTGCTTCTAAAAGAATTATGAGTTGAGGGGAAAAAAACCACTAAACAAAGTACTTGAAATTTTAGGATTTCAAGCTTTAAATGCTATATTGATACAATTTTGATTTGCAGTCATAATAGCAGAGGAAGAAGTTCAGATAGAAAGCATTAAAAGTATACAGCATTACAGAAATAAGAGTGTCTGAGGAAGATGTGTCCAAATATTTCTCTTGCTATGACTCTACTATTTGAGCAATAAGGAAACAGACTAACTGAATATAAAAAAAAAATTCAACTGAAATTATTCACACTTTCAATACATTATTTTAGCCACGGTAGACATTCAATCTACCTAGAGAAAGTTCTGCAGCAATCAAAAATGAACACAGAACTTCATCAAACAAAGGGCAAATGCCAAATGGCTGATACCCACAGCTGACCACTTGTTTCCACTCCTGGCTTTTAAGGAGAAGTGAAAATTGAAGGCAAAAACAGGAGGAGAGGAAAAAAAGGCAATGGTGACCTATAATAAGTGAATGGTAATTCAAATACTGCTGGTAAAAAATCAAGTTTCCAGAGCAGAACATAAACATTATTCAATTTATTAAAATAGAATTGCGGGCAGTAACACACAGTCACGGAATGTTGTTTGTAAGCTCTGCCCTGAGTGTGTCTGCTGAGCTAGAGTTCATGAACAGCCTGCTATATTTGCAAAGCAACAATCTGGCTTGTATCTAAGTGTTATTATTGTACCATTAAGTACATCTGTTTCAAAAGTCCTCTGATCTTATATAAGGGACACAGGTAGCTTCCTTACATGTTTCCTCTCAGGCAGTTATTCAATAAGCACAAGGAATAGACTGGAGAAAAAGGAAAAACTCTTTTACAAAGCCAATAAGAAAATCAGTAAGAGAAGTACTTTAGCACTCTGGTAGGAATGAGAACTATAGTAAAAGAGGACTTTGTTGAGTAAGTAACATACATAGCGTAATAGTACCTGTCCAGGAACGACTGCTCTGGAGAAAAGCTTATTTAATTGAACCAGTTCATTGGGTGTTGTATCAAATTTCAAGGCAATACTGTTTAAAGTATCTCTTGTTTCCACCTGTATCAATTGGGGAAAAACAAACAAACAAAACAGACCTGTAAGAAGTTAGTTCAAATAGTGGCTTACATATTTTAGCATGTGTAGATTTACCAAGATTCCAATGAACTTTAATACCTTTATTTCTTATGACTGCCCACCCCCCAAAAACACAACAAAGCCACCCAAAAAAAACCATATCTATCCCCTAAATATTAGTCTACTGCAACCCCATGTAAAAGCACATGCCTTCCCACTTTGTTTCCAGTGGCCAGAAGTGTCAGTCACACAGTCTGAGCTGTCGGCTCAGCTACTGCACCAGAACTTCTGATCTACAAATGCACTGCTGGTTATCACTGGGCAATACACCATTGTGACTAGGTTCACAGAATGATTAATTCTCCCTCTTCAACTGCTTTTCTCCACTTTTCACCTACAGAAAAGCTGAAGAGTTCTCTCTATAAAAATAAACACACCCTCTTACTATTGAAATAGGCTTCTGCTTTGACCCTGACTTTTAGGCAAAATCCATCACTGAGAAAATGCAAAAATGCTGAAGCAAAGCAGGTCGACTACTATGACAGCAGATGGAGCATAAGCATTTTGAGAAAGTGATTCCCAGCCAAGGAAAGCATTTTTTTTAAGCTCAGATTCTGACCTCCATCTCCCAAAGTGTAGTCAAAATTACTTACTAGAAGAAAGCAAAAGGAAAAAAGTTTTACACAGAAAGACTATTTCAGAATAAAGAATTCAAAGCCTTAGTGATACAAGGTGATACAAGGAAACAAACAACCAAAAGGTTTACTGCATAATGGCACAAGACTTCATAAACACTGTACCAGGAAAAAATAGATTTTATCAGTTAAGACAAGATGAAGCTATATAACTTAAAGATATATTTGCAGCTAAATGTAAGTAGACCTAGAAAATTCTTTTCCATATAGTTTTGTAAAGATGCACTTCTCAACCTACATTCGCTAACAAAAGGATATAAACATTGCCAAAGAAAAGGCAATTAGCTTTTTTAATATAGGACTAGAAACCTACTTCAAGATTTTTTATACAGGAAGCCAGTAAGCTAAACAAAGCAGCAAACATCTTTCTATGCTAGTATTTCGAGTATGGAAGACTGTATTGTAGTAGCTCTCAGTCATTCAGTACTATATGATCACAGATTAAAAAAAAAAACACAAAACAAAAGAAGAAAAGAGTATTTTCATATGCCATGCTTAACTGGTACTACAGCAGAAATCAGAACAGGACTGTAACAAGACCAGATATGTACTACATGCTTCACAGACCATAACAAAACTAACCACCAAATCACTGAACAGCAAAATTTCCATCAGAAGCTCTAGATGATACAGAAAGTTTGCTAAAACAAACTGTGAAGTGAAATTCAGAAGTTTTGCCTCAGTTTGCGCTCACATAAATGTTGAAGGGCAACAGCTGCTAGGTAAATATTATGTATCACCTAATCATTGAAGCAGTTGAGATTTTAGACCAATTTATGACATAAAACAAATTAAAAGCATTCAAACCACAAAGCTTAAGCCCTTTTTAGCGCATATTCACTCTTTACAGCCTCCTGAAATAAAAATATCTTATGAAATAGCTTGGCAACTAAAGGGTTTATCTCACTCATGAGAGACACACTGGCAAGTATAAGCTTCCTTTTTGTCTGGCTGTCAAGTTTGCACAGGCAAATTTCCACACTACATGGGACTTTAGCGACCAGCAAAGGTACCTTCTCAAAACGATGACACTGCTCACATAACAGAGACTTACTGAAGTATCTTCCTAGATTCCAAGGCCTATTTTCCAGTTCTCAGGCCCTCCTACTGTTCTAAAAAGTAGAATCCGAACAGCCAAAACCTCAAAGAATAACTTTGTAGAAAAGCAGGGAACTAACAAGATTTGAATAGTGCCACCACATACCATGGATTCCCAGCTTTTCCCTATCAATTCACTACCACAAGAGAAGGCAAGAAGTTATTCCTTCCCTCTCAGAAAATAAACTTCCTATATATTGAGGAAGCTACTTAAATGCTATTCTGAATGTTAAAAATATTATATAAATATTTGAATATTAAATCTTCATTGAGAATGCACCCATGTTTCTCACATGCACTTATGCATAACAGCAGACAGAGAACTTCAGCCACCACTGTCTCTGGTTCAAACTGCCTTCATTTCCCTCAGATCAACAGATGGTAAAGTTATTAAAAACTTTATTCTACTGGTATTTTAATGAACTTTACTGTAATTTCATCTCAACAGTCAGAATTCACTCATTCCTCCATTAAAAACTAAACATCAAATACATATGGATCAGAGTGCAGAAATATTTTTTTTTAAATTTAAACACTAGATGTACAAGAGTCGGAAAATCAAACATAGTTTAAGAGCATTAAAACACTAACAAAATTAAACAGATAGGAAGACTAAAAAAAAAACCAACGGGTGAGAACAAAAGGGGGCAAATAACACAGCTTTGGCACTGTACCTAAGCCTTTAGAAATAACAATTAGTTAATATAGTTATATATGGTAACAGGCCTAATTTATATAGTATGCAACATCAGTAAAACAAACCCTGTAAATATCATAAAGCCAACTTCAAAAATAATTAGTAAAAGACACACATGAAGTAACATCACCATTATGATCTATGTTTCCATTATTCCCCAAAGCAGGTTAAAAGATTATGACAATGGCATGCTCAAAGAAAAGCGGCAGCCAAAAAAGAACACACTCCTTGGGTTTGAAATGGAAGAGCCAAGAAATTTTAAAAAAAACTATCACCAAAACTCCTAAGTGCTTAGCTTTCTAAATAGCATGTAAAGGCTTACAACAGCAATAGAACTTGTGGCACCAGAAGAGAACCCTTAGCACTCTCTATATACAGGCTGAAAAGTCAGTCTCGAGGCTATGGTCTACTAAAGGCTTCTGCGATCTTCCGGAATTGATACTGGGCTCTTTCCTTAACCTGGACAACATAATCTGAGTATTAAATACTTACTCACTACTTCAGGAGAGCACAGCCTTCAATCCCCAGAGAGATAAAGGGAGAGCTTAGATTAGACACTCCAATAGTCATAAACCAGATCAGCCATTTCAACTACTCACTTGCAAACATTTTTCTAAACAAAAATCAAACCTATCTGTAACTAACCACAATTACTTCTTTCTTCTCCTCAAAAGGAAGGGCAGTTAGAAGGCTTTCACTGAAGTCACAAGACTACTAGCATGCTACAATCACTGGTGTCAGTAAGTAGCACTCTGCTCATGCTCCATTACCCACAGCTGGCTCTTCTGACTCCTATAGGCAGGCACCATTTGTGTTTGTACAACATGGAACACAAAAAGCTGAAGGGGAAAACATATGGCTTGAGCAGCAACTGTAAATTCTGAAATAACAGGCAATATCAACTTGCATCTAATATGCTGACTCACATTGAGAAAAGGATGAACTCTATAAAAGATATCTGTCCACTTTCTGAGCAGTATCAGCAAAAATAAACCACTTTTTTCTGTATCCTTTAGAGGCAGTTCAGGACTTACTTCTGTGTATTAGTACCATATCTGTTGACGTCTTCTCTCTGCAGCTACATACAGAACAGCAAGGTTCAACTTTCCATGCCTTGGGAATTTTCAATTAAAATCTTAAACATTAACTGCATTCTGTCTTTAGCTTTAAAGAAAAAAATTACTTTATTGTTTATTTGTCCCATAGTAATTTTTTTTCTAAAAAAATTCTGGTGTGAAGTCTACTTCATATTAAAACCCCATAGTCTGCACAAGTGAGATGCCAACTCACTCCAAACTTCATGAATACAAAGAAGACCTTCCCTTCTAAAACCATGTAGCCACTGGAAAAATGAACATATTAAATTATCTTTAAAAAGGCAAAAAACCCCACTAATTTCACCAATGCTGGAAGGTGAGAGGGAATTTGGTTTTTGCCTTCACTCTCTACTACTTCTCAAAGAAGCAACACATGCAGGTACATAAATACATGTGTGTGCACACGTGTGTCGTCACTGTGACAGGAAGTAGGATGAAGTCAGAAACAAGACACAAGCACACCTCTTCACATATAATAAAATAATAAATAACAACAGTAGCATATTACCAAAATAGCTACCAGACCTCTCTTACAGTGAGCATAAGCTCAGTTCCTAAAGGTTATATATCTGTGCATTTTATTAAAATATATGCACACAATATTAACCAAACATGATGCTACTCAAGTGTTTCACGAGCTTCATGAGTGAAATGTACAGCAAGACCTGACAGAATACAGTATTTGTGAAGCTGAAATGCACGATGTTCCATACATGCAATAGGCTCCTTTAGAAGGTGGACTAAGTTGAATGACAAACAGCCTTTGATTCCCGTGAATCATCTTTTTTGACTCACAAGGAAGTGATGCATACTTCAGTACATATTAAGAAAGCTATTTTTGGATCTAAAACTCCACCTACTGGAACACAAAAACCTGCAGAAGTACATGACAACTTGACACAAACACACACCAAGTTAAAAAAAGGAAAGCTCGTTGCGTTTACTTTGCCTGGAATGTTACATACCAAAGTGAAAGCACTCACATGGTGGCAAGAGCCAAATTACTGGATTTACTGAATGTGGATGCCAGTAATACAGAGCTACACCTGACTGTTTTTCACAGGTATTTCAGATGAAATGGAGTTAATATAACATCAACAACAGTCACATTTACATTAACATTCTTCAACTGCTAGTATCTAAGCAGCAGGAATTTCTGTTTGGAATTCCAACTTCAAGGAAGTCTTTAGGGCAGGCTAGAATTATATTCAAATTCCAATAAAAGGCACGCTAATGAAATGCTTCTTGCTCCACTACACACACTCTGTCTCTATCCAAAAGACTATCACAGCCCTCTCAGTACTTAAGCAATTATCACAGCTTGGCTTAATGTAACAGAGTTAAGTCTTTCCTGTATCTCTTATTCTTGGAGTAAGAGAACACCAAGAGGTCAAGTAAAGACTTCTCATAAAGCAGTTGTCATTTTTATTTAACATGTCCAGCTTCAAAAGCATTCAAAGATAACTGCGGCAGACCATCCCTGATTTAACATCAACTCTATAAGCATTATTTATGGGCTTAATTGTATTTCCAGTACATAACACAAGACAGATACTTCTCACTTCTGTTTCCCTTAGTAACCACAAATGTGAAAGCTGACTGCAGCACAGTTTGAGGGTCATTTCAAGAACAGAACAGGGAGAGAAAGGCTCCATTTTCAGATACTGATGCAGAAACTGAGTTATACAGTAAAAGGCACAGATCTACGGCAATTATTATAAGAATACCAGAAAGTCAGTATCAAGACAGAGGTTCCATTTCCAACTTTACTCTGTTATTTCTCCTGACAGCAACAGTTTATTAATAATGCTGAAAGCAGAGAACTTGCACATAATTATATAACTATTGTTATTTGTTTCTAACTAGTTACCTAAAAGTGAACCAGTCAACAGTTTGATTAGCTTGGAATTTCTAAGGAAAAAAAAAGGCACTTAAAGGGAAAAAACAGTATTAGTACTACCAGCTAATCCCCTGATTTAATTTCTATCAAACTGAACTATCAGATACACAGAATTCTAACATTAAAGGCAATACACATGATAGTTTCACTTATATTTTGTAATGCAACTTTTTAGCCTGCATTTGCTTTGCAGTAACATTTAACAATAAAGCAGTAACTTACAGAATATTCAAGAGTCCCTCTAGGTTTTTGAAAAGACATTCGTCGCCCATCTTTCTTGTCTGGGGTCTTCTTCTGGCCAGCATCTGAAAAAAATTGAGGCAATGTGTGTGTTAAATTCATTTTCCTCTCTCAGTACTGTCACAGGCTGCTGACTACAGCCCCGTGGGCAGACATCTAATCCACCAGTTACACAGCTTACTCCTGCTGATTCCAACAGACACCAGCTGCTAAAATAGGGACTTCATTCCTCTGCAATGCTTTAAGAATTTGACCAATACAAACAACTGATAACTGGAAACCAACTAACTGCAGAAATACTTGCTGCTATCCAGAAAGCAATTAATGAAGACTAAATAGGACATTGACCCCATCAGGCAAGAAACATTTCTGGAATTGCTGTGTTTGATTTAGTATCATACCCAGTCTGCTTTCACCTGAGGGGAGAAGATCTTGAGTTCCTGCATGTTTGATCTAATCACTGGAGATATTTTGTCACTGTTTGATAAGTACAGAGTATTTAAAGCTTTTTTATAAAATAAAGAGCATCGGTATTAAATTCATAATTATCATATCTGTAGCAAACACACAGAGCTAGTAAATAAACACTAAAGATTCTACATAAATTATACAAATGAAAAACTGGTTTTTTATTGGAGCACTGTATTCTGATGTATTCTGTATTCTTGCTTGGCCAAGCAAGCAACCATCTGTAACTAAAGTATACTCTATTATTTTATACTAACTGGCTTGATATTTATGATAATCACGATGCACCTGTGTAGTTATATGCTTCAACAGAGAGCACATACATCTCTAGAAAAGTGAGAGCTTTAGTATCTACATCTATACACACACAGATGGATTTTTTAAATTAATCTCCTCCACCACACGGCCTCCACCTTTAACAACCAAGTATCTGCTATTAAGGAGCCCAAAATACTTATGTGAATGAGACATTAAACTTTCATGCTACAATGGGATTAGTTATACTCCTATTTTGATACATTCATTTTTTTACCATAATTTACTCAAATATTTCAAGTCAAATTCAATAGAAGCAAGAAACCTTATAAAATGTATTCTTAAAAAATATTTTAGCATGGCTACATTGAGAATAGAATATTTAGTGTAATCCATTTAAGCCTCACCTGAAGTACTAAGGAAACATGCTACAAACCAACAGCATCTTTAGTGCACTATTAGATTTAATTAGTATCACAACTCCAACACTGGAAGAGACTAGACAAGTATCAGCAAAACTTTCCTACACCACCTCTCAAATTTCTACATGGATAGCCAAAACTATCAAAATACAGAGGGCAGGGAAATCACAATGCAAATTACACAGCAAGTTCTGCCAAAGAAGAAGCAAAATGAAATCTTGAGGGGGAAAAAAAAATCCACAAGAGGAAACCTACCTCAGAAATATCTTGTATTTGCTAAGTAAGACAAGCTGCACAGGACAACAAAGTAGTGATTTCTAGCATACCCAACATAAATTCTGTGGTACTCTTTATGTAGATTAAAAAAGGATATAAATTTTGGTCTAATTAATCATACTTTCTATAGCCTGAGGAAGAATGCATCCATACCTACAACTGATCTATGGATGGTATTCATTTTTATACGTTTTTATAGCTATGAACAACATTCAAGACTAAGCCTACTTCTACGAAGTTTCTAGCAATTCTAAAAACTTACACACTAATTCTGCACACTGCTACCTTCATTCAATACATTAAAAGGTACTTCTTCCCTTATTTACTAATAGCAGCTTTTTAGAACTTAGTTGGAAGAAACATTCATTTCTGATTATATTCATAATGTTTAAATGTACTACAAATGTCTCTGAGGGAAATGAAGCCAACTCAGTAACAATAAAATACACTAGAAGTTTGCGTGTAGGCTTAGCAGCAGCCCATGTTCTCCTTGTCTAGGTCAAATGTTTTTGTTACCAAAAATTTTACCTGACCTTGCAGCACAACAGGTGCCTCCTCAGCAAGCTACAGAAAACCTAACAGTTGCTTGACTGTAGCTGTTCCAAATTTTTCAGCCCTTATCAAAGCTTTGCCAATAGCCTAATTATTTTCTTTCAAGAGCAGTCTGGGTCAAATAATCCTAAGAAAGAGAGAAAGGATGCAACTGAAAATAGACTGATCTCATCCAGGATGCCATACATGCCTTAATAACCTATAAATGGAGAACCCTTATTCCAGAACAAGACACCTTCTTCCCCTCCTCCCCTCCATTAGATGGAAGTAAAGAAGCCCCATACTACAATCAGTTGTATATGGCCCAATATAGTTTGTGAGGTTTTTTTCTCAACCCAACTTTAACTTTCTTTTTTCTTCTTACTGGCTCAAATGTCTGAAGACCTTGCAGACAGGTGCCACTCAAGAGGTCAAGATAAATTATCTTCTCCCTCTCCAGTAACTGAGCAGCAGAATGAAGTCTTGCACAAATACCAACTTCTTTTCCTCATGACAGAAATAAGAATGGGAAATTATTTGTTCTTCCGAGCAGAAGAACCTTCACTGCTGCTTTAGACTTAGAATCACAGAATGATCATAAAAAAACTGGAGTTGGAAGGGACTCACAGGGATAACTGTGTCTAGCTCCTGGCCATGTCTTAGACAACATCAAGAATCACATCATGTGCCAGAGAGCATTGCCCAAACTCTGGCAGTCTTGATGTTGCAACCACTTCCCTGGGGAGACTTCCAGTGCCCAGTCTTTCTCTGTTTGAGGAAGCTTTTCTTAAGACCCAGCCTACATCTCCCTTGACACAGTCTTATGGTGTTCCCTTGGGCCCTGTCACTGGTCAGAGAGAGGAGACCAGTGCCAGTCCCTCCTACTTCTCCCTTCTTGAGGAAGCTGTACGTCTCTATGAGGTCCCCCTCTTCTGCTCTTCTGCAAGCTGGACAGACCAAGTGACCTCAGCCACTTCTCATATGGTTTCCATTCTAGGCCATCAATCTTTGGAGATTTGAGAGAACTCTGGTAACTTCAGGAAAGTATGATCAAACAGAGGGCAGGGGTGGGGAAGACAGGTCTCTGTTGAAGGCTTCTTGTAGGAAAGCCAGGAAAGCTCCTCCCACAAGTTTTACAGGAGTTTATAGTCCACAGATAGGGTTTTTGATGTCCTCCCCTCCCATACCTAAGGCAGTAAATCCTACCCTTCCCATTAGTGCCCACTTCCATTCCTTCAGTCTGTGAAGGCATTACCTCCCCCTCACTATATGGGTACAGATTCAAGTGTTTCATAACCTGACAAGATGTAAGTCTCCTGTATCAACAAGAGATGGAGGCAGGCAACACTGTGCTCCATGTGTGCTGACTACCCAGCTGGCCAAGCTACCAAAATCCACACCTCTGCCCACAGCCCAAGTGCTCAAGCTATCTGTTCATACAGAACATATCAATTTTGACCTAACCTCTCAGAAACAAAACTAGGACACATTTCAGCTGTCAAAATAGGTCAGGGCAGTAGAAACATGAATTCAACCTCCCTGATGACACACTACAAAGCCTCTATCTCTCACTAAATGAGCCAGCTATTCATTTTTGAGGGCAAAGTAAATGCATCTTTCAGCCATTCCAGTGCCCCTAGCATTCTAGGAAGCACATGCAAGCAGAAACAACTGCCAGCATAGAACGCAGCAGTCTACAAAGTTCTCAAACCCAACAAGAGTCTGATGCTTTAATTTTACCTATTTTCCAGGTAACTGTTGCACAGGCACCCGTTTTGTTAGGTTACACACAACCATTGCTCCATCTACCAGCACCAAGCCAGTGAGGCTAACAAAGGCTGATGCTCTCAGACCACATCAAGAAAAACTTGACACCACTGACCACACTTAAACACAACCTCAAGAGTCAAGTAACTTGTTTAACATAGGATCTGGGGTGCTGCGTTATCAGAGCTCTTAGTTGTGCTGTTTTAGATACAAACAAGACAAGACTTTTTGTAACATCAGGATTCAAGCTTTAATTCTCAACTACCTCTTCACAGGACTGGGCGGGCCTCCACAACAGCTTGAAACACTGAAGTCAAAAAGGGCATGCCAGATCCGCAAATGACAAGAAAATATTTCAGCTAGGATTTAAAATACTAGAACTAGAAAGATGCAGAACACACTATTCAAAATTACACAAGACCAATTTTTAGTCTGAATGCACAGGCTCAGAATCTTGAGGTTAAATGACTGCAGCGTAAGAATGATTACATTTGATCATCCAACACAGAAAGGAGGACTTACTGTTCCAATATACTTATACAAAATAGGAAAAGGGGGTTTATGAACATGTTTTAGGAAGATAGAGTTTTCAATAAGGCAGCTTTGACATTAAAATATTAATTAGTCAATGGCATTCAACTCGAAACAACTGAAGTCAAATCCTAGCATTTATAGCAGGCCTTCTACAAACTGCCCCTATATGGCCCTGTGCCACTGAATTTTGGTTGACTGAAAATATTCTTCTGGCATTGACAGCTCAAATTATTATGACACGACTGGCATTTCTCATTTCTTAGTATGCCACCTCAGCTTAATTGTGGAACTCAAATTTGCTGTTCATTGATGCTTTTAGCACATCCTTTGGAGTTCTGGCCCTAAGAGCTGGTACAGGTAAGGATCTGAGCAGTTCCTGGTTTGTGAGGATCTACAAGCTCTGCATAGAGCAAAATGAATTACTTTCCTTTAACCTTCTTGCCTGTGTTAAATCTCAACTTGCGATGTTTCTCAGCTGCTATGCCATTCATTCCCATGTAACAAAAATAACAAAAATCACTTTTTTTCAGAGAAATAAATTGATAAACCAAACAAGTATCCTCCAAGAAAAAGCAAATAATCTGGACAAGTCCACAATTACTGCAAATGGTTTAAAATTAATGAATGAGCTTGAAGTATCAAGCTCGTTATGATCAAGAAGGTAAGAAAAAGATTATTCATCCACTGTCCAACACCCCAATAAGAACTGCACATTTGTGCATCAGAAAAAAGGAAAAGGCAGCAACTTTGTCAAATTCTTGTCTAGGACACAGTTTTTCACAGGATCTTAAATATGAAGCACATATGGGATAATGAATCAAAGTAAGAAAAGTAGTCTGAAATATTTTCAAATACTTCTTTATTTAGCAGTGCATGGAAACAACTCGCTAATTGATAAAACAGGAAGCACAGATATTACATCTTTATTAGATTAGTTCTGCCCAATAACAATTAGAGCATTATAATCTATTCATAAAGAAACAAAAGAGATTAAAGTAGGAAATCTTTATATTCCAAAAGACCTGGTGACCTGACTCTCCTAACAGCAGGGACTACATTTCAGTCAGCAACTGTCTCATTAACCCTTCTCCCCTCCTGCAGTTAGATATGCTTACAATAATTACAGGAATATTATTTTCAGTCATCTTCCAATGTCTTAGGAACCAGACACAGAGGCCCTAACAGCAGCCTACAAGATACTCGTAGTTTGCAGTTTTTTAGCCAAAATGGTAGGCTTTCAGACCAATGCAATGTCCTAATGCCTCCTTCAGACTCTTCTTGCTAAGCAACTGCTATTTATTCTGATTCAGTCTTTCCAAGTCATGCTCTCAAAACTCTTGATCCTTATCACTGCTCTTCACATGATGCTTTTGTTCACATTTTTCTCGAGCAAACCCCCAAGCTCAATGAATCTGAGACCTTGCTAATGTTGCATCAGCACGTTGAACACATCAAAATAGCTTTTTCCTGCAGAGATACATCATTAATCCAAGGTAATTTTGCAATCCCCCTTAGACACAACACTCTGCTATCCAGTCAGATGCACAGCACATAGGCAGAAATAATTAAATTTATGATCTCAGGAATAAAAACAATTAAAGAGAAACAAACTTAAGACAGGACACTTCTCCAAGTGCCTAGGATGTGCTCTGTGCATGATACTCCTGGTATGTGCATCACATGGGCTTCCTTCTAAAATAAGATCTCACATTCAAAGTAAACAGAAATGCTTTACCAAATTTTCAGATTACGCCACAGTATGTCTTAACCAACAATAAGTTTCCTTTCCTCTTCCATTTACAATATACATGTATACACTTTAATACATTAGAAACCACCCAACTCCAATCTCCACCTTCTGTGAAATCTCTCTGCAGTCCAAATACATCTTTTAATGGAAACTTGCAGAAATCTTGTCTGCACTATTGATACAGCAAGTCAACTTTTCCAATAACAACCTCTTTCAAATATTTAAGCCCATTTAGTCATACATGCTGAAGCCTTCCCAATATCACATCAGCAGTTTGACCATCAAGCAGCAATATCAAGTTATACCCTTACATATCTTCAAGAATTTACACTTTGCCTTATCATACTTAAGCCCATGACACCTACCCCTTTCTAAGGGTTCAAAGTCAGTCAGCTTATCCTGCTGACTTGTGCACTACAACTGCTCTGCTGTCATGCAAAGGGATCTGCTCTGGATGTGGAGTCATTCGCAGAGCCTCAGTAAACATCTTACTGAACAAGTTTATTGCGTTAGGTTTGCAGATAAATGGAGGACCGGTCAACATACATGATGGCAGGGCTGCTGCTCAGCAGGACCTGGACAGGCTGGGGAGCAAGCTGAAAGGAACCTAATCAAATTCAGCAGGACAAGCCTTCTGCACAGGAAGGAAGAGCCCTTGGTGTTGTACAGTTGGCACTGCTCAGCCAAGGAGCAGCTCTGCTGAAAAAAAAAACCCAAGGGTCTTGGTAGGCAGAAGCCAAAACAGGAGACAGAAGCATGACCTGGAAATAAGGCGGGGCCAACAGCATCCTCAGCTGTATTACTATGAACAGAAGTCAGCAGACTGAGAGCACACCTTGCACTGCAATGCTTTTGGATTTAGCATCTCTCCCCCTGCTCCCATTCAATATAAAGAAGGCACAGATAAACAAAACTATTTTGGTGAAGGGACACCAAGGTAGCTGGGGGCTGTGAGAAGAGGCCAGGAAAACAGAGCCTCTCCAGTCTGAAGGAGAAGTGGTTTTGAAAAATTGTAAGAGCAGCCATGTTGTACCTTCTAGATAGCTTTCCCAGAGGCGTCAAGATGACAGAGCCAGCCTCTCCAGTGGCATATAGCAGGAGAACAAAAGGTAACAGACAAAGAAGAAACAAAAGCACTTCTGAGTAGAAAGAAAGCAAAAATCCCTAAATGACCAGTGCAGCTGCACAGTTTCCATCTCTGGACGTTTCCAAAGCAGAATAAAGCATTGAGAGACCTAGCCTGAAGTCATCATCTTCCCAACTTTAGCAGGGTTAAACAATCTTACTTGCAAGTTGAGTTATCTGTAAGTATGATTCCTTCCATTTTTCTGGCAAGCAATACAGATACATAAGGCCACCCCATCAAACCAAGCCAGAGTGACATTTACACATATAACACAAGGTGTGTTGGTTACTGATGAACAGAAGATTCATCCATGTAGTGACCTGAACTGCTGCTATGAGTACACAGGTTCTCAAAATATCACCTTCTAAACTGTTTGAATGTTAGAAATGGAAATTAACCAGAAAAATTAAGATAAAAACACAACCAATATAACACAGTAAAATAAAAATGTAATACACTCAAAGGATATCAGAAAAAATGTTTCAGTCATCTGCTAGATTAGTATATAAACTAAACTTCAGTTAAACATTCAATACATCAGAATTCTGTTGAACAGCAAAAACTGGATAAAGAATTGTGAAATATGTGAAAGATTCAGTGAAGAGGAGAGAAATAAAAATCAGGAGAATGGAGAGGTATATTAATGAGATCCCAATGGACTAGTTTTTAACACAGTTCAATTGCACATCAGCAGACAAATTCAAAAGGACAATCAACAGCAAAGGCTGTGTGAAAGGACACACAATGAATTCTGAAGTTCCAAAGCTTGGACGAATAAAAGCAGGGAAAGATGCATTAGTACAAAGCAGAACCTGAAGTAAAAGATCACTTAACATCACATCTACCAAGGGAATACTCAAGAAATCCTGCACACTAGTAGCACAGAAGTCTGAAGAAGAGCTTGTGCATACATTAACATATCACAAGATGACTGAGTCACCAGCTTGATACATTCCAAGATCACATTTGCTTCTTATGCCTGTACCAACTGAATTATTTTCAGCCATGAAAGCAAAGCATTAGCGTCTTTGTAAAGGGTGTTGGTACATTTCATATGTGTTTCATCCGGAACAGTGTGTACAAGAAAACTCACAGAAGTGCGTCTCTCCAGTTTGAATCCTCATTCCTACTTTAACATACACCTGGTAAATTCTTAAAAATGAGGTACTGAATAAAGATGAAAGGAGAAAATAACCTGCCTTATTCTTATATTTGCTTTGTTCTAAGACAGATTTTTAGAAAGAAAGAAAGATACTAACTTTACAGAAGAATTTAAGAATGTATTTTAAGTTGGCACTGCACATTTATCCTTCTAATGTACTGCTGCTACCTTGACCATAGTACCGAGGACTGACAAGCCACAGTTTACTGGATACACTGTGATGGTAACCTTACCAATCCAGACTCCAAAGCTGGTATGAAAGAAATGTAAATAAGCCCATAGGCCAGATGGTTCAGAACTGAACAATCAAGTTGAACCTGAGGGAGAAAAACAACAACAACCAAAGTTTCAACCAAAGGCAGCTGTAAGAACTTCCCTGACAGACTGGTTGAGAGGAGTCTCTGAATCACTGATTTTTATTTAACTTCTGTACTTAATGAAAGACACGCTGAAGGAAGTCAGCACTACCCATGCAGTGTACCTTCTCCCTCCACAAAGTGAGGTGAATATCTAGGAGGCAAGACACATAAGACTCCAGGTGCAAAAGTATAACCTCACAGAATCAAAGGGTTATTTAGAAGAGAAGTCTCTTGGATACATTTACTCCAGCCTCCAGTTTGAAGCAGAATTATTGCCAACATCAAAACAGGTCAGCTTAAAGCTGTCTCAGTAACAGACCAGTCTGTGTGAAGTTTTTTCGATAGTCCTATTGTCTATTTGAACCTCATAAGCTAAAACTCATGGCTGCTGCTCCTCTTGATCTCCTAGCACTGATAAGAGTGTGTCCCTCTAGGCAGATATAGGTCATAATTAGATTACCTCTAAGGTGCTTTGGTCTCCCCTCTGCATCACTAAAGCCCAGCTCCCTCAACCCCGCCTCACAAGTCATATTCCCTGTGCCCCTAGATAAACTGGCTGGACCCTCTGTACCTCCTCAGCCGCTCTCCTTAACAGTGGTACACAAACCAAAGAGCACATTCAATGTACAGCCTCAGCAGCACCACAGAAAAGCAAAACCATGTCCCTAACTGCTGGTCACACTTTCCTTACACAGCAAAGCAGACTGAACTACAGGATGTGCTGCTGGTTCATTTAAGTAAAAGGTTTGTAGAGGTAAGACTCAAATTAAAGTTAATCTTCAAGTTAATTCTGCAGAAAAGATAATTCTTAATCACATATTCCCTAAAGCCTTGAGTTGCATCTCAAAGCAACTAAAACCAAATGAACTTCAGCATGCTAACTTCTATAGTACATAACAATAATCAAGAAAATGACACTGTTCTAGCTAAAGTTTCAAGGTAAATCCAGGCTTGAACACTAACTCATCCTATAAATTATCAATAGATTATATTTAGAAGTTATATTTCAAAGCTAACAGGCCTTTTTTAAAAAATAACTTTACACTCTGACACTGAGAGTGTCTTTACTAAAGTCAGATGTTTTCTCTTGAATTTCTGATTATATTTGCATTTTTATCCTCCATCACAACCATTAAAAGACCAAAAATCTTTATAAAGTTCTTTCACTCTCTAGGCTGCTGACACAAACAGTGTAAACTGGATAAACAGGTTTACAGTCTCCTATGGCACTAATCAGTACACACTGGAAGATTTTCTCCCCACTAAGAAATACTATAGACTGTTCTGACTATAGACTGTCCAAAGAAGTGATTTAAAGCACAGCATTTGAACAGACCTGCCTCCCTGAACTTGGAAACCTGATAGAAAAGCTGTTCAACTGCTCAAATAGACAAGCATGATAATAGTAAAATTATTAATATTACATTAATTAAATTGAGATACTTCATTGTAGAAGCTAAAAAAAGTTGGTTTTTGTTTCAAAGAAGTTGAAACATGGTTTTAAGGCATTTCTGAATAACTGTTCTCTTAACAAGTAGTGCACAGTCGCAACTGAACCACTCAAAAAAAAACTCAACCAAAAAAAAAAAGAAAAAACACTGAAAGCCCTAAGTGGGGAAGAAAAACTACAGTAATAGGTAGGCCTCGATTAAGAACACTGCAGAACTAAGCATTTGGAGCATTTAGAATCTGCCATTAAGTCTTAAGCTAATGCCAGGGGACCCATCTCTAATTAAACAGAGGTTTGATTTCAAACGAAGCATTGTAATCATTGTTACAGCTTCCACAGCACCCATTACCAGGGCACAGGTGGTTTGTAAAAGCCAGCAAAATGCTTGACAGAAGAACTCTATAGTCACAAGAGTTTGTTTTTGCCCATAGGTGATAGAAACCCTGTGAAAGGGAAGGCAGCATAGGAAGGCCAAGGTCTACTTGCCTTGCACAGCATGCTTCACCTAGGTGAGGAAAAAGGTGTGTTAAAGTCTGTATATGCCAAGACTCACCTGCATTCCAGAACTTGTAATTAACACAAATTTTAAGCATTACATTTTGAAAGCATCTGAGAAGATATATTTTCTGCTCAATACTAGAGGAAAAAAAAAAACCCAAAACATTACAATTCAGTCTGAGTTAAGCCTTTCTCCCAGAAGAAGGAGGGGAAATTGAGCCTTTCCCTCCAAGAAATCCCATGTATCACAGGAGACTCTTTATACTAACAGCTGAACACAAGGCCTTGTAAGAGATTAAAAAGATGCTAAAGCATTTTACTGCCATTTTGGTTCTGCAAAAAGAGTGTAAATAATGTTTGTCAAAAAGTCTTTTAACTGTTTGCAGAGGCCTTATTCAAGGTACTTCATTTCACTGCTGAGAAACAAGTTATTGTCTCTAACACCCCCTGTGTATGTTGTGGGGAGGGACATGAAATAAATAAAGAGTGGCAATGTAAATATAGCCAGTTACCAATTATCCTTTCTGTGCAAGAACTGTGACCCAATGCACACAAGGAAAAAAACATCAACATCTGAACTGACTGCATGGGCATTCCTATTACCACACTGTGTAGCAGACCTAGTTTTACCCTTCAAGGAAAATAACTATTTTACTCTTCCATAATAACCTACAATAACAAAGAAACTTAATCTGGTTTACTATTTTATTTCAGTAGAGACTTGACTTCAACCTCACCTACAGACTATAACAAACATTCATGCATCCACTGCACACAGAGCTTCTCAAAACAGGGAAAAAAAAAGGAAAATATTTACTATTCCTTGTATACTCCTCTTTATTTATTATAAAGCACTTTCATAAACTTAGCTTCATTTTTTTTTCTTTCCAAGCAATCATTTGTTTTTAACTTCCAATCAATAGCATTACCTCTCTAGAGTTCTCACTGCATGCTCCTCTTCTGCATGAACAAGGGTGTGTGCATCTACTGACCACCCCTCCACTTTTCATGGTATTTCTTGCCAATGTAAGTGCTCACATCAGATACTTACAATACCTATACCAAGAGCCACAAAAGCATTATCAAGAAAAGGGGTGACAACAGCAGCCCTCTTCCTCCCAGGCACAGGACAAGGAGTCACCTACTATTGTCTCCTGACTAACCTGTTTGGCCACTGAGTGGCAGAGGTACTACTTCTGCCCTCAGCATCCCCGAGCCAGTCTACTTCCCAGTAATGCTGCCCGTTCCTCAGGAGCACCTGAGAGGCAGAGCCAACCTCGGAGACAAAGGACATCGCTAATTGAGGAGCTTGTGCTCCAGGTGCTTTCCTACACCCTGCTCTGCAAAAATACCAGGAAAGGGAAGTTAATAAAGGAAGCGTAGGAGTTGTGTCACGGAAATCAGGAAGACCTTCAGTCGGTTTTCTGCTGTTAGACGCAGCCCCGGTGCAACCGCTCCGCGGCGCGGCGCCAGCAGCGCCCGGCCCCGGCCCATGTGCCGGCCCTTCCCCGCCCGCCCTGCGCCCCCTTCCCCCGCCGCCTCCTCCCTCTCGCCGTTCCCGGACCGCCGCTCGGAGCCGCCCGGGAGCGGGGCACCAGCCGCTGTCGCTCTCCCTGACTGGCTCGGCTGCGAGCCCGGGACGCTCCCGGCTGAGAAGGGACCCTCTGCCCCAGCTGCTCCCGCCTCTCCCCGAAGCTCGCGCACTCCAAGAGGGCTCGGGAGGGGCGAGGAGCCGAGCCCGCTGCCCGGGGAGGCCCGGGCCGCCCGTTGCCCGCCGTTACCCCCCGGCCACCCCCGCGCTCTCGGCCCCTTCCCCAGCGGTACCTGGCGCCGGCTTGGCGGGGCCCGGCTCCCCGCGGCTCCGGCCATCCTGGCAGCGGCCGTGGCGGAGGCCGCCGGGCACGGCGCCCCAGAGTCGGCTGGCGGTGCCGCGGAGCAGGCGGCCGCCCTTGCCGGTGAGGGCGGTCAGCGAGTCCATGGCGGCGCTACCGCCCGGGGGGCGCCATGGCCGGGCCGGGACCCGCGCGCCACCGGCCCGCGCCGCAACTTGGGCAAACTTTGGGGCGGCCCCGCCCCCTTTTAAAGGAGCCGCGCCGCCGCCGCGGGGCGCGGGCGGGGCCGGGCCGGCCGGCGGGCGCTCTGTCACCGGGACGCACGGACACCGCTTCCTTCAGGCCTCGGGCACGCTCCCGGCCACCTGTGCATCTTCATGGGCTCACCCGCAGTCCGGGAAGTTGGTTATGTTTCGTGGAAGCGCGGTGCTGTACAGCCATGCGCCGCAACGCTTTCTATGAACTTTCAGCTTTCCTGTCTCAGCACTGCCAAGCGTGAAAATCAAGGCAATCCCTTACTTCTAAATCCTTTCACAGTCGTGAAGATGTTTGTCCACTGTAAGTGTAAAACAGGACCAGCCGTGACACTGTGTGGTTTTGCTGTTCTTGGCCCTGCCTCTCTCCGAGTGTCCCTGCCGTGGGATGCCATCGCCCTTGCTTGTGCCAGCCATCCACGTCCCGGTGCCCTCCTTTGAGGGTTTGCCAACACTGACACCCGACTCATCCCTTGAACCGACTAGGTCACTTCCAGCAAAACTTACTAGGTATAAACTTTTTCTTTCTTTCTGAAAAAAGACATTTGATTTGTGGGAGTCATTTGTACCTTTGCATTCTTCATCCCTATAATTCTTGGAACGTTTTAAGTTTCGAAAAAATAAAACTAATCAAAGATCCAAAGGTTTCACAGAAAAAGAAATACCTAAGCCACTGAATCTCATTATTAACATCTGCTTTGTGATGTGTTCTGCATGTATTGAGGCTGAAAGAACAGGCATACAATGATATTTATACCTGTGCCATAGACCTTGAGAGCACAGAACTGTAAGCTAACATGCTTATATTCTCATATGACTATGATACAATTATACGCTGCATCTAACTGCAAATGAAGGCATTGTTTAATAAAAAATGCTCTTGTTGAGCCAAATCTATTGTGTACATGCAGAACTGTCGAACAAAGTGCTGAGCTATTTCAACTCCTATTCACTTGTAGCAGCTGCTCAATTAAATCAGAGTTTAATGTCAGCATTTTAGAGTGCTGATTTCTGAGGGTTACTTGATTTAAACAGTACACTCAAATCAACCTTTCTACTACTCAAATCAATTCTTGCTCAGGAGATAATGATGCTCAAGACTTTTTTCAAATAAAACCTTTCACTGAAAGAGAACAAGAAAATTTTGACACATTTAGCTCCTCCTTCCTTTCCCCAAGATCTGCCAGTAGAAATGGATGAGTAATCTGTCTGTTCCAAGGCTAGTGAATAAATCTGGAACCGTAGAGTCACTGCATGGTCTAACTACCACTTGTATAAATACTTCTGCCAACCAGATATTTCTTGTCGTAAGCAGTGTAATTAGTTTTCATTTTATGACAGGATTCCTGCTATGAAGAAGTTATGATTGGTCTTTTGCCCTGCTGACTCTGTTTTAGACAAAATCTATTACATCTTTGCATGAGAAATGAGTTTACAAATGTGGTGATCAGCCCATTTGAAACTTCCAGATCAGTTGCCCACCAGTATTCCAGCCACATACACACCTCTGCTATTGTATTGATGGCATGTATTTTTTTCTTCTGTGGTTTGAAATAATCCTTTTTCTTTTTCTCTTTCAGGTTTATATTTATAGACCCATAAAATTGTTTAGGTTAGAAAAGACCCTTTGGATCATCAAGTCCAACTGTTAACCTAGCACTTCCAAGTCCACCACTAAACCATGTTCCTAAGTGCCACACCCTCTAGGGATGGCACCTCTACCACTTCCATAAGCAGCCTGTTCCAAGGCTTGACAACCCTTTTGATGAAGAAATTTTTCCTAATATCCAATCTGAACTTTCCCTGGTGCAGCTCGAGGCACTGTTTTTTTTCATTACATTTTAGTAATAGAGTCTACAAATTCAGATTCAGACAGCATTTTGATGACATATTCAAGGTAAATGTTTGATAATCATGAATTTATTTTAGCTGCTTTCACCTGCTTTCCTCACAAGTAGTCCTTCTGAACTATAAAAAGACTATTTCTTGCTGAAATGTGGGGTTTTTTCATACTATTGAAAATCATTGTCTATACTCAAAAGCATCCATTTAGCAATGTGTTTACTTAGCAAGAACAAATTCTTCAGTTAAACTGTTTTAACTATAAAATCAAGATTGAGGTATCAATGCTCAGAAAAGTAACTCTTTAAGATACATGACACTCATAAACTACTGATAAAATTTCAAGGCATTACTGTAATACAAGAATTAATATGAGACTGTTATTAAATTGGGAAAAAAATAGAGTTATACTACTTGCCATCCATCTTGACAAACGGGCCCACGCAAAACTCATGAAGTTCAACAGGTCAGTTATGAGGTCCTGTCCCTGGGTCAGGGTAATCCCAAGCACAAAAACAAGCTGAGCAGAGAGAAGCACTGGTGAGAAGGACTTAGAGGGTTGGTTGATGAGAGGCTCAGCATGACCTAGCAATGCACACTTGCAGCCCAGAAAGCCAACTGTATCCTGGGCTGCATCAAGAGAAGTGTGGCCAGCTGGTGCAGGGAGGGGATTCTCCCCCTCTGCTCTGCTCTCCCACCTGGAGCATCCACCTGGAGCACAGCATTCAGCTCTGGGGCCCCCAACATGAGATGAATGGGGACCTGTTTGAACCAGTCCATAGGAAAGCCACTTCAGAAGATGATCTGAAGGCTGAAGGACCTCTACTAGAAAGACAGAGAGGGCTGGGGTACAGTCTGGAGAAGAGGAAGCTCCAGGAGACCTTAAAGCACCTTCCACCTACAGGGGATCTACAAGAGTGTTGGAGAGGGAATTTTTACAAGGAGTAATGGCTTTAAATTGAAAGAGGTCAGGTTTAGATATTAGGAGGAAATTCTTTACTGTGAGTGGTGAGGCACTGAAACAGGTTGCCCAGAGACTTTGTGGATGCCCTATCCCTGGAACTGTTCCAAGCCAGGGTGGACAGATCTTTGACCAACCTGGTGTAGTGTCTCTGTCTATGACAGGGGGGTTGGAATTAGATGACCTTTAAGGACCCTTTCAACCCAAACCATTCTATGATACTTCAGTAGGTATCATCAATACAAATATCCAGTGATATGGACTTTAAGATACTGTTTCAACTTGGTTTTACCTTAGTTGTACCACACCTGTTCTAGCAAGATTTTTAACAAAGATCTCTGCTCTGAAAACTGACCAGACTTAATCCAATGTCACTTTAAAAATCGAATGTACTGGTTCTTAAGATTGTAGCCTATATTTCCATATGAAAAGCTTTGCAGCATTCCTTTTTAATTGGTAGGAGCAACATGAACACTCCATACATAAGCAATGTGTGTCCCTTTTGCCATAAAGCTAAACCAAACATAAATGAGTTCTACAATATTTATAATTTTTTACGCTTATATTTATTTTGAACACCTTTATATATCATTCTATCTTTCTGTCCTCAAAATGTCTGGAAACAGCCAGGATTTTGCTGAGGAGGAGTAATAAATCTGTGTTTGATCTCTAAATGTGCAACAAGGATCTCTTCTGGGTTAATCTTCTGGCCTGTGGTATCAGTGGAGAAAAGAGTATCTCTGTAACTCAGCCACTTAGAACTGTCCCACCAATAAAAAGGAACAGGTCCTACCTGCTTTTTATTGCTTGTTTCTGTTCCCATGCTACGAGTGTAAGCACAAGGATTCATTTAGCAGGTGAATGAACTGTGTGTAAAGCTGATCAACTTAAAAGTACCTTTTAGTTTAGTAAAAACTCACTAAACTTTTTTGTTAATTTGTTGTTATTTTGCTTTGAGGTTACAATTATCCCCAGTTAGAGCTCCAGATCTGTTTGAGTTGTGTGTAAACACCTGTAGAAGCACAAGCTGCAAAACAACAGATGTGTCTAGGTGGCTGGGCAAACAGAAGGGAGGGAGGGAGAGAGAGGAAGTTTCATGCCAGCCTCTGTCTTCAGTGCCAGTGTATATTAGCTCAAAATGAGAAGTCAGACTGTGGCACGAATAGAGATACCTTCATATTGGTATTATGCACAAACCCACATTCAGTAGCTACAGAAGCGTCTCACAGAATATTTCTGCATTTATGATGTAATATTTAATAACACTTTATGCTAATCTATTGCACAACCTGGTCTTATAGCTAGATCTCCAAATCCTAAACCAGAGCAGGTAGAAGCTGATTGAGCTGCATCCTAAAAGATGGGAAAGAGACCAGGGATCTGTTTTGGTCAGATAGAAAAGGACACGATGGGGTAAAAGTATTTCCAAAGTCTGAACATACAGTTATATATAAAAGTATTTCATAGGAGAATAAAAAGATAAAACCTTAGCAAGTCATAGCAATATCACTTCTTCAGGGACAGATTTGCTGCTTGTGAAAGTAAGTGCAAACTGTAGCAACTAATCCAGCAAAATGCCAGCAGATGCTGTGTAACCTCCTCAGGGCTGGGCCAGTTCACATGCCTGGTGTGCATGCCTGGTGTGCAGGATATGGGCCTCTCTCAACACGTCTTGCCAAATTTGCAGTGCAACCAAGCTGCAGGCAGAAGTGCACCAGGCACTAACCCAACCCCTCACTCTATTTTGTGAGAAAGGAGGTTTGTACTTGCTTTCTGAGGTGACAGTCTTGAGGTCAGTCATTTGGCAATTAGTCAGCATTCATTTGTGTATAAACAACCTCTAGGCAAGTATGTAATTCTGGCACCTTGAACCAAATGCCCCATTTCAGGTTCCTTAGTCATTCTGGAGGCACTGACTGTCATGGAATGCTGTGGGTATGCTGCATGCCTTTGTCAGGCATTCTAAACTACCACCTCTGGTCAAGACACTGCCATTTGTGTGGTTGCAAAACCCATAATTGGCAAAAATATGAATTTAAATTAGAACTTCTTAAAATCCTAACCTCTTTCTTAATTTTTAATGAAACCTATTTTAGTAATGTAAAATAATTCAGGATTTGTTTGGGTTTTTGTTTCCTCGTGAAAAAGATAAACTCTTAAGACACAGAAAAACATACTGCACTCTGTTTCCAATGCTGTTTCAGTAAAAATTGAACAGAATGCTGAATGCACATGCAGTCCCTGAAGGAGGGACCAGAACTCAGGCATGCAGAACTCCCACATTCTCAGGCCTATTTCCCTAGGAACAAACTAATTTGAATGATGAAGTATGGAAGTACACAGTTCTAGAAGCAAAAACATTTGCACAGATCTATTTTTGTGATTAAGAATGTTCAATTTTTTCCAAAGGGAAATTCAGTGTCAGTATAATTTTGGGAGAAGTTGAAAAGAGATAACCAGTAGGTGACACTAAGTAAAATGGGTGTGTTTAAAACAGGTTCTTCACAGAGAACTGTGGGCTAGGTGTGGCTGTTCATAAGGTTTCACAGACCACATCCTCTTTTCAGATTAGGCACTCAACAAGAAAGAAACTCCCATCTGCATACTAGCTTCAGAAATGGCAAACCTTCAGACTTCAGCAGGTAGGGATATAATTCTGATTTTACTAACCAGCTCCCTGTAAGATTGAAATGACGTGGGGCTCATTCCCTACCTTGACCACTGATGCTGGTCACTGTTCAGCAGAAAATGTCACTCTGAAGGGACAAGACAGAATAAACATGGGCAACAAGGGAATTTGGCAGTCCCTGATTCTGGACTGGGATACTTCAAGTATAGGCTATATTTTGTATACAATTATTCCTGAAATAACAGGGAAAAAGGCAGGAAGCCATAACAGCATCTCTTTTAGGAGAGTTGTTTACTTAGTAGAAAACTGAATCAAATACCTGCTGCGTTTGTATTTCAAATATGGCTTAATAAGTCTTTAATTTCTTACAAAAATTTTTTTGTACAGCTGTACAAAATAAAGGTACCACACCTAGACATGAGGTTTCTCCAAGCTGAGGAGAACATTTGGACATCTCAGCTTTCCCCCTAAAATATATTTTAGCATCAAAAGATGTACTGCTCCTTATGTTTAATTTCATAATAGCTAAATACTGTTACATTCACTGTGTGATTTTGTGTTTTTACCAATAAGTTGAATACATAAATATTATAGTTTTGTTTGTTTGTTTGGTATCTAATCTAATTCAAGAGAGACTATTTATAATTAGGACAACCCAACAAGTCCATTTCACTTTTAAGGACAAAGAAATTTTTTGCTTTTCTAGCCAGATTTCAAAAATCTTCATACAATAATTTAAATTTAGATAGTAAAGATAGAAACACCATGCAAATAAATTGTACAAACCAATCTGGGGCATACTGTAACACATATATGAAAAATGTTAATTGATTCACAAGTGTCCTGTACTGGCATACATAGCATAGTTACAGGAATTCATGCTAAGCATACGAAACCCAGCAGAAGTGAGTATAAATTAAGGGTATTTTACTCCACTTCACCTCATCTTGCAAAATAACTTTATCAGATTTCAAAAATATGCCACAAATTTTTGACACTTTTGGATGTACCCAATTTCAGCTGCATATGGTCTGAATTTTCAAAGATTCAGGTAACTGACAAGCTTTGTTGCCTGCAGTTACCCAGCTTCTCTGCAAAATTATAGAATCCTATTTCCCATCCAGCTTGTTTTTATGCTTTTAGTTTTCATGAAACAGTGAAAGAATTAGCGTTACAAAAATGAATATTCTAAGACTAAATATGTATTTTTTCTTACTTTCCCGAAGTATGCATATGTTTGGATGTTGAAATGATCCATTCTACAATAACATGTCAACATTTGTTAGAACATCAATGATATCAACATGGAAGTTTTCAAATATGGCCTGGGGAACAAAGGCACATCATATGGGGACTTCTCCATGTTTTTGGCAGAACTTCAGTTTCAGCTGCAATTACTCAGCTCTTTATAGAGACTACCTTATCAAATAAACATGAAATGACCTCCAGGTCCTCAGTTCCTATTCATCTGGTCAGTAGTGACTTATTATAAACAGAATATTCTGTTCTTTCAGGGAGTTGTATGAAATTGGACTCCACGGGGTGTGAATACATGTTCGTAGAGATACCCATGCAGCTTAAGGATGTTTACTGGTTATAGCACTTGCTATGATGTCAGTTTTCAGTAGACAGTCATCTTCTGTCTTTGTGTCATCAATTCACTGACATTTTATTTCTTTCATCATGTGTTTTGCAACTGAATGTGGAAAACACTGACAGTATAATTGATGACTCCGTAGTATTTACTAGCTAATCTCATCCTCCACAGAGGCATAAATTATGCAAATGATAAATAATTGCTTATGAAAAGTGTTCAGAAAATTGATTATTCATCAGATATTTGAATCATAAGCAAACAGTATTGAATTAATATTTTTTTTCCTTTTTGCCATATAAGTGTAACTGTTTTTTCCTTAACTCTCACTAAATGCTTATCAAGTTGTTAATGCGCTATATTCCTGTAAGGAAGTTGCTCATACTTGCTCAGAAACAATATGGCCAGATTCCAATTCACTTTTTACACTGACTGACTGGTTCACAATAAAATAGAATGTCACTCTGGTAGGATACAGTTGTTAAAGTTCAGTCTGGTTCTATACCATTTCTGAAGACTAAGCAATCATAACACAACTCAGATTTCAAACAAAAGCCTTGATTCAGAGCATTAACATGAAAAATGTTTTCAGATCAATATCTCAGAACCTCATGACTGGCTGTATTCCTCATGTTTACAGGAAAAGCCTCATACTTTAGAATCCACAGTCCTTCTTGAGGTTATGACATTAAAAATCTTCAAGTTAGTAATGTCTTTAAAGTGATATAATGAACTGGTTCTATCTGTTTGAAGAAATAATTACCTGCTTGTCACATACTCTCATTATACTTGGTTGGCACCAAATCAGTTTTCAATTCAAAAAACATTATGGCTTTTAGTAATGGGTTATGTGTTTTCATTGCAACCTTTAGACCTGAAGATATCTAAGATACAAGATGCTTTCAATTCACTAGAACAAAATTATTCTTCTCAGATACCTGGAAAAAAAAAAGGCTTAAGAACAGTCAGTTCTATGTAGAAATGCCGTCTAAATTACAGTGATATTTACTAGAAAAATGGGTCCAAAATATCATCAGAATTTATCTTAAACCAGAATAAGGCTAATGGCAACAGCTGATCCTTTTGATTGCAAATTTTTATTCTAATAATAATTACTGATTTTCTATTTTACTTGCTCCTGCTTAGGCAATGCATTCTAGGATTAAGGATTAGTTAAAAAAAGACTGAATTCTGTTGCAGCCTTTGCTACCTGTTTTTTTGTGGTTGTTTCCATAAGTAAGCCTTTTGTACATACCTTTTCCTGAGCCATCTAAATTTGTGCAGGACATTCCTGAAATTTTCTTTTGAATTAAAACCTAGAAGAAGTATGTTGATCTTACTAGGAGGAAGTTCTGCTTTTTCTTTCTTGTTAAATCTTGCTTCTTAAGGAACATCTGGTGTCTCTCCCCTCCCCCACTGGCACCACGTCACAAGCGTATGCCTGATTCATTTGCTCCCATAATATCATGTAGAAAACCTGTGGATGGTTATTCACTCTGTCCTTTTGGGAATAATTACTACAATTTTTCCTCAAAAATCAAATCCACTGCTTCTAGATAGCTAAATCATTTGAAGGTTCTCCGTTACTGTGTTATCTCTGAATTAAGAAACTTTATCCTTCATACAGTAGTTTTTCCCCCTGAGATTTCCTATCTTAACTCCTGCATCTCCCTCACATTTTATTATCTTGGCTTTGATTGCTGTCACAATTTCCCCTGACATGATTTGCAGTATGCTGTGTCTCTTGTGTTCAGTCACATTTAGCTGCAAGGCTGTATGCACCATTAAGAACCTATGCACATACACAGCTTTACAGATCCTACTTGCCTCTTATTAATCTCCTTCTATTTGTTTAGATGGGATCTTCTGTAGGCTTCATTTAAAATTACTAAAGGCATGGCTTGCTATTTTCCTTGTATTTCATTTGAGGATGAAATATTGTGAACATATATTGTGTACAAAATCTCAGAAGAACACTTCTTTTCGTAGGTAATTAATGGTTATCTGTCAAGGTTTTTTACACCAGTGCTTCAGGATCAAGACTTGGAATTTGTTAGTGATTTGACTCACAGAGTTTAAGGGTGAAGCACTAGTGACATGCTTTTTATCAAGAAAACAGGCTGCTGTATTTCTCAGAAGTCAAAAGCTTATTTCTTCCAACAATAGGTCCTCATATTAATAAATTCTGCTATGTTGGAAATGCATGTAGCATAGTAGTTTAGTCATGAACCTTTATAAGGTCAGCAAATCTCAGTGAGAAGGGAAAAATAACTATTGTCTTAACTTGATCTGTTTCTGTATTAAATACAAAGTAAAAAATCAGTTATTTGAATTGGAGCTTGCCTCTTGAGTTCCTAATTTAGTTCAACAACTAATCTGTTGTTGAAGTTCTGCCTTGGGTATGGCTTACACCTCAGTGTCATTGAAGAAGCAAGGCTGGTCCAGCAGGCGTGCTCTGGAGCTGACACAAACGGAGCTGCCATGAAAACATCCAGGTGCCAGGCTGCAGGGCGTGCCAGGGCCCGGCAGTGGCACTGGACAGCAGGAGAGGTGACTCCTGTGTGGAGAGTGGCCAGATGGATGAGCTGCTCAGCCTGGTGGCAGAGCTAAAGAGGGGGTAGAAGGCCCAAAAAGTATCAGGGGCTCTAAGGAGGAGATTGACTGGTGGAGACAGTCTCTACCATCACTGAGGGCAAACATCAGACGTCGCACCACTAGAAGGAAAGGATCCCCTCTCTCACTTTCCCTTCCACCCTCCACCAATGGGATGGGGAGGGGAGTCAGGAAAGAAAAGAAAATAGAACCCTGGATTGAGATAAGAACAGTTTAATGACTGAAACAAAGTAAAAGATTATAATAATTAACAAAGTAAAAGATAATAATAAACTACAACTAATAATTGTAATAAAAGGAGAAGGAGGGAGAAATGTGAAAACCAGGAAAGACAAGTAGTGCACAATACAATTGCTCACTACCTGCTGACTGATGCCCAGCCCATTCCCAAGCACTGATCAGCCCCCTTCCATGTAGCTCCCCCAGTTCATACACTGGGTATGACATTCCATGGTATGGAATATCCCTCTGGCCAGTTTAGGTCAGCAGCCCTGGCTGTGGTCCCTTCCCGTTTTTCTGCACCTCCTCACTGGCAGAGCATGAGACAGTGAAAAGTCCTTGACTCAGAGTAAGCACTGTTCAGCAGCAACCAAAACATTAGTGTGTTATCAGCATTATTCTCATCCTGAATCCAAAACACAGCATTGTACCAGCTACTAAGAAGAAAATGAGCTCTGTCCTATCTGAAGCCAGGACAGGATCACTAAAGCAATTCTGAAAAAACGCAGCACCACAACCTTTTAATATTTTAGACTTGTTTTATAGCCTCAGTAACTTTCCTTTTTGTTTTGTTTTTTTGCACAGAAAGCTTTGATGGACTCTGTGGTATCAAAGTACCTCTGGTGTTACTCAAGATTTCATGAAGAAATTGAATTGTAATAATAAAATTAGAAGGCATCTGGATAAGTAGAGCGGCAAAAATCAACAACTGTTTTAATCATGGCTGGCAAATCTATAGCTCTCTATAGGAGCCGATAATCATGTGGATAAGAATAATCTGTTGATAGCAGTGTGCTTGTACTTTCAGGAAGCTTTTTACAAAGTCCTACAGCAAGGAAATCAAGCTGTTGTAGGACAAGATGGCTCATCATTTAATGTCCTTTAAAGTACAGTAAACAAGAGCCCAGACTTCACAGCAGAGGAAGAAAGATTCTCAATGCAGCCCAAGAGAGATGCATGTTTTTGAACTTAGAGCATTACTAGGCTAAGGAGAGAGTAACAAGGTGATGGAGTTTGCTGATGGTACTAAATTATATAGAAAAGTAAAATATGCTTAAAAAGGTTAAAAACTCATTCATAATACAAAACATAAACAAAGCAGCAAGTGAAATTCATTTTTGATAAATGCTGGATAAAGACAAGTTTTCCTCTAAGTGCCTATGTTTATATATACACAGTGATGAGCTTTATGTGAGCTATCCAGTGGAGATATATGAAAGTGTCAGTCAATAGACATCAAAAAGGCAAAATAAATATGAATTATTAGAAAAAATATATAGTTACAGTATACTGTAAATTCTTCAAATGAATATAGATTGAAGTGCTGGTCACACTGTCTCAAACAAGATGCAATGTGATCAGAAAACGTACTGAGAAAAGCAACAATGGTGATGAGCTGCTGCTTTCTAGGAAAGCAGAGAAAATGATAGAATGTAAGTAAGCAGAAAATGGATCAGAGGAAAACTATTCACATTTCTTGTGGTAAAAGAAGTGGGGGTACCTAATGAAATTACAGTGAAGATTTTTATAAAAGGGAACATTTTGTTATATAACGTAACTGAATCACAGAATTCATTGCCACAGGATGTTGTATATGACAAAATTATGAATGGTTCAGAAAGTGATTAGAAAAATTCATACAAAGCCCATCAAGACCCAATAAGCAAAAGAATGCAAATGCAAACTGGTTTCTGAAAATCCCTATGCCACAGACTGCCTAAAGCTCAGAGGAAATATCAGCAAAGTGTCCTTTCATTCTTGACCTCTTCTATATTCTTTCCCTAATTACCAGCTGCTGCTGGCCGCTGTGGAAATAGGACACTAAGCTGGACATGAGTAAAACATCACCTCCACCTCACCCTGCACAGCCAGTGTGATGGAAGCACTTGCCATGATATCACCCTGCCCCCTGCTCTGGAACCAGGAGAAGTTCTCAGCAAGTGCTTTCCTTGGGTCACTTGCAGTCTGAAGGGGGTGACCTCTGCAGATGGAGGAAGCTCAGAAGATCAGTTCTGGGATCTCAGGGAGATACAAAACACTTCAATCACTATGGATGTTGAAGCAGAGAAAGAGCAAAGCTATTATTTTGCTTTAATTTTTCTCTCTTTTTTAATCTCCTGAAGTGAATACAAGATGGTCTGGCTTTTCCACCTCAGTTGCCTTATCCAGAAAATTGGAAATCTCCCCAAGTACCAGTGTTGATAACTTTGTTTGAAGAGGAGTCATGAACATAAAGAGTTTCTGGAAAATAATCCAAATAGACTATCAGAACATTCTCAGATGTCTAAGTCTTAAGGGCTCTGAAGTTGTACTCTACACAGGGAAACAAAAGTAAAAAAAAGAAAGCATTGAAGGACAACCAGGAGATTTTGCCAAACAACCTGGGTAAATTATATTATAGTGGCTGTAGACTGCCCTGAGAAGCCAACTGTGATCCTGGAAGGGCAGGGAATATATCCTACAGCAGGTTTAGATTTAGCACACAAATATCCCTCTGTGCTGGTGCAGCTGCGCTGCCAAGCTTGCTGGCAGGCAGGGAGAGGAGCCTGCTCGTGCCCTGACTCCACAGATGCTGCTTTGCACCCTTTAATACAAATACTTGGCACAGGAGTTTCATAGCACTGTTCCTCAATGTGCAGACATAGGATAAGGAATTCTTTGGTTTTCAAAAATTAAAGCTAATCTTCAGAATTCAAGGCCTTTAGGAAAAGAGATTATATTTTATGGTTTGTTTTTTTTTAAATCCCAAATAATATTTTTTACTGTCATGCAAAGTTATTGTCAGGAATGGAACATCTGTTACAATTAAGAAATGAAGTGCCTACAGAAGGAAGGGGTACTGAGAAAAGCTTGTAACCCACTATGCATATTTCATTTTAAAAAAGTCAACCTGGAAACAGTTTATCATCAAGTATAATGGTCTATTCATGGCTTTGGTATGACTTACCAAACAGAGTGATACTGTACCAAAATAAAGCAGCAATACCCAGATTTGTTTCCCAAAGTCTTACAACATGTCAGAGTCATTCCTCTAATAAGGTACAAAATTCTTACTTGAAAGGTGCAAGATTGAGCTAAAATAATTTTAAAACATAGTCAGAGGGACGGCTTTCTTACTATTGATGTACAGCACAAAGCACTGGGAGCTGTTACTTTGCTTTCTTTAGCAAAGCACAGAGACTATGAGCGTGAATATAACTTTTTTTCCCAAAAGTTTTGTTCCATGCCAAAATGAAGAGGAACTTGAGGACTGTACCATGGAGCTATGATCACTTGTGATTTAAACTTTCAACACCCAAGTGTTCTGACTGCTCAAGCACTTTGCTAAATTACTCAGTAACTATCATTTGTTTTCTACCAGTTTGAATGAACTACCACCTGTATCACCTGGCAGAAGGCTACCTTTTACCTTAACTCTCTTGATGCTACTACATTTCTCTCTTGTTACTGATGGGGCAGTATGGGATAACACAGAGAGTGCTGGCTGCTCTTTTAGAGCATCTTTCTGATAGTTCAATAGTGCAATTGGAGTAACAGCCCAGAATTAGCTCTTCATTCTACCGGAGACCAAAGGAATCTGATACTGAATTCTCAGAATTAGTGTTTCAATAAATACCATCATTATTATGACTGTCAACACTTTTAGGAAAAGTGAAGGGAAGCAGACAATTTGGATTTGTTTTGCACTGAGATTGTACTCAGCTGAATGAAATACATGGATATAAAACAAGCCAGTGGCCCAAACAATTCATCATTTAAACAGATTTCTGCAGACTAAAGTCGTAGCTTCCTGATGCTGAACTCCTTTTTGATTAGGCATCACAGGTATGAATTAGTAGGTTCATAATGTCTACCCACCTACAAATATTTTACATTCTTCATATCCTCCTAGCTTCCCATGTCCTCTGGATTAACAATATTCTACCTGATTATTCTATTTTCTATATAATTCTTTATTTGGCCATTGGACTTTGTTTGCACTTTTTAAAAGAAATTTTATTTACTCTGTTTTTTTGAAGCTCAATTGTCATAAGCCTTAATAAATAAATATGCATCACTTGTTTTCATATGATGCTCATTTTCAAGTTGCATGAAATGAGCAATTTTTAAATTAAGGTATTTTAGCCTCAGTACCATAAGATTTATAGGCTTTTTACTGTGTCATTTGTATTCAGCATTCTCTGCATAAGGACATCAAACTAAATACCATTTCTGGTATTAAATATTTTATTTCCAGCAATAATTCCTCTAGGAGCAGATATGTATTTTGTTTTGTAATTCACAGAAAAACAGCAGTCTTTCAAATGAGATGTGCAGTAAATTTTAAACTGAATAGTATTGGCCTTTCTGTGAAGACTAATGTTTTGCCTTTACATTTTGAAGCTAGGAGGTAGAAAACAAGATAGTCACATTTTATTTGTTTTCTTATGCATACAGTGTTTACTTATGTGATCAAAAATGTTGAGGTCATTTAGAACTTTGAGACAGCACATTAAAGTTCACTATTTCTCAATATCTTAACATGTAATATTACTTTTAAGAGGCTTGATGACAGGGGAGCATGAGCTAGCTATAGCATTCACTTTCCAAAGTTACTCACACCGGATGACACAAGGTCTTGCTTGTACCATAAACATTCCCCACCCCTCCTACACGGACTGCATGAAAGCTGCAAAACAAGCTTTAAAGTGCTGCAGGGCCTTGGAGGAGTGGTTTGGCAGATTTTTACTGCATGAATAGCAAAGGGGGGTAAGCCTCTAGTGGTGACATAAATAGGGATTTCAGGAGCACTGTGATGTGTGTGTTCATCATAACAAAGTGCTACCTGTGATACATTGTGACCAAATGGTCTGGATGTAGAAGCTGTATTTCCATTTTGTAAATTGGTCTGAATCAGGCCAATGGTGTCTCAGTCAACAAAGCAGCATCACTGGGTGGTTAGTCTAGGCAATATTCTGTCCTGGGAAACAGGGTGTATCACACATGTTTGATATTCACAGCAGTGTTTTTATGGTTTAAATGTTTTTCCATGTGATTTTCTAACAAGAACCTTCTTCAATTATCGTCATTATTACTGTGAAGAAAAAGAATTAGGAATAAATTGTGTGCAGCTTGCACAATCACACAAGTCTTTTGAAAGAGGTAATTGGACTTTTGAGGGCAGATTGCCATAGCATATTGCAGATAGGAAAATCTTGCTAAATTTTGTGGTCTGCCATGCCTCTTGCATTTTACAAAGGCATCTTGCATCATGTGAGGGTAAAGCATTCTCATAAACATTAAAAAGCAGAGGAGCTATGGGTTTTTTTATTGTCAAGCAATATTGTCCTTTCCTCCTCCAAAATGAATTTTTCCCTTTTCTTAAAAACTTTCATACAGTCAGATGTTAGTAGCACTAAATTCTAACACTCCCCTTTAAATGAACTGCTCTTCCAACACTTTTTCAGCCTTGGTGTCAAACAAATCTTGTGGAAGTTATGAGCCAATGAAAGCATTACCACCCAGGCCAGTCAGCCCTGCTGCGACACAAAACACACTTCATAAAAAATATTTTATTACCATCTACATATGTAAGGCAGAGTTGTATTTCTTTGATAACAGGATCTTCAGACAGATCTCCAGTGTCTGGAAGTGCTTGGTTTGTAAGTGATTTGCCTTTTGTTTTCTGGAACTCATGCTTCAAGAAGGAAATACAAATATTAGTCTAAGGTTAAGTGCAAATAGATCCATAGTGATGATCTCCAAGCCATTTTCAGTCTTCTTACTTTCTTTCATACTGAAAGATGATGTGCAATTTCACCCAAACATATTATGTTGGGTGAATATTGCATAATTTCATAATATGTGAAATATTTCACATTTACTCCCTGTAACAGATCATAATGTTTTTAGGAGAGAAAAAAAACCCCTAAATTTCAGTGAACAGTTAACAGTAAGTGCACTAGATTCTCCTTCCATTAGTTAAAGTTGAAGGATCCTGTGAGCCACTTCATTACTTACAGCAGAGTAGAAAGCAATTGATTCTGTTGTAACTTAAATTCCTCTGATGCCCTTTTTTCTTTTTCCTCTTTCATGGTTTTACTTATATAAAACACAGGAAATGTTTCAACTAATGCTATTGTGCATGTCTAAATTAAGTTTTCAGATGCTTAGTGGGCTGGTTCTGTAACGAACTATGGTGCATTCAGTGAAAAGAGTGCATTGTATAAGTTCAGACTGAGCTCTTGCAGATCTAGGGAGAAAATTCTTGGTTTCTCTAATAACTGATCAAAATAGCACAGCAAGCAGACAGCAGAAAACTGTAAGTGACAAAGTGTTTTCACTTAAAATAATAAACAGTGGATTGCCTACTTGGAAATCTTATTCTTTGCATAAACACTATACAAAGTGTTTGAAAGAAAGTGCTTGAACAATCCCCTCAAAAAATATTACCTTTCAAAATATGACAGTCAATTAAAACAGCATTGCTAGAAAACAGTAATAAACTGCCTGACTCACCCAGTTTTCTCAAGGACATATTGTGCTAGATGTTGTGCATGAAGTACAGCTGTTTTTCAGAGTTACAGTGCTAAATGCTTCATATAGTTTTATATGCTTTATATAGTTTCATTTATAGTTTTACACAGTTTAGTTGATTTAAATAGAGACACTAAAGTGCCTGAAGCTGCATTGAGGAGACAGCAAATTGTGTGTTAGCATAGTAACAAATAGCATCTTTAGAGGCTTCTTTTCTTAAACACTTGGTCTCACTTGATTCCTTTTACTATCAAGGACTGTGTACTGGATCCTTCAGGGTGGATACTGGGGGGAGGAAGCTAAGAACTGTTCCACTCACAAGAAGTGAAGTCCTGTGGCCTTTTATTTCACTGCTAAGGTTTGACAAAGGGCGTGAACATTTAAGGCTGTATCTTCCATTACAACCCACAGCTATTGTTCTGCAGGACAAAATTTACAAGTGAAGAAAACAGTTATTTTCCACATCTGATATGATTTCCTGCTGAAAGGGCAAAGTATCATTACATTATTTTCCAAAGAAAGGGCACAGTACCATGAGTCACATACCCTGGATGAATTCCTTATATGTACAGGAACAAATCTTGCATTACTGACCTCTAAGAAGGTACAATCTCTGGTGTTAGCTTTATAAATAATATCCTGGAAATTTCTCCACGGGGCAGTCTCATGCAAGAATATTGCTTCAGTACAGAAGTATTTGATGCCACTGGTATAACAACTTGACTACCAGGCAGAGGACTGTAGTGAAGGGGCATGGTCAAAAATATGAAAGATTCTCTGAGCCAATTTCTTCTGGCTACTTGGGTCATACTCTTCGCTCTGTTTCTGGGTCAAGAGAGGGTTTGTTTGAAGAGCACAGAGAGAGATGGAAAGCACTGAATGGGGCTCAACGAGATTTCACAGCAGAACTCCTGTGGTGCTATTGCAAGTCCTGAACTTTGCTTCTCTTATTCCACTTCAAGATCTTATTTCTAAATGTTAATAAACTGGTTAGTACCCTGGGCAGCAAGGGTTTATCAAGAAAAAAATGAAAGGGAAAAATTCTCTACTTCTTAGTTGTTTGAAAAGCTAACCCAACATGCAGTAGAAGAATTAAAGAAAGCATTTGACCAAGATTTGTTCATGCCAGCCACACCTTTTCTTGCCTCCTCACAGAATACAGAAATGTGTGTCTCCCTGAGGACATTCTGCCGAGTTTTGAGATATAACATCTTGACAGTGGAAAAGTACAAGTCTAAATATAGTACATTTTGTCAAACGTTGTTTAAAGGAATGTTCCAATAGCTATCTGTTCAAAAATGCACCTTTCTATTGGTTCCTATGCAAACCCTTTTATTAATAGGGATTCTGCAAGCCAATATTACCTGTATGAGGCCTTATAAGTGACTGATTGTTTTGGCAAGTATTCAGGCCACACAATGGCCTTTGGCTTTGCAGTCATATTTGTCATAGTCTGGAATGCAGGAGGTCTTACTATTTCGTTTCTTCTTTTTTGTTTACTCACTGGTTCCTCTTCTCTGGCACATAACAAACTGTGTCCTTAAAAGGCACAAAAAGTACAGTTAGCTACTTCATTCCCAGAGCATTTCTTTCCATGGTGGATTCTAACCCACAGCTCACAAATCTCCATTTATAAAGAAGGAAGAAAACCTTGCAGTGAGCAGGGAAAAAGAAGAAGACAAGTCTTTGAGATATGGAAATTCTGTATCTGAAAATCTACACAGCATTGAAATCACAGACATCAGAGATAGAGTTTTAAGGGAAAAAAAAGATAGAACCAGTAAAAAGACCACTTCGTCTAGCAGTCTGTGCCTCCATCATTAGCGTTCCCTCATTATACAAAAAAATTTTATGATACCACACATTTCATACTGTCAGGAGTAGTGGAGGCACAGGCACAGTTACTGGAAGAGAAGGAAAGAAGCATATTCATGCAATTTTTAATGGTCTTCTTAAAGCTTTTTCTTGGTGCAAGTGAAGGACACATAGGAGGCACTTCATCCTCTCCCCCACTTCTGTTTTTGATGGAACCCCTGATCAGGAGAAGGTGACCTCCGGGAAACAGCATGCAGGGGGTAGCAAGCAGGTCAGGATCTCCTCATGAATAATATCACTTCTCTGGGAAGCCTAAGTGTGATTTTTCACACTTTCCTGAATCATTAAGTCCAACCTTTCACTCCTTCTCTGTGACCACATACATGGATTCTGCCTCATCTAAATACCTAGAAAATACTTTATATTCCCCTCTCTGTTTTCTTATTTACTTCTAAAGCTCCCTATTCCTTGCAGTAGGTTTTTGTTCACATTGTATAAAGAGCTCTTTAGGTACTGCTGTGATACAGTACATACCTACTGGAGTGAAAATGTGATAATGACAAGAAAAAAATTATGAAGGCACAAGAAAAAAACTCAGCAGTGATGAGACAACACATGGTACATTTTGCAGCATCCCAAGTCAGAAGATAAGGTCTTAAATTTCAAAAATTTTTTGAAGCAGAAGTTATGTCTTCTGCACACTCTGATGACAGCAATTCTTTCTGCTATTTTTCTTTGCAGCAGTGAAACTCTGCTGGAAGATACAGCTCCAGTTTCCATGGAGGAAACAGTGTGCTGGAGGATACCCTCCTCCCACCTCCCACCAGGACTTGTTAACAGCAGGTTAAGATGCAGCAGGACTCAGAAACTAAGCTGATTTTTTAAGCTCTTTTCCCCCCGGATCTTAACCCAAGAAATGCTTAGGTAGCCCCTGATCTGGCCCCTGGCACAAAACTATAATTTTCCTGCTGAGGAAGCACAAACATTTCAATGTTCCCCATTCCTCTTTGGGAACTTCTGTGCTGGCACTGTGACAAACTCACTGACCTCTGTGGAGGGACTTACAGCCTCCATTGACATGGATTATGAGCAACTGATGCCACATGTGGCAATAACAATGGCACAGCCTGAAAAGAAATTCACAAATGCTCACACAGAACTTTGTACATAATGTAACTGAGCAAAGCTGCAAGTAATTCCATGGCTCAGGCTCTCTCAGTGTCAAGTGTGAAGACTTATTTATATTTAGTTAAGGTTCATCCTCAAGTTTTAGTCTATCTAAATCTATCTTTAGTCTATCTTAAAGTCTATCTTTAGTTTACATCAAACTTAATCTACCTTTTCTTGGGGCACTCTTCAACCTAGAGGCAGTACCGCTCTGGAGGATGGGACAGGATTGGAAAAGATTGCCTGTATTAAAAAATGCCTAGATAAATTTCTCCAAAAACATATATTATCATTCCCATGAAAGAAGAATGGGAGATTTGCAAAGGATTCTGGGTGTTCTAGGTATTTTTCCACAGAGTAATTTCTGTATATGGGAATCTTCCCTTGGAGCTGCACTGGAGACAGAATTTGCTCTAGACTCCAAATGAGGAAGCCCAGAATTACTTTTTCTTTCCAAGGAGTTTATGCAGCTCCCCTTTTGTAACTGACCTTCTAGAGGATTTTTTTAATGAACTAAATGTTCATTTATTTTTGGCTCAAAAGTTGTTCTCTTTAAAAATGCTGACCATATATTATAGCAATCAGAAAACATGTTCTTTCATCCCCTCAGAGGTGGAATGGCAAAGGGAAGAGCCTCCAGAATGCAAGGCCTGGGGAAAACAGTGGCCAATAGCCATGCAGGGGTGTGTTTAGAGACGTCTCTGTCACATCGACTCCCAGCTGGGGCAGACATGCTGTCCCCATCCAGCTGGGAAGGGTGGGGATCACAAGCACAGCTACAAGCTTTAGTTAGCAGCCTCAAATCTTAGGTAATTTCTTAGAAATGCCCAGAGCTCTACTGCATGGAGATTGTCAGTCCATGGCGTTAAGAAGGCCTGCATGAGCTGTCTGTCCCAAAATCATGGAATTACAGGATCCTCATATGGTTTAGGCTGAAATAGACCTTTAACACCATTAAGTCTAACTGTTAACCCAGTACTGCCAAATCCACCACTAAACCATGTCCCCAAGTGGCACAGCTACATGTCTTTTAAATACCTCCAAGGACAGTAACTCCAACACTTCCCCACATAGCCTGAGCCAATGCTTGACAACCTTTCAGTGAAGAAATTTTTTCAAATATCCATTTTAAACCTCCCATGGTGCAACTTGAGGCCACAACCTCTTTTCAGATAGTTGTAGAGAGCCATAAGGTCTCCCCTGAGCCTTTTTTTCTTCAGGCTAAACAACCCCAGCTCCCTCAGCCACTCTGTTCCTCAGAAGACTTGTGCTCCTTTGTCTCCAGTTTGTATCCTCTCTGCTGTGTTGTATTTCCAGAATATTTTCTTTGGCTCTTTGTCCTGGTTGGGAGTCTAAAGCAAACTCCCACCATGATAATTGCCTTGTTGGCCTTCCCCCTGATTCTGATCCAGAAACACTTAACTCTATGCTCACCATCATTAAACTCTAGACAATCAAAATCCTCCTAACATAGAAGGCTCCCCCAGTGCATCCCCTTCTTTACCCATCCCTTCTGAGGAATTTATTGCCATCCATTGCAGCATTCCAGTTGTATGACTCATTCTACAATGTTTCCATGGATGCCATGAATGAGGGTAAAACATGAAGGCTGTTTAGGACAGCATTGCACGCACACCAAAAGACCCCAAGCCACCACACATTTTATAACAGAAGTTACGTATTTTTTCTTGTGTTAGATTACAAAATGTGGCTGGGAGTGTGTATTCTATTCCCATCTGTTAGAGGTGAGGCAGTTATCTTCTGTTAATTGGGCAGTTTTCTCCATCTGTGCGACAACCAATCCTCCCTCTGGGAAATATCTTCTGTTCATGGGCCACTGAGTGCCACAGCATGGCTGATAAAATTACATAATCCCATTGTGAGATGCTCTGCCCAGCGGGAAGAGCCAAGCATTCCTACCTAGATATAATCTGCGATTTGGAACACCACAGTCAGCCTTTTCCACTGGATTCCCAGAGGAAGACCAGGCCCATCTACACCACCACTGGACCTCCAGAGGAAAACTCCACCCTTCTACAGGATCACTGCTTCAACAGAACCACATGTGTCACTCCAGGAGGACTGCAGCCACCATTTAATGGGACTGCTACCAACACCCTGACCAACAGGGAGTCAGGTCATATTCTGACTCTACCAGTAGTTTGTTTTCTTTTTTTGTACTATTGCATTTGTGTTTTTAATTTTTCTAGTAAAGAACTGTTTTTCCTATTCCCATATCTTTGCCTGCGTACCCTTTAATTTTAAAATTATAGTAATTTGGAGGGAGGGGGTTTGTGTTTTCCATTTCAAGGAAAGTTCCTGCCTTGCTTAAGCAGACACCTGTCTTTTCAAACCAAGACAGTTCTCCACTTGGCTTTAAGGTAGCAATCACTTATCCAAGTGTAAGTATATTCTAAAGACAGAGTGTTCTCATTTACTATTCTTCTGAAAGACTGTTCCGTAATTTCCTTAGTAAAGGGTACAGATAAATATTCTTGCCAAACTCACAGGCAGGAGCTGAATATCATCTCTGACTCAACTTGTATGTAACAGTCTGAACCCTAAAAATTCTGGTTTCACTTTCTTTGTTCCTGTAGAAATTCTTGATCTACCAGAGGCAGATCCTTCAGAAAAGACAGAGCACTGATAACTTCAGAGTGTCCCAAGTTGTATCTCCTGACAATTACCATCCTTCATAAAGAGACTGCCATCACAAGCTGTATCTGCTATGTTCTTCCAAAACTTTTACTAGTAAGTAAAGATTTAAACTGTCAGGGCTTTTGGCAATAGTAGTGATTTCTCCCTGCTCTCCTGCAGTCCCTTTTTCCTTCTCGAGAGAAACTCTTCACTGCAGTTTGAATTTGCACTTCTGATGTTACTTCCCTTAAGTTTTTGCAGTGCACCTATATGCCTACAGACAAGGCATAAGAGAATGCAGTTGACAATTTTTCTTCCTTAAAATTGTATTTATAGAGGATAAAGGATATACAAAACTATGCAAAGAAAGCATATTTTAAAATAGGAACTGTGGTCCCTCTCTATCAATTATGATTTTAAATAAGAGCAAAAAGCAACCTTTTTGATAACTTTTCAACCCCTGAGTTTGAGTTTATGTTGAAGGAGAAGAATGCATTAATATTAAATTGCTTCTCCTTTTTATTACAGGTGATCTAAAGATATCTGAATCATTTTTTTATAATAAATGATGCAGTGCAACAGAACCTACACTCAAGCAGTAAGAGCAGCTCACGTAACTCTGTGCTGATGGTGACTTCTGAGTACTCTGGATGCCAGCTGTAAGTTTTGGCTGAAAACATTTTGTGGGCACAATATTAATGCTAAAAGGAATGCCCATCGGGACAACGTTAGTTTAAGCAAAGCACATTTTAAATTCACAAGGGAGCCAGATGTTGGAGCCATTTGAGAATCCAGGCAAAAAGCTGCCAGCAGTGGAGGAACTGCATGAGGATCTCTTAGCAGTAAGGTGAGCACTAATTTGCTATCAGACTCAACCCCAGATTTCTCTCATCTAGCTTTTGCCAATATTCACATTTTGTACGTGATCTTGGTCTGTGTGTTTCAAATCTGCATTTCAGCTTCACAGATGGTAGGTTTGGTCTTCTGGATGGAAATATTACAACTTGTCTTGGAAATTTTAGATCTGGGCTTCCTTTCAAGAGAATCTCAAGTGTATGTCCTGTGCAGAAATGCATCTATTTCATTAACTAGCCAAGCCTACAATATTAAAATTCAACTCCAGTCTTCCTTCTCTGGCAGAATGTGGCACTGTTGACATTCTATCAAATCCAAATGTCCTAGGGTTGTAAAATGAGAACCATAAGAATAGTGACTTGTAATAAATATTTGTAGAGGTGGAGAATTCAAAGCCACAAATACAACTTTTCTAGTTAGGTACTAAAACTAAACCACATTTTATGGGAAGATAATATGTCTGCAACTACTTGTGAAGTTTCTAGCAGCAATGCAATCCTTAATTCATATTTACAAAATTGACATCCTCATTCTTGGTGATTCAGTAGATTGCAAATGTTCTTCTGAAAAAAAAAAAAGGTATTTCAATAAACCCTAAGATATATTTTAATCCTTTGAAGGTAAATTGAATAATTCTTCCATGAAAATGTACTACCTTCACATGGAATGGAATGAGAAAAAGACAATTCTAGTTGAAACTTTATGTTGGAACATTGGACCTGAAAGTATGTAATTAAGTTATTTTTCTTGCTCTTGCTGTTTTATTGAGGAAAAGTGTTTCAGCTTAATACTTCCATACAGTTAAGATTTCACATTTGATAATTCTGTGATTGCTAAGACTTCTTTCTAATAGACAGCAACATGCTCACACTTCAACCTGCTGCCCAAGATAAAGGGGGTTGGACCATTAAAGGTCCCCTCCAACCTAAACTATTCTATGGTTTTGTGATTCTAAGACTAATCTGTCACAGACTATGCTAGACTGCAAATGCCCAGTAAATATAAAGAATACAGACATCACAATAATTTTAAAGGAAATTTGCACATGCTGGAAAGGAACTAAATAATGAAACATCTGAAGTACATCAAATTTGTTTAGGGAACAAAATAAACATTTCCTTGTGACAAAGGAGGAAAATAATTTAGGAGAAATGTTACTTGCATTGTTCCTTGCAATAAAAAAGACCCCTCAAATAATCCTTCAATATTTTTTAAGATATTCTTTCATATTTTATATCACTTATAACTGAAAATTACAATAATTTATTATGACATTATTCGTCCATATATATCCATATTTTAATCTTTTTTCCCCTATAGCAGGTTGTTTCAGATCATAACAATAAAATATTTTGAGCACTAAAGTGTTTTGCTAATGTTTAGTAATATATGCAATTCTGGAAATAATTATTTTCACTTCTCACTTTTTCTTTCTTTATTTTTTTTTTAATTCATAGCCACAAATGTTTATATAGCAGATCAAATTTCTATATAAAACTCAGAAATTCCAGAATTGTTTCTGAAACAGTTCAGTGTAGTCCCAAAGCAACCTACAGTTATCATAATTACTTTTATAGAAATTAGGTGTGGTTAGACACTGAAAAAATAGGGTTCAATTCTAACTCTACAGTCAATTGAATCTCTGCTGTTCTAAGGCTGGTTCATCAAAGCCCCAGTCCATAGTAATCACATCGCTAGTCTGACATATGCCAGTTGAGAAAGTCCCTAAAATGCCAGCCACCATGTGGGAACAGCTAAAGCACAGTAGCTATTGCTCTGATCCTTTCTGTTCCTCCAGTATTCTTCAGGCAAAGGAGCCAAAACAAAACTAACTACATCAACAAAGTCACCTCGATGACATTATGTAATTTATGAGCATCTGTCTGCATTTTGTCTAGCTTTGTAAACTGCCTTTTGCTATATTTTTGTCTCCAAGTTATTCCCAGCTTTCCTATTCTGACCTATTTCATGTCTGTATCTTCACCCACATGCCCAGATCCTGAGCAGTCACACCGTGCATAAGCTTGGGTGCACTCAAAAGTGGTGGAAGAAAGTCCTAACAGGCATAAGGGGGTCACTAAGACCTCAGGACTACTGATCCTCTGCAGCACTCTGCATTGGATACTCACTGGCACCTTGGGATAAAAAATTGGCACAGGAGTGCCTTGGTCACTCCCATGTAGTGACCCACAAATTATCACAACCTGTGTTCTCTCAGGGCTCACAAGCCTTCATGTCTAGGATAGTTCTCAAGAAAAAAAATTTGAATGGCCTAAACTGGAGTTTCCACCTGGAGTCAGTTTGGCTCATGTAGTTTTTCACTGTACGCTGCTGAATGAAAGTTTCCTCAGCTGGTGTTGGACTATCTCAAAAGCCAGCCCTAGCAGAGCCGGGGTGTGAGCTAGGACAGATGCTGTGCACTGGACATACATACTTGGCATGGCTGGGGCCAGGGGCCTCTGACAGGCCCATTAAAAGGCTCCTCTTTTTGTTTTTGTCCCCTCCCTTCAATCTTTGTTTGCAGGCTGTCCTAGAGTGATGTTGTGATGCTTGTATCCCCAGTCGTGTGTTCTGTTTATGCTGGATATTATTTTCTGTGCCTTCAAGACTGGCTCTGAAGAGCAGAGTTTTGTTTTGGTTTTGTTATCAGCCTGCTCCCCCACAGCTGGCGGGACACAGAGACAGGGCAGTACATAGTGCTGCTTTTGCTTTTTGCTTTGCTCTTGCTTCTGCTTTGCCCTTTTTTTTGCTTCTGCTCGTTAATTAGTTTAGCTAGGCAGTCCGATTTTTTCCTGGACTGTTTTTTGGTTTTTTTTCTTTCCTTTTTTTGGAACCACTTGAACCTGCTCTGGACTGGGACCTGGGAAACACCAAGAGTTTGCACCTTGCGGCCTGCAACAGCCATCCCCAGTGCCGGAGGGACCGATAACAGAGCAACCACTCCCAGGAGAGACTTTCTGAGTTTGTAATCTCTGCAGAGCGGTGAAAGAGTGTTGTCATCTGGTATTGTTCATTTTGTGTGCTGGGGGGAGCTGTGCCTGTTAAATAAACAGGTTCTTTCCACTTCTCTCCGAAGAATCCTTCCCAAACCGGTTGAGAGGAGGGGCCGTGTGGGTTTTCTATCTGGAGGGTCCCCCTTTGGAGGTTTTCTCCCAAATTTGCCCTAAACTAGGAGAGAGGCTGATGGAAAAATACAGAGTATGGTTGGTTTTCTTTGGATGGCTCCATTGCTACTCACAGGAGCAAATACTGCTGCCAGAAGCATGTAGTTTCTTTGGGGGAAAGGTGGGCATCTTGCAGAGGACAAGAGGCTGATCTTGGTATTGGTGATGAATCACACACAAAACAGGGAATCACATATAAAGTGGGCTCACTTTACTATACTGTACTGTAACTACAGGAAACTTTAATGTTTCCTTTACTGCAAGATACACCAGGTGGGCTCAAGGTACTTGAAAAGAGTTCTCTAACAGGTCTTCAGAACACATGGCCTGAACAAGAGACTGGTTGAATGAGAGATTGGTTGGTTGGTTGGTTGGTTGGTTGGTTGGTTGGTTGAGAGATTTATAGGGACTTTGGTTTTTTGATGTGCATTTCCAAAGTTTATACTAAATTGTGGCACATTAATGTATATAGACATGGCTGATCTCAGACAAAGCATAGTCTAAGAAGGCAGGGTATATCCAGCAAAGTCCATTAAAAATAAGTATCAAAAAAGGAGGGAATAGTCTTGCTTTGCAAGTCTGCTCTGTGTTCCAGCAAACATCATATTCTTTGAAGTTTTAAAGTATTGATTGACAATTATATCAGATCTAATCAATCTAGCACATTTAAACAGACTTCTTTTGCAGGTACATATTCTATTTTTTAATGTTTTGATATCCTTAATTTAATTCTTGTCATCTGGTTTTCACGTCTGTTACATATAGGAAGTAACAACAAGTTTGAAAAACTAAGAAACTGAGTCCATTACAAACATGTATTTTCTGTGTTGCATGCTCTGTGCAAAGGAGCCTGTTCTCCCCAAATATAGGTGCCTATGGAAGTGAAACCGTAAAAGCCAACCTCTTCCAGGAAAGTAAATGTACAAAAATAGCAATATACTTTGGTGGAGTTCATGTTTCAGAAAAGCTTCCAACATCAGTGTAGTTTTAATATCCCAGCACATCAGTCTGCAGTCAACTCCAAGCATATGGGCCATGGGCTAAAGCTGAAGCTGAAGCTAAAGCTGAAGCTGAAGCTAAAGCTAGAGCAGCGTCATGGTCTGCACCACCACAAGACCATGAATGAGGAAAGATGGCAAATTATGCATGCAAAAAGAATGTGTTACATTCATTCCCTCTCCTTACAGCTGAGTAATTTCCACAAGCATCATGCAATAGCTCTGGTTGCTTTAGCCACAGGCAGTATATGTCCTGCCCACACCTTCCTGCATCAGACAGATAAGTGAATCAAACACAAGTTCATTAATCGGCCATGATTCCTTCTCCACAGTTTTGACAAGCTTCTGAGAACTACTAATCAGAAAACAGATATTCATTTTCTCAGCAAGGTCAACATTCCACCTTTGATTTAATCATGCAACCCAAATAAATTCACCAGAACATTTTTACATAAGATTGTGAATGCACACACACAGATCTGCAACTAGAATAATGGAGCTGACTTTCTATTATCCCTGTTGAATTTAGTGAGACATTTTCCTAACTGTACATTTCAAAGAAAAAAAAAAAAAAAAACAACATTTTTTTGACACAAGAAACTTAAATTACTGGGGTTTTTTATTTCTAAGAATTAGAACATTCATATCTATTTTTAAAACCACATGAAGGAATATAAGTTTTGGAATTCATAAGTGATTTTACTTAACAGCAAAGTTAGTGTTCCTTTCCTTGAGAACCAATGTAAAAATAAATTTTCTTCTACATATACACAGTTATTGGTAGAAAATTCATTCTTTATCTTTAAAATGCAACAAATGCTGAGCCAGATGAACAATAAAAAGAAAATGAGAATTGAGTTATCAGTATTAAACTGACATCCTGTTTTCATTAGCAATTAAAAAACTCTGCAATAATAAATCCATCACAGCATTCCTTGATCTATATTAACAGACCATTAAAATTGTTGTCAGCTGACTCTTCAGCAGGCCAAGCTGCAATCTGCTTTTGCAAGCCCATATTGAATGATTTCCCAACTTTTTAAGGCTAAAGTATGTTTAGGCACATTTTGCAGAACACTAAAATTGACTGTAATATTTGAAAATTGCCATAAAGCACAGTTCAACTTTTTAATGAGACAGGTTAACATTATCTTCTGTCAGCCAAAAAGGCCCTTGATTTTAAAGACAGCCACTACCTTGCAATTTTACAGAAGAGAAATGTGCAGGTCTCCTGCCCACTTACAATGAATGGTAAATGACATGCAAATCTCTGAAGTTTCTCACACAGTTCTCCTCTTTAAATTAAAACAAATCAAATTATCTTTTAAAAAATTAAAAATCTTTCTATCCTACAGTGTAAAACTACCACAAAATATTGTGTTGTCCTGTATTTTTTTCCCTTAGAAACAGAAGGCCATTCCTCTGAGTCCAGCATGATGTAACACATTATTTCTCTGAGCCATGAGCCTTTTCAGTGCCGTAGGTTCCTTTTAACCACGGCTGTGCTGCCAGGACTGGCCCAGCAGCTGCAGGCAAGGCATGAAGAGCTGACACTGAAGTACTGGGTGTCTCCTGCTGAGCCACCTTCCAGCCAGCCCTTCCTTCTGGACATGGGGAAGGGACCAGCCACCAATTTAGGGCACTGGGACACACATTGGAGGGGATGGGTACAAGGCAGCTGAGATGAAGAAGCCCTCAGGGAGGACGAGGGGAAAAGTGTGACACAACATGAATGCTCCTGTTCTGACCTGTGCCTCGCTCACAAAAACACAGGTGTGTGTGAATAGTACTTGCAGAATGTCTTACTTGTATACTGACCAAATTTGGATTGAATTATGCTCAGATTCTTGCACAGCTGATCTGAACTAATTTTTGCCACACGCATATGCTCTGATTCTGCACTGACTTTGCCTTCTGGAGGCAAGCAGACAGCACCAGAACACACGCATTCCTAACAAGGATTTACCAGCTTATACCAGAAACAAAGGCTAGAGGCTGGTAAAGAGGTAGTCATACAGAAATTTGGAAGAATTACATACAATCATGAAATCATAGAATCATAGAATATCCTGAGTTGGAAGTTACCCACAAGGATCATAGAGTCCAACTCTTAGTCCTGCACAGGACAGCCCCAAGAGTCATGCCATGTGCCAACACATGGTCACAGCATTGTCCAAACACTGCTTGAACCCTGTCAGGCTTGGTGCTGTGGCCACTTACTAGGGGAGCCTGTTTCAGTGCCCAGCTGCCCTCTGGGAGAAGAGCCTTTTTCTGATATCCAACCTCAACCTCCCCTGGCTCAACTCCATGCCATTTCCATGAGTCCTGCGAAGTATTGGTACCTGCTCCTCCTTTTTCCCTCATGAGGAAGTTGCAGACTGTGATGAAGTCTTTCCTCAGTTTCCTCTTCTCCAGGCTGAACAGACCAAGTGACCTCAGCCTTTTCTCATACAGCTTCCACTCTAGGCCCTTCACCATCTTTGTTGCCCTCCCCTCTCTAATTGTTCATATTGTGGCACCCAAAACTGTCCCCAGCACTCAAGGTGAGGCTGCCCCAGAGCAGAGCAGAGCAGAGCAGGACAATCCCCTCCCTTGCCTGGCTGGTGATGCTGTGCCTGATGCCCCCTGGACACACTTGGCCCTCCTGGCTGCCAGGGCACTGCTGGCTCATGTTCAACTTGCCATGGACCAGGACCCCCAGGTCCCTTTCCATGGCACTACTTTTCCAGTATCTCCTTCTGTCTGTCCGTACATCCAAGGCTGCCCCATCCCAGGAGCAGAATCTGGCACCGTCCCTTGTTGAAATTCATACAGTTGGTGATTGCCCAGTCGTCCAATTTGTCCAGGTCTCTTTTCAAAGAATATAATTGAATCCTTAAGTGTTCATCCCCTTTTTGATCAGAACCTATGTTACCTGAAGGCACTTCATATGGTGATCCACATATTTTTTTCTGCTAAGTTGTTTTGCCTTCATGAACCTGTCTATTTCCAGAGTGAAAAATGTGGTAACTTCTTCTGATGACTAACTCTCTGTGCCTTTCACAAAACACTATTTTCCAGAGTTTTTTCCTGCATGAATTTTGAAGATAAGCATTTAAAATATAAATGCATACACATAAACATATGTATTCTAATTCTCCAATATATTCTAAATTACTGATGTGGAGCAACATGATTTTCCTAAAATAACAATGCCTCTGATGAAGTACAGCAAAGCAGTAGACCTAAAATCACAGACAAGTAATTTTAAGTCAGGAAGCATCAGGAATAACCTGGCATGACATAAGAGAAAGAAACATACTATAAGGGAGAGTTCAAACCCTGGAAATGTGAAAGGAAAATCATATTCTTATTCAGCATTCATGTGTCTTCAGGGTTTAACCACAGTGCATGTCAGTTCTACTGCTATTGCTGCAACAATTTAGGACAAGTGAGAAATCAAAACAGCCTGATCTAAATTTGGTGAACATCAGTTATGAACAAATACAAAACCATTATGTAAAAACTCATTGTAAAAATAGCTGGTGTCATCTACATGGGCAGAAATCTGCCACTATTCATGTCTCAAAACAGGGAACAGCTACAGTGGATGGCAACCAGCACCCTAGAAGCAGAATCCCTGCTCTGAGTGCCTTATGCCTCAGGAGAGCCACAACACTGACACGTCAGCTGGTATTTCAGGCTGTACCTATGAGGAAGCAAAGACTCAAATAGAGAATACTCACAGCAAGAAACAGTGACTGACTGGAGAGGTTGTTTGTATGCAGAATCACTAGCGAGGCTGTGAGGATCCCCAGCCATAGCTCCTGGAGCTGCCCCACCCCTAGGTTCCCAAAGGGAGACAGCAGTGATTGAGAATATGGGTATTTCAGTACACTTGAGGTGAGGAATGGGACAAGAGATCTGTGGCTGGAGCTGTTGAAGAAAAGGAATCTGCCCAGCAAATAGAGATAGCAGTAAGGCAGAAGAAGTTTTAAAGAGATTTTGAGGTAATCTTTCGTGATATGTCTACATTGTTTGAGAAATTGAGAATATGCATATGCCACCTGCTGGGACTCTGCCTGATTGCCAGCTATATCTACAGATGACATTCTGTAGAAGTAGCTTCTCTGTGGAGTCTGAGGAGCTAGACAAGATCAGTACTACACAATAACTTGTTCACTATTAATAAAACATCCAACTTAACGTAAACCAATTTCATATATCCTGAAAATCAATCTTGCGTTATGCAGGAAGAAAAATAGAGTTTTATGTTGTTGCTGCTGCCAATGAAATATGCATTAAGCCAGCTCTCTAATAGTACTAAACCATCAGGAAAACAAAGTTCAGTGATTAAAAAGATAAATAATTTCCCCAGTTTTCTGCCTTTTTTATATGAAAGACCTGATTGATGGAAGATAATGAACAGAAATGCTTTCTAGCCAAGAAGCTGCTCCCACCATCTGGGAGGCGGTAGAGGCAGCCCCACATCAGCTCAGCTCCTTTGCTGCTGATTTCCATGTGTTTCAGGGGAACAGGTTTGGCTTGAAGTACAAAGTGAAAGGCAGAGCCTCTCACCTTTCATCCAAACAGTGACCTCAGGGGGAAATCCCTACATTCTCCCTGCACTGACAGTGCATCAGGTCTTCCAGCACAGAATATGGAGGAAAACTTTTTGTGTGGTCATGTAAATGGGTTGCCACAGGTATTCGCTCCCAGCTGGTTGTATTAAAATTTCAAGGTGATCAGCATCTGGGTATAATGAACACACTGAAAGCTCAGTTGCTTAATTGAACTAAATTTCTCTCAACCAGACTTAAGCCTGGATGAAAATCAGGAATAATGAAAAAAAAAGACCTATAACATCTAAACATTCCAAATCCAAGTACTAGTACAGCTCATGAAATCAAGGCAACAGATCTCTTTTCCATATGAAATACGTTATTTTTCTTTGACCACCTTACAGTCAGTCACACTAGCTGTAAGCAAACCCAGACATATTACTTGGACAAGTAAACAAGACTCAGTCCTTCTCTTCTGTTTTTCCTGCAAATTCTATGTTCATTTCTCCTTGCAGAAATGCACTATTCCAGCATCATAGCAAATACAGTGAGTTAATCAAGCACTGGTATGGTCATATAAAGTCCTTTCTGCACCTTAGGAAAAGATATCAGGTCATCAGAGTCTTGGCTTCTGCAGCAGAGATTTCAGACCCCTGAAGACACAGCAGTGCAGGAGACCTCCAGAGTGACCCAGGGCTCAGTGCCAGGGGCCTCCAGGGTGTGAGGCACTGCTCCTTCATCCCAGTCTGGCCTGGCACACAGAGGTGCATCGACAAGCAAAGATACCCTTTGGATCTAACATATCCTTTTGGCCAACCTGTTTGCAAGATGCATCGTGACAGAAACAGATTCAGTAGGAAGGGCTGTCTGTCCAAATTGACTGTCATCAAATATGGGTGCAGAAGATTTCAATCAGTACTTATTAAGAAACACTTCATTAAAGAGGGAGAGGAACAGAGAAAGAACAAAGCAGGCTTATCTCCTGAATCATGAAAGGCACAAACCCACAAATGCTGACAACTTTCTTCTAATTAGTCTTTAGTAAACATTTGCTGCCTCATTAAAAAAAAAAAAAAAGAAGAAAAAACCAACAAAAGAATTCAACAAACAGTCCCCCAAAATATACATTCTGCTTAGTAATAAATACGTGTTATCTGCCATAGACGTTCATGAGGGCAGAAAACTGTTCTCTTCAGATGTTACCAAGGTTATTTATCTAGACATTTATCATTACTTCTTTGAAGTTCACATGAAAAAGATCCTAGAAGGTCCTAAAATGGTATAATCTATATTTTACCATTAGTGACTACAGAGGGTTTGTGACTCATTCTTGATCTCACCCTAATCAATGGCATTACTCATTCACTTTGATAGGCACAAGATGAAACTCTAAAGTTGAATTCCTATTTTCCTGAAATCAACAAAATTTTCTATCCATTTTACCGGGTTCAGGATTTCAACCTGAAGTTTTGAAGAGAACAGAAAATATTCACTCCTGTGCAGAGGCCTAACATGTTGCCTGTGTGCCTAAAATCCCCCTAAATCTGGTCTGAAGGCTCTGATAATGTATAGTGCTTGCATCTCTCATCTGAACAATGGCAAAGTTGATCCCAGAAAGTAATAGAGCATTTCTGGCATATTTTAAAATTTAGAAGTCTACAAAAGAAGTACAAGTCTGGGTTTTTTTCTTTTTTTTTCCCCCATCAAGATTGCATACCCTGTATGTGCACCCAGTTAGCATTCTACACTCATATTTAGCCCTGTGTTGAATGGCAAAATCTGTTTCCTACTTACACTCCAATACTATTTACAGACATTGTGGTATCAGATACATGGATTACACAGGTGCTATCCTGTTTTCCTTGTTTATAGGGTGAAAGTTTTTCTTCAGTTAAGGAAAAAGAGGCAGGAAAATACTCCTTTTAAAACCAACTGTCTAGACTACCTGCATTATAAATAGACCAAAATATTCTCTTCCATATGTATTTCTGATTCTTATTTGATTATGTAGGAAGAACCCCAAAGATTTAGTGTTCAAGTTGTATCTTGTACACTTCAAACTAGCCTGAATTAACATGTAAGAAATGTCAGGGGACTCACTGGCCAACACTTAAACGCTGCATATATCCCATTTGCTGGGCTCCCACTGCCTTGAATAAGCTGGTCAGTTCGATTCCTGTTTGCTAGCTTAGCATTTTATCCTCAAAAAAAAAACCCCGCACCTATCTCTAGAGAGTCTTCTCTAGTCTAATTTAGATCAGGAGTAGCCTCTGGAAGTCACTCCAAAGCAACCACTGCTGTCCTATCATTCAGTGATCCAGTCACCTTGCCAGAGGATGCATTCAGTGTCTCAGACACCGCCCTTGGTAGCCCCAAGCTGGGTGTACCCAGTCATACCTCAGCATCGGGGGCCTGCATGTGGCTCCTGCTCCCACTGAGGGTCTGACTGGTCTAGATCCTCTCCCCTGAAGATGGGTGTGCATTTGTTCATTTCCACTCTGCGGGAATCTCCCTGATCTGCATGACCTTTCAAAGAGACAGAGAGAGGCCTTACAACTGGCCAACGCCTGAACACCTTCAGAAGCATCATGGATTCATGTAAACTCTAGTACAAACTTCATATTTAATTAAGGAACTGTCTTTATAATTTTGACCTTACAGATAGGACTTTTAAAGCATTACATTGTGTATTTACATACAGAAAAAGAAAACCCAGTTGTTTTCTTATTTCGCTAAGAATACCAAAAAATGTAAGGCATATAAATAAACCTGTTCTAATAGTAAGTTATGGAGCTTCAGTTTATCAGCATGGCCCCCTGGAGTATAAGATCTACTCAGTTTCCTATTCATCTCTTCCACCTTTTTTTCTTTGCTCTTCCTGTCATTAGTTTTGTTTATGTCTCTCTCAAAAATTGGGGATTTTCTTCCATATTCCTTATGACATCTCAACCATACCTGCTAATATTACAAGCTATTAGCCTAAGCTCAGGAAGACTAAGATAAGCTTTAACGTTTTGTAACCATGTAGAAAACAATGTAAGAGCAGAAAAGCTCACACACAACTCTTCCATCCTTAAATAAGTAATAAGCAATTCTCCTTACTGAGGAATAGTATTCAATTCTAAACAAACTTTTTGTGGTAATAGATGTCACAGTACTAGTGTTGCACTCACCTAGTCCGGGCACATGGGACATCCAGGCAATGGTACTACAATAATTCTTAACCCATGAACTTCACATAAATGGGAAGCCCTCAATGTTACTGCAATGATTTTTACTTCATGCACTTTAACTATATAAATGGGAAGCCTTTTATTTTCTGTATAAAATACTTCAAGAAGCAATGCAGAATGTCTCAATGAATTTTATGCATGGACACCAATCTGAAGCCTGGCAAAGGGGCTTGACTTCAAAACATCCTGGTACCAAGGAGAGGACAGAGCCTAAATGAGTGACACTCACTCATTTAGGGCAAGTCCCAGATGACAGTCAAAAGGAGCCATAAACTCAGTATTGCTCAGGAATCAGTTCTGAACTGGGGGTGACACAGACACAGGATCACACAGGTTAACTGAAAAGATCCTGAACCTGCTGGTCTGGATGGACCATGTAGACATGAAGAAATCTTAACAAGAGATGGTGTCAATGACTGCATCAATCAAGGCTTTGATCTCTAGGCAACATTAGATCTTGTATCTAGGCAGTGGCAGTTCATAAACTGAATGGCTGTGCTAACAGCCCTCATTCAAGCTACAGGAAAGCCACAGCTGAATACTTCAGTGGACTGAGATAACAAGACTAAAGAAACTACTGCCCAGGGCAATCCTGCACGTGATAAAACCTTATCGCCTAAGTAAGGTGATCCTTTCAATATCCCCATCTATCTTATTTGAAAACAAAAAACAAACAACAAACAACAAACAAAAAACCCAACAACTTTAATTAATTCTCCATTTATCCAGGGAGAATAGAAGTCAACATATCCATTAGCTTCCAGTGTATCTGAAATTGCCTGAAAAAATTCACAGAGGAGGCAGCACAGTTCATTAACCAAGGGCAACGCTGCTTTTGTTGCTTCCAGGATCCGTGGACAACCCAAGCACTTGAGTTACCCTGGGCAACCATCCTGCACAACCAAGGCAGCTCACAAGCACAATATGAACTGAGTAACATGGGCATAAAAATGGCTCTGCAGAGTGTGCTAAATCCAATGGGACTTTCTTTGCTATCCCAGGCCTCCCAGAATCACTGTTTTTGCACCAATTTTCTCAGCATGCCTGGCTTCATCAGCCCTCTCTCAGCTAGGTCGGAGACAGCCAAGAACATCTCTGTTCAAGCTAATACAGTCTTCCAGAAATGAGAGCACTGAAAAGTAAAACAAAGGGATGCAAAATAGTGTGGAGAGAGCCAGGCTGTCCTTGACATGGATGGCAAGCAGATCCTGCCTGCTGCAACCCAAGCAGCTCCACACAGTGCTGCTCCCATGCCTTAGCATCATAGGCCACATGGAAACCTTCCCTTATCCAATTGTCATAGGTGTCTCTCTCCCCCCCTTCCCAGTCTCCTGGGAGATAAAAGCAGGCTATTGGAGACAAATCGTCTAACAGCCACTTTCTCAGAGAGACCAAACTGCCTGCATGGATTTTTTTGGGGTCAAGTTTTTTTGTTTTTTTTTTTTCCTTCTCCTTTCAGAGATTGTTATTTTTGCCAAGATTACTTCTGAAAGAAAATCCTACACTTGCTTTAACAGGTAGTACTAAAATACTCAACAGTCCTCTGAAAGCTCAAAATCAACCTAGTCTATGAATGCAAGAGAAGGTATATCAATGAACAATTAAAAAAACCCACACAACAAACTAAAAAAAGAACCAAACTCAAATGAATTCAGTTCTTTTACTGATTTTCTCTAATCTGTTTCCCTCTGTAAAAAATTACCACCAACAACATCTAGTTCTATATAGTGAAACTATGATATTCTAAGGCCATCATAATTACCAGTAACTAAATTTATATTTTAAATTACTACTATTGTATACAGATATTGAAAGACAAAAGGTAATGACAAGTTATTTACTATATTTCTAGAAACCTAAGGCATAGATTCATTTAAAATACACTATAGTATGACTGCTTCCTCTGAATTATTATACAGCTAACATCTCATATAAAATTGAATGATTAACAGGGTAAAACAAACTTACTTAGCAAAAGAAAAGCTCTGTCACAACATTGTATTTTAGGCACAACACTGTATTTATAAACTCTCCCGAAAACATACTGGAACTGCCAAATCTGTGCTTGACACACAATTCATACAGCCCTGCTAAGAAATGAGTGAAACCAGGCAGTGCTAGGGATGTAGGCGTGCAAATGCCATCTGAAGACATCTTTGTGGAAAAGTGCCATTTTGGTTGTGTAACTGGAGGCCCAGAACTCTCATCAGGGAACAATTCTAATCTCTGCTACTCTGGCAATGATCTGATCAATTCCATCTAGTTGATAGATGTCCTTAGCAATTTTAGTTTGCAAATGGACTCCATTGTATTTGCTGGCATGACTTTAATGCTATTTGGGGGCTGTGCCATGTCAAATGGCAGGATTTGTGCCTGACCTATGTCTGAGAAAGTTATCCACATCATGTGTCAAGAAGTAAGCTTGTTGAGCACATTGTGCCCTTTAAAATGCTATTCCAGGAAGAAGCAGTCACCACGCAAGTTGTTTCCACAGTTCACTTCTGCAATTGCCTGTCCTACATGAACTCCATAGGCTAACAGGAATGATCTCATTTGGAACACAACCTCAAAGAGAAAAGTAGGACTAAAATATCCAGCAAGGAATCACTCACAAAAAAACCAAACCAAAAAAAAAATAAAAAACCACCAAAAACAAAAAACCAAAACCAAACCAAACAAAACACCAAAACCAAAAAATCCCCAAAAATACCTCAACAAACCAAACCAAACCAACCAACCAACCAACCAAAAATACCCCCCCCCCCCAAACAAAACCCTGAGATGTTTGTGTGCTATTTTTAAAGGATAAAAATATTTTCAGACTGTGTGGCAGAGTTCTGTGCACTTTCACAGGAGCTTTGAGTCTTTGTGGTTTCTGCAAAGACATACATAACTAACATTCTCTTTTCTTTTAAATCCTCCTGCCATTAGTAATCTCTTTTTGTATGCATAGAATTTGCAGATCCCTCCTCACTTCATTTTTTACTCATTTTGCACCAGATAAACTTCCAGTCTGTCACATCTGCAGATCTTGTAGCCATTTAAATATATATATGAACCCTGAAGGCCCAGCTGTGTGCCCTGGGGGCAGAATAAAACCACAGCAAAATATGGTGGGTCCTGAGAAGACACTTTTATCTAGGGAACAAGCACATGCCCCGTCCTTTGGAAGTGACTGCTCTAAGGGCTTTGAGGCAGAGCTCGCTCCCTCTGCTCCATAGGCACCAGCAGTGTGCTCTGCACAACCCTGGATGGGTCTTGTTCCAGCTTCATCCAAGCAGGATGGTTCACAAAAAAAACCCAAAACAATAAAAAATGAAGTCCTCGGCAATTTTTCCCTTCACATAACCAGTTTGAAGGTGGAAGCACTTTGTCCCTGAATCCCTATGCACATTCTAAATGATGCATGTCTTCTAAATTAACATACCATACAGTCATAAACTCATAGCTACTTTAACCATACAGCAACTGAATATTTAGAAAAAGGAAATAAAAAGGCATATTATGTTGACTATTGGCCTGTTTTCAAGGTGCTTAAATGGTCCCAGTTTGGGCTGGTGTCATTGTTCCTCATAGCCCTCCAAGGAACAAGCACAGGTTAGGCAACCTTCAGATTGAACTGTAGGTTTTGCTGGCATGAGTAAGCAAAATGCTTCCTTGTGCTACACACAGCTGGTTTCGTACCTGCTCTCCTCGACTTGCAGCAGAATATAAAGGCAATGATGGTATATTAAACTGGAGCGCTGCAGACTGGAGACCCTGGTTAATTAACACGACAGACAGACTGCCCTGCTGCAGCCTGAGCACATTCTCAGTGCCTTCCTTCCAATTAGGTTAAACACCACTCTGGAGAGTCCACTTCATGGGTGAGACTGTTTACTTGCTAATGTTTACTTTATGTTTCTCCACCTTTCAGACTCGATGCCACAGCTGCTACTACAGCAGCCCATCAGTATTTATTGGTATAGTCTTTTATGACACACTTGAACAGTAGAAACCATTCCCATATCACCAGTTCATTTCAGAGGCACAGATCCTGCCCAGCGCCATCAGCCTAAATTAGTTCTGGGCTAGTGACTAGAGTGGAAAAGCTGGATATGCCCCTGTTAATTCAATGAGCTCTTACTAGCCTAATTGCAGAATATTAGCTCAAATGAGTGTAACATGACTTTTCCTATCACTTTAATTTTTTATTTTTTTAATGTAACATTCAATGTTCAGTTGGGAAGCTGCTTCTATTCTCTACAGAATCACTGAAAAACATTTGACTTCTTAAGAAGAAGTAAGTACTTCAGTAAATTCAAAATATCATAACACTGATTTATGATTTCATTACACGTGAAAAATATATAGGTCCTGCAGTTTTAATATTTAGAAAGAAAAGAGTTTTTCTTGAGAGCATGCATGGTTATAATATATGAGTTTGTAAGGTAGTTGCTGTTTGTCTTTTCACAAAGAAGGACAGATTTGGAACATTTTCCATATTTATTCCTCTGACTGCACCAATAAGATCACCTCATATAAAACATAAACTGCTGTATAAAACATAAAACACTTACAGCAAATTCTTCAAATGCCCTTCTGTGAAGTACAAAACATTAGATAAATAATAAACAAACTGTAGGAAATCATGAACATCCACTACTTCAGGACATCAAAAACATCATCTAAAGCTTGTCTAATGGCTCACAGACCAATTAAATATCTTATTCAGCTTGCTACAAAAGAAAAAAAAAGAGCAGTGTTTTCTACTTGCCTCACAGTCAGACTTGGTAAGTTTATCTGTTGCAGCAAAGCTTTGTGCAGAGAGGCAAAGGCTGTTGTAGGAGCAGAAGAGACACAATTCTGTACAGGATCCATTTATACCTTAACGTCTATGCTGGATCCCCTTGGCTCAGTTTATCACTTTATACACAAACCCAGGTATCTACAGGCACGTGTCTTCAGACCAGCCTCCTGAGCAGGGCCTAGCTCCCACAGGGCCAGCTCAAGCCCACCATGGGCACAATCACCTTCTCCCTGTGCTGTTCATCTCCATGCCTTCCTCCACTGCCTCTCAGATGAGAAATCTGAGGCTGAAGAAGGGACAGTGTGGGTCTCTGGTCCTGTTTGTAATGCACCAAGCACTGGAGGTTCACCAATGGGGCTCCCAGGTGTCAGTGTAATTAATAGTTTGACCCCTTTGTATTACTCATAAACTGCTAAATGAGATAGGTACTGGGGAGACACTGTGTTCATTACAGATACTGTCACTGCTTGATATAATTAGCTTGAATCAGTCAAAATTTTTAACTCAAAAAAATAAATAATGGGCTTTAACAATGTTAGGATGTCCTCATTATCAAATTTTAGTAAGTGTCCAACATTTGAAAAACTTGACATGATGAGGAAAGTGGTTAATTCATTATGTGTTCATTAGCAAAATGTTTGGAGGTAAGTTTTTGTTCTTAATTAAAATCTTAAAAGGTTTGAGAACAGAACATACAGAAGTATTTCTGTTTTTTTAATGAGCCACTTTTCTACATTACATCTCCTGTCTAGATAAATATGAACACAAACTATTTGTGTTATCACTGCTATAAAAATCACATCATCTATTTACACAATAGACACAGAGCTCCTGTCTCACTAGTTGTGCTTTCATACTGACAGTCTCCAGCAAGTAACAGTCTAGCTGTAACAGAAGTACTACACATATCTTGAAAAAGTATTTTGCTGCCACATTAATGTCACAGCAGATGTTAAGAACTCTTAGATTTGATTACACATAGGCTCAGGACAGATGTCTACAGATGGTTTGGGGTGGATGGTTGTGAAACTGCAACAGCCACACAACTGTGTGCAAGACAGACCTGGAGTGAAGAGGTTTATTTCCTTTGCTGCTATGACTACTTCATGCACCAACCAGAACATAATTTCCACTCCCTTTTGTGCCTCAAGAAGTTTTACTTCAGTGATCAGATCCTGATTCACAAAGTTATTAGAAATTCCCAAATGGTGCTCTCACTGCATGTTATTTTTGAAAAGAGGTGAGTGGTCTCCAAGAAGGCGACATTTTAGCTCTACAAACAGCAAAAACAGCTCCTTTCTTAGTTAGCTTCAATCCTGCAAAGTAGTTTGGCTGAATTCTTTCCTGAGTGTTGTTCAGCGGTTTCAAAGAAAAAACAACACACAAAGTAAACAATTATTAAAAAGCACCCTTTTATTAAAAACCACCATAAGTACGGCACAAATGTGGACAGCAGATGTGGACACTATTTGGGCACAACAGCGGTAAATAGCTGGAGAAAGCTGAATTAACATTTCTAATTCAGTTAGCAATTCAAGTTTAAAAGGAATTCCAGTTCTTGGATTGAAGCTGTGAATTCAGTGGGGGTAATTTACAGTTCTACTTTTGGTGCAAGTCTGTTGTGACAGGAAATGGGGGAACAAACAAACAACTTTTGTCCCATGCACCGCTCTGCTTGGGCAGTGCACTGTGCGCACACACATCCTGCCTGGAAGGGAAGAAGCTGCCAGACTCGTCCTGCTGCAAATGTAATTCCATACTTGTATGTGAACACAATTTGAATTTGCCAATTCCAAACTTGTATTTGAATCTCTGTAATTCCACCACCTTTAGGCAGGTGAAGCCAATTTCTCCATTACTCCCTACAGCCTCCTGAATAGCATTGTGCAGAAATGATGAGCACATTCTGCTTAAAGCTTTGATGAAGCAAACTCGGAGTCAACTTTATGAACACTGACAGTTTGTGCAGATTTATACCTTCATCTAGGACTCACCCCTGATCATAGGAAGGTAGGTCATATTTATACTGTACATAAAGAATTGCACATTTTTGCCTCTCCCCCCAAGTTTTGTGAAGGTTATTTGTTGTTTTTAAATTATCTGAATTCATAAATTTTAGAGAGCTAAATGGAAGGCATTTAATCTAATTTGATAATCAGACTTGTAGGCACTGATGCTTTGAAGTGGTTAACTGGGTAACAGCTAATTTCCCTGTGGGATGAGCAATGCACTAACCTCTCTTCTCTCTGAATGATGGCAACATCTAAGTATCTGCTGCATTTGAAAAACTCCTAAGTCACTAGCCCTTAAGAAACACTAATAACTTGACTGTTTTCATACATAATTTATTATGAAGAAACGAATGTGATCTGTATTCAGAGCATGTCTGCAACCTCTGAATCTGTTGAAGTTTCTTCCAATTCTGGTGACTTCTCCTAGGAATTCCAGTTGGTGCAAACTATCGTCCACCAGCACTGCTCTTAACCAGGAAATTTTACTTGTCTGGTTAGGACAGCCTGCCCTCACATATTTGTGGAGTTGTTCACAGGCTAGAAATATGAGCTGGAATCAGGAACAAGAAATGTTATAAGACAGCAGAGCAAATAATCTGCCTTGCAAAGAAACTAATTTACCTGCTGGTATTATCACCATATGAAAACAAGGGGATCAGCACTCATACAATAGAGGAGAGCTACCTATTTAATTTAGCCCATGGTAACAGTGACTGAATTTGAATTCCATGGGAGCAGTTCAGTTCACTTGAACAGGAATTTGTATATACTTCAATACAAAATTTAGAGCATTACATAACTGGAAGAAAGAGTCTTGATTTCTTAAGAAATTAATTAATCTCTTTGATTTCAACAGCCTTTTTGGCGGGTTCTGCTCAGGAAGGTGGTGCTCTATCCTGCTTGCATCAGTGAAACAAAACCCAGGATAAAACATAACATGATGAACAGAAATTATCTGCATTTAATAGTTGGAGCTGAACCTGTTCCTGTAGTATTGATGGCAGCAGTATTACAACAGTTTGTTGGATTACAGGCTAAACAGACCAAAATCATTCTCTTTATAGGTTACTTAAATACAACAAGAAAAAAGTACATTTAAACACTCTACCCACCAGCAAATATTACAGGTATCTACAAAATACCCTTCTACCAAGTTTTTTTTTTTTTATTAAGAGAAGTAAGTTTTATAATGTATTTATTTTATATACAATCCTAATTCTTAAAGTGAAGAAGGATTCACTCCAAAGTCACAGAAAATTTGAGAATGGCATGGGCTATAGGTAAGGGCTCTCATAAACTTCAAGACATGGAGCACAACTTAGAGTACTGATAGGAGCTTACAGAAAGAAACCCTAATTCTGCATTAACTGTTTGCTGTAAATTTAAAGAGAGAGATGGAAGAGGAAGGAAGGAGAAGGAAGGGAAGGGAAGGGAAGGGAAGGGAAGGGAAGGGAAGGGAAGGGAAGGGAAGGGAAGGGAAGGGAAGGGAAGGGAAGGGAAGGGAAGGGAAGGGAAGGGAAGGGAAGGGAAGGGAAGGGAAGGGAAGGGAAGGGAAGGGAAGGGAAGGGAAGGGAAGGGAAGGGAAGGGAAGGGAAGGGAAGGGAAGGGAAGGGGCAGACATCATCTTCCCTCCCTCACCTGAACAAGAAAACTAATTTCCAAGAGTGGGACGACTTGTTCTCTGTTTCTTATATATCCTTGCACCCCAGGAAAAAACAAGCTCTGGTAGAGGGCATACAAGTATTAAACTGAAAGTACTGGTTCCCCCACCATACATTAACTTAGCAACTTCTAGCATTTCCCTGAGTGGGATATGCTTTGGGGGCAGCTTGCTTCAAGCAATGAAATCTGATTACACTTTAACCTAAGACCCTGTTTTTATTAACAAATTTGAATACAGCTAAAGAACAAATTATTTAAAATCCTTAATCGTTCTCTACAGCTTTGATCAGTGCTTCCTGAATATACTGCAAGGGACTCTATTCAATTTTCTCTTGCTGTGATGGTAGGCTGCATGACAACAGGTTTGCTGTGCTAATACATCTACAGTGTTAACAAGCAACTGACACTAGTTTTCTGTAAAACTCCTCAGAGTTGCAAATATCTTCTTTTGTTAATATGAATTTCCCCACTAGGATGGAATCACATTCCTAGGCACTTCTCTACATAAATTACTCCAGCAGGATCATCACAGATGTCACACATAAATCAAATCTGTCCTCAAATAGCATTAGTTGATGCTGAACTGCTGGACAGCGTGGATCTGCTGGTGACACCAAGCTGTGTGGTGCAGTCAGCACATTGGAGGGAAGGGATGCCATACAGAGGGACCTGGACAGGCTTTAGAGGTGAGGCCATGCAAACCTCATGAGGTTCAACAAAATGAAGGGCAAAGTTCTACACCAGGGTGACAGCAATCCCAATCCCAGGCACCCTCACCGATTAGGCAGAGACATGATGGAGAGCAGCCCTATGAAGAAAGACTTGCAGCTGATGGTTGATGGAAACCTCAGCGTGAGCTAGCAGTATGGCCTCATAGCCCAAAAAGCCAACAAAATCCTGGGCTGCATCAAAAGGAGCATGGCTGGCAAGTCAAAGGAGTTGATTCTACCTCTCTGCTCTTGTGGGACCACACCTGGAGTGCTGCATACAGTTCTGGTGTTCCCAGCATAAGAGGGACATGGAACTGTTGAGGCAAGTTGGGCCATGAAGATGGTAGGCTGGGAAAGCTGGGACTGCTTAACCTGGAGAAGAGAAGGTTGCATGGAGACCTCACAGCACCTTCCAGTACCTGAAGAGGGCTTACAGGTGAGCTGGAGAGGGACTCTTCATCAGGAACTAAAGTGATAGGACAAGGAGCAACAGGAACAAATAGGAAGAGGGGAAATTTAGATATTAGGAAGAAATTATTTGCTTGTGAGGGTGGTGAGGTACTGGAACAGGCTGCCCAGGGAGTTGTGGATGCCTCATCCCTGACAGTGTTGGGGTTGGATAAGGTCTTGAGCAACCTCAGTAGTGGGAGGTGAGGGTTGGGCCTAGATGATCTTTAAGGTCCTTTTCAACCCTTAACATTCTATCATTCTATGAATAACCTAAATTCAAACTGCCATTAACAGTAACAATTAAAACAATTATCCTACATGCCTTGGAGTGTCAGAAAAATAATATTAGACTGATATTTGTTAGAACACTGTCCTGATTCTTCTCTCATCTGTGCTGTATTAGAAGTAGGCAAGTTCAAAGAGACGGATCCTTCTGCCATAACCAAAACGTGCCTCCTGATACCCAGAAAAATTGCAAAGAACCCCAAAAAGAATCTGTTCCTCCCCTCCTCCTCCCTCCCTCCCTCCCAAAATAATCAATAAAATCCCCCTGACATAGGCATTGTGTTTATGATGTAACTTACAGCAGAAATCTGTTAGTTACGTCTGACGATTTCCAAGCACTAGCCTTGGGAGGAAAATTATGCTGTACAATGGAGCTGATCTGCAAATAGCTGTTGAACCAAATTCCCAAAGCAGCAAACCCTACATTTATTTATGCTATCACCTGGTGGCACTGTTATTCAGCCTGCAACATGTCTGTTTTCAGCACTGGGCTCTGGGAGTGCACACGGTGCTGCATTTACCCTCGGGTTACCCAGGACCTCCCAGGAAGCTTTGGGATGGGGAGTGCCAACTGACCTAGACACTGGGTTTTGGTTTGGACTTCAAAATATAGCTGGTCTCCCAAAAGAGGCATTGACATTTGGGAAGAACACATATCTGAACTCCATCTCAAGGCTGGTGTTGGTGTAGATATTAGCAATTTGCAAGCATGTTTCATATTTCTGATACTTCTTCCATAAGCAACACACTAGCAAGTTAACTGAAGGTCTAGGAGGTTTCAGTGGGGCAAAGACCAGAAAAAAGCTGGGGTATTACTGCAGATGGTTTTAAGGGAACTTGTTTCACTGAGCTGATAAATATGAAGGTCATGTCATATAACCCCCAGAAAATAAGAATAACTGAAATATTAATAATCTGTCCAGTTTGTAGAGATAAGATTTTTAACTGCTTTCTTTAACAAACATAGAATAATCTATATATTGTGCTAAAAAACCCCAAATCAAACTGACCAAATCTGCATCTCCTGTCTTCCAGATAGTATCCTAATTTACAGGCAGCTGATGAACATTCAAAACTGAAACATCAGTTATGCTAATAAGCAACAGATACCTCTTCAGTGTATGAGGTTAGATACCACTATACATAATGTTGCATTCATACATATGATGTGTATTGGTTAGAAAAACATGATCCCACTGAAATCTCTAACAACTAAAAATCAAATTATATTTAGGTTTTCCCCCTCTATTTTTACATCCTATTCACATGTAAATCATCCTGACAGTGGGAAAGGGGAAGTGTAAGTCTACAAGGCAGTGGGTACCTAAAACAGACTAAATGTTCCCCCATTTTCCCCCTCACAAAACTGTAACTGAAATTATCAGTATAGAAGAGCTGAGATTTCTGTATTTTTCCCAATAAGGTACATTACCTAGAAATTCTCTCCCTGTTCTTTAAAATTAAAAAATCTTAATACCAAATATGATTGATAGGAATGCTGTCAGCAGAACAAGGATCTGAGAAGGCTCGTTAATGAACAGAACACAGGATTATGGTATGAGACAGGGCTTTTCTGATGTTTTGTATCTCTACTTGTGCTTTTATCAAGTAAATATTTTTGATAGCTCTGCTCCTCTTCATTGCCTGGGCTCCACTCTCATTTACTTGCACACCTAGCCTTGTGCTGCCCTCTTCTTGTACTGGTGCTTCACTGACACTATACTCTTCATATCTGTGGTGCTGAAATTCCTAGTCTCCAACATCTTTCCCTGCAAACTCTTTCTTTACTCAAGCAGAGTTTAATAACTCAGGGTTTATTCAGATGAATTATACATCCCTCAGACATATTTATTTCAACCCTATGAAAGAAAGCATCTTTTAGCCTTTCTTTGCTAAGTAATTTAGACTGTAGTTGTAATAAAGAGGTTTTTATCTTTCTCACTGTAAGACAGCTTCACTATTCATGTTTAAAAAATAAAGTATCCTTTCTTCAAGTTGTCCTTAACTGTCACTTAGCACATTTTCCCTCTTGAAAAATACAAAAATTAAATCCGTCAAAAGAACTTGCAGCATCATGTTCTTGGCAGAGTAGAGAAAAATATTTATTGTTCTGAAGAAGGAATTTGCCAACTATCCAAAAGAAAATGAAGTTATGTTTTTTATGTCTCCGGTAGATGAAATAGGAAAATCAATTTGATGGCAAATATGGTGGTAAAGCAGTGAAAGAGATGAGTCTTTTAAAAGACTCATCAAATACAGGAACCTCATTCAATGAACACTGAGACACTGAGTTGAACCCAATCCATCTTTATTAATGGGTCTTATTGGAGAAAGTGTTTTCTGGCAGGTTATTTACAATCCCACGTAACAATGACATGGTACTCCTAAGCCTACACTATTCCACTTGGTTATAGTCTCATTCAAACAGGCAACCCTTCAGAATCACCTTGTCAGGGAAAAATAAATTCTCCTCTCTTGGAAGAGCCTCCTGTAGGGTTCAAGGTGAGCTATTTACTTCTCAAATTATCTACCTTTACTCTCATAATTTTTATTTCTGATGAGTTACTGTCCCACTAGTAACCCTAGCAGAGAAATGTGGTGTTTAAGGAAGGCAAAACTGCTTGGGCTTGGTTTGTTTTCTAGCAAACATTGAATAAGAAATAAGTTTTATATTTTTTATTTGGCATATTATCTTCTTCTATCTGACAGGTTTGAAATGTGTGCATTCAATATTGATTAAAAAATCACAAGAAATCAGTGCAGATTAAGATCAGAATCAGATAACATGACAAAGCTGTTGTACTCTAACTAAAAATATCAAAAACAACTCAACTTTGCATTATGTAGTTGCAATCCCACAGGGATTTATCTTTTACTACTGGAGCTGAGTTTGGGCCAAACCACTAGATAGCTGAGAGTCAGCAGTGGTGTAATTCAGCATTTTCTCAGGGTTCACACTGGTGATGGTTTCTCTCCAAGATCCCTGCAGATTTCAGTGCCAAACTGATGTTAGCATTAACAGCTATGTTGGGAAGTCTTGACCTGTGAACAAGCAGAGTCTCATGTTTTATTAAAATGAGAATTACTTGGTTTTAAATAGAACATGTCATCTAGTTTGTAGACAGAACTTAAGCAAATTTCTCAAATCATAATTTTATTTCCTAGTACATTTATGTTTTAAAAATAACTGTAGGGAGGAGCTATTTTCTCTGAGATTTATTCAGAGCAAGAACATCAGAAACTTGGCAAACTATCAAAGAGCCAACCTCAGCACTGTTTTACATACAAGTGTAAAGGGGAAAACATAATTCAAACTGTAGATAGGTGACAAAAGCACCTAATTCCATACCCAAGTGGTCACACAGGTTCCTAAATAAAAAGTGCCTGAGAAACTGCAAGTCAACAACCCTTAGAACAGGTCATGCTTGTCACATTTCCTTTGGCAGAGGAAACAGACTGTCATTCTATCTTCTACAAATTAAAAGAACAAAAGAATCTCTCAAGCATATTAATTAATGAGATTCATTGGAAACATAGCAGGCTGCTGCCACTATTTAGTTTTCATGAACCTATCTGGCCAATTAGAATCTAAATTTATAAAAAGAATTGTTGTACTTGTTGAATATTTTATGCTTGTAAAATCTTTGCATACTGCTATGTGCATACTAATGCTCTGTAATTTTGAAATGTTCAACAGTACAATAAATCTATGATAAAATCCAACCGTTTTTCCTGGTTCAAGATAAAAATCAGGGTTTAGTGATGACACTCGGTTCCCATAATGTTGTTGAGAGAAAGAAGCAAAACAACAAGCCAGTTTGTTAAAATCCAAAAGGACCTTCACAGCAAGCTGTTCTGGAGGTGATCCTAACTCAGAAGATCTGTTCTTCTGAAAATCACATCTCACTCTTATTTATCTAGCAAAATCTTTATCTAGCAATATTTATCGAGCAACATCTAGGAAATAATCTGATAAATATTCAGAAAACATGAATACAAGAAAGGGTAAAAATTTGTTTAAAAGGAAGAAATAAAATAACAGTTTGTTTGAAGCCCAGTTCAGGCTGCAAGGTATTGGATAGCCCCTCATATTAAGGACCCAGAAATATTAGGCAATGGGTAAGGTCTGTTCAGGTACAGTATAAATGGCTTTAATTAGGTCTTTGAATTGGATCATTCTCGCAGGAAAACAACCTCCTTGAACAGGAGAGAGGCGGTCCCACCCCATCAGCACAGACAACCAGGTGGTGGAGACTGAGGTGGGTTATGCCTCAGGATCAGCGTCACTGCACAGCTGGATTGGGTCACTTTATTCCAGACTGACTTTGGTTTCAGTGTAGTTATTCCACAATAAATAAGTCCAGATTTTGATCTTAGATTTCATGCTCACATATATGCTGTATGCAAGGAAACTCAATGGCCTCATTCACCATCACAGTGTTAGCTTCTAAGGGTCAGGAAGTCACTTTGCAAATGGGTTACCAGCAGTATTTGTGCTTTGATCCTTTCCATAATATCTTTTTCCACCCCCCACACCCCTCGTCTCAGAAGGGATTTTTATGGATTTAAAGAAAGTTTAAGGGAACAATTAAAAAACATATGAGGACATTTGACACCATCAATAAAGTTGGGTTTCTGATTAATGCCCCAAAATCATAGCTTTCATAATATATATATACAGAACCGAAACAATCACTAAAACAGAAATATCACACTCCCCTCAGACCAGGAGATCTTCCATGATATTTTAAAACCTTTTAAACATTCTTTTTTTTTTTTTTTCTGAGAGTGGAGAATCAGAAAAATTCAGCTACCTTTATCTTTATTTTAACCATAAAATGCAACAAATTTTTATAATCAATTTTAGAGCATTTTTAAGCTATGTGGAATTATCAAGCTGTCTGAAAAAATTGCACTTGATTTCAGGATGAATAAAGTATGAATAATCACAACAGGTGTTTTGGTGTGCTAACATTCCCTGTACTTATAGAAGATGGAGTTGCTGGGTCTTAAAAACCTCAAAAGACAGAGACAGCACCTCTTTGCACATTCTCATGCATTGGGGAAAAAAAAATTTCCTATATTAAGTCTAAACCTCTTATATTTCAATCTCCAGGCTGGTTGTGTGCCGTTGTCCTGCCTTGCACCACCGCAAAGAGCAGACTACAGATATCTCATTGGCAGCCTCCTTGCAGACAGCAACAGGCAGCTGTAAGGTCTCCCTTAATGTGTCCCTTCTCCAGCTCCCTCAGTTGTCCTTCACAAGGCCCCTGATGGCCTTGGTGACTGCTGTCTTTAGAGTTTTTTCCAGCCAAGAAGCAGTCCAGCCACCTAGGCCACAGCGCCCCAACATGGATGCAGCGCTGCTCTGGAAGACGATGACCATTGGAAGTGAAGCTGAACTGCCTGTGGAACAGCCCTGGAAAATCCTACTGGCCCTTTTTGAAAAGGGGTGTAGCATTTGCCTTTTCCAAAATGTCATGGGCCTCCCATGATCTCCATAATCTTTCAACAATAAGAGCCTCCCAATGACCTCAGCAGTTCCTTCAGCATCCTTACTATGTATTCCAATGGGTCCCATCACCTCCTGTGGATCAAGATTTTTCTCAGAATCCCTGACTAAGCCCTTTTCCACTGCCAGTAATAATTGTCTCCCAGAACTATGTCTCCAGATTCAAAAGCCTCAGTCTTATCTGCCTCTGCTATCACTAAATCACCCAGCTATTTCAGCTCTGAATCAGTATTTTCCTTCTTTGTTCTTGCACTGCTAGGAGGAAGACTTTGCTATTTCCCAGTACTCAAAAGACTGATGCTCAAGGCACACTATGTTAGAAATCATGTCCTTTTTTCAGTCATTTTTCTCTTCTACAGAAAACCTCCAGTGAGAAAGAGACTGAGGGTGATGCAACCTCTAACAGCTGAGAGTTTATAGGTCAGATCAGGGTTTTTTTTCTTCCCCCAGAGATTCAAATTTTAGTATCCCAAGAGTACACATGATTAACTCATCTTGCAAACTGGGTAGCTTGCCTACAGAACTATAAAAGATTTCATCTTTATCCTGACGTAAAGCAAGAAAATTAGAAAATCCTGAAATATTTCTTCTTGCCCAAAATGACTCAGCAGATGATACAATAGCATTCTATATGATTAAAACCAAAACCAGATGCTAAGAAAAGGGAAATACTGAGATGAAAGGACATTAATGAGCATCGCTTTTCTGGTGTATGCTGTCTCTATAGCTCAGAACTAATTTATATTCAAAGGATATGCAGAGTATCTGTAAAGGACAAAAGAAGAATACAACATTAAAAACTGGCTTGTAATGGCTCCAAGTTTGAAATACTAATAAAGAGAAAAACAAAGACATGAATAAATGCTTGCTTGCTCATCCAGAATAGCTATGTGATCTGAATCACTAATAAAAATCTTCAGAAAGGTTGAACGAGTAAGGATTTTGCATAGTTACTGTTGCTATGAGAGACACTTTCCATATTATCCACACATTCCACAAATTATTTCCCTTTCCTTATCACTCACAAACAGGTAATGAGGTGCTAAGAAAATAGCCTCCTCCTCTAAAAGTTTCTGAAAACATATTTGAAAGAGGCCATCAGAATGATGCTTTTCAAAAAGTACTGAGTGTTCAATAAAAAAAATTATAAGTGGAGTGAATGGGACAGAGTCAAACTCTGCAAATGTGTCCAACCAGCATCTGTATCCTCTGAGGCAGAGTTGGAAGCTCCATCTCCCACCTGTCCTTCTCTAAAAGCGAGAAGGTGAAGCTGAAATTTACAGCACCTACTGCATCAAACTCCACCATTTATCTCACAGCTAATATACTGTATACTATACATATAGTATGTTATGTGCTTTGCTAGTATCAGCAACAAATAACCAAAGTAATTTGGGAGCCACTACAAAAAGGAACCACATTCAATTATGCAGAAGAGTAGAAGAAAATATATTCAATGGCCAAATGATAAGATCGCTATTTGGAAAGAAAGTAAAGTATTCTTTGCAGGAAAACCTCTCTACAGTAAATACACCAAATATCAGATAATATCTTCTAAAAAGAATAATATCTTTCTAGAGTATCCCAAATAACATCTTGCAGAGCAGGAAGAGGTTTGCACACTGAAAACAAGAGTACCACAAGTCACAATGTCTGTCTTTCAAACAAGCTTTATGCTTATTTTAGAGGAGAATGTAAGAGGCAACACCCTAACTCTGTTTTTAAACAGTGACTCGATAGCAGGTAGTCCCATGAGGTAAACTCCATAAAACTCTCAGCTTGATTGTAAATAAGCTTATATTTTCAGGTGGATCAATGTTGTCCTTTTCCAGTTTTGAGTCCAATAGCAGATTCACTGTAATGTCTGACTAGCTCTCTCACAGCAGCTCCGTTAGTTTCAGCAGGGTGAGAGATCTCTTGAGGTATGAAATCACCACTTGAACTGATGCTAATGCCACACATTAATTTTATATTGGCAGATACTGTGATACCACAAAAATATGAATTCACATTTAAACGCATATTTCTGACATATTTTAAAGTAATGTTTTTATGGAAGCAAACTGGAATGTATGCAAACAGACTCACTGGAAAGCATATATCACAAAGGTTAGGTACAATTGTATCTACTAAATAGTAGCTGATCACTTTTCATTTAGTTCTTCCTTTCATAACAGGAAGAATGGATTTATTAATCACTTGAAAGAAGCACTATGTTTTAGGTTTCCCCATAAAATCATCTCTATTATACTCTCACTTTATAAATACTGTTTTATATAGCTTTGTGCATTAGTAATAATTCCTGTAATTAGTTATAGCTTATATTTCTACACATTAAATTCTTTGGAATATTCATCTTTTCACATCAATACATTTAGAAGTACTGAATTATTAGTAGTAACTTGGGGGTGCTGGTTGACAAGGAGCTCAACATGCCCCAGCAATGTGCACTTGCAGCTCCAAAAGCCAAAGGTGTCCTGGGCCTCACCACAAGCAGTGTGGCCAGAAGGTCAAGAAAGGTGATTCTGTTACTCTGCTCCACTCTCTGAGACCCCTCCTTGAGTATTGCTTCCCGCTCTGGGACCTGCTGGAGTAAGTCCAAAGGAGAGACACCAAAATGATCACAGGGCTGGAGCACCTATATCTCCTATGGAGACAAGCTGGGAGAGTTGGGGTTGTTCAGCCAGGACAAGAAAAGGCTACAGGGAAATCTTACAGCAACTTCCCAGTACCTACAAGAAGGGAGCCTACAAGAAGGATGGAGAGGGACTTTTGGCATGGGCATGAAGTGATAGAACAAGGCTTTAAACTAAAAGAGGCTTGGCTTAGATACTAGAGAGAATTCTTTACTGGGAGTGTGGTGAGGCATTGGCACAGATTACCCAGAGCAGGGCTGGACACCCCATCCCTGGAAGTATTCAAGGCCAGGCTGGATGGGGCTTTTAGAAACCTGGTCTAGTTTAAGGTGTTTCTGCCTATGGCAAAGGGATTGGAATTAGATGAACTTTAAGGTCCCTTTTAACCCAAACCATTCTGTGATTCTATGACTAAATTAATCCCAGCTAAATTTGAAGCAACTACCCACTGAAACTTTGTCTCTTACAAACAAGATTAGGAACCCATGTGAAAATCAGTCTTTTCCCAGTTATCACTTTGGCATTAGCTACCAGACAATAGTTTTGGAAACTTAGTCAATTAATATGTATTTATTCAGATTTGCTTATCCCAAAAGCTTAATTTCTCTTCCACTGATTTTATATTGGTTAATTCAGAGTACTAATATGGCAAGGTTAAGCTAGCAGAAAATATTTTCTCTGTTAAGAATTCTACTTACCTCATTTACAAGAGACTATGAAGGAGGAAAGAGCTTGTTTCTTTTTTTTTAACAAGTGGAACATGAAATAAACTTTTTTTAAAAATGGACCACTGTAGTGAAGGGAACTTTGGCAATTAGTATCTCCCAAGTGTCCTCATGCTGCATATTATGTACACGTACAAATACTTAGGCATTCTGTCTTAACTACTAAGTGTGTGTAGCTGTAGCAGCACAGCAACACCTTCCACTGATGACAGAGATTGTACCCACAAAAGATGTCTCCTGATGGTTGTCTTCTAAATGAAATGAGCTGTGCTAGCAAGAGCCTGAACAGCAACACTCGCATTAGAAGATACAATGAAAAAAAAAATACTGCATTCCTCATCTCCCCACCAATACTGTACTATAATATTTTCTAGTATGAACTTCTGTCCTTTTCCATAATTTATTTTGCCTGATCAGAAAAATATTTTTATCCAACCTTCTTATTTTTAAATCATGTATTTACTCTTCAGCAGCGCTGCAGTTTTATTTTAATGTCAAATAGAACAAAAGAAGGCCTTTAACATCTACAAAACCAGGTATTAGGTAGGCAGCCCACTGGCTATATCCTCTTGGAGGTATCTAAGCATGATACACCAGCCTTGCACAGCTGAGTAAACACCTCAAATGCATGTCTCTATAGGGTAACATTAACTACTTCATTCACCTTAATAAATTGCTAAAAGTATATCCTGAGGCATCATACTGTGAAGTATAGTCCTACAACCCTTCAGCTGGGTCCTACAAACAACACAGCTGTGATGAAGCCACCTACAAATGGCTGTAGCTCTTGTAGTTGGACAGGGCATTAAGCTGATACAGCCTTACTGCTTTGAATTCAGGTTACCCATACAATTCTCCATTGTTTAATATTCCAGCCCCTTTTTCAGAGTGCTGAAGACCCAGGCACCTTCTTTTTCTCTTTTGAGGGAGTTGCTCAACAAAAAGCACTTCAGAAATAAGTGGCCTGAATTTTTAAGTGCCTGAAGCATCTAAAAAGTCTAATTTTAGGTTTTTATTTTTAAGTGTCTTGGGTGCTGTTTCTAGAGTTCTCCAAAAACCTTCCTCCAACCCACCATACAGACTGTTTTTCCTACACTCTTCTTATTAATCTAGAGGTTCCCACTCAATTTCTTCACACCAGTTCAGCACTGGAGGTGCTGGAGCCTTCCTGCCTGCTGAGCCTGCCATATGGAAGAGCTATTTATCCCCCTCACTGACTCTCCATTTTTTATTTCATTTCAACCAAGCATACAACTTGTTCTCCATTGCCTATTCCTTTCAGCTCTCTTTCTTACCTACTTTCCCCCCCCTCCCCCCACTTTTAAAAAGTGCAACTAGACTCACTAAGTTTGGAAAGCACCTGAAATGTAGTCTGTGGGAAAGATGAAATGCAAAATAAGTAACTTGTTTATAGCTGTCTAAAGTAGGAGCAATGCTGATGAAATTTTAAAATCTCTTGGAATTACCAGACATTCCTTCCTCATTACTCAATTGGCTTTGGAAGGTCTGGGTAAATCTGTGTGCACATAAGGTGGCACAAACAAAAAAATTAAAAATATTCTGATGCTAGAGAGCCTTTAGAAACGAAACCTCTTAGACAATTGCCTGTGCCTACTCACAGTAGCTGCAAGCATACACAAGCTGTTACAATTTCTTCTGCAAAGCATATGTGTGCAAGATAAATGCTCACATCCCTGGATCTGCAAAGCAGAGTCTGATTTATAGAAAGATCTCTGAAGTGCTTCCTGCATAGCCAAATCAAAAAAACCCACATATTTTTAAAATACCTTTGATTTTTTTAATACTTCCCATGAATTGAGAAAGTAAAATTGGTTGTGCATTTCTTACACATAATCGTAAGTTGCATGGCTATTTCATAAAATGGGCAGATATTAACAAATCCAGCTAGGCCCTGAAGTAAGTTTTCATTTAATAGACAATGTGATGCTCACAGTTCCATTTTAAAGCATAAACTGTCTATATGCACAATTCTAAATATAGACATGATACTTTTTTATGTATTTGAACTCAGTTGTCATAGCTATAAAGTACTTTACACATCATGATAATTACTTAAAATAAATTCTTAAAGAGCAAGAGAGTAACACAAAACACATTTAGCACTTGTTAGCTCAAGCTCAGTTACTCACTGCCATAAACACTGTCATTTGCCAATTTGTTCTAGGTTAACATAACAGAATACTAATTTTAAAATAAAAGAAAAAAGTCAGCTGAGAGTATTACTTTTCTAACATATTTTCTCAATCCATTTACTTGATCTTGAACAGAGGTTGCTTTTAGTAGAACAACATGAAAACAAGGACAAAACAAGGTAAACATCTGTGTAATGCACTAGGTCAGCCACAGATCTAGTGTGCTTGTTTATCCTATAAAACAGCCAATTTTACACAAAATATCACAGGAATCTGAGGGGTTTTTCCTATTTTAGAGTAAGGGTCTGTAACAGGTGTGTCAGTACATTCATCCTCAGAAAGTAACAAATGATTTGATTATATTTTAACTATCAGAAATTATTTTTGAGACAAATGACAGAAAATTTCTTTTAAGGCATGAAATAGGTCATAAATTAACATATGCTCTAAAAAGATAATTATTCTTTCAGGTTACCAAAGTCATAGACTCAATATTGGAGCTACTCAGTCAGTACAGTTAACATGTTCATCTGGTGTCAGTACTGTGCTGTCCAAGATTAAACCATTCATTTTCACAGTCATCAGGAACGTGTGCCATCAAACATTTGAGAAGATACAGAGCAACTCTCGTCTCTTTAATTTGTCTGTCAGCAAAAGTCAAACATAGTACACTGTGCAGTAATATTGGCTCTAGCAATTTAATCTTTGTGATTTAGACAAGTCCCACAGACAAGGCTGTATGTATAAGAACAGCAAACCAACACCTCTCCCATCCTGGGTCAGTCCAGATGGCTCCGGACTCTCCCAATACTCTGTACAAGGAAAATGGAAGATGATATTTGGAAAAAACATGCGAGCTTGGCCACTTTCTGTGGTCTGTTCCCCTCATACTTCCCTAGGGTCTGCAACTGCTGTTCACTAACGTCAGCATCTGTTTATGGGCAAGTTGCCCACGACTGCTGTTGTCTGCGGACACACTGTCCATGTTCCAGCATGACAGGCAGAGAGGCAGTGGAGTACCCACCCCTGGAGCCTGTCAAAACTCAGCAAGACTAAGCCTTGGCTGTTCTATCTGGTGCTGGCTGAGGTCCTGCTTTAAGCAGGACACCAGACTATACAACCTTCAGAGGCCTTTTCCAGTCAACAAGTCTGTCAAAAATGTGCTGCACAATATCCAAACAAATTATTCAAATGTATGAACAACATTCTAGTACTCCGGCACAGAGGTTACATCCTGAGCAGCTAGGGCTCAGACCCCGTGATCGCTCGAAGCACATATAGATTGGATTTTGCAAGATAAAGACTCCCTGAAGAGTCCCAAAGAAATTGCAGTGAGTCAAATTTAACAAGTAGATAAACACAAATCTTAATCTGTAGTTCCATATGCAGACTGTGTTTTGGGTGCTCACAGAATAATATTCAACTATGGTCAAATTGGCAATAATACATTTTAATATTAGATTAATTAATTACATTTATAACTGATTTTGATGATGTGGTGGATTTCTACTTTCATTATTACTCTTATGAAACCCACCCCACACTCCAAATCCTGCTTCACATATAAAGTAATCTTGGCTTATCTTTGCTATTCCTGTAAGATCATTTGAAGAAAATAGGAGAAAAAAAAAAACACAGAGCAAAATTTTTGGGCATCACAAAAAGCAAACACATACAGTCAGTCACCACTTAAAATACAGACTTCATTATTAAAATGGGTAGATTGCTAACACTGTTTCCTTCTTTAAAGGCAACATAACTTACAATGACAGCCAGTTTCAAGGGATCAGACACAACACAGTGAAAGATGTCTAAGGAAACACATTTTTCTTGATCTTTTAGACAAGTGAAAGACATGTAAATAGTTCCCTTGGAGCAGAAGAAACAATCACATTATACTGCAATAATTCAACAGCTCACAAACTATTGCCAAGCAACAGGACAAGAGGCAATGAGCAGAAATTGATGCATGGGAAGTTCCACCTGAATATGAGGAAGAACTTCTTTACTGTGCAAGTGACCATGCGCTAGAAGAGGTTGTCCAGAGACATTGTGGAGTCCCCCTCACTGGAGATATTCAAGAGCCATCTGGACACAATCTTGTGCTCTGGGATGAGCCTGCTTGAGCAGGGAGATCAGACAAGATGACCACTGTGGTCCCTTCCAACCTTGCCAAAAGGAGTCAAGCACAATCTCAGAATTATTTATGGGGAAGCAGGCTGCAAAACATATTCCAGAGTGCCTAAGATGGTTTTAAAGACCCATGCAGCTGCTGACATTCCAGATGAAAATGCAGAAAACCAAAATACTCAGTGAAAGATAATGATAAGCCCCATAAAAAATTCTTCACAGTCAGTATGCCTCCTCCCTCTCCAAAATGGAAATCCTTCCTAATCAGGAACCTTCTAAACAATCTCTGTTGAAATTCCAATGCAATCCATTGTAAGAATTACATTTTCCCAAAAGCATTCCTTTCAAAATTGCTTTTATGCCTTATTCAAGACTTCTTCTTATGGAACAAAACAAAACAAAACAAAAAAAAAAAGGAAAAAAAGTAACAGAGAGTGAAAGAGTTCTGGTAAATAAAGCAGGTTAATTCTTTAGAGCAATTTGACATCAGCATTAAGATATGATAGCTTATTGCTCACTGTGAGCATCTGTAAACTTAGTAGCCAGCCGCGACTAAGCAAAAGAAATAAACCACAAATAAACGAACAGTCCCTGCTTTCATAAAAAGCGTATTTGATTTTCTTCTGTGACAGAAAACTCACCAATGGTGTAGTATCTCTTCAGGTCACTCCTCCGTGGGTTGCGCCTTTGTGTGTTTGTGGTGTTGTCCTGTTCCTCCTCGGAAGCTGCTGTCTGGGGGGCAGGGAAAGGTTTGCTGGGCTGAGGTGTTTGAGCTTCCGCTGCCACTGGGTTGCATCCTGGCCCACTAATATCCACCGACTGGGACTTTTTCTTTAATCTAAAGGCAATTTAAGACAGTAAAGTATTACTAATCATCATTCTATACCTAGATTATGTGTAGAATAACAGTGATATTCTACTGCTCATTGTACAATAATTCATGCATGTCACAGCCGAACAGGGAACAGCAGTGATAAATTAGGCCTTGCATTAATTTCCCCTTTCAGGTTCTACTAAATCAGTTACAGCACATCCATCTCCCATGTAGCTGCAAATAGTAAACTGCCCTCAGATCAGCCTGCAGAGCTGCTCGAAGGATCAGTCCCTAATCTATTTCCAAGCTGAGCTGCCCACCAATATCCTGTCGTTAAGTTGCTTGGCTTAAGTTTCTACAGATGAGGGGAGTACAAAGAAATTAAATAATTTGCACAAAGTTGCTGAAAGCCTTGAGAGAAAAGAATTGATGTATGATCTTCTGAATTCAGATGTAGCTCTACAACTGCATTTCCCATTCTGCAATATTTTTAACACATTGTTTCTCAAGAATCCCACTAACCTCAAGTATCATTTTTGCACAGCAATAGTAGTCAACAAAGAAAAAGAAATTATCTTTTCTGCAGAAGAAATTAGTGTTCAGCTCATTACTGGCAGACAGGTACCGTATGAATTATTAACCACTATTCTCTGGGCCCAACCATTGAAATAATTTTTTTCCCTTCTAGCTGCACACACATCCAGACATAACATCACAATTTGTGCACAAGTATATTCAGAGACATTGTCAAAATCCTTTTGAAAGTGCAGACAAATGACATTATCACTCTCAACTTCTCCTCAGATCTAGACATTTTATCAAAGTTTTGAGGGAAAGACTTAACTACCGCTCAAACCCTACTTTGGAGTGGGGTAAGTACACCCCTGTCACTGATTCACCATAGTTCTGATATCTCTAGCAACGTAAAGTAGAGGTTACTATGCTGCTAAAGTTATTGAATAGAGACAAATGACCTGTTACTATGAAGTTCACAGCATACACATTGGATTTTGTCAATACTTTTCTTAAATTACGTCTCTATAAATGTATATAGCTGACTACATGATTTGATCCTGGAAATAAAAGAGGTTTATGACATTGCAGTGAGATATTGATTTGAGAGGAAGGGATCATAACAACTCTGAAATTTTGAAGCGAGTGAAGCAAAATGATAAAATTCTGCAATGCTAGAGGATAATTTTATTAGGCTAACAATTTAATGCTAATCATCCCCCTCTTAACTCCGCACTTCCTTATGTTTCAAACATTTTCTCCATGTATTGGCTGCAATTAAACAGCACAGACTACTCCACTGAGAATGGCATCTGCTAGTTTAAGATATTAACTGATTAAATATTGTCATAATAATAACAACTGCTCTAAATAGGTTGGAAAATACACAGGTAGTGATCAGCCTCTGGAAGTTATGTATCAATTTGTATGTAGAATATTATGAATTACACTATGAGGGCAAAATAACTATACTCATACAGAGTATTGCTTAGTCAAGGGAAAGGACAAGAAGTTAGAAAATTGGCAGTTAGAAATTAACTTCTCTATGCCATCCAATAAGACTACTTTCACTAGAACCTTTTTCTAGACTAGTTCAGGGTGTCTTGCATTTGAAGTAGTGGTTCTCAGCTCCAATTGCTCCACACAAACAGGTTGGGTTGACAGGGACATTTATCACTCCGACAAATAGGAAAGGCTGTACTACATCATCTAGACAAATATCTCCAACAATTCCATCAATGGATATCTTTCCAGCCTCTAGTACATTCTGGTTTATGGGTTTTCCAAGTTAGATGCTGCACCTTTGGAGTTATATTTCTTGGTTTGTCCTTTATTACCCCAGAGCGTATTTAAAGTTCTGAGGTAGGCAGCATCCAGCCTTGACAGTTTCTGGTTTAACTCTGCACTGTGTTCAGACAGAAACACCAGCAGCTTATTTTAATGACTTATAAGAGTGACATTATGAGAAACAATGAACAACTACTGCTCCACATAAACCAGCTGCTTACATTTGCTCTTGCTGTTCAAAGAGCCCTAGAGACATGGGATAAAACTATCACTGTGACAAAACTATCCTTACTTGAAGGGTCTTGGTCAGTAGATCCACATATGGAGTCAGTGGAGACACAGCTTGGGATAAACTAACAGTGCTATGAGCACTGATACATATAAAATCAAGAATGGGCAGGGAATCCTCTGAGTAAACATTGTGTGAGAAGAAAGCTCTTTTGCTTGAAATTATGTTCTTGAAACTGAGATCTTGTTTTTAACATTTCCAGCTTTAAGCCTACAGCTGGTCAAATACATTTACCTAAAATGAAGGCTGGAATATTTCAATTGAATTACTGAAATTATTGGACTATTGAATTTGAATTATTAACAGTGAAATGGTGTTTCATCATAATGTTATTCTGCTACATTGTTGAATATACTATCTCTCAGGTGATATAAAAATTCTTTGCAATTCCTTACCACTTGAAACCTTAAAGATTTAAAGGATGACTTTTGAGAAGAAAATCACCAGTTTTTGAGAAGTAATGCTCTACTTCAGACCACAGCTTTCACTGTGATTGCAAGGAATTGGTTCTGTGCTGAGCAAAATAGCTGTGGGCAAAGAGGCTGCAAAGCGTTCAGCACCTCTCCATAATCCTGAGGCCTCCAGATCAATGAGGGAACATATGTCCTGCATTATGCAAGTCTATGTTCTGCCCCAAAGGAAGACAGCAGGTGAGTGGAAATAAATTTTACAAATTGAAAAATACTGTTATGATTTATACTTTCAGCTGTGTTATGAACACATTCTTCACCACCAAGGCTGTCTGAAGGACAGTCCAATTAATAAAGCTGTCTGGAGGTAGCTAATAAAATAGCTTGCTGCACTGTGGGGAGCACCAGATTGTTATTACAAATACACTGTCTATTCTTCTAGCATCACATAGGAATAAAGGGATAATACCTGTCATCTGCACAGTAAAATTTTCATTTGCAGGCCTTTTTGAAGTGACTTATGATTAATAAATGACTTGGTTGAAATGCCTGTAGCAAATTAATGTCGAAAAATTATCTATTCTTGCAATTGAGAATAATTTAAAAGTGAGACTTCCAAAGAAATAAGTACTAAAATTAACAAAGCAGGACCATGAGAGCCAAGCAAGTGCATGTAATATTGTCAAACTGTTCTTGAGAGACCATGGTGACAGTGCTTTTCCTGGCAGGAAAGACACAGGGTCTGAATTAATCCAGACTGCAATAACAGGGTCAGATGAGCAGGACACAGGTTCAAGCAAGGACACAATTTTATGGCAATGACTTGACAAAAAACAAGCAGTTTACTCTAATGCATCTTCCTTCAGCCCACCTTAATTGTATATTGATACAGCCATGGCTAGCAAATAGTTTGAAAAAGACACTGCAGTCTTTGAACTGTATCTTCAGTAGACCACATGTCTTGAAAGTAAGTCTGAGTTCTGCATGCAATTTGAAGCCAAGAGAATGAATTCTCCATAAGCCTGACCCTTCTCCAACACCTTGCTCTATTACTAGCTTCATGTTGCACTTGGTTTTGGGTTTTCTGCTGTGTTTTTTATATATATTACAGCTGCACAGTTGGCTGAAATGATTTATTCTTCGTCAGAAAGGAATCTGAACATGAAATGCCTTGGGATCACATTCCTCATTCTTCCTTTGTTTCAGGCTGCCTGCTTGTAGAAAAATAAATAAAAGTTATAAGAAATATTGTGGCAAAACGTTTTTATCTTTTATTCTATGTATTTTGTAGCAGCCTTCCCCTAACTTTTTAACAGTGGGCAACACAGGTCTTTCAATATTGCCTGGTGTGACACAAAATGCTGCTGCTGCTGCAGCTTCCCAGCCGACAGCCAGATAACAATGGCTGCAAAGACAGCGCTGCACTGGTGGGGCTGGGAAATTCTTGTCTGACAGCAAGGACAAAGTCCTAACTTGATGGAGATCTGAAGTAGAAGGGGCAAAACTTTCCTTTTCTGCAACTATGCTTAAACCATAGGAACTCTAAGGGAGAGAAAACCATGCAACAAAACTAAGAAAATCTGTCCTTTGGGACATGTGGAAACCTGAGCTGGTTACTGCTGCTGTCTTCAGGCTACTGGTAGTTTCTGTGAATTTTGGTTGTGCTCTCCTTGCAATGTTAGGAGAGACAGGCATGTTCCTAGAAAAAGTGGCTTTTTCAGAGGAGAAACTTACATGGAATAACTCTGAAGGACCAGCTGTTGACAAGTAATCAAGACAACACATCCTAGGGCCAAAGCTGGCGTTACTCAGCTGCTGGTGACCAGGTCTGAGTTTGCTTGGAACACAGCTGAGCAGCACCTTGGTTTTACACAACCCTGTTCAAACACACCTTTGATGCACCTGTTTGTGTAGTTCAATTGCACTATTGCTAATAAGCCATAAACTCCCATTTTCTCCATTTCTATCTCACTGTATTTTCCTAGGACATAATGCTGCTCATCCCAGTAACTCCAGCTGTTGAAAACCTTCTACACAGCCTTGGTACCTCTAATCTACTGAACAGAGGCACAAAACCCAAATCTGCCTCTCAGCACCCTCTGGTTACTAATCACTGAGGGTTTGCTCATTCAGCTAACCCAGGAGGAATGGGCATCTCCATGTGGGATATGACATCCCTGTAGGAAGATACACTGGCTAGCTGTTGAACTTCCACTTCATTTCTCTGTCCTTCCTCTCCATACAACCACAAGGTTTTCTACTGCATCTTAGAAACCGCCTGACAGATGCTTTTACCTCCTCCTGCCCAGCTGGCACCCTGAGCTCCCCAGCAGCACTTCCCAGGAATGGGTCACTTTGAACAGTTTCTTACCAGTTCCCTCAAAAAAAAGTCATCATGTGCTTGGTAGGCCATACATATAGGAAGTCCTGGGCCTAGTGAATTACCCAGAAACTCTGCTTTAGAATTTATGAGCATTAGGATTTCATTCCTGGCATTCACTGTCACAAACCTATTCCATTCCTAACAAAATCCATGCATTTTTTTAATATTACAATGTCAAACTGAATTTTTTGTAAAGCAGGATGACAAAAAAAAAATTAAGGCACTATTTTCTAAAGAGATCTTGAAAGCACCTAAAACTTTCATGGCTAGCAGTCCAGACTGAAACAAAAGGGAAAAAAAAAAAAAAAAGAAGAAACCATTTATGGTGAAAACAAACAGCCAAAAGAAGCATCTCAGGAGCTGGGAATCTCAATTACAGTCTTTGCAATTAAGTCTTTGCAATTTCTAAGTAAAAATCCCTTACTGCAAGAAAGATTTGGAGGAAAGCCTAGTTTATTCTTATCTACTGAGTACAAAAAACCCCTCTCTGCGCCCCTTGTGACTATTGCAGAGATTTTACTACACAGTTAATAGGAGAAGCAAAACCTTTCATTAGAAGAGTGATGTTTACTCTTCAGAGATGCATTTAGGAATTTTGAATGCTCAGAAGAGCTGGTTATGAATTTGATTTTTTCGTAGCAAGAAATGTGATTCAAGCTGATGTTGACAGCCAGTTTTTTTGTTTTGGTTTGGTTTTTTGTTTGTTTTTTTTTGTTGTTGTTGTTGTTTGTTTGTTTTTGGGGTTTTTTTGGTTTTTTTTTGCTTTAATACTCTTGAAAATCACCTGGTTATGGCTCCGATCACCCCCTCCCAAAAAGAAGATAGCAGAATTAGACTGGCACAGAAGAAAACACCTGTGCTGATGACGAGTTGGTTCCTCATGGTGCAAGGCGAAACAGACTTTAGGAAGGAATTACCAGCAGGGAAAGAGCCCAGGGATCTCTACAGCCATCAGCACTCAGAAAGGGGGAGGCAAATGGTTTTACACCGATGGAAATTGCAGAAGAACTAAAAGGAAGGCAAGCAACATGTTTGGAGCAAACACAGCTAAGTACTTCTTTGAATGGTATATATAATTGCATGACAGAAATAATTGTGCAGACCAGGAGTATCACTTGGTACAGAAAAGAAAGACACGAGTCAGGCAGAAAGCATCCATTAGAGGCTATGAAGCATGCAGGTACTTCAGCTAACAATCTCCCTGAGCCAGGGATTGCTGGAAGGTGGAGTTTTTTCTCAGGGAAACAGCCACTCAGTGCATGCTCCATCTTTTGTTATTATCACTAATTATCCACTACCAAGTACTGCAGGCAACCGAGTGCAACAAACCTGCAATTCAAATCTGAATTGGCCATTATGAATTGCAGAGGAAAAGAAACCAAACACCGCAAAGCAAACTAGAATATAGGACGGCGCTAAATCAATGTCTCACAGTGAACAAACAAAAACCTGCAGAAAAGCCCTTCAGTCTGTTCTTTAATGTGTGATCATGCAGCAGAGTTTTCAGAAAATGCAAGCAGCATATGCGATCATTTGACGGCGCAGAGCAAACACAACGTGATCTTCACATGGGTGGCGATGGGAAAGGATTAGGATTGAATTCACACCTACTCAGCCCACAAAACAATTCAAAGTGGCAGGTACGTATTAACAATGTAACATTGAGCCCAGCTTCAGCAAAGAAACCATTGCAGGCATAAGAGCTATGTGAAAAAAAGGCATTTCAATATTGTATTTTGTTTTATACTCTCAGCATTATATATTTGAACAAGTAGAGGAAGCATACAAAACACCTTTTTTTTTCCTTTAAACACATTACTAAAAATTACCATGCAAAGACACAGCAATTGTTAATTGTCAGAGAAGCAGAAAGCAAACCAAAACCACCTATTTTTGTGGCCACAGCACATGCAGGAAAATTGCCACCATCCCTCACTCTATAACAAAGGACAATGTTGAACCAGAAGTTTTGACCAGGCTTCAGGGAGAAGATGAATAGTATCTAAATAACTGACAAATAGCTTTTTTTGCTGTGTGGAAAAGGCAACCCACACCCTTTTAACAAGATTTATAGACAAAGTTGGAGCCTCATGGGTTTCAAGGGCACATCACAGAATAAAGAGTTACAAAAATGAACACAAACCTCGTGATTATTCCCGGGAGCATGACAGCACTGCTACAGGAAAAGCCTTGGAGGATCATTTACAGAAGACATAGAGATTGGTGGCTGCCAGGTTAGATCCATGAACTCCAAGCGGGAGAATCCAGAATCCACTTGTGGTTCAAGTGTGACAAGGCATTCTCACTGCCTGGGAGAGAAGCGTTAGTGAGTCCATGGGCAAAGGAGTCGGAGCACTCTCCACACCACACATGGTCCTGAAGATGTACATCCAGGAGGATGAGGCATGGCAGGAGCAGGGAAGGAGGTGATGATGATGATGATGATGGAGAGGAAAATGGCAGCAATCACACTAAATACATAATTCAACTCCAACAGTCATAGCATATACAATTCATTCTTCTTTTCCTGCCTAAGCCTGTGCAAGGATTAACAGCTCAAGAACATATGGCTTCTCCATGGCTGTAAAATATTTTACAGCTGCTTTACATGGCGGAAATAATATGCTCTGCTACTAAGGTTTGTATTTTGTCAGGGATGAGAATTTCTTGATCTTTCAGAATTTTGAGAAAGTGGGTTGCAATGCTGTACTATTTGCTGACAGATATCTTGATTCTGGACATGTTTTAGAAGAGATGTGTAAAGTAAATTACTATTTTGAATCTCACTATTTTGTTAATAGCTGCTATACTGTTATTTAAATAACTCCCACTAGTTCCATTTTCACAAAAGCTCTTCCAGTGCATTATGCAAATCTACTTCAGTGCAATTTTCATGGGTCTTGAAATTTCCAGCTCTGTCATATTCAGCACAGAAAAATTTTGCATAATGGTTTAAAAGGGATAATGATTTCTATTTCATTCTTGTTTGTCTCAAATGCTGCAGGATCGTATCTATTGCAGCTTTATTTATAAGGATGGAATCAAAGTGTCCAGACTATTTTAAGGCTGTATCTCTAAGGAAAGTCTTTACTTCACCTGGTTAGAAGTTTCTGAAATTGCTTTTTTACAGGCTATGCAACCAGCACCCAGAGCCTATTCCCCTGAAAATTACAGTGAGATTGTCACACATCCTGTACTGTGGAGGATCACATTCTACACTACCATCTTCCCTCCCACACACTGAATTGAGAGTTTTCAAGGGCCAGTGTATCCTGTGGCCTGGGAGCTCCATGGTATACTCTTGGACATACAGAATACCTTGTTTATAGTGAAGCCATAAAAATTTGTCACATTTTTTCCATGTAATTAACTTTGTCATAGTATCAATTACTTTCTGAGCTAGCTGCAAGTAATTTATACATCAACAAAGCTGTTTTAGCCACGGACTTTAATTCAGGCAATTGCATTTACATTTCTGATTCCAGCCCTATGCCTGACTGTTTTCTGAGTTGTTTACAAGTCAGCTGCAATATCCCTGGGCACTTAATGTTCCTGAGACTGCTGTGCTATATGCAATCATAACATGCATACATTTAGGTAGTCAAATTTGGAAGCAAAAGGGCCTTTTAACTTCTCAAAGAGATGGTAGAGCAGGTTGAAAGTTACAATGCTCTTACAATACCACAGGTTTGTGTGTTCTAGTTCTACCATTTCAACAAATAATCATCAGCACAGCAGGCAACCATAGCTCAGGTTCAAATAACATGCTGGGGATATGCTTGTCACAAGATATGGAAAGGCAAATCTGCACAGTCTTCTGCCTTACCCAGTAAATCATACAGCTTAAAACAACTTTAAGACCTCATTTGAAATATAAAACTCATTTATATATCATTATTGTCTCTATTCCATGAGCTATAAATGGGATAATACATTCTGATCTCACCACTGAAGATTCAGTGAAGTATAAAGGCATTTTGTGAAAGGGGAATTGATAATAAACCATCAGTGATTGAGATCTGGCCAGCAGCATCTGAGCCCAGGCAGATACAACAGCCCTGAGGCTGCAGTGCCTCCAGGCAAGTGGGGACCTTTTGGTCTGGCCTTCCTCCTGCAGCTGGGCATCCTATGCTGTCTTCTGACAGCCTCTGCCTTGTCACAGGGGCTGCGTGGCAGCTGAACACCAGCCCTGGGGCCAGAGGTGCAGCCAGCCAGGGAGCCCTTGGTGAGGGCATTAAGACATGCTGCAGAGTGTAACACCATGCTCTGTGAGCTGCCAACAGATCACAGGGCTCAGGAGGGGAGGCAGTCCAGGGCAGCAGAAGCACAAATCTCACAAGAAATCATCCAGACTCTCTTCATGTTCCTTTCTAAATGGAATATCTTCTTCCTTGAGCCACAAGATTTACCTTTGTACTGAGGCTGAAGTGCCCTTTGGGCAAAGTCTCTATGAGGAGGCTAAAACATCTAGAAATTCTCCTTGCTAGGAACATGAACTAGTTCTCAGAGTGTTCTGCAGGACATAACTACATGAGGTAGATCTCTGTGGAGACACCTAACTTGTCAAAGACAAGTTAGAGACTAGGCAAAATGAGAAATCTTTCCTCATCATTGCCAAAGCAGAACTGAATTTTTGCCTTCCAACTTAGGCATAATTCAAGTATTTTTAATAATAAGTATCATTTTAGCATTTTAGTGAAACATGCAGAAAACATATAGACAGTATAAAATGAGCTTTATATTGCTTGGCTTTTTTGAATATCTGATCTATACACCACATCCTTCATTGAAAACATGTTAATTTAAGCTCTGCTTACTTGAGGGAGTTTCCCCACGTACTGGCCACACAGGTTTTAAAAATTTTTGTCTTGTTCTTTTTGCACTTCTTATTCATAAATCAGGTAAGCCTATACTAGATGGGAAATAAAGATCTTCAAATATACAGGAATATTTTATACTTAAGACAAAATCCTCCTACCCTTCTGTCAGGGGACCTTGCTGCTCCAAGCATTGAGCTCTGATTCCAAGTACAGCCAGCTTTCTCTTTTCACCCAGGGTCTTTAACATGGCCAAGCAGGTTCTGGCACTTCCACCAGAGCTCCCAGAATGGCCCAGAGGGCTGAGTGGGGATGCCAGCCCATACCCTGCTCTTTCAGACACTGCAGCTGCACAGTGGCAGAGATCCAGAGCCCTGGTAGGAGCCCACCAGACAAAAACAGAAAACGGGAAGTCTGCTAATGGCACCTCTTGAGAAAATGCTATCTTGGGCATTTATGACTTCATTTCTTGTCATCCTAAGAAGTAAGCAATGCCCCTTCATAAGCTGACTAATAACAGGTTGTACTGAGAATCTATATATAAAGAAGAAACACACTTCAGAACAGATAGGTTGTGAAATACTGCTTACTTATTTAAAAACAAATGGAAAACCCACACAATTATTTTGTTTCTCGGTTTTGTGGAAGTGGGAGGAACATTTTCAACAACTTTTTACTTTGTGTTCACAAGAGTATAAAGGTTGTAAAGGTATTTCTTTATGTTTTCACCCTCCAGGCACAGCCCACAGTGATGATGATACACCCCCTTGGCTGCAGAAGGGACTGTGCACCAGGGGAAGCTCTGCTGCACTAAGCAGCAGAAGCCACAGGAGACACAGAAACTGCAGGAGTGGGAGCCAGGGCAGGAGCATCCCCAAGAGAGAATGAATTGGCTCAAGCAGGCACAGACATGTGCTTGCATTGCATGTGCAATGATCAAAGCATATCACTGGCTGCCAGAAGCCACTGAAGATACAGCTAGCAGATTTCCACTTGTTTAAAATACCCATCTTCAATAAAAATGCCATGATTCATTTGGATTTTTGCCATTTAGTGGAAATAAGGCACTTCTAGACTACAGAAAATGTTGTCACCACCAGATCTCCTGCTGGGAGGCCGCGTCTGTGCACAGTCCCGGGGCTGTGGGCTGCTGGAGGCGACACAGGTGTCCCTCTCCCCTAAACTTCAAGCAGGCAGGGTGGATTTTCCACTTACAGCAGTCACAGAAAAAATAAATATGTTCTCCAGTACTTACATAATTCATACCTATAAATTTGTAAGATTCTTTAAAATGTGTATATTTTTAAAAATATACTTTTTAAAACTATTTAAGCACACCGAAAGACACTTTTCAGACTTTCCCTGAAAAAAAAAAATCTATACCTTGTTTCTATACCAGTTTTAATAGTTTAGCATTAGGAAAGGAAATTACCTAAGAAAGCAAGGTTCTCTCATATTTTACAAGTTATAAAGTTCATTTTGTTATCTACAGACCAAAGGCTTAATTTTTAATTTTTGTGTTTAATAAATCCAACTTGACATAATGTACTGCAGTTATCAAGTTTGTCAGCATTTTTGCAGAAGCTGAACTTTCTTCTGAAAAATGTTGCCAGTCAAATTAGAATAGAGAGCAGCATGATGAAGTGTTACTGCACAGTCTTTAGTAAACCACTTGTGTATTCCTGAGTCTCTCCCAGCTTCCTGACAGGGTTACTGATTCCATGGCATCCTCAGGTCCCTGCCTGATGCTGAGGCCACCAGCAAGGTGGATCAGCTGTCTCCATCCTGGGAAGGAGGTGACCATCAGTGCACCCCATGGCTTATCAAGAGATACCACCCAACCTTTTTTTACACGTGCGATGTAGATCTCCAGCTGTCAATTTTAATGTCAACAGTAAAAAGAAAGATCTGACTTGCAGGAAGTGAAGATACCTGGGCTCTTCTCAGCATCCTACTCTGACAGAACTGTATTTCTTGAACCAGCTGTGGAGGCAGGTCACAGCTTGCCAAGGACCACATACCTCAGTAGCAACATGCACATGCTGAAGTTCAAGAGCAGACAGCCTCTTGCACCTTTCTGTGGAGTTATCTACCAACTTACTACACCATAAAAGCACTTAAATACTAAAATACTGATTATGTTGCAGAGCATTTAGAAGCCTTGTAAGAAATTTCATGAATAAACATGAAGTAGTTGATGCCTGAGAGGCAAGAATGTGCCCAGGATGATACAAGCCTGTTCAGATCCTCGCCTTAAGGCACTGATCTTGGAAAGCAAAACACTTCAGTGCAACACCAAAGAAAAGTGATCCCTCTCAGCTTTTCCCTTACTTTTTTTTCAGGACACATCTTGCCTCTGTGTTCCTGTGCTTCAATGAGCTCCCCTGGTCATCAGTGTTTGAGCTGTTGGGTCTTCAGTAACAGCACTCTCTGTCAGGAGCATGGAGAGGATTTTGGGGACCAGAGTGCCTGGGCATGCACGCTGCAATAAGCACAAGTATTTTATTCTCTTTCTTTCCCAGAGATTTATAGAGGAGCTGCTTGGCATTTAGGAGCCGTTCCATCACAGTCTTGGTGGATCGAGCAGGAAGGAACATGCTCCTAGCAAGAAGTGGAGAGGAGACACCCAGAAGGGCAGAGTCACCCTGCAGTGACATTGCAACAAGCTTAAATGAGGTGACCAAGCTTTATCTTCAGATTGGGGATCTTCTTAACCTTTCAGCTGCAGATGGGGGAGCCACTGGGGCAAAGAAAGGAAGAAGAAGAAGAAGGAAGGGGAAGACAAACAGCACTCCAGGCAGCTGCCTCTGCCTCTGCAGAGACAGCAATGGCTGCTGCCCAGGCTGCAGCCCGTGTATGCTGGGAAGGGCCTCAGCACCACTCATGCCTTTTCCCTGCAGGTGGGACTCACAGGCAGCACATACTGAGATTCAAGAGGACAGTTTAAAGCCATAATTCAGTTTCATACCAAAGTAAAGACATGTCCTCTCTAGCAGACATGGATGACCTTTCCCTTGAACCACCATTTAGATTTATGCCTGTGACAAGAACAATCTTTTCCTAATTTTTTTCTGCTCACAATGATATGAAATAGAGTTGGACAAGCATAGAAACAAAAGATTGTATAACACAGCTGCCCTGCAGTGTTTTTAATTTTAATTTTCAAATCAATAAGTCCAGAGAACCGAATAAGCACTGCAGCTATACCCATTCTCAGACACTGGCATTCTATAGGTACAGTGAATGATATTAATGAAAACAGAATCCAATCAAAAAGCACTAAACTGAGGTTTATCAAAGCACAATCAAGCTTTTTTTCCCTAGTCCAGAACAAAGAACACCTCAAGGCTGGTGCCTTGCTGACATTGCCAGGTTAAGATCCCCGTGATCAAACATAAGCCTCAATGGACAGATGAACAGAGAGATACAGGAGATGAGGAGTTAGTGCCTAACAGTGTGAAAAAAGAAGCCAAGGAGAGATTTAAACAGTTTCAAAGGATCAAAACCAGAGCCCAGAAGACAAATGAGGCCACAGCATGTTAAATGAGGCAAGTGAGTTTGGAAACATTTGTGTATTTAGCTTCCTAACTAGAGCTCAGCTCCAAGGCAGAAGTGTTAAACAACCACCTGGTCAGAATTTGTAAGGAAACAGCGTACAAGCTAAAACATGGAAGATGCATTTAGATGCATGTAATAAAACTGACAAGATTTTAGAAGTCCTGTTAGATAAATCAGATGCTTTTTGTCTAAATGAGACTCAGTAAATCACATTTCCTTTTCAGGAAGTATTGGCAGTATTTCAAGATGTATTTAACTAATCTCACAATGTGTGTTTTTTTCACTTGGTTAATCTTCTATGAAAAGGAGCTATTAGGAAATCAAAATATTATGGCTAAGCCTTGCTAATTGCTCTTAGGCACAGAAAGGCAAAACCTCTTTCACCTCACAGGTGAAAAATGTGAGAAATAGGAAGAACTTAGGAATATAACACAACAGAAAATAAAAATAAGAGATTAGAATCCATTCCCTTCATGCTGTTCTATAGCTCTCTGTATATATATAGACTTCATTCAGATAAGTAAATTTGTACCCCCAGTAAATGTGGGGGTAACATTTGACCACATTAATGGTAGAACACATCTATTAAAATCTTCACACAAAATTCAAAGGAATAGAAAAAGAAAAAGGCAGTAGAATTGCTCGCTCTCCTGCCCATCAGTCTGCATGGAGGCACTGTTTGGTACCTGCCCTCACTGAGCATATCCTGCTCCTGCCTGCTGTACTGGATGAAGGGCTCTGCTCCAGCTGCATGTACCAGGCAGGGTCCTCTCCTTGAAACCCTGGGAACATAAATACTCAAGCCTCGCTGCTTCAGCACAGACCTCCAGTGTTTCATGAAGTCAAGACTTTCACTTTCAGAATAGTTTAGGCACAAAACCCCCAACTTTTCAACAAAGTCAAAACCCAGAAGTTGTCAAGGTTTGGATTTGGAAATTCTTATGCTTCCCAAATTTTGTCTGAAATACTAATTCTCTCCAGAAAAATGCCTTGTTTTTGTAAACTAACACCAGAATTAACAGACTTGGTCTGGCTGTAAGATTATTGGCAGATTTGTATTTTATAGAAATATTTTAAAGCAACGACAAAGATTCATCTGGAGATACCTAAAATCAGACACAAATCCAGTCCAGTGTCTTTCTTAGTAGTGATCATGACAGTGAGCTCCTGCTGATTCAGTCCCACAGCTTTTCCAAGATAATTGGGTGCCCAGAAGATATATATTTAGAACATCACTGTACTCTTAATTTATGTGAACAAAATACAGAGTCCCCTGAGCTTCCATTACATTTATTCTACAGTATATACTGCAGGGGAAAAAAGGCTTGGAATTCAGTCAATCACGAAAATACATACATTCTGAGAATATAAAGCTTTTAATGTTAATATGGCAGAAATTAGTAATTGCCTTCTATAAAATGACAGGTAACAAACAGGGGAGAAAGGGTAGACACAGTATGTTATGTATGAGAACAGACATCTTCATCTGTGCTGCAGCTACTGCATTTCATCTTACAGAGTGCTGAGAAATCAAGAAGTTATGTAACTTAGTGAAAAGCTGATAGGGCCAGTGACATTTTAAATCCTACTCTGTGAAAATCCATTGCAAGATGTGAAAAGAAAAAACCTCTTCAGGAACCAAACTCTCCATCCCATAATATATCCGTATATATGTACACTTTAGAAATAAAAAAGAGCAATAAAACTTTGAAGAAAAAGGGAGTGTGGGAGGGAAGTGGAAGAACAGGCAGAGCAGAGAAGGAACAGAATAATCACAGATCATTTCAAGATATTGTTATGAGGAAGCAAAAAGACAATTTATTTTGATGGCACCCTTTTGATTGTGCTTATGTTAAATAGTAAACAGATAACATAGTAGCAATTTACAACATGGAACTTTATTGGAATAAGAAAGCCAAACAATCCTTGCATACATAAAAAGGCATATGCTTTCTTAGCCTAGCAACACAAGACTCCTACTTGGATCAGTCTTTACTTTTCTAAGGGAAAATGGTCCCATCAAAAGGATTTAAGGCTATCTGTGATTGGAAATAGATTAGGAAAATTCAACAGACCTAATTTATTTTCCAGTTGTCTCAGCAAGGAAAAACAAGATAGACAATGATACTGACTCAGGAACCATAAAAGAATCTCTACAATCCACAAAAATTGATTTCTTAATATTCACAATGATCACTCTGACTTTTCATCCATTCAAAAAACATGGGTCACCATGAAAAGAAAATATCTGGTAATTCTCATTTGATTCATATACAAGTGAAGTGAACTTCCAGAGAAGGAAAGCAAAAGAAGACATTTTCTGTGAAAGGGTTGTAATGGATGAAAAGGAGCCCATTCAAAATACACCCAAAGCACATTAAAAGAGAATTCACTGAATGAGGGCCAAATTAGAATCATGTTCATGTTCATCCAGCAGGCAGTTACTGAAGATGTCCACCAGATCAAGGTCTGCACATATTTAGGCACAGGACTACATCTGGGTCTAGTTCTGGGAGCAAAGGTGAGAGCTGCACAAGCACCTGGAGACAAAAGGCACCACTGCCCATTCTCAGCACCTTGCACTGAGAAGAGCACTAAGAGTTAAAACTCTTGCTTGATCATCAACATCAGCAAACTACAAGCATTTTGATGAGCTGGTCTGTTACAAAATCAAGGCTGACTATTGAGCACAGCAAGCTGGCAAAAACACAAACCTGCCCTACCTGCACAATTTTTCCTACAGGAAACAAACAGTCTATTTTACCAATAAACTTTGCATGATAAGGACAGATGCTAGCTGAACCTGGCATCTGCTAAACTTGATTTCACAAGAACACTTTTTCCTCCCAGAATTATATTTAGTATCTTTTAGAAACATAAACATAAAGAAATGTTCACTGCATTTTGTTCAACCATTTCAGGTTTTCCCCCTACTCAAACTGCAGAATTTTAATGACTGGAAAAATGCAGCAGGGCTGTAAGAGAATATTGTACTGGAACAAATCACTGCCTCTGTAAGTTTCCTTCACTGTAACTCTGATCTCCTAAATCTGCTATAGCACCGGTACATATTTCTGTAAAATGCAGCTCCTAGCAGAGATTATATGTAGGAAAAAAGAAAGAAAGGGCTTGAGAACTTCTTAATCAAGTTCTATAGTTACATTACCTAGGAAAATGCCTGACCAAAAGCTCAAAACCAGAATTCCAAAATAGTTCCCAGTGCCACCTGATATAATTTCTTTCTTTCCTTCCTTCTTTTTACCCCAAATTCATTTGCATTTCAAAGTACCCGTGCGTTCACTGTACCTTTCTGCCAAACTGCCTTTCATGAAACAATTAAATGTGTAATTGAGATCTTCAAGTCATTACAAAGCAAATTCAGCGTCTTTTGGAATGATTTCAGGGAATGAGATGACACAAATCAATTTTATGCCAAGACACACTTTTGCATGCATGCATTCAATATGTATCACACAACCTCTCATAAGCCTGAGGGGCTGCTTCTCCCACAAAGAACACTTCCAAGGTTTTCAGGGAAGGCATTTTCAAAGTTTAAAGATGAAGTTCTCTGCTGTGAATGAGCTCATCAGTCAAATATTGAGATTTTAAACTTTTTACTGGTGGTAGGTATTTGAGGCTAGATTTGTGGACAGCCATGTTGGTCCAAAGAAAATTTGCCTTTCTCCTCTCATTTTGTTCACTAGTCATTAGTGGAGCTAGATTGAATGTTCTTTGAGACTCATTCCCTGATTTGCATCCTAAGGCTTCTGAAAAGAGACTGACAGGAAGCACTTTATTGCTACCTTCTTGCAGTTGACATTCTTGTTTATTCATCAGTGCTTCAGTTCACCACTCACACAGATCATTTAGTTGCTCATCACTACTCAGAAAGAGTCATTGATAAAATTGCGTTTCACTGGGGTAACAAAGCTAAAAATTAAACTTGCTGCTTCCAGGTTTTGTCAGAAACTCCAAAATTGCAAAAACAATAGCCCTGCCTTTTACTGCCTTTTTCACTTTATTCTAATACTAAATGCCTAAAAAGTTTTCACACAAAGACAATATTAACTCATTACAGATTTTCACATCTCCATATCTTCACATCCATACAAATGGCCCATGATTCAGGATGTGTAGGCTCAGCAGACAGTAAGTGCGTGCTGTCTTTCACCTGGATGACCCAGTAAGACCACAGCAAGTCTCCTGTTTCCCATGCTTAGCTCTCTTCTGATTCCTCCTCATGCTTCCACCAAGCAAATGGCCTTACTCTGAAGATCCGCCCCATCTTAACCTCCTTGTTTTTCTCTGATACTTCTCCATCCATATTGCTCCACTACCTCCACGATTTCAGGACTAAGGGAACACACACATAAGAAAAATGCAGATAAGAAAATTCATAGAACTGAGCTAAGCCACTTCAACAAATATTTTCATGTGGACTCCTCTCTGCAGAAGTTTTATTCATTTTTCATTTTTTTTTAGACGAAAACATGGGTGAAGGAATAATATATGCAATCAGATTTTGGAAAGCTTCCAAGAGCAAAAATGTTGGAAAACTACTGTAGATGCAGTAACCTGCACATTTCAATCAGGAATACAAAAAATAGCTCAAAATCTATTTAAACTAGCTGTACGCAACACTGATAAGAAATCACTTCCATTTTGTTTCTTAGGCCTTTGTTTGAGCAGCAGTTTGAAATGGTCATCCCCTGACAGAGGCCTTCCCTCAGGAAGGCAGGGCTCTATCACAAAAGTTGTCGCCAAAAGATTCGAGACTGCCAAAGATGCCACATTATCACTGATGAAGCCAACTTCCTTTATCAAAACTGTTAGGCTCATCAAAGAACCACATCAAGTATTTGGGGTTTTTACCCCTAGATACTCTGTGGAGAAGGAAAGCATCTGTTTTTCCCTACCTCTCATCCCATCTCCTGTCCCTCCTACCAAATATACCAGGGACAGACTGAAATGAAAACCCTTGGAGGCAGTTACCTTCCCTCATCACAAGCCATCTCACTTCTACTTCAGTGACTCATCCAGGGCAATCACATAAATAGGAATTCTCCAGCTTTTCTGCAAGTCACATTTTATTTTTCATGCTCTTCATTTTCACCAGCAGTTGTTGAATGTACTATCTAGTTCTTAGAGCCATCCTGACACATGAGATGTGAGAATATAGCAAACCACAAAATTTTATCAGGGATAACAGGCTTGTGAAACTGCAGTTTTAAAGAAACTTTGCAAAAGGTTTCTGCCTAATAAACCCCATGAATCACACTGTGCAGTTTTAGAGAAAAAAAGAGTTTTAATCCTGTTGGAAATTGGGGAACTGCAATATGCCTTTTTTTTCTGATTATAGGAAGGATAGACACACTGAAGGTCATCTCTGAAAGTAGGAATGCGTCCCTGATTTCCCAGAAGAAAACCAGTTTGAGATATAAACAACTTGCATTGACATGAACTACAAATATGGCAGGGAAGCAAAGCAACACCAGGGCTGTTTGTGAGCATCTCTGAAGTTCAGAAAGCAGGTGGCTAAAAGTAACAATTGGAAACAGATAGGCAATTTATTCCCATTTAACTGTCATTTACAGGAAGAGTGAATATAAAAGTGAGAACTTAACTTAGTTATTTTCCCCATAAGATAATGTATCATTGATAACACCTAAACCTGTTACATTTAACATCGTGTAAGAGTGAGCCATCCTTTTGACAAGTGTCTTTTAAAACAAAGCTTCATAAAAAAATAAAGAAGGCATTTAGGTTTCTATTTGATTCCTGGTTCTTGTAATAAAATTAATGTTCCAAAGGCCATAAAGTAAAATAATAACAGTAAATCATAACAGTGATTATTTTAATAGTTTTGGGCTCTTAGTTGCATCTAGAAATAAAGGTTTCAGTTGGGAACATGCTGACTCCCAGTCTAAATTTTTGTTCTAGAAGTGGCATCTAAGGGACATATATTGTGTTTCAACACTTTTAAAAGGTTGAATGCAAATTTAGGAACTGATATCAGCAATGACCTTAGGTTTCACCATTTGCCTTTATTGAAACAGCACTGATCATTAAGATCACCTTCAAAACAAACCAAATCACATTATGTAGCCCATGGTGTTAACATCTGTGCTATTATAAAACATTACTGTTTTGTTTTTCTGCAATGGTGTCTTTCTTCCTGTCCTTTCAAGGAGAATACATGGACAGCCTTATAACTGACACAGCCCATGTCCATTGCTCTTCCTCACTTCCACCTTGTAAACTGTCAGATCAAATTTCTTCATCTTGAAATTTTTGAAACAGAAGCATAACATTAGAAAGGCTCATTTCCTAAATTAAATGGTTAGCTAACATCCTTCTCTGTATTGAATAAAGGACATAAAAAATAAAGGTACCCAAATAGGAACTAGCTTTAAAAAAAAAATAAAAAATTAGACTGCTCATGCTGAAATATTTTCAGTTTGGTATTTTCTAAGAAGCTCTATGTACAGTATTGCTTGCACACTTTGCATATCCAACCCTATATTGCATGGTATCCTCTCTAGCAAGAAGGTTCCACTGCAATTTCTATTGTTCCTCCATAATGTAAAAGGTACAGAGACATTTGAGCAGTAAGGCATATGCCCATAAATGAGAGAATACTGTTGGGCAGAAATTAATGTCTAGCAGAAGAATGTCCATTCTCTATAAAATCTACTGATGGATGCAGATACACCAGAAAACTGATATGGCAATGACATCTCTCCAGTAATTTAGGCAGTGCCTAAACTCAGCTTCCCACTTGGGAACTTACTGCATCACTGGTCAGAAACCTCCCAGCTGAAAAGCTAAAGGTTAACTTCTCCATGCTTGCCCCTAATCCTCCACTGCTCCATCAAGTGGGTGGAACTCCTTTCTTTGAAACATGCAGCAAATCCACTGTGCTTAATTCCAGATTCTCCAGTTTCAAGAACTTTTGTGCAAGGAAACTAGATAGCATTTTAAAGACTAAGAAGCACAAACAAGGCAATAAAAGAAAAAACTCTATACTGTGATATTCATGGCATGGAGTCTACAGTTAATTTTGTCCTAGCAACAGTTTTAGCATCAACCTTTTGGGAAAATAAGTGTGCATATGTACCTACACTGCTTTGGAAGGCAAAGCTTTATCAAATATATTGGCTCAGTTGGTATTTTCCAAATTCAGTCGATAAAAAGTAGAAGTACCGTATTTCTTTCTCAATATTTACATTGACATGTTTCCTGTGCATTCAGGAGGAACATTTAAATTCAGGCCACTGAAAAAAGTACAAGTTGTCTCCCTGTTCTGTTCTCTGCAGCACAAATCTTTCTCTTCAGCAGTTTTCTCTGCTCTGAAAGGCAATGCAATCAGATGCTGAGCAGTAAAATGGAATTACTATTTCAGGCCATGAATTGCACTATTCCCATTTAGAGGAACATCCTGTGTTCAAAAGCACTGAACAGCCAGAAACACCTATTGAAATCAATGCTAGTTAGTGCTCAGAACCAAAACTAAATATTACTTTTTTTTCTTTTGCATTGAATGAAGAGTTTAATTTCAGCATCTAAAATGTTAATTCAGTATTAAACTCCAAACACATGGATTTGAGTTTGGTTTTGTTCACAGAGTAAATGCCTTTGCCTCCATCTTTACCAGACAGTTGCTAACACCTCCACCTGTGAGTAGAAAATCAATAATGAACTGAAAATCAGTTACAAGCCAGTCAGAACACAGGAGGGCTACTGTGCCAAACCTCCCTACTCTGCACATCTGTAACATCTTCCACTGTTCATCTTCCGTGGTCATATTCACCATCAAACACAAGCAGAAAAAAAGAAAGACAAAACAGAAGCCACCAGCCACACAAGGTGTAGGCAGCTAACTGGGACACAGAGCAGTTCTGGAGAATGACACTCACAATTACAAAACCCACTGTCTTTTCTCAGACTGAAGTCTAATGGCTGACACAACCTTTTTGGGGTTTTAATTAGGACATTAAATAAGGATCCATTGACATGGAATGTGTGGTCTGTCTAATTAAGACAAATTGAACTGTGAGTCCAGGGTGCAGAGATAGAGGCTGGCAATGTGGTACAAGGACACACAGGTCCTGAGCTTTCCTTGGAAGACCGTATCCCTCCTCACTCCCCAACAAACCATACTTGAAACAAAGCTGGGTTGTGGCAGGTCTATCTAATAGCAAGCCACCAGTGCTGAGAAGCTCCCACATTTTCCCAATGCTTACATTTCCTGCCACTATTCTTTAACCTTCTCTCTTCTCATGTTCATAGCCTCATATTTCACCCACAGCTTCCCAAAACACCACCAGCTCCTTAGAGTGTCTTCTAAAGCTTCATTTCATGGAAACCACCCACAGCTGAATAATATCACAGCACACACAAGCCTCGTGCCCACTCAATGGACACAGAGAGGAAGGATCTACCGTGTAATCCAAGCTGATCCCTTCATTCCCAGTGCTCATTGCTTCACCTCAACTCCCCACTTTGTCACTTGGGAGTGGTATTCGTGTACACCAGAGGAATTGTCATCTGTACCCCCAACTCCAGCTCTGCAGAACACCCATCTCAGGAAGAACAAGCAGGAATCAGCCAAAAAGGGACCAGGCATGACAGTATGGAGGAGAATTCAGGTAGTACGAAATTTCTGGAGTTTCCATCACTGCTTCTAAGGGAAGGCAGGAGTGATACCTTGCTAATACTGCATCCTCAAAAGCCTCTGGGAAGAGAGTAAAAACCATGCAGCTCCTCTGGCCAGTAGATTTGGCCTTTCACTCATTTGAATGGACAGGGATACCACAATTCCTTCTACCTGTGATGGTGGACATATATTTGTTATTTATAAATAGTTTTTTCTCTTTGCATGTCCAGTACATGTGCATCTTCTTTCAGGACAAGCATCCTCAATGAGCAAAACTTGCAGTGGGCAGTGGGTAAGTATAATATAAGTATACTATACAATATAAGTATATATTGTGATGTGCCTCTGCTGATACATTTTCCAAACCCTTAGAGCAAAGGAAAAATGCAAAAATGCAAGATTGAAAACAAAGCATTGCTATTTTTAATATCAACATTTTATTTCTTTTTTCTAAACATGATGGTAAAATAATTAGTCCTAAGCCACAGCAGTCTTAAATAAGCCCTTTAAGAAACCCTGACTTGCAGCAACAAAGAAAGGAGCTAGGAAAATCCTAGGAGCAAGAAACTAATGATGTGATGTGTCCTGATGTGGCAAAAAAAAAAAAAAAAAAAAAAAAAAAAAAAAAAAAAAAAAAAAAAAAAAGCAGAAGTGTGCTTGTGAACTCACTAGGGGCTCCTTTGGTGCAAGAAAAGGATGATGACATGAAGACCAGTGTCACTCAGCTCAGGACACACTCTATTTTGACACAACCTACATTAGGGCCAAATTCTTGTACCAGTGTAAAAAGAAGCAGAACTATTTTCCTGATGCAACACTGCACTCATGAGGCTGGAACTGAGGCTTGCATTTCTGTAGGCACACAAAAAAGCAGCAGGTGCCAGTAGAGATTGTGGCACATTTTCCCTGCTGCCATTGCCTGCTCTGATCAAGGCTGGACTCTACAGCCAGACAAAAAATGTTCATTGCAACTTCACTACTCCATTCTGCCAGGAATATGAGACTGATACATAACTGTGGGCAAATTCGTGGACCTCAAGATTTTAAGCCCTATCTAAGCCCTGGTTAACATCCCTTTATTTACTCAACATATTGCTTGGAGAAGAGAATGAGAATCAGGCTCATTTCTGGTACCTGGTAGAGCTATACCAGAGAAATAAATCTCAGCCATAGGTAGAAATGAAAAATTGAAATAAAAGCTTTGTCACTGTGTCATTGAATCTTGCTGAAAGAACTGTCTGTAACTCCAAATATAGGCTGTTCACAAATCATCCATACCGGAGAAGCAAACAAAGACAAGTAATAAAACATCTTCATTTGCAAGCCGAGGGATAAAATTAAATAATAGCTGAGTAAAAATCTGAATAACTATTTTTTTTTTTTAATTTATTCACCACATTGTATTATGTGGAGGGTGATATGACAGTCCTATGGCAACACCATGTATATTGCATCCCTAAATATTTGGAAGAACTCACAATTCTACATTTAAACCTAATATTTGCACAGTAAGGACACATCCTTCTGCAATGGGCAAACTTTGGTTTTCTTTTAGGCTGACTGGTCTGCTCTGCCCTTCCATACACTCTACCAGGTCAGGGAGTTCATTATCTCATGGCTACTGGGAATTCTCAGAACAGTTAATGCTTTACACCAAGGGAACATTAGACTTCCATACTCCATTGCAAGCACAAGCAGAAGCTACATGCACTTGCAAGTAAGGTTATGTGAAATTAATCCCTTTTATCTTATATTTTTAATTGGGTATTCCACCCAATTTCTTTCAATGTTTCTTCAATTTAAAGTTTGTCTTGATATTTTGCACAAGTTTTAAGCAATCACAAATACTGTACTAGTCCTCAACAGAATAATACATTTTGGCACCCATAGATTATCACTTTCCTTTGTCTCTATTTTATTTCTCCTACATATTTCTATGTCTTATTTCTTCATAACTTTTGTCTTTGTTCTTCTCATTCTTATGTCTCATTTATTTTATTGCATTATTTTTCTTTCCATTTTCCTTCCTCAGTAGACTGCCAAAAAAAGCTTCAAGTACTTTAGTTTTACAATGTCCTAACAGTGTTTTAGGGATGCTTTAGAAAAAAATCTCAACTGATGAAATTTTTTTGGATCTCTGTTCTCTCTAAAGGAACATTTTATGCCCTGTCATCATAATGTTGCATAATCAGCAATCAGAGAGCATCATGTGGACATGGATGTATTCTGCCTGCATTGGCTGCACAGAGGGCTCAGACTGACATTACAGGACTTGTCACATGTCTTTTCTATGTGCCAGTCTAGAAGAATCTTGTAAGAATGCACTTTCCCAGAGAAATGGGGTATCAATAATGTCAGAACAGAAAGAGTTAAAAAAAATAATTGGAGATGGCCCAGATAAAAGAAAGGGCTAGAATTTATATGTAGACAAAGGTGTTTTTCTTCAAATTCTGTTGCATTGCTATGGCAAAGCTCTTCTCTTGATGGCAGGTTTTGACAGCTTGCCTCCCAATTTTCCCCATTCCAAACGAACCAGTAACACAAAGTATAACTGGACCTGGCAGCCTGTTACTGTGGCACCCAAGCAGAAACTTAAAATGTCAGCTGTACTCAGGAGTGGAGGGAGAAGTGGCTCTTCGCAGAAACATCTCTGTTGGAAAAGATTTGAGAAAACACAGCAGAAGAGCAAGGAATTTCTTTGTCTACAGTCTAATGGGCTTAATTACACTACTGTAGGGCTGCTTTATTCTGCCACATCTATGTGTTTTTAAATACCTCCAGGGATGGTGACTCCACCTCTTGCCTGGGCAGCCTCCACCAACATTTGACAGCTTTTTCAATAAACAAATTTTTCCTAATATCCAATCTAAATCTCCCCTGGTAAAGCTTGAGGCTCATCTTACCACTTGTAACTTGGGAGAAGAGACCAACACCCACCTGGCCACAGGCTCACCTAAGGGAGCTGAAGAGATCAATAAGGTCCTCCCAGCTTTCTTTCCCCCAGTCTAAACAACCCCAGCTCCCTCAGCTGCTTCTCCTCAGACTTGTGCTCCAGACCCTTTTTCCAGCTCCCTTGCCCTTCCCTGGACATGCTCTAGCACTTCCATGTCTTTTTTGAAGCAAGTGACCCAATACTGAACACAGCACTCAAGGTGAGGCCTCACCAGTGCCCAGCACAGAAGGACAATCCCTGCCCTGCTCCTGCTGGCCACACTATTCCTGACACAGGCCAGGATGCCATTGGCCTTCCCAGCCACCTGGGCACCACTGGCTCATGTTCAACCCCTGCTGCCCAGCCCTCCACAATGAGTTAATGAAGAAGACTGTGCTGAGGGTTTGCCACTGGAGTGACAGAAAATTACTGGAAAACCTTACACTTCTTATTTTTTAGAAGTTAACAACAAATACTTCCCATTTTCTTAAGCAATAACAAGTGTGAAATTTGCTTTTGATATTTTTTTGCATTATTTTTATCAGTTCTAATGAAAACACACCAAATACTGCAGTAAAGTGATTAGTCTAGGAGAAGACATCCTATTTTAGCAAAAGCCACAGTAATTTTGACTTCAGTGAAAACTGTCCTGTAGCGCCTTTCCCTCTCTTAAAGAACTCTGAATATTTTAAAGGCTATATATAATAAATACTGAAAATATATATATATATATATATATATATGTATATATATATATATATATATATGTACACACACCTTCCTGCATCTAATATGAAGTAAACAAGTGGATTGCATTAAAATACAATCTATTTTCTATTTCTAAACAGGCATGCAAAGGAAGACAAGATTCCAGCAATTCATAATAAAGGCAACACACAATGGGGCATATTCTCAAAACTGAACAAAGCTCTTCATCTTCTATTTTTTAAATATACTGGATAGAAAAAATGAGAATCCTAATTTCACTAGTTTCTATTAACTCTCTAGCATTCATATTTTGAGAGGTAAATTCAAATACTCCTCTCAATAAAAATGTCCAAGAAACAGACCTATTGTGATATTTTTGCATTTTAATATTTAGTTGACTTTGCACCAACAGCATTTCCCATTCTCTGCAACTCATCTGGGCTCTTCCAGAAGCCATCATACCAGCTTAACAGTAACTTGAAACATATGGCTACTGTGAGAGGAAAATAATTGTAATATCTTGGTTTTCTTGTTATTTCATTCCTGGGGCTCAAGCAAATGGCAATATGCCATACTAGAGCACTATTTATTCTGAAAAACTCTTTCCTGCTTTCCATAATTCTAAAGTTTTTTTCTGTGGTCTGTAGCCTGGATCCTATGGGCTGACAAGTATCTGCTAGGATGAGCAAGAGAGGCTGAAGGAACCCTAAGTTTAATGCATTTCACAAGAAGAAATTCATCATTGTAAAATAACATCCTTCCTTCAAAACCCTTTTAGATTTCTTGTCACAATTCACATACCATTAGACAGGTCTAACTGTGAGCAGGGATCAAATTTAGACCCAAACTTTAAATAAATTCTGTGCAAGTGAAAAATGGCCACCTGCACAGACACTTTTGGCAATTAAAGGTGACAAATTATTGCTGCAGAAAGAAGTAGCTTGAGGTCAAAATCTTATCACTGTAAAAAATAATAATCATAGTTTTGCTTTTCAACAGAAAAAAGTAGCTCATGTCTATGTCTATTCCTTGTCAAGACAGAAGTTACATTAAAAAAAATTAAACAATGCCAGCACAAATATTCTAATTCTGTGACAGTCAAGTTAAGTATTTCCCTTCTCAGCCAGTGTCACTTTTTCCTTTTTTAAAGAGCAAAAGAGAGCAAGTTGATTTCAAGTGGACCATCACTGGAAACTCAGGATTTTGGGTGTCTCTTTTTCCCTGAATGTCTGAAATAGAAGCTATGGTGGGGCACATGCTGGTACGTTACATCAGTAAAATTTTTTGATTATGTTTAACATACTTGGAAACAGTAAAAAATAGGAAAGGAAATGCATCTTAATTGCAGACATTACATTTCTAGAAGGTGTAAGGAAGATCAGTGTGGAAAAATTTAATGATGATTGACTTTTTATAATGGCAGACAGTAACAAATACTGGGAAAATATGTGTGAAGAACTTAAAAGGTGTAGATTGCTGTGGTGGTTGATCCCACCTGGCAGCCAAGCAGCCACCTAGCTGCTCACTCTCCATCCCCAATGGAACATGAGAGAAAAAAGGAATAATGAGAATGAGAAAACCTCTGGGTAGAGATAAAGAGAAAAGGGAAATCACTAACCAAGTACTGTTGCAGGCAAAACAGCCTCACTTAAGGAACATTTAACTTACTGTCATTAAATGTAAATATTTAATTAATGATTCATATATTGGGAAAGAAACAAAAGAGGAAAAAAACCCCTCTCTCTTCTCGGCCACAACCTTGTTCCAGACCAATTTCCTTGTCCTTTCCTGGTCTCCTCCTATCATGTTTCCACTGTGGGCCATACTCAGCCCCTTGGGTGATGGCCAGAGGATGAAGGGTCAGACCACAGCAGTTTTTCTCAGTCCCTCTCTTTTTCCTACTCCTCTCTTCCACTGCTCCTTCCTTCTCACTTATTTCTTCTGCTCCAGCACGGGCCTTCCATGGGCCATGGTCCCTTTGGGAGAGCACCTGCTCCAGCATGGGCTCATCGAAGTGCCACAGCTCCTCTGCTGTGGAGCACCTCCTTCTGCTCTGGCCACGGTTGCTCTGCCCTCCTTCTCTCCGCACCGGTGCCCCTTTTCCAGGCTGACTCCACAGAGGTGCCCCAGGGTGGCTGATGGGTTCAGCTGAGGCTGGGGTGGCTCCTGTCAGGGCTGGCTGGGATCTGCTGTGCTGAGCACAAGGCAGCCCCAGCCTCTCCTCATAGAGCCCATCCCAAAGCCCCCTCTGGCAAAGCCTTGGCAGGGACACCAAATACAACTGCTAAGTGGGAGAAGCAGACTGCAGATTTAAAGTATTTGGTAAAAGGCTTTTGTAAATAGAAAACATGGAGGGTAGTTTTAAAATATGTGCTGCATTCTAACAATGTGAAATATTTACCTAAACAAAAACAATTAAATAAATCTTATTATAAATAATAAAAATACTTAAATGATAAAATTATGTAGATCTTCATCATTTTATTAATCTTCCACCAATTGCTTAAGTCTGGAGTAGTGAATTTCTCTGAAAGGATCAATGGATCTGGAATTGCTTATTGCATTGTTATCTAACATTAAAAGGATCAGATTTCTTTCTGAAATTAAGGTTTTCCTAAAAGTTTTTAAACTTTTTATATTTATACTGATAAAATTTGTTACTTTTTAAAATTCTATCATTAAAACATTCCTATAATGTGCTATTTCTTAGCTTTATCTTTATACTAACTTTGTATAATACATATTAATAGCAGAAAAGAACTCTAGACAAATGTAGCTGTTTGCTTTGGCCATATATTTCTCAAGATTTGGTTAGGAAAATTGTTAAGTTTGAGAAACAGCTTGTAAAACAAATAGTTTTTTCACTCAGGTCTTCTTTTCCCTCATCACTATTCCAGTTTCATCTTGCAGGAGAAAAGCCTCACAAAGCTGCAGGTACCTAAGTCTGCACATCCTGGGGTGGACTGGCCACAGACCACTGGGATCCACAGGGTACTTCTTTCAGAAGTTTATTTCACTGGCTTCTTGTGAAGTTCAAAGCCCGTCTGAGCTCCTGCTGCACACATTTATATATATGATTTGGCGGTGTATTGGAGAAGATCAAAGCATTTTGAAATTCTTCTTGATATTCATTGAAAATAAAACAAAGAATAGTTGCAGGACACTTTTACTGCAACAATCTAATCTTCCAGTAAATCTGATAGTCAGGCTGTACCCTGAAAATATTTGATGTGAGTTACCAAAGGCATGAAAACAACTGTGACAACACTCCAGAGTACTGCCTGAAAACAGCAATGGAAAGATTCAGGTATTGAACTACTTCATCTGGCAATAAAGCAGACTTCAGAGGATTTCAATGGTTGGGTGATTTACATTCTTATGAACTTGCAAATAGTTTCTCCCATGAAAACAAAGTCTTAAGAACATACCTGCTCCTTAACTTTCTCACACAGAACTAAATCTAATAATCTCAAGCAAAACTACTGCAGAACAAAAATCTGCAGCACATTTTGGATATCAGTCAGAATGCTTTAGACGCAGTGAATCCCTACTCCCAAAGTGTGCTTCAACAGTGCACAATTTTCTACACAGTTTCCCAAAGGCCAGAGCACCCCACAGCAGCTGCACGGAGGAAGCAGAGGCAGAGGCAGATCTTCCACCACCTGACATGGCATACCCAACCAACAACCCAGGCAAGGCCTTCCAAGAGCTTTGAAGATAACAGAGAGGTTCAAGATCTGATCAGAGATCTGTGCCGGCAGAGACACACTGAGGACATGCTGGCAGGCTACAACACACATGACAGCATGTTCTTGGTTCTTTGTTGTTCAGAATCAGTGGCTCTACCTCGGCCTGGCTTGGCTAATAAAAGGTACCAAACATTCAGAAAAATCCCTGTAGCACAGCTGGACTGAGCAGTATGTTTAACAGCAATGATCTGAACACCATTCCTCACCCTGTTCAGCAATAGGCTCTCAGAGTTTGTTTCCTCAGCTACTCTCAGTGACTTCAAAGTTGAAGATACGAATATACACCATACATGGAAAGTTATCACTTCAAGAACAACTGGCATCAATGCTTCTTCCAGATAGGAAAATGACACCATGCAGTTACCGCAGCACTGACCAACCTCAACTGCAGTGACACAAACACTTACAGTAGCAAACACGTGTCCAGAGAGCTGAGTGATACACTACATCAGCCAGGATCAGGCAGATCTGCAAAATTCCAGCTTCTATCCATCAGGACTGCCATCCTCCTTACCTTTCCTCTGCCAGGAGATCAGCTCTATACCAGCTCCCAGTTGGGAGTGCAGCAAAGTCACCAGCTCCTTCCTGAGGGCCACATCAAACAGTGAGCTCAGTCCAGCCCTCCTTACTCAAGGAAGGCACATCTTTGTTACAACAGCTGGTTTACATGGATGTGTGCTGCAAATGCCAGAGAACACAAAATGCATCTGGAGCACACTTACGCAAGCTTGCCTTCGCTGACGTAGAGGATGACAGCATAAATCTAAAAACATTTTCAGCTTCTCTTTGAAGAGAGATTTCCTTTCTCAGCTATCACTATTTATTCAGTGCAGAAGAGTCACTGGGTTTAAAAACAGGATGACTCATACTTGTTTAGATGTTTATAAGTTATGTGCAGTTACGGAAGATGTTTGGAGAAAATGTCAGGAAGGTTTAAGTACTGTTCTTTGAAGGTGGGGAGAAGCGATAGCGAATGTATTAATTTCTGAGAGCAGATGGTTGAGCACTAAAATCAAAGTGACTTGGCTTTTTCCTTCATCATTTTATCAGTGTACAACTCAAGCTAATAAAGATCTTTTAAACATAAACCAGAGAGTTTTATAACAGTGTGCAGTGTTTAAACACATAGAAAACATGATATGGATTGTCTTGATGTTACAGCCTCAAAAATGGCACCTCAGCACTGACATTTTACAGCAAAGACATATAACTATGGCTGATAGGACTGCTGAGTTGATGTAACAATGCTCAAAGAACCCAAAAGAGAGTTGTTTCTTACTCCTGTCTGTATAATTAGAGTAGCACAATTTATCTACTGCACACAGTGGTAAATATTATGAAATTATTACTATTATCACTAATGGCTTTGTTTTCTCTATTTAACTTGCTTGGATACCAAGGGCAGAAGAAGAAGAAAGTTGTGTCATACCACCCACTACCAGCTACTCTTGAACTCAGCTGCTCTGTACTCATGACAGTCCCAACAACACACAGAAGGTAAGACAGAAAGAGAAATAACATTTTATGCCATGTGGAAGTGTTGTTCTTTTTATACAGGGTAAAAAGGTAGGGTCTAACTGAGTCCTACTCCACATCTTTTCCTATCCTCTAGAAAAGGAGGCAAAACAAAGCAAATGCACAGTACACCCCAAGCTAAATCTCCTCTTCCCTACACGTCATAAAAGCTAAGTAAAGACAAACTAATCAGAGAATAATTAGTTACAATTTGCACAGTTTTGTCACCATAAGTAAAAGAACTTTCTCTCAAGATTAAAGGGACTGGAAAGCACTATGTAAAACCTTTCTCGACTTTTTCTTCCCAGGGGAATTTTTGCAAAGCTTTCTTCCAGTACTTTATGCAAAGATCTGATTATATATTTTAATTTACTTTCTCTGTAATTAGTCTAAAAAGCTGGGTCATATGAATATTTAAGCTACTTTAATTTGAGCAAATCTTCTACAGGGATAGACATTATATGAGTTAGAATTTGGGGCACTGAACTCAGTATGCCCACTGGTTTAAGAAGCATTAAACAGCCTTGGAGGATGGGCAATTGCAAATGAGATTCTGATTCTCTCCACCCCAAAGAAACCAAGAATTCCTACATTTGCTTAAATTTACAAAAGGTCTATAAAGCAAGTTCTCAGAATAGCAATCTATGTCATGCATAAGGATATGGTCAAATGTTCACCTATCAAGCAGAAACAATGATTTAAAGGAGTTGTACCTCTGTTGCTGAGATGTGATAGTTCACCACAGTGCTCTCATAAACTGTGTTAAACTAATTTATCTTCCTTTCCACTGAAACAGATCATAAACACTCATATCTTTCAGTAGAGGGGACAGCAACATTTTGAACACTGTCTCATAAGGAAACAATTTTCTAAGAGCAAGGCTTCCTGGCTGGATCCCAACCTAGCCAGTTGTTATGTGTTGCTCGCTGTACAAAGAGCTGAGTGCCTCTTTTCTCTTGCCCTTGGATCGTCTGCCCTATGAGCAAAGCAAAACTTTGCCAGATTGATTGGTTTTCCTAAACACCAACCGGCAGTGAAGGCAGCAGAGGCACACACTCCCACAACACTGACCATATTTAGGATTGAGAGACAGGGTTAAGAATTTTCTCTAATTCACTGTCTTGGAGAATTACACACAAAAATCACTTAGCCTCGCTCTGAATTCCAGATACACCAAAGAGCTGCATGACAAGCAATACATCTACCTTTTAAAACAGCTATACTGTGGTGGCAGTGTTTGCTCATTGACAGTCAGCAATCAGAACTTCCTTGGAGGTTTTACATTTCTTATTTTTTCTCAAGAGTATTTCATTACTAAAGCAACATGAGTGATCTTAATATTCTAAAAGTTTACAATCTTCTGTTATTATGTTTGAGCATTAAATGATTATATTACTGCAAATTTCATTAAATATTTTTCTTTATGATCCTGACCTCAAATATTGCTGATATATTTTTCCTTGCTCACATTATGATGTCATCACTGTAAATAGTGGAACATACTAACTGTTTCTTTGCACTTCTTGTTCTTTTTTAATAAAATACATTCGTCTGAGACTATATTAATGCACCATTTGGTTTGGTATTTTAAAATTTTAATCTTTAAAAGATGATCAGAACCACATGTTCAAAAATGCTGCAAACCTAGAATCCAACAGCAAGTCTTCTTACTCCAAAATTTCTCAACCTAATATTCTTTCAAATTCAACTGTTTATTCTACAAGTCTATTGATATCTGAAATCAAGGAATTTCAAATGAATTGTCCATTTTAATAAATGCACACCAGCCTATCAGTACTATTGACAACAGTCAAAAGTAAAGAATTTGTATATGCTAAATTGAGCTTAAGTCAGATGATGGCTGACTGAAAAAAACAATCTTGGAAAGATAAAAAACAAAACAAAACAAAAAAAGCAGAGAGATTTCTACGTCTGTAATAGAAGAGGGACAATTCCTTCTAACAATTTATTACTAACAAAAATGTCAAGGAATCTGGAGAGCTGACAAAATTTAATCCAAAATGAAATCTAGTCTAAAATGAACACCTAGATAAAAAATGAAAGTACAAACCAGAGCTTGCAGTATTTTACATTTAACAGGCATATATTTAACAGACTTTGCATTTCTATTGATACCTACTTCTACCTTATGTGTAGCATTAATATGGACATAATATTGATATTGCTATTAAATTATTTGCTTATGGCTGTATTTTCTGGAACTGTTCCTTAAGCAGTATTACAGAGGAGTATTTCTCCTTATCACCCAGCCATAGGATGCACTTCTTTTAGGTTGGACAAACTAGCAATTTGCTGGAATACACCTCATTAAAGTCAGGCCTTCTATAATTAGGTCAGTTGTCAGGTCCTCCACCCATTCTCACTTTAGGTTTCTTATAAATTGTGACAGGTTGTTTTGTTTTTTTCATGCAAGAAGTCCAGGGACATTGTCTCTTTACTGTTACACACGGAGGGGGGTTCATGCTCTGCCACAGATGTGGTTCAACTAATACGCACATTTCTGTTGCTTAGTACTTTATCAATACAATCTTAATAAAATTTTATAAAGATCAATGCTAATCTGCCATTTAGAAAGCCTCACCATCAGTAATGGTTATAAGACAACGAGGAAATACTCCACCTTACACTTACAACTGACATCCAAGACAGATTTAACCCAGTAATGCAATCTGGGAAAGGCTTTGCTTGAGCCAGTTCCTGTCTGATGTCCAGACTACACAGGTCCAACCAAGCTTGGGCTTGACTGTGGGCTCTGTGAAAGCTTCAGAAGAGCAGCAGGAGCAGATCTGAGCAGCACAGCTGCTGCTGTGGAACCATGGAACCATTCTGGTCGGTCTTCGAGTCCAGCTGTTTGTTACCCCAGCACTGCCAGGTCCACTACTAAATTATGTCCATAAGTGCCACATTTACATGTCTTTTAAAAATACCTCCAGCAGTGGTGACTCCAAACACTTCCCTGGGCAGCCTGCTTCAATGCTTGCAAACTCCTTCTGTCAAAAAATGTTTCCAATATCCAAACTCCCCTGGTGAAGCCGGAGACCATTTCCTTTTGTCCTATTGCTTTTTACTTGGGAGAAGAGACTGACCCCCACCTTATTACACCCTCCTTTCAGGTAGTAGTAGAGAGGGATGAGGTCTCTCCTGCCTCTCCTTTTCTCCAGGCTAAACAACTCCAGTTTCCCCAGCTGCTCTTCATGAGGCTGGTGAATAAACAGGGCCTGCCATGACCACCTCTGCTCAGCCAGGTTTTTAACATATAGGCAATATTTTCCTGTGGTGACCACATGATATGGGAGACACTCAATAGACAAGATGGCATCATCACAGGCCTGTGGTGTTGGGACGTGGAGTTTGCAAAGATTTCTCTTGAAGACTGAATTAACACAGAGCTCAGGACAGAGAATGTGCTGCTCTGCAAGCCATCTCTTGAGACCTGTCACTGATGATGGCGCAGATAAGTGACGGAGACATCCTCAATTAATAGAGATCATGGAAAAGAAATCTATGGATACTCCAAGACGTAAAGCAGCCAAGCACTCCTCCCCTTTTGTCCCAACTTCAAATTTTTCAGGATCACAAGATGTTTCTTTCCTACCTCCTCCTTCCAGACACTCAGGTAACTCTTAATTATAGCTCCTTCAGGAAACAAGTTTACTACACTCTTTCTTGCACAGAACTGGAAGTTCATACTGTGTTCTGTTTGCTGAGGCACTTCTTCAGCCTGAGCAAAGCACAGGCATGCAGATCAGTTTGCATATTTCTCTGTCTCTTTTCACAGACTGTCTCACACTAACATGTTCCTCACCATCTGAAGGCTATGCTGGCTATAAAAAGAGTTGTGAGGCACTAGCAGCAGGCAGCCAGTCCTGCAGCACATTCTGGCAACCATGAAGCAGATGTGGCTTCAGAAAATGTGTGTCTGATTTAGATCCTGAGCTTTGGGGAGCTTTGTATATCAGAGAGCACATGGAATAAGAATTAATTAATTTCTCATTAAAAGTTTTAATGACAAAATAGATTGTGCTCACTCTCCTAATACAGCTGGGAATTTATCCTTGTTTCCAGTTTCCCTTCTGGTGATGTTCTGTGCTTGTTTCACACAGTGAAGTGTCTGCTAAAGTCAGTCTTGTCCAGAAGAAAAAAATCCAGAACAACAAAATAGATGTCCAGGTCCTAAATAACTATTTCATCTGCTTTGTTTCACCTTCTGCCTGGCTGGCAGTTGAGCTCACACAGTCTACTTTTTAGTTACTAGGAGGGGCTCAGGCTTTGGACAGTTTAACTGCTCTTGTAATGTGTTATTTAAGCACTTCATATCAATGATGCAGAGAAACAAAGAAATGAGTGGACACAGAGTGGGAAGCTAAGTCCTTTGTGTGTGCCACTGGTACTGGATAACAGAGTCGAGCCAGGATGATGGAGGACACAGGAACAGCAACCACTGTACATGATTTGGGTCTTCCCTTTTGGCATAGTGCTTGCATTACCTCGCAGTTCAGTCTTCAAGCTCACTCATTTGCTGTGCTGCTTCAGTACAGGCTGTCCACATAGATACTGAGTCTTAACATTTTATATTTAAGGTGCACTGTGACCCCTTTGAGAGACTTGTTTAGATTTTTTCAGGACAAATGCAGAGGTTTGGGATTAGTATAAAAACGTGCCTCTGTTTTACAGAGGCTCTTGAAATTCTCTTTGTACACAAACAAGGTATGCAGACAAAACACAGCAAAATTTTGCAACATTTTGTTTGTGGGGCACTAACATAAGGACTCCTACACTCAAAGTAATCTATCTCTCACTATAAATTAGGCAAAATATGGTGGAAAAAAATACAGCTTTATCTGATTCTAGATTTCCATATTTTCTTTTTGCAGTTAATTCATTAATTAAATGTAGTTAAAATAAGAAAAACATGGAAGACAGTCATGAAAATTTTCATAGCCTACCACTGAAAAACTTCTACAAACATAAATTTTCACCACACTAGTAAGAACTAAGAAGGAATATTTGTGTTGAAAACTTCTTTTACTCTAGTAATCTGAATGTGTATGAACAAAAGTAATACAGAAGCTATTCAGATTTATAAACTAAGCAAAATACTACAAAAATATCTTTACTTATAATATGCATACAGACTTAAAAGCACTAAAGAAGACAACACTGAACAACTAAGTAGTTCTGAGCTTTTATCTCCCCCAGGAACTGATCCAAAACCTGCTGACATTCAGCTCTCTTGAGCAAAGTTGATTTTAAGTGGCCTGACCCAGAGAACTGCTTGGCTTAGACACTTTCTGAGACACCAAGGAAAATGCCCCACTGGAAATCAAAAGATTAAGAGCCATCTCACTTTTCTCTTGGCTCTCTTCTGTAGCTGTACAACCAACACCTTTGGCAGTTCTGTTTTAGAAATAATGGTATTTTTAAAATATCTCTTCAGACCTAGCATTTTTCTGTAATTTTGAAAAAACTCTAATTAAAAACAAGAAAAAAATGTAAATCAGAGGATATATCAGTTTAAAACAGCAATATTTTCAGTGCATCAAAAGAAGAGCAAAAATATGCCATGAAAACAATCCTTCAGAAGCACACTATGCTATTTTAATACACCTTTCAGAACCAACACTTTTTCTTTTCTCCACTTTAAATCAGAGGCTAACTGGCCTTAGCAACTTTAGAAAAAGCAATTTCTTCAATTCCCATGATATCTGGCACATGGTGAGCACTGATAATTTCAAACACTTACAAGAGCACATTACACCTGCTTTAATGTTTGCTACTTTCTCTGCAGGATATAATTTTCAAAGAAAACATATTAAAATGTTTAGGAAACAAGATGCTGACCAAAAGTAACTTATAGCATTATGTAATCACATAATTATCAGTCCTGATGTAAAAGATATTATAGACAGCTACTGCAAATCTCCTTGAAATGATATCAAATCATTCTAAAATATCTATGTCTTATTTGATTGCAAATTAAACACAAAGCAACTACAGGTAAAAGCTCTTGGATACTCCACATATACCCACAGATCCTGAATACCAAGAATCCTGATTTTCACGCAAGTTTCATAACAGCACAGTTCTACACCTTACTGACTGTGAGAGAAAGGGGCATATACACTTTACACAGTTCACTTGCAAAATGCTTAAATACATTGACATCTTCAACAGAATTGGTATTTCCAAGCATTAATGTTGAATAGCACTGTTATTGGCAGTTTGTTATTCTACACATCCAACTGCATGCAAATAGGTATTAGCTACTACATTTCTATCTTTGAGCAAGCAGCTGAGCAGCCAAAACCCCAACAGCAGATTCCTGTCTTATCCACCAGGAAGTCACTGTAAATCATGGTGTCAAAGAGCCCAAGCAGCAATCCTGTGTTCCACACCTCATCAATGCACAGGCTCATCAATATTACATGGACTCTCCTAGTTGCATGCAGAACCTGAGAAAGGCAGCCAGGCACAGTCCAGCTAAGCAGGTATGTTTGCAATAGCAGAACAAGTGGGAATTTGTTTTGGTTTTCTTTTTTTTTTTTTTTTTTTTTTTGTTTAAATATTCTTTCACGTTCCATTAAATACCCAGCATAACAGTGACAGTATGGGAACTGTAACCCCAGCCTAAGAAACTCGTTTTCTCTTCCTCAAACCTATTATCCTATTCCCAAGAGTAGCCAAAAACTGGAACTTACAGAGAGAACATAAGGAAAATGGCAAACATACTATTCCTCTGTATTTATCCTGCTGAAAATAGGTAGCTTAAGAACCTGCTAAATAGATCAAAGACATTATATCTGGACTACTGTGTTTGATTCCTTTTTCAACCTACTTATGCTTTTTTTTGTCCCTCCAGGAACCTGTGGCAATTTACTTCAGTCTGGGTGAGAAATAAATTCCTCTGTTTCTGTGTCTGATACCCCATTCCTGGGCCTGGGAATTTTTTTAGCAGAAACAACACCATTTTCCAAGACAAACACCACAATATGTCAGCGTGCTGATCACACCCCAACCCCCTCTCTCTTCCCCTTTTCAACACTGTGGTTGTCACCAGGATGTGATAACCCTGTTATAGAAGAGATCACCCTCCTGTCAGCAGTACAAGAAGACCATTTGTCTACCAGGCACTGTCACCAGGTTGTGGGGACACCCATTGGGGAATAGGGAAGGCTACCAGCATGTGAGATATTGCCCATAAAACCCAGCAGCTGCAATTCCTGACTGGAACTGCTGCTGGACAGGAAAACCCATGACCCTTTGGGCTCTGGAGCATCCCTGCTATTGCCTGCTTCCTCTGAGATGCAGTGGCTCCTGCTGCTTTAGGTAAAGTCTGAGCCTCGACTGTGGTTATTGTATCACACACGGATTATTGAGAGTTGGACCCAGACTGTAGCAGGTCCATGTAATGAAAAGGCCTAGAAAGCAAGAAAGCTACACTAATTACTAGAAACTCTGTTTAACTGAAAGCTGTGATAATTGCTATGATAATTGCTAAGGATACTCTGCAAGCTATGCTAAGAGTAGCTAAGCTGCACTAACTGCTAGAAATAGTAGATAAGAATAACCTATGTTGGTTATTAAAATTTTAATGCAATGATAAGGCTCTAATTATAACTACAACCCTGTGGCCAATCCTTACTCTGCCAAGGATCCCTAAAAGAAGCTGCATGTCCCTGGGCAACAATTTCAAACCTACAGACTGCTAAATGTAATGGATGCTGTACAGACCATTGTGTGTGTATATAAACATACATCTACTCGAACCAGTCCCTGCATACTTTCTCCTTCTGTGGAGGTCATGCCATACTTCTGAGCAGCTTTGCCTCCCTGCTCTGCCTGTTTCCTGTAAAAACTGATTAAACAAAAAAACCTCTAACTAATGCCAAAATTATGCTTTATACAGTAATCATCCATTCCCATTGGTAGGTACATGCTAAAGCAAATGTGAAAAACTGCTTGGAAGTTTTCCAAGCAGAAGTACGGACAGCTGAAGATGGCCAAGCAGCTAGAATTCAGGTTTGTGTCTTTGCTAAATTGTTGTTGTACTTGAAATAGAAAAAACACAAAACAAGCAAACAAAAACAACAACAAAAACTGAAACAGTTAATTTCACTTTATTTGTTATAATACTTCCATATGTGGTTTTCCATATGTAGGGCAACAGTGCTAGGATAGTCCTTATTCAAAGTAAGCATGATGAATTACAGAAATGAATTAAGTCTTTTAAACACAAAGCTGCCTTGGGGAAGCATGATTTGAAATAAATGTGTTAACTTTGAATTGCATGCTAAAAATCATACCAGTTCCAGCACTGGTGATAATTGTGCATTCTGTAGTCACCTGCAGTGCTCAAGCAGAAACCTAAGGCAGATCTGTCTGCTGGTTAACAAACTACCACAGCTCAACTTACACAGTGAAAGAGTGGCCAAAGGCTTACATTTTGTGCTTGAGAGAGCCATTTCTGTCACCATGGAACATGATTTGCCCATTCCAGGATACAGTGTAGTGCTTTCCCTTGAGCCTCTATGTGGCTGTCCAAATTGCTTATTTCCCAAGAGATATATGACACACTGTTAACATACTACCAAGTTATGTTTGTGAACATACTACAAAGTTATGTTTGTGAACTCTCAGGTTCCATCACCACCTTTCCCTTCTGCAACCACTAAGAAAGGTGGATCTGTTTTATTTTGAAGCCTAACTTAACATGCAACCTCCGATTACACCTAAGTAGGTGAGCCAAGGAGAGCTTGGAAGCTTCACAGAGTACTCTGGTTGGAGCCTGAGCAGTGACCTCACCCAGATCTTGGTTATTTGAGAAGGAGACAAAGACATGCAGGTGAGAAGGGTCCTCATGCGGGACAGGGAAGAGTTCAGACGTGGAAGACAGACACCACTCAATCTAGAAATGGCCATAAGGAACAGTGTCAAGTTAGCCAAAAAAGGCTAAAATCTGTACTGCTGGGCGCAACAAACTCTGTCAGTTCCCTGCCAGACCTTGCTACTGTCCTACCCAAAAGAAAGATGTACTCCAGACCTGAATTTACAAAACTAATTTGTAAATAAACCGAGCACTTCAGGATAAACAGTTAAACAGTTCTACCCACATGTAAGGAAGGACAGTTTGTTAAAAAAAGGACCTCAAACCCTAGGACAGGTTCCATTTTGCTGCAGGGACAATACATCCCAAAATATGCCAAATGCAGACATGTCTGAGCTCATATTACACTCTTGACCATTTGAAAAGCGTCAGCTCCTTAGATCTTGCAAAGAGATGCAAATTCATATGAAGCAATAGAATTAGTTTTTAAAAGATCATCCTGCAGTTTGAGAAAAAACAGGGCACATAGAAAATGTCTTGCATGCAAAAAAAAAAAAGCCCTCTCTTCCTTCAAAACTAGCTGTCTTAAAGGAGAGGTGCATCTGCCTCAGACTTTGGCCACTTGACAAAATAATATTAGACCATTTAGACCAAATTCCTGTTTCTTTTACCACAGCTTTCCACTTTCTGGCTTGGTATTACTTAATTCAAATAGTCCTGTTCAAGACACTAAAAAGAAAACTGAAAAGGTAAATAGCCACCAGGAATGAGCAAGACACTCACAATGCCTGAGGCACTTCTGCTGAGAGGAAACTAATCAGCTTAAAGATGTCCAGATGAGCCCATTGCACATTGCAAAGAAATAAAACTTGAATCAATGATTCAGCAATAGAAAATCTTTCTATAAATACTTGTCTGAACATTTAGTTTCATCCTAAAATTACAATCACACCAAGAATTTAATTATGTTAATATTATGGAAGTTAGTAACTTCAGATTCATTCATCTTTTGATTTTTGGAGGCAGAGTGGGACAGGAGGAAAGAAGTATAGAGCTACACCACCATCCTTTTAAAACAAGCAAGCAAAAAGTAAAATAAAATAAAAAAACCCAAAACAGGTTAAAGAAGAATAAATAAGAAAAACACTGCAACCACTGTAAATTGAAATAACAACTCATTCATTTCTAAAGGGCAGAAATTCTGAGGGGTGCACAGAATCTATCAGGGATTTGTTATTGCAGACAAGTTTGCATGAATCATGCTTAGTTGCTGGTGGAAGTACAGTATTTTACAGTATAAAGCTCCAACATATGTCAGGAAGACCCCAGAAGCAGAGAGCCCATCAGTTTAGCATCATGGTCAGCCTTGTTGGTCTATTTCCCCGAGTGTCACTGAGATCTAATTTTTCAGCAGTCTAACATTTCCACCAGTTTCTAATGTTTGTAGTGGCCCCTGGGACCTGCTCAGAACAGCCCAAGGAAAACAAGAAAGGAGGGCCCTTCGGGCTGCTGCCGCCAAGGAGCTGTAAGATGTGTAACAGCCCTGCACAAATCACTTCAGGTCTGTCAAAGCACATCCAGACAGCTTAACTTACACAATCCCTGCGCTCCCTGGTGCTCTTGTATTGCATACCATAATAGAAGTCACTGACACCAGCAGGGCACGCCACCCTTTCTCACATACTAATACAGCATCTTGCCAGATCAAGCATGACAGCTGCCTCTATCTGCTGGGAAGGGGCAAGTTTATCATGGGAGGTTTTCCTGTGCTCTTCTGCCTATTGATAGCAGTCTCAGGAGAAAAGGGCATCACCAGCAGGGCTCGGTGGAGTTCTGCAGAGATACCGGCACCGGCCACTTCTGACCACCAGGAGCCCTACGGCAAAAGCAGCCACCAAGGGTTACATGACCATGGAAAGGCTCAAGAGAAACAAGTTCACACTCCCTGCAAAAGGCTGTGGATGGCAAGCCCTGTTAGGCAGGGCTGCATGTCTGTGGGGCCAGGGCTGCAGCCTGGGCTGCCTCTCACTCCTCCCAAACCAGTTAGAGGTTACGGGGGGCAGCCACAGGAGAGGGCCTGCAGAAAGACACGGATGCTCAGAGGCTCTTGCACAGGAGGCCTGGGGGAGAAACAGCTCCCTGTAATGTGGGTCAGCACATGCAGAAGGGTCCCAGTGGGCATCTTGTAGGCTGGGTATCATTTCAAGAATGCTGCTGCTGCAGCACAGGCTGCTCTGAATAATTTCAAAGTACCATTAAAGGGCCTTGGGTGTCAAAATGAGTATAACAACCCAACAGACAACTATTCTCTGCAACATCACTTTCACAATATTTTCATAGTGTTTGCATGCTCCTATGTGATAGTATGTGAATGAAGATATTTTGCTAAGAATTGTGCCATTGTCTGAATAGCAATAATGTCAAAGTAATTAGCCTTAAATAGGTTTTTATCATAAATTTGTTGATTAAGGTTGTTAGGGGATTAGACACAAGTTTAAGTCATTTAGAGAAAAAATCTTAACTTCTGTTTAGAAAAAAGTTCAGGTAAAAAATTTGTTTCATTACAGGAATGTTGGAAAAAATTTGGGTCAGGCTGTCATTAAAGTAATTTTCTTTCCTTTGTCATCTCAGCATCTTAAAAGGGTAAAAGATAATATATTGCTGGAGATAACATAACTAGTTTTAATTATTGTCATGTATGGGTTTTTTTTATATTTCAGGAAGCACATCAGTGTATATTTCTGTCTCTGTGAATTTGTTCAAATGTTGGAAAAGAAAATCATAGAATCATTTAGGTTGGAAAAGACCTTTAAGGTCATCGAGTCCCATGGTAAACATAACACTGACAAATCCATCACCAAACTATGTCCCTAAATGTCATAGTTACACATGAAGAGATAGTCACAGCACTTGCCTACTGATTAGCTTGACTTTAACTGTTTGAGGGTTATTTAATCTCTCTACTGATGAGAGGGGAGTCAAGGGAAAATTTGTCAGCAAAATGTGATGGGAATGAATACAACCCTGTGTGCCAAACACTGTGCAGTCCTCTGAATTCAGGCAGAGAGTTCATTTGAGCAGAAGCTGTGCATTGGGGATTAGGCTGTTTTTGTTAGAAATGCTCATAAAGCAGAACTGACTTCAAATGGCAACAAAATTAAAATTAGGCACTGTGAGAAGATCAAACATCTGTATCTGAAGAAATAGCTAATGATATTGTTTATCTTCTTCTTCATTTTAAGTCTAATATGTACCACGAATTTTCCTTTACCAAAATAAAACATTGAGTAAAAACTTCAAGGACAGAGGAAGCTAGACAGGAAAGGAAAACATCCATAATAAAATAAAGCAGGAACTCCTTTAATGAAATTAGCAATCTAGAGCTGCTGTGCCCATGTATGCTCTGTGCATCTATATCCTGATGTGCAAATATGCCTGTTTTCCTAATGCCTCTATTGATTGTATAGAAAGAATATACAGGAAAACAAAAACCAAAAAGCACATGGAGGACAATGGATGATCTTTTTTTTTTCAGTCTGACACCTTGAGTATAGTAGGATTTAAGGAAATTAATCCTGGTTTTGATGTTACATGTAGTTTTCTGAACAGCATAATTTCTTCTAAATGTTGAGTTAAGTAACTAGAGCAGACACTTATTTTGTTTAATTCCAGTTACAAATTATTGTTTAGGTTTCTGCAAGGATTGTAAGGCAAAATTTTTCTCTACTCTATAACTAGGAGGAAGAAAAAAAAGCAACAACACAATACTAGTAACTGAGAAATTTCTTATTACTTCTCTTCATGTAAAGCTAGAGGTATAAAAGACAATAGAGTCTCTGTCTCCTTACATATCTTAGATAAAGTCAAACCAACGGCATGGGAATTGTTTGTCCAAACTGACTGAGTTCTCATTGCTTGATATACAGATCAGCTCTCATGCACTGGCACAACAAGTTGTGTTTTCATTGGACATGGTGCCAGGTTTTAGTGATGTATTTATCAGTTCTTGAGGCAAGTTAAACAATGGACCATGAAACATTGGAACTTACTTACAACCAATAAGCCAAAGTCACAAAAAGGTTTCTAAAGCTGTCCCTATATGAACTATCAAAATAAACATAGTAAGCACTAAGAAGAACACAGAGGCTTTGAGGCTTTTTTCTTCATTCTGAAAAACTGAAATTGTTCAGAGCTTGCATAGCAAGCAAGGGTTAAAGTATTAGTGCTGAGTCTGGTCTGTTGAGCACAAAAAGTGATGCTAGACATGCATTTGACTTTTAAATCTTAGAGATCTACTCCAAATTTTTGTTTTAAAATCTGGTCTCTTTAACAGCACCTGATGTTCGTGTGTGGTGGGCCGAGGCTGTCTGTCAGGTGCCAACCAACTGCTCTCACTCCCCCTCTTCAGCAAGACAGAGGGAAAAAATAAGATGGAAATGTTCATGGGTCAAGATAAGAAGAGGGAGATCACTCACCAACTACCATCACAGGCAAAACAGACTCGACCCGAGGAAATTAATTTAATTTTATTATGAATTAATAACAAAGCAGGATGGTGACAAATAAAAAACAAAACTAAAACTCCCCTCACCAACCCTCTTCCTTCCCAGGCTCAACTTCACTCCTGATTCTTCCATGTCCTCCATTTTTTTCCCCCCCTTTCTTTAACATTTTACCCCAGAGGCACCACCACATTGGCTGATGGGCTCAGCTGTGCCTTGCAGTGGGTCCTCAGAGAGGCCACCCCACAACCCGATACACACTGGTGGATTTAAGACATATAAAAACCTGTTTCTTTGGATCTTATTTACCAGTTTTAAGGAGGAATTGTAAAATCGTGTTAATTCATATCTCCTCTAAGTTACTTTCAAGTAATTTTACATACATCCAAAGATCTCCAGAGAGGTCTATGAAACAGAAGCCACAAAGATGGGCCTAGCTCACTCACCCTTAAAGCTTTTTTTGGTGCAAACACTGCATTTTTCAGAGAAGAAAAAAGCCTTATAAGATATCTGGGACACAAAGTGGCGATTCAGGGGAAAAGCAGTGCCTCAGGAGGAGAACGAGAAACATTTTTGCATTACTAACATTCTGCTTCCTTCCAAGAAGGGATGAGCAAACACATCCTGGATGATGGCTACTGAAACACAGACTCTTCGGAGAGCAGAGATGTGATGGCTGTGATATCACACCATGTGGATTTGTGTGGATGAAAACCTAACTGCTGTCACTTTGTGAGGTTTATTAACACTATTGCAGTTTCATAGGAGGAGTTGTCCTCTGCAAGTCCAAAGTAAAAGCATCTGATAGTCCTTCCAGGACATTGATCTTTCATTGGGGTCTCAAAGTACACTGCAGGGACAGATAGTTTTCCATACAAGCTAGGAGTTTGGTCTGGGTTGCAAGGAACCTTTAATTCTCATCTAGTCAATATCCCTGTAATGAGCAGGACATCTCCAACCACATCAGGGTGCTCAGAGCCCTGTCCAACCTCGCCTTAAATGTTGCCAGGTATGGGACATCTACCACCTCTCTGGGCATATGTAATAGTCTGCTTCAACTTTCATAAAAAGTTAATGACCTTCTACATTCAGAATAGCTTCAGTAAATAAATAGATTTGCTCTCTAAGAAAAGAGAATATGAAAAAAATTCACAAAATTACAAATATCCAAAATTAATTGCAACCTACAGAAATATTATTTTTCAAGAGACCAATGATACTTAAACATTCCTTTGTGATATCCATGCTACATATTCAAAAACTCTAAATATTTTTTACAGTTTCAAAGCAGTTTTTTGCCCCACACCTTTCCAGCACTTATGTAAATTTGTAGACAGTCCAGTCACAGCCAAAGATGTAAAAAGTAAAGAAGTCAATCTCTTGTCCGTGCTGCTATGTCCTCCGTGGCACCACAAGAGCCACTCGGAGCTGGAGCAGAGCAGAGCATCCTTCAGAGCCCAAAGCCAGGGACAGCAGCGAGGGCTGGGCTCGGCTCAGCCTGCACACCGGGAAGCACCTACGGGACGGCTCACACTGCTGCCTAGAGGAACTACTTATTTCACGGGCTGTTTCACTGCAAAGGGTCCCATAACCTTGTGCAAGGATACCACCTCTGCAGGATTCCATCGCCCGCTGCGGTGGGAGGGACGGGGACAGCCACCGGCGCACCCACCGCATCCCCGCGGATGGCGGGGCGGGGGGTGTTGAAGCACAGCTACGTACGGCCCATGGAGCATTCTGTGCAGCCGGGCGGGCACGGCAGGGGGACCGAGAGCGGCTCTGTCATCGCCGCTGGCGCACGGACACCGCTGGGCTGCTGCTCCGCCCGCTGCCGGGCCGGGGGGAGCAACGGGGCCACCCCTGCCCTGCCCCTGCCCCTGCCCCTGCCCCCTCCCTGCTCCTGCCCCTTCACTGCCCCTGCCCCTGCCCCTGCCCTGCCCCTGCCCCTGCTCCTGTCCCTTCACTGCCCCTTCCCTGCTCCTGTCCCTTCACTACCCCGCCCTGCCCTGCCCCTGCCCTGCTCCTGCCCCTTCCCTTCCCCTCCCTGCTCCTGCCCCTTCCCTGTCCCCTCCCTGCTCCTGTCCCTTCATTGCCCCTGCCCTGCTCCTGCCCCTTCCCTGTCCCCTCCCTGCTCCTGTCCCTTCATTGCCCCTGCCCTGCTCCTGTCCCTTCATTGCCCCTTCCCTGCTCCTGCCCCTTCACTGCCCCTGCCCCTTCACTGCCCCTGCTCCTGCCCCTGCCCCTGCCCTGCCCCTGCCCCTGCCCCTGTCCCAGCCCCCCAGCCGCGATCCCGGCCCCGGCCCCGGCGGAGAGCGGAGGTGTTTCCGCGGGCCCCGGGGCGCTGCCGGCGGGCACGGAGCCATCGGCAGCACGGGCACTGCGGGCAGGATCAGCCGAAGGACACAGCGTGTGGGTCCGCCTGTGCCCCACAGACGTGGAACATCATCTGTGAAAGTGTGCCCGATGTCTGGGTTGGGTTTAGCCCTGAATGCAAAAATTAATTTTAGTTTCACACGTAGAGTGTTCCATAGAGTGTGGAGCGCTGTGGAATGGCCAGCACAGTGAGCACATGGACCTGCTGGAGAGAATCTGGAAGAGGCCATCAAGATGAGGGATGGAGCACCTTTCTATGAAGAAAGGCTGAGAGAACTGGAATTGTTCAGCTCGGCAAAGGGAAGGCTTCAGGAAGCACCTAATTGCAGACTTACAGTTCCTGAAAGGAGCCTACAATAAAGTTGGAGAAGGACTTTTGACAAGAGCATAGGCATCATAGAATATAGAATGGGCTGGTTTGGGTTGGAAGGGACCTTAAAGATCATCAGGCTGTAACATCCCTGCCATGGAGAGATGGAACCCATCCTGTGCTGGGTGTCCCAGAGCTGGGTGCAGTGCTCCAGTTGGGGTCTCATGAGAGATCTTGAGATCAGCTTTTAGAAAAGCTGATCAATATACTGAATAAAATTTTTCATTCATGTATCACCTGGTACTTTCAAGCAAGCAGTGTAAAATATGTCACTACAACATTATTAAAGCAGCAGTGTATTTTTTAGCAGACAAGCTCTAACCTGTTGGACCTATGTGCACCACATAGTGCTCCCGGGAGTACAGAAGTAATGATTGCAGGGACAGAATTTTGACTGATGTGTGCAACAGACTACACATGCCAATGCATCTGATCCTCAAAAACATCACCAAGCACTAGCTCTTGTCCCAGGTGTTTGTATCCCTTTCTACCACCCATTGGGACTAAGCCCAATGTTGTCAAATTGTTCTTTCATACACAGGTCTGTAGTCTGAGGAACAGGAGGAGACAGACTCTGTTAGCATCTATTGACAAATTAGAGAAAGGCAAATGATAAGGGCACACAGAGAAGCATTTGGCTTTTCTAGCTAACACTTCTAAGTCTGAATGATACTTTTGCTCATGTTAGTTTTCAATGAGACATTTGGTTCCAGGCCAGTAATTTTTTATATCACCTAGCAGGCAGTGCAAGGTGTATGCTTGTGTCAGAAGGTCGGGGGCAGCAGTATATTTAAATAACCATATTTTTAAGTAAAAATTGTTCTTTTTTTTTCTTCTTTCTTTTAAGAGAAAAAAAAGGGAACCAAATAGTTTGAATTAATCTGTTCACTTTGTGACTTCTCTGAAAAGAGCCTAGATCTTGTCAAAACTTGACAAAATGTTTTGGGTGGATTTTGCTTTTTTTTCCCATACCCCACAGAATTATGCTGTTCCATCAGTTGTACAGTGTTTCACAGGGATGTATCAATTTCAATAGAAAGGTTTCTGTATGGCACATTTTTGTCACTTGTGGTCCATATTTTGTTACTTCCAAAAGAAGATGCCAAATTAAAAAAAAAAAATAGAAGAGGCTTTCTAATCTGAAAACAGACACTTTCACACAATTTCATTTGTGATGTTGATATGAGGGGTTTGGATCTATTCCAGCACAGAGCAGAAATACACGGCAAAATGAACTTGTAATTGTTCAGAAAGTTGGAAATCATAGATCTGTGTCAGCACGGCACTTGGGTGGCTGGGCCTCAACATAAGCACCTCTTTATTTGCATGCACCATGGCAGACTCTCGATCTCCTTTCAGACCATATTAAATAGGAAAAAATATACATATTAGTTTAGAAACAAACATATATATAAATTTAGAAATAAACATATATAGACCTTCCTTCTGAGGCTTTTAGTTAAAAGGCTGTAGCTGTTCTGACAACTTCCATGCAGCCCAGGCAATGGTGAAGAGCGATGTTCTAGAAATGCAGGTTATATTTTGATATTCCACCATCGAACAGTGGATGTAGACTCTTGTGTCTTGGGATATATATCCAGACCATATGTCTGTGCTACATGAATCTGTCAGATTGAGGTACATGAAAGTAACGTCAGCTGCTGCCCTCCTCTCTGGTTTCTCTGACACTGGTGATTTTAGGCCTTTTATTGCACTCATGCAGCATCATTGTTCCTACAAAAGCCCCCACTTCAGAGGGAGATCATTGACTTGCCCAGCCAATACATCCCCAAAGAACTGCAATGCTGTGCTGAGCTGGTTACCGTGTGTCTCTCACAAGCATTTTGTGTTCAAAGGGTCTTCCCAAGGGAAAAAAAAAAACAACATATTCTTGCTGGTTACAGCCTTCTGTCACTGCCTACCATGTGACTCAGTGCATAGAGACAGTTTAAGTACAAAGGGGTAGAGAGCTGTTAGACTTAACCCAAATCTGAGAATTCACGGATAGGAGCCAGAAAAAGTGTCCTATGACAACATAAAGAAGCAGTGATAAGAAGTAGGGGGAAAAAAAGAAACCCAAGCCCAGCACTGAAGGTTTAGCAGCTGGCTACTAGAGCAAAGTATTGCATGGCACCTTGTCTTGTAAATCAGAGAAATCCAACTAGTCCAAACAAATAGGAGATCTAGTTACAAATGTATTTGGAGATTTCTATCCACCACTCATCTCAAGTTTGCATACATTCTTTTCTTGTATTGGACTCTTGAGAAGAAAAGGGACTTCCCCGCATGAGAAATAGCCACAGTGGTAGTAATTTCAGAAATATCCATGCACGCTTCCCATGCAGTAATATTTTGCTAATAGTTTATCCAGGACTTATTTGATCTATAAGTTTTTACATTCCATATTCTTCCCATGTACTTATAGGTTTGAGAAGCACAGCAGATAAAATAAACAAGAAATCACTGTTTCTCATTGAATTTCCAATGCACTTGATATACTAGATTTATTCCACAGTACAACAGAAAACTGCTCGCAGCAACAATGTGAATTGGAAGGAGTTACTAAGGTGATGACTGTCATCATCCCAAACAGGGATGATCCTATTAGGTCTAATAGTGAAAATATGCAAGCAAATATATAATCAGTGCATGGAGATAAGTTTCTCTAGGCTAAAAAAACCTCTAAAAGCCTCTTCCTGTAAAAAACTCAAGCTCTGCTCCTAATGTACATATTCTTTCTACATGCATTCCAAGTGCTCATGTGGACACAGAAGCCCACAGCTTACACTGAAGATAACAAATAAATGGGAAACCAATGTAACATAGCTAAAAATAAATCTCCTTTTAGTGCTATTGTTGCTGCAGTGTTGTGCTATTCACATGCAGAATGGACTGGGAACCAGTTTGTCTCTAACTCTGTTCTTCTCCAAACAAGCCTTTCTTTGTCTTCCCTAGCAACCATTGAAACAGCACAAAGGCAGAAGATGTATGAGCCTCCTGAATACAAGGGTTTCAACAACAACAACAACAACACTCATGTTGCTGTTGCTAGACCCAGCCACCACCGACAGAAAGAACCACAACAGCCGGACCAGCACTTGCCTGGAAGGTCAGGCACGCCAGAGTCACTTTGCCATCACGTGTTACTGCAGTAATGGCTCCTTCTGTTTAAAAGCACTTGTCAACTGTCAAGTGGTATTTAGTTCTTCACTCAGAAAATAGTCCTGTACTAATAACAGCTTAGAGATTTTTAGTACGACACAGGAAAAGAAAAAAAAAGCCTACACAAAACAAACTCAAACCCAGAAACACCACCAATGTAATTAAAATCTATTTTAACACAAAACAAAAGAAAACATAAATATTTTGTGGAAACAAAAGAAAATATAAATATTTCATATGACTATGGAATAATCTGTTCTAGGGTTCATACATTATTATAGGCATAAGTAGACACTTTCCTATTGAGAGAAGGATATGTCTGAGATTCCCTGGTAAGAATTACAGCAGTGCTGCATCTACTCCAAATTAGGAGCAAACTAAGGATGCAAGTGTTTTTCTTACATTATTCACTACATTATTCCCTTCCAGACAGCTAAGAAAGGCCTGAAATAAGATAGATACCAAAACATCAGTAGATTTTGTACACACAGCCTGAGTGTTCTGCAACCTTGAGACCTGAGAAGAGGAAGAAAGAAGAGTAGAAGAGAAGCTGGGAAGAGGAACCCTGCTTAGCTCTGTGGCAATGTACACTGAAGAAGGAAGAAACTAATTCCAAAAACAAGGCATGAGTGCTGCTGCTAGTGCACTATCTGGCTTCTCAGTGAACCACACGGAGATTTGTGAGGTGGAAGTCTTTTGCCTGTGCTGAGGGATGAAAGGAGAGAACTGACAATCCCCAACTCTGAAATTGTTCATGAGGAGAGTACCACAACAGTGAAAGTTTCCATATGTTTTCTAGATTCTGTCTTACTTGCAAGATTATCTAGTCCAAAATATTAACTTTTGTTGCTTTTTAAATCACTGATAAAGAGAGACTGGCATGAGTACCCAGTCTATCACATTGCATTGGGAACCACCCTCACAGGAGGAACAAATATTTGTCTAAACAGACAGGAATTGCTGTCTGAATTCTAAATGAATTTGAATGTTTTGATAAACAAACATTTCTAGCTTTCCTTCATCTTCGCTGCCAAGGAAAAAAAAGTGATTTGTTTTATGTCCCCAAACTGAGTTTATAGCTTTTAAGAAAATCTTTCAGAAATAGGTAATAGCATAAATAATTACAGAAAATTGGTCTTAGGGGGAAAAGATCAGTCTTAAAATTCAAACAAGACAACACATTAATATTTACAGAAGCAATATGGAAAGAAGGAGAGAGACAAGAATTACACAAGGGAGAGATTGAATGCCAATAGAGTGATAAGCTCTGTCCTTCTGCAGAGCAGCAGCAGATGCCTCAGCCCCTGCAGTTCTGCCTCTGGGAGCAGGCAGGAGAATCAGAAGCTAGTAAGATGCCGCAATAATTTTATTTGCACACATTTACACCCATCTGAGGACAAAACTGGTCAAAGAAGACTTAAAGTCTGTTCCTTTCAATAGTATTTTCATGTCAGACTTGTAAACGTATGATGAAACACATTTTTTTTCCAGAGCAGACAAGTAAAAGGACTGATGCAGCAACTTTGCTATTCATAATGCTTCTGGCAAAAGACCACAGAAAAACTCAACACTAAACTGTTGTTTCACACAAAGGCATGTAGTCTAAGACTAATAACTTCTTTAACTACTATAAAAGGATGCTGTATTATTACTTCCCTTCTCTATTACTACTGTACTACAAATATTGAACTGTTTCCAGCACATAATTTAATGGCAGGCTCTAGCAGACACAATGTATTTTATTAATAATATGTCTCCAATTTTGAGTAGAACCTTTACAGTGGGAGACTCACTATTTGGATGCTGAACATCACCTGACGTAATAAAACTCTGACTTAAGAAAAAGGAAATAAATACGTAAGGTAATAAAGTTATAAATCATTCAGAAAGGTGTTTGGCTTCAAATTTTGCACTAATTACTCAGAATTTATTTAGCTATCAGTGAAAAAAAAAAAAAAAAGGTTCACAGAATAGTTCCCTAAACCATCAATCTCAAATTTTCATTACTTGAGAATGAAAAAAATATGCATTTCAGAAAAAAAAAGTCACAGACTGAAACCATGGTTAGAATGCCCCTAAATTTTTTTTTTTCATGAAAAATGGAAAAAAAAAAACATTTGTTCAGGTATTTCTAAACTTTTCATCAAAATTTAGTTTAAATACCGTTTTTTTTCTTTTCTTCTGCTTTTCAAGTGGAAATGTTACCAAACTAATACGCAAATGTTTCTGTTCTTAAGCTCTCATTTAAAAGAAAAAAATAGAATTTAAAGTTTGAAAATATTATTTATAGCATTTATCTCAAAAACTATTTTACTATTCAAATTGACCATAGTCAATGCAAAGCTTCTCTTGTTTTCAAAATATTCAAAGGTTATGGATGCCTATTGACCATTAATTTTATGTGGTAAATTTATGTGGTTTTAAAATTAGACTAAACACTCAACATTTCTGCAAATTTCTTTAGCACAATGTGACATCTGCAATATTTGCTGAATGAGGATTTTAGTCCCTACTCAATTTCTGCAAATGCAATGAGTATTCTTCCTCCATTTCAAGGATTAATTTTGCAAATGACACGTTAGGCACTCCAAGCACAATGGAATAATTCAAAAATAAATCCTACAAGTGCAAGAGGCCAGTGCAGATGTGCAAGGGGCCAGAGCAGATGTGCATGAGTCTCAAATGCATTTCATTCCCCATGCTGACAGTCTTATTGAGTCAAATAAAAAAAGGCCATTGAGACCACCACACTTGTAACATTAAGCTTCATCTTCTCTCCCAGCTGGAAGGGCATTCAGGTTTATGTACTGCAGCTATTTTATTTTCACCACAATTCTTTTGCACGGCTGGGCAATGCAGGCAGAAGGCAGAAGTGGTTGTCCACCCATATCTCAAAGCAGACCAGCCCTCTAGTAAGGATTTTGGGGGGCTCAAAAAACCGCACACAAAACTAGTGTTCTGTGAGAGCCCGGGAGTTCCTGGCGTTCCCAATACTCAGTTTAAGCATTATCCCACATTGCTTCTTCTGCCGGTGCTTTAGCTATCCCTCCTGGTGTTCCACCTCCAGACTATAGAAACCAGACTCTGATGTAACAGTATCGGATGCTGGAGCTGGCAGAGACTGTCACCACTCCTGGGGACACAAAACGAGCAGGATGACTGCTCCAGCTCAGTGCCACACACAGGCAATAAGTGCTGCTGAGTTTGTGCACAAGCAGGCAGGGTTCCTCACCATTTTATACCTGCTTGGGATTTGATAGCTAGACCTACACGGCACAACAATGAGCAAGAGATGGCACCACTGCAAAGGAAGCAACACCACTGCAGTCTGCAGGAGTCCCTCTGTAGCTGGGACATATGCTCACACTTTTAAAGAAATGTCTGGATGCAATCCTTGGTTTGTTTTTGAACCCTTACTCACTGGATATAAAAGGCTGATTTACTATTCCCATAATTTTCTATCCGGTTTTACAATACTCAGAAAAAATACGTTCAGAAGTTTCTAATGGGTTGGGCACCTTGAAGCTCACTGGAGGAACTGGAGTGAGAGAAAGGGACTGCAGGCAGAGCTCAGAGCCAGGGCTCAGTATTATTGAAGATTGTTTAATAGCCAAAGGCAAAAACACCCCGAAGGTCAGTGATGCTCCCCTCTCTATTTCCTGAAAGCAGATGGTGGAAGAGTTTGGAATTAATCGCCCTGCAGGGCCCAGCTTGGCACCAGCTCCCTGCAGAGATGATCAGCCTTTTCTGCTGACAGCCTGCGAGACAGCTCTCGATCCACGTGGCAGTGTGTGTGCCCAAGAACCGCCCTGCAAATAAAATCTGGGAACATAGATCACTGAATGGCATCAAGTGCACTGAGAAAACTTGCTTTCTTGTTTACAGTAGATTTTTCTGTGCAATTCTGTGAAAGTCACTGACTCTTTTTCTATTCGGTAATTCTAATAGAGAAATGTGCATATCAAATCCAGCCCCAAACAGTGTTTTGTTCCAATGAACAACGTAGCAACACAAAACATTGCTTTTGGTAAAAGGCCATCCTCTCCTACACACACTTAAAATTAACTGTAAATGTCTATATTTAGATTCAAAAGCTAGTTCAAAATCTTTTCTCCTCATTAAAATGTGGTAGCATTTACTGCTACCTAAATATATCCTTACCACTCACAGAAAAATTCAAGATCTCTAAGGTTTTTTCTCTACTGTTGTCATCGTAATGATTACCAGTAATTTGATGCAAGAAAACTAATTAATGCCAGTCAACAAGATTTTTTGGAAAAAACTTTTGTCACTTCAATGTTCTTTTTTTGTTGTCCAAGATAATGTGTTCCCAAGTAAGGTTGAAAGATTTTGACTTAGGAGACAGCTCAAAGACAGACTTGGTTATCTAAAGCAATGCCTGCCTTCTCATAAAACCTGGGTCTGGTCCTAGGGTAAAAATAGTTTAATTTTTCTCTGTTCTTATGTGATTGAATTAAAACGACTTTTCTGATGATAAAATTTATTATTTCTACTTACTTCCTGAAAACTTTGAAGGAGAACAAAAGTAACCCTGCAGCTGAAAAATAAGCCCCACAATGTTAAATTAAAGGAGTTCAATCTAGTCAGCTCATAAGGGAAGGATGAAAGGTGAATTGTCACCTAATTTAAATTATTAGGTATGGAAAATACTAGAGGAAAATTACTTTCCAGTCTTGAAAACAAATGCAAAGGATTCAGCTCTTCTAACCAGAGCTTAGATGAACAAAATCTTAAAAAGATTAAATTTCCAGACAGTAAGGGAAATTAAACTTCTGCCTATACTTGAGGCAGGGAAAAGGAATTAAAAAGGTGTCAGTCCCCAAGCCTGGTGGCTCTCATTATCCACAGTGGTGATACAACTGTCCTTTCAGTACAATGACAGCAAAACCCAAAGTGAATAAAAGGCTTCTACAGAGAAATTTTTTTTTTAGGTTATCCCTCAGCAACAAAATTTCTATTAAAGAGTTTTTAAATTCAACTGTTCATTTACTTTTATAGAAATTTTTGTAGGCAGAATATAGGAGATGATAAACAGTCCAGCTATAATGCTACCAAGGGCACGACCATGTAAATCACATAAACTTTCATGTTGTATGCCATAAAATTATACTTGGTTAACAACTCATCCAGACTCACTCCTATCACAAGGGATGTAATATTCAATGTTCTAGGCAGGTCAGAAATAGTCTTCGTCAGCTTCAATTAAGCTGACGTCAGCAGCAATTAAGAGGTTATCTTTTTGAAGGAATTTTTGGTTTTGTTTTTGTGGAGTAGAAGTTGATTGAAGATGCGGGGAAATGTTTAGTTGAAGTATTCCTAGTGTTTTGGGAATATGAATTGGAGATCCATTGGTCCTAGGAGCCACCCATCTAGGTCACACAGCCCCCAGGAGAGTCCTCTGCTACCCTCCTCTTACCTCCTGTGTTCCTTGAGAAAACACAATCTCTGCTACCAGTCTGCAGCATTATCTGAGCAGCTTCCCATATTCTGACCAGCACATTCACCTGACATTCAGGGCATTTCTGTATTCTCCTCCACAAAATAGCCTGATTTGTTCAATCTGCTCTGCTTTGATCAACAGAAGGATGCACTGAACACAGTGGGAGTTGGGAAAGTCCAAAGCAAGGTGCCTGCACTCTCCGTTCCAGAAAATATTTTTAGTTAGCAAACAGTGAAGAGCAATGTGCAGAAATTCAGGTCCTACCTGTGATCTAGCTCCAAGTCTCCCAGGTCTACACACAGAGAGTTCAGCTTTCTCAGATTTGTCACCTTTCAGCTGCTGTTTCTTCGGCACCGTGCCTCTCCAGAGCCCACAGAATGCCTATTTCATATTGCTGCCACTACTTTGTACCCCCCACCTGACCCCCACTGCTGGCATGTTTTGGAAATAAAAGCCAGGAGAGGCAGTAGACTCTGAAAACAGGATAATATGCAAACTGCAGTGTCCAGCAGAGATGTAGTATGAAAAGTTTTTATAATTTTGTCTCCAGACAAAGACTATTGGAAAAAAGATTCATATACTCAGTTTTGGGGGTATTTTAGTTCCTGAAACATACCACTCAAAAAATGCAGGTACCAAGAAGTCTCAATAATAGCAAAAACTACTCCTGAAATCATGGTTAGAAATTGAGTATCCTCTGGGCTTGAAAAACAAAACCGACACAAAAAAAAATTTTTAAGTGTACTTTTCAAAACAATCCAGGCACCTACTCTGCACGTCAGTTGCAATCCACCACTAATACATCACAGCAGTCTTTCTCTCCAGCACACAAGCCAAACATTCTCCAGGCCTCCTGACAGCTCTAATCCCAAGGGCTTTGCCCCACCAAAACTCAAATACCAGTTAAAGATCAAAGTCGGAGCTTAGAAACTCAGTACTGCTCATGAGGAACCTTGCATGCCCAACAGGACTATTTCACAGCCCTTTGTGGAGCAGTAGTTCTGATTAGAAATATTAGAGAAAACAAAAAAAATCTAGGTATTGTTATGATTTTTAGTGCCACAAATAATTTTTATTTCAGATTATTTGTATCATTATTAGTCTGCTGAATTATTTAATATGTGACATATTTAAATATGCTGTCTTAGCAAGTAAAAAGAACTAGAAAATTAAAAAAATAAAATACATCCTTTGAAGTTCTCTTCTTCCTTTTATAATTTATCTGAAGAACTCTTGGTTGAGCATCTCTTCAGATCTTCATAAAGTCCATTGCATAGTCTATACAAGATCTGTGAAGTACTTCTCTCTCATCTCCTAACCTACTGCTATAAAAACAAAAGAAGAAAAATGCCACAATCCTCATATGTAATGAACACAATAAACCCTCATCAAGAACTTGCAGGTTCATCTGGTTGTATAAACACAGCCTTAACATAAATCCAGAATCCCTTCTCCTGAGCTTCCAGAGGGAAAAAAATAATCAGAATTTAAATGGAAGGAAGAGGATGTGAAGTTTTAGGAGGTTGTTTTGTTTCTGGATTTTTTTAAATTGGAAACTTGGTTTATCAGAGTAAAGCAGGCATTAAGCTTGGTGGGATGGCTGCTGTAACTCCATAGTAGCCCCTCCCCACAGAGTCAGCTGTCAAAGCTGTCTGTGAGAAACTCTGTGCCATTCCTACTGGGAATCCAACTAAAAATACCAGCCCAAATTAGCAGTGTGCAAAGACATCATCAAGCACCTTAACACCTTCCTGACAGAACACATGCAGAGCTTCTACTCAAATTTTATTACCATGTACCTGAACCAGGCATCTGTATTGAACCACAGCAGTTCAAACTATTTTTAGGCTACTGCTGGGAAAAACAAAGAAAAACAAACAGCAAAAGTACTAAAAGGAGCCTATTCCAAGAAGAGCTCTTCTCTCTTTCACATCTCCATGGAATAGCTACTGTTGCCTTCTTCCTAACTTGGAAATGAAACTCAGGATCATTTTAGTAAGGAGGTAATATAAAAGAGGATCTTTTATATATAGATATATAGATAAAAGAGGATCTTTATTTGAAGGCATTCAGGAGCAGTTATGGAAAGATGTCACAAAAGTTCACCCCCACCAGGGGTGAATACATATTTATAGGTTTTAGGAAATTAGCATAATAGATTAAAAGCACCGATTAGGAGGATAAGTGGTGATGCAATTCCCCCGCCCAGGTCAAGCCCTTTCTCTGGAGCTGCCCTTCAGCTCTGGCTGTACTTGTCCATGAAATGTATCTCCAAGAGTTATTCTCAGCCATGGAATAACTTGGTTCCCAGGAAGAACCAAGATAGGACAGGGGCCTTGTACCCCAACACCCCTCGGGGCTTGGAGCTCTGGAATTTCTTTTGTCTTTCTGCTTAGGGAAAGGCCATGGAAAATTACTGGGAAAACTACCTACTAATACAACAGGCTACAGAGACACAAATATATGTGTGAAGAATACAGAGAACATATAAAAGCAAAACAAAAGGCAAAACCCAAACCAGCATCACTACAAGAAGCATATTTATGTGTAACCACTTTATCAGCATCTGCAATATCCTTCAGAAAAGGTGAGGTTTTGAGACACTAAGCTCTGCTGTACTGTCTTCAGCTCCACAGATTCTTTTTACCTTCCTATTAGCAATAGACACTATTGAAAATACAGACCATATGTAGTCATGAAGCTACTTATATTTCCTTCTGCAGCCACAGCCTGCTCGTTTTTAATTTCCAAAATCCAATCTGCATTTACAACATGATTTTAATAACAGAAGCTGGTGTAGGTACCTGATTCAGAATTGCTCAGGACAGCTGATGAATGATAATTTATAGTTATTAGTGACACTGTTTCACCTTACTGGCTAGTTGGTTTTGCTTTTTTCTCCTGAGCCCATTTGTGTCAAAGCACCCCCACACAGGAATGAGGCAGCTTGGGATTTTGCTAATTCAGAGGGTGCTGGTGTTTGGCTGTGGTAGGAGAAGGAAACAGCTATTCACTGTGCCTCTGATCACTGGGAGACAGTGGCAACAAAGCCAGCACTGTGACTGTGAACCTGGCATGCACTGCATATCACTTTGGTGATATGAATTTACCTGACTGCTTTAACTGCCCTTTTATTCTGGGTTCAGCAGGGCCAGCTCTGCCTCCAACTCCTCTTCCCCTTCCACCTTCCCTCAAACGGACACACATCTAGACCTCTAACTTTGACCCTTATCTATAAAATCCTTGTATTTCCTTTCATGGTTTTACTGTCATTGTTCATCTCCTTGCCTCCGGGTAATGCCAATGTCACTTCAATGCCATTTTCAGTACAACTCTTGATGTTGGAGGCTGAGCTATGCAGGTGACTGAGCATCCCTATCCTTTTTTTTCAGTACAGCCAACAGCTTCATGGATTCACAGTGGAGAAGTGAGCAGCAGCAAATGACCCATAACTAAATGCCACCTCCTCCAGCTGTGCTGCTGCTGCTCCTCTGCTGCCTGTCAGCAGTGAGCACTTAGATGAAGACCACACATTCATTAAAAAAAACCAGATACAAATACCAAAAACTCGAGTTCCCCTTCAAATATAAATTAATTGAACTCTTCTCTGAATCACCTCTGAGGACTGTCTGGCTCTACACATTTCAGGATAGAAGATGGTACCTGCTATATTATTTTGTGTCATTTTATTCTCTTCATATCCTTCAGATCTTCTAGGTGGCAGCTAATTCACATTCAAGAGAAATGAGAGGAAGGGAGCCATCACCATGCATGTTCTCTGCTCTTTATTTCAAAGTTTTGTGGAATATTGTCTCTTACAATATTCCTCAAGTGAAGCTCTGCAAGGCTCTGACAAGCTGCTCTGCTCATGGAGCCATGGGCTGCCTGTGCTAGCATGCCTCCAGCCCTCAGCACCGGCTCCTTCTCCTCTCCTTCTTCCTTCTCCTTCTGCAGAGGCAGCACATCAGCTGCTGCTGTGACCCTGCAGTGTGAGACATGTGCCCTACAAGGACTGCAAGGCTCCCAGCACAGTCTCTGCCATCACAGCAGCAAAAGCAGCACCAAAACTGCTCATCTGGGTGTGAAATATTGCACATAAGCATTTCAGCTAATCGGTCGTGGACTGACTTAGTTACAAATTTTCAGGTATAAGGGATTCTAAATCCAGACTCTCTCAGTGCAGATACCTGTGCTAAAGCTTTGCTTTAGCTGTGGTAGAAATGCTCATCAGGATGTTGTGGTATAGCTCGAGATTTTGGCATTTAAACAGACAGGATGGAATGGTTACTGTACTTAGCAGTCCATCAATAAGCTGCAAAAGCTGCAATCTAATTTAAACTGACATTTTTACAGTTCTTGAGGAAACAGGAAAATTAGAGGGTCAGCTTGTTTAATAAAATATGACAGGGGTTTTCAATATGATATTTTTCTTTTTTATACTCTAATTAGAAATAATTAACAATTTAATTAAGAATTGATGATCAGACTCACTGATGCCACCATTGCTATCCACATGTAAAACAGTCTAAAAAAGGCCTAAGGCTAAAACAGCCCCTAAAAGTAAACCTATATTAAGGCAAAAAATGCTACAGACAAGATTCTCAACTTGAGCTGAAGCTATCCTTTCTTTGTAACAGGGTGGCTTTATACTTCCTGGGTAGAGTGTTAGACTCTTGCAGTCTAACCTTCCTGTGAGCATCTTCTACTCTCTGGTTAAAAAGGAACCACTAGAGTAAAAAATACTTCAGAGTATCTGACTTCATTCTGAAGTTCTGTCTTCACCTAGCAGTGACAGCTGTCTCTCATTTGTTGCATGTAAAAATCAGGATTTAAATAAATAAGCAAACCTTCTTATTTGAGAAAAAAAATCACAACAGCAGCAGAACAATGGTTGTACAACAATAATGACTCAAGTGACAATTTAACAAAATAGTATAATTTTGCACTCAGTTACCAGTTTGCAGTAGTCTGGGATAGCTGCTGAGGCCAAATGAGGTCCTTCTACTCAGAACAGTAAAGTTCACAGAGACTGACAGAAAATACCTTTCTCCAGATTATCATTGTCCCTGGCTTTCATTTCTGAACTTCCTTCTTAAAGGGATACCAACCAAACAGCAAAACTCATTGGAGAAGAAAAAAAAGAAAGAGGGATATTTATCTGCTATTCAGAATGAGAAAGAAGCTTCAGCAGACACAGGAACAATTCACTGAAGCTTGTATGTCATTTTGAAAAAATAAAGCTCATGCTTTGATCATGAGAATTACACCATTCACTCAAAAGCTTGCCTGCAGTTAGGAACTAAAAACATAATTTTTAATAACTGAAGTGCACAGAAGTGAGCTTGATACTCTCAGGGAAAAGGAGAATAAATCAATAAAGATATCAACAGCCAGCTCTCCTTACCCTCCATTCCTGTTCCCATCAATCCACCCTGGATGGATTACTGAGATATCCTCCTGCACAGCCTTGTTAGCACAGCCAAGGGTGTTACAAGGGTAGCTTATGCCCCCCATTTGGCTGTGGGTTGGGGATTTCAGGCATGGGTGGTCATGATCATATGTGCCATGTGATGAGACCTCCACCAGCACAAGTTCCACACCCACACAAAATCTGCCCCAGGCACTACAAACATAGGGGATACTAATGGAAAGTAAGGAGAGATCTTTCACTACATGTAAAATTCTGAGACCTGGCATGGACTGTTATATGTGCCTCATCAATTTCCACTCAAAACTAAATTATTTCATCTCTTGATTGATTATCACAGTGGCAGGAATACATCACAAGGTACAACAAAAGAAGTTGAGTGATCCCTGACTCCCCATAGGGTACCTTCAGGAAAACTGGCCACAGAACCTACAGAACCTATGCATCAGAAGGGATCAGGTTCTGGATTTATAGTCCCTCTTAGCTTTTTGTGCTTTTAAACTTTACAGAGATGGGAAACACCAATAAATTATGACTCAGTAAGTCAGCCAGCAACTTGTAATGTGGATCCATTGAAATTCTGGAGTTCTGCACCGCTGCCCCAATTCTTTCTCTAGGTCAGCAATCACTTATTCTGAGTGCAGGAATACCAACATTGGAAAAGGCATTAGGTGCCAAATTCTTTAGATTATAAGATACTTTTAAGTTCAGATCTAGCATTAGTCCTGAATAATATGTTATGATTGTTATGATCAGTTACCTACCTTTTATATATATATATATATATATATCTTTAGGCCTATAAATCCTCTGGTTTACCACAGGTAAGGAAGATGACCATGACCACTTTCTTCCATTTGTGTATTTTAACCTGGCAGGAGCACTCAACAGGCAGTTACACTATAAAATTATACTAAATAATTTTCCTGCCAGTCTCTCCATATTTCTATGAAGAAACATGAAAGATAACCACTTACAAAACAATTTCAAATACCAACAGTCAATCTGCTTGCAAAACCAAACTAGCAACCCTTGTTTAATCTCACATTATGGATCCTGCTGCCTGGAACTCCAAGTGTTTGATGTACCCATCCAAAGTTTGTTTTGCATTTCGTGACTTGGCTCAGACATTTCAGTCTGCACTGTATCAGGCCTGCCACCTTGTAAGGGAGAATAGTCTATTAGTAACATCCATTTCCCTTCCTCCATTGATTAAAAGCTGTGGTTAGTCCCTTCATGGTCTCTGTGATGATGTTGACTGTTCCCCAGAATATTTCTTGCAATGCCACCAGTATCTGAGGATGTATTTCCCAACTGTAAATAGAAACAATATCATTCTGGAAAGTGGAGATAGAGCTGAGGACACTAACCATATTGATTTTTGTTGTGTTTATCCGTCTCTTTATATCTCTGTAAATCCCTAGTGTTTCTGATATTACTGTCTAACAGTGCATTTTTCCTGTTTACCACTGAAATAAATGTCAGCAGATGACAACCTAATATTTGTTGTTGCCATTTGGTAATTTAACAGCACTAAATAAGGAACAGAAACTGATTGCAGAATCTTTTGCACTAGCTTTGTGTTATCTTAACATCTTTTTCTGCTGTCTTACTAGGCTGAAGATCAAAAGCATAAATGGCAAACCTGTTATCAGCTTATAGTTCAGCATTAACCACTTAAACTGTGATTCAGCAACTTTGCAAAGATGACAGGTAAAACTTATGTAAGAATCACAATTTTGGCAAACATGATTAACTGCTTAGATTTAAGGGGTTTTGATAAGATTATCTCAGGGAAATATGAATAAACAGTCCAGCACATTATGCAGAATCACAGAATCATTTAGGTTGGAAAAGACATTTAAGATCCAAGAATTACCCACTATATACTATATTATTCTCAGCAATGTAAACTAATTTCTGACTATTTTCTTGTACAAGACCATTTTTTTTTCTTGTGCTGCCAACTCTTCTGTTTATTTTGGTCTATGCTTTTGGTGTATAAACCATCCATAGACTTGGTTCAGCCTCCCTGCTCCCTTCAAGACTAAATATCTCAGTTCTGCTCTTCTATTCTTTTTAGCCCCTAAATCCATTTATACTGCATTTCCAGATACCCTTTAGAAATATTTTCATAAAGACTAAGAGAGCCGTAGCACGTTAAAAGAGGGGTTATGCTGCCTCTGGTGGATTTTACCCCCCATTTCCTCACCTCGTTCACAGGGGATGCAGACTGCTCTCATGGGGCGCCAGGTCAATGAATGTGCTGGTGGGGGAACATGGTCTAAGATCAGCCCTAAGGGTAGGAAACAACCTATATCAATACTATATTGATATCAACCTATCAACCTTTAAAAGAATTTGATAAAAAATAACCATAAATTGGCAAAGAAAACATATGACTTTCAGCATTGTTGACTACTCTAACGGTTTATAGAAGCTGTTCTAGATCTTGAGTAGCTCTGAGAATTAGGTCCAATACATAAGCAAAGCAATTTTTTAATACCTATAGGAAACCACAAGTCCCAAATGCTACTGTCTGCTAGAACAACAGAAGATTCAATGGCTAAAAATTTAAATGGTTGCTAGTAAGCCAGATGCCTTAAGACTTTATCAAGGCACTGTCAAATCAGAGAAAATCACGTTTGCATGAAGTTGTCACCCGTCGCCTTAGATATTCATTTATATTTATTGGAGCTTCATCTCTTGTGCAATGAGTGACTCAGGCTGCTCCAGGATCCAGCATCTTTCACAGTAATGGGTTCACTAAAGCTGTAGCACTGCTCTTGGCTTCTGCTCAGCAGTTGGCCTGAGGTTACAAACTGTACTGTTTATTGAGCCTCATTAAAACCACTGTCATGTGGAATCAGCTTTGCTTGGCTTTAAGAAAATGTAGAATTGCCTAAACATGTAATTGCTTTTGAAGTCAGAATGCTAAGTTTGTACCATATTCCAGTGATTCTAATAATGATTCTAATCCTATTCCATGAGCAATAAATGGTCACGTGTTTGTTGGTTTAAAACCTGATTCTGCAAAGGCAGTATTTATACTAAGATAATTTGTTGCAATTAATGTTGCAAACCAATATTTTTCTAAGTAAAAAACCTCAAATCCTAACTATGCAGGAATTGTAAATGCATTGTATGTGTCCAATACTTTTGGCAAGAAACCAATGAAGTATTTTAAATTTCATATTTAATGTTCAGTTCTGGCTGGCCCAGGATATTTATTGAGCTGTTATCTCACATACTATAAAGCAGTGACAAAGTGGGTTCTGCATGAGTGCTATTAAATATCCTCAATGTGCCATTACAACTGGCAGCCTTTTAGTAAAACAACACCTTAGCAGCTTGTGGTATACAGTAATTGATATAAGAAGCCTGTGATATGTTATCATAGTGTTCCTGCTCCAGAAGTGGGGCTGGCTTCTTGGAGATACTGAGGAGAAAAAAACCTTCCCCTAATATGTTTGTACATTCTCTTAGAACTATTTTATTGGTCCATCCAGAAAGGAAGTGTTAGAAAAGAAGTATGACAGAAAAGGGTATTTAAGCCATCATTATAAAGATGGAACATGGTTAACAGTTTTAAACTGGCAGAGAAACAGGTTTAATAAACATTTCTAAACCTTTTTTGCCATCATAAATTGTGATAAAAAACAAAAGGGAAAGAATGAAGTCAAGCTACAATAAGGAGATAATTCTGAGCAGTAACATCAATTAACAAAGAAATCATCCAGGCATTGAACTTGCTTCTGCTAACATCAGCAGCAAAATTCTTGGCAATTTCGTAAGATTACATCCAGTGCAGGAAAATTAAAACTTCCTTATCAAACTAGATGCTGCGGTAATTTCCTTTGGGAATAAAGCTCTTTTTTTTCCCTGAAGTTATTCCTATCATAAACTATATTTAAATGAGCTTTCACCTACATAGAGGATGGACTTCCCTCTCTTGTGTTACCCAAAACTATTCAGAGCTGGGATTTAGCATTAATTGATATAATTTATAGATGAAGGTCCAGCCTCATGACCAGAAAGCCCACTGTTAACTCACTGGGCAATGCATGTGAAGGGAGAGTGGGGACCAAAAACACAAATAAAGATATATTTGGTATCTTCGGGTGCAGCCACTGGGAAGTGTTACCATATTCTCATGGACCCAAATTATCTCCATAATTTCTTAATCCATAATTTCTTAATCCATTCTTCATATTCCTTCTTTGAATTCTCTTCATCAGTTTTCACATTCTTTCCTGTACCTTCCAGGGAACTGCTCTACACTACTAAACGTGTATGAAAAGAAGACTACCAAGCATATACGTCGGTCAGAAAAAAATCAGACATATGAATTTCATCTTGTGTATGGAATACTTGATTACTTCTACATTTTTATGTAACTATTTTATGTCCAGACATGAAATGGAAGGAAGTCTGTGAAAATTCTCTGCTGGCTTGCTCACAGGGAAAAATGTAGTGTTTTCTTTCTCCTTTTATTCTGAGTTACATTTTTCTTCATTACAGAGTGAATTTAAGATTCAACAGTGCATCAGGAATTAGCTCTTCCAATGTGACTTTATCTTTACATTTAATCCAGTGTTTTTCTGACTGCTTAAATTTAATGCCATTATGGTTCTTAACTGTAAATCATACTCTCAAGTAATCGTGGTTTGCAACCATGAAATAACCAGATCAATTCAAGTATCCTTTCTCCAGATGAAAATCAGAACCTAGAGGAAGGAGTGAGGCCAGCATGGCCTATCGTCCTCCACTAAGCCAGCAGGCCAGAAAAAACTGTGAGAAAATAAATTCAAAGCTCTTCGATGTCACGTTTGATATAATGATATCAATCTTGTCTTTTCCTTTTCCCGTTTGAAAAATTATGCAAATTTCTTTTAATCTCTCTATCACTATGATCATTTCAAGTGAACTGTAATCTGATAGTCTGTTTTATAGTCTCTTTAGAATATTCTTAAAAGTCTAGGCTTTCTTTTTTTGTTACTATATCAAAAGTGGCTATTATTAAACTCCAAAAGAGAGTTTAAAAGTCAGTAATTTTAATGAAAGAAATCAAGAAAACTGGAACAACCCCACTCCACCTCATACATAAGGTGATACATAAAAACAATTCATTAAAAAGAATGGCAAGTTAAGAGAATTGGCAAGTTAAAGAGCAAACATATGATGGAGATGGCTATGCAGGAAGCAGTAATAAAGCAACACTTCCGCACTGAAAACCTCAATTCTCCTTTCATTAGCCCAGTGAAGCAAACATTGTTTAACATCAAAACACAAATAATCAGGAAAAAAATATCAAAAACTCCTCTATCAGATGAAGTAGTTCTATGCTGAAATAAATAGGCTTTTTTATGACCCAAGGAAAACTAAAACAAAACTAAAGAGGCAAAAATAGCAATACTGGTCTTCATCTTGTAAATTTTCATTCAGTTGTACTTAAACACCTCATGCAGAAGTATAAATTATTATGTTTTGATTGGGGTCCATTTTTATGGCAGATGAAATGCCAGCTAATGTGACTCATTAGACCTTCCTCTAACAAGGAAGGTCTTTTCCTTCACTGCAGAAATAGCAAGTGGATGTAGTGGTGGGCTGTAACTATGATGTCTGCAGTCCCCTTTTGCTTGGCCATGACTTCAGAAGTAACCTTGGTGGATTATAATGTTTTTAGAATGGTTTATCACTTTCCACCACTTTTTTCTAGCATGAGTACTGCGATTTAGCTCCATTGCACACAAGAACTAAAACATCACAAAAACCAGTGTACAAAAGCACTGTGAGAAGAGGGGTCCTATCACTGACCAGCAGCCTGCACCCATGAGTAAAACCCAAGGAAAGCTCCTTCCAGACCGTTGTCAGCCAGAAGTTTCATTCCTTGAGCAATAGAGATTCTGCCTGTAATCCTTAGAAAAAACATCACATTGTCCTCACAAAATCCTTACTGTTTCCTTACCATTGACTAATGTGAAGGCCTTTTTGAATTCCCTAGAAATTTTGTCTCTGTGACATCAGCTCCATAAGTTAATTAACTTTTTGTGTTAAAAAATACATGCATTTTCGGTAGGCATAAACAATCACCTTTTAAATTCTTTGAAATGTTTGGGGCATTGAGTATGACTCAGAACATAAAATGCACTAGGGCAAAGTGGATTTAGGTAGCCTACCCTCTCTGGTTTTCTTCCTTTTCGGTCACCTTCTTAATTCTGTAGTCCATTATTCAGTTTCTTTTTTTCTATTTTTGCTTCAATTTTATTTTCTAAATTCAAGCACTTAGAACAAAAACCTAAAATTTATCACTATGATGTAAGACACCTCGAGTGTTTTCCCCATATTGTAAAAGTTGCAATTTCTTTTGACCTAAGTCTTTCTCTAATAAATAGTCCTGAGTCTACTCATTTTTTCTAGAGCCATCAAAATATTTATACATATGTAACTTTTCTGTCCCTAATTTTCAGCCACTCCTCACTCCTTTCACCTCTCTTTTCTCCATCTCCTTTCTTTATTCATTCAGTCTTCTTCTCAGTCCTCATTGTTCACTGTAGCACCGTGAGAAAAAAGAAAAAGCAAGCAGAGCACTTATAATGATCTAGCTGTGCTCAGAAAAGAATAATCCTAGAAAATTTCATGGCCATTTAATGACAAACAGATTAGGAAGTAATTAGCATCTGCAGGTCTGTGTGGCACTGAGGTGTAAGATGGAGTTCTGGCTGAACAAAGCTCTCTTCTCCCAAGGATAGGCATGGATAACAGCATTTTAAGATCCTGCCCATTTCAAGTCCAGGATCCCCATGACAGCAAGCCATGCCATCCACATTACAGAAAACATCTGTCATTATTTTCACCCCATCTATCATGGTCTTTAAAAGCAAAAGACTCTGCACAAGCACAGTGAGAGACAGAAACCTGAGCCATACACTCTATTTAGTATGTTTACTAAATACTGAATTCAACGGTGGATATTAGATGGCTCTTTCTCCTCTATCTGCCAAACATTTAAAAAAAAATGGATTGGATAAAACTATCCATCCTGAAGAGCATATTAGCTGTGAGCATGCTGTAAATCCAGATTTTTGCATGGCAGAAAGCTGCCCTTCCTACATTAAGGAAAAAACTGAAGACTTATTTTACTCTTGAATGCACCAACTAGTTTCTGTTGAAGCTAATGTACTACTCACAGTGGTAACTGCTGCTCTTCATAATAACTAGCCATGGTCACTGGGTACTTTAGATACACTCCACATTTGTGGAACACCCCATACACCTCATAACGAGTGCCATACTTTGAGGCACTCTCCCATGACCTGGGCAGCAGAACATTTAGCTACCCTGTACTTTGACACCTACTCACAAAACAGAGCAGGCCACTCTGTGGGAAGCTGAGAGTGTATACCTATTGTACCAATGATTCTCAATTCCTGAATCCTACAGATTGTCTTTCTGAGGCCAAATGTCATCTCTACTTCTTTATGTCCCATCATGCTTTAAAGCATACTCAGAGAGGACACCTCTCACCTCTCTGCTTTCCTATCTGTTTCCTATCCTAGCAACTATTTCACTACCATTATGTGCAGAAAAAAGGGACAGGGGGTTGGGTTTTTTAATGGCATACAAATACAACTCTACACTTCAGAAGGAAAGAAAAAGAGAAACACTGTGCTGCACAAATATTAGAATATACGTAATTTTTAAAAGTTCCCAAATATCTGACAGTAGGAGTGAGATTTTTACCTACATAATGCAATTTCTTATTTTTCTTATATTCCCGTATCCCTGGTTTTACTAAAATGCAGTGTTTTAAATTCAAAGGCCTCAGCTTTTCTTCCTTGGGAGACATTCATAGAGATTCCACTGGGAAGGGAAGAGTAGTGCCTGAAACCAGGTGGCAGCAGACCTACTCTGACAGCTATTTCTGATCTTATTTTAGCTGAGAGGACCCACCTGGCTCAATGGGTTACATATCCCCTGTAGTGGCATGAGGGTGCAGAGATTTCTCACAAGGAAGGGAAAAATGATACTGCAGATGCATGCCTGAAATTGATGGAGGTTCATGAAGCTGTAATTTTGCTAGAAGTCACAGGCCATCTGCCTTTACATACATAAATCTGAGAGCTTTTCATAAAGAAGGTACAGCACACAATTAAAGCCTTTTGCAGGCATTACAATGAAAGCCGTTTGATCTTGTCACAACACAAATGCCTCAAAACATGACTTCACTTGGCAATTCCTGACTGACTGCCTCCAGCTAATGACACAAGCAGGAAGGACCATCTGAGAAATCCTTCATCAAAACACTTGTTTTATTGAAAATGTGTTATATCCACAGGTCAAGGTCAACTTTTCTCCTTATGAAACACATACAAGACAGCCAAAAGGACAATTTACTTAAATCAATAAGCAGTAATACCTACAATGATTTATTGCAATAGTAGAACAACATGCACATTTAAAAGAAGAGTATCTCCTCATCTAGGTTACAAAGCTCTTTAAAATAGAGCCAGAACAGCATTCAGTTTCCTTTGGTTGCAGTGAATAGTTTGAAGGTTGAAATTACATTCTCTGTTGATCACTGGAAGACAGGGATAGGGACAGACTATTGAAAAATTTCAGTGTCCTTTTGGCTGCCTTCCAGTCCCATCTCCAAGTGGATGCTATTCTATTTAATGTAACTGGAGTCTACCCTTAGGATGAATATCTTTCTTCCTGACAGTTTTTGTTCTTTTTCAAGGCAGGGGAACAGCCACAGACCAACAAAGACTGCCCCTTGAAGCCTCAGCTGAAGGGCTCAGGAATGGAACAAACATGGCCAAAATGCTGCTGCATGACTGTCTCGCAAACGAGTTTCTCTACACTTTCACTGAAAATACAGACAATATAATAACTGAGGTTAGGATAATCCCAGAGTCAGAAAGGTGTTTCAGTTGAAAAGATTTTAAAACAACAATGGGTTTTGAGGAAAAGCTTTTCTCTATCTGCAATACATGACCAGTCAGAAAAAGATACAGTCTTGCTAAAAGATTGCAAGCTGTAATTCATCTTGTAGGAATGATGTAGGCATTTTTAATACAGACGCATACTAAACAGGCTGGTTGCATATAAGAGCTTCAGAATTTTAATCTGAACAAAACCCAACCTGCTTAAAAAGTCTTCAAAACCTTCACCCATAAAAGGTTATATAAATTCTCTGAGTGGACAGCCCAGGTTTAATAGCTAACATAATTATACCCTGTTTGTACTGACCAGACAGTAAAGCTAGGACAATGCACAGGCTCAAACCACACACATCAGTCTGTGTCTAACCTACACTGCCTTTGGGGCCCACACTACACATACAAGGGCATGCTCCGCTCTGTGATTCTTTTCATGGCTACTGATTCCAAAATTAGCCAAGCCCCAGACTGACCAATTTCTGACGGTAGAGTTACAAGCTTCCCTGGCCTTAAGGCTTCACCAATTACCAATGCTCCTCATGGATCTTCCTGCTCTGCACTGCAGATATTTGTGCAGCACAGAGGCTCTTAGGCACACAATAAATCGGTACCTTCTGCTTGTTGTATCTGCGAGAAGCAAAACACTGAGGAGTTTAGCAGACATTTATGCTCCCCAAAATAGCCAGGACTGATTCACATTTACCCTGACTCACATAAGTTATCACAATCACATTACTTTCAGCAAAAACATCAGTTAAAAGGAATTTGTGTCAAGGCCACAAGCAAAGAACTCTTCCATTACAGCATGCCTGTGCTGGGAAGTTGTTAACATCTACAGCAATTCCCTTAGGAAATGTCAACAGCAGCACCAGAAAAAAGCAAACATATTTGTTTGTCTAAATATTAAGAAGAGCCTGGAACAGTTTCTAAAATGTCAACACGAAAACCACACTCCAAACCAGCATGATTTTTTTTTTTTGTTGCAAACATAAATAATTCTTGTGTTAGTTTGAAACATAGTCAATGGGGAGTCAGCCTGGGTACCAGAGTGAAGCAGATATTCCTCTTCACAGTATGCAAGGAACATATTAATCATGCAAACAGCCTATTGAGGGAAAGAAAATAAGATACTATGTCTCTTTGGGATAAGAAAAGTAAACATGTAAATATCATGCTTTTAGAAAAAGAAGGAAGTCTAAGGGATGGCTAATATTTGACAGCTACTGTGATACTGTTTTCTGTACACAGTGAATGGTGGAATATCTTGCACTTAACGTATTGCTTATTTCTTTTACATACTGCATGACACAGTCACAAGACTCTAGTATTGACAGTTGCACTAAAAAATCCCACTTTCCAAATATACAACACTCTTAAGAAACACTCCACATTTTATAATAGGTTAATCATTATTCAATACTTTAGTGTTCTTATTACATAATAGATACGATATAATATCATTGTTATTTCTCATTATCTTTACTGAGTGATACTTAGCAGTGCTGCACTCACTGGTTGCATGCTTTTTTATTGTAAATAAACCCATATAAAACCAGATGGAGATTCGTTCCCTCTGCACCTCAGAAAAAACATTCACCTGTGTTTCAGAGAGCAAGTGGCTGCAGATCCCATCCATTCCATCTGGAGAGCAGAGAAGGGCTGCAGTGCTCAAAAGGAGGTTTCAAGCACAACTAATATCCAGTACCAACAGGCCTGGGATTTACTCTTACCATAGAGTTTTAGTAAGTAGGAAGTGGCTTTATAACATGGAAATAGAAACCAAGCCACAGCCAGGTATTGTCCTTTATTCAAAGCTTGTTTATTACCCTGGAAAATATCTGGAAAAGACAATCACCTGCAACACTCTACATAATCCCATATGGTTCTCCCCTCTCTAGCTGGCACGAGGCAAGCCCTTCTTGAGCTCTCCCTTCACTAAATCCTCTGTTAGCTACATCAGCTCTCCACATCCAGGTCTACCAGCTAAACCCCATTCAGCCCTCTTTAAGCTAAAACTTCTCTACCATGTCTCAGCCTTCCTGGGAACTGCCAAGAGAGGACACAGGGCCTCCACCAGAGGTTATGTGATAAACTACTTTTGTCACGGGATTTTTTCCACTTGAGAGTCTGGGATACACAACATCATCTGATTCATTTAATATAAATAATTGACAAGACTCCTTCCAGTTCAATAGTTTGTTTTCTATTGGCTTTACAAATAAGGACAGAACTTTAATAGAGTAGAAATATGCAGTTGTGCTTCAAATATTTTAGGAATTTGTTATATAAAAGTAAAGTCCTTGTTTACAATAAAATATAGTTATTCTGTCACTGTAATTTTCCATGCTTATCACATCTCCAATGATTTACAGGTTCTTTTCTTTTTTTACTTTTCTTAACAAGCACAAGGATATTTTTCACTGCTGAACACTTGAGCTGGAAGCTGAAAGTCAGGTAAGATGCTTACTCATCAATTAGTAATTAGGATTTTGCAGGTTAAGTTCTGCCCCAGTGTCAGCTATCAAGTTACCTTTTACTGCAGCCTTGTTAAATAACTCTGTACTGATATTCTGATACTCTGTACCCCATCCATATCCTGTACTGATAACCATAAATGAAACTACTTCCATCCACGGGAGTTGATGGTTACTAGACAGGAAGAGGACAGGTTAGGAATAGAACTGAGCTCAGGCCTTCATCTGAGCATGTTCAAGTGAAAACAGAGAAAAAATCCACTGACTACCCTCACAGGAACAAAAGCCCACACCTGTGACTTTGTGAACAGCAGACATGAGACATAAAGACATAAAGGCAGTTCTATCTTTTTGTTTGTAAGAACTCCTCAATTCCACTTGGAGTTAAAAGTCTTAAGAAAAAAATTATTCCAACTCAACAGACAGCAATGACAAAGCAATGAATTCTCCAGCTGGTGCTCACATTCCTGACTAAATAGTGATTTGGGAGGAAAGAAAAGCTGATACTCAGCATCCATACCAAGGGGAATAGAAGGAATCCTACCTCCCCCACCTCCCACATTGATGCAGTATCTCTTCTGGATCCTGCTGATAACATATGCTCCTGAGGCATCTTCTCCCATTATCACAGACAGAGCAGACATGCTATGCCAGCCTTCTCTAGTATTCCTGATCTCCTATAAACACCACATGGTTCCACACATTTAATATGCTTTATATCTTCAAAAGGAAGATATTATTTGGGGAATTTAAGGGATTGTACTTAATTCAAAGGAGGTTTATGAGTATTCTTGCTTATAAGGTGTTTTGAGGATGAGTTATCTAATATTACCATTAAATTGAGTAAGATGATTCTCAACATACTTTGAATAGAGTAAGATGATTACTTTTTTTTCTCAGTTGTGCCTCTCAGATCGCTAATTCCCACTGGAACAGAGGAAATGTACCCAGGAAAAAGCCTCTATTACTATTCCTACCTGTGACTACAACTCAGCTTGGAGTTCTGCTGCAAAGGCAGCTGGCATCTGAGACAACATGGTTCTGACACAGAGCAATCTTGTTTCCAGACTATTGTGTCTTTATGATACTGATATAAATACTTTTTTCACATTAATGAGTCTGATCCCTAAAGATTACAGGGGGCAGGAAGAGAGCTTCCCACCTCCTTGACAACATTTTGAGTCTCTGCATCTCTTTGTATTTCTCTTTGTGCAACTAAAAAAGGCCTGACAACAGGATTAGAGATACCTGTAAAGTCAAGCACATGTGCTTTTGCAGAACTAGGGGCAAAATGTGGAGTTATAAGAACAGGGAAAGGCATCATTATTGAAAGTCAAGTCTCCATTTAACCACATTTAATCTCAATATCACCCATATAACATGCTCCATTTTCTTTTTGGAGGGAGAGGCATCAGTTCCATTGGACACAGTCATTCTTTTTGAATTCTTTCAGGGCCCCAGGGAGACACGTGAAACATAAGGAGGAAAGTGACTTTCCTATTTGAAGCAAGAAAGGCACAAAAGGTGCTCTGACTTTGTGAGATTTACTTGAAGCAGGACAGAAACCCAAAATGTCCAAGGAAGGGCTACTGAGTAACAGGAGGGATAAGCAAAGGTGGGAGAGACGCCTCTCATATGTGATGCCTTTTATCTCCAGCACTTTTGGACCCAGCACTTAAATTCATCAACTGCTGCTATACACTGACAGCAGTGCAAATCACTGGTTAGCCTGGGCACCGGCAAAGGCAAAGATGATTACTACACGAGAAACTTTCAATATGAGAAACTATCAGCAGTGATGCCTTTGCCAAAGAGTTTCTTCTTCATCTGCTATCATCACAACATGTACTCGGGAACCAGCAGTGCAAACCCTTTCAATGGGCACTTTACATCCCAGGGACTTTATTTTCACTGGATAGGAACACATCTACTGGGCCCATCAGCATCCTGCAGCACAACAACCTCCAGCCTCGTGTCTGATGAGTCTGAATGTGTGATGGACAGGCAGCTACATAAGTCTGTGCCAAAGGATATGGGGAATACATACATCTTTTTAAATATGACCTTTTTATTGAGGTTTTCAGTTCACTTACTAGAGCTCAGTCAGGATGGCAACCGCATACCGAGTACCACTACATTTTAACCAGCAAGTCAGCCAGATCTGCAGATTTTTAGGGAACAGAGCTAATGCTACAGATCATTAGCTCTGTAGTTAATGAAGTTCCGAGCCAAAAAATTCCCCAGAATGTTAAGGCAGAGCTGTCCAGGAGTAGACTTGAGCAGATTCTTCACCAAGATCACTGTATGTTTGGTATGCACTTAGTTATGCTTTCCTGTGTGATCAACCAGTCTAGAAGTCAATGGGTAATGTTATCTTTACGACTTAGGCTTGATTTAATTTAAGACCTATTCAGTTAATTTCCCAGTAATTCAAGAAATATTCAGCCAGTTTTACATCATCAATATATCTTGAAGTAGGGAACAAAAAGTTTTGGAGCTGCTGGCTGAAGACCCAGAAAGCTCTGTGCCGACAGCAGAGAGTGTAGGCTGTAACTGCTGCTCATTCTGGAGCTTTACAGAATGTTCTACTACATTGTGAGTAGACTTTTATGGTCAAATTTCTGCCATCTCTATTCCTGCTTATTGCACTCTGCTCATCTTGCTATATACCAAAGCTGGAAAAAGTTCTGATCAGTCCACCAGCTATTGTTTAGAAAAGACCAACCACCCAATCAAACAAACAGCACCACATTGGCTAAAAAAGACTCTTATTTCAGCACATCTAAACTTGTTTTGTGACCTTTCCAAAGCCCTGTTTCTATAGAATTTAAATACATTACTAATTCTAAATATGAGAAAATTGCATCTTCTGGTAAGTCAACCAAGACTGCTGAAATGGAGCATAAATTACAGCATAACTCCTGACTCCCAACACAAGAAGAAGCACAACATCTCCAGTATGTCACAAGAATATTGGTTACAGGCTCATCTTTTCATTCTGCTAGGCCTCTGACAAGACTGCTTGTTGCCCTAGAATGAATACAAGGATAAAAGTGCAAAGGTTCAGGACACGTTACAGCACATCTAAGATACAGCACTAATACTCTCAATTCACAAACACTGTTACATAAAATTGTCCAAAGTTATGGCACATAGCTGTAGAATCACAAAAGAGTTCAGGTTTGAGGGGACCTGTAGCACTTACCTGCTCTAAAGCCTCACTCAAAGCAAAGTCAGTTTTGAAGATAGGACTGACTCTGAAGTCAGGGTGAGAGGGAGCCTTGTCCAGTCAACTCTTGTGTGTCTCCAAAGAAGGACATGGCCAGTAGGTCAAGACAAGTCATTTTCTCAACTCAGTACCCATGAGACGGCACCAAAGTATTGGGCCCAGCACTTTGGGCTCCCCAGAGAGAAAAACATTGAAAAACTGGTGCCAGAAAACTGCTTTCTCCATACAGAAGCATCAGATAAACAGTATCAGATAAAACCAGTACCAATTTTTGGCCAATCTAGTAGAGACAGTTGCCTTTTTTTGTCATGGGAAAATACTGCTTCTTAAGGTTCTAAGAAATTACTACATAATTTAATATAAAATTATAAATATATGATTTATGTATTAAATTTCTATACATTTATATATTTTAATATAGTTTATATATATTATTAAAACTTATAACTTATATGATATTTTTATTCATGCTGTAATTTTATATATAATTTTCATTTCATAATGTATAAATTTATTAATTTAATCTATGAATTAAATATTTTCTTATAAATTATTTAATGATTCCTTAGAAACTTATGAAGCAGTTTAATTATATAATTAACAGGAATTATATTATTCATTTTTATTTAAAATAAAAATATTTTATTGCCATTTCTGACAGTTTCTGGTTGTCCCATTTCAATTTTTTTTCTCTAGTTAGTTTATATTCCAAAAAAAGACACTGCACTTTAACCTGATGCTTCCAAACAAGCAGACCCCCCCCTTCTCTTTCATATTTACTTTAACTCCTGAATCTTGACCAAATTTGTATACTTAGAGGTTCCTAGATTCAGTTTTCAAGCACATGAATTCTTTTGAAAAAAAACCTTCATCAAGGAGACATGCAATTTGCTTCAGTGTCACAGTCCCCTTTCAAATATGAGAGAATTCTTACCATGGATAACTTGTACATGTCCCAGGGGGATTTTCGTAGACATTACAGGAAACAAATCAGCCTTAAGCAATGTCCTTGTGAAACATACTGCATACCACATTTTTATTAATTTCTGCACAGCTTCAAATGTCTGCTTCGTGGCATATGTAATAAACGTGCAAAAGTACCTGCTTCTTTCTCCACACACTAACACTCACTCACAGAATGCAACGGCTGCATGTTTAAATACACATCAGTTATTATGGTTACCAGAGCCAACACAAAATACGCTCTCATTTCGAATATTTTTTGAACACCCGCAGTGTGTAGAAGACAACATTGCATCACAGCAAATACCCACAGATAGACAGAGACAGCGCCGCCGCGGCTCCCCACGTGGGTCAGGATGGCCGAGCGGTCTAAGGCGCTGCGTTCAGGTCGCAGTCTCCCCTGGAGGCGTGGGTTCGAATCCCACTCCTGACAAGATCGTTTTGGGGCCGCAGCTGAGGATTTTGGTTTTGTCTGCTTTGGAAAAAGAGAGGCTGAGGAAAGACTTCATCGAGCTCCACAGCTTCCTGAGGAGCAAAAGGGGAGGTCCTTCTCACATCTTCCTGGTATCCACTGACAGGAAGTGCGGGAATGGTTCAAAGCTGTGTCAGCAGAGGTTCAGAGGGACACTTGGAAGCATTTCTTTACAGAGAGGTGATAAAAAACTGAACATGCTTCCAGTGAGGTGGTCAATGCCCCAAGCCTGTCAATGTTTTAGAGGCTTTTGGCCAATCCACTGAAAAACTTGCCTTAACATTTGGTCAGCCCTGAACTGGTCAGGGAGTTGATGATCGCTGCAGGTCCCTGCCAACTGAACTTGCCATTCTATTCTGTTCTATTCTAAGATTTTTAAATGGTGTTTTAAATTAAAACGGAAAATCTAATTGTTTCAGCCTAAAACAGGGAGCAGCTCACAGTGCAACCTCCAAAATCTGGTGGGGTTTTGCTTGCTCTCCACCACCACGGCTGCACCAGCCCTCCACCTTCCCTTTGCCCTGACGCTGGATGCCAGGCCAGGCACCTCACCCTGCAGTGACAAATGTGACTGCCCCAAGATGGGCTTCTGCTGTTTTAAGGAGTAGCACCCATCTGCAGGGTCCTGACACTTGCTTAAGTGGCAGGAGAAGGGGAGTGAGCTAAGGAGAGCACAAAAAGGAGAAGGCAAAACCTCCCTCTCTCCCTCTTTTGCCAGAGGTGAGCAGTTATTTTGGCTCTAGATGTTTTCTAAAACTACAGCTTCCAGCTCAATGCTAGATGCTTTTTTCTAACTTTTAACTTGCTATCCAAAATACTCTGGATGTTGCTTTGTGTTCTTGATTTTTTTAAAATTTAAAAACCGCTCAAAAGCAGATATGAATCAGTAAACTGATTAAATTTTCACGTTATGTATTTAAACACACATTAGGTGAAATTCTAGAATACAAAGTATTTCTGAGAAACAAGACCACAAACAGTAGTCACAAGAACATTCTTCCCATGAATGAGGTAGAAGACTAGGATTTTTAGTTAATGTTAAATATCCAGCACTGCAAGCACTCAGCAGGCATACAATAACAACCTCTGAAAACACATAACACTAGATCACTATAAATGAGCAGCTAAAATAGGTGAATCAATGAATTATCCCAGTGGAAGAAACAAACAGGTAGTGTTTTAATTATGTGATAATAACACTAACTCTGAAAAAGGGAACTAATTCCTTCCATCTGCAAATACTATTAAAGAGTCCTTGAGTAGATTGGTTACCTGCACAAAATACTTCTCTACCACACTTTGTGTGCAGAGGATATATATTTGGTTTTCTCCAGGACTTAACCCAAGGGGTGGTGTTAATCCATCCATTCTTACTAGACAAGCAGCACTGCAGGCTGTCAGTGTATACAGGGATGCTTTCATCTGCTGAACTGTTAAAAGTGGCTAATTCCACATTCCTGACAGCAATTCTGCCAGTACTGGAATTATGAAAGCAGCACATTTGCCTGCTATGAACACACAGCAAGTCCAACGTGTCTGGATCTGCCAAACACAACAAAATCAATAGGCAGCCACCTAAAGCCACCTAAAGCAATAACCCTGAACTGTGAAGTAGCAGGACTGGCTGGTCTTCCTGTGGGATCCATTTTGGAAAAAACCTGAAATCAAAATCATCAAGTCCCACCAATACAATTTACAATAGTAGTCTGTTATCTACCTTATAGAGGCATCAAATCAATATTATTAGAAGTAATGTGATCTAAACTAAGACTGTAAACTCTTCCTAAAGTTTGAAGAAAAAAAGCTGAGGTAGACATATATTAGATATACATATAAACCATTAAATAATTAAATATCATAAAATAGCAGCAGCTATTGAGGTCTTGAACCTCCTTAGCTTCATTTCAATTATAATAGGAATATTGAGATCATATAAATCAGCCCAGGTGTACCTGTATGAGATGGTTTAAGCATCCTAGAAAACTACAAATAAGAAGACTATTAAATAATTATGCATTCAAATACCTATTTAGTACTGCAGCTTTTTTTTCTACAATCCCTTCCTGGCCCTGCTTTAATCCCCACTGAGAGTCTTGCATGGGGAGCAGAGAAGAGAGAACTACAAAGGGCTCTGGCCACCATTCAAGATAAGAAAAGCCCCATTTCCAGTGGCAGTTTGCAAGTTACTTCAGTGGTCCTAGGATTCAGCCAATGACACAAATCTTCTGTGAAACAGCAGCAATGTTACAGATGCACAGAGCCACAGGATAAAAAATCTGCAGCCTAGATCTCTTCTTAGTTTGTAGCTGACAGCATTTCCATTCTAGTAACACATTGTAATGGATGAATTATATATGTAGATAAGATTTCATTTGGATTTTCAATATAATCACAAAATAAAACATAATATTCTTCCAAACCAACTCTTCCATAATTACAGACTATAAGAATGAACAAAACTAAAGAGAGAGGAGAGGGAGGATTAAATCCTAGGCCATCATAAACAACAGAGACCATAGGACTTCATTAGAAAATCTGTATAAAGTTCAATTCCTTTTCTCAGACAGATAATTTTTCCTGAATTAAAGGCCTGAACAGAACAGAATAATCTGTCAAATCCTCCATTAATGTTACGTATGTAACAGTCACTTTTACAAATATGCACCAAATTTCAGCAAAACACAGGGAAACTTACAGAACTGACAGAAATGAATTCTGTGGAGACAAATCTCTTCCCATAAATTTGCTTTCAGAAACTTTCACAAGATGGACTAGACAGAATCTAGAGAGGTATTTGAGGGGAAGAAAACAATCACTTTAAAAAAAATCTGATTATCAGCCTGTATGCTGAGTATTTCATAATCACATGCTGATATCTGCACTCTTTTATATACAGGCTGTTTAGTGAGGCTCTTCACGTGAATATGTTCAGCTCTGTGGTCAATTTAAAACTAAAATAATCATATTAGCTAGACAAGATCTTCAGACTTAAACAACTTTCATTATTAAAGGAAGCACATGATCAGCTTTTTCTGAGATAGAAACCACATATATCTTATTCATTGCTAGTCACAAGGATTGAGACCAAACTCTCAATATTTGCATGTGCTGTGAATATTTCCTGTGAGAAAATGTCACAAGGTAAGAAGTATAGAAAAATGAAGAGCTCAGAATTTTTTTCTCTCAATGGCATGGTGCACAAGGCAGTGCTTCTGATAAGTAAGATACAGAGAATGACAAATCTTTTCATTTTTCTTTCTCTCTCTCTCTCTTTTTTTTTTCTTTTTTTCTTTTTTTTTTAAGAAAGGGACTATACACTTTTTCAAACAAATGTATTTCAGGGTGCCAATGCAAACAGGAGGTAAAAGACACAGAAAGCTGTTGTGCTTCACCAAAGGCCAGTTTGCTTTAAGGAAGCCTCTATTAAATACAACCTTTAAATCAATAAGGAATAAGGATTCCCTTGCAGCTCCAGCCAGAGCTCTACATGTGAGCAGAGCCCTTATTGACCAGAAGGGGAAAAAAGAGAGGCAGACCCCACACTCTGCATGAAATTCTCTTGAAGGGGTTTCAGGGAAATAGATAATTTTATGGGCAAGCTGGCACTCGACCATTACCACTACTGCACAACCCTACATGTGAGGATATTTCCACATAGAACTTATTCCTTCAGATAATTTTTTTTCTTGCAAACAAATGGTTCTCAGCAAACTTTCCTCATCCTGGCTTTATGAATGTTGCCCATGGACTAGGGGAGAATCTAGAAGAGACTAGAAGAGACCATCTCATATGCTCATCACAAAACATAATAGATACCCAGATCTGATCTGGTCTTGCCACTCAGCATGAGTCACTGAATGACTGAAATAGATGGAAACTACTTCCAGTATTTCTCTCCTGACCCCAAAGCCAGGCATCACTTTGAAAAGATTTACATGAAGTTCAGACAAGTATCTGCTAAGTGTGTGGACACTGAGGGAGTTTCGAGATATCTCATTACTTCTACTGCTCATTAGTGGATAGGACAGTATATTTCCAACACTTTGTGGTTTTCAAAGTTTTTTTTTTTTAAACCAAAGTAAAAAGAATAATCAGGATACCACAGCTCACCCGCTCCCTTTGTCATTGAAGCAAGCCTACACTGACAGTTCAAAGCACATCTGAATTTGTGTTTATCTCACCGAGAAACAATCTCTTACCAGCCACTAATGATCTTTTTTTTTTTTGCCCTAATGAATCTACCTTGAAAGGAATCTACCTGGGGTTCCATGCTGTTCACAATTATTAAAACATGAAAACCAGACTAACTCTGTTAAGGACATTGATGGTTAACTCTGATGTTAAATAAATGTCAGCTTTGTGAACTGGAACCAATTCAGACAATGCAAGTCAATCATTGTACTAAAGATGCTGCAAGCAGCAGCTCATCTCTCAGTACAAGCATCCTGGATCTCTACTGGCATAACTCATACTGCAGAGGGGCAGGTCTAAAGGGCAGTTTTGACATGAGGAAACACACGTGCCTGGAAAGTGAAAGTAAGACAGAGCTGTTTCTGATAGCACAGAGACCCTTGTGACACCAGAGGCAAAAAGCTACCTGACACAAGCCATGATTGCATCTGGATCTCCTATAGACAGACACAGTAAGATTATGGGGCAGCTTGTTATTCTTTCTGCTGCTAATGCTCTTCATAAAAATTATTCAATAAAACAGTATTTTTTGGTAGGCATGCCTGTCCTTAAGCCACTCTTGCTCCATTTGCAAAAGCCACATTCCCCTTTCAAAGGTAATGCTGTCTTTTTACTGCCAGCCAAACCACTAGTTGTTTGCTGCTAGAAATAGTAACCCTTATCTCAGAGTGGTAATGTCACACTCAGGTTTAACTGGAATTAACTTATTTTCCTGTTCCTTCAGTGCCAATGCCAGTGCCAGTGCTAGTGCCAGTGCTAGGCTAGCTCTGGCAGCTCTCACTCTCCACAGCACAGCACAGCATTAGTTGGATGGTCCCCATTGCTGCTGCACAGCTACACAGACTCCTCACCAAAGCATTCAGGATCTTCAAAGTGTCCTCAAAGAGGAGGGCCCCCCAGCCTTACATCATAGAACTGATAAGAAAACAAAACTTCATGCAAAATCTTGGTGTCAGGACTCTTCCTGGGCCACCCTGACTGGATCACAGGTGTAGCTGCATTGTCTCCTCTCCTATATAATCTGTCCTCCACAGTTAGACTTACTCCTTATCTGCAATCTAGCCCAATATCCTCTTAATATATGCAAGGACATCCATGCTGGATCAGACCAATGCCCAGCATCAGCATCCTCTGGGACAGTGGCCAAAACCAGCCCTGAGACAGAAATCAATACAGGCAGTGGTAATCAGCAGGACAAACAGTAGGACAAAGCCTCATTGCTTCCAGAAATCTGGGGCTCAGAGTTTTTTTATTGTAGTGGTATTTCTGCAAGAAGGACCCTGCAAGAAGGTCGCTGGGGCTGGTGGGGCCTCTTGGGATCCTCCCCACCCAGAGCCAGCTCAGCTGCAGCAGACTGCTCAGGGCCACAGTCAGCTCTGGTTGTCTGCTGGGACAGAGACCAGACAATCTTGTGACAAACTCTTTCAGTGTTTAACCACCTTCCCATTAAAAAAACCCTGGGATTTGGACATTTTCTGAAAGTATTAGCATTCACATGCTGCTGCAAAACATTCCAGAGCCTGTCTGTGCACTGCCTGAGGAACTGTGTGCAAGCCAGTCTATGGGCAAGGGCAATGTTCCTCATGTCTTCCTGCACTCTGAACAGGACCACTGCTCTACCTTAATGTGAAGCAATTATCTTATAAACGTTTTAAGACCACAGCATTCATTACTTTAATTGGAATACTCCAAGATACATAATTTTTCTGGTTTCTGGATTTTCTCTATGTTGTTAATAAGGATTCCTGTCTTTGTCATGAGCTGTGGAGGCATCTAGTATTGCTCCATAATACCCAGAGAAACAAGATGATTCTGTTTACAACTTGCTTATCATAATAAATGCCAAAATATTTCTCATCTCTCACAGTAATAAAAGTCAGCAAAATGCAATTATTTGCCACGTGGTAAATAACCTTTTAATGCCATCTTCAATTCTTGGAACTACTCTCATAGCTTTTTTGCTCTTACTGTGCATCTGTTGCATTTATTTCTCCCCTTGCCAGGAGACCCCCTATCTACTATATACATTTGAAAGAAGTATATAGGCTAAGAAGGAAGCTTTACATATTTCAGTCTTCAGACTCACATTTTCATAACAATAGCAGGAATAAGGACATTAGAATAGAATTACAGAAAGGTTTGGGTTGGAAGAGTCATCTAGTTCCAATACCTGTGCCATGGGCAGGGACACTTCCTGCTAGACCATGGTGCCTCAAAACTCCATTTGGCCTGGCCTTGAACACTTCCAAGTACCCACAACTTCTCTGGGCAGCCTGGTCCATGGTTTCAACATCTTCACAGTAAGGAATTTCTTCCTTATATTTAATCTAAACCTACCCCCTGGCAGTTTAAATCCATTATCCCTTATTCATATGTCCTTGTCAAAAGTCCCTCTTCAGCTCTTCCATAGCCCCTCTTTTAGGTGCTGAAAGGTGCTATGAGCCTTCTCTTTTCCAGGCTGAACAGTCCCCAGCTCTCTCAGCCTGACTTCAGAGTAGAGGTATTCCAGCCTTCTGTCCATCTTTGCTTCTCTTCTCTGGACTTGTTCCAAGAAGTTCATTTCCTTCTTGTGTTAGTGACACCAGGGCTGGACAAAATTCCAGGTGGGATCTCACAAGAGCAGAGCCAAGGAGCAGAATCCCCTCCATTGCCCTGCTGCCCATGCTGCTTTTGATGCAGCCCAGGACACATTTGGCTTTCTGGGCTGGAAACACACATTGTCAGCACATCCTAAGTTGTTGATTCACCAATAATCCCAAGTCCTTTTCCTCCAGGCTGCTCTCAATCCATCCTCTGCGCAGGAAGATGCTGCAATCTTTGTGCAGTACCTTGTACTTCGCCCTGTTGAACTTCATGAGGTTTGAATGGGCCCACTTCTCAAGCTTTTTCATGTCCCTCTGGATGGCATCCCTTCCCTCCAGTATGTCAACCACACCACACAGTTTGGTGTGATTGTCAAACCTGCCAAGAGTGCCTGCCAGGTTCAATGACCCTGCTCATGTCCTCAACAAAGCTGTTAAACAGCAGCAGTCCAATACTGACCCCTGCAAAATGTCACTTGTCACTGCTCTGCACATGGATGTTGAGCCCTCAACAGCAACTTTTTGAGTTTAACCAACCATCCAGTTCCTCACCAAGGAATGTGCATCCTCGCCAAATGGTGCATCCATCAAATCCATGGCTCTCCATGTTAGAGACAAAGGATGTCATGTGGGACAGTGTCAAATGCTTTGCACAAGTCCCAGTAGATGACATCCATTACCCTTCCCTTATCCTCCAACACTGTAACCCCATCATTGAAGGCCACCAAATTTTTCAGGCATGATTTGCTCTCAATGAAACTGTATTGTCTGTCACCAACCACATCCTTACTTTGTATGTGCCTAAGCACAGTTTCCAGGAGAATCTGCTCCATGATCTTGCCAGGCACAGAGGTGAGACAGACTAGCCTATAGTTCCTCAGGTCTCCATTTTTTTTTTCTTTTTAAAACCAAGGGTTATGTTTCCCCCATTCCACTCAGTAGGAACTTCACCAGACTTCTCAAGTATTATGGATAGTGGCTTAGAAACTTCCCTGAGAACTCCCTCAGGTCCCACGGATGCATCTCATCTAGTCCCTAGACTTGTGCATCTTTGTGTTCCTTAGATAGTCTTGAACCTGATCTTCTCCTCCAGCACGTGGTTCTTCATTCCCCTGCTTCCTGTGACTTGGCTTTCTGTGACTTGGGCATTGTGCCTGGAGCACTTGTTGGTGAAGACTGAGACAAAAGAGGCATTGGATACCTCAACCTTCTCCATACCCCAGTTAACAAGGTCTCCCATTTCCTTTTGGAGAGGGGCCGCAATTTCCCTAGTCTGTCTTTTATTACTCATGTTCCTATAGAAACTTTTCTTGTTGCCCTTGATGTTCCTGACTAGATTTGATTCTATCAGGGTTTTAGTTTTCCACATTTGATCCCTGATTGCCCAGACAATTTCTCTGTATTCCTCCTGAGACAAGAGTCCTTGCTTCCACACTCTTTTCTGAGTTTGAGTTTACCCAGAAGCTTCTTGTTCATCCACACAAGGCTTCAAACATTTTTGTCTTGATTTCCTATTTGTTGGGATGCATCTCTTCTGAGTTTGAAGGTGATCTTTGAATATCAACCAGTTTTCTTTATTTCCTCTTCCCTATGAGTCTTTATGCCATGGTATTTTACCAAGAGGAGTACTTCAAGAGGGATAAGGTCTGCTTTCCTGAAGTCCAGGGCAGTGACATTGCTGTGCACTCACCCTGCTGTCCCAAAAAGTATTGAACACATGATATTTCATGGTCACTGGAGACAAGACTGGCCTTGGGCTCCACATTCCCCTCCAGCCTCTCTTGTGTGGTGAGAACAAGGTCCAGCATAGCACCTCTTCTTGCTGGCTCCTCTATCCCTTGGAGAAGGAAGGGATGCTTTCCAAGAACCTCCTAAATTGTTTATGCCCTGCTAAGTTCTCCCTCCAACAGACGTCAGGCTGGTGGAAGCCCCCCATAAGAGCTAGGGTTTGTAAGAATATGAGGCTGCTCCTCTCTATCTCAGAGGGCCTCATCCACCAGGTTTTCCTGGTTGGGTGGCCTGTAGCAGACCCTATAATGTCACCTGTCCCTGCCCTGCCTTTAGTCCTGACCCATAAGCCATTGGTCAGCTCTTCATCCATCCCAGAGCTCTGTGTACAGCTGGTCATTGGCATAAAGGGTGATACCCTTCTTCATCTTCCCTTCCTGTCCTTCTATTCCAACACTCCAGTCCCAGGAGTCACATCTCTGTGATATTAGGAAATCAGACATAGAATTCTGTGTTCAGAAAATAACCTGGTCCATGTTAAGAAACAAACAAACACAAAAAAAAAAAAGCGGGGGGGAGGGCTTTGGGAATGGGGGAAGCTTCCATCTGACAGTACAGTTCACAGAAGAACATTGTTTTAAACAATGTCATACAGGGGAACAAAAGTGTTCACCATGACAAGGCTTAAGTGTTGTTCTTTCACTGTGGTTATTTAATGCAAAGAATAACTCATAGTTACATTAGAGATGGAAGATCAAACAGGGACAAAAGTTAAGGCTGTGTAGTCTTCCCTAGCTCCTCATAGAGTTTGTTGCAGAGTTTCAGACTGGGTGTTGAGAAATCTCCATTTCTTCTGGAAAAACATTTAGTAAGCAATAAAGCAGTTTTCTACCTAGGTTGAAAGATGGATAAAAGGGTGGAAAGCACTCTGCATAGAGGCCTTAAAAAGATTAAGGGGGTTAAGGCAAATATGATACGACATAACAAGCCCTATACAAAAAAAAAGGGTTGCCCACTTTGAGCTTTGCTGTAATGCAGATGGAACAATAAATTATATACCAAACATTATCCAAAATAAATCATGGACCATACCTAGTGGTAAATTATTTATCTCTGCTCCTTAGACCTTCTCTTTTTCATAAAGAGCAATCCCTCTAGACAGAAGAGAACTGAGGGCCCTTTTTTTCCTGTAACTGTGAGAATGAGGAAATCAGGCTAAAATTCCCATGTGATAAGTTCAATTTCAACAGCTAGAATTTTAATATGCTACCTGGTTATAAAATATTTGCTATAAAAAATTTAATTGTATTAATGAATTTTTGGATGTTTACAAGATTAGAAACTGCTACAGAAAGGACAAATCAAAAATACTAGCTCCAGACAAACCAGTTTCCAGTGATCTTCTCATAACTACAATTAGGGAGCTCAATAAAATCCAACATATCAGATTAGTTTTACAATCTCTACTCCTCTAACTTGTACTACCACGACATCTTACAACAAGTATGGGGGAAATGGGTTAGATCTACAGAATAATGTTGTAGTCCTCCCTTCAGACTGACTTTTTGTCCTTTCTGATAATATTTAAGAAAATATTTTCCAATTAATTGAAAGCCATTTAGTGCTCCCACCAAATTACTTCTCAGAGACTCTGGAGCAGATATACTTTCTTTTTACCAAATGCCTTTGATTTCTTCTCTGCACACACAGACATGAACTTAATTAAAACTTTCCATTGAAGTGGCATTAGTTAGGCACACAAGGCACATACCACGTTGCTCTTAGGCTTCCTGCCAGAAAGCCAGCAGCGCTGATGCTTTTCTTCATTTACTTTAAAGTGTCAGCAAAACAGGCAATTTATGGCCACATAAATAAGGAGCCAACAGCCCATGACCACTATCTGCAGCAATGCAGCACAGACACAGACGGTGAGTTGGGCCCGTTCCCTGGGACTGATTCATGTTGCTGAATACAGAATCAGAATTCACTTTACCAAGGTGTCTTCTGTAACACCATAATAAAATACATCACCAGTATGAGTGTTTAAAAAGGTTTCAGGGAGCAGCATAAAAAATCCCATTAACAAAGCATAGGACTTGTGTAAATATCTATTATTCACCATGCTAAAAATTAAACCTGGGGATTTTATTCCCATACAAGCAGGATGCAGACATATCACATTGTGAAATGAGATCTGGTTTTTATCAGGATATTGGGATTTTTGTTAAAAAATAAAGAACAGGGAGAAAAGCCTTTCAGTCTGACACAGTGTTGTCCTTGTGGGCAGGGATTTAAAAAAGCATCCAAAAAAAGGGAGGCATCTGAGAGTTCATGTAATTACCAGAAGCATCTGAAAAAGTCTGTAAGACACAGCAACTGCTTTCATTAATGGTACCAGTTCTGCTTCAGAAGGCTTCAGAGATATATCTGGCAAGCTAACCCTGAGAGAAAATGTATTTCTGACCACCAGTGTAGCCATTCTTCCATGTGAAAATGCAGCAGAGGTTGGGTGATGCCACTTAGCTCTACTAGGTGCTGATTGCCACATGTGTGCTTTTCACATTGAAGCTGGAATTGAACAAGGGTGGTTTCAAATTGAGAGTAAGTTTCACATGTAGCAGCAATAATAATTCTCTAATCTACAGATTTCATTTCCTAAAAATCAGAGAAATGTTACTAAGCTATTTTTGCAGCCAGAATCCAGCAGGAGCAGCTCTGCTAAGACTAGATATATACCACTAACAGGAGATATCTGCAGGGCACTGATGCCCAAGCCCAGCAAGAAATCTGAGCATGAGGAAAAGTTCATCCTTGCCTGGGAAATTTCTTCATGCTTTCCTGTGTCTGAAGAAATGACTGAATTGGGGCATGAGTACCTTCAACTGAATTCATCATTCAGCAAGACTGACCTTCAGTTTATATCTTGGCATATTTTTCCTCCAGATGCACTTTTTAAAAAGAAAAAAAAAAAATTTTTTCCTCATCCTGCATACTCTTGCTAAAGACCATTATTAGAAAATTAATTTGAAATCCTGACGTCCAGAATAGAAGCAAAAGAATTCCACTGATTATGGAAATGCAGCAGTTTGCCCTTCTGTAGGAACTTGAACAGGGTGTAACAGAAACACATCCCTGTAAAGTAAAAAGCCAGGCCACACACAGAGTAAAGCTTAAGGTCTTGCTCAGAAATTCTCTGCCTCCTGAATCTTCTAAAGCATAAGGGATCTGGAACCGCAAAAAGAAATGTGTCTGCAGTTTTGCTCACACATTTATTGTCTGAGATCAACTGAGAAACAAATAAACACTTCATTCCACTGCAAATAAAACAAACAAACAAAAAACATTCCTGTCACTGAGATGTTAGGTCCTTTTTGCATTTTCAAGTGCCAGTCTTTGAAATCTTCTTCCATTTGAAGAAGGAACTTGTGGTATTAAAGGTTATAGCTGAAGTGCAACTGTAATCCTATAATTAAATAATCTGTAGGCAATAATCAGACACTTCTACAGAAACTCCAAGATAGAGCAAATAAACACAATTAGGATAATTAAATACTTCTGAGTATTAGACTTACAGCATGAAGTTGTTGTAGAAATAGAGATGACTTTAACAAAACATACATGCCAAGTTATCTGGTAAGCTCATGTGAATGCCTTTAAAAGGTTCTACATAACACAGAGTGGAGACTTATTGTGAAATAGAATTCTGTAAAAATAAAATTGAGAGCACATTAACAGTTTAGATAAGTTTAAACAGACTTTATTTTATATTTTCATTTCTTAAAACATCCAATATATTCAGGTATTAATTCACTTTTTCTAATTAGGGATGCAGTTGCTTAAAGAAAATTTTAAAAAGCCGTTCATGATTGTGTAAAAATTTTGTGACTTCATTTGTGTTTGTAGGAAGTCAAATTTTATTGGATGGATTGTAAAACTGAAAATATGTACTTTCTATCTTTTATTAGATATACAATCATTCTATTGGAGCTTAAGCTTCAGCATATGAACACTGATTGGGCTCTTTACATTGTAATGGATTGGACTGGGATGCAGTTAATTTTCTTCACAGCAGACCATATGGTGGTGTGTTTTGAATTTGTGATTAAAAAACTGTTGGTAACACATCAGTGTTTTGGCTACTGCTTACACAGTGTCAAGTTCTGCTCTGTTCCCCACTCTGTACCCCTGTCTGTGTCTGTTACACACTGTGCTGCCCATGTACATCTGTATTCTAGACTGCTTCTGTTCTGGTTGAATAAAATCCGAGTGTCACAGCTGCCTTATCATCTTACATTAGTCAGCCTCCAGGTCCCTAAGCAATGAAACAGTACAAGAAATTAAAAGCTCATATTCTGGAGTAGGTAGTGAACTTAAAAAGAGTCCATGTCAACAGATATTATTTTGCAGTTCACTACCGTAACAAAGTTCAGCAATAAAAAAGTTAATTCTCTAACATACACAAAGTATGTTATAGCTTCATTCAAGGAGTGCCACTTCCAATTAAAAAGCAAAATAAAGGGGATGGTGAGCACCAGAATTTGGGTCAAACCAGATAATTATTTTTGTACACTTACAAATCCCAAAGAAAAAATTTTGGCTTATGGTCCTAGTGTTCAGTAATGGACAGGGCTTTGTGGGCATCCATTTGCCATGCTTTAGAACCTGGCAGGGGTATCAGAACAAACACAGCAATAGTCCAGGTCTAATGCAATTAAAACCATGAAATTTAGAAACCCTGCGTAAACATGGTCTCCCTACAACGATAAGAAAAGAATTAGGCTTATATTATCTTGAAAATAATCTTGAAAACACTACAGTCTGTTCATATCAGGAGTTTATAAACATAAATAAACATTATTTCCTTAACTTTCTAATCAAAACCTGATTTGAGAAAGTCAGTAATTGTCAGTGGCTAAAAAGCTGATGTGTCTTTCCAAATTTCATCATCCTCCTATACCAATCATACTATTTGTCCAGCTTAACTATTATCTAAGTTTATTAACATGGCAATATGATTAGACACTGGAAGAGAGCTTTGTTTTCTATTTATCACAGGACTTAAATTGTTGTTGACAGATCTGGACTAAGATAATTGACTGCAACTTTCCAGGATGGCTGACTGGAGTACAATTTGGCAAGAAAACTATTTGCCTCCAGGAACAAATGCTGTGTTATGAAACTCTTGGACCACTGGCCAAGACTGACCTGGCCAACCATCACAAAGCACCAAACCAGCCTTCAGCACCCAGCAGAAGCGACCAGCTGCATTGGCCACAGTGCCTCAGGCTGGAATCACACCCTGTAAATAAAATGCTCTCCATAAAGAACAGTACGGTTAAAATGCTGAGTTCATATCAAGGCAATCAGAATCCCTAGAACTCAGAGTCCTTTCCTTTTTTTGTTTTTTTTTTTTTTTTCCTTTTTTTTTTCCATTTTTTTCTTTCTTTTTCTTTCTTTCTCTAAAATAGTTTGAGTCAAACCTGGTAACACTGGTCCTCAGCAGCCTAATCACACAAACCTGGTAACACTGGTCCTGGCAGCAGATCACACAAGAGCCTCTCAGCTCTATGGGCCTTCCTGAGGTTTCAATCAAAGGAGGAGAAGGAGGCACCATACTTCTTGCAGGAAACAGAGTTGGATGTGGCAGCTAATTTCTAACTAACTCCCCAGAGGTACTAGTGGACCCTCAGGACTAGTGACCCTCATGACTTACAGGACCAATGTGGTATTCTCTGCAAGACCAACTAAAACCTATGCCATGTGCAAGGCTCTTAACAAAGACACAAATGGATGCATGTCCAGGAACAGAGCACTATCACACACACACTTCAGCAAATGTCCTTGTACTCCTCACATCCTGCTTCTCACAATTACTTCCTTCAATCTGCTAAACTCATTTAGGGACCAAATGGCTTGGCACTGAGGGCTGGATTTGTCACTTAGGCTATCTTTTGAAGCACTCCAGTCTAGGCTAGAGAAGGAAAAGAAAGCTGAGAATGCCAAACAGGAGGAATACTCTCCAGTAGCATGGACAGTTTAAATGAACTATATGACATGAGGTTTCCAAACTGCAGAACATAAATAACTGCAGGTAAGAATATCCCTGAACATCATGATAACAGTGGTCGGCAGACATTCAGACCTTCTATCTTGGCTCTCATATATTACTATATACTAAAATCCTAAATCTAAGTTTTTTCACTCTGTGAGATCACACTTCTAATTATTTACACACCCATAATCCCAATGTTATTAATCAATTTTGGAAGCCTTCTCTACAGTCTTAGGTCAAAGGCAGTGTTCTCTTGTGGGTTTGTGCCTTTCAGCACAGAAAATTTAAAATTCTTAGTGACTAGGGTTCCAACAAGACTGACCTTGCAGATCCTGGGGATGCATTGATTTGGGGCCTCTCTTTGCAGAGCATCTTCCATACATAAGGTTGGTTCCCATAACGTAAAAATCCCTTCCCTAAAGTTATTTAAATACTTTTGTGTTCCACATGAGGAGAATGGTATCAGCAGTTGCTCTTGAAAGATGGCAGTAAGTATAAAACATGAATAATACAACACACAGGAGCTCATTGGTATATGTACTGACCTCTGCTATTTCAATGCTGGTGTTTATTGCAGATTAAATTAATTGCAGAAAAAACAGTGCGATAGAGAAACAGATGAGAGGAGAATAAAATAGCAACCCAGAGAACAACAGTTCAGCATTTAAAATCATGGGATCAGCTCTCAAATTAAACTGAAATTAAGAGGAATTCACCTCTTTGTTAGCTTTGTCAGTTTACATTAGCAACAGTATCTTATAAAGCAGCTGAGAAGTATCTGCCTCACATAAAAAGTTTATCCAAATCTGTTGTGAATGGGGAATCACTTTTACCAGTCTATCAAACAAGGATTATCCACTAAAAATTAACTTTATATGCAAAATTAAGAGAAAGTTATCAATGAAAAAGCATTTGAGATACTATATACACCTGACAACTTCCGAAGATCTGGTGACAGGAGATAACTCCATTTTTGAGTCAAAGTTATGCAATTTCATGAAAAGTTTAATGGAGATTATAATTAGTAATGTATTATTAGAACTAATTAAATCCAAATTTTTCAAGAAAATAAACCTTAAGTTATCTTTTCCTCCAGAAAAATACATTTGTTCTTCACTATATTTCCAAATTAATATAGTATTTCTTTTTAGGAAAAGAACTAATGTATTCAACAAAGGTTTCAAAAACTCTCAACAGAGGCAGTTTATTTATAGGAGTTTACAGCCTTTAAAAATAATCAACAAAACCTCAGTATTTTTTGGTCACAATAAATAGTTCTATATGAAAATTAAATTCCAAACATACTGCAGTAGTTAGAACAGAACATCTGACAAGTACTCAATCATTGCCTAACTAAAACCTGGTACCAATCTCAAGAATACTTGTAATTGTAATGTCCCAGTCTACACATGGAAGGCTACTGTTATGGAGGTCCACTGTGACTCTTTCCCTCCTTTTTTTTTATTGCAAGTGATTCAGAACAGTCTGCATGAAGTGAGACATAGCAGAACACAGTACAGCAGAGAAACAAAGAGTTCTGTTCCCTAAATGCACCTTTTTTCATAAAATCTTGTTTGTTGATATGGAAGAGAATTTCACATTGTCAGTAATTTTCTTTATGAGGAATTGGCATTTGCATAGTAAACAAGATTAAATTCGGGAGGAAAAGGATAGAAAATAAAATTTCAAGCCTACCAATCAAACACAATTCTTACTTTTGCCATTGCTTTATAACACTAAGAAAAGATAAAGAGGTTTTTCCTAAAAGGGAAAAATTGTTTAGGTCAGGCCATAGAGAGTTCATAAGGGGTTAAAGTACTCGCTGGCAAAAATTACTAACCTGCCTAAATATAATGTAATATAATAAACTATTTCACTTAGTAGAATGTCTTTGATTCACTTGAGTGTTAATATTCTGCAGAGACAACTAATTAAAAGCAGAAATCCTCAAATGGGAAGTTTTTGATTGTTACTGTACCCTCTTCAGCAGTTATCTCATACTCACACTGACAAAACAACAGACTCTGTCCTTATCTAAAACTACAAAGTTTCCTTTTACTGGAAAGATACCCTAAAAATGTGTTGCATATGCATCTTGTATACAAGGTAGCAGTCTGGAGTGGCTGCCAATCCTACTTCAGCCACACAACCTCCTGCTGAATTCTTGGCCGTGTGAGCGGGAGCACAGGAGGTCGGGGAGCCCCTGGCAGCACCCTGACTCCAACAGCTCACACTGAAGCCTCGTGCAACTCAAGCAGGAGCTTCAGGAAACCAAGCTGATTTTTCTTATCATTTGCCACCTCTGACTCCTGCAGACATGCAAGATGCTTCTTCGTATGTGACTCTTACGGGCAAGGCAGCCTCCCCCCTTCGTAAGACTTCAGAAGAGTGAGGTGTTTCTCCAGGTACCAGATGAAAGGAGCTCTGCTGCTGCACAGGGCAAACATCTCACTAGGCTGCCATGCAACTGCGGCACAAGTGCTGATGTCTTTGACTAGCTTCTACTAAAAACCCAAAAGCCTGCCAACAAGCACAAAAACCAGGGAGTTCACAATGAGGGGTATGGTCTGCAGTATCTCTGTTACACAGGGAAATCTCACTCCCCTGCAAGAGACCCACTGGTGCAGTAGCTGATAACCTGACAGGGTGCCGCAGGGTGCCATGAGGGCTCCTGTGGCTGCAGGACCTGGGGGTCAAGCAGGGGCACCCTCTCTGATGACAGATAGGGATTACCTGATGCTTATCAAAGATGCAGGAAGTAGATTCCATGGATTCAAAACTGTTGATTTTTTGGAGACATTTAGGGTACAACATGGGATCACAGAGAGTAACAGATGGACACTACCTTATATCAGTAAAGACTCCCTAAAATAACAGAAAAGAACCTATCTTACTCTTGTACTTTGCTGTCCTGGTGTTATGTTCCGTAATAGAAAGCAGGAGGGATGTCCTCCAGCACTAGTACAGTGGCATTCTTACACATTATACATTTGGCATTCTTGCCTTGGGGATTTTATTTGCCATTTAGGCTACCTGGCCTGCATGGCACGTACCTGACAAAGTAGACCAGGGCTTTACAACAAAGAAAACCTAACCATTATAATAGAAAAATTAACATATCTAGCTGATGTTTTGTATAACAATATTTTTAGCAAATGTAAAAATTTCAGATTAGTCACAACAGCCATTCTATTTTGGATTTTTGAGATGAAAGCATAACAAAAATGGTGGAAACTGACCTTTTAGTGCCAAACATGACGGTGCGGCCTTGTTTCACATTTATGAATGCAGTGCTCTGCACTGACTGCTTATATTGACCTGGATGAGAAGAAAAAGAGATATTTTTAAATCAAGAAACTCAGAACCTTGATTTTAATATCCTGAAAAATAAATATACAGAGTAAACATTTTCCAGTGAAACTTCCGAGAATACCTGACAATTTTATGGAAATAAAACGGTTACTAAAAGTATGCAAAGGCTAAGAAACATGAGATAAAAGTTAAAAAAAACCTAAGACTAAATCCTCCTAGTAGGGCTTAAACCTGACATTATTAGAGCAGTTACCCAACAAGAGTTAGACATAATAGTGCATGATAGTGCAACATCTGAAAGCCCTTGCTTCTTACAGTGAAATTCATGGGCCCAAGCAAAATGCATGTGCTTTAAAGCAGCTAAACAGGTCTTTCTGAATTTCCAGTCTGAACAAAGCTATATAAATTTATATCTTAACTGTGTTTTGGTGGTCAATTTGTCGAATGACTATCTCAGTAAATTAGTAATTTTTTCCAGAAAGAAAACATTATTATAAATAAGAAATTTCCTGGTGTGGGTCTAATACAGACCACAGGAAATACCATTATTATTACTATTATTACTATTACTATTACTATTATTATTATTACTATTATAAAGAGAAATTCCAACTTTTACATAAACATATGAGATTATAGAATATTAGAATAATTAGGTCGGGAGAAAGTGCCTAGTCCAGCCTTCAGCTCAAAGCAAGTATAATTGGATCATTTTGCTCAGGGATGTGTCAGCTTGGGTCTTGAACATGCCACAACCTCTTCTGGAAACCAGTTCTTGTACCTCATCACCACCACAGTAAAAATATTTTTCCTAACATCTAACCAGACTTTTCTATATTATACTCTGTGTCTACTACTTTCTTTTCTATATTATACCCTGTGTCTACTGCCTCTTATCATGTCTCCAAGAAAAAACTAGCTCTATCTCCTCTACACCCTTCACTCAGGTACTTGTTGACAGTACTAAGGGGGTCTCTTGCCATCTCTTCTGACCCTGAGTTGATTCAGCTCTCTCAGCCTCCTGTTGAATGCCATTTGCTACAGTCCCCTGGCCAGTTCATTTGGTGTCCATAAGCTGACATCCTTCTTTCTCTGGGGAGCCCAAAACGGGACATAGTGCTCCACAGTCAGTCTCACAAATGCCAAGTAGAAGGCAAGGATCTTCCCCTGACCTGCTAGCTAAGCTTTTGCCCATGCAGCCGAGGGAAACGGGTGACATTCTGTGCTGTAAGGGCACACTGCTGGTTCTCTTGCAAATTGCAGTTCACTAGGCCCCTCAGATCCCTTTCTGTACCACTGCCTCCCAGGCATTTCATCCCCAGCCCATCATTTTATGCAAGGTTGTTCCACCCCATTGGCAAAACCTTGCACATGCTTTTGCTGAAGATTCCTGTAAGATTCCTGCCAGCTCATGTCTTCAGCCTGCCCAGGTCCCCTTCAGTGGCAGCATTGCCCTCCAGCAGCTCCTTCCCCAGGCCATTCAGTGCCTCACTCAGTGTGTGGGTCCCCAGGAGAGGCCCCTGGGGCTCTGCAGCCCCACACAGGCCAGCAGTAGCCTTCCTTGCTGTGCCACCCAAGTCAAGGGCGCCACCATGCAAAGGGCTTTGGCACCAGTCTGTGACAGGGAACATGGCCTGTGGGGTGCTGAGACCACCCCTGCACCCCCTCCACACTACTGCAGGCAAGTGTGAGCAGAGATGCTGCCTGTCTCTCCTGTGCTAACAGCTGGGGCAAGGTTGCACTGCTGCTCCCCAGGAACTTCACCCTCCCAAAGTAGGATTCAGCCATTCCCAGAAGTAGCTCCCAGCAGAACTGAAAGCACGAAATGCTGCACAAACTGGGAAGAGCAACTATGATGAGAAGCCCAGGCAGTGCTCTGGATGCCCTGCATCCTCCCAGCTCCTCAAATCAAGCTGCTTTTGCAACACCTGTTCACAGCACTCTGGTCCACCATTGCCTAAGGAGCAGCTAAGTAGCACCTGGAAAGTGCAGGCATGTGCCAGCCCCTCCAGATGAAGCTTCTGCCACCAGGTCCTTCCCACGAGAATGCAGCAGCTCCCAGCCCTGCTTCACCTCCCTTGTGATTGCCTCTGCACACACCCACTGCCCTCACCATGCATAATATTGATGCTATTGATTCTGCCCTTCTCTCAAATGTTCAGTTTAAAGCAAAAATAGCTTACAAATTCAGACATTCTATCCTAGTTCAGTTGATCTGTTAAATGTAAATGTGATATCTAAATACAAATGTTTTGTCCATCAGGAAGAAGCTGCGATTACATGATCTTGACTGACAGGAGAATTTTTGTCTACAAACTCCCTTCTAAATTTGTAAGATGCTCTGGGGGACTTCACGTCTCCATGTCAGATCAGATAAAATGACACCAGGTGAAATGGCTTGTTACTTCCAGATGAGGAAGCAGCATTTTCACAGGACTATATTTCATTATGGGTTGAGGCAATTACATTTTTGTCTCAATTTACCAGCTGCTCTTAAAGCATTTTCTTTTTTGGTTTGGGGGGGAGTTTGTTTGTTTGTTTGAGTATGTCCCCTTAACTTGTACAGCTGCAATGAGTTGAAGGGAACCTCCTTCTTCCTTTCCATGCCCTCTTGTTCCACAATCACAGCCTTGCAGCTGGGCAAGAAGCACAAGTATCATCAGCCTGAAGTACATTTTCCTTCCCATGCAATCATTCTCCTTGCCACTTACTAACACCAGTCCCTCTACACTGAGAGCATAACAAATGCCTGCTTCCAGTTATTTGTCTTGATTGGGAATTTCTGAAAGCTTTAAGTAGGCCAAGTGTCCACTCCAACTGAAAATCAATGGTTTTGGGGCATATACATCCAAGCATGTTCTGAGAAGTCACACTCCAATTCCCTATTTGTGATTGTCAGGCTTACCAGAAGCTATGCCTATACTGTCAGATTGGCAGCTCAGAGATGAAACATGATGAGATTAAGGATTGCAACTCAGCCTCTGCCCCAGTGCACGTAATAAGTGTCTCAAGCCATTTAGACACCTGATTATACAACATGGAGACTAAATGTGTCAATGTGCTAAGAGACCTGAGTCAGGCATTCCATTTCTCTTAGAATTAACAAGGTTCAAGCTCCAGAATCCAATTTTCAGAGGTATTTAAGTTGTGACCTAGAAGTCTAGCTCCCATATTTAAAAATGGCAGTTGCTTATGACCCTGTGAGCATCAGTGGAACTTTGACACAAAAAATTTTAAGCCAAATTTATTCAATCATTTGATGATCTTTTCCATTTCCGGTAAAGAACATCATTCATAAGCATCTTACATTAGGAGGCAGGACTACCTTTATGTTTGCAAGCAATTTAACTGAAGGGCTCAGATGCTTTCTGTCTCTTTTTGGATATAAATAAAAACAATAAGGATTGACATAAAGTACTGAAGTTCTCAGGAAACAGGACAAGCTATTTGAAAGAAACCAACAGGTATAAAATTGATGAGTAGCTGAAGCAGGTTCCCTTCCCCTGAAGGTGACTGGTGCAGAAGTAGGAAGGTGTTGGATACAGAATCACTGAACTGTTTAAGTTGGAAAAACCCTTTAAGATCAAGCTCAACCATTAAGCCAGCACTGCTACCTGTCTCAGCAGAAACTTTGCTGGCCTCATCAACTTCCTTTTCCTTCAGGCCAAACTACCCTTTCTGGGGAAAAAAAAAAGAAAAAAAGACTGATACAGTAACACAATATATTAAATTATACACTAATTCAAGCTTTGGACTTTTATTCCTTTGCACAGAAAGTTTTTGCTTTTGTACAGAAATATTTCCCATAGCATTTCACTGGCTTATTGAGGGTAACTGCATCAACTGCTGCCTTTCAGCTGAATCTACTCCCTCTCTAGTGGATGGTACTGTCCTCAGGGCAAAGTGGCATAACAGCCTTGGAAAACCACCCTCATTTTCCTGTGAACAGTCACTTTGCATGGAAGTAGATGTGAAATATCATTCATCTACTTGAGGATAAATTCTGAAAACTATGACTTAACAGCAATACTGATTTCTAAAATGTCTCAAAGAGGCTACTGAAACTGGCAGAAAATCTCAGTGAACCTTTTCATTTGCACCAGATATATTTAAGCATAATTTACAGAGATTCGCACTGACTGCTTAAAGCCATGCAAATCTGAGCACAAGGATCAAGACTAAAAATATTTTCAGTTAAGAAACAATTGTATTATAGCAAAAAATATGGCAAAGGATGTTCATACAGAATTACACAATAGGATCTTTATCAAAGACCTGGAGGAGGCAATGGAATGCACAAGCATCCAGTTTGCAGATGGCCTCAAATTAGGAGAGATCAGTTGATGTGCTCAGAATCACACAGAATCACAGAATCACTAGATTGGAAGAGACCTTCAAGATCATCGAGACCAACCCAGCCCTAACACCTCAACTAAATCATGGCACTGAATGTCACATCTAGTCTTTTTTTAAACACATCCAGGGATGGAAACTCCACCACCTCCCCAGGCAGGCCAGTCCAGTCCAGAAGTTTATCACTCTTTCTATAAAAACTTTTCCCTAATATCCAATCTGTATTTCCCTTGGCACAGCTTAAGCCCAGGACAGGGCTGCCACCTAGGGAGAGTTGGACAGGCTAGAGGCATGAACTGACAGGGATGTCACAAAATTCAGCAAGGACAGATACAAAGTCCTCTATTTAGCAAGGGAGAAACTCTTGCAATGGCATAGGCTGGGCACTGCCTGGCTGGAAGGGCAGCAAACTGAGCATGAGTCAGGAGCGTGTTCAGGCAGAGATGGTAAACAGCATTCCAGACTTTATTAGCAGGAACATGGCCAACAGAAGAGGGGAGGGATCATACTGCTTTATTAAAAAGTCATCAGACCCCTCCTGAAATACTGCATCCAGTTCTGCAGCCTGCCCTTGATGCAAGGACACTGATAAACTGGAGCAAGTTCAGGTGAGCTCTGAACTTCATGGCCCACAGAGGTTGTGCAGCCTCGCTCATTCCAGTGTCTCAAAACTCATCTGAATAAAGCTCTGAACAACCTGGACTGACCTCACAGCTGACCTTGCTCTTCCTTCAGAAGTCCCTTCCAAATTGAGTTATCCTGCGATGCTACAAGTCTAGGTATGAAGAAGGGAAAACATAGAAGGGGATGTGAAATGATGGTTGAAGCTGGGATCATTAAAATATAATGCTGGTACAAATACAATGATAGGATAACAGATTGTTTTCTGCTTGAAGGAAACAGCAAGTGTACCTTCTATCACTAAATCCACACAACATATTCAATGTGGTGGTGTAGCTGTGTTTTATCACTCATTCCCTGTTAGATCATCCACCTCTGCCTGTGGGCAATTCAAGACAAACTCTAACTACTGCAATAGGAAAGAATTTCTTTGCATGATCTCTGTGGGCATGCTAAAGAAATGTATAGATTTTTAAACTGGAGAAAAAGACAGAAAAAAAATAACCATTTGCCCTGGGTATTTTACCCTCCTTCACCTTCATGGTAGCACATAGAGCTTCCTTCCCTAAGATTTCAGGATAAAGGGACATTCTTTTACATCTTTTAGATGGTCTTAAAATTGAAGTTCCTTGGAAATCTAAAACAAGGGGGTGGGGGTAAGACTGTGAAAATCTGCTTGTCCTTCTCCAGGCACAATTGCTGGACCATCAATTATTCATTATTAATTAAGCAGTGGATGTGGAGAAAACGGCATGAATACAGGAAAGACTCACAGGCAATAGCCAGGACTAATCAAGTTTTCATTATTTTTCTTTATTTACAAAGATGTATAAAGCTTGATAAAGTTTCTCCCACCCTCTCTTCTTTTCTGGCTCAATTTTACTCTTGACTCCTATCTCTCCTCTCAGGAAGCACAGGGGGATGAGGAATAGGGCTTGTGGTCACCCTGAAACTTCAGGAAAAGCTTCATCTCAGCTGCTCCTGCTCCAGTGTAGGGTTCCTCCCACAGGAACCAGACCTTCATGAACTGCTCCAAGGTGGGTCCTTCCTAGGGGTGACCTGTGATCCCTGCAGAGGACCACTGCAGGTCCTGTGACCTGTGCCAGCATGGGCTCCTCTCCATGGGCTGTGTGTGGGCTGCAGCCTCCTTCAGAACTTGTGCATTGCTGTGGCACAGGCTCTCCACTTGCTGCAGACTGGATGAAAGTGGATGTCTGCTCCACCATGGTTGCCCATGGGCTGAGAGGGCAGCTTACTTTCTTCTGCTCTTCTCCACAGGTTGCAAGGAATTTCTGCTCTAACACCTGGACAACCTCCTCCCCCTCCTTCTGCATCTTGGTGTCTTGGAACAGAGTTGTTCCTCTCTTTTCGCCCTCCCTCCTCTCTCAGAGCTGCCCCACAGGTTTTTTTTAACCTTTCTTAAAACAGTTATGACAGAGGCACCACCAGGATCACAGATGTGCTCAGCTTTGAGCAGCAGCAGGTTCACCTTGGAAAATCTGGAGCTAGCTCTATGAGCTATTGGGACGGCTCCTGATGTCATCTCAGGGAAGCCACCCCTGCAACTTCCCCACTACCAAACCCCTGCCATGTAAACCCAGTTTTACTGCTGTCTGATCACAAGCCATTTGAGAAAATGTATCAGATTTCCATGTGCTGCAGACAAAATATAACACAGTTATATAATTTACAGCAGCAGAGGGAGGACTGCAGGGATCACAAGTAATTCCAAATAAATAAAGATGTAGAGATAAGACAATTCCTGGGACCAAAGCTGATGAACTGCTCTTTTCTGTACTCTTTTGCTCTATTATGAAATGTAGTGGCACTGTAAGCTAATCCAGTATTTCATAAGCATTGTATTTTTTAACAGATAAACACCCTCTCTCCTCAGAATAAAATAATGTCAGCTAAATGTGATCAGCAGCAGGGAACAGAACTGTACAGACCTGAGTCTGTAGTCAGCCAAACCAAAGGTAGAAACTTCTGGAGGATAGAGAAATGAAGATAAGCTTTGGCTGTAATTATCTGAAATAATTCAAGAGACTAGATTGAGTACAAATCAGATAAATAAAAAAGAATAAGTTGAGTACATGAGTTTATTAGCTACTATCATAAAAAGAGGCATAACAGGGGGTTTTTGTATCTAATTACAGAAACTAGAGACAACAACTGTAGTATATTAGGAAGACATAGATTTTGTTCTTCAAATTTTGACTTTTAAACTAATGCTATGATAATGATTTTCATTTTAGCTACAGCTCCAGTGGTAATTACTTATATCTAAATTAAAGATGTCACTTAACTATACAGAAATAGTGATTTCAGTATATCAATTTTTATTAAATAGACACTCAAACACTTTTATTCTTTTCTTTTTGAACAACAAGCTAAACAAAATGAAAAGAATGACATTTATTCAATACAATGTGAAGAATATTTGTGCTTAGTCACTAGCTGGTTGAAGACTTTACCTCAAGATTTGATAATGCAGGTTTTCCTAACTGTATTAAATAAAGCTCTTCTCAGTTCACTTACTGAGTCTCCCATAATCAGCTGCCAAGTCTATCTTTTTATTCCTATGTTACCAACACCAAAAGATCCCTTTCATTCATAATCACTGTGGTTGTGTCACTGCCATTCAACTTAATGACATTAATGGTTTTCATGCTATCTTTTGAAAGCCACAAATACAGAAATGACAATATAAAATATTTACAGTACCTTATTTTCCTTTCAAAAATTATATACATCCAGTTCTGCTGCTTTCTACTTCTGCTCCTTTTGGAGATGAAAGCTCTACTTCTGAAAGTGAAGTTCTCAGCTAGAATCAGAACCAAGAGTGCTGCTGCCTATAGACTGTGTCACTCCCAGACCAAAATTTTGGGCCAGATCTGTAAGAATGAGTAAAGAGGTCTTTTAGACCAAATCTTAACCTTTCAGTGTGGTAAATAACTAAAGTATTCCACTTATTGGCACTATGCAGCTTTCACCCCAGCAAGCACAGCTGTGGCTAAGGTGGATTTATCATAACACGAAAGGCTCATGTGTGACTGTGGCCCCTAAAGGTAATTTGTCACTAATTTCTCACTCAGTACCACCCTGAAAAACACTGGCTGCACCCACAGTTCTACCTTTGCACTCCTAAAGATCAACAGACCACGTTCCACGGTTTTTCTTTCCAAGAAGGACTTACAAAATTAACTCTCACAGAAGACACTATTCTTAGAAGACACATTTATTTATTTTACAAAGTCAGCAAAAAATAAAGAGAAAAAAAAAAAAACCAACCCAGGAGTATCCCAAAACTGAAACCAGCCAAGGATATGCTCAATGAAGAACATGCTCAACTTTTAAGGCTCTGTTTGGCAGAACAAACAATAAGTGGCAGAAGAGTGCTAAACAGTTAAAAGTTAGCATGAGACTACTTATTGTTTAATCTTTGTCCAAAGCAAAATGTGATGTATTTAAGCCATTTCTAATATATATTTGCCTAACTATAACCTGTTGGTAAAAACCTCAAAGGATGGAGATTGTCCAACCTGAAATCCTTTGTGATTCTAAACATTAGATATTGTCCTCTGTATCAGTTGCAGCTGGCTTGTAGCTGCCAAATAAATTTGGTCATATCAGACCTTCACCCTCAGTCAGCCTAGAGGTGAAACAAGTCCTGAGATGAGGCAGGGATAGGTTGGGTTCAAATCTCCACAAGGACTTCACCACTCATATTCCATCCTAAGCTGCAGACTGGTCAGGAAGCTGGGCTGGGTGGGGATCACACCAATCAGCACTTTAGATCAGGGTGTTTCAAACCCCCTGTATAAAGTAAGTTTGAACAATAAAGCTCTCTGTTGTCACATGGATCTGAGGGGGTGCGTGGTCCCTGGCTCCCACCACTGACCCCAGGAAAAATGTGGCCCCCCACAGAATAGTTCCCAAAACCAGAATTCTTTGCTACAACTCAAGTGTGTTATTTGTTACTTTCCCAGCAGACGCAGAGAATGATTCTTTACTCTTTCTCACAAGAACACTTCACATATTTAAGTGCTTTTCCCATGTGTCCCCAGAGTTCCTTTTTTACACAAAACATTGACTTAAAATTACTTTTTTACTAGACGTCATATTTTTTAGATTTCTGATCACCTTTGTTAACATTTCAAACTGTGGATGCCCAAAACTGGAGATGGTATTCAGTGCAAACTGAGTAAAATAGATAGTAAAATTATTTACTATCTTTCATATAGAAATGCTGGTACATTCCATTTCGGTATTTTTCTTTTTCCTCATCAGTCTACAACAGTAACTAACATTCAGTTTGCTGTTCTTCTCTCAGGATTTTTTCCCAGTGTTCCTACACAGCTAATCATTCCCTGTCTCATATCTGTAAATTCTTGGAACTTAGCAATATATCACACTTCTCAAAAAGAATTTATTAGTGTGATTGCTTCAGCCAGCTTCCTACATATCTTAGTGTGGAAACTGTTAAGCTCATAGGAGTTAAGGTTTGACTAATAAATAAAAACAATAAAATATCTATTCCATCAAGTGTAAGTTTGTCCTTGGTTCAAAGTCTGGCATTTGGACATGTTAAATTTATTATTAGGAAGGTGGCAGAGCAGACACCAAGAGTTAAAGCTGAGTATTAATATGATCCCTTCAAGTATAAAAAAACATCTCTCAGACCACATAGGCTGTTGGAATGAACAGCCCATTAGGCTACTCACATCAAACACTTTATTAATAAAAAATAAGATATTTAATTTGGCATTTGAAACTATGTTTCAAGAAAATTTTGCATGGTATGTAACTCCTCCCAGCAAAAGGCTAAACATGGCAATTACAGATCTTTAATATAAACACTTTTGCCTGTTCTACAGTTTAAATTATTGCATCCATTCACCAATAATGGTATTCCTATTGCTATAAGAAGTTTGTAATACCACCAGATTATAACTTTTTACAACTTGTGTGGGAGACATCAGTCTCAGGGTTACATTTTCTCAAGCGCTGATGAATTCCCCATCTGCACTCCAGCTCAGATGACAGCCCCTCTGGGTTCCAGTTATGCCCAACATAGATGGTTGTTCTGCAGGGTTTGAGAGAGGGCTGCTCAGATATCAGTTAATTATAATGAAGACCAGGTCCCTGAGTGCCAAACTACCTTCAAACACAGGATCTACCACCTTTTTTTCCAGGATGATTTTAGGGAGACAGTATCACAAGAGGTAAGACTACTGTAGCTGCTGGCCCAGGCACCCCAAAAGATGGCTACTGGAGAAACTGAAAATCATCCTTGTCAAGGGTAATGTAGGTATTACAGGATTTTGCAACCAGAATAAGCATTTTGGATAATATGGGAAACTGATTACAGCTGGTTAAGAATACAGGTCACACTAATGATTTTGGGGTAAAATCTCCTGGAGTGGGTCATATGCAACTGTTGGAATAGCTTCAAAGGACTCCATTGAGAGTATATCCCAAAAAAGTGCAAAAATGCCACACTGGGAGCTGAGCCCAGGAAATCCCAGTTGTAGAGATGCCATAGCCTTCAGCAAGCCAGAAAACCAGGCAAGCTGCAGGCACATTGCAAATCCTGGCACAAGTAATTAAAAAACTGAGACACTACAGTGTGTGCAAGTGAAACTGCTCTTGCATCTCTTTCCTGGCAAGTTACTCTAAATCAAAATTTACCACAACTGTTTAAGAATCCTGGAAAGCATTGCTTTTTCCAGGCTCTAGATATTGGGATGTTCTGTTTGGACAACAGCCTGCACGTCCATGTCACTACCTTGTAAGAGTCTACAACTTCAGTAAAGTCAGATTTAATTACAGGTTTTAGGAGTAAGACACAAGCAATGAATAGGTCATTCTGGTTGCCTTTGCACCTTGAGGAATCAAATATGTCTGTTGCATAGTAGGTTCTGAAAGAATTAGGAACAACCTGTTAGAGGGAAACATGCCTAGCGTAGCTTTGCTGTAACAAAAATATTGCACATCATCACTGAAGATCAGGAAAATGTTGTAGGATAATTGGATTGACCCTAAGATTTGAAAGCCAAATAATGTAACAAAAGCTAAAGGATTTTTCCAAATATTTAGAATCAGAATGCTACAGTTTGCATAGCAAACTTTTCAAGATACCAATCAAACCAAAAGCTAAATGTAAAATGAATAAAAACAAGCATGAGATAACAAAAACAGAAGGAAATTGACTCTTAGAAATACATTGAAATTCCAAATTCATAAAGAACTGATAAAACTACTGCTGCAATTATCTAAATACATGAAAAGAATATTCCTACAAGCAGATAAATGTAGCATTCTTGGGTTTATTTTGTCTGAGAGAAGAAATCAAAATCTGATCAATAAGAAGTCTTGATCAGCTTTATTTATGAACAGCTTGGAGCAACCATACATAAGTCAGATGTTGAAATACATTTTTTGAAGCCTTGAGAAAAAATAAAAATTGAAAATAAGGTCACCAAGCTGTATAGAGAAGACTAAAAAACATTTTTCCTCCTTTTGTGCTAACTTGCAGTTCCTCCTCCTGTTAACAAAATGAATTTTGTTAGTTGGTTACTTCGTACAGAACAATAAACTGTTTGGTTTTTTTTTAACACTTTAAACACTTCTCCTTTTTTTTAGGATTTTAAAAAATTTATTTCACCAGCTAAGATGAAGTAACAAAGCTGAGAATCAGTTAATTCTTAAGATCTTTCATATAGGTCTGCTGGGAGGCACAGTCAGCAACTTCACTACAGTGAAGTCAGGAGGGATGTCATTGCCCTTGGGTAGCCGGCATTCATCACAGCAGGCAGCCTTTATTGTCCAGCGTGCTATAATAGTTTCTCAGTAGGGAAGGCAGCATGTAGTAGCATGATGACGTGCAAGATAATGCCTAAAAACACAAAACTGTTTGAAAGGGTCTGTTAGGAGGGAGTGTTTACAGTGGCAGTGGAAGGGAAGAAAGGCAGAATAACCTGGTTCTCTTTTTAGTCATGAATGCTGGGAAACATTTTTCATTCTGTATCATGTTCAAGGAAACAAAATAAGTTTCCTTCCATTTTGCAGTTTTTATTTGGAAATTGCTTGCTTACCTCTCTTCTGCAGTTCTTTCCTTAACTCTGCCATTTATGACATCTTTTTTTTTCCCAAAACAGAAACTGAATATAAGCAAGAAACACTTAGGTCTTTAACATACTACAAACTGCTTCATAGTTCCTTATATGATAGGCAGATCAATCATCACTGTCACTGAATATATTTTACTTACTTAGAATGGCTGGAGAAGCTGAACTGAGGTCACAGAATCATAGAATGGTTTGTGTTGGAAAGGACTTGAACAGACCATCTAGTTCCAATCTCCCTGCCATGGGCAGCAATACCTTCCACCAGACCAGGATGCTCAAAGCCACATCCAACTTGACCTTGAACACTTCCACTGACAGTGCATCCACTGCTTCTCTGGGCCAACTCTTCTAATGCCTTACCATCCTCACAGAAAATCATTCCTTCTTTATCTCATCTACTCTTTTTCAGTTTAAAGCCATTGAAGTCAGTTATGGTCATTAGAATAAGCTGTGAAAAAAAGAAAACAAAAAGGTTTACAGCCAATAATTTTATGCGGGGAAAATGGGTAATTCAGAGAAAGATTTTGGATCTGAATATCTGGCCACAGTAGAGCATGTTAAGCCAAATTGCAACTGACTGCAAATTTTCCATTAGAGACAAAGGTGCTGTGCACATGGGTATTTGTGCACACATGTGAATGTGAGCAAAAAATTCAGATTCCAGATTTCCTTGAATCAGATTTTGAAACTTTCTTTATAGCTTTGCTCCTAATTAAGTAGCTCCACTCACCTCAAGGAACTCAGTTGCTCTTTAGTGTGAATTAAGATGGCAGGAGCTGGCAGTCTACCACACTGAGTAATGATACATTCAGTGAAGGACTAAAACATCTGAAATCAAGATCCAAAATACCTTCCAGAAGGCTGTCAGCCTTTCTAGTGATGCAAGGCAACTCTGATATCAGGTGCAAGAGGCATGAAGCCAAGACAGGTAGTAGGTGAGACAGATGCTTCAGTCTGCTATAGAGTTACTCAATTTTGTTTTACAGAGTATCTGTCCACTGATTGCAAGATACAATGTGCCCAGACATGATGTGCTGCATGCCATCTTTGCAGAGGTTCAATAGTCTCCAGTATCAGAGCCTATTATTTACTTTGGGAAGATGTAGGTGTTCACCGAGCATAAGGAAATACAGCAGCTCCTGCAAGATTTTGGGAGACTTCACAAATCAATTAATATAAAATCAATTATAAGTTCTTCCGATAAAGATATTAGTTAGCCATGTGCTCTTTGGTAAGCTTCAGGTATACTTTTGGTTTAAGAAAAGAAGAAAGAGTTAATTGATTACTTCTCTATTAGCAGGGGAAATTGGCTGCATCCAGCACTTCTGAGTAATTCACACTGTCTAGCTACTTGTTTCTGGAGTTGACGTTTTTAAATCATGGGGCAAAAAGGTCATGTGAAAGGAAAATGAGTTGCTACAGAGCAGTAGTTAGATCCACAGTCACCGCTACACTCTTACTCTGCAGCTGGGATTCATGGATCGAGTTCTGATACTCTGAATGGGCATACAGTATGAAAAGCTATCCAGGGGCTTAACTTTCTAAACAAAAGACAACAGGAATACCATCACCCCACTGCCAAACTAAAGCACCACTGACACAAGAGCAGATATAATTGACAGAGCATAAACTGAATTGAGGAAAATGCAAAAATATGTAGTCTTTGTGAAATCTGGTCCTATTTTCTTGATAAAATCTCCACAGTATTACCCAACCTGACACCTTTTTGGTTGGCTTAATCTTAGAAAGATAAAGGTCTGCAAGCAAACTTCCAAGGATGAGATGTCTCTGAGATTCCCACTAAGTAACTTCTGCTTTCTGTGTGAGAAATGGAAGATACAAGCCACTGGATTATTATTTTACATGTCACAGTAGTAATATCTTTTTAATAATTTTAATTCCTTCTCAAGTACCTTATTAGAAAACAAACCTGCTTGATGTTCCTTCAGTCTTGCAGATGTTTTGCTTTCACACAATTATAATATAGTCATATTGCCTCTCAAGACAGTTTCTACTGAGAAGCCAAATTAACACTCAGCACTTTAAAGAGGAGGAATTTAAGAGTTTGGTGTTCACCTTTTTTCAGCCAGCTAAATGACAAGCATGATTTATTTTGCTTAATAAAAACAAGAATAAAAAAAAAGTAATAGAAAAAGACAACAGGCCCAGCAGCAGAACACTTAAATACAGCTTGTTATTAATCAATTAATTGCACACAGTGGTTTCTAAGCAGCACAAGTGTATGTGTACTGAGAGCCCATAAAAATAATGGGAGTGAAAAACTGGACACTAATTCTTAAAGGATGCCGATCACTGAGGATTAAAAGCATTGCATAAGAACATGAAAACAGCACTAGGCCCTCAGCTATGGGATAATGCAGTAATTTGAGAATCTATGGCAGAAAGTTCTGGCTTCCATTTTTTTTTGGTGCAATTTAGGTAATGGGGAAAATGTGTTATGCTTTTCTGAAGCTACAGTGATGAAGCACATCCAGAACGAGCAAGGTCAAAAACAGTATCTGTTTACAAACAGGCAGATTACAAATCTGCTAACTTGCATCCTGAAAGCTCCTTACTAAGTCAGATTAACATGGAGTTTCTGTTTATCATCCTGACATAGCTAAAGAACATAGCCCAAAGAATACAAATCACTCCCTGTTTTTGAGACTGTAAACTTTACTAAGAGCTGCCTGCCTATTTCTTGAATTTACAGGAGAATGTGTAAAATATTTCCAAAAAGCTATATAGGAATCACAACTCATCTATCCAGGAACATCAACTGTAACCTCATCTGTTGCCTAAATGGATTTCTGAAGGTTGAAAAAAATAGTTACTATATCTTATTAATCACTAAGGCCATCAGCAGCTGTATGTATGTAAAGCAGAATTAAGAAACTGTTTGGCCAGCAATGAATGAACTGAACCACCATGTTTAAATGCATAAACCTAGTGGGGCACACACCCCACTTATGGAGGTTTATGTAGATATTAATTTTAAGTCACTCAGGACTAAGTATATGTAGCAAATTACAGTGAGACAAGCAGATTGCCCTGTCACCCCATCACAGGGTATTAGAGTAGGCCTGCCTTTTTGGGAAACAGAACTACTGTTTGGAAGCATATTTTCTTCCATCAGAAATCCCATATTGCAGTGGATGCTGTTTGTCCCAGCTCTAAACTTAGTTTTTAGAATTGACGTCCTTCCTTTCACTAAGATTAAATTAAGGGTGCAGAAGATAATGGAAAATAAAGACTCAACATTACACATACACAGAACTTAGGAAAAATGTTGGTTTACGTATTCTGCCTTTTAATAAACTAAATATCCATTGCTCTAAGCCCTTAGTCTACTCCTGGGTTAGAGAATACCAACCATCACTGTTCAAGACACGCTGGCTTATGAATACACAAATACACACAGGAGAGAACACAGAAATGAACAAATATCAGTACATATGTTTAAGAATGTGAACTCCAGGTGAATAAAGCAGCCCAGATGGTAAGTGATGGTGGCAGAAGCATGCTCTGGGCCCACAACTGCTCCCAGAGGGACCTCCTAGCAGGCATCCCTGCAAAAAATCACAGTTTCCCAAGGCGGGGTGGGCAAAATCTTGAAAATAGGAAGATTTTACAGAAGGAACACATTCCCATGAGACTGTGAGGCAAGAGGGCAAGCCACTCACAGAGTATACCGAGCATCAGATTTTGTCTGTGATTAGGCTTATCTTTAAACTATTACATTTTTATTTGCTGCTATATGCTATATGTCTGTGACCTAATTATTGTATTTTGCAACAGCCAAATGTAGGTAAAGATTAGAAGAGATCATTCTTTCTGAAAAAAACATAGTTTTATCTTATTTTTATTTTTCCTAAGCAGTTTCCAAAGGAAAATTAAATCTAAAATAGAAAACTGCAACTCACAAGACTGTGGCCAAGATTCTGCTGAAGAACTCCTTTTATTTTTTCCTTTTTGCCTTATCTCAATGCTACATTTTTCCCTGGTTTTCTTCCTGATATGAAAGGATGCTGCTGGGCTTCTTTTTGTTAATTAGAAACAAGATCTCAAGACCAATCTAGCAACATCAGAAGAAACTATTCCCTCCATGAATACTTCACAGTGATCCTCTGTTTGAGGAATGACAGGAATTTTAAATATCGTAAAAAATTGCTCACAAAAGGCTGAGTCTAAATTACCAACTTTCAATTGCATATGGAAGAAACAACACTTCACACAATACTAGACACAATTCTTCATCTGACAGCTAAAATGCAATTTAAAAAAAATTAAAACTTCCCATCCAAATTGAACTATAATTTCCAAGTAGTACATGCAATAGAACCTAAAGAATTTACAAGAAATCTAGGTCAAAGCAATTTTATTTTTGACTATTTGAAATTAAAAAAAAAAAAATAGATGAATCCACATGAAAACTTACATGTTTGAGAGAGAGAGAAAGTCACAAATATAATCAAGATGACATAGATCAACTAGGACATGAAACAGTCTGAAACTGTTTGTACACACCTAAATACACTAAAAAAAATTTCCAAAGGAGCCACTCTTTATCTAACATACCACTGGTCAGTCCCAGTCTGAAAAAAATAACTTCAAAACAAGCTGCACTGGAATAACAGTTTGGATTAATATCTTCTCCAGATGGAGTTTTCAATCTAATGAGCAACAAGTAGCATGAAATCTTGCTGCCAAAAATTTACCTACCCCATTCTGAAGAGAGGAAGAAGCACAGAGATGAGTGGAACAGTGTAGGCTGCACCAACCACCCTAAATACACATCTAACACAGTCTTTATCCTAAGCACTTGAAAGGACACGGACAACGATGAACGACTCAAGATATTCACATCAGAGTATTCACTAAAACACAGACTACAGAAATTCTAAGGAAATGGGTATGACAAGACCAGAGCTGGATAAAAAAATCCCATCAAACTTCCTAATAAAAGCCTGTAAAATCAGTTCAGTGCTTATCTTGTACATAGAAATTTGCCTCATTCAAATAGAAAAAGCAGACTGATTTCACAGAAGGGAGCTTCTTGACTCATAAAACTGAGGTCATAAAGTCACTCTCAAGAAGAAATTAAAATATAAAACAAATTAAAATTCACCACTGGAGTAACGAAATAGCACACAGGTTTACTTTGTCAAATGACAGATATTGTAGAAAATATATGAATCACACTGACAAGGAAGTAATTGAGCAAAAACCATAGCATTTTCAAAAGTAAAAGGCGTAAGTCTCACATTTAGATACTCAGGAAATTTAATACTGGAGAAATCTAAAAGCAGGTTATATCAATTCCAAAAGGAACACTGTAAAATATCAGAAAAAATGCTCAGATTGTTAGCATGCTTCTAACATCTAGTTTTGCAGCCAAACACCTAACAATGACTCATTGCTTTTAGTTTTCCTATAATATGTACACAAACAAAAAAGAAGGTAAAGTCTTCAATTGAGTTACCTGTACTGCCACTTACAAAACAAGAAAACAAAATATGCCATTCTTAAACTTAACCTGAAAAATAAAGACACAGTATTTGTGAGGACTGAATTTAAGAAAATAAGGTAGTACGTCAAGTAGTTAGGGTCATCCATGGATAGAAAGATAGACACGCTCATTGGGAAATTCAAGAGCAAAGTTCAAATTTAGCTATGCAGAATTCAATGATGGAGCCTGGCAAGATAAGGTCTTGTGTATGCTGTGCCCTGGCATGCAACTTTCTGTCTGATTTCAACCATCATCACCACACACAGTTCTTACTGTCTTCAGTAAAGGCCTAAGTATTTTTGAACTTTTAAAAATCAGAAAGAATTTAGCACTGCAGAAAATAATGTCTAGCAATGACTCAATTTAATTCTATTTAGGAACAGCTAAGACCCAAGATTTACAACAGCAAAAAATATCAGCACAGACTGCTTGGCCTTAGCATTGAAACAGAGTAGCCAATTATATGAACCTTTTATTGTGATATTCCTTTTGTTTTCTGGCCAATTACTTGTACAATAAGACAGGAGCCACAAGCACCACATGTACTTAAGTCGTTAGGTTTTTCTTTCATCACTAGGAATGCTACAAATGCTACCAATACTAGAGTTTTCTTATCTTGAAGATAATTTATGCCATGACATTTAAGTTCTGTTGAAGCCCTAAATTCTATCTCGTGAACCTGTAATTCCACTAAAAATTCAAAAGAGAAACAATCTAATTATTTGGTTTTTCAGGGAGCCTTGAAATTATGAACTCTTACTATTGCTTTGTGAATCTTTACCAATCAAGTTGTTTAAGAACATTTCTTTAAATCTACTTGGGACTGAAAACAGCCTGGAAACAGAAAAGGAACTGATAAACCTGGATAGACTCAGAGGTATTTGTGTTACAATATTAAAGTGCAAGAAGTTCTGAGTGACAGCAAATGGTAATTGAAAAGACAAATCTCAGACAGAGGAGCCTCATGAGAGAATATCATGCAAATGGCAAGCACTTCAGTTTTAAGATGGATTTGCAATTGTCTATTTGTGAGTGTTGATAATGCCTTAAGATCAATAAGACAGAAGTGAAACGTGGTGCGGGTATTCAAGTCTCCATTTGGAGAGTTTTAAGATTTATAAATGCTCACATGGGACATTTCAACTACAGAAGAAAATGGGACCTAGTTATGCCTCTGCAATAAAGCTAATTATACAGTTAATCTTTTCCTAATTAAAACTTAGAATTGGTTTTGAATTTTTTCTTATTCTTTTTCCTCAGAAACATATATTTAGCTGTTTCTTAATGCTCCAACTTTTTTTGCAAATCATTATTAATATGAAAACCATGAAAAAGGTTAAGTAATATCTTATTTTTTATTATTAGATTCAACACTATATGCCATGAGATCAATAATAACAGCGCTGCTTGCTCAAGTGCTACTAAAATGACACGGGACATTCATTCCACTGTTTAGTAGTCTGATTTGTAGGATTACAATAGTAGAATTAAAATCACGGTTGAGCAAAAACATCACACATTACCTACCAAATATTTTGACAGATCACTGAATAAAGGTCAGAAACGTGCCTGCTTTAGGAGGCTGTTCTCAGCAGATTAAAGCAGGAAGTGACCAATATGGGGCTCCCCTAGATCTCATCAGCTGAGGAGGAAGGGGGTTTTCATGTATTCTTGCAGTTCCAGGTGGAAGTCCAAAGGAAAGCCTACATGTGCGTCATCCTCAAGCTTAGCACAGCTCTTTTTTTAGCCAAAGGGGGCTTATCTTATTACCCTTCTTAGCTGTGATATCCACATCTAACCTGAGAACTGCATCATCCCAAAAAGTACAGGCAGCACACAGGAAAGGGGACATCCAGACACCTGTGCCCTGCAAACGCCTAACTGGACACTGTTGTTAGCTCGGCTTTGTACATCTCATTAATGTAAAATCATACTGCTTCCTTTCTCTTAATTCAGGTTAAATTGATACACTGTAACAATTAAGCCCACACCTATGAGTTTTAAAAACTCATATGGCTTTGTTGAACTGGAGTGGAAGTCAGTATTTTTTCTGCCTGGCTGGATGCACACATGAGATTTTCACCAGCAGCTGATGATTCAGGCTGTCTATGTCTGTGCACAGTTTCCTCTATTCTGTTTCTGGTATTAAACTGAGGCTATTACAAGCAGTTTTCACATAATTTCAGGCTGCCTGCATTAGGCACTTTTTCCAGCAACATTAAACTGTGGCACTTGCAAAGCGATTCAGGGAATAAGAGAAGCAAGAGTGACAATGTCCATTCTTACCAAAATTACTTCACCACTACCCAACAGAACATGAGGCCACAAATTACCTTCCCTTCACTGTAAATGCATGCACATAATGGGGGTGCTGGAGAACAACAGAGCCCTCTGACAGAAACCAAACACTACCACATAATTGAAATAAAATTTCAACACTTGTCAGAGTTTATTTATTTAATGTTGGTGCAGGCTTACAAATTCTCCATTCATGTAGAAAACTCACTACCATGACTATAGCCTCCTAAGTAGGAGATGGAGCTGCCTGCACCAATATAATTACAACATTTTCTGAGTCACAGACAAAAGTCTGGCCCATGCTGATACATTATGCAGAGCATCTATAAAAATGACTGTACTGAAAGCATTAAATAAGAGCTACGGCCATGGAATGGGAAATGTCATTATTGATTCCACAATACTAAATTTATCCTTCATAAAACAAATGGTAGGTACACAGAGGTACATGAAAAAATTAACAACTTAAAAAGATAGTAAGAAATTCAGCAACAAAATATTCTACTGCCTACTAATTATTTTTATTCAGGTCACCCAGTATATAACCCAATATTTACCAAAACACTTGAACTGTGAACTACAATGTTTCAAGGTCATTCCTTTCCAAACATAAACAGGATTTTAGCAGGAATCAAATTAGTTGGAAGAGAATGAAGGGGGGTTTTGCTCTGTTCCTGTAATCTCTCTTTTACTGGCAAGCACAGTAGAGGTACTTGCAATTTTTGCAACAAAAGAGTTACACAAAATACTACTGTATAAAAAACTTGTGCAAATCATTTTTCTCGCCATGTCAGGCTGGACATTGCAAAGAACAAAACTCAGGCATTTGTTCCTATCTATACTACAATTAAAATACTCAAGGGTTTATATCACAGAATGAGTTCTCTTTTCTGACCACACCACCAACAGCAATTCTGTCTATTGGGGTGAACAACATTTAGGTACCATTCACATGCAAAAAAAAAAAAAAAAAAACCAAACAAAAAAACAAACATAAAACCAGTGGTGCTGCACCAGAAAATGCCTTATGTGCTTTTAAAGATTAAGAGAAAAAATACAAATTCATACTTTTAGTAGCATGTATATCCAGTTCATGGCAGCTTGGTTCCACCAATTAGCCAGAGAGTAGAAGACAAAAAATACACATGGACTTGATTATAATAAATATATAAATATAAACATGATTGGTTCTCTATTGATGAACAGAAGGTAGAAATATTATCCACACATGTTTCAAAGCTGTGAAGTAATACACTATCTGACCCTTCACTACCACATGGGAAGAACCTATTTTTCACTACTTGTTGATTTGTAGAGCTGTTCAAGGGAAAATTATCCAGATCTTCCCTATGTTAAAATAAAATTAGTCAAAGTCTGTCCCTGTCCTAGACTCTAGAGCCTGATGAAGTAGCTTTTTAAGGGAAAGGTTAGGCTTCTTTGTTTTACTTACTTGTTTTACTGTTTTACTATTGTTGCCCTGTACATTTTTATTTGGTTTAGATCATAAATTCATAGCAAAAACATCTGTTGATAGGAAAGATCAGAACTAGAACTTCCAAATACAGATAGCATGCAAGAAAGAAAAAAAGTACAAGTTTAGGCTTGAATTTCAATGTAGTAATACTCATAGAGACTAAGGCATAATTTCTGTAATCTCCCGTCACAAGCTTTATTAGTTAATACCTTAATTTAAGGTTGAAATTAAATGTTGTTCTTGTAGCTCACCTTTAACCAACCATTCTCAAGTTATTTTATGAGACTAGGCTCTCAAAGTGCAACTATTCTTAAAACACTCCCCTAGTGTTCTCACACAAACTACTTTTCTGCATCAGCATTTTTTTAAGAAAGGAAAACTTAGTGTAGCCAATTAGCAATACTAAAAGTGTATCCATAATAACTAAAGATTCAAAAAAGCCAAAGTATGCAGAGGCAGGCTGGATGATTTGGAGTAGGCAGAGAAAAGTTTTGACCCAAATGGTCACCTCAGATTCAGTCTTATTCTTTATAATTAGGAGTCATGCACTCTTAGAAGTACATTAAATCATTATGATATTGTAAAAAATGCAAATGCTCATTTGCACAGAGTAAAAATTTCCTTCATCCAAAGTGATACATATATTTTATGCATCAATACAACTATGTTCTCTTCAACATCAAGAGCCTACCTGAGACAGTATCAAAACAAGTAACACAAAGAATTACTGCTTCAAAGAGCAGAAAACTTTTCTAAATATCACATACTAGGGAACAATGACAGTAATCTTGTTTTAGCTCTGATGATTTACCAGAATGAAGTCTTGCCTGTCTTCTCCTAACTGCTCTTGCACGAGGCAGTAGATATGTGTGTTTGGAGAAAGCAACTGACAAGGTTATATTCTGAAGTCCTTCAGGAAGAATGTTGTGTTTCTAATCCACAATCAAGAAATGGATGATAAGCTTGTTTTCTTTGGAGAAAATACTATCATTTTACCTTTCTTGACCTGTGAAGAGATATGATTAGCGATGCACCAAGAACAGTCTGGAAGATGTAATAAGATTGTCTTTCAAGTTAGCCCGTTACTTGCATCTTTAATATAAACACATTTGCAGGATTCAGATGTACTACAGCTCAGAGTTGGTCACAATCATTAATTTATCACAGTTCAATTAGTATTAAATGGGAATCTTCCTACACAAAGACACATGACAAAACACTAGTGGTTTAAAATTGCAACAGTCCAGAACTCCAAACAAACTTGAGTAATATAATCCTGGTGTGGAAACTGAATGCTGGATGCTCTGAAATTTGCATGGTGCCACTGTTGAAGCACTGTGGTATAAAATGTCAGGTACAAGCACCTAGAACACTACAAGCTGCTGACACCAGCTTCACTGCCTCACACCATATCATTCTGTATTTCTGTAGATTGGCACAATTTATATTCAATTATCCCCACTTTTTTTTTCAGACTACTCTTTAAAATCCTTCTAATACTCATCACAGAATCATTCAAGTTGGAAGGGACCTCAATGATCATCTGGTTCCAACCCTTCTGCCATGGGCAGGGGCACCTTTCACTAGACCAGCTTGCTGAAAGCCTCATCCAGCCTGGCCTTGAACACTTCCAGGGATGGGGCACCCACAGCTTCTCTGGGCAATCTGAGTCAGTGTTTCAACCTCCACTTAACATGAAGTGACCTAACTCATAGGTATTAAAGCAAATTGGTCATTGCTTTTGCCCTCAAACAGGTATGAAACTGGCTCATTTTGGCAAAGGTGAATTAATACACCTGGAAAATAGCTACATAGCTTTGGAAAATTGAGTTACTGGGCTTTTCAGAGGAAGTTATTAAAACCAAATCCTCTTATTATCTCAAGATGTACTGGTTTACATAGAGGTATACATTTGGAAAACTAAAACCAGAAAACTGACCTACCACATGACTGAGTATTTTAAAATGTGGAAAAAATAAAGGACTTTTTTTTACTTTTTTTTTTCTTCGTCATTTTGGATTCACTCAGACATCAACAGACAGGTACTTTCACTCAAGTGAGTTGTAATTAAAATAACTGCAAAGGGGAAGTAGAAAACAGGATGCAATTAGCAGTTACAGGAATTTACAGATCACGGAGATGGAACAATTTCCTCCCTATCAGTGACAACTTTCATATTTCCTCAAGATTTCCCTTTTTTTTTTTTTTTCAGCTGAAGAAAGACCCATGGGCTCCAACCACTGGTATCTTATGCTCCCCAAAGGGAGTGACAGAAGATGACATAAATTAATTCAAAGAATTCATTTTTACTGCCCGCTGCCGCAAAATGTTACCAAACTTCTGCCCTCGAGTGCATACCTGTGAAATAGAAGTTGTTAGAAGCGACTGAGGCCACACTGGGAAGAGCAGTAACAAGTTTGCATTCTGCCTGTGCTACAGTTTTGCCATGTTTGACTCGCAGGACCTTGAAATCTGGGGAAAGCAGAAGGTAAAGGAACTTGGGGAAAGAACATATGGGAAGGTGAGGGTTCTCTTCCGGGTGTTTCTCAATGTTACTATATTTGCAATACCTTCCTTTTAAAACTTCATTGAGGTCAAGCTTTATATCTAGCAATATTCTAAGCCTCGCTCAAAACTTCCTGCAACACTTTCTGCAACATTTGTGACAAAACTGTGGAGAGACAATTTGTCGTTCACTGTGTCCCAGTAAAAAATCAGGTACAGATTGTCCACAGAAGCTGGGGATGCCCTATTTACTGGCAGTGTTCAAGGCTTGGTTGGATGGGGCATTGGGCAGCCTGGTCTAGTGGGAGATGTGCCCATGGCAGGGCGGTTGGAACTAGATAATCTTTAAGGTCCCTACCTATAATGTCTGGTTACATTTCACTCTAAACATTGCAAACTCCACCCAGCCATGCTGTTCCTCCACCTGGCCATCAACAGTCACTGCCTCCATCAGTGGGTTTAACCACTTTGCAGATCACTGCTAGTGCTGTTGGATATGATGTGCATGTGAACTAGAGCTCCAGCAGACATATAGCATAATTTTTATGATGTTTCCTTTATGGAGTGTAAGGAAAAGAATCACACTCACGAAAATCAGGACCATTTGTATCTTAATTCTGTCTTACTTGCTGCTGTCTGTATTCACTTACTCTCACTAATGATTATGCAGACAGTTACACAGATCTCTTCTTTCACAGTCATATTATCAGTACAAAGCTTTTCTTCCTCAGTTCAGAAGGTTGGTTGCAGTTTGATGGGGACTTCACTAGGTACCAACACCTCTTATACAGTGGCTGCTATTTGCAACACATTTAAGAACCACAGGTCACCAAGTGTCTAAACAATCTTCTCCAAAATAGAGATTAAAAGCTTTACACAATTTTCAGCTATGTCTTCACAGAGCACTGCACTTGTTTCCACCAACACTCAGAGAGCACCATTTACTAAGTAAGCAGATAAGGTATTTGGGGTCTAGTCTGATCAGAGTTGCTCAGTCCATAGCCTTAGGGTACTCTAGTTAAGCTCTGCTAGGATGACAGAAGAATCAATTTCCTCATGAGCCTCTCCAAAGTGATCATCACTAGAGCATCAGAGTATTTCACTAACATTAATGAACTTATCTTTTCATATCATGCTACGTTGTGCAGCTAGTAATATCTTCATTTTACAGATAGTACTACCACCTCAAAACATTCCTTACAATTTCCTACACTTAGCTATTCAACTTTTCCCATTTTAGAGGTGTCTAAGTCTTTCATTGCTTTCAGGTAAAACTTCTCAGTGGAGCACAAACTCAGGTATGTAAGATTTCAGGTGAGGCAGACCTCAGTTAAAAAAAATAAGAAAAAATAAAAAGGAGGTATGCCAGTTTGTATATGGAAAGAGTTTCACAGTCAAGCATTCCACATGGACCAGCCAATTCCTGCTACTATCATCCTTTCTGGCATATGGAAACTGCATGCAAAGAAAGACATAATTTATTTTTGCCATGGTGATATAGTAATGGCAACAGAAGGCATGAGTGGGAATTCTATCAGTGGTTTAAGTCCACAAATAAAATTAGAGTGGTTCTTTGAAAACTATTCAGGCAGAAAGTACAACAAGGGGATTGAGGTTTCATGTAGAAGTGAGATTGACTACTAATGAGTTAGCATTATTCCTATGGCTATAATAGTTCACGTCAGTTAGTGTTTATAGTCACGCCAGGAAAAATGAAAAAAGGAAAAATAGAAGTAATCCCAGAGAAAATTACTGAAAACCCAAGGACACTAACAATGAGATCCCAATAGAGAATTAAAGCCAGAAAAAAAACCCCAAACATTTTGCTTCCCATTGCATCCTTTTTTCTTGCAATTGCTTCTTCTAGACCTGGGTAAGAGTTGTTTCCTTCTCTAAAGGGGATTTAAAAGCTGTTACAGTTTCTCTTTCCAGAAGCTACAAAAGATGTAATATTAATTGATCAATCACCTTGGAATATCCTTTTATCAACAATATGGATGCCCTGGCTTTTTTGTGCAACAAAATGCATAAGACCACTTGGAATTCAACTGTCAAAGATTCACATGACTGAATAGATTGGATTTACATCAATGGTATACAAATATCAATTTCTGAAATAGAACAGTATTAATAATTTAAAATCAGAAAGTAAGTATAAAGAAGACTTACAAGTGAATCCAATTGCACCGCAGTGACTATAAATACTAACACTTTTAGTGTGCTCTGTATTATTTATGAAATATGATTTATTACTAAGGTTTTATATAGCTACAGTTAGATTAAGGAATATCTAATAACGTTATTTTAGGAAGTATCTTCATGGAATCTGGTTGTGTTATGCTCTGGGGAAAAACACAGTTCTGACTACAGTGTCAAAGTCTTATCTTTGTATGCATGTCACATATAAAGTTTATGTAAAGATTTCTGGATACTATTTATCTATGCAAGTACTTCAGTTGAACTGTGTTTTACCTATGAAATTTGTTTCGCATCTATGTGTCCCAAAAGCATTTTATATGAAGGAACACAGGAGGCAGACAATTCTTTTCTGTTTCCACAAGCCAAGTTCACAGCGAAATGAATGAGAATTGTATATATAATGTCTGGAAAGAAAAAGCATATCATATAAGCAGCCGTGCTACATGTTCACGTTGCATATTTTTTCTCCAAATTTGGTGCTTGGGTAGGTGAGATCACCCACTGAAGACAGACAGGATGGATTCTAGTAATCTATTTTGATGGCTGTGAGAATACCTTCCAGAACAGAAGTGCATACAAACGGTGTCAACTGAACAAACAAAGTGCCAACACTTTCAGGAGGCAATATTTCCAGAGTCATCCCAGGTTCGAGACAGAAGTACTACAGCTTTGTTTAACATAGTCAGTAAGAAACATCTTACATCCATGACTGGCAAATATGTCAGCTGTTCTTCACAGGGATGCAAAGGGTCTGTGTCCCAGGCTGACCCAAAGTGTCACTGACTTTGGTCACTGATGACTGAATAATGTGTAAACTGCAGCAGTGGATCTTGCACAGCTAAGGCTCCCATTCCCAGCCTAACAAAGTTCCCATCTTCCACAGAAATGGTCTTACATTTGCTAAGATCTTTAAAACTCTTCTTAGTGCTCAAAATTCCTTTCATTCATCTTTTACTGTTGACCACTGATAGATTTCCCAACAAAGCATAAGACAACCTGTACCTACTTCACCATCAGACCTTTCTTTACAGTCTTTCCTTCCTATTAGGGCCCTGACTTTTTCTTGCCCTTACAGTTTAATTTGTGTGCAAAGTTACTGCACATTAGGAAAAGCATTTACATCCAGGGTGCAGTAGATGCAAGAGACAGAAAATAGTCTAACTGACTAGACACAAAAATAAAACAGGAGTGAAAACACATAAAGAGCAAAAGATTTGATGAACTCAGTCTTATCAAGAGGCCTTCATCAATTAATATAGATTTTCCTATTAAAAAATTGGACAATAAGTAGCTCTTTGAACAGGCAAATAGCCAGACCTGATAGCTGGAAGTTGAATAAAAACAACACTAGCCTAAAAATTAGTTAATAAGAGCAAAAACTTGGGCTAAATAATAACTGGAAAGTGCACAATGGATACACAACTGTTGAGAGGGATTCACTCCAAAATATTGAATTAAGAATTTTTTTTTTAAATGATAAGTCTCATCAAGTCACTTCAAATTCCTCAAGGTCCCTCAAGATTAACAATGCGAACAGCTGTCCTGGGGAAATCTCCTTGTTCCTTCACAAATTTTAAGTTTAACTCTCCTTTTCAAATCAGTCAGGCTTCAATGCTGATCCACTATTACACCTTGGGGCAGGTGGGGCAGGGCAGAGTAGTGAATAGGGCCCAAATCATAAGGAATAAAAGCTCACCAGAAATACATAAATTCATAAATTGATTTAGACTTATCACTCTAAGCCTGAAAACAACCAGCTCCAGAACAAAACAAAACAAAAAAATGTGGAGACTGATAGACCTTTCATATTCTCAAGCTATTCATGAAGGAACTCACTATGGGCAAGACATTACACATTGGCCCCAGAGAAAGGGGCCACTTTGTTTTGTGACAGGCAGTGTTTTTGCTCTGTGTTCATGCTCTGCTGAGAACTCCATTATGACACATATCCAGCTTGTAGCTGTCCTCTCTGTTTCCCCTTTGCTCCCATGTCAAACACCCCTCTTCTTTCATGATTTCTCAACCATCAAATAACAAAGATAACTAGTTTATTCCTGAGGAGTAACAAAGTGGGGCTCATGGTCTTCATGACATTTAAGAGTTAGGGAGCCAAACCTCAAATTAGCTCTCAGTATAATATCTGTGGAACATGGAAGACTGACACAGGTTTACGATTTTCCCCCTACTTCTCTCTCTCATTTCACCCCATTAGTAGGCAGCAGAATAACAACAACAACAAATTAAATATGGCTTCAATCCCTGTTTTGCCAGAGTAATGTAAGAAAGCAGGAGGCCATCAGTTGCCTCAATGTGTAGTTGAGAGATCCAAGCAGTAGCTTTAGGTACAGGAGGAACTCACTACTTGTACTGCTGCAGCCACAGATAAGGTTTTTCTGTGAAAGGGGCCTCTGCTCCATCTGAAAGATTTTAACCTGCAGATCAAATAACTTCCTGTCTTGAAGTGTATGACACTTCATGAGATATCCAGGAGCTACCTTCTCTGTATCTATATCTAATCTTCAGTAAATCTTGTTGGAGCAGATGCTGGAATAGCAGGGTAATTTACAGCTCACTGCTGCAGGAGCCACACAAGCATCTGGCCCAGGCACAAATTACCCCTGATGATATTAAGAGAGCAATGTCTGAACACCTTAAGGTCTTCCCCACGGGCTTAAAAATGCTCAGTTCTTTGCCTATTTCAAAATGCTCCTTCTGCCTCTGATGGCAACAGTTCACACACCAGAGACGCCCTACTTAAGAAATATCCGCTACAATGAGCAATGAAGCCATCCCAGGTTCAAGTAAACGGCTTTACTAAACAAAAGTATCAGTATCTCCTGAGCTAAGCCATTCACAATCATGTAACAATCTCGTGCTAATCTGAAACCCGACCAGGCTTGCCAGTAGTAACTGTTTGCTTCTGTAAGATTGTCACCTCCCATATGTTTCAATGGCACTCAAAGTTTAATGTTTTTTCTTACAGTAACTTAAGAAACAACAGCAACTCACTAAAGGATGAAGAAGAAGTAAGTCACAGTAGCTCATCAACAAAAACAAGAGTGCAAAGGCCTTGTGAATTAACACATGATCAGCAGTGCTGACAATCCTAGACTACTGCCTTCTGCTACCAGCCTTAAATAATCATCACGTCCCTATGAAAAAAATTTATGTCATTATTATCAGGGTTTGGAGATCTGGGGGGTGGAGGAGGGGACCAAGGGGGTACAGTTTTTAAATTACATTCAACTAAAAAAAACCTGTATTTTTACATTTTTTTAATAGTTCTGTTTTTCCCCCAAATCCAGGAGGAGTAAGTATGTATATTTCCTACAATGCAAGATGACACACTTTTTTAAAACAAACAAACTCAGGGAAGATATTTCTTTAGATTAAGCAAAGCAAACAGTGGAGAAAAAAAGTTTTTACAGAAAGAAAGATATACACTGTGAAAGAAGATAAGTTACTTTTTTTTTTCTCTGCTTAAAGGGAAACATAGCTGTGCAAACACTGCAGCTGCTAACCAGACATTCTCAAACAACTAATATGTAACCCCACTGTTACTACAATAATTTTCTCATCTCCACTAGTTGGGCTCAAACCTGGACAAGAAAAAATAATCAACTGAGACTGCACAGGAATTATGATTCACAGCATATATTTTAAGGATATCCTTGTATACTCTATTAGCATATACTTGACTATCAAAGAATCCTTATCTGGTTTGGATGCTGAAATAATTCTATTAATATATGAGCTGTGGAACTAAAATAAATAGTATTAAAACATCCTAATAGTAAAATACAACCCAAATAATCAAACAAATTATTACTCCAGGAACATAAGATAAGGCATTTTTAACATTCCAACTTCGACTATTTCTCATATTTTAAATAAATTTATTATTTAAAATACCAGGTATTATTTCAGATCAAATCTAATCACATAAGAAAAATGGCAGGTTGCCACGCACAAGAATTTCCCTTCTTATTTCTCACTACTCTGCCAACATAGGTTGTTTTCTTCTTGCTGCATTTTCTTGTGGTCTTTTACAGCAGGCAAAAAGCATCAACTCAAGAATTCAAATTTCCTCCATTATTGCATACTCATAAAAACGCAACTGACAGGACAGCAGTTTGCTTGTGCACAAACCAGAGCCGAATCACACAAACTGGCTTTCAGAAACCCACGGATCAATCGCTACTCTCCGGGAGCGCTGCCTCGGCGGAGGTGAGGGAGTTTCATCTGGGAGAAGGGAAAAGTTGAGGGGTTGCAGAGGTGCGGGATCCAGCAGTCTTCCCGTCTCCCCTCCATAAAGCTAATTAGCAGACTCAAGTATATACACGGTAGGAATGGCATCTTCTGCGTCTGTAACTATTTTTAAATGCACCTGAATTCTGACGAGGCTTAACATACAGACATTTTAACTTATATGAATATTCATGTCTGAGTACTACACCAAATCTAAGTGATTGAGCAAAGATAAGCATGGCTTAAAAATGCTAAAAGTCGGGTCATTAGACTGGCAATGCCTACAGACACAGCCAAATTATAATTAAGACAGGCTGTCCACTAAGAGCATCTTAGTCCAATTCTTCCAACTGTGACACACTAAGGTCCTCAAATTCCCCTTCCCCTAGTATTATTTTAATTAGAAAACTATCTTAATACAACTTTGCAAACATCAAAAAGCTTCCTTTGAGTAGGGAAGCAGCTTCTGAAACCTTTCCTCGGTTTAGAGCACAGGAAAAGAAACTAGCTACACCATGCCGCTTTCAACGTTAAGTGAAAAACTTTCCAGTCCCTAGTATTAGGAACACGTAGCGTTAAACCCATTTACAGGCGAACTGAACAACAAAACAAGCATTTCCAAAATTAATATAAAAATTCCATTTTCAGAGGCAAAAATCTCGGGGCATACTTCGGTATTTGTTGGTTACCGACCATAAGTTAAACCAGTGTACCTCTTCTAAACTGAAAGAGCACCTAGAATAAATTGTCACACCAGACAGCAAAAACCCTGTGTCGCTACAGTTTCTCTCCGCAAACTGTTTCTTTCCTGCGGTATCATCTGTTAAATCAGAAACTCCTTCGAACACCGCAGCCTCGCTGACTCTTACGGTGCGCTGGCTGCGCCGACACTCGCTCGGTATTTTAGCATCGCGCTCTCTCCGCGGGGCCAGCTCAGCCGCCCGCCTCTCCCTGCGCCGCTCGCAGCCGCGGACGGCGCTCGGAGCGCTCCGCACCGCACCGCGCTCGGACCGTCCCCGCCGGCGGGGCCGCACACGCACCGCGGGACGCGCTCTCCCGCCGCCGACCCGTGAGCGCGGACCCGCCGTGGCCGAGCCGAGCCGGGCAGGCCGCGAGCCGCTGACCCGGGAGCGGCCAGCGGCGAAGTTGCGGCGGCCCCGATGCGCGCACCGAGGCGGACGGGCGCAGCCGGTCCCGCCGCGCGTCCCTCCCGGCGCCAGCCCCCAGGGGCGGGGGGCGCCGAAGCCCGAAGCCGAACCCCTGCCCCGGGCCGCCCCTGCGGCACGGAGGCGGCACCAAGGCGGTGGCTGCTGCCCCTCGCCCGCCCGCCCGCGCCGGCACCGCGCCCGCGGACAAACTTACTTGCGGGCGGCGGCGGCGGCGCCCGCGCCCTCCTTCCCGCGCTGCGAGCGAGCGCAGCCCCGGCGCGGCGGCCGCTGCCGAGCGCGCTCGGACATGCTCAGTCCCCCCGCCGCGCGGAACCTACCACCGGGGGGGACGGGGGAGCGCGGAGAGAGAGGGGGCAGAGCTGGATGCTACCAAGAGCACGCGCTAAAAATAGGCGCCGCAGAAAGGAACAGCTGGAGCTTAAAGGGGCGGCGGCCGCCGCGGTGCCCGCAGCCCGGGCAAGGCGCGCCTCCTCCCGCCGCACGGCCCTCCCCGCGGAGCCGGGCCTGCGCTGCCGCGGGGCTCCTGCCCGCGGAGCCAGCGCAGGAGAGGCTCTGCGAGCGGGGCGCTGCCGGCATCCTGCGATGCCTGCGGTGTCTGCGCCACCGCGTCCGCGTCCTGCCCGCGCCTTTGCGGCGGGAGCGCTGCGGCGCTCTCGGCTGCGGCTGCTGCCGCCGAGGCGCGCAGGGGTGCGCAGGGCGCCAGGGGAGCGTCCGACGGGGCCACTGCCGGGCTCTGCCCCCCTTCACCCCAGCGCCGGGCCGGGAGCGTACCTCGGGGCCGGGCCATTTACCGCGGGGCCAGGAGCGTATCTCGGGCCGGGCCATTTGTCTCAGGGCCAGGCCACCCCGTGAAGCAGCAGCTTCAGAAATGAGTTTTATATAGTGAGGGAGAGCATGCCGAGCGGTGTTTTCATGCGGTGTTTCTCTGGAGACATCTCCATCCTGCTCCGAGGCGTCAGCTTATGCGGACGAGGCTTGGGGAGTGACAAACACTCAGCTCTCCCGTGAAGCTCAGAGCAGTCAGATGAGAATGTGGCAGGTCCGAGGCGAAGAGCGTGAAGAACAGCCCTACTAAATATAATTTTCTAGGCTGGAAGATCTATGCGGCAAGAGAAATTACATGATCACCTCTCACTGACACTGCCGTGTTTCAAATCTGAGAGCTGCTGAAATTGAAGGCCGCCTAAGTATTTGTGAATGGGAATTTCTGATTGGGTTTTTTAGCCGTGGCTTATCATTCACTACCTTCCTAAAACACTGACAAGAATAAACATAAGAGCACCACATTGTTTTAGATTTATATAGATACAACAGAGTCTAAAATTGTATTACCCTAGCAGAAGTTCAGAGGTATTACTGAATTCTGCTTTTATGGATACAGAAAATTGCTATTGTACACACACACACACACACACACACACACACACACACAGAGAAAAAAGCATCTTTAAAAAATACTAAACTACTTCTTAAGAAAAAACATCAGACAACATCTGTATCATGATAATTTGCTATTCTGATGACATCATGTACAACAGTATGTACACTCAAGACCACATTCAAAATGTTTCATTCATTTCATTAGACATGAGAGATCACTTGAAGTTTATCTTCATCGGAACTCTAACACAGCTTTCAGCAAAAACTACTGCAGAAAAAAAACCCTCAGTTACACGTAGGTGGGTATAATCAGGAAAGGAAGTGTTACTTGTCAGTACTGTCAAATAAAGTGAGAGCAAGGAAGCAATTTCCCTTGCAGACTGACATACAATGGCATAGATCATTAGACAAGATTGTGTAGGTAACTGCTGCAGTACTTGGAGATATGGGAGATGACGTCACAAAGATTATAGTATTAAAAAGGGAGAGAATCAGGTTGTATTGGGTTTTTAAAGCCAAGCTTTTGTATGGGGGAAGGGGGTGGGGAGGGAGCATGCAGGAAGGTGGGGAGGTGCAGGGGTGGCTTCTGTGAGAAATAGCGGGCAGCTTCCTCCATGTCCGACAGAGCCAATCCCTGATGGCTCCAAAGATGGAGGTCCCACTGGCCAAGGCTGGGTCAATTAGAAATGCTGCTAATGACTCTGTGATAACAGATTAAGGAAAAAATTTAAGATTGGCAGTCCTAATTGTGTCTAAAGAAGAGCAGAGTGAGATCATATGAGGAACACCCCTGCAGACCAAATCCATAGCTTCAGTTGAAAGAATTCAACTGAATTCTTTCAACTGGAGAAGGAGGAGGAATGGAGAAAGAATGAGGAGAAGGAGGGAGAAGGAGGGAAAGAAGGTGCTCCAGCTGAGATTCCTCTGCAGGGAACTGAGCTCCAAAGGGATGTAGAGATCCACCCACACCTGTAGATGAGACCCATGCTTGAGCAGGTGGATGCCTGGAGGAGGCTGTGATCCAGTGGAAGTGCCAGTGGAGAGAGGGCCCTGCCCCCAGGCTGGAGCAGCCTGTCCTTGGAGGACTGCACCCCTGGAAGAGTGACCCACTCTGCAGCAATTGTGGGAGGACAGTTGCCCATGGGATGGACTCATGTTGCAGCTGTTCACAGAGAGCTGTTGCTTGTGAGATGGACTCACATTGGAGAAGTTCATGGAGATCTGTCTCCCGTGAGAGGGACACCCCTCTTCTTCCTGAGCAGCAGGAGAAACCTCAGGTGATGAACTGATCATAACCTCCACTCCCTGCCTCCTTGAGCTGCTGGGGGATGAGGTAGATCTGGGAAGGAGGAATAGATGAGGGGAAGATGTTTTCAAAGTTTTATTTTACTTCTCATTATCCTGCTGTGATTTTGTTAACAATAATTTTAAATAATGTTTCTAACTCGAGCCTGTTTTCCCCATGATAGTATTTGATAAGTAATATCTCCCAGTCCTTATCTCAACTCATTAACCCTTTTTTATATATATATATCTTCCTTGTCTAGCAGCTGAGGGGAGTGATAGAGAGCAGCTTTAGCAGGTGCCTGGCATCCAGCCAGGGTCAGCCCACTACCCATGTTCACTAATTCTCCTCATTCTCCTCATTCTCTGTTCTGCTAAGACATGAGATACACTATATTATCTAGACCATGTCTAACAGCCACCATTACACCATGTACTATGAAAAGTTGTAAGCTATGCAGGAGGCATAACTGTACAAAGTGAGAGGGGAATTATGTAATTCTTTCAACTGAAGCTATTGATCTTGAGATAGACAGCAGGGGAAATAGAAAAGGCAGTCTTCTGAATGCAGACTCAGATTTGGGATAACAGTGGGATAATGTATTTCTGGCTGCATCTGGATCTCTGCAGGAGCAGTAGGCAGCCTCTGGAGAATTTCCTAGAACACTTTGCACCTTTACCATCATACAGATCTGGGTAAATCAGGAGCCTGAAAGATGTCCTGAGTTTCAGGAGAGTAGCTTCCAGCTGGGGATTCTTACTGTCTAGGGAGTTTAGAACACTCTTCATCATGAGAACGAATCTTAAAATACTGGCAAAGAAAACATGGGTTTTTCTGCAGCCAGCATTATCATTCTGCTCACATCTATCCTATATGGGTAATTGTACTATAATTCTCACACTTTTCTTTGTTTATAAGGAATCTCTTTAGAACTTGTCAAATATAGTTGCTTTTCACAACGAGAGACAAACATACATGGATTTTCCTCACCCAAACCACAGTGTCTTAAATTGCATGAATTTTTTTATATATATATATATATATATATACATATAAAGATATAAAGCCCAAGATAGCAAGTTTCAGCATTCAAAAGACCATAATCACCCAGATGCAGATTACCAAATTGGACATTAGCAAGTAAGTGGTGGCTGCATCTGCTGTACCAGCCAGTGAACTATATTTAGACATAGACACCCATCTGAATATTGAAAGCTGTTCTTTTCTTCTTCAAGTTTTGCTCAGCAGAAATATCCATAGAGTTGCATCTTGTTCCTATGCAGCAGCAAAGATTTAAATATCTGCTGTGCTGCTGAGTCCCATGAGACAGAAGGGGAACAATTCCTCATTGCACAGAAAATGTGCAGCTTTGCACTCTATGCAAAGCACAGCGCTTTATCAATCTCTCTTCATATTGCTTGAGGAGGCTCTAGTGAATCTTTATTTTTCAAATAGATCCCCTATAATTCCATGTTGCTGATGAATTAAGGCTCTGACATACCATTGATTGCTTCTGGCTCTCAGACTTTCACCTCAGTCCTGCCAGCTGTCTCCTCTCAGTGTTGTTTTCACCCTTCTCCTTGACAGCAATATTCAGATTCTCCCCTGTCTCCTTGTGTAACTCAAAGGTACATTCTAGCATCCTTACCTTTCAAGTTCACTGTCCAAGGGAATTTTTCCATATAGTGGAGTACCCAGGCTTCCTGTGCAGTGGATAGAATATTCCTCTGGTTTTTGTTGTTTTTTTTGGTTTTTGTTGTTTTTTTTTTTTCCTTTGCTTATTGGATAAATCTTATTTTCAAGGGATAGATCTTGGATATTTAAGTATCATATACTGATCATAGAATCATAGAATGGAATAAGTTGGAAGGCACCTAGAAGGTCATCCAGTTCAATCCAGCTGCCATGGGCAGGGACATCTTCAACTACACCATGTTGCTCAAAGCTCCATCCAGCCTGGCCTCTCCTACACTCCCACAGATGGGCCATGCACACACTTTCTCTGGGCAGCTTTTTCCAGTGCCTCACCACTCTCAGAAGGAAAAATTTCTTCCTAATATCTAATCTAAACCCCACTCTCTTTCAGTTAAATCTATTACCTCTTGCCCTACCTGGCCCTGTGAAGACCCTCTCCAGCACTCTTGCAGGCCCTTTTATAGGTACTGGCAGGTTGCCCTAAGTTCTCCCCAGAGCTTTTTTCTTCTCCCGGCTGAACAACCTCAACACTCTCAGCCTGAGTTCAGAGGAGAAGTACTCCGGCCTTCTGATCCCCTTTGTAGCACCTCTCTGGATTCAGTCCAAGGCATCCATGTGCTCCTTATGTTGGGGGTGCCCAGAACTGGATGCAGTACTCCCGGTGCTGCTCTCACCAGAGTGGAGTAGAGAGGCAAAATCACCTCCCTTGATCTGCTGGCCATGCTGCTTTTGATGCAGACTAGGATGTGGCATCCCATGAGACATGCACAGAGAGAATCCAGCTATCAGTCTGTGGTCCAAATGGGAGATGTTCTTCAGAGTAACAGAAAAGATTGTGTGATTAATATGTGTAAAGTTGTGCTCAAGGCAAGAGATTTTGTGTTAGAGTGTAGAAGCCCAAAATAAAACCAGATGACTGATGCTTCATAGTGCATTTGGATTGGAAAGGGGGCCAGCTCCCAACAAGCTGAAAGTACAGAAATTCCAGGGTGGGGATAGCAATGATGGTATGGGTAATAAAGCAGGGAATTTGGCACGTGAATGTGGCACGTAAGTCTCCCTGCTGTGGAGACTGCTTTTGGAGGGAATGAGAACAGAAAACAAAGAACAATTTTGTTAGGACAGGAAAATAAGACATAGGGATAGAGAAATGTGGGATTTCCATAAGGAATAACTGAGACTATTACATGGATTCCCTGGAATGGAGGGGAAAAAAGGTATTCATAAGGCATATGATAATAGGCTTAGAGGAAATAGTTTAAATAGTGTTTACTGAGCTTAGAGTTTTCAGCTACAACTCAGTAATGATCTCTTGGAGTCATTGTTGACCACTCTCTGGAGCTCCCAGTTCGATGTGTAGCAGTGGTCAAAAAAGCCAATGGAGGGTTCGGCATCCTTGAGAGAGGAGGCTGGGCTTCATTGGTGACCGTGAAGGACAGAGCTGGAAGAGATACAGAGAAAGGCAACTGGCATGAGCAGGCAACTGCCTCGTGAGGGGAGAGTGAAATGGTTGGGATTCTTCCATGTGGAGAGAAGCATGAAGGGCCATGTGGCTGGAATGTACAAAATTGTGAGAGCAGTACATACGGCAAGAAGTGGATGAGAATGATTTTTCACCAAATCCCACAGTACTGCATAAACTCAGTGAAAATACTGAAATACTGATCAAAGAAAGAACTTTCACTCCCTCACCTGGACAGTGATCTTCTGGAATTTAACCCCAAGAAGTCCTGGAGGCAGACCAGCGGGTTCAAAAAGGATCAGCAAAACCCATAGGCAACATACCTGTGAAAGGCCAGGGAGTGCCTTTAGTACTTGGAACCCAGGGGCTGTGAATTCTAGGACAGTACTAGGGGAACAGACTTCAAAATGTTAGTCTTATATACTGTCTTCTAATAGTGTCTCCTCCTGTTACTGCTGGGACAGTGTGCTGGGCTAGATAATACCTATGATAAAATCAGTTATAGCAAATTATGTGTGATCCTCAGGATGGATCATATCTACGCTTTCAACCAGGAGTGTGATCTCTGTTAACTCTGCAGGTAGCTGATGCTGTGATGCTGTTTATTAGAATTTAAGGATTATGCAGCAAAAATTTTCTTTCAGTTTGGTAAACTAAGATGTTATATAAAAATTCCCACTTCCACTATTAATATTCATTAAGCATTAAGCCTTTGGAGGCTTGGTATAAATAGTTTTCCCTGAAATGGAATTCACAGTGGCCAAAATCCTATCTCCCATCTAAGTCCTCAATATATAGATATCTTGCAGGAGCCATTCAGAAGATTTCTATAGAAGTATCTAACCATATCCCATTATTGTTGATAATTGGTGGTTGCTATCAATGACTGTACCTCCCATTTAGCACCCAAGGGGTTTTGCTACCATACGCTCCATAAGAAATGGCCAGTGGACTTGAGTGGTTTGAAACCTTTGGAAACACATCCTTCTATAATTCATTACCTTTATGATATGCTCCCTCCTTCCCTCACCGTGTCAAACATCCATTTTTGTTGGTAACAGCTCAGAGCAGCAGTTTTTGGTCCATAAGAGAAAAGCAGTGACAACCCACAGATTTTCTACAGCCTCCGGATAGAGGATTTTGATAAGAGCACAGCTGTAAGGGCTCATCCTGCATTGCTACATGGAAAGTGCACTGACACCAATGCAAGTGCTGCCCAGTGAACAGGTCTACATTCTTTATTGCAGAAAGTTTTGTATGTAAGAAATGGAATTGTTAGAAGAAACAATGCAAAATATAGCTGGATTTCAAACAACAAATTTTATATTAATTCCTTATGAAAGGGAAAGGAAAACTGCTTTATATACAAATTTAGGAAGAATATGGAATGTGTTTTTATTCAGAGTAAACCCAGCATTTCCAACATTTGAAATTTGTTGACAACCATGGTCTCAGACATTTTCTTTATTGTAATCAATATTTTTGTCCCAATCAATCTGAAGTTATCTACTTTTTATGCCTTTTGTGGGCTTTGAAGGTTTTTTCCTTAGACATTGAATTTAAATATCCATCCTTGACTTGTTTAACTGAAAATTCTGCCAGGCAGTTGGGGGCTTAGAAGTGAACATTTTACTGTAAAATGTTTTATGATCTGCTCTCAGTAATGTATAGCAAACTTTTTCAGTTCTTGCATTACTTTCACACGTTGCGTAAATTTATATACATGAGATGAATTTGCTTTGTTTTCAAAGACACCAATAATTGAACAAGGTGTTATAAAAACAGTCACAGGCTTATATTACTGTGGGAATTTATTAAATGCTTCAGAAAGGTTTTCTTAGTTCTCTTCAGTAATAAAAATTAAACGTAGATCAGTTCCAGGCTTCCTTCAAAATTACTCAAGCTGAGCCCCTGTGAAATAGAAAATCATAGCTTTTCTGTTACTAAAATAATACATAGACAGTATGAGAAATAAATATTATTAAAAATTTAAAGATAAAAATTTATTTAAAAAAATAGAGAATATGAGATTTTTAATGTGGGAAGAAGTGCATGTGTGGAGTACTCTGCCCCAGGAAGCTGCTGGAAGCATTTGCTTCAGAGTGCAGCAGTAAAAGCAGTGGGCTATTAGTGCTGCTATTAAAAACTAAAGAGAGAAGTGCAGCATACTACTTTGAGATCAATATTCAATCTAATATGGCCCCTTGCTTTCCCTCAGTAATCTCTAACAAGTCATATGCTTGTTTACAATGGAAGATGAGGCCCTGGTAGTCAGCAGAGCCTGGCCAGCAGCGTGCACCAACATGACCGAGCCATTGGTTGTCTTCTGTAAATCAGTACAAAGACTAGAAGTATGCTGAGATCATCTATGATTTCACAGAAATCATGTATTCCACTATTGTAAAAGCTAACAGCAGTCAAGGTATGATCATCTTTAAAAGGACGGCCTTTAATAACTAACAGAAATGAAACATCTTTGGAACTAATTAAAAACTTTCCTTCCATTAAATTTCCATGTGGCTTTATAAAGCAAAACACATTAATAGAAAAAAACAGGTAGCAAAACCAAATATAGAAAAATTAAGGTTTTCAGTAACCTTTATTAAAAAATAAAACTTGCTGAAAATAGCAATATTTTACAGATACTGTTCTAATGAGAATTAGTTATATGCTTAAAAAAGAAAGACATGAAAATGCTTCATAAAGCCTTATGAATTTTCAATAAGCTCTGGAAACCATGGCTTTTAACCACCTAGAAAACTGGTGCCACCATTTAAAATAAATCTCAACAAGAAATGCAAACTAGAACCAATTGAAAAATAAATATGAAATCTCGCTTTTTAAATACTACATGTCATCCCTGATATTCTACCTCTGGCAGAAAAATATAGAGTTGCAGTAAGCCAAAAAGTAAACTACTTCTGAGCTTGTTTAAGGGTAAATGCAAAATTTAAATTCAAGCCACTGGAGAAAATTCTTTTAGCTAAACCAAAATCTAGATCTATAGCATATGTGCTGTTATATAATGACATATATGCTGCCCAAAAATAGCTGGTCAGGGTACCTACTTGAAGTGGCATTTCAGTGTTTGTATTCAGGCATCATGCAGGGTTGGCATCCAGTAAAAGCAATGTTAAGGAGCGTGGAGAATGTCATAAGGCAAGGAAGGCACAAAAAAGACCATGAAACATTCAAGCATTGTAGAGTTTGCTGAGATACTGATGAAGATGAAGGAATCTGACTATCTGATTGAATGTGCCCCTTCAGCACTTCACTCATGGAATGGCTGTGAACAAGTTGCCTTGAGATTTGGTAATTTCACCATGGGCATAACCAGCCAAATTTCTTTTGCATGTTTTGTGAAAGTTTTAAGAAAAACTACCTAGAATGAAGCATTAACTCCAACTGCTAGCTGTCACAGTTGTCCTTGGGAGTTTGTTGACAAAATATCAAGGTGATGGAAGTTTTGCTGTTTATGCCACTGAAAATCAAATGGATGTTTTAGGATCAGGAAGCCCGCAGCAGTGCTTGTCTGGGGAAGGCAGCATCATGATGTCAATGTGCTTCTGTCTGGAGGTAAAAAAAGGAATGATTGGATTGCAGAACTGACATGGCTGATCTCAGACAATGCAAACATATTCCAGCTGCTGAAAATTTCTTATTTAACTCCAGCTTTGTTTAAAGCTAGACTAGAAAAAAAAATAGACAAGCAAGTTCTCAAGCTACCATAAAAATACTGAACCTAGTGTAAATAAAAATTCAAATTGTCTATATTTTGATAGAAATTACATAAGAGCACACCAAATTAAATTTTAAAAAGGGGGAAATGGGGACTTTTTAGGGAAAAAACCCTAGTGTTTCCTTTTATGTGAAATAAAAAGAGGAAAAAAAATATGCTTCACAATTTGACCTTGACATTACAGAAACTGTTTTCCTTTCCTTTAAAATACGTATGGATATTTTTTTTAAATTTAATTTCAAAATAAGAACAAAATTACTCAAAATAATGTAGGCAAAATAGTTCAGAATTTTTCAATTCCATGTTGGAGAGAAAGGTGAAGAAATGCAGAGGTATTTCCTTTATTGAACCCAATTTTTAAAGGTTTTAATTGTATGCCTCTGTTTTTTTGATAAAACACTCACAATAAATTTTCCCATACTTAAGACCTGAATGTTTGTGGCACTTTTTGTTGCCACTGTAAATTTCTGGTCCCCATTATCTTTTATTTGCTGAATGATTCAGAGGTAAATGGCAGCAAACAACCCATATCATATTTTTAAGCAGTATTTAAGCCAATGCAAACAGGGGCTCTGAGGGCTTCTGTTACAGCAAAAACCTGCTGTTTCTCAGCAGGCTGGACACTTCTGGCATCTTCTGCTTTCAGGTCCTGCTTTGCAAAGTTTGCAAATAGTTTTAGAAATGAAGATAAAGCATTTGCAAAAACAAGTAAAAGGGTCACAGGTGCACGTTACTGGCTGTTTTGATTGTGGATTTTCAAAGATTCTGAGTCACAGTCGATATTTTTAGCTGTGCTTTTAACCACTATTTCTGCTACATTGCTTAGATAGAAATTATTTTAATAGTGGTTTGATCTTGGTGCTCATTTGCATTTAGATCCTTTGTCAAACAAGTAAATATCTCAAATTTCTTTCAATATACAGAACTCTAGCTACCTGATTCTTGTACCATTGAGCCTGCATTTTAAAAGGCATATTCCTTATATGTCTTAGAAAAGAAATCTCTTTAATTACATTTTTGGATGTATTGTGTGTGATATACAATTACCAATTGCATTCTTGTAAATTCCAAAAAGGGGGCTGATAGAAAATTTGTGGGGCTTTGTAAAATAAATACCTATGTTACTATTGTTCTTTTATATCCTAAAACATCATATACTATTTATTTTTGACTCAAAGAAGGTTTCTGTACAAGAGGCTGAAATGTAATTTCTGCTCTTACAGGCAAAATAAAGTTTAAATTATACTAAATTATAGAAATTTTTAGAAAAACATCAGTTCTATTCTTCAATCCTTACTCACTTGTGAGTTCCAAAATCAAAACATAATCTTTATCTGTAAATTGATGATCATGGGTTATTGCCTTCAGATTATAGGTTTATTTCTGATTTATGTATTTTGATTGAGCTTTTAATTGACGAACAATCTTTTTTGGAGATATTTCAGAAAAGACATATTAGTAGGAACCGTCCCAGTGGGCAAAAACCTGAAAAGTGGTGCAGATATAAGTCTGACAGATCTTCTCTATTTCTGATTTTTGCATATCCTCACCTAAATTCATAAATATAACCAACTCACTCTTTGATAATAATTAATGATGTAAAGTGGAATAGGTATTGCAGAGTTTTACCAGTGACATGGAATATTCACTGAGTGAGAAAAGGAAGAACAGTTTGGCTCGTTTAGCTTTGTAAAGCAGAGGCTGTGAGGAGAGATTTTGTTTTCCCTAAATATACAAGAGGAATTGTCGTTGACAAAAGGAAGAACAACTTCTTTCTCTGAGGGCAAGTGTTAGGAGTAAATCACTAAATATCAGCTATATATACATATACATAGTCAAAAGAGAAGAGGATCCTTGTATGACAAAACAGTAAGTTTCAGGAAATTTCATGGACGGGATTGTGCAACCCGTCTGCTTATAAAGCCAAGGTTGGAAACCAATGACTGGAGAGGTCTTTCCTCTGTTTCTGACGTCTGGGCAGCCCTCATCAAAAATTGCATTATTTACATTCCTAGGAGATTGGTCAACATGGGGAAGAGATTGTGAACCAAATCAATTTTTGATTAAAATTTTATATAAGATATTAATATTGTAAATCAGAAATTTCATTGCTATAAATTATAAAGCATGCTGGAATCTCTGCACGTTTTCATCTTAAGGTTCTAACTCTCATTAGGGTTTATATTTTTCTGCCTCTGGGTATAATTTATTGGTTTTGTTTTTTGCTCCTTTGTGAAGAAAATGAAAGGATATATACAACTCTAAAGAACCTGTGAACCCTGAAAAGGGGTTGAAAATAGCACACACATAGAAACTGGTGACTATTCTATTTTTTTTTTCTTCCTTCAAGTTGTTTATTTACTATCCCAACTATTCGCAAATTCAAACTTAAATTCTACTATGATTGAGTTCAGTTCCCTTTACTGAAGTGAAATCCTCATCAGCCTTCAACAGAAAGCAACCCAACTAAATATGCTGTCATGGCCTATTCCTGTTTGCTATTTAGTTAATGCATGTGAGAGCTAGACTCTGACAATCCTACTGGGTGGCCAATATTTTGGAGGTTATTTTAAACTAAAACTAGTCAGACTGAGGGACATGAGATATCAATGATACAATGCCTTGATCAGATGGATCAGAATACACTGACTGACAGTAAAAAACAAAAACAAAAAAAAAACCAGACCAAACCAAACCAAACCAAACCAAACCAAACCAAACCAAACCAAACCAAACCAAACCAAAAAACAATCATTTTGGGGCATTCTGGCAATTTGAATTCACATTCCTTTTGCAACATGGGCTTCCTCTAGGTATTCAACTAAGCTGCTGAGGCCTATTTCAATGTGTGTGTGTAACACCGATATTGTACATTACCAGTCTTGAGATGTCATCTAGAATTCATAGCCCTATGTTAGATGCTCGTAATTGCCATAGAGAGTTCCCCACTGGAAGAGTTTGCAACCTGAGGATGACGTTCACAAATGAGGGAAACCACTTAAGCAAATTGGTGAGAAGATCCAGGGAGAGATATCAGGAGTGAGCTGTATTCCTCATAGTAAATGAAAATGTAATTCTGTGCAGTATGGTGAACTCTTTCCTAAAATGGTGAACTCTCTTCTAGAATGAGCTAGGTAAAATAAGGAATAATTCCAATATTTTCTTACCAAGGCAAAAATACACTATGCTAACACAATATTTACATGATTTTGGAGGTTTTTCTCTTCATAAATCTAACACAAGAGTCTATTTATTCAAGAAACAGTTCCCTGCCCAGGACTTGGACAGATCCCTGCCATTTACATATGTGGGTCCCAAGCCACCTGATGCAAACATGCTGCATTCAAAAGCTGCTGTCTCTGAGTTAAAAATCCCACAGAAACAAAGTATTTTGTGTCAGGGGTGTTTTATTACCTGTAGCTTGGGAATCAAACACAGTTGAAGCAAAAGGCTGTAAGCCTAGAAGGACGTTTAATGTTAGATAATGGAAAGAGTCCAGGTAAAGCTTTCCTGATTTTTCCTTTGAAGCGAAAATTCAAAGGTTGTTATTTGATTGTGGCAGTTACCATGTCTGTTGTTCACACCTGCCAAAGAGGCAGATGTGGCAGTGTTTGGCCAGCTCAGAATTTCCCAGTCTATGGGAATGATAGATGAATGTAGTTAGGGGACTCTCCTACCATTTAGTGGGGTCCTTTCAGGAGATATCAAGAGATACAGAGGATGGTGGTATAAGTACAGAGGCATAGCTGTATGAATACCTACTTGCCAAATTTACTCTTTTTTTGTGATGTGTTGAATGATGAGGAGATGATTCCTTAGAACACTTCTACAAAACTTAATTATAGCCTATGGTTTTGTTAGATATGCTTTAGGATTGAAAACTCAGGGTATTTCCTGTAACATTTTCATATTTAAACCAACTGATAGATGTTCCCTGGAACTGTAATTTTTTTCCCCTGATGGCAAAATACAAAATTTAAAAGAAATCTTAAAATGTCCAGTTAATATATATTGGTGATTCCAGAGTTCTTTTCACCAGTGTTTCCTCCAGGACTGTTCAAATTCAGATAATAAACACTACATGAAAGGATGTTCAATGTCTTTAAAGCAGCTCATTGTGACAGAGATAATCTAACCTCGAATCTTCAGATCCCAGCATGCCCTGAATACTGTGTGTAGATAACAGTGAAGACCACAATGAGTAGAGGTTTAATATTAATTATACTTTTTAGACAAAATTAAAATGGAAATTAGTACTTTCTTGTCATTTATTTCCCAACTTTCTCTAAGTATCTAAAGTTCTTGGGCTTTTTTGATAGACTTTCCTAAAAATTCAAAGTAATCCAAGCAAATAGTGCTGGAGAAAAATCCAAACCCTAATTTCCTATGGATTTCTGTCTACTGTGAATTAAGGAATGAGACCTGAGTGAAGCATTTGCTATCATATGCAGAATTTTTAACTATGCTCTCATTTCTGGATTCTCTGACATTTGGTAAATCATGGAGTAGCACTATAGCCATTTTTTTCTCCTTAGTCATTCTGCTTGGATATGTCATAAAAGTCACTTTTCTCAGTCTAGTGCTTTTTTCCTGCCTTGGGAGTTTTCAAAAAGCAGACAGAGAGGAATGGACAGAGCAAGGCTGCAATTGAATACATTTCATTTACAAAACAAACTGTGAGGAAACACAAGGGCACCAAGTCATTCAGTCCTACAGCAGAAATATAATTTTAACTCCTTTGTATGTAATGCTGAATTCTTGTGACAATATAGATTTCTTGCCCATGGACAATAGTTAAAACAGAGATTACATCCAAAGTTAATCCCCAACTCTGTCACTCATTTGAAGATAAAAATCACTACTCAAGATTTTCAGGGAACTAGAGAATAAATCAGGTATTCCTTGTGTTTCCCCGTCATACTCTTCCCTGTTTCTGGAAAGAAAGATGATGTTTTTCACAAGGACTAGGTGATCATATTGTCTAAAATAACATATTCCCCTGAATATAATCAATGACAGTTTATCAGATTACTGACAGGAGCGGGGTGTATTTTAAGGATGTATACACTTCAAGACAACATTTCCCAGTGACTGATTTATGAGTATAGCGAACCTGTTCACTGTGTGAGCTTGAATACAGTGCAGTCAGTAGATACCATTCTGGTATAGGAATGTGAATCAGACACACATATGATGGAGTGAGGACAAATGCTATCTAAGAGGATAAGTCACAGAAAGTGTATATTTATTTTGAGGGTTACCTTTGAAGTACCTCTGCACTTACATAGTTTGGAATTTTTTTCACTAGGTAAAAAAAGCTTCACTTCCTACAGTGAAGCCAACCAATTGTTTTAGAACTGTGGGATGCAACACACCCTCGATGGTGGGAACAAAGAATATGGCCACATAAACTTGTTTCCCCCTTCCTGTGCTGCACTCAGGCCTGTAGCATATTTGCAGCGCAGAAGCAGAATGACTCATGGTTGGTAAGAGGAGACTGGGGAGGTGGTTTAGTAGCTGAAGTACGAAGAATTCATGGCCCATTGCCTGATGCCCTCACCCAATAACAGATGGCAAGAGGAAGATTTATCTGCCTCAAAATGTAGAGAACAAGCTAACACACTATAAGATTTTGTAAACCTCTGAAAAGATTGTTCTCAATGTCATTCTCTACGGCCTTTCATACTGCACACTGGTTAACAGAGATTTACATGTTTAGTATAACTCTTGAAAGTCACAAACCTGTAGAAGCATTTCAGATGGTTAGTAATATGCGTGGTTGAACTTTTCAACAGATGTATTGACAGTTATAATGAATTCTACAGCTTTCAGAACTATCTCCATAAAGAAAAATTAAGTCAAGGACTTACAAGGTGTCAATACAAATTTATTGAGAAAGCTTCATAATAAACTTAAGGCGCTCAAGAAGGGCTGGTTTTGAAATATCATAAAAGAAACAAGCACCACAATACATACTGCACTGAATAGGACATGCTATCTATGGGAAGTCACTTTAGACATTTTTATTTATTAAATTCATTATGGAATTTCATTACTGTGAAGTATTTCAGTACTTCACAATAACCCTATAGGAATAAACATAATTTTCTTGCTTTGTTTCTAAGTTTAGAGTTCGGAGTGCGCCAAAATGAAGGCAGGCTTGTGATAAAAGCTTGTAAAAATCTTGTTCTTAATAATTTTCACTATGCTACTCCCAAATCCTGATCATAACCAAACTTCCTCGTTATCAAAGGTTTTGAAAGTAGTGGTCCTTACACCTACAGATCTGTTCTGGAAATGAATCGAAATGTTTTTTCAGCCACTGCAGTGATGAGTTTCTCTTACACAAATCCTCCCAGGATTCACAGACATAGCATGTATCTTTTATATGGGTGAAGAAACAATTTAAAACCTAAACAGATTAGCTCTACACAAGCATACAGCTGGAAGAGAAAGAGGTATTGTCATCTTTCAAGTTGTTTTCAAACTCTTGAGCATTCACCCAAAAATCTATTATCTAATTGCCTCCTCTGCCTGACAGATCTTAAATCTCTGTCTCCCAATTCCTTTTAGGATATCTAGCAATCAGACTCCTGAGTAGTCTAAGGTGAAGTGCTATGTTTGTCTCTTTTGCAGAAGCTGTTTCATTTTGCATGAAAAAAGCAGTGGCTCAATGGACTGTTCAGTGAGGATGCGAACCTCTCTGCTCTAATGATGGTATTCAGCTGGGAAGGGGGATACTTGCAGCTAAGGAATCCACAAGTATTTCAGATTAAATAAGTATTGGAGAAAAGTGCACAACATGAGTTTCTCTCCTTTCTGCACAAATTTCCGTATTAACAGGCTGGAGGAAAATTCACTTCTACTTGCTCTCTTCAAAATATACAAGATGAGTATTTATCATTTGCAAGCAAAATAGTCTTGCAGAGGAGTCTTATTCCAGAGCACCAGGCTGCCTCTGCTGCTCAGGGCACTCTTCTGAGAGGTGGGGAAGAGGTTGCCATCTACTCAGAAAGAGTGATGGGTGTACAGAGGAACATTCAGCTGTGACATTAAGTATTTCTTAGCTTAGCTATTTTAAACAAATTACCTCTTAACATTTTGGGCTCCATAAATTCTATTTTGGCCTCTCTTCTTCACAGTTCAGGGCTCAGACTTCATTCAATAGTCAGGCAACTGAAAGTCGATAGTTTGAGGCTTGTCTCATTGCCAGGAGTTGCAGATAATGCAAAGAAACAGATCTTTGCTGCCCAAGAAATTACTGACAGGACCAAAACACACATAATGGGAGGAGCCCCAAGCTCGCAAATTAAAACCTTAAAAACCAGGGCTGAGGATGTGTGAAAAATATTTGAATTCTCTTTATTGCATTTTTTAAAAGATTTGTGATAAGACTTACAAAACCTGTTTTCTCTCAGCCTGCCTTCTATTTAAGTAGCCAGAAGGAACACAGGGGGAAAGCCTTTTACAAATGAAGATATGGTGACTGAAGAGTCTGAAGCAATTAGTCAGTGGCAGATTACATCCTTTCTTTATTGCAGAACAATCTTCAATGAGATTAATGAGAGAAACAAAATTAGTTTAATAAAGAAATTCTTTAGGGATAAAATGTTCATGCTATGCATCTACTGTTACCATGTAATCTTGTTTTAGCTGATTAGATTGTTTTATCAGAAGCCTGGGTAGAAATGTAGTGGAAGATGGAGCTCAGCATGATACTTCCAAATTAAAGTATATAATAGTAGTCTCAGGTCATGCTGCTTGGTGTGACTGATGCACATGCAGGAAGAGTTAATGGCACTGCATTTCAATAAGCTGTCAGATTTCTGTGCTGTGGATGGATGTGCCATTTTAGTGGGAGGTTACTCAGATAACATAGAATGATATAGAAAAGTCTCAAGAGTTGGTCTCACATTGTCTAAAAAAGGAAATAAGATTCAGGTGTGAAATTTACTTGAGGAAGATCACCTGTGGGTTTTTTCCTACATAGAACCCATCCCCTTTCATGGCTATGTGAAGAGTGTTGTGCTCTCTCTTCAAAAGTAATTTATAGATTCCTTTCTGTTTGAGCCTTATTACTTTTCTGGAATACAGAAATACAGGTATACTCTATAATACATAATATTTAATACAGGTATACAGATATTTTTTGATTATTTGAATACAAAGAATGAAGTGACACAATAGTGGTGTTATCTGGACAAATTACTGAACAATTAGTTTTGAATCCCTTAACTGGTAGAATGTCTGGTTGGATGATGGGGAAAAGGTTTGTAATAACAGAGAAGAGCTAGAGCTGATTTTAGCAAGCATACCCCAACATCACAAGTAAGAGAGAAGATTGAGCTGATTAAAGAGCAGAATTGAAAGGTTCCATTCCAACGGTCTCCCAAAAAATGTGAAAGCAGCAACCAGTAAATATCTTTTTTTTTCTTGTCTTCTTCTTTTTTTACCAAGAGACCTGAACAACATGCATTTAAAACCACCAAAAAGGAATCATCAAATAATCTTTCTCAGCCATGTATGTTGACTTTTAATAAAGCCTAAAACACAGGGGAAATTACAAAGAACTGGAAAAAATCTTATGCCAATATTTTAAAAGGGCAAACTACCCATCAAATCTCAATCCTAGCCAAATAATAGAATGTTTGACATCATCATTAATAAATAATTTTACTCCCCTCTTTTTAATATCAACTTTCTTTTATGAAAAATAAAAATGTTCAAACTTGATATTATTCCTAGGTTATGGATCTAGTTGATAAATAATATATGTCATGTTTTCTTTTTAAATAATTCTGTTAGGCATTTGTCCTAATAGTATTTCACATTTTTATTAGGAAACAAGAATCTCAATGATTGTCCTAGCCTGAAAACATCAAATGGATTCAAAGCTTTTAAAATGGGCTTGCAAAGAGAAAATGGTAATGTGTAATAGAAGTTTCCTGCAAAGATTGATTTGAAATCTATATTATTTATCCCTAAACTATTTAACATTTTTGTTAAAGAATAAATGATGAAAAACAAAATTATTAGGATGACTAATGAATATCACCAAAGTTTTCATAAAGGTAAGTAATGAATAGGCACCAATGAAGGGTGACTAGGTTAGTTTAGTAACTTCATAAAAACTTCACCCCAGTGAGCAGAGTCAGTGCAGGGAGGGGCAGGGATGTGTGTGCATCAGAGAGGGGAAAGGTCGGAGCTGCGGTGAGCACATGGATACCAGTGTGCTGCTGAATTCTGCAAAGACAGACGCTGTCCCCTGGGCCCACTGTGGGTACAGCAAGGCACAGGGCAGGCTCCCCCTTCCTCCTTCCCACCAGAGAGGAGACTGAGGACTCCAAGTTATTCACAGGTGTCAGAGGCTGGGAAAAGTGGATGTCTTGAAATATTTTGGGATGTGTGGAGGAAAGGGGAAAGTTGGACCTTGCTCTGGTGAGACAGTGCCCTGCTCCACACACCACATCTCCCAGCCCAGAGCTAGAGCATCCTGCATCCCACCCCACAGTGTCTGTCAATCAATCAATCAATTACACACCAGAGGCAGTGTTAACCCAGCTCCTGAGTGGCTGAGTGAGCCACGTAGGCCTGAGGTTTAATAAGCTGACTGAGAAATAAGCACATGTCTTGATCCTGCCCCTCTTGGAGTTTATCTGCGCTGGAATCCAGGAGTTGGTAGCTATGTGTGTATTTTTCTATATTTTTTCCTCCCTTTCTTCTTCTAATTCTTTGTTCATGGAATATTTTAGGTAACTTAACATTGAATGGATTTCAAGTTTGCTAAGTTGAATAGACTAAATTAATGCTCTGATAAGTTGTTTTTTTTGTTTATTTGATGTTGTATTTAAACCTTGCCTAAGTTCCTTGACTTTCTATATTTTGCCAGTAAACTTCTGTATAATTTTGACCTCTTGAGAATATCTGGTGGATATTTTTCCTGTGTGCTTAACCCAGAGTAAAGAAACCTCAGTAAATGCCCTTGCATTTAAATGTTTTCGGGTGTTACAATGGATCACACACACCTGTCCTTGAGCAGCGTTGGTAAGTGAGAACAAGTTGGGTGTTCTCACAAGCAACAAAATATACCTTAAACAGTGCAGCACAAGCAAGCCTGTGTGTGTTTTTTCAGAGAGCCTACAGTTGTTTCCCTTCTTTGTTGCATCCCTATCTGTTCAGAACAGCTTTTGTTGCTAACTTTTTCAACAGTGATATGTGCATTTGAATGCAAAGCACACTGTGGGGTCTTTGAGCTTCAGAAGAACTGCTACTTGATCTGTTCCCACAAGACTGTAGTGAAGTAGAAACCATCAAGTCTTCCCTTGGGTGAAGTCTACAGTCCAGATGCTTCACATATTTATTAGCCCCAAACTTCTCTGTGGCCTGTGATCATATGCATAAGGATGATAAAGTCCTAGAGAAGACAAGCACCATCAGCTCAGACACAAGTCTTAACAAGGAGTACCTAACGAAGCTGGAGTGTTTTACTCTGGAGAAAAGGAGGCTCAGGGAGGACCTTAGCACAGTCTAAATCTGCCTGAAAGGAGGCTATAGCAAGGTGAGTGTTGGGTCTCTTCTCCCAAGTAACAAGCAATAGAACAAGAGGTCAAGAGAACATGAGGCCTCAAGTCAAGTCACATGAGGTTTGGAATGAAAAATCTTCTTCATGGAAGAGATTATCAGGAATTGTAACAGGTTGCCCAGGGAAGTGGTTGAGTTGTCATCATGATGGTATTTCAAAGATGTGCAGATGTGGTGTTTAGAGACACGGTTTAGAGGTTGACTTGGAAGTGTTTGGTTAACAGTAGGATTCAATCTTAGAAGTCTTTTCCAATGCAGGGAATTCTATGATTCTTTAATGCTAATAACTTTGTGTCTCTGAAGAGGTAGATAATATAGGGCCTATTGCTGTCTGTCTGAGGTGGCAAACCCTGTACAGTCACCCGGTGTCCACAAATCCACTGTGATCTAGGAGGACCTGCATTAGCAATACACCATAAAGGCACAGTGGAACAAATTTCAGGTGTACAGACTTTGCTGATCCACTTGCCACTTCCATTGGCCCAGGGAACATCAGCACTACCGACTGCATTGAAAAGCCTAAGATATTGTAGGTAACTAGAATAAAGGTGTCCAAGTCTGGTCTGAGGAGTGAATTTCCCTGTCTCAAGCCACTGCCCTGGTGAAGATAACCAAAACCCAGGTGTGCAGGTGGTTTCTGCACATCTGGGCATGAGGATGAGTAGGATGACATAGCAGGGTGAGGCTCTTGCAGGAAGACACTGAGCATGACCCTTCACATTCAAGCTTTCCTTACACTCACAGTCTGTAAGCTCTGTGCAGAGCATGTATTTGCTTTGACCTCACATTTTCCTCCTTCAAAATAGCTACATTTTAACCAATAGCCTGGCTCAAACCTGGCTCTAAACCAGTGCATCAGGAAGGAGAGAAGGAGTAGTTGATTTCTCAGGCAGCATGATTGATTTATCCCAGCAGTGGTGTAGGCACTAAGGACACTGTTTCCTAGTTCATCTGGGTTCGCCTTACAGGACAGCAACAAGATTGCCAAGAGCAGAAACTGCTGTAGAGTTGTAGAGAGCATTCTGAGAGAGGGCTGGTGCATCCTGAGAGTGACCTGGGAGGAGAGCAGGCGCATGTAAGACATTACACTGTGCAGTCGCAAATTTGCATGGAGTAATTCCCGTGTATAATTTTGTCATTACATTGGCTTTCAGCAAAAGCTCATCTGAAACACTCTCAAGATACCCCTAGGCCTTAACACTACTGACAAAAAGAAGTCACTTCTCTAAGAACTCAAATACTGCTACAAAGGAAAGCATTGCTGTACCCGATGACAGCAGGATGAAGGAATCAATGTAGCTGTGATAGCTGTAATACCGCTGCCACAGACAACAGCGCTGAAAGCGGAGAGAGCAAGACTTCAGTCCTGATAAATAAAGAAAAAACAAAACCTGTGGGGACCCTCTGTGTTTACTCTCTTTAGACAGTTTACATGCAGAGATTCTGGCATGAGCAACTTTCCATTGTTATGCAATATAGCCTGACCTGAAAAACCCTTCACTTTACTCAGCAATTCATTGCAGGCTTGAATCAGTGAACCAAAGATGAAAGATCAGCAGTTTATTCAGTATCATTCAGCTTCATCAAGCACACCTAAAATATGACAACGGACGTTGCAAAACTAACAGTTCAGAGTCAGAGTTGGAAGTTCTTATTTACATTATCATCAGGAAGCTTCCTGCCTTTTCAAAAGCTTAGTAAACTTTGTAGCATAAATGCAAGGCTTGCATAGTGATAAGCTATATATTTGCAAAAAGGTGCATCAGTATGAAGATGGTATCCACTATAAGCTAAATTTCTATTAATGCTAACAAAATGCCAGTACCAAGACACTTAATTCAAAGCATCTTTGCAGTAGTTACACTTGTATCTTTATCCAGTGCCTGTTTTAAAGCTGAACTCTCAGTACTTTACACCTTTAATGCAATATCATTCTTTTTTCATGTCATGCATGAAGGTAATCATGGACTTGAAGCATGAATCTAATCCACTGCATTATTTAGTGAAATCTCACAGCAAATGTTGCAAGCCTGGCTCTCTCCCTTCCCAGTACAGACAGTTGCACAAAGCGCAGCACATTCCAAGATTCAATCCTGAAGGAACTATGACAGTCTCCTACTTAGTGACAACTTATGTTTTAACTCTTTGTGCATGTCAAGTAAATGTCAGCCAAACATATTTTTCTTTCTCCTTCCAAGAACGGCTAGAGACGTGAGCAAGCTACAAATAAATAATATTTCACAGAATGTATGAATATATATATATATATATATATATATATATATATATATATCTTTCCTTCAAGGAGAACATAAACATTTTGAATGCTAAGTTCCTCATTCATTCATATGAAAGAAGTGGGAGACACTATTTTTTGAATTGTTTGCTCTTCCTCCTGAAAAGGCTTTTTTGCTAGAAGTTCTCACATGCTGAAGCCACAGCTGTTTCTCCAGTTTACAGTTGCCCCTTTACCCCATTCTGCAGTTCCTAGTCATATCCCATCTATGGTTCTCTAAGGCAGCATCCTTCAATGGCATTCTAGATCTTGGAAAAGATGAGAAGTGCCCTTGGGAAAAAGCCCCTTGCTCCCAGTGGTCTCCCTGGAGTCAGAACAGGCAGTAGCACCAAGAGTTCTGAATCTGAGAAATTTAATAATATTTGTTGCCCTGGCAGTTCACCTGGTGATAGTAAATACTTGGACAATTTATGGGTAGCTCTGACAGTCAGAGAATATATGAGATATACATTTTTGAATAGTTTGTAACTAGGACAGGTGTGGGCTGCTTCTCAAAATTCTGTTCCTAATGCAAAGGTTTCTGGGACAAATTCCAGATACATTTTTAAATTCTAGATACAGATTTCTTCAGGTGTGAAAATATATACTTTTGCCTTGCCTTGCCCTCAAGATCATACACATTATCTTATCTAATTTGAAAAGAAAGCAACCTCCCTCTAAATCTTACTATATTGTGCCAGACCAAAGTTAAAGTTTGGCAAATGGTACAAACTGAAAACAATATGGTACACAGTTGCTAGCAACATACTGTGAACAGATAGTTGTACAGTATGACTTTTAATTATTGAAGGCACCACTTTAAAGGATTACAATTTCATATATTATCATAGAATCATAGCTCTAGTGGCCCCTTAAATGAATAACAAATTTTACTCTTGTAAGACTGATTTCATACTGTCTTGATCAGTGGAAGCAGTATGTAAAGTTACTTTACATAGGTACTATATTAATGAATAATTCATACTGGAATTTACTAAACACCAATAAATTCCAATAACTGTCTGTTTTGTAATATGCATGCAGCTCTAAGTCTTCAGACAGGAACTACTTGACACAAGTCAAGAGAAAACATATTTAACCCTCCTTTACACAAATTTCAAACAAGTATGATATTCTTGTGTTAATCTTAATGGCAGTATATAGGGAGGAAAATGTTCTGGTAACACTGAGGATTAATTTTTTCTTTAGTCTTGTCAGAGATAACCACTTAGAAGGAAAGATACAATTGCACCATTCCCGTACAATGCACACCAGACCAGCTTTCGTTCATTCAGACTCACATTCCTCCAAGTAAAAAGATGCAGCTTAAAGGTAGAACTATTACCCCTCAATGTAGAATAATGCCTGCCAGCTCTGTAGGGTTCAAATATAGGAAGATAAAATCATATCGCTGAGCACCTCTAGAGATTTTAAGCTATAGAAATGTTTCTTTCAAGACTGCTCTTTTCTCAGGTTTTATTTCATCACTGGCAATGAAAAAGAATCAACAAACTTTTCCTTCTTCCCACTCATCCTCAGTCCTGTGTATAGGAAGACACTTTGGACCAATTTCCCCTCATTTAACCCTTCATCTTGTGCCTTACTTCAAGGTTGTTCTACTGGGAGACAATTTTTGAAGACTTTCAACTCCCTGTAAATCTTGAAATACACTAGCAGAATTACACACCTTTTACCTGCCTTTCAATGATTAATGTATTTCATGTTGCATAAAATATATTTCAGAACATGCAATATCCTGCCAGATTGGCAGTTTACATGGGAAGAACACAAGAATAATTTGCCCATCACAGTTTGTGTAGAGGTTCCATCTATCAGGTCATGAGACACTGCAAATCGCTGCAGGTCACTTTGAAGCATCCTGTAACAGAAATGCCCAAAATTTCTTCATTTTCCTGTAATGTACATTAATGTTGCATTATAATTCACCATGTGCCATAGCTCTTTGGTTGTTCTATGACTCAGAGACCGTGTCTCATTATTAATCATTTCTAAACCAAAAAATAAAGATTAATGTCTGCACTTTCTTTAGCCACAAACACCGGTGTAGATAAAGCAGAATCTTTGCTCTAGCAGTGTTTTGCACTCTCCATACAAGCATATAAATGACTAGCCTCTTTCCTACCTTGTAAAAATGAGGTTCATAAGCAGTAATTGCTCTACTCTGTATTCCTTGCACGAGCTGCTGAATATTATATTTCTAGAAAGGTACTCTTGCAATCTAAAGATAACTTAAATGCATCCTGCTTTCATAAATAATATATTGGTGACTCACTGATGTATCATAAGACACAGTTAAGTAAGAACCATCTGGAAAACAAATCAATATTAGGTATAGGACTGTTTTAACATCTGTTGGTTCCTTTAAAATGAGATTGTGGAGACTTGTTAAACAATTAGTTTCCAACTTCTGCTTATGCTTACAATGACATCTACCACATGTTCTTTCCTTCATGAGATTAAGTTAGCTTCAATCTAAGCACAGTTTTGTGGTTCTGAGAGCACTGCAAATGCCAGCCATGGGATGGCGTTGTCACTGAGTGCATCTGAATGGAGATGTTGGTGTAAAAAATAGTCTTTGGTGTGAGAGAGTGATTGAGCTTTGCATATACTGAAAAGCAGCTGAAAGCAGTGTAAAAATCCCACATAAATCAAAATAAAAAATATTAGAGAAGGAGTAAGTGAAGAAACTAAAAGTTACAATGATGAGGAAAGGTCAGTATTGCTTTAAGAAGCTTTTAAATAACTTTTCCTCTGGCATGGATTTTTTAATTTGATTATTGAAATCCATGTGCGTAGTCATTATCAAGTGCATGAAAATGATGTAAAGACCAGAACGGAGCAATATGAAAAAGGGAGGGTTGTAAAGTGGCTTTACACTGCTTTCCCCATGGTTTTCCAGTTTTAGCACATATCCCTTCCCCCATTTTCAGGTAGACCATGCAGCTGAAACAGCATCATCAGAGTGTACATTTCCCACCAAAAAGTTCAGGTTCTTTCCTCTCAGCTCTGTATCCACTGAACACACTTTTGTTCTCGCACTCCTAAAGCCAGTAGTAGGCAGGCAAGGACAGCCACTCCTTGTTGGTGCTCTCTGCTTCTGGAAGATAAGAGGGAGACAGCATACAGTCTGGGCTTTCCACAGGGACCAGCTGATTCTGCCTGTAGACTGCCTTCCCTTCCTTCCCATTAACTCACCCAATATCTTAGAAATTAAACTTTCAACTCACTTCACTAAACATGCATGTGGCAGGGAAAAAATTATTCCATTAAGCCCCTGGTGTGAAAATCTGAATTTAGATCAGTCTAGCACAGGTGAAAACATTTGAACATATGTGTTATTGGACACACTGGGTTCTGTCCTAGTATCTTATTTTCTAGTTATAAAAAAGCTTAGTGATGTATACTGTCTACATATCAGGTTAAAAAAAAAAAAAAGTGGGCACAGTCCAGAAGTACACACTTCATTAATTGTCCCCAACACCCCTCTTTTTTCATCTATCATTAACCCTAACAATAGCTCAACACTAGCAACAATCCAGTCATATCAGCAATGTAATTACTCAAGTTATTCTTTACAGTCTGTTCAGGAGCACATAAAGATCTAAAGAGCATGGCTAACAAGATGGTAGTTCCTTAACTGGTTCAAAAAGAATTCAGCATTCAATTCTCAGAAGACAGAGGCACAACCTCCTTCCGGCTGTTGCAATTTTATTGATTTGATCCATAATCTTCATTTCCTCCTAAACTCTGACTTTTCTACACTCTTAAAAATTGCAGAGGTATCTCCTTAAAGATCCTTTCCCTCAACAGATATAATCCTAACACTTAACCCTAACCTGAGTAGAGAAGGTCACTGTGGGGTCTCACCTTTGTCACGCTCCTGACGTGCTCCCCAAGCTGCTGAGAAAGCTGCACAACCAAGAGCAAGGCCAGAGCCCGCCAATGTTCATCACACAAAGGCTTCTGCCCTGCTCTGCTCCACACACCCTACCAATGCCAGAAATTCACCTGGGTTGCAGGCTGTCTTCCTTCTCCCCTGCCTGCAGATCAGCTTTGGACTGACATAGATTTGATAAGCTCTTCCTGATGCTGACAGCGTCTGCCTGCCGAGCAGAGCTCTGCCAGGTGCCATTGTGTCCCACAGCAGCTGCTGTGCATGGCGGAGGCTGCCCACACACCTCCTTGCCTCCCCACCAGCCAGGAGACATGGCCCAACCAGCCTTGAAGCTTCTTATAGGGAGTAATGCAGCCTGCAGCCAACTTACAGATGTTTTAAGACCTCATTAGAGAAACAGGGGTAGCTTTTTTCTACATGCACAACGCTGTGTGTGCTGCGCTGTGTGAGGAGGACTTGTGGCCTCAGCCCCGTGTCCTCGTGCTGCCCCTGCCCAGCAGCACCAGTGGCAGGCAGGCTCGGCCGGGGGGCAGGACACTGCAGCATCCATGAAATCACAAGTGCACCCTGACTGCTGGGAGGCAGATGTCAGCCTGACAGCAAGTGCACGTTGGCAGGGCAGCTGCCAGTCAGTCAGAGCACGGTGCTGATAATACCAAGGCTGTGGGTTCAGTCCTTTCACTTAAGAGTTGGACTCGATGGTCCTTGTGATCTCTTCCAACTCAGAATAATCTATGACTGCATTTGAGGGAAAGTGTGGGCACCCCCTGATATTCACAAGCTTTCCTCACCTGCAGCTCCCAGTGTACCCCCTCCTTGTCAGACCTTCCATCCCCGTAACTTGTTTATCTTCCACACACACTGCTTGTCAGATGCAATGGCCATTGCTTAGGGAGGATCCAGCATGTCTAGTCCTCATTCTCTGTAGAGGAGGTTTCTCTAGGAAGGAGACTTCTGCACAGCTGGCCAGTACCTGGGGGCCTCAGACACTGTATCCACCACTGATGGTGAGAGAGGTCAGGCCAGTCAGGGTTGTTCCGATGGTTCTTTCAGGGACAGGAAAGAGTGAAGCATACTTTAAAAGAGGAGTTGGATGTTGTCACACTTCGGTGCAAGGGTATCTAAAATTCCTCCTAGAACCTGATATTAGGGATCTGCATTTAAAGACTGCTATTATTATTTAGAATCTGCCATTAGAACCTTTCTGGTTTCTCATATCCCACCGTCTCCTGGCCTTCCTGAGTTACTATGAAACCAGACAGCTGGCAGAGCTAGCCTAGAAGCCTGAAAAAGGGACTGTGAAAGGCAGGAGGTGCTGTGAAGATCCTCTTTGTTCATGGCGCCAAAGAAAAGCCCTGTGGAATAACTCCACCTCGTTTCAAGAGCAGTTGCTTCTGAGCACACAAAACCTCACCAGAGTAGGATACACTGCAGCTCTGCAAATGGAGAAGATGTTACTGGGTGTGGGCCATTATGCCTCAGCTGTGGCTGTGAGAGGGAGAGGCAAGGGTCCTTGCCAGATCCTGGTGATTAGGAAGGGGACAAAGCAGATGTCCTCAGTGTGAAGCCAGTGACAAGTCCTCCTTGCTCTTCCCTCCTCTCCATGTGCTCCTCCCTCGCAGCTGCCCAGCCTGCCAGCCTTGACCACAGGGTGAGCTTTGCACTGCCCAGGACACATGGAGAGAAAAGTGAAACCTTAAGGCTGGAAAGGCCAAGACGTGAGCAGAGCACAGCCAGGGTTGGACCTGTAAGTACAGCTGCTTTTGAGGGTTGGTATGGGAAGATGTATATATGTCTGAAAGTGCCTGGTATCCAGATAAGGATAATTTCCACAGGTTTTTATCTTTCTGTGTGCTTATGCATTGCTGTAAATTGGTCATGAGGGCATGGTTACTTACTCCAAAAGGACAGTGTGGGCTGACTGATAAAAGAGGCATGCAGGGCATCTGAGCAGTTGCAGTGTGTGCGTATGAAAACATGCCACAATTTTTTCCTGCTGATCAAGTTCATATGCAACTGTTTATGAGGTAATTTGGGTTGCTTAGCAATGTTGTTTGTACTTCTCAACTACAAATGTTGGGCCAGAACCCTGCAGTGACCCTGAGGAAAGGGACACATCTGAAAACCAAACAGCCAATGTTTGATTTTAGCAAGAGCTATTGCCCAGTCAGTTCATCCGGACTGCTCTCATTTCACCTGCGCAGGGAAAGGCAGCTAATTGTAAAATGAAAGCTGTATAAATGTCAGGGAACATGGTCTCTGTAGACAAAAAATAACCCATTGTAATAAAAATCTTTTGGCAGACCACACAATCTCTGGTCTGACAGCCTAAAGATTGCTTTAAGAAATGACTTCTCACTGCTGTAGTACGTGACCAGTAGTGTCAGACTGACTCCATCAACTTCGTATGCAAATCTGCTCAAGTACTGAAAGACTTTCTGCTAATGAAGTCTTCATTTAAACTTTAGTCTTCATTAAGTCTTTCATTGTTCTTCAAACAATATTCTGTGAAACTTTCCGTGAAGGAAATATTTTTTCCCTGTCTTAATTTCATAATTGACTGTTTTGAATGAAACTTTCCAAATGTCATCTTGAAGTAGCACCTGGCAGGCAACCATGAGAATGAGAGTCTAACACAGTTATAAGTAATTGGAAACGGAGTCTTATAATGCAAAGTGCCAGGCAGGCTTAATAACAGCCTGTGTTGCTAACCCTCTATGAGAGAATGGAATATTTTTATTCACGATATTGGTTTAGCTGAAGTTGTGTAGGTGGCAGATTTTCGCATGAGCAGAATAAATATTTCCTGAGAAATATCACTGAAGAAGAAATTAATTTGAATTAATAATTAAGGTGTTAGGCTAGCCAAATTTGGTACACATAATGTTAATATTAATTATTCTGCCATTTCACTGATCTCTTTTACATCTAGCTTTTTAATAGCACTGTAGATCTACCTCATCCTCTTCCTATTCTGATCTGACAGGAGAAATGGCATGCAAAAGAGTGGCTTTTTGAAAGGCATTTTTCTGCCCTTCTGTAAGTGTCAATAAATTTCCATGTAATATATGAAATAGTTGTCACTTCAGTTTAGCAAGGGATTGAGGGAAGGATTTTACCTCTTCTGAAGTGTTTAATGAAACCAGTAGCAATATATATTTTAAAGTGGATCTTTCTATGCTTTTCTAGATCCTTTTGATACTAGTTGGAAACTAGTCCCTGCTTTCAACAGGTTTGCAGTCAGTCCCTAAAATGTTACTACAATTCATGAAAATCTGAATTCCATGAATAATTGAGTCATTCTTCAGAAGCAGTTGTAAATATTTTTAGACTGGCTTTTGAGAAGAAAATACATACATAGACATATACACAAAAAACCCAGCTAAAACTGTGACAATGGTAATGCTCTGCTTTAATTCAGACTCATGGCAAAATCTGCAGAGAAATCATGCTGCAACCCCACTTTGCACTCGTTTCTACACTTATCACTGACATAAGTTCACTACCTCTTTTCTTTTTTTCTAAATAAGAAGTGCAGGAATACTGTCTTACATTTATTGTAAGATTGGCTGCTTATCTGATAGCACAGGATTCCTCCTGCTATACTTACACTATCTTTACATGGAAATAAAAGCTAGTAGATGAGCAATTTACCTTCATTGTGGGCTGTCAAATCCAGCACAATCCAATACACCAATTTACATGAACAGGTCTTGTTGGCCATATTTTCCCTTCATAGTTTCATAGTCTTTTTAAACACCTTCCTATCTTGCCTCTTATGTCACATCTCCAAATGTTTTCTTGCTGTGTAGGCAGCAGACCTATATTTGGCAAAAAAGGGTTGTGAATCCTGGATCCAAAACAGGATACAGAAAGGTCCATAAAAACATAGCTGACAGATCTGAAGCAAGTCTGCATTTTGGGGGAGATGATGAAGAGTTTTCAGGAGGAAGACAAAGTTTTGAAATCAGTTTTCAGTTTGAGTATCCGCAAAGCAAGATGGCTACAAATCTGTAATATTCGTGCTTACATAATGCCATGGATTAACCTCAGAAATGAAGAAGGATTTTGTGGATATGTACTTTTTAGGAAGACTGAGAGAACTTTGTTTTGGGGTTTTGGGGTGGCTCCACAGAGTGGCACTGTACTCTTGCTGCTGCTGAGCACTCCCCACCTTGATGCTGCAAGTGGGTGACCAAGACATGAAGGCTTTCCAAAGGGAAGAGACAGAGCAGCAGTACCAGGTTCAGAGAGCAGCAGGAAAAAGAGGCACAAGGCACCTCTGTTATCAGCAGCCCACAGGGTAAGGGTACCACTGGCACTTTGGTAGGGTTTGTGGAGTGTAAGAAGAAAGCATTGCAGCATTCTTCTGTGGAGGAGAAGTAAAGCTGTGGGAGATCTCAATCACATCTGGGGGAACAGAATGGGAAAATGCACGGGGCAGGATATGGATGACAATTCTGGAGGAGGAAGTCTTGACAGGATGCAGACAGAGGGGGTCAGGGAAAGTAAGTATTGACATATTTGGTCACAGTATCATATGCTGAGAATGGGAAGGACAGTTTGTCTTACACTCTGGATATGTTTAAAATAATTAATCAAAGATTGGGAACTAGCACTCTGTCTGTCCCTAACAACACACTCTTCACAATGCAGCTAGAGCTCTAAAATGGAGCATGTAGATTTTGAAGCCTAAGTTCAGGTCATTTCAGGAATTATTTTTTCAGCTTCTCCTCTTTTGAAGTAACTTTTCCAGTCTGTTCAAGGGTATACACTGAGGAATGTGTTCAAGAGCTAAAATACCAGCAGAAACTGTACATGTATTTGCATCCTGTTCTCTAACTCAACACAGAGCAATATTCTGCTCTTGCACTGTCCTTGGGGGAAATGGCTGTAGTGCAGAAAGAATTTCTTGTTGAGTCACCACATGGTGAGGTTGTAGTGATGAGGAATTATTTAGTCTATGCACTGCTGACCTGCCTGAATACTGCCTGGTATTTTAATTACAATTTTTCATCTAATCATGGTATATGAAAGGAAAGCAACTTACATTTACATTTCTAATTCTTCTAAATGTGGGTGCTACACCAGTCAGTCATGCTGAGGGATTGACAGCAACTACCCTCATGTGAAAATCTGGTGTAGTGAGTGTTGTCATCTTTGTTCCCTTTTTGAGTTGCTAGGCATTATCCTGTAAACTTCTTCATTTCTCCTATGGCTTGTTCAGGGCTAGCACCAGCATGCCAATTATATGACAACAAAAACCCCAACCCCAAACCTTCAGTTCATGCAGTAGCAGCCTTTTGGTGGCAGCGCAACAATGTGAAATGGGACATACAGAAAGTCACTGGGGAGAAGTGAGGGGGAAGAAGAGAGACTGCCATGAAAAGATGTACAGAATTTATAGTGATTCTCATAGCTCTGCATAAGATTTATTTTAAAAACACAAGATTTAAAAAAAAAACAATAGGTTCATAAAGGATGTTCCCTAACTCCTTTCTGCAGAGTTGCTCAGACACAAAGCAAAAAGCAGCCAAATGTTGTCCATAGTGGGGAGCTTGGGGAGATGGTGGATTCACTAATGATGGATCTTCCCCAGTGCTTCTTATTGTTCAGGCCATGCCTCTTTAGGTCATTAGATATATGCTGACTTATCAAGTTGGCAGAACTCATATACAGTACCCTCACATCATAACACAACAGCTTTTTTCACACAGTTCATGGGCGCTGAAAAAGGGAGTAGTTTTTGTGACAAGATGGCAATGATAAGGCAGATGTGTCTTTGTACACAGTAGTAAGATTTTATTTCACACAAAACAGGGATTCAACACAGCAGCAAATAAGGAGACAGGCTGCCAGTATGCCTCTTGGCTCTGTTTTAATCCTCCACATGGCCTTTCATGTAGCTTCTTCTGGTGTTCCCCATGATCTCAGTTATTCCTGCAAGACCTGTCAAAATTTTACAAAAAGAAAATTCCTTTTCTAAAAGCTTGGAAAGAGCTATTTAACATGAGAATTAATACAAATTAAAATGAATGTACTTGATTAAAAGTACCTTTTATATATAGTATCTCTTAAATATTTTGTTTGTAAATTAAAAAAAACCCAACATAACAAACCAGCAAGAAAAGCCTTCTCTCTTACTAAACATTTTATTTAGACTACTTTTGTAATAATTCTTTTCCTCTTTTTAATAGTCTTGAACTATCTCATCACAGCTTTAATTAGAATAACCTTTTATCTGTTTATGTTCTACAGTGACATTTGAAGATTGGCCTTCAGTGAGAGCTTTGAGTGATGTGTACACTGAGGCTTTGGAAACTTCTTCTGGACAAGCTGCCAGCAAACAATTACTCTTCTAAATGTCAATAAGCTAGACATCAATTGTCAGCTTGCATAATTTCTAAAAACCTGCTCTCTCTGTAGATTACATCAAAAGTGGAATGCACACTTTAAAAAATAGAACTTGATTTTGATCATGTATTAAGCATTTTTATCCCTAGGGACTTGGGCAAAGAGTGTTATACTTCAGAGACTTTAAGTTACTCTTGTACTCTTCCAAAACCAAAATATTTACAGATAAATTTTTAGAATATTGAGCAGAAGCCCTTAAGTGTGTTTTTTTTTAAAATATAAAGTTACATCAAGAAAGAATGTTTACTGAGAGGAAAAATACACAATGGCAGTTTTAAAGAAGTATCAGTACTACACTGGTTTGTGTTATGGGACCATGGATTGGAAAGTAGTTGTGGCTGGTGTTGAGTGCATCTAATGATGAGACCATGTGTTTTACAGACCAAAAATACTAGTGTTGAAGAAAACACACTATTTACTTTCGCTGTCATGTAGCCATTTTTTTCCATCACTAATCACTAATTATTACCAGCAAGGTAAGCTGTTGCAATTGCATTTGTATTCTACAGAAATCATTAAGATTTAGTAACCTAAAAGTTAGGCAGCAAGTCAAGGCTGTGATTGAGGCTTCACTATAGTCAGGGGATGGAGGGTGATTCCTCCCACCTCTTTTAGACATAAGCTCAGGATGAAATCAAACACACTCTGGAGGTGCATCCAGTCAACGCATTGCATTAGAAACAGAGATGTGCAAATAAAGTTAGATAAATCCAATGCAAACACATTGCTCATGGCTGTTTAACAACCTGAATTAGCTTGTGTAAAAGTAAGTGAAACCTTACCATTGACATCCATGGGACCAAACCCATATTCAAACAGCAAGATAGTTATAATATTGTGTTACTGCCTTGTGCTAACAGTTGTGCTAATGATCCTGCTGATATGTGATCACTGAAATTACTCAAGACATAAAATTCGATGACAATTATTCCTGAGGATGGATTTCTTGTTGACCCATAAATCTCTATTTCTTTGTCCTTCTTTCATTATCAGAGAGCTCGTGGCTCAGAAAGAAATGTCTTTTCCATTTTAGAATTGTATAGGCTGGATTAGATCACCTCCATTGACAAGCATTATGAAACCAGCATAGTTACCTACTGAGTATTGACTGAAAGTTGTAAGTGATTCATCTCTTCATGTGTTCTCAAGCACTTATTAAAAAAAATATAGGCCTAAGGCAGATCAAATAGAAAAGGATAGAAGGGATTCAGACGGATCAAAGTGAGAAAAGGTTACTCCCAAAAGCCTTCTGAAATGGCAGTCTTCAAGTCTTCAGCAGTGAACTGAAAGTACTCTACAGTTATTATCTATTTGCAAACAGAGCTTGGAGCTTCCCAACAGGGAAATGATCTTTCCTCTGTAGGGATCATTCTACATCCCAAACAAAACCTTCTTTCTTAAATTACACTTGTCTTATGAATTAGGAACTTCCAGTTCTCTTTCTGGATTCCTTCTGCATTTGTATAACTTAGGGTAAGTGTTGCTATGGTGTGCAATGGGATGGCACAGCACTGATTGGAGCGATATTGCTCTAGCAGCTGAGCTTACTCAAAATGTTCTAACACTCAAGGTATTTCTGGGCATGCATAATGCTTCATTTAGACTTGACATATTGTTTATGATATCTCCTTGTAAGTTGTGCATGCACTGTCTATCATTATGAAGTATAGGCTCAGGATGACACAATCTTTTGAAACAGCTTGGTTCAAAAACAGAGTTACTTTTTGTTGATCATCCCATCATAAAAGTTCACTTTTTTAAGTTTCTGGATATATTCTTACTAATATGTTCTATGTTCATTAAAGATTTTTGCAAGTCAGTAAGCATCACTTTACTATACACATACCCTAAATAATATAATTTGTTCAGAATTTTTAACATCTCTTCTTTTGGCTTATTCTGAATCTTCTGCTGTTCTTACTCATTCCTCATGTAACTCAGGCATCCCGTACTGCAGCATTTAATTTTTTTTTTCATTTGTATGTTAACTGACATTCAAGCTGTCAAAATGTTACTGCACCTAACATCACCTTAGAGTCATGGCTTAAGTTGGAGCTTGAATTGAAACTTCCTCAAACAAAATATTCTCTATATTAAATTTCATTCATGCCCAATCACTTATATCTCCTAGTGATAAGTTTAGCTACAATTATATCACTTTCAGAGACGCATTTGAGCCTCTGTTCCCCATAGCCCAAGAGAATTGGCTGTGCTAAGGAGGACCATCTTGTCTTTTACCTTTTCTACCTCTGCACTATTTTGTACAGAAAATTACTTATTACACCGGAGCAGGACAGAAGATAGGGATAAAGGAGAGAAAGGGAGAAGTTGTATCTTATTAGTTAAGACCTCTTTTAGAAGGTGCAAATATTGGTGGTGGGTTGCAATAAATAAACATTAGAGAAAAATCCTCTTATCTGAGATTGTTACCTAGTTTAGTGTCCTAAATATTTGGCTTACTGAACTTACCCGTAGTATGATTTGAGGTCCACGATCTGAATGATACAGATCTGAGCACATTTGCCTAACCTTTGAAAATACTTCCTTGTGTCGGTTACTTCACTAGATTAAGGCTCAGCAGACATTAAGATCTATGTTCTGTGGTACTTTGTTCTATTACCACTGCAGTGATGACAAATATTTTCAACTTTGGCCATAAGCCTTAGGGGATTTTTATATTAAAGATAGTCAGTAAACTATGAATCTGCACCTGATAGCTATGTCTGTCTGAGTGTGTTTATTTTTCCCTTTCTTTTTTTTTCATTGAGTAAAGTTTAGCACTTGAAAATGGTACATTAGTTATGATATTGTAGGATCAAAGGCCTTACTCAGCCATCTCCAGTGAAACAAAATATTAATTGAAGGAGCCCTCTAACAAAACAATAGTAATATGCCTTTCAAATCTGCAGAGGGGGTGGCTACCTTTGGTATTCAGATTCAAAGATTTCATATGAATGTTGACTTTTCCCTCTCTTCTCACATTCCTGATCAAAGAGTCCGTAAAACTTCAGCTTTGATTAGCCTCTGTCTTTTCAGGCAGTACCATATGCATTGGCAAACTCTGGCCTGGATTTGTAATATTTTTGAGGCTGAAAAATTCACTGACTCATTAATGCTAGGGACTGCTTATAGCACACTAATAAAGACTCCCCAGCTGTCAGAAATATCAAATTTTCACAAGATCCAAGGCAAATGTGAGACATCTCGATCTCTCCTACCCTGCAAAAGGGCTTAATTTCTCTCTCACCACTCTCTCCCAGTGGCAGTCTCTGGACATTTTGTCACTTTTGTAGCATGAGTTGTGGTTTACAGCTACTACTGAGCTCAGCTGGTGGGATTCAGTCTGCAGCCATTTGGGATGCTGCAGGCTTTCCAAGATATTTGCATGGGGCTGGGAGAAATTGCACTGGAGCTGGTACAGCAGACACTACCATGCAGAAGACATAAAAGGCAGACAGGAAAGATACCTGTGGCATCTCAAATGACAATGCACACTTTTACCTGGACAACCGAATGACACCCAGTAAGCCAAGGCAGGAACACTGCAGGAATTCACAAATCTTCAAAGTGTACTCACTTCTTTTCCATCCTGTTTTAAGGATATGTTCTGATTTAATAGCCTAATTTCAGTGTGTTTTAAATGATGTATAAAGTGATAAATCCAGCTCACTAGAGGCATGGATATCTTTTCTATCATTATGCTGTTCAATGCAGTTAGTTTCCCTGCTTGTTACAACCAACCACCAAGCCCCATACCCTTCCCTATAATTTCCAAAATAAATATTTAAAAGTATTTATGAGACATTTATCTTTAATTATTCCACTCTTCATCTTTGCAGGGTTTTGAATGCCTTGATCTGGAAATCCTCTATTTCCTGTAGCTGGAATAAAGTGTATAAGCATATTTGCCTACACAACTTCCCTTATTACAGATTTTGGTTAAAGATACAGTTAAGTGCAACTTATCGTGTAAAGAGATAGGACTAGAAATGCTCACGGTTCTGAAATTAAAATACTTGAAAGGTTTTTTTTCAGGTTTTTTTTAGTTCATTTAAACAGTACAAAATGTCAACATCAGCAATTATTCGGTTAGATCTGGCAAGTACCCCAGACAAGGTATAAGTGAAGTACAAAGATGGATTGAATATCTTTCCACAGTTTCTCCTAGCTCTATTTTCTTCAGGTCAAATAAATGACATAAACAAATGTCGAAAGTTTCACATTAGTCAAATAATATCTTTGCTTTACAGTAATTGCAAATATCTACAATCTTTAGAGGAAAGAATAACAGCACTGTTAATAACTACTGATCATCATTTAGGATCTGGAAAAATGTTTGGATTGAAACCCTGATTTAAAAGAGATCAAGAGATCACCTCCAGTTCTTTCATGTTTACTTATACACTTGGACCTCAAGAAGAGTCAACTAATGCTTCAAAGTTATTTTAAAAATTCAGGCTGGTTGTATTTGAGTATATCTGGCCTGCTTCACATCCAAATTTAATTTTGATCCTCTGTCAAATAGTTATTGTTGTCTTTCTTTATCTGTTTTGGCTCGAAATGTTCATTAGTCATAGTGCCTCTTTAACAAAAACAGGTCATCTGGCTTGATGATTAATGCCTCTCATCTTCAATAAAAGCACTAAGAATACTAAAATCCTCATCAGACTAATTAGTAAGAATGCCCTTGAGCCAGCCACACATCTTAGTGAGGATCTGTCATGAGTTCACAGAACTGCTATGTCTGATCTTTTTAGTTACTTCTTTTAAGTAATATCTGGACATTCAATGGAGATCACAGACACAGAAATCACTGGCTTGGGAGTATCAGTATTTTTTCCCATATAGTTAATTTCAATGCACTGAGTTCATCACAGTTTTCATTAATCAAAATTGCTCATATGCAGCTGCTTATAGGGCAATGTAACAAATACTGGCCAAGGAAGAAAAATAGCAAAATATAAAATACTTAACAAATTGAACAGGAAAGCAATGAAGAGAAGATCTTAATCTCTTTCCAAAGATCTGTATTTTTCCATATATGGAAAAATAAATAAAGGCACAGTGGTCAATTTATTTATGGTTTTGCTTTAAGAAGGACTATTTTGTGTTTTAATAACTTTTCTGAAGTTTGAGTCAATCCTTTCTTTTATTTACTTTTTAAAGTTTTGCTGTCATTATCACTGAAGTACTATTATTCCTATTTCAAAATGGCATAATTTACCAATGAGTCAGAGTCATAGTTTCATATAGCCTTTCATTATTAACACAGAATAAAAACAAATAAAGATTTGCTTGAAGACTGAGCAGCCAATCCATATGTGTCAGTGTCAGCTTACTTCCCCAGGTCACTTCAAGGCTTGATTCACCACTATTTAAGTCAGTACAAACATTTCAGGAAATGGTAATGAGCACAAGTCTGCACTAAACAGTCCTAGATTTTGTTGTCATTAGCTGTCTTTTTAAATTTTAGGTTTTTTCCCCCCAATTACAAATCTCCCAGAACTGAGATACTGGCATTTCTGAGAAGTAGCTCAGGATTCATTCTTGAAAACTTCAAACTTATTCTACCATTGATTAACAGCATTCCACAAAGCAAAATCCAGTGATATTTCTTTTATTCTTCAATATTTAATGGTGTTGTTTTTAAGCTTCAGGATCAGCACTAAGGCATGTCTTCTATCCTGGAACCTATACTCCTCAAATCCTAAAATCCGTATTTTCACACATCATCTTATTTGTAGCTGTGGAAATTATTCTGTGTGCCCAACATGCTTTATGATTCCCCAGTTGCATACTGTGGGATGGAATCATAGAATAGTTTGGGTTGGAAGGGATCTTAAGGATCATCCAGTTCCAAACCCCCTGCCATGGGCATAGACACCTTCCACTAGACCAGCTTGTTCAGAGCCCCATCCAATCTGGTCTTGAACACTTCCAGGGTGAGGCATTCACAACTTCTCTGGGTAACCTGTTCCTGTGTCTCATTACACTCACAGTAAAGAATTTCTTCTTAATATCCAATTTAAACTACCCTCATTCAGTTTAAAGCCATTACCTCTTGTCCTGTCACTACAAACCCTTGGAAAAAGTGCCTCTCCAGCTCTCTTGAGGCCCTCTATAGGTACTGGAAGGTGCTCTAAGATCTCTACCATGTCTTCTCCAGGGTGATCAATAGGACCATTCTTTTTACTGCAAATGAACCATTTCACTATGTTTGCCTTAGCGTACTCAGAAAGCTGAAACCTTCTTCTTCTTCCTTTCTCTCTGTTAGGCCCCAGCCCACCCCTGGAATTTCAGGGCTGAAATTTCAATTCCTGAAATATAGATAGGTAGATAGAATTTTATGAGAAGCTTTGTCCCTGAAACAAACTTCCTATATTCTCCTACATGAAGTGCATAGATTATACTTGCTGCTCGTGACTTGGATGTTTCCAGTATCAGCAGAAACACTGACAGTAACCCAAGACCTCCAAGACATGTAAAACTCCAAGAAAATGGTTTTCCTGTCCTCCTTGCTGCCCTTCCCCTTACAGCTATAAGACTGAATAGCACCTGAAGATTGTGCCAGGCATTCCTGACACCCTCACAGAAATACCTTTTCTGCATTCAGTAGGCTTCCTACATAAACTATAAAAAGTGTCAGTGGGGTGACTTCACAGTAAAATTATTTCATCATTAGTTGACAATTCCAAACAGAGATGTATTTGAATAGGAAAGCAAGAATGACAGCTCCATCATTTAACTTGCTGGGCAGCAGATTCTTTAAGATGCTGCTTTACTCTCAAAAGAAATGCTGCAAATAACAGCATTGTGAGTTCTATTCCCTTTCAGGGATTTCTATAACAAACAGAGGGGACTTGTAAGTGACAAGATGTTTCATCTAATGCCTCCTTTCAGAAGGGAAAGTCAAATGTAAGTCAGTGATATACATCCAACTGTTAAAAGTATTAATAAACCCTTCTGTGTTTGCAATAGATTAAAAAAATTTTGGTGATTCATTAAAAAAAGAAAATCCCAAACCATTCCAGTTCATTTTCTTGAGAAAGTGTCAGCTCTAAAGCATTTATACCAGCCAGAATGTAATGTGGCCATTACCACAACCCAACAAGGTACAGAATACATAAAAACCATTACAGTCTAATAGGTTGTATTTTCAAATAAAATTAACTATTCAAACAAATTAGCCTTGAACATATGACCTTTTTAGAAATGTGGTTTTAAAAGATGAAAATAAGAGATAATTGTTTCATCACTGCTGCCCTGAAATTTTTTGTTGTTGTTGTTTAAGAATCTACAACTCTCTGAACAGCTCCCTATAGAACTAAGTTTTGCGGTTGATTATCTTTGATTATGCACCTGTGATTATATTTTGAGTCCACTGGAGAAGGGATTACAATTTTTCTACCTGGTCAACAGGTTAAAGGCTAAGATATGAACTTTTTTTTTTTCAGGACTTAAATTTTACTATTCCTTTCCAGAACTGTTTACTGACATTTCCAGCCTGTTACCCTGCCAATAACGTTTCAAATATGTACATATGTTTATATGTTAAGATATGTTTATGGGGTGATTTTTCTCCTTCTAAAATTGTTGTTTTGGTGGTTTTTTTCAATTTTCTTCTTCAATCACTAGTACATGATCCTTTGTAGAGGATGAACATCACAAATCCTTAACAGATTTGCCTCAATTCTTTTGCTATATTATTTGTTATGCCAAAAGACACGGCCTAGCAGACAAATTAGGCAAACAATCCCTTCTAATTAGTCATTTAATCCCAAACAAAACCTCCAATTTTACATGAGAACTACATATTAGTGTTATATATTTTCCAATTTTTCTTGTCTCAGTTGATGTTAGTTTCCTAATCACAAATATTTGCAGCATATTCAGAATACCATTAATCTCTTAAGAACAGTATTTTTTATATTTCCATAATGCAGTGTAAATAAAATGTCATTTATGATAAATAAGAAAAAAAATCCACAATCACCAAGTTATCTGCGAACCTTTGTAACCTATTCCTTCCACAGAAGGATTATCCAGTGCTTAGGATAAATTAAGGGGGCTGCTGATAACATTCAGGAAGTATGCATGGGAAGTTACAAATCCAGCTCTCCAGGCCACTGCCTAACAGATTACTAATACCAAATGAATACTTTAATACTTAGGAGACATTAAACTGAGCAAACAATACGCATCACCCATCTTCCTTGTTTTATGGAGAAGATACTGGCAGTCTCATTCTAATTCCAGTCACAGCTTCATTCTCTCCAAACATATAATTTTCTTCTTCTGCATTTTAATTCTGAAGGTGTTTTGCTTTATTCAACATTTTAATATATTATTTTACTGCTTCAAGAGAAATCAGAAACTGGGATGTTACTTTGGATTTTTGGACAAGGTGGTTTTTAAAATATTTTTTGGTTTTAGAGACCAGAATTTCAAAAATCAATGTCCATTTTATCGATAAGCATTTGAAAGAAGACAAATAGGCAATCCAAGGGTAATAATCAGCATGGTTCCAACCAAATTTGAGCTGTGTTGATTTTCTAAGGGACTAATGTCCTAATTACTAGGTTTCTTACCTCATAGATGTTATCCTAGTCAACCAAAATCCAGCCAAAAATACCCAGATCCATTAGACTTACCGAGTTTCCCACATAAAGCAGACCTTGGTCCTACAAGGCTTCCTGATTTCTGACACCCTTACGAGGAGTGCAGTCAATCAGTGCCACATGAGCTAAGTAGGACCTGAGAACAACCAGTGCTTGGCCTGATAATCCAGCTGTCCAATCTCCTCTTGTCTCCAACATCATTTTTTTGGAAGGGTAAAAAGATGAAGGCAAAGAATTGAAAAATTTCTCTAATTAAAGTGATGAGTGACTTTTTCACAAATACTTCACTCTTATAGAACAGAAACTACATGGGAAGAAAACTTAATCTTCTTGCTTCATGATAGGAAAGAAGAAGCTTATGAGGGGATACAAACTTCTTTTCCTCTCCACTAAGTGAAGAGACAAAGTTTTCATTTGCTCTTTCTCTGCTATGGGGTGGTTCTGCATACTTTCATTCCTTTAGATGAAGGATCAGACTTTTGTGCTTACAATTTTTCTGATAATGTTATGGAAAATGAGGAAGTTTTGTCTTATTTCCTCCAGACTAGTGGAGAGAAATGAATGGTCAGGAAATTAATAAGAAGGTTTTAATTTACACTTTTATTTTTAAAAAAATCTGACCTTATATTCTGTACATTTTTCCATTAAAATAGCTAAACAGATAATCATTAAGTGCTTTCTGCATAAAACAATTGTACTTACAAAACTCTCTGAGAAAAGGAACTTAATCCTTTTGCTCATTAGAGTATTATTCCTTGTGACTAGGAGAATTTTCCAACTACTTATGATACTGTCTTCTAGTGACTATTTGAACATTCAGTCATATTATCTTCAGTGGGAGCTATACAAATCGTGATGCATTCTTTAGAGTTTGGAACCATTATCATCAAATATTTACAAACATTTTCTGTCAACAATAATCCAGTTTAAAAAAATACACAAGTATGCATTAATTGTCAATAGAAATATGAAGAGTAAGCTATGCCTAAAAAGGAAATGTATGCTATTATCTGATATTGGAAAATTCCCCTTAATTTTCATTTCCTTGTTTTCAAATATGTGGGGTCTAATTCTACTCTTGTCACTAGCTGATGCCATGGACCTGCACACAGGCAAACAAAAATGTAGGAAGGGCTAGGAATTTCATAATTATCTGAATGCCAACTGTCCTGCCATTTCCATCTGGCAGAACAATGTACATTTCTAAATATATGGATTTGCACACTTCTCTGGTAATGCCATTCTTAGATTATTTTTGTCTAATCTTTTCCAAGATTTACGCTTGACAGAGTATAATTGAACATTTACACACATGAACAATAAACTACAGCCAACACTTGCCCTTTTAACATTTGTAGCACATTATGGCATGATGTCTGCTATATTCACCAAATACGTAAGCAATCTCTGACAGAGCATTGTAGATGAGATTGGTGAGGATTAGGGAAGGAAGTTGTCATTTTTGTCTGTTCCAGACTTTACATACCCATCCTAAATGTAGAATATATTGATTAAAAGATTCTGACATTTCATTTTCTATTATAACAGCTGTCCCCCTTTTCCTAAATGACAGCCAATAAACATGACCAGTGTCCTCCAGATATTTACAGGCTTCTAATTTTCTAATGGTTCATTATCCATTCCCCACATAGTGTGTTTGCTATGGGATGGCTAAGAAGTAAGACACAGCATTACATCAGCCACTCAGAAAATCCTGTTATGACTCCATGCCAGTAAGAATATTACTAATTGCCCAGTAAGAATATCACTATTTGTTTCCTGAGTTTCAGCACTCACCTCTCGAGGTGCTGTGCTGGCACCTCTTCATCCTGCTTGAGTGGGAAATATGTAGTCTAAGTTTAGCTACATCATTGGACTGAAGGGAAGCCTTGTAAAGTTAGGTCTGCACATTGAACTGACACCATTCAATGGAAGGTGTCCTAAACCCACAAATGTTAATCCTATTATTCCATCAATATTACACAGGATCTCTTTAGCTGAAGTCTAAAACCCTTTTACTAAATAGGTTTCTGTGTCCTATTTAAAAATTCCTAGATTTAAAAATCTAGTAAATATTTTCCGTATTTACCTAATGCAGATCTTTTTCTAAATGTCTACTGGTCACTTTTTACTTCACAATGGCAGAATCCAGAAGTATCATAAGAAATGGAGATACTGAATCATTCTGGATATTCAAAATGCAATTTACATGTTTTGCCCCGCTGGTTCAAAGAAATTTTTCTAAAGAAATACTTCTTTACGAGTATTCTATATATATATATTCTATTCTCTAATAGAATTTATCTCTGGCATCACAAAGCAGCAAGTAATGGGTGCTCATGAAGCCTCAGTTGATGCGATGCATAGCCCAGTGGCCACTGCACCTGGAGCTGACAATGCAGTACATTTGTCTCTGATCTTTAAACCATTTAGCACTTGCTTCCCTGGAGTGATTACTTCAGAACTGAAGATGATTCAGTGTTCCTTTTGATAAATGGTTCTTGAAAGCCCAAGACAGGCTCTGTCTGGAAGAATTCACAGCCATCTGCTGGGAAGCTAATGTATTCATCTCACACATACAAATGGCTTTGTAGATGATGTTTCACTGCTTTGCACTAATATGACTTTATTGGCATTGAGCTCAACCTGCACCCCTGCAAAAATTGATTTATAATCTGACCCATGGATTCCATTTAATGACACAAATGCCTCAATTACAGCAGCAGGAAAACATGTGGAAAGAAGGAATTCCTGTAATCTCTTCTTTTCCTTCTAATTGCCCCTTTACTAAAATGTGTGTTTGTCTCACATGGAAGAAGAAACCTCAAAGACTATGTTTCTCTCTTTTTTTGGCTTCTGCCCCCTCATCTCCCCTCTCCTCCTCCCCTCTCCCCAGTTTAATCCAAATCCTTTGGTTATTCCTAAATTCACACATTATGTTGTAACTGAATGTGAATAGTTTTTAAATGGGTTAGGAAATCCCTCATATATTTTCATCATCACCGAATTGGGATAAATGTTTCTGAGGGATATGTATTATTTTTGATTTCCATGTTGGTGATGAATATAGTTTTCTTCAAGCTGCAGAGATTGTACTATTTCACCAGTGGGATCTGTCTCTGAGACTTGCCTTCTATGCTCAAGAAAACATAGAAAAAGCTGAGGCTCGCACCTCTGAAGTGTCCTGGCAAGACATTCTGCTGGGTGTTTTTCTCCTTGAGAAAAATCTCATGTGATGGATTTCTTCCCTTACATTAACCTTCTTGAAGTCACAGGAAAGAGCCTATTGACCTCAAGGGTGCAACTTTGGATTTAAAACTGACTTGGAATTCAAATCTGTTGTTTCCAGCCTTCACTTAGTAATAATCACATGAATTGTAAAATCAACAGTTTCAAAGCCAGTAATGCAGAAATTATGCACTCCTATTCTGATGCCTCATCATATCAGAGCCTTGGTTTACAGTCACAGCAATTCCACTGAAGTCAGAGAACCCACATTGGCTGTGGGATGACACAGACGTAATGGGAAATAACTCTAAGTGAGAAAATGCATTCAACAATTGTAAACCAATTAACTTACAGCACAACCAGGGGCATATGTTTGGGCTTGTGAATCCATAAACATTAATGGGCATAACTGTTTTTGCTTCAATGAAATTAATTTAGACTCAGAGTCAATGGAGAATTTGGCCCCTCTCTTTGGAAATCCAAGAACTATTCCATAATCTCTTTGCAGTTTAGGTAAATACAGCTTAATATCTAATTGGTGTTGTTTACACATCTTCTTGTGGTTCTCATAAATCATAGTACCGTTTTAATCATCAGTATTTCTGGATAACTTTTCAATTAATTCCCAGTAAGCAGGACTGAAGAATTAAGGAAATAGCGCTTAGCCACTCCCTAATTTCTTACTGTAATCAGGTGTTCCATAAAGAGCTAGGTCCTGTTTTTCATAGATGTCCTTCTAACAGCTTTACTCATATATCAATAAAATGTGTTTCCAAGCATAATATTCTCTTGGCATAATCATCTGTTCATTCAGAATTACCATCTGTGCCTTGCTGAAGACTTTATTCTTTTATGAAACTGGCAGTGATGGCAAAGTTCATTTGAATTCCCAAGACATGCAACCATCAAACAGTTTGAAATTCTCTTTTCCAAGCTGGTTTTCCACACTCATAGAACTTTTAAGAACAGAGAGTTCATGATTTTTTGTTGTTGCTGTTGTTGTTCCATGTTTCACGGAACACTGTCCACCATCCTTCCCCTCCTCCCACCATCATTTTCTCTACCAACTTCTTAGCTAAGGCTTGATGGATGAGACTCCCTGTGAAGGCCATCAGCACTTGTTTTTTAATCAGAAGTACGGATTGCTGTTGACTTAAATGAAGCATGTTTCCCACCCAGGGACTGAGCACATTGCCTTCAAGCAGATCACATTTTAAAATAATCCTGCAAAAAGATCCTATATAGTGTAAGGCATGAGAATTAAAAAGAAAAAACCCACAAGCAAATATCTTTTGATCTTTTCCTTATCATATTTATGAGAGGGAAAGGTTTCTTTTTTATTCCTTATTATACTTTACAAGCACTGAATTCACTGCTAGAGTCCTGTAGCTTTTGAACCTAGCAGCTGGAAGACCAAAAATGCTAATCTTTTCTCGCTGTTGATTCTTTCCACTAGATATTTTAAAAATTTCCGTGTTTCAGTCACAGAATTCTGTAGCAGGTGACGTGGTAATTAACTGTTCTGTTTATTTTAAGGGTCTTTTTTGAAAGGAAGATAAATGTATGGCCTTGGTTCTTGGTACTGTGTAGGTCTTTCAGCTGCAAATGGAAGAATTAAAATTCCCTGAAACCTCACTAGGAAATATAATGGATTGAAGACACCTAGTTCCTTGAGTTATGCCTGAATCACATCCCCTTTTTTCAGAGCTTTCAGTAAATAATTTCTATAAGGTTATCATATACTATTTCCTGTGCGTTCTGTTGACAACCTAGACACCTGACTTGGAACGTGAATGTTGAGATTTTGAAGTGTCCAAGTGGTCCTTCTCGGTGTGGAACTCTTTAGGCCAGCAGAAATAGTTATGCAGGAGCCTAGAATCTGGAACTGGCCTCAGTGTCCCTCTAAAGGAGTCCATATCTCTACAGTGATTACAATTCCTAATGTTTTGCTCAGAAGGACCTGAATTCCAGGTCACCACAATGGAGAGGCGCACTGTGACACAGGAAACACAACTTGTAAAAGGATCTCTGGCCTGAAGAAATAGGCAATAAGGTGGGACAAGTTCATACTGTGAGGCTGAACTAGAAGTTCAGTTTCACTGTCTGTACTGGGTGCATGCCAGGTTGGCTTGCTGTGGTCATTCATTAGAAATTTCCATCCGTTTCCCTTTGGTTGTGTGGGACATCCTCAGAAAGCTATTTCTTGCTGATGTGGTTCAAATTCCAGAAAACCACTGCATGAGCAGAGACATGATCTGGACATTTCAATTTGGCTCATATATAAAATAGTTTCCTAGAAACACCTTGAATAAAACTGAATCACAAGCTGGTGTGCAGTGTGCAATGAATAGTGCCAGGGAGAGATGAGCCACCCCCTGTTTCCCTGGTGCCACAAGGCAGAGTACTGTGCAGTGGACTTCTGTGTGCTGAAGTGGGACTATTAACTCGAAGAACAGTCTTTTCACTACCTGATTTTAACATTTTTGCCAGAAAAATTAGGGTGTTTCAAACTGTTAATAATTAAAATATTAAAAATAAAGTAAGTATAAATTAAACTGTAGGCTTTTCAGGATGTGCTCCAGAAAGGGAACGGAGCTCCTGCCTTCCATTAGCTTCCATGGAGGCTTTCTATAGCATTGCCAGCTTCTTCATATCCAAGGGGGCAGCCAGTACCACCAGGGTGCTGTGAGGGCTGGCTGCTGCTCCAGGTAAGCCAGGAGGGAGTGCAGAGAGGCAGCAGGGCTGGCAGGCACCCAGACCCCAGCCAGAAGGGGCCGGAGTGCCGAGCAGCACATTAGGGTTGGAAAAGATCTGCAGACAGTGACTGGCCCAGTGAGTCTGCAGGGTTCAGATGGCACCAAGGCCAAGCCAGAGAGCCCTGGCAGTGGGGCTGGACCAGTGTAGGAACAAGAAGCTGTTCCAAGCTCCTGCTGCCAGTGAGGGAGCTGGCCTTGGGCTCAGGACCCACACCTTCACCCTCTAGCTGCACCCCTAGGAGGGCAATGCACTCAGGGCACTGGCAAGGTCTGGGGTTAATAGAAGCTGCAAGTTTTAAGTAAAAACTTTCATAATAACCAGCCAAAATATCTGAAGTGTATTTAGAAACAAATTTGTTAAGGAAGGCAGTACTACAAGTTTTTATTGATTCGCTCTCAGTTCTAAATGCCAGTGATTAATTTACACCCTGAAGTGTGACTTTTACCACAGTCATTAGTGGGAACATAGAAGATGTTGAACTCTCACCAAAGCCAGTGATATAACCTGTGCTGTTTGGCATTACTCTGAGGGAAAAAAAAAAGGAATATTTGTAAAATGCCTAGTTTAATAACTTCTGTGATATCAGTAAAGGGTTCCACAATTTTTCTAACATTAACAGGGGGCTTTTATATTTTATCCCTAAAATCTCATCTCCCTGCTATGCTGTACAGATCACTTTAGTCATGTCCTAGCTATTAATTCTCTTCCAGCTATGGGTTTAGGGGAATAATAAATATGCATTTCCAAGATATTCTAAAGCAAAGAGAGGGTTATTGTGCTGTATGCTAGATTTCTTGAATCAACAAAAACTGACAAAAAAGCTCCCAGGCTTGATTAGGCCACTGGTTTATCTAATGCACCATCTTCTTCACAACTCACAGAATTCAAATAACAGCATGTTTCTGAATTTTAAACCTATGCATCATAGTGTTCTGCAAATTCACTTTATATGGCATAAATAGCCCAAAGTGATCTCAATAGCTTGGAAAATCTGGTTCATCTTATGATCTTGCATAGCTTTGACTATTTACTGAGGCACTTGCCAATTGACATCATAAGATGCTGAAAAACACTTCAGAATTTTACTGCATTTTTCACCTGTGGCTTTGTGCTAAAGCCAGTGAAATTTGGAACATTTCTGGATCTATGCCCACAGCTCTCAATAGCTAGTCAAAGGTTTTGTAAGGCCTTCTGAGTTGACTTTAAAAAATATTCTATAAAAGCAGATCAAGATTTCTCAGGACTGTAGACAGAACTGCATTGTCATCTAAGGAAAACAACTAGAGTCAAACTCTTAGTATGAGGAGAGAAAGGGCAGCAGGTAGAGCCAATGTTCTGCTCTGCTGGAAGGAATGCATGGCTTAAATGCCCCAGGTTAAGAACTTTTGTTCAGTAGATACACTAACTTTGGAAGTTAATACCTCACCATCTACCCTGAACAGAGGAAAATTAAGCTCTAAGCTCCAAAACTAGCAAAGGAATTTCAAATATTGTTTGAAAATGACCAAAAGTTGTTCTGGCCAAAAGGCTCCATGAGAAGCATTGTTTACAAACACAGATCTTGCAGTCCAAAGACAACTTCTCAAAAACATCTAAGGAAAGGATCAGGTAGAACAATTGATAACTTGTCTTGCAGTTTTCTTACAGATAAAATGAGATTTGAAGATCTAGTGTATCCAGTGTAAGGCTCTTTCTCTTTTGTTCTTTTTTTTTTTTTTTTTGTTGGTAGTAGTAGTAGTGAAGAAGCTTTGCAGGTACTGAGCCCATGGTGCCTTCACTAATATAATTGGTCTCTTTAGGTTCAAACTGGATGCTGCTGTTAGGCTTGTCTCCAAATCTATGGCATTATGGAGACTGAGATGAATTAGGTCTTCCATCACAGACTGCTCCCCTTCAAAGTAAGTTGCATCAGACTCTGCAAAAGCCAGATTTACTTGTTTTGCTCAGGAAAATTTGTGCAAACATTTGACAACTGAATAGACCTTGCCACAATAAATTCACAGAATATGGAATTAGTAGTATAGCTATCCCTTCTTTTAGTATAGGAATTATCTCAACCAAGACTGAAGATACTCTTCTGATACATAAAATTTGATGATGTTCTTAAAAAAAAAAGGAAAAAAAAGAAAGTATCAATGACATCTTTCTAGCAGATTGTTTGTGATGTACAAAAACACACAGAGGTTACAAAATCTGCAGTCACACAATGACTGTGTTACCTTTCTTATTGCTGACAGTGGGTTTGAAGCTGGTGATGACAGACCCAACATATTAGCAACTTGATTGGTATTTTATACCACAGACATGTGGTGAGGGAATTACCCACAATGTCACCTTGAAGTTTCACGAAAGCTGAAAAATGGCAGGAATTTGCTATTCATGTAGTGACCTGGTAACTTTAGAGGCCTTCTTAAAAAAAAATGTAGTGAAAACCAGTATGTTAAATACATGATTAAGTTAAAATGAAATTAAGATTTTTTTTAATGTGCTTACAGAGGACACATCGTCCTGATTGTCATTGCTGTGCTCTGAGCACTATACAGCCAAAAGCAAACAGGCAGACAAAGTAGTCACATTAGGGAAAGAATGTCAGCATAACCAACTGCTTGTTTGTTTCTGCTTGCACCAATCTGCCAGCAATGTTGGAGCCAATGCATTGTACTTGATTATTCACACTTAATTCAATTCCTTCATTTCACAGATCTTTGTTTCGTAAAATGTTCTTGTAATTTGGAAGCAGAGGGAATGCCTTACACTTCCTCATCCACGTAACAAGTTATATATATTTAGATGCATACTGCACACTCACACACACAGACACACACACATATATATATAAACACAGAAACAAATAAAGAGCTTTATTTTGTTGGGTTTTTTTTCTTTATTCATCACTTTAAACATCAGGAAGGGTGACATTGCCTAAATAACTTTTATTCACAGCAAGTGATATAATTATGTGAAGCCAACTTATCAGCTACTAGGTGGATTGTGCATTGTTGATACCTGTTTATTCATATGCATATTATTTTTGACAGCTTGAAAGGAAAATTATATTTGAATTTTTTAAGGAAACATGATTCAGACAAAATCAGTGGCAAAGGGAATATGTACTTGAGAAGTGTGGATTTACTTCTTTGTTGTAATGGCTGATTTCCTTTTCTGCATAAAAATATTTTATGATAATCACTATGAATGGAAAATACATCTAGTCTGAATTTAAAGGTTCTTATCTCAGATGATAAAATGTTATTAATAATTTTGGTCCAGAAAATTACTGTGAGTACACAGGCAAAGACTGTGGCTTTACTTTTCATATGAATTGCCAGTGGTGTCGGAACAAAGATGTGGTAACTGGATAAACTAATGCTGAGGTATGCAAAAAAATATTTCTTGTGAGACATTTGCCATTCATTCTAACATTGTCAGTCGTCTTCAGCAGGAATGAATGAATCCTAAGTTTTAAGTAAAAACCTAGTGATAGCAGAGAAGTTCACCTTACAATTTAGCAGGAATAGACTTTGAGTTATGTTGGTTGCACCAGGCCTGATCATTTCCTTTTGTGAGGAGAGGATAAGAAGTCTCAATATATTGTTGCACCTGAAGCATAAAATTACTTATTTTTAAGACCAAAATTATAAACTTCTAAAACAAATAAAAGGAAAACTTTCCTGGAAGAATAATTGTTATGACTGAAAGCCTGTACCAGCAAAGTAACTGACACCCTACATCCAAGAAATTAAGCAAATATGAATGTTTATTTTTCTCTTTCTAACCTGATGAACATGGTATAATTTCAGTAGGATCTTAAATTAATGAAGTCCAATGGAGGCAGCTGACTGGAAAGCATTCCATGTGCATGTTGAATAATATGTTCCTGTGTGTTTTCTGCATGCGTATATGCATTGCAAATCTGATTCCACGTATTCAGAGCCATATGTTGCAACACTTCACAAAATAATATCATATTTTACATTGTGATTTTACAGGCTTGCTTATTATTTAACCATCCTTAAGATCTTAACTGCTCCCAATTATTTAACTGCAAGAACAAGATAACTAGAGGATTTCTTTTACCAGGCTGCTGAACATCACCTTGCACTGCCATTGCTTCTCATCCATCCACATCTATGATTGGTATAATTCTCTGTCTTTAGCTAGCGGGATTTTTAATTCTCAAAGCAATTCTTTCACTGTGAGGATGGATACAGTAACTTTTAAGAGAGTGAAAAATCCTTTTTTTATATATGCAAGGAATAAACCTCAAAAACATTTCATTTTGATCTTTGCTTAACTCCCCAACTGCCTGGGGAAAGAAGAACAAGATATTTGATGCAGGTGAACGACAGAGCTCAGGGAGGGCAGGGGCATGGATGTGCTTCCTCTCTCCCTGCAGAGCTCCTCTCTCCTCTCTCCACCTGAGTTTCTGGGCCACATCTCAAAGACACAGAGTGCCCATTGACTACTCAGAAATCAATACCATACAAGAGGACATTTGATTAGTTTCTAAATTAAGATGAATCAGTGTTTTCTGTCTGTTTTGAGGGACAGTCCCAGCTGCCAAGGCATGGCTTGTGGTGAGCCTTGCTGGGGGAGCCTACAGGGAGTGTGGGGAAATCCTCAAGCTTCCATGGATAAAATGTACGTTTTCCCACTCCACCATTGTAACTCATGCACAGAAGATTAGAAAATAAATAGTATATTAGTAACTGATAATTAACATTGAGGAGCAGTCAGAGGCTCAGTTTGTTACTCAGGTAGTTTAGAAGAAATTATACCTAACATTTCTTGCAGGTGAGAATTTCTGCCTCTGACCCCATGCATGAGTTCAAACTCACCCAGGCATGGTCTTTGACTTTGAATACTCTGTAGGGTTTTAAGACATGGGGAGGATGTCCCTTCCATGGTTACAAGTGTGCTTGTCTACAAAATTAATTCATGACTGGGTCTGTGGAAAACTTTTTTTAATAAGAACTTAGGACACTTCACACATGGCACCTTGGTACTAGTATGCCAGAACTAATTAAAATTTACTATAATGTATATAGTTGTTGTATTTTTTCATATATTAATGATAACGTGCTCAGAGAGAATACAGATATTAACTGCAATATTTAGACAGTGTAAATTTTTCTTTGCTCTCCTCTACAGCAAAATTTTTTTCTTATCAATATAGCCTTCAACTTTTTTTGCATGACACAGCATCTTTCTGAAGCTGCATTTTAGAAAAAATCCTGTTTGAAATTTTGCTGGCATATGCAAACCTGCCATCTATGGAGAAATTGGAGGCATTTCAAGTGACTGATACACAATAACAGTGGCAGATTTGCAGTGATCTGAGCAAACTAACATTAAGTATTAGTCTTAAACAAACTACATCAGGAAGAAGAAGAAATCAGAGGGATCATTTTCCAGGAGTTAGACTCTCATGTATATAATCTGCTAAATCATAACACCAGGAGGACTTTTTAGAATGGATTTTCCAAAAGGTCTTTTTCTTTGCATTCAGTATAAAGTGACACAAAATTTCATTATCGGTCCTACAGCACATTAGGAAAGTGCATTGTGATTACCAGCACTCTGCACCATCCTGGCATTATGAGAAACCAGGACTATCAGAGATCAAGATTACAAAGTTTTCCCCAAATTCAGAGCTGCATCCCAGGTGTTTGCCAAGTCAGGATAGGTAGCAGTAAAGGAACTGCAGCATAAAATCAAACATTCTCATGTGACTGTAGAGGCAGTTCCCTGAATCTGCAGATGAGCATCACAAGTGAACACATTGTAAGAATTCTGCCTGATGTTGTGTAGGTTTGCCACGACAAGTCAAAATTTGTCTTTATGGTTATGCAAGACTAATTATTTCTTACTTGGTATGAGAAGGAGAACCTGACCTTGTAACAGCCCATAAAAGTGCTGTGAGAACAAATGGGGAGAAAAAGTCAGTCACATGGGCAGTTCAGGCTACCACTGATTGTTTTGTAGTAGTCTACATCCAGTGCAATACACTCTGAAATATGGTACCACCTAAAGCTGCACAGTGTCTCTTGAGTAGAACTTTTGAGGGTATGTAGTATTGGGCTCCTCTTTACTGTACTGTGTTTATGTGGGAAAGTTTTGGTAGCTGGGGATTACAGGATTGGCTGCTGAGAGAAGCTGCTAGAATCTTCCCCCATGTCCAACAGATCCAAGACAGATGTGCCACTGGCCAAGGCTAAGTCCGTCATCAATGGTGGTAGTCCCTGGAGTCATGTATTTTTTAAAAATGTATTTTAAAAAAACCACCTGTACATCCAACTGCAACCAGACAGGAGTGAGACTGTGTGAGAGAAACAGCTCTGCAGGCACTGAGGTCAGTGAGGATGTATGGGGAAGAGGTTCTCCAGGTGCTGGAGCAGAGATGCCCTGTACCCTATGGTGAAGACAGTGGTGAGGCAGGCTGCCCCTATGTCCATGCAGCCCATGGAGGTCCATGGTGGAGCAGATGGATGCCCAAAGGAGGTTGTCACCCCATCAGAAGCTCAAACTGCAGCAGGCTTCTGGCCAGGTCTGTGGAGCCCACACTGAAGCAGGTTTGCTGGAAAGACTTGTGATCCTGTGAGGGACCCATGCTGCAGCAGTAGCAGAACTGTAACCTGTGGGAAGGACTCACACTGGAGAAGTTTATGGAGAACTGTCTCCTGTGAGAGGAACTCCACTCTGGAGCAGTGTGGGAAGACCTCCTCCTCAAGGAAAAGGTAGGCCCCACCCCCCATCACCCTGCAGCACTGGGGAGGAGAAGATAGTAGAGAAAATCGGGAGTAAAGTTAGGCTGAGGAAGAAGGCGGGCAAGGAGGTAAGGTGTTTTTAAGATTTTAAGGTGGTTTTTTTTTTGGAGGTTTTCTTCATTATCCCACCCTTTTTTTTTCCTCCCCAAGTCTGTTTTGCTCATGATGATAACTGCTGAATGAACTCTTGCTGTCCTATCTCAACCCACAAGCCTCTTTGTGTCTTTGTCTTCTGTCAAGTTGAGGAGTGATAGGGTGGCTTTGGTGGGCATCTGGCATCCATTAGGGTCAACCCATCCCATGCAGCAAATTCTACCGAGTCAACTACACTGATAGAAATATTGATTATATACCAGCTGGTTTTATCCATTTTGTATTTGAATTTATGTATGTGGTATCCTCTTCACAATTGTGCAAATATTTATATACTTAGTAGTGCAAAAACCCTTCCTAATTTTTTTAATAAGATGAGTCTGTCTTTAAAACTGGAGATGGAATGATGAAATGCACAAGTCTGTGACTCATCATTGCTATCCATCGTTATTGTCACCTTCACAGCTAGACCAATACCTTTTGAAAGCTGCTTAATTTAGAGACTTACACAAGTGAAATGACCAGGGGCTTACAGTACGCTTTCTCTTTCTTGGAAGAAAATTTCTGTTCTAGCACTGGAAGCTTGTGATCTCCCTTCTATCCGTTTTTTTTTTCTTCTGGCTATGCAGTGCAAGATGTGTATTATTTGATATTTCTTTTAGATTTCTGGTATCTTAATTTATTGTCATGTCCATTTGATTTGGTTCTCTACTTACTTCCCTCTTCTTCCTACAGGTAGTGAAAACAGAGTTTCATTTTGCTTTTGACAGACTACCTCTTCAGTGACAGAGTATCAATGCTGGAGAAATTGTTAGGTTTGGGTTTTTAAATTTGTGGTAAAGAGACTGATGTGCAGAAACACTGTGAATGCACTCTAAATAGATTCTATTTCCATTTTGCTTCTACCTTAATAGGTATGAACTTTGTTACTGGGTAGGAGTTCAGTTTTGCAAGACTACATTTTCATTGCTTGCATTCCATTTCTTTAATATGTCTTAGTCCCCAGGCTGTATTTGATGCCACAGATCCTGGGGTCTCTCAATTATCTGGTCTTTTAATTTGCTCAGGACCTTATTTTTACAGCCTCATTTAAAATGAGCAGTCCTTTACTCCATTATTACTCATTCACATTGAAATCAATTGGCATCTTATAGACCATCTTTAGGGCAAAGATAGCAAAAATTTGTTTTCCCATATCTGCAGAAAAGTAATAGTTTCTACTGTTTTTTATTAAATGATGCATTTCCGCTTGCCTATTTGCCTATATATTGTAGCCATCGGACTGTGTCCTTGCATTGTACCCATTGAGTAGCTTTCAACTCCAGAGTCCAAAGATTCTCAAGAGCAATCATTAGTACCATTTTGCCTGAGACAGGTTTTTTACAAGGTGGTGACATCTGTTCTCTTTTCAAAAATTTATTTCTTCTCTCTTCTTGTCTGTTTTTTCTTCATACTGATTTACTTCTTGATTTCCCCCTTGGTTTAATTTAGTTTATTGTTTACTGTATTCAGCTAGTTGTGCAAGTCAACTTGCGAGAGTGAAATCCTGATTTATCTCACTGAATTTTAAAAATCTGGGGTTCCAAATTTAGGAATTTATGATAAATTAAGAAACATCTTCAGTGATTCAGGCTTTCTAAAATTTCAGTAGTCCCTTGAACATGATTTTTCCTCCGTACTTACTATAAAACTCCTGAAATAGGTACTTCAGTTATTGAGGTTGTAGGTGGAGTGAATCTAAATGCTATTTCAAGCTTTCATGCATCAGATGAATGACTGTTTCTGGAGAAGTTATGCCAATTGATAATCATGTTTCTAATCTGGGTTTGCTTGACTTAAACGCCCAGCAACTGCATCTTGTTGCTCCTTTGGTAAAACAGAATGGGATTGTTAAGAAAATTATCCAATCTCCAAATAAACTTCCCATCTGTCTTGAAAACCTCTTATATTTTCCTACTGTTGTTTCTGCAGTGCTGAAAGTTTAACAGAAAGCAGCCTTCCAACAGTGCCATGTGCTGCAGGAATGCACAAAAGTACCCTCTGTGCCTCAGCTCTTTCATCTTCATGTGCCCAACAGTTGCATTGGGTCTCTCAGGCACTGGGGGCATAGACCCTTCTCAGCTCCTGAATCTTTTTCTTTTTCTCTCAAATACCACATCTTCTCATGCAAGATAATGCCCAGTTGCTGCTCATGAATGCTTGATTTGTGCTTGGCTGTTTTCACTTGTGTGCTCTTGGCATGAGTGCCCCTGCACAGCGGGGCCATAGAGCTCTGCAGAGCTGTCCCCCCTCTGTTGAATTCTCTCAAGTGATGACTCTTTAACACTTCTGTTCTGTTCCATTTTAAGAAGACAAAATATTTGAGTCCCAAACTATACCTTGATTCTGTTTGGACAAATTAGTTCTATAGAAGTGAGCCTTAAGAAATAAACCCTCAATGGCAGTCAATGTCTCACCTTCAGAAAGCCATTCTCCAGAAATTCTAGGTGAGTTTAGTAGCAATGGAAAAACTGATACAAAGAACAGTGTACATTATGTGAGAAAAACATTCTGCAATTACAGTAATCCTAATATCAGAATCCCTTCCTGTGCACTATAGGTCAAACTAATGTACATACATTTCTGATTTCAGTATTGCTCCAAATCCCTGTTTACAGAACCAGAAAATCTGTCTAATATTCAAGTAATTTTTTTTCTTTATGAATTATGCTGATCCAAATGTTACTTTCTAGCTACAGGGCTCTGATGCAGCTGGTGCTGTCTCACTCACACCAGTACGTTTTTTTCCTGGACATTTCTGTCATCTGAAAACCATATGTACTTTTTAAACAATATATTTATACCCTCTAAGTGATTCATTGAACCAGCATACTTTCCCCCCCTGTTTTTCTGGTAAATTCAAATTAACTTGTGCTGCAGCGCAGAAATGAAAAAACAAGTGCATCATGTAATCCATTGTTTATACATAGAATCAATACATCTAATAGAGATGTAAGATCTTACTGCATGTGAACTTTCTGTCTACCTTGTTCACTATTACAGAATATTATAATTGAAGACACCAGCTTCTAACAGGCTAACAGTTTTCATGGGATTCATACAACATTTTCACTTCTGCAGGTAGACATCAATCATATTGTAGTTTACTGCAGTGGGTAGATTTTTAGTTTTCTCTACTGGTGAAGCATGGTAGATATAAAAAGGTACCCACCCAGTAACCTCCAGAATTCTTATCTCTATTACACAGTGCACAGGTAAATATGCAGTATTTGTGTTAATAATTTTCAGCAGTGTAAGTTCTCTGAAGCTGTTATCTCACAGCAGCACCCAAACAAATGTGGGTACTGACCAAAGCCTGGCTGCTCCCTTTTGCAGCTGACAACCCAGGGTTCAGCTGTCCAGGAGCAAGACACACTTTGGTGAAGCTCAGTTTGGCAACTTTAAACCGGAGTTTCAGAAGAAAATATTCTTGAGCTGAAAGTGAATTCAGTGACTAAAGACATGTGATGAAAAGAAATAAAAATACATAGGTGTTTATTGGTAAGCCATAAACCCAGGACAAAACAGAGTGAAGGAAAGGTATAAAATCATGAAGGGGAAAATAAAACAGTGTTGGAGGTTTAGCTCAGGTTTTCAAAATAAGCAATTTCCAATGAGTGATGGAAGCCAACACTTACCTGCTGACCTCTCCTCCATCAGTCACCAACAATCATTCCTCAAATGCCTTTGTTTGGGTCTTGAAGAAATTGATGCTTAGCCTTACATCATTTTAGTCTTGCCTTTCTGCTGTGTAAATAACTGCTGTATACTCATAAATAGTTCATGAACTTGCTTTCAGAAGTTCTGTATGTACCAAATTTTTCAGGCATTATGCCTGTTTTAAAGGTAGGAAACAACATGTGTCAGCCCTTTCTCTGTTGTGTTTCGTAGAGACATAGAGACACTACTCTTTACAGACTATTTCTCATTAGTAATTCAACAATGTGAATTCTTTTGCACTGGTAGAAATAAGATGAGGTGATGAAAAGCAGTGATCCAGATGTCATTTAGATGCACAAATTCCAACAAATTAATTTCCTACCTGTTTTCTCTAACATCCTTGAAGGGGTTTCAACAATACCATGTTCTGGGAAGATTTTTTAAAAAAAGCTCATGCTAGAAAGGAAAGAATTCCTTGAACATAGCTTTCCCAGTGGGATACTTTGTTAGCTTTACTGATAAACTCCAAAGAATTGTTATTGTCATATCTACTGCTAACAAATGTAGAATTTGTGTCTGTGTATCTGTGCATGTGTGTATGTGTGTGTGTGCACATAGAAAGGTAAAGGTAGCTGTGCTAGAAATTCTCACACTGCTTCAATCATTTGTCACCCACAGAATATATATTCCTATGCACACTGAAGCATATTACAATTTCCAGTGGGAGAAGGGAGTCTTTCAAATGAACACTAACAGCCAAATGCTAGGATTATCACTTGTCTTCTCTTTGTAATTGTAATGTAATTGACATCCTACATTATATTTCCATTTCAAAGAAACAAGGAGCCCTATTCAGCAGCTGCGCAATCACTCTCCAATTACCACTCCCATTTAGTCTACACAGATACTCCTGGTGGCCCAGGTTTTAGATTTCACTTCTGTATTAGAATAAAACAGATTCATTTTAAAGGTCAGTAATCATGCAAGTGAAAGACATTTTTAATGGCAGAAAAAAAATTCACATTAATTCCTGAAATTATGATAGCCAGTGCAGTGCACACTATCCTATCAACATAGGAATCTAATAATAGAGCTACTGTTGTGATTAATTTTGGCTCAGATCTAAGACACTGCTTATAGCAGTTTAATGCATGCAGTATCACTTACCAGCTTTCTTAATGAAGTTGTGTTCAACATATCTCTGAAAATAAAATATTCAACAGCATTACTTTTTTTTATCCAAAGGAGTAGTCCAAGTTCTTCCACTTATATTGTATCTACTTCTTCAGATAATAAGCAGGTTTCCCTCTGGAAATTGACAAATTAATTTGCTATTCAGGCAGTTTTCCTACTAAAAATATGTGTCCTGTAGGACATCATCATAGGAATAGGAAGTCAAGTTCCTGAGTGAATTATAATTGTGGAAATTTTAGTTCTGCATTAGAATACAATCTGAAAAGAGTGATTTTCATTGATTTGGAGAACAAATAATAGAGTCTTGATGACTTAGAGAACTTAACAGAAATCATGACTCCTGCAGGCTGCAAAAGACTGTGAAGACCCCTGTGCAGCACATGTAGCCCAGCTTTCAAGCACATAAAGTTTCCATTCATACTAGGACAGAGTCTGTGTGGTCTAAAAGGAAAAAGACTAATAAAATACCAAATACACAATTATTGAGAGACAAATTTTAGACTAAGAGGATATGATATACTTAATAAAAGCCACTACAAGTCTGATTTTTACTGAAGTAATCCAAAATATTCACTACTACCTCAGAGCTAAGACACAAGGGGGAAAAATCCCTTCTTTACAATTGTGAATGAAGGAAAAAAAAAGGCGGCCCACTTATTTTTTCATTCAAGTATTGTAGAAATGTTCTAATAAAATACTTATTCTGCATATCCTTCATGTTAAACTCTTGCAATGGTCTTCTATGTAATATAACAGAGATTTTACTGATTATCTTTTACAGGATATGTTTTATATTTTACTTATTGATGCAATGAGATGCATTTTGTCTCCTTCATTTGTGAAGACACTTCAATAGAAAGGCCCCTTTTTCATTTGTCCTGCAATTCGAACAGAAAACCCTCTTTGAGAACTTGTGCTGGTAACCTAATGCAGTTTCAAAACCTGGCAAAATGAAGGTGAAAAAATGTAGATCAGAAAGAAAAAGCAAATGCTGCTTGAAATGAAGTATCTCAGTAACAGAGAGGTAAGAGTTTAGATTTTCTCAAAAATATTAGTATTTCATGTGGCATATGAGTTTTATATTCCATATGCTATTTAAGGAGTATAGGGAATTCTCTGAGAAATTCTGCTGATATCAGAGTATCAGCATCCATGCTGCTTTCAGATTTACTTTGCTTGGACAATGAAAAAGTGTCTATCCAGGTGTTTTGAAGACACTTTGAGGCTGAAGTCTTGTTTTTGAATCTCTGTATAAGTAGTCTGTAATTTAGACCTATTTTATATGATGTTTGCTAGCTGTGCTCTCAACATGGTTGCCTTACTGAAGGATGAGTGATCTGAAAGATGAGCATCTTTAAATATGTCAGTCCTATATACAAGCTTTTTGTAATTGTTGATTTGGAGTTTCCAAGTGTTGTGGTTTAACCCCAGCTCTTTACTAAGCCCCACACATTTACTTGCTCAATTTCCCTCCTCTCCCTGGTGGAGAAAAAGAGGAGCAAAAGTGAAAAAAAAAAATCACGAGTTGAGATAAGGACAATTTAACAGGCAAAGTAAAACAGTGGAGTTTATTCACCATGCCCCATGGGCAGGCAGGTGTTCAGCCATCCTTAGGAAAGCAGGGCTCCTCCCTAAGGGTGCTTTGGGAAAACAAATGGTATCAGTGAGAACGTTCCCACCCTTCTTCCTTCTTCCCCAGCTTTTCATGCTGAGCACAACACCATGGTGTGGGATATCCCTTTGGGCAGTTGGGGTCAGCTGTCCCAAATGTGTTCCCTCTCAGCCTCCTCACTGCTGGGGAGGGGTGAGAAGCAGGAAAGGCCCAGTAATAATGAAAACATCCCTGAATTAACAAGACTGTTTCCAGCACAAATTCAAAACATAACCCCATACCAGCTACTATGGAGAAAATTAACTCTACCCCAGACAAAACCTCCACATGCAGTTTCACTACTTTTTTCTCTTATTGTAGCTAAAATAATTTAAATTACATAAATACTACATTTCCCATAAAATATACTGGATACATGATGGGAATATATTTATAAAACAACAATGGCTTGGTTTGCATAAAGTATTTAAACATGTCTGCCCAGGCTGCTTTATCTGTATTTATTCTTTGAGTATGTTTCTGACAGACCTACATGCCAGAGAAATAGTGAAGAAAAGACTGACATCAAACACAGTCATGCTAAGAAAAACTGAAAAAACACTTGCTTAATTTAATCCTGTAATGACCTTGATTTTATTAATTCTGGACTGGATGTAATTGCTTCTGGAGAGTCACAGTACTATTTCCTTCATTTTACTGGAAAATTATGTTCCTAGATGAGTCAAATATGGGTTTGAAGCTTTGCTGCAGAGTTAACTCGCATTATCCTAAACTGGGTTAAAATAAATGGTTTTCTCACACACATCCCTCAAAAAAAAAAAAAAAAAAAAGAGAGAGAAAGTGATTGAGAGAAAAAAAAGAAAATGCATGTAAATTGCCCATTTACACAGCTAAATTGAACCTAGTCTTTGAATTTGTAAGCAGGAAGGAAATTTATAACAGTTCTTTGCTCATTTAGTCTCTGAATTCAGTTCCTGTCACAGAGAAGGACAAGGTGATCATTAAGATACTGTCACCCACAGTCAGAAAAGACAGACTAGTTCTCACTGTGGTAAAATCTTCCCTCAAGCAAATGAGGGTCACCAGCTAATCCACACACCTGGCTGAAAGGGTTCTAGGAAGGTTTGGATTCGCATCTCAATTTCTCAATCTCTGTACCAGGGTCGCACAACCAAACTTTCTGAATTATGCAGTGGTTCCCCACATTCATGTTGTCATTACCTATCAACAACCTTTGCTCAGAGGTCAGATCAAAACAAAGTAAGATTCTTTTTTCTAATTTTGATAGCTGTAACAACAAACTAAGTTGAAAGTTAGGAACAAGAAAATATTGATATATAAAAGGAATAAAAACATTCACCGTTTGGTCAAAATTGCTTTGTCATAGTGAATTCTTTGCCTTGTGTAACATCATATAAATACTGATGAGTGAGTAATCTTTTAAATCTTTTAAATTCTTAAGCATGGTGAAGTATTTCCATTAATTTGTATTAAAAATGTGTATATGTTGTGCAAGCTTATTTTTTGTCTTCTATGTAATTAGTTATTTTCAAAATTTATGATAAAAATAAGCTCTACATATTATGATTTTAATGTAGAGAAGTATAGTTTAAGAATCAAGATATATTTTCTTCTATATCATTCTTGTACTGTTAATAGATTTTTCTCTCATAGTATCACCTTTTTTTAGCTTGAAATACCTCATAAATTTTAATTAAAATTTTTATTCTGATCTCATTCAACTCTGAGTAACAAATTATCCTAGTGACAAATTTAATGAGCATAATCTTGGAAATTTGCCTATGCAATATACTTTTCTTTTTTGTAATCAATTTTGCATCTTCTGCCTGAAAAGGATCTGCAATGATGTGATCTTTTCATTCTAATGACATCTAAAGCTAAGTACAATCAGGGGCATCTTAGGCTTCTTGGAAAATGTCTTCAGGAATCAAAGGAATTAACAATAAAATGTATCATATTAAAATATGATCCATCTGAAATAATGAGTGGTAGGTGTTCAGAGAATGGAACCAATTTGCTCATCTTAAAGTAAAATTGCTGTCACCATGTGGTTTTCTGACTGAATCATTGAATTTCTTTTATCACACATACTTTGGCTGATAGAGTAATATTCCATTCTCACAATGTTCTATATTAGTAAGCCTCCCTTTGTTTCACATAGTGGCATTTCTAAGATGAGAAAACTGCTCACTGAGAAAAGATGTCTTTCCTTTTATCAGACCATTAAGAATAAAATCTTGATCATTTGGATCAAATTTGTTGCTGTCTCAAAAAGTTTATGTAGCATTGCAACCAAAGAATTATATTCCATAATTAAAATAAATAAATCAGGGACTTTTGTTCAGAAATCTTAGAGGTGGATTGAAAAAAAAACTAAAAATATTAAAACCAAGAAAAATTCCTCTTTTTTTGCTGTTTTTTAATCCATCCAAATTGCCAGGTGGTTGGGTTGGTGAGAGAAACTCTGATATCCAGTCAGAATGGATGAGAGGTGAGAATTTGGCTTATAATACAATTTGCTTTATCTTAGATGGTCAGACATGGCAGCAAAATTCTGATTTTACAGCAGGTCACTAGAAGACACTGACATTCCCATGAGTCATTGCAGAGGTGGATGACAAACCTTTAAAATGGGAAAGGAGGCATAACCCAAACTTTCGAAGAGTTGTGCTAGTTCCACTGGGAAGCTCTGCCATCTTGTGTTCAACTAGAAGATAAATCTGGTTTCCCCAGAGAACAGAAACTGTAGGGCATTGTGAGTTCTTACCTTTTCTAAAAGAAGTGCAGGCGTAAACTCATTGGCCTGTGACTACAGCATAAGGGTAAATTCTTACACTGGCTTTTCTTTATGACTCTGGGTGATACATTTAATGTCACACATGAGTTTGTACTAGTTTATCAAACTCCATATTGCCTAAACTGGGCAAGGTTAATGCCTTTGTGATAGGTAACACTGCTAGCCACCTGAGCTTGTCCTCACATTTACAGGATTATATCACCACTTAGCTCACTTCTGTAGATCCTCTCTAACAAGTCAGTAGAAAAAGTGCTTCTTTAGTTGCTGAGATGTTAGTTATAAACTGAATCAGATTATTGCTTGTTTGTGCTAAAAAAAAAAAAATCGAATCATGTCAGTCATTAATGGATTAGCTGGTAATGCTATTAAGGTACAGACAGATCTTGTGAGTGAATTCTTCTGGAGCCTGCAGAAAGAAACCTTTAAAGTCCTGCTTCTGAAGAATCCCTCAAAAGTCTTTCTAGAGAAGGAAATTGTGCCAAAGCGTAGGATGTTATGTAGCAAAAACCAAGGGGCAATGCTGATGTGTGAGAGGTACAAGGCAGAAGGGTTGCTTTTCCAGAGGTGTATGAGATGTGACTGTGACTCATGAGTTTTCTGGCTTTGACAGTTTGCCTCCATTTAGCTTATTTGTTTTAGGGAAAATTTTGCTTTATATGAGAAGCTTGAGAGCTGGGAAGTTACCTGAAGACTCGAAGAGGGCACAAGCAGGACCATTGAGAAATATGTATTTTTAGTGTAAATTCTAATTGCTGTTTCATTGCTCTGTGTAGCCCTGTGTTTGTTTATTGGTATGTCACAACTTGGCTTTTTAAAGTGCTTGGGATAATTATTGTTTTTGTTGCAGTTCCTGGAAATTTTATAAATTTCTAGGTTGTCCTAGTACTTGAACTGGAGTTCAGGAAACAGATGTTGCTCAAGTAAGCACAGCCAAAGCAACAGCTTGACTGAGAGATCATAGCTACTGATTTTTGGAGAGGACCAACTAAGTTTCCAGACCTTCATTATCTGGATTATGTCTTAGCTGTACTCTTAGCAAATCAAACTTAACAACTTGAAAATCACTGATAGTCTTCAATGACTACCATGTATAAATACATTGACTCCTTAGTACCTTGCAAGAGGAGTTCCAGGGTTTCCATTCATGAAAAAGAAACACCTTCTGTAGATATTGATTAGTTTCTCCTTGCAAAGAGATGATGCTCTTCTCTCTGTTCATGTGGATGTTTCTGCCCATGTTACTTCTCCAGGGAGAGTGGCCTTCACTGTGCCCAGAATATTGGACATGGCACATGTGGAAGTGCAGGGTGCTGCGCTGTGTGCACACGAGTCCTGCCTTCTTTAAACTGTGGTCTTGCAGATTGGAGTGATGGTGGTTTTAGTCTAGTGCTGATCAACAAATAAAATAATTCTGTGGCTGATTTTACTTTCAGAAGCACACAGGTAGCAATGAGCACCTCTGTTTTCTAAGGCTCAGGAGAGACCTCATAGCAAAATCAAACTAGAGAGTTAATTTTCTGAGGATAAGCACACACTTCTGTTGAACTATGCTGAATGTAAACCTGAAACTCAGTCTGTTGTTTAGGTTTTACATTTATTATACAAACAAACACTATTAATGTTTTTCTGCTGATGTAAACTACAACAAAAACACCACAGGAAAATAATCATGAATGGAAAAAAATTAGATGCATAAAAATGTAACAGTAAAGGAATTTGACAACAAATGAAGGTGAAACTACTTGGTGCTTGAACATCTGTCTATGTCACCAATGTCTAAGTGGAATAACAGACTTTTACAGCTTTTTTTACAAACTGGTACATTAGTTGGTACAACCTGGCCTTTCAGTGTCAAAGAAGTGCATAATAATTTTTTTCTGGTCTCATTTTGAAGCCTGAATTGAAGGAGTGTGACTCATCACTTTAACAAGCAAGAGACGGCTAATGTGATATTTGTAATACCACTCTCTCATGCATTTTTGGCTATAAAACTAAAGTGCTTTAACCTCTGTAACCCTGTGAGCCATTTTGGCTTGAAGTGTAGATCAGTTTGTAGTCTCCAGTGTTTTCTGCCCTGATTATCTGCTCACACTGCTGCCTCCTAGAATGTCTGCATTGCAGGTACTGCAGTTCACATTTAAGTTTTCCTGGATATAATGGTTCTGTATTGTCTCTATCACTGTTGTCTTTGAGAGGATAAGTATGGAGTCACTAGGAGTTACTGGAGTTTTGCAGCCATTTTTTGATAAATGGCATTCTACTTTATGGTTTCAAGATGTTATATAATTTTGACATCAGTCAATATTTTTTCAGTGTTTAAATCTTATCTAACATTACACGAAATTCTCATCTTCCGGATCCAGCAGACTGTCACCATGAAACTAAGCTTGCCTTTCTTTTGAAAATATTTCATATCTGGATTACTGTCCTACCTGATCTAAATTATTCTCCTTATTTCTGAAATCCACTTGTGTTTCCATGCCAAGAAGTGAGATCAAATAGTAATTTCAAATTAAAGGAAACTAGTAATTAGTTCCTGGCACTCATTCTATACATATATGCAGACCAATATTTTGTAGAAGTGAAACAACAGAATGAGATAGATAAAATGCTGTTATCTGCATAATGACTGGAAGAGTTTAAAGTATCATTTGTATATTTCTGAAAAACTAAAAAATAGAGGATAGTCCAATATTGAACCACTGAAACGGGAAAAATATTATTAGATTATGAATCTAACACAAAAACATCATACCAGAACACAAAGTACTCTCCTGTTTTCTTTATAGTATCTGAAGAGGGCAGCAATATTTGCTGATTTTCAAGCAGGTGTGAGAGCAAATATGCTGCTTTAGAGAAGCAAAGGGATGGTATAGGTTAATCATTGCAATAAATGTCCATGGAAATATACTGACATAAGATCAGAATTTAAAGGCCCATTTTCAGATGTTTTCTCTACCCTGAAGCTCCCATTGTGATATTTCTGGTCAGGCTAATTAAACAGTTCATTAGATAAGGTACTAGACTCTTTTGAAAACTTGGTTACTGTTTTCAAAAAAGTGAGGAGGTGGGCTTCTGGAAATATGGATCACATAATGAGATTCTTCTGCTCCTTTAATCTGGATGTAATCTGAAACCAATAAAAGTCACTGACCTCAGTAATCTCTGAGTCAAAAATGTTCACTTTTAATTTCTAGCTGGGTTGACATTATTCTGAAACATATGACCATACGCATGTATTAAAAAAGCAGAAATGAAGACAGAGAAAGGGTCAGTACACTGGCCATTGGAAAGGTTGTTAGAGAGATATGGTTTCCAGAGCAGTGGCCAACAGCAATTTTGCCCTTTTGCTGAAAATGCTTTTTTGGTTCTAGAGCATGGGTTCAGTGAGACAACTGTGTTTCATGAATACACATAGGACAATAAACATATGATCATGAGAAACAGGCTCTACTCATACCCTTGTGATGGTTTTTTCTATTGTATTTCATTCATCATATTCAGCTCTCATGCAAAGCCAACGAAAAACAATCGCTTGTTTTTCTTGACTAATTCTAAATCCATAATAATGCACAGGAGAAATTACTGGATATATTTTAATGACATCACAAATTGAGTTGAGCTAGTGCTACAAGCATATGGTATTCAGCTCTAAGAAACAATTCAGAGCATTTCCTTTCCAGCCACAGACACCATCCCAAACATCTACTACTGGGCACTCTGGGATGTTTCTGGTTTATAGGCTTTTAAGGTTGGAAAAGAGGCCTTCGTCCTGACATTCTGCACAGACTCTAAAATTGCTGGAGCAAAATGAATGATTTCTACAGAAAGTACCTCAAAGAATTGTAGTTGGAATGATAAAATTTCTCAGGCTTTTTTAAGGTTATAGATTTTCTGTTTTATGGTACTAGGAAGTAGAAATTTGGCTAAAATTTTACATTTGGATTGATGCCATCATAACATGTAACTCATTAACCTTTCCTCTGCTTTTATTTAAACATCTGTGTGTAGATGATTTGAGTTTTTTCATGAGGAAAAGAAAGGTTCTCCAAAGCTGAAACAACTTCTGTCTATAAAGCAAACATGCAAACATTTCTTTCTAACAAGTTTCTCAACTTGTTCATCAAGTAAAAAGCTCCAGATTAAGTACATACTTCATCAAAGACACATTTCACTTTTAAATTATTATATTTTTGGCTATTTCCCAGGGAAGTAGCCAAACTTACCTAATTTTCAAATGCAAATGTATTTTGGAGACTTTTTATCTTATTGTTTGCTAATGGGAAACCAAATTATATAAAACATACAAATTACTTCAGTGTACTGTTGACTGAAATATATGAGAAGCCATTCTACACAGACTAAATTTAATCAGAAGTGTGTTACCAATCTACTCCTGTATCTATTACTCTAAGTGTTTCTAGAGTAGGGAATGTGATTTCTCATAGATGTCAGAGATTGCTGTTTAATTATTCATCCTGAAATTTAATTTCAAAGCTTGTAATCACTTAACTGTTTAAGATGGAATTTGTCACTGAAACAAGCAGAGAGGAATTAGAGCATTATTTAACACTGACTCATTTCAGTTTCAGCATGTTTAATAACTGGCTCATTTCATGCACAATCTGTGCAGGCCACTGGAACAAGCCACATATGATATTGATTTTTTTGGTTCCCATTGAGCAGGTGAATTTCCCCATTTATGAATGGAAATATTTTGTACCTGAGGTGCACCGTCGCTATTTTTCCTATTTTATTATTTATATATCAGGATGTCTCCTGTTAGTGAGATAGATAGATAGATAGATAGATAGATAGATAGACAGATAGATCTTTCTTCTCTGCCACTAGTTCCAGGCTACCAGGGTAGCTTTGCAATACCCTTGGTCAGTGTGGTCTTGCTAATGCAAACCAAAAGTTTTGTGACTTGAAACACAGGTTTCACAGTAAATGAAGTAAACTTTCTTTTTTTTTTTTTTTTTTTTAATACTTAGTACATTGCAGAAAGTTGTCTATGGCCAGGTTTTTTTCTCCAGCATAGTCAGAGAAGCAGGAGCTAAAGCAGTATGAGCTGTCCCTGCACTTAAAATACGTCAGTATGTGGGGTCAGCATAAACTAGTGGCAAATAGCTGTTCTTTAAAGCATCTGTCATGTCTCCTAGGATGACTTACTGTAGACTGGAGCTCTTTTTACAGAGATTTGCTGGGAAGGACGAGAGGTCATGATGGAACAGATATTCTGATAGATGCCACTATGAAATGCATTCAAACTTTGCTTCCAACCAGACTTGCATTAGCAGATGGCTTCTCCATCCTGCATCTGAGGCTGACTGCAGCAGATGTAGCTGCTCTGGTCAGTGCCATTACTGTTGTTGCTGAGTTGGTGTGTGAGCCCAAAGCAGGCGTTGCTTTCTCCATTGTGCGCAGAGCATTAGTCCTGGAGAAGGCACCAACCTCAGGTGAGTACCCCACAATGGGGCTTCCTACACGTGCCCAGCCTGTGAGCAGCTAAGGAAGCTGAACTGCCTTGGACCAGTCATGGTGTTGGCCACCCTCAGGGATCCCACCCTTCTCTGCAGCTCCCTGGCAAGTGCTTGTGAGGCAGTCATTCCCCCACACATCTGTCGTGTCCACATGGCTGCACGGCCCTGCAAACCCCTCAGAGCTTTGGTACTAGAGGTTCTTGCACAGAGTTGTGAGAGGCAAAATCTGAAAACCAGGGGGCTCCCCAAAAGACAAGTGTCAAAGACATGAATTGTATACTCTTCCTCTGTCTTTTCTTCAGTGCCTCTTTGTGAGCCTTTCTTAAGCACACACCTGTAAGGATGCAATGAAGAATCATCAGTTGTTCACAGACCCTTTCTCAGAACATCTCAGAATTCCCCAGGATGCTGGAGCAGCACAACATTGCTGCAGCCTCTGTGTGCAACTTAATTAAGCCAATTTTGCAAATTAAAGGTAACTCAAACTTATCCAAAATTTTGTTCAAAGTTATCAGAAATTATTACTGTAGAAAGTTGGAAATACACCATGAATTACAAAGCATCTCATTAAAAAATCTGTGTGAAGCTCTCCTCCAAAACTGAAATATCAGGAAGTTTATATATGCCTTGACTTTTAAATAATCACATTTCTCTTAAATCTAGAGTGATCTTAAATGAGGAAATTAATTAAAAGTTAATATTTAGATCTTACCTCTTCCTCTGTATAATTCCTACGTGATATGAATTTCCTGCCAATTTAAAGTTATAATTCAATTAAAATTGAATACAAAAGCAAGCCTTGTTGGGCCTGCTTATTCTCAAGAAGAGAAGACTGAGAGGATGTATCATTAGTGCACATCAATATCTCAAAGGTGGGTGCCAAGAGGACAGTGTCAGACTCATCTTTGTGCCCAGGGACAGGACACACAGCAATGGCTGTAAAGTAAAACACAAGAAGTTTCACTTCTACATGAAGGAGAAATTTACACTGAAGGTGGCAGAGCACTGGAACAGGCTGCCCAGGGTGTTGGTGGAGTCTCCATCTCTGAAGACATTCCAAACCCACCTGGACACATTCCTGCATCACCTGCTCAAGGTGACCCACCTTGGCGGGAGGGTTGGACTGGTGGGTCCCTTCCAACCCTGACTATTCTATGACTTTGTGCTATATTATGATCCCTTTTGTGAACTCATTTGTGATATGTGAAAACATTTAATTATGAGGTAAAGAGGCCCTTACCTTCCAGGGTTTTTTTCTCTTGTGGCTAATTTCTTCATCTTCCCTTTCCTAAATAAAAATTGCAATAAGACATCTTTAATAAATACTTGAAGAACATAATCCAGATCTCAAAACTAGAGAGTTAAATGTACTCTTTAATGCAGATATTATGACAATATGATTCAACTCTTCATTTTTTCATTACATAACTGGAAGGCCAGAGCTTGAATTAGGTATGTACAACTGTGCAGTATTTCCTACACTGACTGTGGAAAGTAAAACAAAATGAGAAAACATAAAGTATTAAATATTTTAGGTCAATTTTTATGCATCTGTTTTGTGAAAGACAGGATAGATCTTTCTATTTAGATAGAGAACATATTTGTTGAAGTAATCACATCTTGTAACATAAATACTGTTTTCAGATTCAGGAGAAATAAACAGGAATAACTATTTTCATAGTATATGCTGAAGCTAAATTTTGCATAAACACTAAGTTATTTTGCCTTGACACAAATATTTAAGAAAATAATAAAATGCACCTTAAACTACTCACCATTTTTGTTCACCTTATTTTAGTGGTTGATATTTGCTGCTTTATTTCTAAGTTTCCTTGGCAAATCATTAGGATTTAACAGAAAATTCATCAGGAATAAGCACCAAGCAGAAAGAGAAAAACAACATTGCATTGTTAGTTGTCCAATTGATTTGTAAATACCATTCTGCACCTCCTCTTGCTATTCTTATAGACAAGGTCATGAATATTCTGTATTTTCAGTGTCGATGTAAAGTTCACTGAGTCATAGATCAATTAGATCAAATGGATTCCTGTAGGGAGAAACCAGTGTATCCCAATTTAGAAGCTTATTTGAGGGAATTTGAGATAACAACCTGTCATCTCCTACTTTGAAATACAATAGTTGGTACAGAAAGCAAAACAAATTAAAGATAAGCTGCAAAATTCTGTCTGGTTCAGGAGATTGTTCAACTGAATTTGTGTATTTACTTTCTTCTGGATGCACACACATATTTCTTATAGAATTATTCTAATTGATTCAGTCCCAATTTATATCACATTGGTTAATCAATTATTTTCAGACTTATTTAATGATAGAAACAGGTGGAAAGTCCTTACTGGAGACAGAAATCCTTGCTCTGTTTTGGAAACAGTTTGCTTTTATACTTTTGCAGTGTCTATAATAGCTGAAAGATATCGCATATAGTTAGTAACTAAAATAACATGAAAATCAGAAGTTTTTGCACTGTCTTGGAAACAGTCTGCTTTTATATTTTTGGTGGTTAGAATCACAGAAAACAGAATCATAGAATGTCTTTGGCTGGAAGGCACCCTAAAGGTCATCTAGTTCCAATCGCCTTGCCCTGGGCAGAGATGCTACCCACTAGACCAGGTTGGTTAGAGCTCCATTCAGCCTGGCCTTGGACACTTTCAGGGATGGGGCACACACAACTTCTCTGTTCCACCAATATGTTCCAGTTCCTCACCACCCTCACAATAAAAAATTTCTTCCTAATAGCTAATCTAAACCAATTCTCTTTCAGTTTGAAGCCATTCTCATTTGTCCTCTCACTATAGGCCCTTGTAAAAAGTCTTTCTTCATCTTCCTTGTGAGTTCCCCTCAGATCCTGGAAGGCCTCAATGAAATCACCCCAAAACCTTCTTTTCCAGGCTGAAAAACTCCAGTTCTCTCACCCTTTCCTCATAGGAGAGGTGCTTAATACCTCTAATCAACTTGGTGTCCCTCCTCTGGACTCACTCCAACACATCAATGTGCTTCCTGTGTTGAGGACCCCAGACCTGGCTGAAGCACTGCAGGTGGGGTCTTCAGGTGCGAGAATGCAGTAGAGGATCAGAATCCCCTCGCTCAACCTGATCCCAAAGTTGCTTTTGATGCAGCCCAGAACATACTTGGCTTTCTGGGTTGCCAGCACACATTACTGGGTCATGTCCAACCTCTCATCCACCAGCACCCCCAAATCCCACTCAGCAGGGCTGCTCTCAATCTGTTCATCCCCCAGCCCGGATTGACACCAGTGCTTGCCCTAACCAATGTGCAGCACCAGCACATATTTTTAAACCTCATGAGATTCCCATGGGCTGCTTCTCAAGCTTGTCCAAATCCCTCTGGACGGTGTGTCACCCCCGGGTGTGTCAGTTTGTTGTCTTGTGCAAATTTGCTGAGGGTGCACTCGATCCTTTTGTCAGTGCCATTAATAAAGACATTAAATAGCACTGTCCCAATACTGACTGCTGAGGGACACCAGTTGTCACTGATATCCATTGGGGCTCTAAGCTGTTGACCACTGCCCTCTGGATGTGACTGTCCAACCAGTTCCTCATCCATCTAACCATATCTACCACCCATCAAACCCCTCTTTCTCCTATTCAAAGGGCAGGATGTTGGGGGGCCCTATGACCAAGGCTTCACAGAAGTACAGATAAATGACATCTGTAGCCCTTCTCTTGTCCACTGATGCAGCCACTCCATCAAAGGTCACTGGGCTGGCCAGTCAAGGCTTGCCCTCAGTGAAACCATGCTGGCTCTCTCAAATCACCTCCCTGTTCTCTGTGTGCCTTAGCAGAGCTGCTAGGAGGATCTTTTCCATGATCTTCCCAGGCACAGAGGTGAAGCTGACAAGTCAGTAGTTCCTAGGATCCTCTTTTTTACTCTTTTTAAGATGGGTTTGATGTTTCCCATTTTCCAGTCACCTCAGATAATTGGTGATTAAATTTCACTGTTTTCACCTAAACAATGGAAGTTAGAAACAGTTTCCCAGGAGTGGACATCAAACTAGGAGAATGAAATTGAATGACTACATTGTCATATCAGCTTTTAAACAGTTCTAGTTTGTCTTGAGTTAGTTTCTTAGGATGTAATACACAGAATTAAAAGTTGCCATTAAATTTTGTGTTAATTTACCTACTTGGTAGTTCTTTGGACAGCGAAGGAACTAGTACTGAAGAAAGTAAAATTAAGTGTAAAACCCCTGCATTTACTTAATCCTAAATCCTAAAACCAATGTTAATTAAACAGTGCTATTTATCTTTTACAATATAGAAACAAAGGAATATACAAAGGCAACATATTTATTAGATTGCATGTAAATAGTGCACATATCAACATATTCATATTTATCCTGTGAAACTCACTGCCATAGAACTCACGGACACAGCTTTTGTTAAAATCTTAAAAAGAATAAATCTATATCCTAACTTACTAATTATAAGACATCAGTTCTCAGCTACATTTAGCTATCACATTGACTGTACCATTATGCCCATTCTTCAAACTCACCTACAAAGAGAATATCCCTAAATCCATGAAAAAATTACTTTCTAGTACAAAGTCCCTGCACACATCATTCTAGAGGTTTATCTCTGAAATAGCTGACAATGACTGCTGTCAAATTAAATAAATGTTTAGATTACTTGATATAGCAAATTCTTCACTGGCAAAGTAGCTATCTGTCAGAATAGTTATACTTCTTCATTTGTTCTTTCATTTTGCACATAATGAGGGTAAATTACAGAGATAAATATAAACTTTTTAATGATGCAGCCTAGCATACAAGCCATATAGATCGCAGTACGCTCAGTCATCTAAAGCAGATGATGTCTATACAGCTCTTTGAGCACAGGCACACAGTGGAACTTGAATTCCTGCTTGGTTAATGTTGTACTGCCTGGGCACAAATCTGTGCTCAAGGTCAAGAGCCTGGAGAAACAGGAGCCCCCTTTGCTGCCCAGACTGAGCTTAGCCTCAGATGCCCTTACACTGTGTGATAATATCATGCAAGTAACTTCAGGCAAACAAGTAAGCCCAGAGCTTCTCCTCACAAAACTTATTAACTTGTGCAGCAAGGAAGGGCTGCTGTGACAGAAATATAGCAAAGGAAATGTATAGGGTATGAACAGACAACACTGATCAATGAACAACTGTTGGGACACCCATGAAGAATATACAGAAATAAATGGAACCAGTGCAGCCTGCAAGTGCTTTTAATAAAGTTTTCATGACCCTAAATGCTATTAATAAAAAAAACTAGAAAAAATATATAGAATATAAGAGAATAAAATAATAAAAAGAGAATAAGAGAATAACATAATGAAAGAATATTTAACTTTCAATTTATGCTTGTTGTCTTTTTTTCCCAAATTCCTGTGCAGAATATTTTCATGCTGTATGTTGCTTTTTCACTACCTAGAATCCTAGAATGTGTTGGAAGGAACATTTAAAGTCATTAAATCCCACCCCTCTGCAATGAGTAGGGACATCTTCAACTAGATTCAGGTTGGTCAGACACCCAACTCATCCAACCTGGAATATTCTTATATTCTACCACATCTCTGAGCAACCTGTGCCAGTGCTTTACCACCTTCATTGTGAAAAAAAGCTCCACATTTCTTCCTTACAGATAATCTAAATCAACGCTTCTTCAGTTTAAACCATTATGCCTTGTCCAATCACAGCAGATCCTGCTAAGAAGTCTATATCCTCATCTTTCTTAGGCTCCCTTTAAGACTGAAAGGCCACAATAAGGTTCCTTCAGACCCTTCCCTTGTCCAAGATGAACAACTCAAGTTTTCTCAGCCTTTCCTCATAGGCTAGGTGTTCCTCTGATCCAGCCCTCTGATAATCTTCATGGCTCTCCTTTGGACCCACTCAAACAGGTCTGTTCTGTCTTGGGGCTCCCAGACCTGGTTGCAGCAGTCTGAGTGGGCTCTCACCAGAGCAGAGCAGAGCAGAGGGGCAGAATCCCCTCCCTCACCCTGCTGCCCACAGGGCTCTGGATGCAACCCAGGACACATTTGGCTTTCTGAGCTGTGAGTGACCATTGCTGGGTCATCTCCAGCTTCTCACTCACCCTCAAATCCTTCTCACCAGGGCTGCTCTCAATCTGTTTATCCAGCAGTCTGTAACAATACCAGAGGTCACCCCAACCCAGGTGAAGCACCCTGCACTTGGCTTTGTTGCACCTGAGAAGGTTACCATGGGCCCAATTCCTGAGCTTTACCAGGTCCCTCTGGAAGCCATCCTGACCACAAGGCATACTCCTGTGCCAGTATGGGTTGAGCTTAAGGTCTCCAATGGGTTACCATCTTTCACTACCTTTGAAGGACATCCCCAGAAAGCCAATATACAATAAAACATCCTGTATCAAACTCCAATTCCAGCTATTACTAGAGATGAGTCATGAATTAGCACACACTAACCAGGTTTTGTTGGCAGAAGAAATTCTAAGAAAGGAGCATTGAAGATGAAAAGGAATAAGAAAAGAAATAATTTTCATCTTTTCTCTTTTTTCAGCTATACTTCTCTTTGAATTGAGGCTCTTCTAAATTGTCAGGTACTGCAAGCCTTCAGGCTTTCATTCTCTATTATGTCCTGAGGTATTTCTGCCCACACTGCTACAGCTGCTGAACTGAAGATGGCTGCATCTCCCATCATGCAAGTGCAATGCTTAGTCTGGTGAAAAATTCAACCCACTTGATAGTTTGGTTGAATCTTCATATCTGAAGTGTTGAATCTTCATGATTCGGGTTTCATTTTGTAAAGACTCATTCTCTAATCTCTCTTGTGAAAAGCTGAATATTTCAGGTTGTATTTCAGGAAACTGAGGCAACATTTCCTTCCTGTGCTTGGAAGAAAAGAAAGTCATATTGTACAGTTCTTCTTCTATTTTTTATTTTTATTTTTTTCAGAAATGGGCAATGTTGCTGTTAAAGACAGTAACAGTTGCTAGAAGCAATTCTAATAACTTCACCCAGGGAGCTTTTTTCCAAGTATGGTTTAGAGTATGACCTACAAAATGTAGCTTGTTATTGGAAAGGCAAGGACATAGATTTTTCAAGGGCATTTATAGCACAGTTTACATTAAAATTGCTGCTTTCCATTTGCTTTCATGTTTATAATCCAATAAGTGTTTTCATTGCTTCCAGTAGTTTAGTCTTTAATATAATTAGATGTAGTCGTTAAGCTGTTTGATATTATATAATGCAGCTGTTTTTCCTTTAAGCAATATCTTTATGCAGGCAAGACAAATTCAGATTTTATTCAAACAAGCAGAATTCCCACAAGACAGTCCAAGTTATACTCAAATTAGAGATATGCTAGAGGCAAATTGATACTGTCCTTCATTAAAATCTTTTTTGTGGTTTTGGATACTTGGCTAAGCATTACTTCTAACGTAAAATACATATCCTGAGGTGTTAGATACATATGTCTGGATTGTCTCCATGTGAATTAGAGTCCACACAGTTGAAAAAAAAGTCTCCTGCTTCATGTTTTCCTACCCACTGGTGTGAAGATTTCTATTTGCTTTTTTGGACAGCATTGTTATGATGGCAGTAGGAAGAAATAATGGCACAAAAAGAGCTCCATAGGAATATGATAATAAGGAAAAATACTTCTGAAAACTAAACACATAAACCAGTGCACTGTTCAGTATATTTTTAGCAGTTGCCCTCACAATTAGCTGAATTAACTTCAGCATTTTTTATTTAAAGAAATTTTTCAAGTGGTGTAAAAGCCAATACCTGGATTAAACAATTCCGGCTTTCAGTTCTGGTTGTTTGCTTTCTTTCAGATATTCTCTATAGAAATATCTACAGAAAAAAGTGGAAAAGCCTCTCAGACTTCCGTTTACTGCTCTTACACGATGAGATACATACATATGTCCTAAAGTTCTTTTGCTGTTGATGCCACTTTCACACCTGCCTTCAGTCTTTTTTGTGTAGTGGATTTATTGTTAGACTGCTACTGGCCAGCTGTAGCCAGAGGCTTCATTGAGCAGGGGTTTCCATTGTTTGGAGATCATTGCCACTACTCTGGTTCTGATTGCTGTGATTAATGCCCTCTTTCAGGTGTTGGGCAGTGGATTTCATAGGCTCTGGCAGAGCTGTGTAGAACCATCCATCTCAGCTGATTGATGCCTTGTTACATGCGTGGTTTTGATAGTATAGGGATAAAATGTTTCTAAAATCAGGGGATATTCAGGGGAGTTGGAAAGAAAGGTTGGGCCTGGTAGGCCCTGGGAAAATGTTAGGCTTTACTGGATCATGAGAAACTGGACCTGTATAATTATTTAATGACTATGATAACTGATATGATTGTTAAATGCAATGATTGCTTGGCAATTGGATATAATTATTGTTTAATCATAACAAGAATCATGAGAAATTATGTTGGGGGGTTTGATGGAAATTACAAGAATCCATGCTTGGATGAAATCAATGTATACAATAGAACAATATAAGTTTAATTATTAATATGTAGCTATATAATGATAAGGGTATAATAACGTGTTCATCCCAAACCTACGTCGGAGTCAGATTTGGTTCTCTACCCCTGACACCCAGAGCTCTTCAATAAAAGCACCTGCATATGATCATTCAGTGATTATGTGTTCCTGAACAGCAACAGTTTTATGGTTTTCTAGATTGTTTTATTCTAAGACTTTTAGTTTCAAGGCAGCAATACTTACAAATAGGTTTTTTAAGACAGATCTACTAAGTCTGCAAGTACAAGGTTGGACATTGCCCATTGAGTGGTATCAAAATAATTCGTCTTTTAAACTTAGTGATTTGAGGCTTGTGAAGGCTGAGTGCTTGATAGGTGTTTTGGGTATTCCTCCCTCAGCAAGACAACAAGAGTAAATGCAAGTTCAATGCTCTTTCAGTAGCTCTCAAAATTGGGAGACATGATTACTGTAGCTCCAGCTGCTCTGCTGCACTGCTCTGCTTTTCTGGAGCTCTACTCTTACTGAAATGTGAACTGCAAAAGAATGACTATGAAAATTACCTAAGAAAACAAAGTTTCTTTAACAAATTTATGTCTGTTCTCTTGAGACAGTGTCCATTCTCCAATAGCTGAAGTAATATAATATAGAAACAGAGTAGGTATGTAAGTTCATTTTCTTGCAATTCCAAAGTAAGGAAGTATTCAGGTCAGTGTAACAGCAGTGAGAATTCACACTTTTCCTGCCACTAGAGTCAAATGTCCTAACATAGCGACACATCACCATGGTAGGAAATCTTGTTCATGTGTTCCCACCACAGGGTTGGGGTTTTTTTTGCTGCCACTTCCAAGGGTTTAAATATAATCCATAGGAAGTCTCACACATGATAAATTTGTAAGGAACTGTAGCTGCTTATATCTAGAGCTATACAAGATATGAAAGAGTATTGGCATGTTTTTTTTTTCCACATCATGAAAGTCATGATCAGTGAAAGTCACAAAAATGCCTGGGGGTTTGTTTATGAAATATGGAAGAAGTTAAATTTAATTATTAAAATCAAAACCTTCCTATGCTTTAAAATATTTCTTATTTTCTTCATAAACATTCTTTTGAGAAAAAAAAAATTCTGAAACCAGTTATTTTTACTAGTAGCTATAGTTTGGTTTTTACTACTACTTTTAGTTGGGTTTTTACTTAAAATCCCAGGTTCATGCAGAGAAATGTTCTTGCTATTTACATTGTGAATGCTGCAAAACCAGAATACCTGTTACAGAGTTTTCACATTCCTTTGAAGTTTTATTTTTACCAATATTGATTTTTTTGTATTTCTTTCAGCACAGGCTTGTGCAGCGAGTATAGATTATTCTATAGCCCTCAAATACATTATCTATGCTTTGAACCAAAGTTAGTATTTTCCCTTACTTTTTTTTTCAAATCTTGTGAAAAAGAGTTCTAAAAAACTTTAATGATTCTATTTGGTAGTTCTCCTCTGAATTTCTACTTCATATAGTTCAGTGAATTAGGGAGTCGAGCATAGTGAGAAAGCTCAAACTAAGGAAATGTGCATGGCTATCCTTAAGAAGAACATCTTATTGAGGCAGAAAAAGAGATCGAAACTTCTTTTCTACTTCCTGAAGATCCACTTGAACACTCCTGCTGTTTTATTCATTCCTCCTCCTGTTGCAATTTTGGCCTTGAACCCATGAGAAAGGAACATGTTTTGAGCACATCAGTGCTGCACCTCAGAGTGTACCTTTAGTATAGATGTAGAACAAATCTGTGCACCAAAGGAACACCTGAAGTACACCAAGTAACTCATACAGACCTACTATATGTGACTCACAGCAGCCATGACCTGGTTAAATGGGAAGGGAAAGGTTCCGTTGGGTAGTTAAACACCTCTTTTTATCTGCTTTTCTCCTTGCAAACACACCCTTGACCCACATACAGCAAATTTCTCCCTCTAGTAACTTGGCTAATTTCATAGATTGCATTTTTCTGTGGCAATTTTGATTTATCAGTTCACCCACTAGAAGTTTGTGTTTCATATCAAGAGGTTCCAGTGTTGAAATTTATAAATAAATTGCTCAGGATACTATTATTCAGGAAGAAACAATATGAAGTTAGAATTAAAAACTTTGCAATTTACCAAGAGTAGGAACCATAGATTTAATGTCAATCTACATTTACTATTTCACTTAGGTCTGCCCATGAATTCACTTCTACTGATTTAATAATGCACACTTTTAGAAAGGGAAAATGCCATTGACTTAAAGGACCTTTGACTCATTTCCTGTGTGAGAAATATTCTGAAAACATGCTGTTACCTCAGCTGAGACGTGTTACATTCCATGAGCTAATGTGGTATCAATTCACAGGAGAGAGTGTGCCTTCAGTCACACCACATTTCTTGGAAATTTCTTGTTCTTTAAACCTGCATATGAGAATTTCACTGCACTAAGGTCAAACCATCTGATTTCTAATATTTTTACCATCCCTAAAGCAATTTTCAGATAATAAAAGTTTGCTTTGATCGTCCTTGTGGAATTACTTCTGAACTGTATACCTTACCACTGTTCTCTGATTTCTATTCCCATCTTGGTTCAGAAATACTTCTTGCAATATTTCCTAACTTTTCAGGGACTCAGTGCAGAAGAACTTCTTAGACCCTGCAACAGATACAGAGTAGCTAATTTAAGTACCAAAAAGCAAACCAAAAAAGTGAGAATTAACCTGAGTAATACTGTGGTGATTACCAAAAGCAGCATAGGCAATGCTTGCCCTGCATCTCTCATTGCAGCCTAAATTCTGGGTCAGTCCATGAGACCTGGCAAATGGAAGAAGTTCCTGCCAAGACCTAGAAGAAGACCTCAGAGAAAGGACCAGGGTTTTGCAGGTCATGGTGCAGTAGACACAATCACTGTTACACTGTAAATACTAAACTCAGACAAATAGCAAGACTATTACATTTCTTGCGATGTACTAGTGTCAACGGGTATAATTTTCCCACAAACAGCAAGAAATTATTCCTGTTCTTGTCTTGAGTGCTTGCAATTAGGATGGGTGTAAGAACGAGAAGGGCTGGGGAAAGGCAGTACTGTCAGCCATGCAGTTTCAGATGAAGAATCCAATACAGGGACAATAACTAACACTAGAGTTCAGCTCCAGTCTCCTGTGTTACAGGTTGATGTGTTAAACACAATATTGTCCTTCTGTATTCCTGTGCTTTTAAAAATTAAACAGCAATATCAACCACCTTATATCTGTCTATTGTTTAACATTTCTAAAGAGTATTAAACTTCAATATCTTAAACAAATTTCATCATAAATCATTGCATCAATATAATGTCAGGGCACTACAGATTTTTTACAAAAAAACAGCTATGTGTCTATTTAATGGAAACAGCAGTACTCTCAACATAAACTATATTTCCCAAACTTGTGTAGTATTTAATATCACAGGATATTTCTGAGAATTTGCTATTGCTTATCATAATGTCCTAGAAAAAGAGCAAGATGTTTAAGCAATTTTTTAGATTTCTTCATTTGCTATTAGATGCAAAATATAAATCTCATGAATTAGTGACAGAAAATTAGACACAAAAAAATAAAGCCTAGGAAAAACCACTCCATCTATTCCTTGAACTATGGATGGACAGTGTTATATACAACATGTTTAAAGGATACTGCCATTCACAGTTAAATACTAAGAAGTGCAGAAATGACAGAAAAATCACAGCTAAAACTAGGTACAGCCTACTCTTTGTGCCTTGTGATATGGGCATGCCCAGTGCCGCAAAAAAAAAAAAAAAAAAAAAAAGAAAAAAAACACTGATAGAATCCACATTTCTAGGGCCTTAGTCCAAGTAACTACCAAAAGAAAATTTTTATCTCTCCAGCAGCTTGAACAACACATGAAAAGGGAACACTGCAAAATAAATAACAAGCAGTCTTTTCTTTAGAGGTCATGACAATGGCAGCCAAAGTTAAGCTGTGAGGATGAAGATTTTCTCAATTTGAGAACTTGAACCCAGATTTCAACCCTTCAACCCCATCATATTCTCTCATCATATTATAGTGATTTCTAGAAACTGATGAGTAGAAAGCAAGAGATCGTAGCCTTCATCTGGGAGCAAAATAATCTCACTTTCCCTGGGTAGCTCAGTCCATAAACTGGTAGCTCTTGTTTAGGGTGACTTTGCTCAATCTTATGAATCCAAACTGCTTGTTGAGAGGTGTCCAAATGCTTTTGCTCCTTGTCTCCAGGCTGGTGAATGGGGTGGGTTCCTGCAATGTGTACACTAAACCCACTTAGCACTGTCAACACTCCAATGTCTCTCATTTCCCATGGAGAAATTCTCTGTTCTTGGGGGTGCTACACTAAAGACAGGTCTCATTGGCTGCTGTTGAATGGATCATCTCCATTCCTCACTACAACTACTCACACCAGACCTTGCAAGTGCTCCACCTACAGCTGGATCACTGAAAGTTTTGGATGAGAAATATGTATAAGAGTAATGCCTAAAATGTTTTGATCCCAAGCTGACAGACTACTTTACTGGGCAACCAAGGTAACATAGCCCAAGATTCTAATACACAGTGTTCTAATACACAGTATCTTTACTGCAAGGAAATGAAATTAAAATCCCGCCTAATTTCTTCTCATATTAATGTATTTTAGTTTAACATTGTATTTATTCTCATTACTATATATATCTTTCATTTATGCATATTGGGGGTGGGAATGGGGAGAGTATTGTTTCTATATGTGTTGTATGCTCTTTGGCCAGAGAAAGCAAGAGATATGACTATGCAAACATACAAAGCATGTATTATCTCCACATCATCTACTTTTCTCTGTGTTTCATTGAGGTTTAGAAATAAGATTCTCTGAAGCATTATTCAAGCATACTACTTCCATTTGAAGGCTTTTACAGAAAGTCAGAATATTACAGGCTAATGTTTGACTGAGTTGCCAAGCTTCTACTTCCAGCAAGAGCACAAGAGTATTAATTTACTCTTGACTGTGTGTAAGCTCCTGGGGATATTTTTAATCTTGGACAAATATCCTGCAATAAAAAGTCCCTGCTAACTTTATTACCAAAGGACAAAGTAATTAAAGAGAAGGTCAATGGGAAAGATCGGCAAATCTTTGATGTTAAAATATGTATCACCATTCCTCTGGATTGTGTTTTCTGTAGTCTAATTGCATAAATCTAATTGTAAAACTTTATTACTGAAAAAAAAATTGAACTTATTTTTCAAGAGTAGATGAGCATATTCAGAACATAGTTATTTAGGTAAAAGAACAGTATATGCTGTGTTTTTAATTTAAGGAACACAGTATGAGGAATTGTGTATAAAACAATGCATCTGCTTTACCCTTGCCAAAATAAAGTTCTTTTTCACTTCCAGGACTTTCAGTCATCACCTCTAGAGTTACTACAATTCCCTGACAGAGACTAGGGGTAGGAAGAGAACAAGTTGGGGTTTGTTTACCATTTCACTTTGATGAGCTACAAGCCTCATCACTGGCCTGGGCCCATGCCTCAGGTCTTCCCTTCAGTGATTTAAGGCACCCAGTGAGGCCCACATTTTTAATGTGAGTGAAAAGGAAAGTGGAACAACAGGGATTTATCCAAGGCCAAGAAATGCATCTGCCACAGCAGCTGGAAGCAGAGCTCAAAAAACCCCCAGTGGATCAAACTGCATTGTCCCATAAAGAAGAAAAAAAAAAAAAAAAAAAAGAAAGACAGAAACAACCAAAGCTGTTATTAGTTTAAACTATTGCTAGACTTCCAGACACCATACCATGCAGGAGAACGACTGCAAATATTTCAGGTAAATTTCTTGGTAAGCTGCCTCTTGTAAAATAGCTCCTTCTTCTGGGGAAAGAAAACCCCGAACAGAATAAAAAAGATAACTTGTAATAGTATGGGATGTGACTTATATGAGATGAAGGTATTTTTACATAGATGTGGCTGCTCAAATCACATCTGCTCTGCCATTGACACTTGAGCAACAAACCTGAATGATGTCATACCTAAAGCTTGTAAACTTATGTGTCTTTTTTTTGAGTTAACCATGGGATAGATTTTTCCAGTATCTTATTAATATAATTGTAGTTAAGGAACAGTATTCATATACAACTAGTATACCATGAACAGTGGAAAACAAGACATGCAAATAAGAAATACTGTCATGCTGGAAAGTAGGGACATGTTCACACTCCTGAAAGATAAGAGAATCCCTAAAGCTGTTATTGCTTTTGAGTGAGAAAGGAAGAAAAGATAAACTTGATAACTCCCAGAAATATAAAAAAGTAAATTCTAGTTTTTGGATTAAAACATTTAGCAAAAATGAAAACAAACAAAAAATACCATAGATAAATTGGAGGGTGTGAAATGCAGCCTGACTGCTATTGCATTCCTGAGGAGAAAGTATTAGATATGGAGTATATTTTAATAACAGTGTGTTGTGTTAGTTTGGATCTTAAGTCAGTAGAATTTCATGCCATGAAATAAAAGACTTCCTTGCACATAACAAGGCAGTCATTCTTTATTGATCTTTTTGAAATACGAAATACCTAACACATGAAAGTAAGGAAAATCTGATATTTTCAAAAGATAAGTACAGGAAGCACAGGCTAGCAGAATCATTAGATCAAGTCCCCTGCTATTTCTAAGAGCTGTCTCATAGATACCTCTCCATAAACTTAAGTAGATCAAATTTAAATGGGTGACACTGGTAGCTTCCAATTGCTATTTGTATGGAAAGTCTTTCTCAAGAGTGTAAGTGGTTAAGGCGAGCCTTCCTGATATTTTTAGCCTGAATTACTTTATTCATGCATGCCAAGATGGTGCCTTAGTTAAGACAGCCTAGGAGACTTGAACTCACTAAACAAATCAATATTCTCTAGCGCACCCTCCTTATGCTGAAACCCTGTGTTTCATTTGTTCTATTTGATTTGCCCTTTCTTAAAAAAGAAACACATCCTTTCCTACATATCATCACATGGCTTCAGTCTGTGGTTACAAAAGAATACTTTTATTACTGTGTAGAGAATCAGGTTTTACTGACTGCTCAGTAATCTTAAAGACATTGTTAAGTTTGTTAAAGCATAGTTTTTCCATCAAGGTTTAATAAAACTGATTAGTTTTGCATTAATTCCAGTAGCAATATTTACTGCAGCATTGGTAAAGCACTGAAACAAATACTAAGGGTGAACAGACTCTTAATTAACATGTGGCTGTTACTGCCTTAGCAATAGTTAGGGCAGCCACAAGCAATCTTGTTTTCCATGTGAGCATACAGATTTGTTTTTGGTCTGTATGGGCTCAAGCAGGAAGACCAGCAAAAGATGACCAAAATCACATACAGCTTTGAACAAATCTATTTGCAAAGAAATACATTTGAGAAGACCAATATTTTCAGTCACTTCAGTGAAAGGATAAACTGGACATTGTATATCCTCAGTGATAAACTGGACATGTATATCCTCAGTGTATATCCTGAAGATCTGTGCTTCCTGTCAATATAAAGTAACAATGCATTAAACATTTACTATCTTTGCCACCAGATAGATCATTGAAACATGTGAAGAGAATAGTACTACTCTTTTTTTTTTTTCAGAGCAGAAATACATATTTGATGTTTAATGAAGGGCTACTCTCAACTGGGAAATGTCTGTTCATTGAGTAAAAAGAACAATTTTTTGCCAGCAGGCTTTTTAAACCCATGGTTTTGCTATCTGTCTAAGGCTGCTTTATATTAAAGAAACAGGACTAAATATTTAATGGGGACATCTTAGTAGAAAAAACTGAAACAAGACAAACCTCCTTTTTAAGAATGTAATTTGCTGAGTATTCCATAATTTTTAAGTTAGGATTCATGGCAACTAATTTTAGCTATCCAAAAATTGAGTAGCTAACTGATAAAGCAAATCAACAGAGATAATCAAATCCAAGGGCATTTATTTTAATTTTAAAATAGGTGAAATTAGTGACTGGCTTATCACAGAATTTCTGTGGGATGCCTCACCTTTGATTGTGGAGGGATCTTGAATGCCCACCTTGAACTGGAAACTTAACTGTTAGATTGCTAAAGCTGGCTGAGAATAAAATTTCAGCCTTTAATAACATTTTTAAATTAAAATTTCTGACCAGTGAATTAATTATTAATGAACACTGAATTAACGAAGGTCTTTATGCACTATAACCATAAAGACCAGTTGTTCAATTTCTTTATAAACATCATATCTGCTCTTATTGAAAATGCTGAAAGATAAAAACTTACCACAGTGAGATTCAGGTCAAAGAAAGCTTGAAATACTTATGGTCAGAGATGTATAAAACATACATATATGATTCTCTCAGCTGCAAGTATTTGGAAAAGGAAGGGGAAAATCGCATATTCATATTTCCATCCTTGCAGAATCTATGTGCAGCATAGATCTGTGGCACCCAGCACATTGTGTTATGTAATAGAACTAAACTAGGAACAAGGTTCCTGCAGATTTTTTTCTGGGAAAGAATACTTCAAATACTGTGCAGCTTTGAAGCAGTTGGTTGCTCAAGTCACGACTCAGTGGTGCCTGAGCATCTGCAAGAAGTCACATAGATCTATAGTGGCTGACTCATTTCCAGTTTTGTGCAGAGATATGTGCGTCACATCTTTGATGAATGGCACTGGTGGTGAGAAAGACAGCATCTGGGAGAAACTGAGGAGGTCACTGCAGTCACACTCATTTGTCAGGCTCAGTCTGGTGATGAACATAATTCTTGTAATTGCTTTAAAATTTCCTGAGTTGAAATATCGTTCTTGCAAAGAAAATTGTTCCGAGTTCTCAAATGCAAAGGGAAGAATATGAGGTTTCAGTCTAAGTAGAGGATTTTTCAGTATTTGATAAAGCTTATGCTCTCCCAATTCTGTAGAAGTGCTAAGCACAAGATTTCTTAACACAGGAATGTGGTGTCAAAGATCAGCTCAGCAAGTGAGCTTCTCTCTGCCCAAAGTAAAATCTTTGCAGATGTTCTTATACAAGCAGCAAGATTGTGTTTAACAGAAAAGACAGCCTGCATGGCACTTTTTATTTTGGAAAAACAAAGTAGTTTTTCCAGTATTTTTCTCAGCTCAGATAATTTTCCACTGTCTACCATCACCAGGGTTTTCCTTCTGGATATTTGTACAATACTGAATACCAGTTTGGTATCTTCTATTCAGCAGCTGTTAGCTAGAAGATACAAAAAGACTTCTCAACCTTCCCCCTGCTCTGGAGTGAGAGGGATGGGCAGAGCCATCTTGGCAGTAGGACCACATGTGGATTTTCAGGCATTATGAAGGTGAGTCCATGGCCAAATGCCAGAAGATTCCCGCTGTTTGAAATATGACAGAGCCTCTTTCAGCAATACTCCTGAGTCTGCCAATGGCAGGTGCAAAATCAGTGACAGATGGAAGACATGGAATGGGCTCCTCTGTCTCTTCTTTAATCAAGTCTGGGGATTTACACACAAAACAACATTACTTAGATTTTTTTTCCTTAATTCTGTTATTTAAAAATATATCCAATTATCTCATGGCAGGATATATTTTTCAAAAAGAACATTAAAACAGAAATTAAGGCTAGAAAATTATATTAGTTGCTTATTCAAAAGTATAGTCATGGAAATGAAATAAAAATGTGTCAGAACATCTTACAGACTTTACTGGCCTCTACTAAGTTTAAAACAAATTTGTGTACAGTTAGATTTCAATGCCTGAGCTCTCTTGTAATTGCATGAATTTTAATAGTAAATTATTGTTTTCAATATTGTTTTCAATCACTTTTATGAGATTTGATCATACAATCTGAAGTTTTAGATGCTAAAATTGACTAATACCCTCAAAAAAGTTGGTGGCAGTAAATATAGAGAAATTAATCTCTGTAAAAGTTTTTATATTCAGCACTGCCCATATAATTCGAGAGCAATCACAGCACATTACTTGTAGTATGTGCTCTGGGGATGTTTTTAAACAACACTTTAATACCGAATAGACCACATCATCTGTGCTGGCTCATCGACTTAAAAGTTATTGCTGCTTCTCATGTGCAATGGAGCAGGAAATCAGACAGTAAACACTGCAAGAATTATCAACAATTTTAGGCAGTACCTAATGTTAACTGAATAAATATGGGTTTTGTGAATATAATTTGTACTCAGGGAAAATGAGGGGAGCAGCCTGAAGGAATGAAAACAATGGTACATGCTGGATTTGCTGCAATAAACAATCTTGTTCATTTGCAAATGAGGAATAAATGAAAGCAACAGTTTTTTCAAGAAATATCATTGCAAGGTTTTGTGTGAACCCAAAATTTTGGTAATTTTCAAGAAGCTTTCAGATTGACACATACACACACACACACACACACACACACACACACACACACACACCTTAAAAAAATTACTTACTTTTGCTTCCACTCTTGGTCTAAGGATAATTCTTCAGCATTTTAATCTATCACCTCTAAAGGCTAGTGCTTTTTCTCTCCTCCTGTGCAGGAGTGCATGAGGGGAATGCCAAGAATAACAACTGAATGCTATTGCAGGTATTTTGTTTTACTGACATTCTGAATACTAATTTATATTCATGCAAATAATTAATAGAAAAAGTTTTCAATAGAGAGAAATCCCTCCCTGGCTATTTCTTCATTTTGTCTGTTCAGAGCCAAAGCCTATTTTAAATTCAGTCTGTTTCCCTACATTTTTAGAATAAATATATTCAGTACTTAGGATGAAGCCATCTCATTGACATCTACAAGAAGGAAATTTTCAGTGTATCCTTAATGAATATATGCTAAAAGATGCATCCTATGGAACATGTTAAGGTAAAATTAGCTTGACATAATCTACATTAGTTTGTAGAGTAAAAACTCACAAAAAATTCAGATTTTTTGAAAAAGCAAAGCAATTTAAATAGGTTCTTTGGAGATGTGTGGTTAAACTACTCTCTATATTCTTTCCTTCCCCAAGATGAAGATATTGTTCTCATAGATTGCATAACTTGAGTCACCAATGCTGAAATGTAATAAAATAATGAGGTCCCTAGTGCACTTAAATTTTATGAAGCCCAGACATGGCCAGGGAGCTCATATATCAAAATGGAAAGGTCAGTGAAATTCTCTTTTTTTCAAGAATGTTAAGTAGCCACTAAATTGCCCTAAAATTGGAAGAATATTACTTATTCAACATAATCCTCCAGTAATCTATAGGCATTTTTTTTATTTTTTCTTCCGATGGAGAAGCCACTTTTGGGCATCCTCTATTGGACTGTGAAGGGTGCAGTGCAGAGCCACTGTGACCAGACTGTCCCATGTCCTGGCTGCAGTCTGGGCTGGCGCTGGTGTCTGACAGAGGGCATCCAGCCCCCACAGCACGCTGTGCTGCTCCTCCACAGTCTTCCTGTGCCCAATCCTCTGCACCTGAGGCACGGTCTCCTCTGGAGGTGCTGTCTACACACCTATTTTTAGTGTTAGCAGTACCTCACAGCAGCAGACCACGGGTGATTCCTGCAGGCTGGGCGAGGCAGGCTGCTTCCCAACATTTGTTTCTTCTCCAGCTCTTACCTTAGGCGTGAGGTAGCTATCCTGTGACATGAGATACAAACAGGTGTAGGGAAAATCCCTAAAGAGTACAATGTATGCCCTAAGTACATCTTAGACTATTTAGACTCATTATTTGTCCAGATGTATGGCTGCACATGCCATGACTCTGTGTGGTAAGCAGTCAGCCTTCTAAGAGAAATTTACACATCAGATTTTGTCTCGTCAGAACAAACTTGGTTCATTTTTTTTCAGTGTCCTTCATAATCTTGTCTCATTTGTCTTTGTCTGTGGCTCTTCTGACCACACTTCTAAACAATGTGCAAAGAAGGACAAGGTACTAATTACTTCATCAACTCTATTACTGTTGTTCTCTTTAAAAGGTGTCTTTAATACAGTTATTTTTTGAGAATACTGATTTTCAAAATTATAATGTAAATATGCTTTCTCAAGATTTGAGACAAGCAATCATGAGTCTCAGAATCATAACACATGATTAAATCATAACTCATGACTTAAAATCCATAACCCATGCAATGACTTTACAGGTTTTATATTTGCTTAAGAAAATAAGTTGCTACAAACAGAAGAAATCCTAAAAGTGTACGGAAGATGACAGTCGGACAGCTTTGCTATTATATATTGAATGCGTCAAAAGATTAGTGAGATGCACAAGATGATCACCTTAATAGGCAAATAATGACATTTTATGAGAAAGCATAAAATTTCAAGTGTGTTTGAACTATTAAATAGCAGTCATAGTATCTGTAACAAAGACCACTGTGGAAGGAATGCATTAAGAGTGAAACAGGATTTTTTCTGTGAGTATGGCTGACTAAAATAACAAACCTGAACCTAAAGGAGCTACTTCTATTGTCAAGGATGAGACAGAAGCATGTTTAAAGCTCAGATTCTGGCATTCTGTATGTACCTCCTGGAGAACTTGGTTTTTGGGTTTTTTTTTCAGGTATTAAAAGAGGACTACTACTTCTGCTGAAGCATGATAACTGTGTCTTTAGTTTTCTAGGTTTTCCCCTTAAAATTAATAGGCTTTCAAATACGGTAGACTCAGTGACAAAAATCTAATTTCCTAAATAAAAAGGAAGCCCCAAAGCCCCAAAAAGCATTTCAGATTTACTAGTGTATTGTGAAAAGGAAGAAGCTGTTTTTTTTATTTTTGAAGTCAAGCTTAAAGAAGACTTCTACCATTATTCTCAGTGGGTGTAAATTCTAACTGGGAGCTGCAAGCTGGTCAAAGGCAGTCAGAAGAGTGACTCTTTTACCAGAACTTGTTAAATGTGGTGTCTTCCTATGTTCAAAACACAGGTTTGTATTTATTGTGGATATCAAAGGTGATGTTATTCAATAAAAAAATGACAGCTTGTGAGAATAAAATAAAAAGAACAGCTGTTTCTGGTGGTGGTAGGAGATATAAAATTGTAGGAGAGGATCACTGACTCCTGTAAGGAAGATTGTTCCCCAGCTGGAGTGATTGTGAAAAATGACAAAGGAAGAAAGAGAAAAGTGACTTCAAATATCAGATAGAAATGGCACTTCTTTCAATGGATAGTTATGCTGATCGAAATCAACTGGTTAACTCAGATTAGTCTGTTAAGGTGATTTACTCAAGCTGAGACACTATTCCTGAGTTTCCTTCTGGAAGGCAAAGATAAGCAGATGTAACAGTAACAACTTTGTCAGTTCAGTGTTTCTCACAATGACTAAGCCTTTATTAGAGAAGTTAGAAAAGAGACTGCATTGCTGAAACAAGGGATTTGCACCACTTGCACTCATTTGAAAATTTTAAACAGTCTTCCATAAAGATAAAACTGCAAGGTTTTGAGATAAACCTAGAATAAAATTGCCAAAAGGAGAACACCTGTAATTATGTTGACTTTAATATATGAAAGTTTCCTGTGTAAGTCTTCAGTGAAAGGACAGACTTGATACTGGAGTTCCAGTGCCTGCAATTAGGCACAGCTATAATCCTGTGGATTATTATAAGCACTCCACCAGAAGCCTGTCAACAGTTTCTCTAAAAGGTACCCAAGATAATTATCATATTTGGGGTGGGGTTCATGTTCTATGAGAAATAGCATGAAGTTACCTAAAATGTAATCCTTAACAACTTTCAGAGGTTTAAAAAGTAGAGTAATATAAATAAAAGGAAATAAAAAGTGCAACCAGTAACAGAAGGAAAGAGAGGGGATTTATTTTTCTCATCCAAAACAAAATCCAGTATTTTCAATATTTCATTAAATAGAGTGCACTCTATTGACAGTAGAATGAAAGGATGAGGAAAAATAAGGCTAAACAAAAAGCCATTAAAACCTTCCACATTGTGTCCATGAATGCTATAGAATTTTAAAGCTGAGATGGCTAAAAAAAAAAAAAAAAAAGTGGAATTTAAAGAATGCTGCTAATGTAGACAAAATAAGTAAATAAAAAATAGTAGATAAAGCTCAGTAACTGAATTGGAATACGGGAATGGAGTGTTAGAGGTAGCTGAATCCAGTATTCCTGATCCCACTCCCTCCAGGAGATGGCACTCCAAGCTCTTGTCCTATTAGCCCCCAACCCAGCTTGAAATTCACTAGCAAGTCACACAAGTAGTCTCAGAACAAACACACACACACAGATGATAGATTAAATAGAATTTAAATTGAATACAGGATTTGCCACAGCCATCATGAGTAGGACTCAGTGAGACAGTTGTGCTGTGAAGCAGCTGACTTAACATGCCCTTTGTATACCCCTCTTCCATTTTGCTTTGCCTGCTCCATCTTGATCCCTTCTTTCCCCTGCCATTGAGGCATCCCTTGAAGATCCCATAATAAGTTTTGTACCATCTCCAAATGTTCTCTCTTCCAACAAAATATTGTCATTTAACATAGAATGGATCCCATAGTGAATCCTATATTTTTCCACAAAAGTTCCTCTTAGTCTGCATAGCACTCTGGGTAGATGGTTTCTTTCTCTGACCTGGTTTTACATATTTTATATATATATATATATATATATATATACACATATACACACACATATATATGTATATATACATATACATATACATATACATATACATATACATATACATATACATATACATATACATGTATATATTTTTGAAAGATGGAACCATGGCCTGATCCTTCTTTTTTGGTGATGATTTGATGTGCTACTGGATCAGTTTACTTGAGTGTCTTGGCCTGTCACTGATCCTCTGGACATCACCAGAGGTTCATTTAATATGATAACCTAATGCATAGGACTGGAAAAATATCCCCACAGACACAAGTCTACTCTTCTTCTATCACTAGCAACATCCTCACATAATTTTCTCCACAAACTCTTTAAGCTCTACCTTAAAAGTAAGGCTTTTTCAGTTACTGCAGTGATTGAAAAGTTATTTCAAGCCCCTGATGTTTTGAGTTCAGAAATTTTTTTTCTGGTTACCTTCTTAGCCATAAAATACATTTGTTATTCTGCCAACTTTGTCTATTACATTAAATTGCTCTTTCCCTATCTGCACTTCCCATATAGAAACAGTGATGATATCTCATTGTAGTACCAATTTACCAACTGAAATATTCCAATTTTGATTGGTCTTTCCTCATATGAAGCACTTCCCATCCTCCTGATCAGATTTTAGGGCCTTACATTTAAACAAAAGTAATAGAAATTACAATGATTCCCCCAAACACACAATTAGGCTGAAAAAGCCTAATAATAATGTCTCCAGTCTATGAAGTAATAACATAAAACTTCAGCATCTTGATTGTATAAGATATTTAGGTTTATGATGTAGCTATTTCATTTTTATAAATGATCATGTTTTTGTGATGTAATTTAACTTGAAAACTTTAATGAAAAGGGAGATAATGGGTTCATAGCACTCCTTGTTAAGCAGCTTTCATATAATTTACACAGAAATTAATAAATTTTGAGCATTACCTTATAGTTCAGTTGCATCTTAATACAATGATATAATTATTAGCAATGAAAATAATTTTGCTAGATACTTTCTAACTAATAAGCTAAATCAACATGGTATTGGAGCCTGACTCAGATGGGATCTTCACAATAAGTCTTGACCAGTAAGAGTATCTACTATATTTTAGTTGTCATCTTAACATCAGTTTGAAAAACTACAGTTAAAGGTAAAACTTTACTGAAAATCTGAAATTAAGGAAACAGGAACTAGTCTAGAAACTGGAAGAAACCATCCAGTTGACAGAATCAGAGGCAAGAATAACCTTTCAATATGAGATATCAGGCAAAAGCCTAGGCAGTTTGGCCTAGACATCAGGCAAAGCTGGTTTGACACCTTATTGCTACCCAGCTATGGTATGGCTATGTGTGACACCAGGGGACTTGATGACATCAGCTCAGCTGGACTCCAGGTCTCAAAGGACACAGTCTGCTGTCATCCAGCTGTGTGAGAGACCAGCTGCCATGGGTCCTGCTGCTAGGGAGGGCATGCCAGAAGTCTGCATGGCAACAAAGGCTGAGGTGTCTGTCTCCTCTTGGATGTCACAGGGATGTCACACCTTCTCATTCAAGGACACGTGTTCTGGAATGGTGTGAATACAGAGCCAACCTGTCAAATACTGCACATTGGCCCCCTTGTGCTTCAGATCCCTGTGGGTGGAGGTACCCAAGGGTAGTCCTTTCAGCTCCCGTTTGAACTATTGCATCAAGTAAAAGGAAATTGTTACAATTCTGGTGCAACTTGCTGGCCAAAGGGAAACCTACAGGAGATACAGTACACCAAAATGGGGTTTATCCACAGAATAGGCAAAGCTTGAGAGTGTTACACTTCTACAGGCCTCTGGGGAGATGTCTGCCTTGGGCATGGGAGCAGAAATGGCAGATGAAACCCAAGATTAGGGCTGACCCAAGGTTTAATCCTCCAGTCGATTTTACTACATGGTCAGTGGAGCAGAAATTTGGAAAAGCGGTTTTAAATGGTGTCTGTACCAATGTCAGCAACATGGCAGTCCAATGAATGAAAAGTTACTGAGTTTTGTGTCTGACTCTGTTCTTGTTTAACCCCAGTTGTCAACTCAGCTCCACAGAGCTGTTTGGTCACTTTTCTCTAGTGGGATGGAAAGTGAGTTGGAAGAGAGAATAGTGAGAAAATTCATGGGTTAAGATAAAGATAATTTAACAGGCAAAGCAAAAGCCACACAGGCAAGCAAAACAAAGAAATTCACTTACTCCTCCACATGGACAGGCAGATTCCAACATTCCCAGGAAAAGAGGAGCCTATCATACATAATGGTGACATGGGAAGACAAGCAACATCACCCTGAATGTCCGCCCTTCCTGCTTTGCCCAGCGTTATAGGCTGAGCATAATGCTATTTGGTATGGGATATCCCTTGGATCAGTCATTGTCAGCTGTCCTGGCTGTGTCCCCTCACAGATTCTCCTGCACCCCAGCCTGCTAACTCATGGGATGAAGTGAGAAGCAGGAAAGCCTTGACTCTTGTTTTAATGCTGCTCAGCAATAACAAAAGCATCCCTCTCTTATCAATACTATTTTCAAAACAAATCCAAAACAGTTCCACCACTTACTATGAAGAACCGTAACTCTATCCCAGGCAAAAATATATCCTGCATGATCAACCTTTCATAAATGCTGCTGGAGTCAAAAGACACTGCTGATGAGCACGTGATGTGTGGAGAAGTCTGGGGGGAAGTCTGCAGGCTCAGAGACCCAGCACCGGTGTTACTGTGACATCGGTAAGGAAACTGAAGACCTCAAGCAGCAGTGATATTGAGCTTGCAAAACTGGCCTTGTACCTAACAGATGAGCTGTGCTGGTTTCTCATTGGCAGGATCTTGCTGCAAACATTAACCTACTGCATAGCTGAAGAGACAAAAAGGCGGGACAAAATCTCTGCTTACGTGACTTAAATGATTCACAGAGGAGTTTTAGCTACTCTCAGGCTAACACATTTTTTTAGAATGATATCGTGCACTGTGTAGACATTGCAGGAGAAGCCTCTGCCCTGTGTGTCTGCCCTGCAGCAGCTGTATGTATGCAGCCTGCTGAACTGGATTTTACAGTCTCATGTGTGAAGTGCTGCATCCTGATTATCTGATAATACTGGAAGCCTTCCAGGTTGATTTCCTAATCCCTCTAATAGTATCGGTGTGACACCAGTTTTATCACTGGCAGACTTTATTCCTGCACAAAGCTAGGACTCCAATATGTAAATAGGATAGAGAGAAAATACTGAAAAGAATTAGAATGCCCTTTTTTTTTTTGTGTCAATGCTCTTTAAGTATCTACTCCAGATTCAAGTAGAAAAATTAATCCCAGTCTGTAGATTTTCCTCATTCTTACCTCCTTCAAGGCATTTGTATCAGAGAAAAGATAAAAGGAATGTTTAAGCAAGTGTGAAGTTGTATAGATTTCATGGGCTCCATGTCTTGTTCACAGCTGGGAAACATCCCCGTAGATTTCAAATTTATTCAAAATTTACTAATTACTAAGTATCATTTTGGGATGCAGATAGTGAAATATTTAAAATGCATGCAACCATATTTACATGTAAAATAGGTGGCATACATGCCAAAGACCTTTCCTAAGATCAATTGACACTTTTCAGGACCTAGAAGCTGACTTTAGAAGATAAGTGATCTTCAAATCTGGTTTTATTCTGACTTTCAAACAATTCATTACACAGAAAGGTTCATTTTATCAGTAAATTAAATATTCATGACTCCCACTTTCCCTGAGGCTATGGGATTTGGTAGTCATAAATAACCTCTGTTGGTGGGAATAATTTCTCAACTACTGTTGTGTGAATGCAATTCTGATTTGAGAGATGGCTAAAAAGGTAAAATTCTATACAGATGGGGAGGTAAAAAATCATAAGTGACAACATTCAGCATAGACTGAATAGCTGAATAATTAATAGGAAGTTCCAACTTGTCTAGCAGAAATGAGGAGGGGATAAAAAAGCTGAATCATCAGATATTTAGGGCAGAGTTTGAATCAAGCTTCTGGGACTGGGATAGTATTCCAAATTTTGTTATTCTGGACTGTTAAATATACATTTAGATTTTGTAATATGTTATTCTCTGTATCTCTGGTGTGTAGAAGATGACCAGTTTGTCTTGATTTTTAGCATTTACCCATTTGCTCATTTATCGTGGGTGAAACCCAAACCCAGTAGATTAAATTACGCAATGTTCTATACCCTATAAAATCTGCTAAAATCTAATCACAACAGCTATCAGTTTTGCAGGCTAGTGAGATCAGTTTTAGCAGAGCTGACCTGTACTGTGAATTAGGGATAACTCTGCAGATAACTGTTGAAAGAGTTGTTCTGTTGAGATGGTCTGTGCTGCCTACATGGAGAAGTTGAAAATGCCACAGAAAGTGTCTTCCATTACATATTTTTGCATTTTCCTAGGTAGTTGTAAACCAGAGCAAAATGGATTCTGAAGACTCAATATTGTTGCATTTGTTTAGCTTCCATTTCCCTCAAATGCAATAAAACCCAAATTCAATTGAAATAGACAAGATTCTTAAATAATCTTGTTCATGGATTTTACTCTTTAGTTTTAAAAGGCTGTTTTCCCAAGTGATATTTTTGGTAATTTATTTGTGTTTTTATTGAATTCTGTTGAATAATTCAGAAAGCTTCTTGGATAAAAATTTCCTAGCTATAAAACTTTATGATTTATTTTCAGCAGTCTATCAGATATTAACTGGTCTATCATATACTAACTGTTATAACTAATAGCACAGAAAGCAGTAGATCCTAGTTTGGTAAAACAATCCATGCACTGAATCAAAATAGGTCCAAAACTAATTCCAAGTATCATCCTTTCAGTTGCACTGAGACCTCTTACTGGAGAATAGCTTTGATTTATTTGCAATGGGGAGCCTGGCTGAAGATCAGTCTGGCAGAGAGAAGTACCAAGACTGTTACAGTACCATAACTCTTGTTCTGTACTCTCCTAAAGGGAGGGCTTTGGTGAGGTTGTAACACAGAAGTTCTCACTGCTTGCTGTGGTCTTTTCTCTATTGTAACTTCTATGAGTTTTTAAGCAGTCATGAGCAAATCTGAGCGTAGTGTTACTCTGGTACAACTCCTTGTGTTCAGCCTTCTGAGGATAACACTTGTGCAGGAAAGCAAGGACAAAGACAAGAAATTCTGCTATTGTCTGCAGTGTACATAGAAGAAAAGAATGAAGAGCTACAGAAGGCAATGAATTTTAAACTGAATCATAAGGGAAAGCAGCTCTGCACATCATACACATACATACTAGAGGCCTAGTTAATGTAAAATGCATAAAGCCATTCAGATCAGTGGACTCACAGAAATTTCTGTAACTGTAATATTTTGAGTCAGCTTATCTCTAGGCCATCAGAAACCTTATGCTCAAGGCTGAAAAAATGGCTTCAGAAGAATTCATCTTTGTATCAGTGCCTACCTGGACCCTCTCAGACATATACAGTGGAGTAATGAAATAATATGCTTTATACTCTCCATGCTTTTCATGGAGAATATTGCTTCCATTCAAGTGGGCACTGACAGAAAAAGTAAAAATAATCATAAGACACTGAAGGGATAATTATTATTGATGGACAACAAATACAACAATTCAGATCAGGCAAGACCCATTGCTTACGTATGCAAGACCAACATACTGAGCATGGGGTGTAGCAGGCTGAATTGCTGCTAGCATAGTCCAGGGTAAGGAAGCAAAAAGGACCTTTGCATAACATCCACAGATGGTCCAGCTTTCTCTCCCCAGGGGCCCGGGGACTGACCGTGCTTCTCAGGGCAGTACAGAGATGAGGGCCAGTCAGGGAATAGGGAGGGAGTGGCTCAGGGACATAGGAACAGACATAGGAACAGGGGAAGGAGCCAAGGGAGTCTAACAGCTTTTTGAGGGAAGCTTCTTGTGTCTTCCTAGACCAGGAAATGCCTCCCAAGGGTCTCCACAATGGGGCACTTTCCATTGCATTGTCACAATGGTGATGAGGACCAGGTTTCCTCATCTTTATCACCTACTAAATTGAGTGGGAATAGTGCCCCATCCTTCTCAAGACCTTCTGGAAACAAATGCTGTGAAGTCACCCTCGTGGCGACATTGTAAACACATCTACCACTGCTGTGCTTGGGGCAAACATTCTGTGAGACAAAACACATAGAACTGACAGATGAGATCATTTCTTTCCTTTTGGACAGCAAGTTGCCTAAAATTGAAAAGGTCCTTCACATAACATGCATTAAAGAGTGAGAAACATGTCTTAACCATCTTTCCAGATCCATGATTCAAAGACACCTGCCAAGAAAACAAACTCTTACACTTAATTCTGACAGTCACAAGTCAAGAATGATTAATTAAAACAAGCATAATTTTGGCCACAGATATTAGGAGACAAATGAAGGAGAATGTAAGGAAAGAGCTAGCATTTTGTTAAGAACTGAATCAAGAATTGCTGCTGCTCTACAGCAAAGTTATCATAATCACACTTTCTTGTAATTTGTCAAAGAATATGATGGTATACCGCAAAATCTGTACATATTTATGTGTCTAAAAGAATGTTACTCAATCTGTTTGGACAGGGTACTGACAGGAAAGTTAGGCCTGCCTTCTCTTCAATATGATGAACATATACATCAAAAGGATATTTCACAGAAACCTATGTGTTGCTACAAATAGAGGCAAAGGAGGAGTTACAGTGGAACTGCAGGTTCTTCTTTCAGTCTCCTCTATTTATCAGGCCTTCCTTCTAAAAATCTTAAGTGCAAGTGGAGCCTTGCCACCTCAAACCCTTCATTACATGTGAAGTCTGGACCATGTGTTGTGAGTAGACAGTGAGCCCTCATGTGCATGATTTACCCTCTTTGTAAAACAGAAAATGAAATTTTAAGAAGAGCTATTATGAAATAAAGTTAATTTTTTCCCACTGCATGATAGCTCTGCTCAAGTATTATGAAGCTAGTATTCACCTGTATATATTTATAGATTACTAGAAGAGGACTTAATATTTAAATGTCTCCTGATACTGCCTGAAGAAGACAAATGAGTTACCTCTCAGGTTAATATTCTTATAAAGGTTCTTCCTTTCAGACTTCTCTTTATCAGACTCTCTACCTTTTCACAGGATAAGTTTTTTGACCTCCTAAATACCTTCTCTGCCTTTGGTTGCTTTGAAAAGTAGGACAGGCTAGGAAGGTACTGTGAACTTAGGGAAAAGATTATTAAAGTTCAGACTGAATTATGCAGGTATTTGTGCTCTGTTTTACCAGAGATGTTGATTCTTTTCAGCTTGTAGAATGATCAATATCTAGTTGTACCTCAAATGCTACCATTTTTGCACACTGGTAAATATTCAAGAACAAACAATACAGAAAAAAGTTATGCATACTCCAAGCACAAATGCCATGCTAAAAGCCACTTAAAAGTTCTTTATATGTTAAATAAGTTTCTACATTTCTATACAACAAATGTGGTATATCACTCACTATATGCATACTCACTCAGGCAAACAGACCTCTTAGCTTCTGTACGTGGGCACACATGGGATATTAGATGGAGATGAAATTTCTTCTATATATAGAGTTAAAATTGTGAAAAGAAGGATTCTTTACCTGCCCTATATTAATAGTTGTCTCTAGGGCTCATTTATGTAGACAAGAGAAGGCATAAATGTTATAAATGTTGCTTTATACATTTTTAAGGGTACAGAGAGTAAACTGACTTAGCTATACAGTTTAGTGTTTTTTTTTCTCAGCTGTCACAATGAATATGAATGTCACTATCAAATATACATAGACTTAGGTTTCTGAATGACAAAGCCAAGATAAGCAGCACTCAGAGATTGATGAGAGACTGAGAAAATTTTAAAATGTCTCTTTCTGGGAAAAGAACACAATAACAAACCAATCATTTTCATATTGAAAGCAGAGCTACATTCTCCTTGATGCAAGTACTGAAGGGAATTAAGCAGTACTCTCCCATGTCTAAGGTAGCTATAAATATTTACCATCTTATTTTAAAGCATGTTGAATCATAATATCTAAGGGGTTTTGCTGCAGAGTTTTGGGTTTGGGCTTTTTGTTTTGGTTTGGTTTGGAGTTTTTTTTGGTTCTCTTTTTTTATAAATAGAAAGTATAAGTGAAGAAATTATGCAGATGCAAGAAAGCAAAGTACTGACAGTGCCAGGTGTGGGGGTGGGATAGAATGAAAGATTCAAAACTTAAAAAGAAGTATGCCAGGACAAATAGCTCTTATTTAACCTTGGCATTACTTTCTCTTTATATTTCCAAGTTATATAAATTCTGGAAAACCAGACTCTGAAATGGAAGCCAACTAATTCTTAAAAGCTAGCAGCATCACTGCTACAAGACTGAGCATAAAGACAACACTGCAATTATTTTATTGGTGCATTTACATATGGAAGATCCAGGTATAAAAGATTGGCTGAGCTCCTGAAAGAAGTAACTGAATAATTTCAGGCAACATTCACATGTACTTAGTTCTGCCTGTGATAAAAACATGAGTTACGATAATGGATTTCTTTCTCCAGGTTTATGTTGTTTCTTCCATTGATTGCTCTCAGTATGCAATTTGCCTCTTGCATGGCAAAACTGCAGCCAGTTTCTGATCCATTTTTAGCTCCACATCCTTCCCTGTTATGCTAAAGGCTAGCCATTTAGTCTCCATTTTGTATTTACCAACATTCTTTCCCTTCTTTAAATGTAGAGCTTTTCTTTTGCCTCTCTCTCCCTGCCTCTCCCTCCTTCTCTCTCCCTCTCCCTCCCACCCCCCTGTCTAACCTCCTCCCATTCCAGTGCATCAAGATAATTTTGAATTCTGATCCCATCCCACATACCACCTGCCATCCGTCCTGCCTTGGAGCTGTCAGCAAATTTCATAAGCATACGTTCCCTTCCATCATCCAGGTGGCTAATGGAAATATCAAATAGAACCAGCTCTGGAGATATTCTCCTGGGAGTCCACTCGAGACACCTTTTTGACAGCAAACCTCTGAGAGCAGCTTTCCAACTGACTGTGTGTCCCAGCTGGCTGTGCTTCTCCCCAGATAACTGGTCCCTGCCTTAGGGAAGGATTGCCAAGCAGGATGGTGTAGAATGTTTGGTTTAAGTTGAATTTTGCTCCCCCCTTGTCCCTCAGAGCAGTCCTTGGCACATAAAGAAATATTTTGATTTAAATATTACTTTTTCTTGATCACTTTTAGGACTTTTAAGATAGATTTTGTAATGTTTTATTGTATAACTAAGAGGCAGCTCTTGTGTCTAGTAGATGATCAGTTTGTCTTGATTTTTAGCATTTGCTCATTTGCTCATTTATCATGGACAATACCCAGCAGATTAAATAAATGTTCCCCCCAAATGTTCTTTACCCCTATAAAATCTGCTAAAATCTTGTCACAGTACCTACCAGTTTTGCATGCCAGTGAGATCTGTTTCAGCACAGCTGACCTTTACTGTGAGTCAGTACTTTTCTTTTTTACATGTAAATCAATATATGCTGACATGGTTCATGAGTGACATAAAGAGAAAGATCATGAGTAAAAGAGAAAGATTATGAGCAAAATCAAAATCAGAATCAAACATTGTCAATATTTTAGAGCTTCAATATGACTCACCTCAAAAATTGGACTTTCTCTAGAATTCACTCTTTTCAATTAAGCTTTTATCAAGAAAAAAAAATCTCAGCTGCAGGATGAAATTTATACTCAGAACAAAAATGAGCATGAAGAAAAAGTCTGTTTCACCTGTGAGGTTTAAAAAGCAGTTTGGTTTTCAGTAGAGAATATTGTGCTTTTTTTTTTTTTTTTTCCACACAGAAAAAAATGTTTATACCTTTTTTTCACTTAGTTGTAAATTTAGACTGCTGGGCCACAGATACAATACCATCCTGGCCCTGACAAAGTATAAAAGCTATAATAATTTGGAAATAAGAAGAGCTATGAGAAATAATTATGTTCCAAGTTATCTGCACTTTTTTGTTCAGCTCAAGATAAAATCATGTTAACTAAAAAACCCTATCCATACCTACCTATCTGAAGCAGCACCAAGCAGCATTAAAATCCTACATTCCATAGGCAATAATAAATCTTAAATTCCATAAAAATAATAAATGTCTGTACCACCTTCTAGTTTTGTAGCTAAATGGTAAAATGCCCTAAACAGAGCACATAAGACAAACACTGTCAAGCACGTTTCTTTCTTTTGGAAGAGAGCAGAAAGCTGCAACCACATCTTCTCTAAGTTTGCATTTTGATTGAGTTTTTGCTTTAAATAGTACCGTGATGGGGCATTCAGTGCCGATCTGGCTGCAGGTGTTTGCTGGTTTTGTACTTCTCTGTGCTGTCTCATCCTTCTGCTGGTAAAACATGAAATGTCTTCCCCCTCCGTGCCCATGTCCAGTTAGGCAGCATCCCTTAACACACCAATAAAGACACATCACAGGGGGATTCTAGGTTTCTGTTTGGAAACAGTTAGACTTCAAAAAAGCAAATATAACTATTTTCTGTCTTTTAAAATACAGATGCTCATGTGTCTACAATGGTGCCTGCTGGTGAGTTGGGAAGTGTCGAATCTACACTGCATTGCACCTGTTGATGACCATATTTAGAGGCCTATAAATGTTTCCAAAAGTTATTTCCTCTTCCAAGTACTGCATTAGCAGACCCAACTGCAGAACTGCAGACCCTCTTCAGAGGCTTCATCTTGCTGACGACACAGAGGGAACATATGATGCAATTCCTCCCTTAGCTTTCTCTTTGTGAGGAAGAACTTTCAGCAGGCACAATTGCTCATAAGGGGAGCAGAGCCTTCTGGACCCCTGAGTACTGAATATGAATGAGCAAGAGCTCTTTCCATTTCCTGAGTCGTCCTGCCCCTTGGAGACACACTTGTTTTATCCAGAGGTGAGCTGCTTGGGAAAAGAAAGAAACCAAAATTCTTAGTAGGAATATTCCTTTGAAAAATTGGGGAAAATAGCCTTCACAGTAGTAAGTCTCTTTTGTGATTTAGTGAGAAGGCCACAGGCTCTGTTTTAATCCGTTTCCAATAGAGTAGAGTTTATATGATATTTCACTTTTTTATTCAAGTAATGCAGCTTGCTGTCTGCTTGCTGCTAAGCTCTTATGAGTGGATGCTGCTTACTGCAGACTGATAAATCTTTTAGCTTGGGGCCTTAAATAAAGTAATAAAATTTTAGAACTACTTTAAAACTGCAGTAAAAATACTGGTTGCACTGACTTTTATCTGTCAGTCTCCTTGTAAAAGTTTTTTTAAGGATTTCGGATATCCAACAACCCTGTAATTGGAAAATGTTTTGCAAAAAATCAGACCTCAGTATTACAGATTTTGAAAACAGATTTGTAGGCACAATGCTTTTCTGGTCAGTGCCAGGAGCCAACACTAGCTTCCTGAAAGGAACAAAGAGCTCAATCACGTACTATTCAAGACATTTCTTCAATGTACACTGATGTGTAAATCCAGGTTGGAGAAGAAGCCAATCCATAGTGCCTTACACCTGTTCTCCATCAAAGCACAGCTCCAACCAAAGGAGCATAGCTTTGGGGTAAAAAAAGCATGGCACTGCAGTTGGTGGAAGCTCCTCATCACAAACAGGCATTCACCTATGAAGGAAGATAATGAGACAAGAGTATGACAGTCAGTGAGAAGAGACATCCAGTATTTGTTACAACTCTTCAGACTGCCAGATATGAAAAAAACCCTTCAGTTCTTCCCTTGCTAGCATAGGTAGGTTTGGGGCTGTTTAGTTTAATTGGTTACAGAGGAATGGAAATACTCTATCAACCATATGCAAGCCAATATCCTTTCTCTGGCAGTAAAGAGATATGGAATAAACTGCACTAAGGCATGAGGATTTCTCAACTGCTGTATTTAGGATGTCACCCTGATGAACAGTGACCTGCTTTCATTGATGTTTTATTAGCCTTTACTGCAGTGTGATAAGTCAGGTCGTGAACCAGCCCTTTTTCTACCTTCATGATCAGCATTTCACTGCTTGTCCCTATGGTATAGCTGGGAACATTTGGAACCACATACATGCATGACAGATGAGAAGAACTTGTTAGGTGAAGGGTGCCCTGCCCAATCCAGAAACAAGTGGGCATAAATTACACATTAGATATTCTCATCTCAGAACAAAGCATGCAAATACGCAATGAGCATCTCTCAGTTCAACCTCTCAGTTGTAGGACTGATCCAGAGCTTTCCCACACGCAAAACTTCTTTCCATATGCAAGATACAGTCCAGATTAAATCACAGAATTAACTGACCAGTTCACATAGCAGAAAATTGAGTTTCATGGAACCATCCTGCATGGTGAATTCTCCCTCAGGCATTGCTCTGGCTCCAGTGGCACTGGCATTTGGAAACATAGCTTTGTTTAGAAGATTACTAGAGGGAAACCTGGATCACATTGACACTAGAGCTTATTTTACCTAAAATTTACAGGCAAATTATATTATTCTGTGATGACGAATCATAAAGCACACAACAAAGTTAATTTGGATGTGCATTATTGGTTAAATCTAGATCAGTGGGTGGACAGAGAGACTATAAAATGTGGTGTTACTCTTTATAAGAAAAATACTAATGGCCAGGATGCAAGAGGAAATTAGGAAGGCCATAAGGACCACTGAACTGTCAAAAAGTATGCAACACAGATTGTGAAAAAAGGTTGTGAATAAAACTAGCTGAAAGGGAATTATCAACACACAGAGGAATTAAGAGATTCACCATAACCTCAGAGTCTCTCAGAGCAGTGCAGCTTTTCCCTTCCATTGAGTTCATCCTTTCCAGGATATTTTTTTCCAGGTTGTTTTTGTTTACATCCCCTCTTCCCATATAAGATTTCACATTAAACATCAACTGACATGAGCTTCAATCATGGTTTTGAGAACTGTTATGCCTAGAGGCCAGTCTAAGCTGATTGTCTCTGTCAGCCTGCCTCCAAGGTTCTGTCTTCAAAGAGAACCAGGCCAAGGACTATATGCAGAGGTAGACTCTCTTTTTCTGTTTTGAAGTGATGCCTTTTCAAAGCCAATTCAAGATTTTTTGGGGGGATTTTTGCACTGTATGGTATTTACATTACTCAGTCCTGTCAGGAATAGTTTTGAGGAGCTGCCTTCCAGGTTCTTCTTTTACAGGAAAGCATGCATCTTTGTGTACTTTGTTATTCCTAGTCAACTCCACTCTTTTAGATTAATAAACTTGATTGTAATTTATGATAAATCAGTCTAAACTTCATATATTTCCATACATACATTTCCTTTATGGCATTTCCCTGGCAGTTCATTCATGAACTTGATAAATACATAATCCTGCATTTTGTGGGTTCAGATTTTTCCCCTGTCAAGAGGAAAGTGAAAGATGGAATTTGCACTGGAAGTTATGGTCTCACTCTATGCACTACCCCTGCCTCATAACTACAGTCCTTAATTTAGGACCAGCATACCAGGAAGACAAAAAAACACCACCACCAGAAAACCTCAACAACAAAACCTATCTAATGGGCATGTTAATAAATGCAACATGAAGCACACAGATAAACAGAACAACTTTTAATTAAGACAAACTACATTTCAATTGCTGTCAGAGGTATTTTAATATCTTATTTTAAAAAGCTTGGGAACTATTATCTGATCCAGTGAGATGGATTTTCCTGTAACTGCATGCAATAGAGAATTATAATTTTCTCTTTCATTCTTTAACACTATATCACCTCACATACAGCTAACAATGAATTTTTCATTTCTCCTTTTTTCATAATAATGAAAAATGTATTGTGATTTTGCCAGTTGAATATTACAAAGTGCTATCCAGCTACTGAATTTTACAACAAGGCCCTTTCAGTGTTTTACTACTGAAGTATTAAATCTTTCCAGAAAATGAAGACCATCATCAATATTTCGGTTTTATGAAAGCTGGCATTAGACGCCAAAATCTTCATATTTATAGGGTGGTAGTTGTACTTCTCACAGGAATTATCTGCTTTGATACAGTTATCAGAATATACTCTTTAGCAGGAAGAGGTTTCTTGGGCCAGATCAACTGAGTGAAAATTTGCTGGTCTCACTGAGATGATCTTTGTTAATAAATTACTGTATTCTCTGTTGAAGTAGATGTAAATAAAAAGCCATTTGTGGCTTGTTTCAATCTGCAACAACTGTGTCAAACTGGGAAATTCAAAGGAATTTAAATATCTTGAGGACAATTTAAATGGCCTTAAGGGGACATCAGCTGCACCACAGCTGCACCATATTCCTGTTGGAACTCCTCAAAGATTCCACTGTGTACCTGACTGTTTGGAGTGACCTCTGGCCATTTCTGTACGTACCTGGGACTGCACATTTCATTTCTCTAGCACTGTTACAGCACCTGCATGAAGGCAGTTTTCAATTAATATAAATTTCACTTAGTTAACTTAAAGTTTTTGTGCTTGAAATTGCTTATTTAAATTTTGTGCCCTGATGAACACAGCAAAATCTCAGTTGCTCCAGAAATATGGGTTCTTAGCATGATTATAATCTTTACTGCATCTTATCTTCTTCTCAGATTTTTATCCATTTTTCTAAAATATTGCTCATTTGACAAATCTGACTGCAAAGGGTCAAGAATTACATGGAAATGAAAGATGAAAACTAAGCACTAAAATATTCTGGAGATATGATATAATTTGTCATTTGACTTGAAAATTTTATTCATTTTATTTAGGCCCATGGTACCTTAGGCACGAAATATATCTTGGACTTGGGAATTTATCCAATTCCCTTGCCATCCTTAAGGATCACAAAATTTATAGTGGAAAAACCTATTGCACAATCAGGCTCTAGATGGTTGAAGGTACACTCTGACAATACAGAAAACATTAAATGTAATACTGATACTTACCTGAATTTAGCCAAATAAATACATTAAATTTAGGAGTCAAAAAAATACAATATTGAAAAAAGTTTTTAGTCTACTTTTTGACTGCCTGTGATTAACTATATATACAAAAAGACAAATCACCAATTTCTAAATAATAATGAAATTATTCAACATAAAAATTCCATTAAATTGGTTATTCAATACTTTAGTTTAATTTATCTTCTGTTTTGTTCTTTTTGTTGGTCTCTACATAGTGTAGGAGATGATTCAGAAAAGATAAAGGATAACAAAGGCTCTAAATAAAAAGGGACCATCTGGATTTATCTTGTCTCCCCTAAGATGCAGTGACCCAGCTATAGCTATAATTCGTGTGCTGCCCAGCACTTCCTTTGCTCATTGCATACAAGAGATTGTATGTAGGTTCATTGTGGGTTCATTTGTAATCCATCCTGCTGCTGACAGTGGCCCAGCATTGGACATCCAGCAGTTCAAGGTGTGGAAGGGTGAGAGCGATTCAAGTGTAACCAGCGATCCCTGGTTTCACAGGCTCAAATTCCTGTGCACTTAAAAAGGGACTGAAATCACAAATTTGTTTCACACAGCTGGATGAACACAAATTAGGTGCTAAGTGGGTTTTGCTCCAGCACCTGCACTGCTGCCTCTGACAGAGAGACAGCCTGAGCTGTGACCCCCATCACGGCCGGAGTCGGCATCTTAGCAGCACAAGCCATTCAGACGAACTAGTTTTCCAGGTTTTGGGTTGTGCCTGTTTTCCACTGTTTCCAAGCTGGGAGGGAGGAACTTGACCTGTGGGAGATACTCCCGCATGCTGCCTGTGTGCTCCTGGGTACCACCTACAGTGATGAATTATTACTGAGAAAATAAATTTCTAAAATTTCACATTTAATAACCTAGGAAAGAATTTCAAAAACTCATCAGCATTAGGTCTTGCTACTATTGAAATTATACAACTACTACTGCAACAGAATAAATAGGATTAAAAGCTGCTCTAATACTGAGAGTTTTTAAGATCCTCAATCTTCATGTAATAAAGATAGCACTACTGACTTTATCCTGAACCATGTCCTTGGGTCCTTTTAACCCACCAAGTCCGTCCGGCAAACAGTGCTGGAGGGCAGAGCAGCTGCTCAGCTCACATCTACAGATGAGATTAGAACACAGCTACATCTCTCTGCAAAAGGCCCTGAGGGTGGCATTATTTCCACTGGAAAGCAGCAGCGTAACAAATCCTACAGCCATCAGTGAACCTTGACATCTCCGAGAAGAATAGTGTCAGCTTAGTACAAAGCAAGTTGTAGCTGAGAGAAGTGATCCAGGAGCGCAGTGACCTCTCTGAGAATCCCCTAAGCACCACAGATGTACTGCCAAAAGACCCTTATCCGAACTCATCTCATATACTGAATTTGTGGGATCTGTTCTGCCTTCAGAGGACTTCGTAAAAATATTCATAGCAAAGGGTTGCAGTGCACTGCACAACAGGAAGGAGTCTGCAAGGTGCTCTATGCATGCAACTGCTTCTTGGTCTCCTGAAATATGAAATATTTAAGAATAGTCTGGAACTTGTATCAGTTTTGTGGCCATGGTGAATGAATTATTTACAGAATAAGTAAGACACCCTGCCCTCACAGTCATATTCTTAACCAGATTCAGGTCCAGCAGCATCAGAAATATGGTGTCTTTATAGAACAGTCTCTGGGATATCTTTCTGTAAGTATATTTCATGTTGGCATGTATGTCATCAGCCTGCTATTAAGATTTTAGTTCAGACCAAAACAATCCATACAGGAAGGAGCTGAGCTATGATACAGCCTGATGAAGTGTATTTCATAAGCCAGTATTATTGCAGACTCCCATGGCCATTAATCTCTTCAAATGGGTCTCGGTGTAGGCTGACATTTGCAGACAAATAAGTTGTGTCAGAAACAGGGTTGGTGATGTCAAGTTTCTTTGCCAGCAATATATAATCCTAAAGCACAATATGTTCTTTAATGGCTCTGCAAAGTGTCCTGGCAAGAAAATAGCTGAATGCAGAAGATGCCCGTTCATACAGATTCACTAATTGAGCATAGCCACATAAAGCAGCATAGTGCTATGCCAACATATTAATGGTAGAGTTGAATATGCTATCAGAAGTTAGTGTGACTGAAAGGAATGTCATTCAAACATAGATAATTAGTGGTGCTCACAAAAAAGTTTATTAACTTTGGTAACGTGCTGCAATAATAAAGTTACCCACCACAATTTGGAAGGATCTGGTGCTGCATTGCCTTTTGCAGAGTACCCCAGAGGGTTATATTATCTAGATGACTGCAACTTCATGAATACAGCAAAACAACAAAATATTTGCTTCAGTAACAACTAGATCAAATTCAAAATGCATCCTAAACCAAAGATAAATGTAAGCTATCTTTAGGTTCATTGAAGATACACAAGTAGATATATATACTTTACAAAGTTTCAAATGCCAAAACATATCTGAAAGTCTGCAAACGATTGAAAACTGTTTGCAAGAACAGCTCTATGTGACCTTTTACAGACTTGCTCTGTCTGAATGTGCAATATCAAAGTGTAATCAATTTAAGAGCTTACTGCCTTCAGTAAAACAAAATTAGCACACTGAGCTGAACCCTATCTAAAATAAATTCTCTTCCTAAACCCTGGAAATTTTTGCCCTAAGGTATTGATTGAAAGTTTCCCAAGGCCAATAGATTGGGAGTGCACAAGATGTTGGGGGGGACATACATTTTGCGGGCATTTGCCACTTAAGCTCTGGAATGACAACATGTGATCATGATGATGGCAGAAGTGCAGTCTGGACTATTGTCAAGGATGTCATCAATATATCACTAATGCACACTAAAGGTGTGCATTGATAACACGACATATGCATTTCCAGGGCTAGGAATAAATCCCTGAAGAAGGTGAGTAAACATATATTGAATGGATTTGCAGTGAACACAAACTACTCGCAGTCCTTGGGCTGCAGAGGAATCATGAAAGATGTGCCTTTAACGTCAGTGGCTTCCAGCCACACTCAGTGGGAAAATTCAAGTTCAAGACAGATGGGACTGCCACACGAAGGGATCGTTGATGCTTTGTTGACCGCACATCAATCTACTGTCAGCTGCCAGTCACCATTTGATTTCTGAATGGGCCGAAAGAGTGCATTCAAGGAGGAGCTGGCGGTGACAAAAATCCCTCTTGCCTAAAGGTCCTTGAGGAGGACAGTGGCTGCCTTGGTGGACATGGCATCTATGTGGTACTGTTCTGTACGCTCTAATGAACTGGGTGGCAAAGGTGGTGCAGTTTGAAGGAGTTGCACCAAAGCGTTTAGAGTGACTGGGTTCCACTGATCCCACTGGCCTCCTACAGTTATAGAGACATCAAGGCCAGAGGGAGACGTTTTGACCTTACTAATGAAATATTGCATAGGATCTTGGGAGGTTTTCACCATGTTAACTGAAGGGATAATCAATAAATTCAACATCAAGATTTGGGCCTTGGTGTCCATAACAAAGTTGAGCAGGTGCCAGTCATTAGTGAAAACTAATAATCAGGACTAGGACATGGGGTAAGCAAAACTGTCTTCTGGAAACAGAAGTTGGAGGCAGATCTCCATTGGTAGTGGACTCCCACCCTCAAGTTCTGCAGTATGGGCTTTGTGGGGGCCACCTGCCTATGGCCATCCAAAAGGAGTAACAAAACATTGTATTTCTGTCTCCCAATTTGCTAACACCCCTTTCCAGCAGATGTCAAAGCTGGCTTATCTCTGTCTGGCCAGTGGAGGTGCCAACCTTCTGTCCAGGGGAGTGTTCCTCTGTCACTGTTATATTAGGGATGGCTATGTGACACAACTCCCATGTTGTCAGAAGGCAAATGAGAAGTTTATTAGACATCTCATTCTTTTTATAGACAGTTCCGAGAAAGCTGGACCTGATTGGTCCTCAGTCAACACCCCTCAAATCATTGGATAATTAGGAACACCCTTCTTGTAAACATCTTACAAATAAATAACAAATTCAAAAAAACAGCAGCAAAGATTAAAGATTATTTTAATTCTTTCTCTTAGCTTTCTCAAGCTCCCCCAGAACAATGCCTGGGAAAGTTTATCTGACTTTCTCTCTGACAAGACTGTCGGCAACCACCTTCCTCCACATCTCACCTTCAGACACAGGAGCCATTGCGAAGAATGGCACAGGGAGATGTGAACCTTGTCAAAACTGACCAACCCTGTCCGATAATTTCTGTCTGCGTGTGGGATATGCATTATTAGGCTGAAGCTGTGAGAGTGCTACACCCGTGGGTGTCAGCTGAAGGCTTGTCCTCCATGAGAAGCCTGGACACAGGAGATTTCTTCCAACGTTCGCTTGATTGAGTAAACTGAACATGTCTAAATGCTCCATTGTAGTTTCATATTGCTCAACACTGTGCTTGTTTGGGCCAGGATAAGGTTTTCTTCATAGTAGCTAGTATGGGGCTAGGCTTTGGATTTGTGCTGAAAACAGTGCTGATAAATCAGGGATATTTCACTAAAGCAGTTAGGCTTCAAGTGCTCTTAAGTGCTCAAGGCGGGTAAGGTAGGGGCTACTGCTTTTGTGCTATGACTATGCCAAGGTGAGGAAGTGTGGCCAGCAGTTTCCTCCTTAATCATAGGATACAATGAGAGTGCAGGTCAATATGGAGGGAGGGTCTGTTGGGCAAAGGTGGCCAACATATACTCCAACATTGATGCCTGGACTTAAGAGGCATGTTAAAGATCAATCACAACATTTGCCACATATTGTTTGGCTACGTTAATCTCTTTCTGTTTAATACAAATGTGACCTATTGAAGTAAATTCATGCTTGGGATTCTTTTTTCTTTTGCTGCATTACAGGAATAGTACACTCGTCTCAAAACTACACATATGGAACTAGAAAAAGCAGTGGTTTAGGTTTTTTATTTTATTTTTCTGAAGACCAATTGGTCATTCTAGAAAAATGACAGGAGCAAGTGACTCCATTATCCCTTCTGATCCTTAACAAAAAAGCAACTAAAATAGCTATATCCTTTCCTCATAGCAGTAGTATTGCTTGATTGTAGGGTCCACAATGAAGAGCTTTAATCTAGATGAGACTTGGCTAGAAAGGAATCTTTTGTTATAAACTGAAAGGTTGAATTTTATATTTAAAAATTGCTATTAGGTTTCCCCTTGTTGAGGTGTTAGATACTGACAGTGGTCTATTGTACTCTATTGTCCTCCACAAAGATATTTTTATGAAGGCTTTGTTCACTGCAATTAAGGTCCATCTATACTTGTCAAAAAAATATGTCAACTTTGCAATGTGATATATGCAACATCTCTGACATTCCTGACTCCATCTCTCTGCTACTTTTTCTTTGCCATCTTTCCAGCCTCAAGGCAAGGTTCGACCAAAGGATAGCAGCACCATCTTGTGGGAATCTGAAAAAGTTACAGCAACAAAATTATCAGTAAAACTTCTAGCGGGCAGGTTCCTCATTCTGAGCAGCAGCTGGCACTGCCTGCTCAGGGCAGGGATCCCATAGCAGAGCTCAGCAGGGTACAGCTGCCTGCTGAAGTGAGCTTTGTGAGATGGACCCCACAAAGTATCCAAAGCTGAATTTAGCAACTAAAAAGTTAAAATTACTGGGTTTACTTAAGGGCACATGAACACAAAATAAAAAAAAAAAAAAAAATCCAGTGTTGTTCATCAAATCATTTTTCTCCTTGCTATTGCCATCTGACTATGTTTGTACTGTAAGTGCAACGGTCAAGCCAAGTGGCTTGATGTCAAGCCTGCATTCAGGAGTGAGCTTTGGGCAGTTTTCCCAAGGACCTGGGGGGGGGGGGGGGGGGGGGGGGGAAGCCTGAATCCCTGTAATTTTTTAGCACTGGTTTACTGCATGCAGTCAGCACCTTGCATGACACAGATACAACCATGCCCAAATGTATTTGGTCCATAATTCATGGTGACCATGATCCATGGAGTTACAGATGGAAATATACATCTTGTGTGTGTCCTTTCCTAGGCAGCCTGAGCTCGTTTGCACCAAGGCAATGGGAACTAGGGAGGGTTTCTGTGCTGAAGGAGCAGCAAGAGGATGAGGCCATCTTGTCTGAACTAGAGGTGAAGAGGCTAGGAAGTGCAGCAAGCCCTTCACTCTGCTTCTGCCTGTGAGGCAAACAGCCATTGTCTGATGGATGCTGAACTAGTTTCTGTCTTGAGCTTTGTGATAGGGCTGCATTTCCAGCACTTGCTTCATGAAAGCTTGTTTTCCCCTCCATCCTCACTAAAAAGCTCACTTTCACATGGGTGGGTTGTTTTACTTCTGTAAAATTAAGTTAATTTAACTACAATTAAGACTATAATGAAGCCATGTATCTCTTAATTTAGTTGCTGCAGACATTCTTTTCATCACTTTGTTGTTTTAATAAATTACTACTTATTTAAATAGTATTCTTAATACAATATATAGTAAGAAAGCAAATATTTAAACATAGTTCTAAGTTAAACCACATGTCCTTCACCAAACAACACAGGAATAATTGCAATAAATTAATGGCAGTGTTAAAAGTACCCTGATAAGGCACTGCCCCAGTATTGCACGTCTGCCTGTTACACATTTTTACCAAGAAAGGGAAGAAATAAATTTTGTGAGGTTGCTATAAATCTATACATAACTTGAGAGAAACATAAAAATAACCCCCTTTCATCTGCAACTTGTCAAAAAATTATTTTATGCTACACTTGGAGCATCATGGTAACTTACACAGGAGAGGAAGAAATAAGGCCGGTTGTTGTGGCTGGTATTTGTTCAATATAACTCTTCCTTTTCCCTGTTCTTTTCATCACATTTTATGGCAGAGGTTGAAGTTTCAGCATGCTGTGTTGAACGGCTGCCCTCCTGTGGCTGCAGTTTCTCTTTATCTGATGCTGAGACTTGCCAGGAACACGTGGCTTGTTACAGAACCAACACTGAGGTCACCCATGTACAGGTACTTTACAAACTTAAAAAGAATGCTTTAATTAAGCACAAAGCAGCATCCACAGCCCCTTTAGAGGACGTGCAGAAGAGAAGGCTCCAGGGACACCTTTCAGCAGCATTCCAGTGCCTAAAGGGGGCCTAGAAGAAAGCTGAAGACAATTTACAAGGGCTCGTATTGGTAAGACATGGGGTAAAAAGCTTAAACCGAAAGAGTGTGGGTTTAGGTTAGATATTAGGAAGAAATTCTTTGCTGTGAGGATGCTGAGGCACTGGCACAGGATGCCCAGAGTTGATGTGGATGCCATATCCTTGCAAGTCTTCAAGGCCAGGTTGGATGGGCTCTGAGCAACCTGGTCTAGTGGAAAGTGTCCTTGCCCACAGCATGGGGGTTGTAATAAAATGATCTTTAATGTCCCTTTGGTTGTCACACCTTCTCACCCAAAGCATTCTAGGATTCCATGATTCTGTGATTCTATGCTAAGGTGTTTCCTTGACCAGATGATTTGACGTGCATCACCTGAGAGTAGGAGATATGTTGGAAGAACCTTTCATTAAAAACTTGAACTGTGCTTTTATAAAGTGATAGATTGTCAGTCATATGACTCCAGGCCAGCTGTGTCAGCTCAGAATCATTAAATAATTTATAATACTATCACTTTTTTGGTTCCTTCATCAGGTGCTTTATCAGGTCTGCAACATCTCCACCTCACTATAAAGATGGTCACAATGGTTTCAGCATTCTCCAACACCAAAAGCAGCATGACATCCCTCTCTCCATTCACCACAGGTAGCTTTGCAAATGGGGCATTTTTTGAGTTGTTGTACGTGGACTCCAGGCAGAGCATCCTGCTACAGTGGTGCTCAGAAACTGCCAACAGCCAGCAATCAGGTCTGGGATCTTTAAATAATGAATGACAATGATGGGGACCCTGCTGCTTAAATCAATCACCAAAGGTGTAACAATATGGATTATTTCATATTGCAGCACACACCAGAAATTCAAATACAAACAGCTCTACCTTGGCTTCAAGCCCCTTTGGGCATATATTTATTCTGTATTTCCTTCTTGGTTGAGTTCTCCCAACTTTTAATAACTGAGGCATTCACTGTCTTTCCTCTATGAGCCAAATCTGAACTTAGCTTGGCAGACCTTCACCAGCAATGAATGGATTTTGAACTGGCAGGATTTTGAACCTCTAGCCCTGCTCCCAAAGCCATCCATTTTCAGAGCCATCCATATTCATGGAAGAACACTCAACAAGAGAGGTTGCTGAGCTCCTGCCCAGCCTAGCAAGTGTTAGGGGTGCCCTACATTGGCAGTAACCTCACTGCTTTCTGTTTATTTTCTACAGGACCATAAGCAAGAAATTGCATTTCAGTGAAACGTAATTTTAAAAATCAGGGGTTTGTTTTTAATTTTCAAGATGGAAAAATTCAAATAAAAATTTAGAATTGTCAATCCACCTTATCAACATAATTAATTTTATTACATAAAAATAAGTACAATGTTAAAGAGAGGGAGTAGGATAAAGGAAATGTCCCTAATTTTTTTAACATGAGGTTTTCATATTTTCTTTGAAAGTAATTAATTTTAATAACTGCACCAGAATAATAAAAAAAGATTTTTTTACAGGAAAAGGTACTTTTAAATGTACATGGACATATTCTAGCCTTAATTTTTGTCATTAAAACAATCTTAAAATCTTTGCAGAAATTGTATTTCTTTCATCAACCTTTCCATCTCAAAGAAAAACATAACTGTTGGACAGTACTTTGTCTGGTTCTTGTAACAGTAGTCTCAAATTCAGGAAACAGAACATACACAAAAGACAAACTGAATATTTCTATTCGTAGTCTGCTTTTCAAATGCAAATGGAAGGAAATTTTTCTATTATATTTTTCATCAGAAAAGTGGATAGATAGAGGTCTAGCAAGAGTCACGAGCTGCAAACCTGGCTGAGAATAGTGGTTATGCACAGTGCAAGGTGCAAAATTCCTTCAAAAACTTTATTCTCTACTTACTGTGTCTCTCCAGCTCTTGCTAACGTAACCTTGGAGAGCCTACCTTGGGAACAAGCAAATGGTGCCAGAGCTAGGCACAGCTGTTCACCTACACAAACACAGGGTGCAAATCACTGGTTTAAGAGTAGTTCATAAAAGGGTTAGGCTGTACAGTGCATCAAAATGTAGCTCAACAGAGCCTTGCTGTTATAGAAAAGGCAACCTATAAGCTTTGCACATACAAACAGGAGGATGGACTACAAGATGCATAGGGTCAACCTTTTCGATCCTCCCAATCCTCCCAAAACTGATACAAACCTCAGATGCTTTACTCTGGATAGTTTAATGCAGGCCTTTAAAAAAGGTTAGAGGAAATGGGGACAATCCAAGTGGAAGGAAAAGGGTCTAACAAAAGTGTTAAAATGTTTCTTTCATCAAACATTGAATCATCGAGTTTACTTAGCTTTAAAAGAGAAGAATGATAGGAACAGGTTAATGAGTACACAGAAGTTACTTTACTATGGAAGGTAGTAAATTTGTCCTACATGCCCATGGTAAATAGGATGGAAAGAAAATTGCATGCATTGCACCAAGAATTGATAAATATTAAGAAAATCTTTCTAATGTTGAAGACACTGGACTAGATTGGCAATTGATGTCACAGTGTTTTGAGCACTGATATCCTGAAAGATCTCTTAAACAAGTTTCTCTTAGGTATAGGATGGAAAGTGGATCTATTCTGGGACAGCAAGGATGGATGAGACAAGCTCCAGTGAGGTCACCTATCCCCACAATTCTGCACTTGGATGGAAAACTTGCTGCTGGGGCAAGAGCCCTCTCCCATTCTGTCTGAGGCTGCACCTCCCACATAAACCACAGATCATCCCTCTCCAGGTAGCCTGCTGGGAACCTTACAACATGCTGAATCTGGAGGGAAAAAAAAAAAAAAAAAAAAAAAAAAAAGCAGTTCTGTTTAAAATCAGTGCTTCAAATCAAAAATAACCCACAGAATTCTCTGTCATCTTTCTCCTAGAATAACCAAAGCCAAATTTATGAAGTCAGGTTGGAAAGTAACTTTAAAGGGCATTGGTAACTTTGACAAAACCTGCCAAAGAACACACTTGTGAAATTTCCATACCACGTCTATGCCTTTGAAACTTGAAGGAAGAGAACTGGGAAATCAATAAATCCAAACTAGAAAAGACCTATATTGGCACAGCCTCTTTTAACACAAATGTGAGGCTTGAAGCAGAGAATTAAAATCAGGCAATATGTTTTTTCTGTTCACAAAACTACTCACAGCATCTCACATAGAGGTTATCTGCAAAGCTCCTGTAAGATATATTAGTGCTATGATACAGTGTTTGAATTTTGGCAGGATTTGTCAGACATTTAGTCAAGTCACAAGTTCATACAGAGCTGTGAAGACAGCCTATGTAGGGTTCATAGCAGTAGTCACACAGCTCTTCTGCCTGAACTTCCACCATGTCCAGTTCCCAGCTCCAAATGCATTGATAACATTTGCATAAGCAGAAAATGTTTCTTCCTCGAGGAGTAAAAAAAAAAAAAATCACATAAAATCACATAAAACAGTATACCTAACACTTTTCCACTTACAAAATACTTCCAACTTTGCTATACATAACTGGAAAAAAATCCAACTCTCCTTTTTCTAAGGATGTACAAATCCAGACCTGAATTTATTACTGTCAAGATGAAAACAAGAAAAAAGATAAGTAAGAACTGAAAAAAAAAATTTGGTACTCACACAGATCATTCTCTAACCAGTCTTCCTCCAGGTCAACACATCTTTCATAGTACCAAGTACTCTTTCATATTCTTGCATTTGCCAAGTCAGTTAGGCACACAAAACAATTACAAAACACATCTAATAAGATAAAACAAATACTAGCCCATGAAGACCCTTGTTTCTACCTTGTATTTTGCACTTATTGTAGACCTCTTCAGTTTCCTGGAAAACATTCACAGCTTTATTTCCTGGGTGTTCAACTGGTGTTCAACTGACACAAGTGCCACTGAAAACCAGGAAATAAATTCTCCAACCAATTTGCTGTGTTAGAAAGTCAACATTACTTTATTAGTGGTGCGGATGCATGGGGATTTCTCCTCAAAATGTGCCTGAGAAGCAACCTAACAGGCCAGGTTATGTTCATGAAACTAAAACATACCATCCCATTTCTATTCATTACATGTCCTGAATACATGTATGGAAACTTATTGGATATAAGTAGAGTTCTTTAGAGGGTTGTGGGTGATCATTTGGTGGACAAAATTCCCTATTATGTCTGCAGATCTTTTGTTTTATCTTCTTTTTTTGAGAGTATCTCAACTATGTGGTCAGGCCATGATGCTCTTATCATTCTTTACTCTGACACTCTACCTTTGCTCTCAAAACTACGACATCTACTAGTACATATTAATCACAAATGTAAGTAAACAAGGAAGCATTAGCTGGCACAAGACTTATTAGTGCCAGATGTAGGGAGTTAACACAAGGTCACCTTAATCTCTGGCATTTGTACTAAGATCTGTATAGTACAAAGCTAAGCATTAACCACGAATACAGGGATCATGCACTGTTGTGCTAAAGTTAAAACAATGTTATGATATCTTCCCCCACTGCTGCAAAGACTCTTCAAAGAAATACAACTTGTTTGGTAACACAAGTTTGAGAACCATTATCCATGTCTTTAATTTTTCTAAGCACACCTGTGAAAAGTGATTAAAATAGTCCAGACAGACCTGCATTTTTCAGAATGGCTAATGTTCACCATGCTGTCTAGGAGATCTTTGGAAATGTAGTTTGCTTTAAGTGAAGTGGGTTAGGAAGCACTTAGGACAATCAGATCCACTAGCAGGTCTGAAGAGAGCATAACTTCAATCCTGTGGCTGACAATGAATACCCAGCAGAGCTGAGCTGGTAACTAGTTCCATCAGCTAAATGCAGAAGATATATTTTTGAGCCTGAAATATAAGATAAATAATTAATTTGTTTTTTAAAGATTCATCTAGAATTTAGAGAAAACATGAACCTCTCCTACAGAGAATGCTAATCCAGTAAACTATTAAATGACTCTGACTGTGGATCATAATGCTTCTATTATGCTTTCTTCTCCATAATATGTAAATGGAGGAGAGATATTAACATTAAGTTTCTTGATGGGCTTCTCTGGACTGTGAACTCTAGCTGTCATTGTTTCTTCTTTATGTACTTGTATTGAACTAAATAACTTTTCAAGCAGTCAGTAAATAAATGGAAACACAGATACAATGTAGTAAGACATGACTATTACTGTTCCCCAGAAAGAACAGGAAGACTCTTGGGCAAAACCAGTTTTTCACGGGATTCCTATACAATGAAAGTTTAATATTCTTAGGTGTAATTATGACAGTGAACATGCTGCACAAATTATGTAAATTGTCTTCATTTTCCTGAAAATACTTTGCAACAGCGTTTGCTTATGAGCTCTCTCCAGTAAATGGGCTAGTAAATGGATTTCTTGGCTATGTTACTATGCTATGGACCTTGAGATCCTTTCCACTAGGTCTGATTATGCCTCATCCTATTTCCTAGCTTAGGTCAAAATTATTTCTCAGTAAGAAAGCCCCACTGTGAAATACTCCTTTAGTTCCTCTCTCAGACACTGTATTTCCTAAAATATATATTGTACACATGCAGGGAAAAAAAAAAAAAAAACAAAACAAAACAAAAAAAACACAATCACTTTCTCGCTTTCTGATTTTAAACAATTAATTGAATTTACATTCAAATAACTTCAAAGCTTCAAAAGTACATGCACAGAAGGCAGAACAGGCAAAGTTAAGATCCTGAATGGAGGACTTACAACAGCAGAAACTACAGAGGTTTGGTTTGTACACTCAAGTATTTCAATATTCTAAAGGGAGAGAAATTTATTCTGCATTCAGCATTTGACATGAGGGGAAGTGAAAAATAAGAGGGAAAGTGTGCCTGTGAATGCCTTTAATAAAAGTATGGTATGGTCTGCTCAACACAATTGTTTCAAAATCCACACTGCACTACAAACGTGTCAGACTTTCCTCTATCTGGGGTCTAATTTATCATACTCAGGCAATTTTTTTTTGTATTTTCTAGCTTTGCTATCTGTAGCAACTCCATAATTTTATTTCTGTGTTTGTTAAAACAATGCAAAGAAGTTATTAATTTCAGTTTTCTCATGCATTTTTGCTGTAGAAGCAAAGGAAGATGTCTAGATAGGTGGCTACAGTATTTTAAAAGGATGGCAATCAGAATGTGATTGAGAAGGATAAGGCATTGTTTTATATAAGGCAACAATATCAACATGCACTTTTTCTGGTGTGTTTTTATTCTAGCCACAGTGTGGCATCTGTTCAAAATCCCTTTCTCGTGTGTTTACAACTTGGATTGAAAACAGACTTTTTTCCCCAAATGCTGGTAAAAAGTTTCCCAGCGTAACAGCGAGTAAACTTGAAAGGGGCCTATTGATAATATCCTCTCAACAGAAGCAGGCAGGTGAATATGGTGCACTGTAATCCAAACATTCGTATTAATTCAATTTTTCCAAGTTTTAGTCCTTTTGCTGAAGCCATATTACAGTAAAGCTCTGAGGCTTGTGCTTAGCTTAAGCATATGGCCAGTGATTATTTTTTCTGGACTCATTTAAGTACTGTCCAACCTATATTTTATTTCTGAGGGGTGGAAGATGCTTGAAATTTACACTGATTAGACAGAGCTGTTGTAAAAATGTGCAGCTCCCACAGTGCTCATCCTGGCAGTCCAAGAGGACTGGGAGTTTTGTGCTGACCCTCAGTCTTTTCCACAGGGGAAAACATTACTTTTCCCTGGTCGCAGTGCTGGGGATTTCATGGCAAGAAGAGCCCTGCAGGCTATGTGTGTATTAGCAGACCTGAGATAGTTTCCCAATTCCCAAGACTGTTCTCACAGCCTGTATGTATATTGCTGTAGGTATTCACATACCCACTGTGTCTCCCAGGCGAGAGCTAAGGCTTATCCCAAGCAGAAATCAGGGTGTACTAGACAGGCTAGAAGACATGGGATCTGAAAAGACAAATTTACGTGCAGCAGATTTCTTCTCCATTGGCATTTCACAGTTTTTTCCTCAAAAACTGATGACTGTGTACACTTGTTCTGTAGAGATACTAAACCTACATGGGTTGCATTTAAAGCAAATCTCCCAAACCTTACAAACTACGTATCCAGTTTCTGTAGTTCCCAATGGAAAAAGGTGTTCTTGAAGATAAGTGGTTTTTCCATCTTTCTATCTATTCCATGTAAATGAATAATGTAATCATTAGTGGAAAAGAACGAGAAAAAATTAGAAAAAATGGCAACAGCAGCCTAAACTGGATCATCAGATTTTCATACACGTACCTTTTATGTCCAATGAGATCCATATTTTGCCATCCTGTCACTGATCTCTGCACCTCCCTGCACTTTCAGACAGTGGGTCAGGTCAGCACATCAGCCTACAGTGGGGTGAGAGCCCAGCACCTGGGCACTCCCAGGCGTCTGCCGCAGCCAGGCAGGACCCGGAGCTCATTCCTGAGCTCTGGTCTCCCACAGAAGCACAGGGTTTGCTGCCAGCATGCTGCAAGGCCAGCAATAGTCAGATTTTTCATTTAAATTTTGGCACCATCTGAAGTCATTTCTGTTACTTCCAAGGACTGTTGCCATTGTATTAAAAAGAGTAAATTTGCTGCTGAGTTACTTACTGCCCAGAAAATCCAGCTGAAACCTGCTACTGCCAAATCTGAGGATTCGATATTGGGCCAGGGACTTTAAATAGCTTCTGCTACTGAGGATTTTCTGCTGTCTATGCTGTCGGAAAAAAAAATCCTTAAAAAAAAAAAAAAGGATTGATAAAAACTCAGTTTGAGGGATTGGACATGGACTGTTAGAAACTAAAAATTGCCACTTCTGTTGCGGTTACTACCTATCCAGGTTTTTTGACTGAATCATCTAGGGTTTTTTAAGTCTAGGTTTGGTTGCCCAGGGTCCAGGAAAAAGAGCACAAAACCAAACAAAACCCCTAATACTAATTTCTTAAATGCAGTGGAGGAAAAGCCCTGTTTAGGCAGGTTGACTGCTTTTGTATACACCACAACTACTGAGGGTGCTCATCATTGCTGTTCTTACTCTGCTCCTGCATCTAAGTATCACATTTAATTGCAGTATGAAGTCTTTTAACTACAGGATCCAGTTTTGGCATGTTACATTTCCTATAGGGCAGCTAAAGTTGCCAAAAGAAAACCTGTCATTATCTCTCTCTCTTATCTTCCTTCCATGTTTGTCCCATACACCTATGTAAAGAGATAGTGCAGGAGGTACCCAAGGTGAAAGGTAGCCTTTATTTTTCCAGGGTTTTTTATTTTTTCTTTTTTTAATCTCATCTGCCATGTAGATAGGCGCAGTGACTGCAACAGTGCACAGGAATCTGTGAGCCAGCCAGGAAAGCACTGGCTGTGATCAGGCTCAAACACTGAGGAGGCACTGGCAGATACTCAATGTGAATTCTCCTGCATGCTACAGCCTGTGAATTTATGATGCACTCTGCTGTGTAGCTATAACCTTAGCAACAGCAACCACTGTACAATGAGCAGGAGTTAGTTGCTGCTGACAGTTTGAAGGAGCCCTCCCTTATGGGCAATTTGTGCAGAAAATGACAGGAATTGTAATGATTTCATCTGAAACCATAGCAAAGGCTGCAGTATTTTCTCATCAAACTCAGTAATACTAGCAATGCAATGAACTGGCAAATCAAGTGCTACCCAGCTTTATAATCACATGCTGCTTGGAAACCTCTTCTCTTCTCTTCTCTTCTCTTCTCTTCTCTTCTCTTCTCTTCTCTTCTCTTCTCTTCTCTTCTCTTCTCTTCTCTTCTCTTCTCTTCTCTTCTCTTCTCTTCTCTTCTCTTCTCTTCTCCGCTCCTCTCCTCTTCTTTTCTCTTCCTCATCCTGTTTACTTTTTCTCCCAGAAGAACCTTCTTTGATTACATCTTTCTGGATCTGTTTAATCTCTTTCACATGACAATTTATTTCCCCATATTCTTGGGGCAACTGTTAGGAATATGTTGGAGGTTGTTTCTGAAAAGTAGTAAATTAATGAACAGATTGAAATAGGTTTTGTGAGCTTCTTTCATAATGTTGAACACCTTTTTTTATAAATCCAACACTTACATCTGTGTTAGAAAACATTTGATTTGCAAAGAGGTTCAAGGCAAGTGTTGTGCATATTCATGCAAATACATAATTGCATATGCAGTCATGCTGGGAATTTCCTCAAATTCAGCACTGAGAGACTTGCTATAGTATTTGATATTCAAAAAAACATTCAACCTGTAAGGGGCTCAGTAGATTTTTTTTAAAATACTTTGTGTGCTGAAAGAGTAAATTCTAAAAATAGTAAAATCTAAAAGAAATATTTATATCCTTGATGGGGAGGCTAACAAACGATAAATAGACTTCATGACCTGCTATGTAGGAAGATATGGCTGGCAGTGTAGAAGCAGAGGAGGTTATCATGGCCCCACTGACTCTCCAAGTTAAATTATATCATGTAAATGGCAGAAAACACATTGAGGATATTTGTAGCAATTAATTTTAGATTTTACTGGCTACTGATCTGATCAATTTTACTTTAACAAACAGCTACCATAAAAATAAATAACAATGTTAAATAATTTCAAAATGTAATCTCTTTTTTTCCATAAGGTTTTTCTTGCTATCTGTAATGGCCAAAAAATCCTTTTATCTGCCGTTTCTAGATGTTATTGAGTTGTTTCTTAAACTGTATTCACCAACAGCATTCCGTGTCCCAATGGCATTGCTTAAAAACAATGCAAACTTTGCATTTTAATTACTATGTGCATCCTATTGACCTCCTATCTACTTTATGCCAGCTTCATTAATAACTGATGCCCAAGTTGCTCATCAAATTCAGCAATGAGCTGTTTTAGTTTCTGAAATGAAATTAGGGGAGTTTTTCCTACATTTTTAGCACAAAAGCTATTTCAAATGCATGAGAGAAAGCAAATTGGAAGAATGTGTCTTCATGAAGAAGAAATTTACTTGTCAGGGTGTGACTATGTGTAAATCGGGCCACTGTAGTCTATGTTTGTCATTTAAACTTTGATCTACCCACAGTGACTTTTATATTTTGTATGATGCGTCACCAGAAATGAAACTTCAACCTGGAGACTAAGTCTTATGCTTGGCTGGTGCCAGAGCCCAGAATCTTTATTGCTGCATTTGTAGCTGTCAAACTGGTCTCAGTTTCTCCTCTGGAAAGATGTCATGAAGTTGAAGAACTCTTTTCTAAGACCACATGTGCTGGATTTCAGATGTGTACCGAACAGTCATCTGCTGCATTGCAAGAGTGGTTGATCAGCAGATGACTGTGCTGCCATTCAGAGGGTTCTGGACAGGCTGGAGTAATGGACAAAGATGAAGCCCAAGAAAGAGACATGTGAAGTCCTTTTTGTGGGAAGAAATAACCCCGATGCATGCAGCAGTCCATGCTGGAGTCTAACCATCTGGAAATCAGCTTGCAGAGGAGGAACTGAATGTCCTGATGGACAAGTTGACAGCAGTGAACCTTCCAGCCAAGAAGAGTGATCCTTCCCAACTGTTCTGACCTGGGGAGATGCATCTGGATTCTGGATTCTGGATGTTGTGTTGGGCTCCCCAGTACAAGAGAGCACATGGATATACTGGAGTGACTTCAGCAAAGGGCCACAAGGATGATTAAGGGACTGGACTGCACAAAGAAAGGCTAAAAGGCTCTTCAAAGAAAGTTCAGACACAGATTTGTCAACATTTAAACCCAGCTGATGAGGAGAGTAAAGAAGTCAGAGCCTCACTCTCCTCAGGGGCACCCAGTGACATGACCAGAAGTAACGGGCACAAAGGGAAGCACAGAAAACTCCATCCAAACACACAAAACCACTTTTACACTGTGAGGGTGATGGAGCACTGCAACAGTTTGCCCAGAGAGACAGTGGAGTCTCCATCCTTAGAGATAATAAAAAACCAACCAATGTGGCCCAGAGCAACCTGCTCTGCCCAGTTTGAGCAGGGGCTGGACTGGACAAACTCCAGAGGTGCTCACCAGCCTCAGCCATGCTGGGATTCCATGAAGCTGCAAGGCAAGTGCAGTCCTGCAGATGCACTGAGATGAAGAGACCACCCAGATTTCCCCTTTAAAATAATACTGAATCACTCCAAACCCCAAAATGTAAATGAAGCCTAAGGGCTTCAGCAAGTCGGCTTGCCTGAGATGTTAATGTTTTGACAAGAATGTAAGAAGAAGGGTAGGAACATGGTATAAAATAAATATAAAGTCTGACAAGTTCCAGAAATTATTTACATATTTTATGAAATTTTAAACACTCAGTATATATCTATATATATCTATCTATATATATATATATATATACACATCTATCTATATAGATATAGATATAGATCTAGATATAGATATAGATATAGATATATTTATGCTAGAGTATTAATTTTAATTGTGTTAATAACTAGGTAATATTTTGTCTTTAATTTCTAATTTAATGTAGACACATAATTTTTCACAACTTTGGCCAGCTAGTGAAAAAAAAAACAACAAAACCAACCCTGTTTACAAACCCACTGAACTACTAAAAAAAGAGGTATTGACATTATTAAGAAGGCAGGAGAAAAATATATGAGCTGATTGTACCTGGAATGAAGAAACAATCCCCCATATACTTACAAGGTTATACTCTTTAGAACAAAAGCACACATACACAGGGTTTGATGTTATTAAATATATATGCATAAAAATTATTATAGAAATGGTTCTTAACAGTCTTTTAAATGGCAGTCATTAGAAATAAATAAAGTAAAAATGCATCTGGAACAATTCAAAATATCAATACTGTATGATAAATATTTTTTTAGAGATTTAAAACACATTTAATCTTTCTGGTTTATAACCTCAACTATCCAAGTTTCTGCTTTGGTGATGTGTTAATGCTTAGTTGCACTGTAAACGTTCAAGCTTTTCAGTTCAGCTCTGAACTCAGCCTTGACAGAATAATTTATCAGTACAATAAATATGGATACTATGGATATAATAGACATGTCTTATTAATAATTTTTAAGATGTTACATGAACTTAAACTTCTATTTGCCTTTTGCAACATTTTATTGAGTTATTTTCCAACCTAAACAATTCTCTGCTAACTTAGTTGCCTTTAAATTAAAAGTTAGGAATGACTAATCAGAAAAAGAGCTTTATCCTCTTATGTAATTCTGCTACAAATAAGATAAAAAGTGCTAGAAAGTTGATTTTCCTTTAGCCTAAATCCATGTAACTCCCAAAGATGATCAAAATACATAAAAACATCAATAGTGTCATTTTATTGTGATTGTTCTGGTGATGTCAGGTGTTTTCATCTTCTCCTTATTAAGCCAAATAATTTAAATGTATCAAAATCTTTCATCCAGAAATCTATAGGTGTAATACTTAGAGGTGAAATGGATAAAATGTATCAGCAATCAGGTTTTAGTTTTTATTGTATTTTTGAGGCATTTAGATTCCCTTGATGATAATAATTCCTGGGAAGATAAAAATGATTTCCATTGGCAAAAGAGAAGTCACTATTGACTACAGTCTCTACTTTGCTTTCCAGATCCTATCAGATGTACTGTACTTACAGTAATCATGTGGAAGATATTATGGCAGCTGTAATAGGTTAGGAGTGTTTCCAGTTACAATGCCTGCACAGGATAAAAATTTGTAAAGCTTCAATTTGAGACAGCAAGAGACTGACATGAAAACTGAAGACATGAAGATGATGATCGATAGAGACGATACCACTTAAAATGACAAGAGCAGAAAAACTCATAAAGCCACAAGAAAGGAATGGATGACCTTGTAAAAAGGCACAGATAATAATCTATAATCTATAATGCCAGCTGCAACTGGGAGTGTGGGTCTGCAATGTGTAAGAATAAGTATCATATATTTTCTGTGTAGAGGTGTAAGAAAGTGATTATAACTGTAATTTCAAATTTCACACACAGGGAGTGAGTTATTGTAAATAATTTTAGGGCCCAATTCTTCAATGAAGTTGAGAAAGAGGTTAAAATAGTTTTGAGAGGTGACAAATAAAACAGTCCTAAATGTAACTGAGGATATTTACACTGAGAGCTTTTATCAGCATCCTGCTAGCTTGAAAAACATAAAAGAGATGTGCAAATCACTTGACAATCCAGAGAGAAAAAAATCTGACCTAGTCTAAATTTTTGATCTCTTTAAGCAGTGTAACAGGAACACAACCAGAATACTGTGGTTCAACTGCTGCTGAGCTTTGACCAGAATACAATGTTGTCAAAAATCCCTGAGAAGATGATACTTAAATTTCTCCTTTGAACTTCCTTTGTGCGCTTCTGTTTTAGGCAGTTTAGGAACTTCCTCTTTCACTTGAATGTTCATTGCCCTGTCCCACATGCTCCAAAAAGACATATATGAGTCTCTTTCACTGTCAAAATTATTGCTCAAATTTCTGGAGCTAAAGTAATTCTGTGTATTAATAACCAAGTTAAGTGGAGGCATTTAACATCTACTTTAGAAGCCAGCCAACATCTGTGAACACTTCTAAGAATGGCTTGATTTTTTAATGACAGAACTAGTTGGGAAAGATTAGTTGCTTGTAATAACATTATGAATACCAATGCTTGACTGTGTTAGCATATCACTCACTATTCTCTTGAGCTAGATCAACAGCAGCACTGTTAGGAAATACATCCCAAAGAGGAAGAAGTATTTGCAATCTTTTCTTTGCTGCTTGCTGGCCTGGCATGCCAGATTTTTTCCTAGAGTACCTGAATGAGATAAGGAGGCAAGGAGAATTTTGGATGGCAAGAGAACAGTCTGATGTAATCCACAGGCTGGGCATGACTGCTGTTAGGAAGATCCAAAGGGAAAACACAGTTGCATAAGGTCTAGTTTTAAATTTTTCACTTATTAAGCTGACTTCTTCAGGTTAGAGATGTGCATTGGCCACACATCTCCCTAGACGAACAAAATCCTTTGCTAAGATAAACACAGAAATTTCCAACTAAATCTTGGCTTTTAGCCTCTAAAGGGCATTGCATGATGGAAATAAAACTCAGTCCACAAACTGAGGAGGAGGAGGTATCAGGGTGGCAGGGAAGTATCAGGGACCTCAGCAGGGAAGACAAAGGCATATTTAATCCTGAATCAGACCTGAAGTCTATTGGCTTTTAAACATATTGGGTTTGAGATATCAAAATGCTTCTTTTCAAAATGTTTGAAATTCAAATGAATATTTGAGTTGGAGAGGTTCACAACAGACTTGGCTGGCTAGCACAGTATGAGGTAAAGATCTGTTATAAAAATATGCCACAATTCTGGAGTTTTATACAAATAATAAATAGCATATAATAATGACTGTTAACTACAAGGGTTCTCTCCAATGGCAAAATACACATATTTTCTTTTGAACTGTATGAATTTTTTACAGAATGCTTTATTTTTCACAAGTGACCTTGCAACACACTGCCACACCAGCCCTTTAATAATTTAGCTCAACTGCTGAACCATAGCAGCAAAGGTTTCAAAGTGTAATGGTGCATTGTTTATGTTTGGTTACAAAAAACAAACAGGATCCAGCTGCAGTCTGCCAACACACGGCTTGGCCACCTGAATATTGGCTATGCCTGATTAACAGGCACACGTGGACACTGGGAGTCATAAAAGAGAGCAGCAAATACAAAGGGAGAACATTTGCTGCATAAACCCCATCAAAATCTGCCTTTGTAAAAGACCAAATGCAAACTGGTCCTGTTGAAACTGCCCCACAATCCAGCAGTTAAAGTACCTACAAAACTGAAGATGTTTTAGCTCTGCTTTTAGCTAGCTAGCAAAAAATAAGGATTTTTGCTTCCATCTGTCGGGAAGTTCATATTGATCAGATTGAATCACTTATGCAACATAAAGTCCTTGTGGGACATCCCAGTGCAGCCCTTTGCAAGCACTTCCATAGCAGATTGCAAATCACACAATGGGTAAATTCTCACAATGTACTGGTTGTCTAATTTGGATCTAATCCTAAAGAAATATGCCCAAATTCACAGAAATACTGTGCACCTGTTTATCCACCCTGAGCATCCCTGCTACTACTTGCAGATCTCACAACCCTTGCCTTGCTTTCCTGTATTGCATCAGTAAATTAGTGAGAGGGTTGTCCACGGATAGCAAAATACAGGCTGAACCCTGCCAGGCTCCCAATGGAAAGACGTTCAGTTCCATTTTGGCCATAAATATAAATCACAGAGAATAATTCATTAAAAAAAAAAAAAGAAAAGAAAAAAAGTAACTGCCAAACCACTCTTGGAAGCTTCTCAATGGCCCTTGCTTTTACAGCAAACATGATCCCAAATATCATTTATAAATAACTCTCAAACTGCATCATAATTTAGCATTCATCTCACTTTTGGGGGGGGATACACAGCATTTAATTTCAAACCATGTGAGAATTATTGAGAGAGCTTTGCAATGTCTGAATAGTAACAACTTTTTTGCAGCCCTCTTTGGAGATACTATAGTTGGTGCATGAGCAGGCTTACTTGCACATCTGGTTTTATCACAATCAGAACTGATTCCTGCAACAAGAGCCTGCAAAGCCAGCAGTGCTCCTACTGCAGCCAAAAACAGAGAAGCAGTTGTTTTCATGTGTTCAGGCTGCAATTTACTCTTACTTTCCATCACAAAATCTGCAGCTTTTCATAGTTTTCTTCCAAAGAGATCCACTTATCTAAGTTATCTAAAATATTGTCAGTATTATACAAAGAGAAAAGGAATTCTTTCTACATAACCCATATGAAAATAGCAGAAAACTTCTATCTACTCTAGAGATATTGATATGTCTAAGCCTATTTTAAAACTTTACAGATTTTCATTTATATATATGCTATGCTTAAGAATATGAGCCCAGTCCTTGCTTTCCCATGACAACAAAAATGGAATAATGAAATCCAGGCCTAATGGCACTATAGATTTTCACTCCAGTAAACCTGAAGCTGCATGATTTGTCACTCATGCATTTATCTATAGAAGGTAAAGTGAGTAAACACCGCATAAAATATATTTTGTGCTTCCTCGGTCTTGGACAGATTAGCACAAATTAAATTTCACACTAATCTGCCCATGGTCAGGAGTGCTACATTAGGAGTGAGGGGGATTCAGCTAATTGTGAAGAATATTTTTCTCTAATAAAATGATCTGTGAATATAACAAGTATGTTCTGGAGGGCTACCTTTACCAATACGGCCTATCAATACCGGATCAATAAATGATGAAGAAGAATATCTATATGCAGAAATATGTCATGTTTGTCAGTATTACTTTAATTTGTTCACCAAATTTGAAATAAGTTTTCTTCTCACTTAATATTTTCGGATGGCGTGTTCAATATTCATCATTTAGGTTACACTGCTCAGTTATGTTTGACCGCCCAAGCCACATGGCATTTGAGTCACATAAGTCTGAAGAATACACTGAACTGCCAGAAGAGGGAAGTCCAGGATCAGAAGTTTGTTTCTCTCAGCAAATGTGTAACCTGACATCAGACTACGAAAAACCTACATAATACTACCCTTTTTTATAGCAAAATTGCTGAAACAGGATTATGACAGGCATTGAGGACAAAGTAGGATGAATTCTTACGAGATAACTTCTGCAACTCCAATGTTATACTGATTGATTAAAAAATCTGGGTAATTGCCTAAAGAAAATGTTATCTTCCTTAAAAATAACCAACCAATTCTGGTCAGCCCTGGCTCTGGCTGCAGAACACAAAAATTCATTAGCACTGCATTAGCACTGGCCATGCAGGAGGCAGTGCTCTTTCTTTTGACTGAGTAAAGATCCATTGGGAAGCAACGCTGTCAATGCCCAGGTGAATGTTAATGCCTGGTTACCTGACTGTCTGCAGATACCTCAAGGGTGGTAGCAGCTAGACGTCTTGCCACTGGAAGCAATAGAGAAAAATATCCAGAATTTCACCACAGATGAAGGTTTGACTGATGTAAAAATCAGTATGTAAAACATGCCACTCACACTTGCGGCGAAATATTTGGGAATATTTGTGCTACATAGTAGGGAAACTGAAATAATATTATACTTCTCTTTGTAGACCTAACTTTCCCACAACAAAACTTCATTTTTAAATCAGGTTTCTTTTCTGACTTTTGAGAAAGCATTACATAGTTAAAAATCAGGAATGGTGGTATGTAAAACACTGATAAATAAATGTTAACAACTCCCCATTCTCTTCAAACAGAGAATTCTGTACAGTTTCTGAGTAAGCAAACACTACATATCCACAGAAAACACTGTAAACAATATAAAACATTGTGAAATGTATTTACAATACTCTGAATAGCTTTAAACAAAAGCCGTTAAGACTTTAAATATCCAATCTTTCCTCTTACAGACTCCTCTGCAATGTAACTGTTGAAGACTTAAATTTAAACGCAACGCTTCAGTACAACATTTACACTTCTGCTTTAACACAGAGATTAGAACACGTTCTCCCCTCCCTTTTGCTGTGAGATGCCTTTTCCCCGGAGCAGGGCCGGACGCGGCCGGGGCGCTCCCTCCACGCCGGGCTGAGCCGCGCCGGCGCTGCCTCCCGGCGGGGAACGCGGCGGGAACGCCCGCGCAGCGCCGCGGCACCGCCCCGGCGGCAAAGGGCGCGGGCCGAGCGGAGCTGCGGACAAACTTTGTTAGAGAAGACCTCCAATGAGTCACGAGGTACAGAAAGGTATCCTCCCCATCCCCCCGGCCTTGCTTTCCAAACTCCTCCGAGAGGAGTCTGGGCGTGGCTGGCTCCCGCCGTAGCCCCGGACTTTGTCTACGGCTTATGGGCGAAGGATTGTAGAGGTTTAATGGGACCTTTATGCAACTTTGTTCCACAGAATAAAGGATGGCAAACCAAACTCATACATATTTATATAAAATAGAAATATTTGTGCATATTTACATAAAAAGATTATAAAATATATCTTTTTATATAAATATTATTTATTTATATATTTTTAATTATATAGATAATTTTTATATATTTCTATTTTTATATTTATATAAAAACATACATACTTATATAAAAGTTAAGGATTTACTATTAAAATGGTTGGACTAAAAGAACTTAGAATTGTTTATTACACTGTATATGCAGGTATAACTACTAGCATAGTATAGTGTGCAATTTTTGAAGCAATATTGAAGCAATTACCTTAAAACTAGCAAAAACAAGTGGAGAATGCTGTTACGCATCCCATATGCATATGTGGGTTAATCTCTTATTCTCTGCCTCAAGAAGTAGCCTTCAGGGGTATCCCCTCAAGCCAGATGTCTCCAAACACATTCCAAGAAGGGATATGTTGGAAGTTAGAACCTGGGACTGAGCTTTTATAGACACTGTCATTCATGTCTCCAAGCCAGCTGTGTCAGATCAGCATCTTTAAATTATTTACCATTAGTATCACTTCTTGGTTCCCTTACCAGGTATTTTATCAGGAATATTGATCTTCCTCAGAATGATTGACTTTGCAGTTGATGAGTCAGGCTGGTTCCAGCATTCTTCAACACCAAAAGAGGATGATACCCCCTTCTCTATTCACCACTGGTAGCTTGGTAAGAGGATACTGTTCGAGTTGTTTTACCCCCACTCCAGGCAGATCATCCTGCTACAGATTCCCAGACAAATCTCAGCTAGAAGGCATTCACAGGTCTTTTTTAACACCAGCATTGGTGATTCTTCTGCATTGCACAGCAGCTTGTCTTGCAGAGGATGACTGGAAGTGAACTGTGGGGAAACATTACCCTGGGAACACTGCTCCTCACCTTCAGGAACAGCTTCTGCTTAGGAAAACTGTTAACATCCACTTCAGTTTGGTGCTTAGGTCCTTCTCTATGATTTCCCTAGCTCCATATTTTGTTCAGAAATATGGAGTTTCACCAATGAAAACAGTGAGATACTGTTTTTGATCCTTCCTTTGCATCCAAGAAAGAGAGAACAATAATTCCACATAGGGTGTATTCACTCTGGTTTTCCTTTTCATGCAGGGGGGCTGCTCCTTCCACCACTTCAGTAAGCGTTCCAGCTCTGTTCCAGGAAATAAAACACAGGTCTAAAATAGCAGTCACTCAGCTTAAGTGATTATCCGAACATTTGCAGGAATCTGATTGCCTTCCAGTTGAATGGATCATGTCATAAACCTCCCTGGGGAATGTTCTCTTTCAACCAGCAATAAAACTATGTTATTAACTTTTGGTCCACAGAAGAACCGCCAAGATCCATTCACTGAAGTTTTCTCTCTCCCTCTTCATGAATGTACACCATTGCTTGCCAGTGTTTAATATTTATCCTTAAAAACTTTGTCCCTTCCCTTTTAAGGACAACACAGTATTATACTGATGTGTTAGACAAAGAGACTGCATGAGTTGGTCACATTTTTCAGCAGCAAGACCTACTGAATTCAGTAGATCATGACGAGATGTAGCTTGGAATGCACATTAAGGTATTAATGGAGTGTGTACGCTTGATACCAAGTTTTCATGCTGAGCTGCACTGGTGTTAATCTAGTTTGATTACAAAGCCTAATGTAAATTCTTAGACAGATATTCTATTTTAGCTGAGAAACGAATGCTGACAGTTTACTGCAAGATGACAAATGAATGCTGACATTTTATTCTTACATGTTTATAAATCAGTTTAAAGGTTAAGAGTCATTAATGCGGGCAATCTGAAGAATCTATATACATAAACAAAATATTCATTTTTTGATAACTATGTATGTCCAATGTCATTCACAAAATATAGAAATCAGATTAAAGAATGAGGAGAAAATTGCAAATTTATCAGTATTAGTTTATCTTTTAGCTGGAAACTAAATTACCTGATTGATAGGCCTTCTGATCAAACCACAATGTACTATGTGGGTTGTTTTGGGGTTTTTTTTTGTCATTTACTTTAAAAATAAAATATCTACATGACAATTTGTAAAGAATAAAGGATTAACCCCTCCTTTCCCATATGACCCACAGAGATTAGAAGAATGCCAGTAACTGTACCAATCCTCCAGGCACTCTAGAAGACAGATAATCAGTATGATCTGTGCTAGGACACATCATAAGAATAATTTACATTCTTATTTTTATTGCACATTTTCCTGATATTACCAGAACTAAGAAACAGTCATGGATTCCTGATCTATTTCCAAGAAAAGCTCTAAATAGTGCTCTGAGAGGACCACAAATTCCAGTGCTAGTTTTTAATGGCTGACGAGGGCTGCCATGGGATGAGAAAGGGAGCATGGCAAGTAAAAATTATTTATGGAATTTACTAAAACTCTGATGGAGACAGACAGTCTAGATGGGCATGCCCTATGCTCCATGTTAGACGTATGCGCCATGGAGGATATGAGCACCTTCATCATATTCAGCCATTTTAAAAATAATATAAGGAGGTTTCTCTGCAAAGGGGAATTCAGGTCAATACCAACTATTAAAAATGTGAAGTGAAATTGGCTTTGTGAAATACAAGACCAGAATCCTGGAACAACTTCTCGACGTGAAAGCTCAACAAACTTCACACCATTCATGATTGTTTTTCCTGCGTAAATGACCTGCACGGCGCACTTTGTCACATGCAGTCCAGATCCCTGTTGTTTTCCAGATATTTATGAAATTTTCCTCATACAAATATAGTATTTTGTACATTTGTTACCCATTAGCTAATGAATCAGACTTTCAGAGCTAAAATATATGTCTAGAATATTTTGAATTAATATATACACACACATATATATATGTATTTGTATTGTGCATATGTATGTATACATATGAAGCATTACACAGAGTACTCATAAAATAGCTATGGTCAAGGAAAGCTGAGAGCTGAGAGCAGAACTTTGAGTATTCTTTGACTGATTCTTTCAAACAATTTGCATTATTTTCTCAACATTCTTGAATCACCTGAATCAAAATTGCTTAGAATTGGTTTTCTGAACACTTTCTGCTTGTTTTGTTTAATAAATAACCAACTAAGGAAATTAATACCATTCAAATTCAGAAATCTATTTTATGTTAAATAGGAGACAGGCTGCATTGTGCTTGTCAGAAAAGTCTTTCCTGAGCTTACTAGTGCAGGACCTGCTTCCCTTCCTCAGAGGAAAGTCAGAAAATGGAATCTGCAGCTGAGGTCTAGAAAATGTTCAGATGGAATGTCACTGTTACATGAAAACTTCCACTGTAAAACATTCAAAGGTCTAAAAACAACAAAAAAAGATCCAGAGCATTGCTAAACTGAAATTCACTTTCAAATTCAAGACACTTCTCACTGCCTTCTTCGCAGCCCTTTTATACTTCTTCTCAAGATGCCAGCTGGCATTCAGGCTGTTGTTAGGAAAAGTTTAGGGGATGAGCTATTGACAGACAGTCAATCTTGGTAAGTAAGGCTTTTCATTTTACCTCTACAAGGATGTAGTGTTTTTTCTCAGGCAATTGCATGCAAGTAATTCAAATCTAAGCCTTTTCCTGAACTCCAACAATAAAATATATATTCTACTCTATGCTGAGCTTCACTTTGTCTGACCACTGCATAAGCACCTACCAAACATAATAAACATTTGCAGTGCAGGTATATCATTACATTTGTCTGCCACAGTGGCTTGATCAAATTGACCTCTTGTTATTCAAAAGGCTGAACAGACATCTGGAACTGCATGATGGTATGGCAGAATTGTGCTTTTTGTATTGAAAATATTTCAACCTTCTGAAAATTGTGACATAGAAGATAGAACTGTCATCTGGATATGTTTGAAGTTTGTGTCTTGGTTTTTAATGATTATGTTTAAATACTCTCCACTGAAATAAAACCAAAATATCATTCATCAAAGATAAATAACTTTTAAGCTCAATGTTTAAACTAGATTATTTGTTCAGGGAGAAAACATTCACCACCACTAAATTTGGAAAATAACATAATCTGCATTCACATAATACTTTAGGTCTGAGGAATAATCTTTTTTTAAACATGTCCACTGCTCAGGGTATGAACTGCTCATGGCTGAACCAGTGAGATCTCATTTGTGTGTCAGTGATTACATCCCCTAAAGCCAAGCTTCTCTATTTTCCATGTCCTATATCTACACCTGCACAGCAAATCACATCATGTAGCTAGACTGTCCTACGGAATCTGAACTTGAATTTCCTGAATGAACTGCGATTGAGTGGCACTGAATTGGTCTTAGAAATCTTTGATAGTTTCAGAGTAGTGCAGGAAGAAAACATATTTCTTGTGAGTTCTCACAATTTACATGGACATCATCTAGAAGTTTTCAAATTGTGCATTACTTCTCAGGTCTTCTTCTAAATAGAGACCAGGATAAGTGTCCCATCTCACTTTTGTTTCTTGAGAAGCATCACTGATGCTTCTGAAAAAAAGTTAAAAAAAATATATATAGCTCTGAGGAGAGAGAATGTTTCCAATGATGCCTCAAGAGAGCTGGAGACCAGCAGCTAACTAAAATTGTACATGAGAGTTTATGTACCCAGTAAATAAAAAAGCAGTTCCATACTTTCTTAAAGCACGGTTTTTGCTAAGAACCCAGCTATGGAGGTATAAAAATTGATTCATCCTCCCTTCAGATTGGGAAGGCAATGGTCTTGGAACTTGAGGAAGCCTTTACTGTCTTAGGAGCTGGATTTTGAAGCTGTTGTCAGAGAAGATGCGAAGGGGCACATTAAATTTTATATGCTCTCATGGAGATTTAAACTGTTGGAATCACAGGCTATGTTGAAGCCACAATGTCTGCTTTCTTCTTATCTGGGAGTCCATTAGATGGACGGGACTTCACCATCTGGGGAACCAGGCCCGAGCAGACACTGAGATAAGTTTCTGTAGATGCACCTTGCTTCCCTAAGAAGTGAATTCTTAAACTGCACCATTAAAAGTGCTATCATTTGTGTGATTACTAGTGTCAAGTCCCACAGGCACACAACCTCTCCTTGCTGTAAATAACCCTGCAGTAGTCCAGGGAAAAATTAAATCTTATGTAGTTCAAACACAGGTTATGCTCTTTTTACACTCAGCAAAATCATCCTCTTGTCAGAAGTCATGAACTGTTGTCTAGATGGGATTTCAGCTGTCACATATATTTCAGAGAAGAAAGGAGTCAAAGAATGATGTGACTCCTTTAATGGTAGCATTTCTCTAAGTAATTGGCCTTTCAACATGTAGCAGGTTATTTATCCCAAAACTAGGTGGTTATATGATGGTGGCTGAGCTTGACCCAAAATGCCTGTAAAAGCAAGTTCTTTCATTTTTTTAAAATAATTTTAATGAATGAGTGCTTATGAAGATGGTATTATGAGGTGTGTATTACACAAGCTAATTGCAGTTTCTGGGATGTATTCTCTCTATGGCACCAGAAAAATGTGGAGTAACTCCAGCTGCAATTTAGAATAAATTACTTACTTTGTTCTGGTGAAACTGAAAAGAGAATCTAGTCTGATTAAGGCTAAATGAAAAACAGCATGACTACTTACTGCATCTATTTTCAATGAAAAATTACTAGATCTATATTCATTCATTTGTAATATGAATGTGGATGGTCAGATCTTCAGTGTATTCTTAGTGATTCATGTGGTGCTCAGCTGTTTATGTTTTCACTGCATTCCTATTAGGTGAGCACAACTCTAGAACAATTGTTACAGGCTAAATTAATATATGTTAAAAATCAGTTTCCTTTCTGATGAAAAAGTGATATAAAAATCAAAGCAAACTAATTAATTGATTAGGGTCTGAATGAAAATAAACAAATCCAACACTTGGAAAAAAATCACGTCATCCTCACTGAGCCAAAACTGCCTTTCTCCCCAGAAGAACTTCTGTATTTTTCCTGATGGGACTTGGGATATGATGGCAAAGATAGGCTGAAGTCCTAGTCTGAATTTAAACTAAAACTTTTCCAAGTTTAGGAGTGTTAAGGTCTGAAAGTTTTTCTCACCTGACTGCAGATTATTTTGTATTTTTCTTATGTACACTTTTTTTTTTGGCCAAGCTGAAACTGTAACTGGGGGGAAAGAGGGAAAGGAAAAATGTGGAGAAAAAGATGGTGTTACCAAGAATATTGGAGGAGGGAAAGTGAAAATGAACTTGACAGTTTAGTGGGAGACAAGGTATTATAGACCTTTCAGGTCTGGAACACACTATTTTCAAACAAAATTATTTTGAAGGCTCTGAAACAATTACTGTACATGCAGCCTGTAGGCCTGAAGCTGCTTTCAGTTATGCTACTGATAGCCCAGAAAGTTGTGCTACTCCCCAAAAAACTTCTTCCAGACTTCCATCATTGCAACTAACAACACACTTGTGGTGGAAAAAGTACAGACAGAAGGTCTGAAGATGCACTAAGACCAAGAGCACAAAGACCTGCCAAATAAAAATGAAATGTAGGCAATTGCATAAGGTTATGGATAAGGTCCAGCTGAAGTTTACATAATCATGAAATGGTTTGGGTTGGAAGGGACCTTAAAGATCATCTAGTTCTAATCCTCTTGGCATGGGCAGAGGCACCTCCCACTAGACCAGGTTGCTCAAAGTACCATCCCACTTGTTCTTGAAGACTTCTAGGGATCGAGCATCCATGGCTTCCCTGGGCAGCCTGTGCCAGTGCCTCACACACTTCACAGTAAAGAATTTCTTAGTAATATATAATCTAAACCTACTTTCATTCCTTTTACCCCTTGTCCTGTCACTGAAGGTCTTGGTAAAAAGTCTCTTTTTCCTTTAACTCTTTTTAAGCATTGAAAGACCACAACAAGGTCTCCCTGGAGCCCTCTCCTCTCCCATCTAAACTGCCACAACTCTCTCAGCCTGTCTTTGTAGGAGGGGTGCTCCATCCCTCTGATTATCTTGGTGGCCAGGCAGGGTCTCACCAGAGCAGAGCAGAGAGGCAAAATCCCCTCCCTTGTCCTGCTGGCCATGCTGCTTTGATGCAGCCCAGAGTGGAGCTGGCTTTCAGGGCTGCAAGCGCCCATTGTCAGACCATTGTGTTGAACATGATGAGAGCTGTGAAAGGCAACAATCAGAGCTTCTGCAGGTGTATCAGCAGCAAAGACTAGGAAAAAGAAGTGTGCCAGCTGCTAAGCAGGCAAGGGCATAATGAACTTGTTGATAGTGTGAATGGAGCAGAGGTACTCAATTCCTTCTTTGCCTCCACCTTCTCTAGAAAGCCATGAATCACAGGACCCTGAAGCAAGAAATAATTAGTTCTGATGGGCAAGGATCAGGACAGGGAACATTAAAATAAACTGGATGTATTTAAGTCCATGTGACCTTTAGGGAGGCACCCCTGAGTGGAGAGGGAACTGCGGGTATCTCTGCAAGTCCATTCTTGATTAAGGTCATATGAAAGGTCATAGTGACCAGGGGAGATTTCTGAGTACTGAGAGAAAGCAAATATCAGTACCATCTTCAAAAAGACATGAAGAAAGGTTCAGGGAAACTACAGGTCAGAGCTCCACCTTGATCTTTGGGAAGGTGATAAGCAAATAATCCTGAGAACCATTTCCAGGCAAATAAAAGACTACAAAATTACTGGGAGTAGTCAGCACAGATTTATGAAGATGAAATCATGCCTGACCTGAGAGGCTTCTACAATGGAGTGAATAGGGAAAAGCAGTGAATTCTATTTATTTGACTTCAGCACAGCTTTTGACAGTCTCTCCTAACAATCTTGTAGACATGCTGATGGAATATGGAAAATGGACAGGGAAGTTGATTCAAAACTGGCTTAACTGCTGGGCTGATAAGGCTGCGACCAGCAGCACGAAGTCCAGCTGCTGATCAGCGACTAGTGGTGCTCTAAAGGGGTAAATACTGCTGATATCTTCATCAATAACCTGGATGCTGGCACATCATGCCAGCAAACCACATGTTTGCAGATGACACAAATCTGGGAAGAAAGAGGGTTTGACAGACTAGGTGGCTGTGCTGCCATTCAGAAGGGTCTGGAAAGGCTGGAGAAATGGACCAAGAGCATTCATAGAGTCGAGCAAAGGATAGTGCAGAGTCCCTCTCCTGGAGAGGACCAACCCAGGCACAGGAATAAGTTGCCCAGAAAGGCTTTACAGTCTTTGTCGTGGGAGATATTCAGAAACGTAACGCCACATCCTTGAACAAGCTGCCATAGCTGGCCCTGCTTGGGCAGGGGTGGGGTTGGACTGGGCAGGTTCCAGAGGTGCCTGCCAGCCTCAGCCATCCTGTGACACTGTGTTTACTGGGACAGAGCTCTACCCCTCTAAAATTTTGAGGAAGGAATGGCTCCTACGCCACATCCAGTGGTAGCACATACAAAATAAGCTGTTTGTATAATATATAAATGCAGCAGAACCTGTATAGAGGTCACAAAGACATATTCTCTTTTATCTGCTTGTAGGCACTGCAACTGGAGTGAGCGATTCCATAATTCATTTAGATGGGAGTTTTGCAAGCATTAGATGTAGGTTCCAAATGCCTGACCTGCATTTTTATGGGTGATTTGTTAGCAGCAGTGGGTAATCCTGTGGAGAGAAGAGGTTTTGATACTCAGCTGAGTACTAACTTTAACTCATCTCGATTTCTAAGAGACATTCAGATAGCAGAGTACTTCATATTTTCAAAATGCTGCTTTTTGATTCAAACTATTTACTGTAATGAAACAAGTAATTTGTTTTTATCTGAGCCTGCATCACATGTCTCACTTCACTGCTGGTTCTGAACATCATTTGAAGGTTCTTGAACTGTGCTTGTCAATGCCAGTGATGTATCCACAGCGTGATCTTCCACAGCTCAGAGTAATGGTTCATAAGTGTCACTGGATAAAGTTGTACAACATTTCATTTTTTTGTTTTAATCTTATCTGGTGATAAGAAAGTTTTGGAATTTGTTGTTTGGGAAAGAAAACTGGCATTTTTATCACCTAAGAATGAATCCTACTTTCACCTGGCTGGTTATTGGTATTAATTGTGCTTGTCATGAACTTAGGGCAAATGCACAAAGTAATATTATCACTTAACTTTAATACCTGGTTGCAAGTATACACAGCAGTTTTTTATCAGGAAGGTCTATCAGTTATCTTCAAGCTGAATACTTTATATAAATATTATTTTTGTATTGTGAATGTCATTATAAAATCTAATATAACAGGCATAAACTATAATATATTTTGCTGTTACAAGAATAAGGAACACACTATGTTATTGACAAGGCAAGTTCTTGCAGAGCAGACAGTTTTTCCTTGAAGTGGCTATCGCAAAGTGACACTGAATCCCTCTAGCACAGTAAAGCTCAAGTAAGTGAAATCATGTCAACATCTTTTATATAATTATTACTTTTAGCTCCACAAATTACACAAAAGCTTCGAATGCATTCTAGTGATACTACAGATTTCAGTATGTTAAAAACTTCTGCAAACTGTGACAATTTCTTTTTTCCTAATATAAAAATTACCTACCCAAAACTACACTTCTCATAAAAGGAAAGTGATTTCTGATATAACTTTAAAAACCCCACTATATGTCAAATTTTCTAACATTAAAGATAAGCCTTGGTTGCTGATAGGCCATTTCCCATTGTCTGACTAACGTAAAAAGACAAGAAACCACCTTGAGGCCAGAAGCCACAAATCCCTTCCCCACATTTTAGTCCTTAAAATCCTTCTTGTCCCTTTCTCTATGTTCCAATGGCTTTCTCTCTGTTTTGCAGAATAAGTTGCATGGGAGGAGAAAACCAGTAAATGTTGACTTCACTCTGTCCCTGTAGCTGCCTATGTGTAAGGCTTGGCATTCTCCTGACACCCCTAAGAAATGACTAGAACTTGACTCCTGAGGACCACAGCCCCCACTTTGGGGATTAATAATATTAGGTTATTATATCAACAGTGAGTACTAAAATTATCAGTGATGCCACTCAAAGTGCATGTCCAACACATTCTTTCATGGAGATTTCCTACAGGGAAATAATTCTAATTCAAAGCAGACAACTGACTGAGTCTCTGGGTATGCTGCTTAGCACTTAGAGAGGAGTGAGTTTCAAGATGTGGTGAGGGATATAAAAGTCCTAGCAAGGGGTCTCAGCTGGAAGAGATGAGAACAGCTGAGTGCACATAAACCTCCTTTTGAGGAGTTCTCAAGTGACTCCATGTGTCCAATGATGGAGATTACCACATTCTCCAATACACCAGCTCTGGTGAATCCTTCACCCTGCCTCCACCGTGAATCATTCAAGGTGGGTAAAGAGTTAAAAAAACTCCCACAGTAGAAAACAAAACAAGACATTTACAAAACCAACTAAGTTGTCAGGTGGAAAAAAATGAGTGTGAGGGCCACTGAGTTGGTAGGTAGAAACAAATTCCTTGGCTTGGGACCTGCACAAAGCAGCTGAGAGGTTGGGGCCTGTGCAAAGCAGCTGAGAGCAGAAAGGGGAAGGAGCAATTTTGCCAGGACATTTAAATTTGTATATGACTGAGTGTATCATCACCCTCCACGCACCAAAAGGCGCCAGTTTCCTTATGCAATGAAGATTAAAGGGTCTGGCTATTGCCTCTGCAACAAAGGATTTTTCTAATCACCTTATAGAAGTGCTTGATCTCTTAATCTAGTTTAGGTTGTCTCCCTGTTTTGGACATTGTCATCTCTCTGTGCATGTTTGATACGTGTGTGTGTGTGTTCATAGGAAAAAACTCCATGTAATTGAAAGCTGAAATTGTCAGAATCACAATTTTCTGTTCACCACAGCATAAAAGCCTTGTCTCACCCTTCCAGTCACAATTCATTCATCTCATGCCGCAGTATTATGCAGAAGCTTTAACTGTGTGACTGCAGATTTCCTGCCCACCTCCCTTCCCCATGCTCTGTTTTACTCCATACATAAGTGCCACCACTATTTTAGTTCATTTTGCTGTGGCTCTACGTCGTCTGGATTCGAAGCATTGTCAGTGACCTCTGGGGAAGACCTCAGTGGAGGGACCAGGCAGGCTCCCAGGCTAACACATCTGAAGCCTGGATATTTGACTTGACTATAATTTACAGTAGGGTCACCCATATCTGCTCTGTGGATGTCTGTCCTGCACGGGTCATGGCAGCACAACACGCCAGCTGTGAAGGTGACCTGGAAGGTCAAAAGACTTGTGACTTGTGGTTCTCTTCCCCATTGTCAGCCTTGGGGAAAAGGTGACCACAGAAGCCAGAACCTTGCATTGGCAATATTTAGAATTTGGGAGCAAACTTCCAAGGATTTTGTCCATGGGTATTTTAGCCTCTCTCAGGCCTCCAGGGACATGTAGCATTTTTATAGTGCTGATGCCTTGTAACTGCTGCCTTCTGCAGCCATCAGTGTACCCATACTACACTCTTGGGATTAACAAACTGCTGCTTCCCTTTTTCCTTATCTTCTTTGCCCCTCAGTAAGTTTATCCCACACTACCCTTTATCCATTATACTCAACATGGAATTTTCTTTCAGTCAGGTTTTCCAGGCTTCTCAGAGTGCCATCTCAGTTCCACTGTTTTAGAGTGGCTTCTGGTTCACAGCTTATGTATGTACATTCAGTGAAGTGAATTAGCCCACCTACATGTCATCTTGATTGTGGTGCTGGAATTGATTTAATTTTTTAATTTCTACATCAGGGTTTTTTATTTATTATTTTTTTCCTTCTCCATTTGCCAGTGGTGCAGTGTTTATTGTACAAGGGAGAAATCACCTTATTCATACTCTATTATGTTTAGGATTTGACTTCTACATTCCTGCAGACAGTGTAGACAATGAACATTGTCAATAGTTTTCTAGTGGAAATGAGAGACTGAGAAATTTAGGAGTGTGGATCCACAGCAATATCTATGATGTAGTTTTATGATTATTTGCAATAAGGAGAAGATGTCACCAGAATCATGATGTTATCACAATCACTTCAAGACAAGCAGACATCAGCTTGTAGCAATATGCTTTACTGTTTCTTTTCTACAAAGAAAAAAATCACCATTGTTCTGTGAAAACTGGAAAGATTGTGGGATGAATGTGATATGAATGAGGACTCACAACTGCCTTTCAGAATCTGAATTTGGGATAATAACACATAAATTAGGCAGACAGGGATGTGGCCAAGTTAGTTCTGAGCACTGCTTGTGGATGGGATACTTTTTGAATAAGGAAATCTTCCTTAAAAAACCCAAAAGTTGAATGTAAAACCTGCCAGGCAATCAGTACACAGGGATTTAGGCAGGAACCAGCTCTTCTAAATATTAAGTCTTCAAGTGGAGCAATTTTATTTTTTATAACATAAACCCAGGAAATATTTGAATGCCTTTTGCTGAGCTGTTCACCCCATAGCCCCAAAGATTTATTTACTGACACCAGCTGACAGGGATTAAGGGATCCAAACCATTTAACTGGGATGCTCTGTTTCCTGCTGAATTCCAGGTGTGAAAGACTAAGGATGGAGTCCTTTTGCATAGGTGATTTGATAAAAAAATTAATAACCCTACAAAAATCTAAAAGAAGAACTTGGGAGGAGAGGCTTTTAGCAATAGGCAGCTTACCACCTTGGACAAACATGTAGATATAATCTGAAGAGAACACAAATAACCCCATGGTCAAAAACCAGATTTAAGTAGTTTATTTCGGTAAACAATAGTTATGACTTAAATGTAGAGGTGCTTTAAGCCTCAAGCTGGGATTAGGTCCATACTGTGCAAACTGGTTTAAGAGACAGGAGAGAGATTTCTGGCTGGTCAAGGTGTTTATGTTCTTATTTCAAATTAAAATTATGAGCAAATTAAAAAAAAAAAAAGAGTGCAATAAAAAAGTGAAACAATTGAAAACAGTCTATAAAGTAATGGGAAAACACAGTTCCTGAACCCATCTATGTGAACAGCTTTTTAAAAATGCTTTCTGTTTTTTTTAAAAAAATGTATAAAAATATTAAAATATTGGTATCTGCTACCCACCTAGCTTGTGTACATTTTTACTTTCATAGAGTGTGATGTATAACTTAGGGGCTTAGCACATGTCAGAGTTGCCAGTTGTTCCTGTGAAGTGACTAAAATATATAAAATGTGTTTACAATTGAGTAACTCTGCACCCACAGATGAACAGGTTGTGCTTATTTTGAACTTGTAAAAATGGAAGCAGTCGACCAAATAGGTGATTTATAAAGAGAAAACGCTAGCAGAATTATTCTGTTGTGTGAAAGAAATTGGACTAGCCAGTGGGAAGAATATAATGAAGCATGGCAGGCTTTAATTTACCTCTGGAATATATCAGGAACCCTCAGCATTTCTGGATCAGAAACCGTTTGTGATAAGGCTTTTCTCTTTCAGGATCACTTCTCAACTAGGTATTTGCTTTAACCCTGGTATTTTCCTTTACTTTCTCACTGTCTAAACACACCCCTAGAGCTCTGCAATTGTAAATTACACAACCTATGGCCTTCTTACCAGCTTCACCTAAAAAGTTTTCATCTGTTTATGTGGATCTTTCAGAATTAGGCTATTTCAATCCAGATGTGATCACTTAGTTCTTTAACCCATTATTGCATGATGGATAATCTTTAAAATAATTGTTTGCCACCAAAAAGGCTAAAATATACTATCTATTTCAAATATTGTGATGTCTTAGATATCCTGGTCTATTTTCTAATGAACGCTTAATTGATAATCATGAACATTTTGCTCATTTTATTCTCCCTGTGATTGTAATGCTTTTTCTCCTTCACAAGTGTTATTATCTGAAGTATTTGCCATTGGACCAACTTTGGCCCTACTGAAATGAATGTATACATCTGCTACCTTTGTTGCAAGTGAGACTTAGTACAATTTTAAGCACTCTTGACCTGTATTTAAAGCCCGGCTAACCAGCAAAATTGCTAACTATAGTTTTGAAGTGTTTATTATTTTTGCTACTGGGTTACACGTAGCTACACTTACAAATAATAAAAAAAAGGACAGTTTCAGTTAAAAACTTCACAGAAATGGGGTTGCTGAAAGCCAGGGCCATTGTATGCTCTTATGCTAGACTATGACTGTTTGCTCTGCTGAAATACCATCCTTTTGTGTAGCTTGTTCTCAGTTGTTTCTTTGGCTGATACAGGAACTAAAATGCAATAGTTTATGTAACTATTCAGATCATGGTTTTTCTTTCGAATTTGTAGGATGAAAGATGAAATTGCATCAATAGGTCATTTTTATAATCTTAATTTTTTAATGAAAATGGTGTAAAGGAGACCAAACAATTGCAAGTGAATGGTACTAATTGTGCATGAGTTCAGATTTTAATATAACATAAATTATTGACCAATATTTCTATACTGAATTAGTGGAGCAAATTGCTGTTCTCTGAAATGAATCACCTTGTTTTCATATAAGAACACTGAACACATGAAGAATCCTACCAGAGGTATTAGGAAGGAGATTGTTCCACTGAATTTGACATAAGGAGATACTGTCAGGGAAGTATGTGTTCCTTGGCACCAGTAAAGAGAAGAGCCTTCCTGGTTTCAGACCCTCACATTTTAAGTTTTAGTTCACTGGGCAGTCTTAGACCCAGCTGCACTAGTGACCTGACAGCAGGGACTCCCTGGAAGTGGAGGCATCCTTTGTACTCATTGTCTCTTTGAATATTTTGCTTCCAGGCAATGTTAGCTTCTTCCTAAGAGCTTTTTCACAGTTTGTGAACTCTAAATCAAACTTGAAAAACAAAATTTAAAAAAAAATTAAAGAAATTACAGCCAAACTTCTCCAATTATCTGGAATTTTATTCCATCCATATACATGCATAGTAACAACATTTGTTGAGAAATTATTTCTATCAGAAGTAGAACATTATCTTTGTGATCACCAGTTGCAGTATTGCTACTCTTATATTTAAATATATCTTATATATGAATTAGATTCATAATTGCAGCATTGAGTTTAGGGTTTTGTTTTAGACTGTGCCTTTCAAAAGATAAAACTGATTGATATGACCTCATTTCTTACAATACTGCTTCCAGTAATTTTGTTCATTCTTTATAAAGTATTGCATTTAACAGCAAAGTTTAAAAATTGAGACAGAGATGCATCAGCGAAAGAAAATACAAGTACTATACAAGAAAGAAAATGCCATCTTCATTTAACGTACGTTTCAGATTAAGAAAGTGGACAGAAACATACTGCTACATACAAATGCAAAGCCTAATGACTAAGGTACTGTATGTGCTAAAATATAAAGTGCAAACTGAGCCCAATTGTTCAAAAAAATTGAAATTTTAAGGCGAACTTTACAGCATAGTTGAAACTTCTTTGCAAGTTATATTTTAGCATATACATATATCTGCAACAGCATATAAGAAAAAAAATCAGAATACACAAGTGCTTTTGAAGCTATTTCTAAAATGCTTTTCTGTATTGTTTGCGACTATTTTCTTTAAAATCTACTATACAGTGCAAACCATATGTGCTACACAATAACTATACAATAACATTACAAATGACTTTAATATAAAGTTTTTAAATAAAAAATAACATAACTACAGCTATGAATACTGCTGGTAAAATAAATTAATATTTTTGAAAATGGCACCAATAATACACTTTACTAATGGACTGTAATGAAATTACACCTTTAAGTCTTCAACTCAGCAATAGTGAAATCTCCTGATTGTCCAGATGTAATTCAAACAGCTTTCTTTAAACTGCATGGAACAATATGCTAACACATGTACCAAAGGTGACCGATTGTTTTATTTGACATGTTCTGCTGCATGTGAAGAGCAATAAAACTTCTTGTGAGTTATAAAGTTTGAGAGATTGTTGAACTGGATGTCACACAGTCGGCAATACTTTCCACTGGTTGGAGCCTGGGTAGAGCCATTCACACCTTTAGCTATACTAGACAACTGTTCCTCTGCTGTAGGAATTGCTGGAGAGACGTTTTCATTTGTAGCTAAGGGATTCTCAGAGATCCAAGAAGGAGACTTGTGCCCATCTTCATGTGGAGGATTCTGGGAAATGTTCTCTTGCTGTGGGTTAGCAGCAGGTCTTTCCTCCTGTTTTAGTCCCCCATTAACTATTACCATGCCTCGGTTTTTCGGCAGTAGTGGAAGAGATTCTTTCTTCTGCACAGCACATCCATTTGAAGGTGCCTGGCCTTTAGGAGATTCACTTTCTGTATTTGTGCTTTGATCTAAATCAGTATTATGAATGACGAGAGAACCAGAAATGTAATCACTTGGCTTTATTCCATAATATGGAGAAAGCTGATCTGCTCCTTTAGCTTTCTTTATTGCTCCAGGGTAAAGGCATTGTGGAAGAAACAAATGTTTGTTTTCTTCTTTTGTAGCAATAAGCTGGGCCGCTTCACTAAAGACTTTCAGTCCTTGAAGTGTTGCTAAGTGTGTGGAAAATAAGTTTCCATTAGGAGAGGACTGTTTTGAGTTTCCATTTTTTTCACATTTGATTATGCTTCTTTCATAACTGACATCTGGGCTGTTTCTTTCACTTTCTGGGTTTTGAAACACCTTACTACTGTCAAGTTGTCCCAGGTCACCACGCTGATGAGCAGTGACAGGACAAAAATTCTGCTTGTGAGCCAGGTAGTTCTCAACCTTGTTAAAACTGATCTTGCATACGGTGCACTCATGGTAGTCCAGCAGCCTTTTGGGAGAAGTGGACGTCCTCTCTGATGGGGGTAAGCATTTTTTACTGAGATCTATTGGCACATCCATCTCCAAGCAAGACACGGTGGAGTGGGCAGTATCACACTTTGAAACTGGAACACACTTGTTAATAGACAGTGATGTTTCCAGATGCTTCGAGACTATTCCTGGAAAGATGTCACATCGTGGGTGGTAACATTCCCCAAGACCCTCCGTTGACTCTTGAGTAGATGTACAAGGATTGCCAAGATTAGCAACTTCTAGAAATCGCTGTTGAACTAGTGGTGGCCTCTGCTCTTGCTCTGGTAAGCACATCTCATACATCTTCCTTCGCTTCCGAGTACGCATTGTTCTCTGCATGGCAGGCACTTTGTTGGAAGCGGACCTCTTCAGCGGGGGATCGTGGCGAGTGGCACAGTAATACTGCTTGTGGACCATGTAGGTCTCATGTCTGCTGAAAGTAATATTGCAAGCTTCACACGTGGTCTTGTTAGGGTCACTCTCCCCCTCTACTAAGGGAGCATTGGGATTCTTCACATCAGAAGGTTTTCCATTTATCTTCTCATCACCATTGCTTGCAGCTGACAACTTCTTAGGCTGTGCAGTAAAGTCTTTTTCATGACTTTTATTGTTTGGCCCAATCAAATCTAAAACATTGGAAGAGTTTAAGCAAGATGTCTGCAGAAGTTGATTTTCTGGATCTGATGTGTGAGGAGCTGGATTCAGGATGTTTATAGAGCTTTGACCATTACTGGGACTTACAGCTTCAGGCATTTTTTCTGGAACACTGGAAAAATCTGGTGACTTTGCCATCTGCTGCCATCGGCTGCTGCAGTAATGCTTTTTGTGTACCAAATAGTTGTCCAAATTATTGAATGTTATGTTGCATTCAAAACATGTAGCCCCTTTAGGCATCAAAGGACTGTAAATTACAGGTGGATAATTGCTACTTCCATGCCTCAGCCTCCGATGGACCAGTTCTGACATTTTGGCTAATATCTCTGAAGCCTGAGGAACCACAGTGATGTCTTGGGGAAAAGCAAACTGGGAAAGAAAAGGTCCCATTGGGAAAGAAGGACCAATATTAGGCTGAACTGGTGATGAAGCAAGTCTTGGACTGGATGGTTCAGATTTTATTTTGGTATATGAAAAACTCTGCTTATTTGCTGCAGGCTGGGTTTCTGGCCTCTGGTTTGGAAGGAAAAGTGGAGCCTTTTTTTCACATTTATCAAGCTCTGTATCAGAACTTGCATCTTTAGTCTGCATGGTCTTTTGGCTCTGGGGAACATCATTTCTGCTCAACAGGTCCGTTGCTGGCTGTAAACCTTCTTCATTTCCACTTGGAGAGTGTTCAATGTCACTTTCTCTCTGAATTTTGTTGCCAGAGACATGTAACTCTTGGTGCTGCAGTAGCTCCCTCTGAGTTTGGAAGCCAAAATGGCAGTGATTGCATCTAAAGGCAGCTTGAGTAAGATGCGAGAACAGGTGCTGATGAAAGTTAATCACTGAATCTGCAGTGTAAGTACAAACTGTGCATTTCAGACTAGCACCGGGTGGGAGAAATTCTTCCATTTTCACTCCTACAGAAAAAACAAGCAAAATACAAAATAAAGTGACCATTTTGCCCCTCATGAAGAATACCGGGAAATCAGCTGCACAGAAGGTACAAGTGCAGTGAGAATGACTAATTTTCTTCTAATGAAATGGTATTAGTCACCCTGAAAATACTCGAATTGGTTTTTCCTTGAACTGCTAGGTTATTCCCAGACTTTTGCTCTGCTTTGGAGAGCCCTAGTATTTGCATGCACTCATCAGAGCTGCAGAGAGAGAAAGAACAAGGGAAAGGATAAAAATATACTGGACTTATTCTAAATGAAGGGTCTCAGAAATTACAGTTACAACTAAAGGGACACATTATGTTCTCCATACACAATCACTGGAAATTTTGAATGCACACAAAGCACACTGAGGTCACGAGGTTCAAGGTTATGATGTAGTTTATGATGACACCTTTTCTTCATGAAATCACTACCACTTTATCAAGAATAGTACATTCAAAGACATCTTACAATCACCGATTAAACAAAAAACTCCATGTTTCATGGCATTTTGAAACTGAAAATGCTTTAAAAAGAGATAAGACCAGATTTCTCTACTGCAACACCACAGATTCTAGTTGCATTTTAGACAACAGAAACAAAAAATATTGATAGGGATGACTTTCAGAATTTAAAATGAGTATTTATTCTGCCTACACATATGCACATATACCACACCTCAGTCAGGTGAAGTAGGTATGTAGTAGTTGAACAATACAGAACTGTAAGAATATTGTATCTCACTCTGTGGGTAGTCACATTGTTGTACCTGGAGGTCCTTGCTTCTTCCCTAGCATCAGTGACCCCCCAAGTTGTGAGTGACATCTGGAATTTGACCTGCTCTTGGCCTCAGAGGCCAGAAGGGAACCAAGGAGATACCCAGCACGTTAGCCAGCACTTTGTTTCCCATCAGGCACTCATTCCCCAGGAGGCCACATGAGGCTTTAGCCCCTCCACTGACATGAGATGGTGCTTCACATGCTTCCCCATCATGTGATACAGTGACAGCAGTCTCTATGGGACTTTGCATTTCCATCAGGGCTCTGCATTCCAGTGCTTTAGGTCTGCTAGAGCCTCCAGTGGGAACAGTAATAGCAGTTGAAGCAAACACGGGGCTTCCAAAGATTACAAGACATTTGGAAAAGGAATGTTTCATTTCTACTGCAGAAGGTGTTATAACTTGTGATAATCTGTATAGAAAAATAGGACTGGCAGGATAGGAAAGAGAGCAAGAATGATTGAATAGACTACTTTGTGACTAAAAAAGAAAGGGAAAGGCCTGAGGTTTAGCCTCTCTTCCAGGAAATAACTAAAGATTCTTACTGGAAATTCACCACAATCTCAGATCTATGTCTTTCAAGGAACATAGATCTCTAGATTACATGCAGACATGGTCACTCACAGCTCATGGCTCAAAACCCTCAACACCTAAGCCAGTGGTATGTCAATAAATGCAAATAGTTGAAGCAAATCTTTTGCACAATGGCTAATATTTCAGTTTTCCTCTGCATGGGGAGAAATTCATCTGTAATCCTCCCAGAGTATCTGGTTATAATTACCAGGCTGTAAGACATATTGGGCTGCATGCACCTGATCTTATTGAAGCTGTTGTAGCCTATGATTCAGCTGGTTTACTGAACAGTGAAATATTTGCTAGGCAACAAACAGAAAACTGCAATAGCCTGATAGTATCTTGAGGCACAGAAAGATCTGACCTCTAAGTCACACAGAATCACACAGAGTCATTAGGTTGGAAGAGACCTTCAAGTTCATTGAGTCCATCCCAGCTCACATACCCCAACTAAGCCATGGCATTGACTGCCACATTCAGTCTTTTTTTAAACACATCCAGGGATGGTGTCTCCACCACCTCCCCACGCAGACAATTCCAGTACTTTATCACTCTTTCCATAATAAACTTTTTTCCTAATATCCAACCTATATTTACCTTAGCACAGCTTAAGACTGCGTCCTCTGGTTCTGTCAGTTGCTGCCTGGAGAAAAATACCTGGCTAAACAGCCCCAGCTCCCTCAGTTGTTCCTCACAGGGCTTGTGTTCCAACCAGCCTTGTTGCCCTCCTCTGGATGTGCTCGAGCATCTCAAGGTCCTTCCCAAACTGAGGGGCCAGAACTGGACACAGCGCTCAAGATATGGCCTCACCAGTGCCGAGTACAGGGGAAGGGTGACCTCCCTGCTCCTGCTGGCCACACTATTCCTGACACAGGCTAGGATGCCATTGGCCTTCTTGGCCACCAGGCCACTGCTGGCTCATGTTCAGTCAGCTGTCAACCAGCACCCCCAGGTCCCTTTCTGCCTGGGCACTGTCCAGCCACAGTGTCCCCAGCCTATAATGCTGCAGGGGGTTATTGTGGACAAAATGCAGGACTTGGCACTTGGACTTATTAAACACCATCTAAATGGACTTTGCCCATCCATCCAATCATTTCAGGTCTCTCTGCAGGGTCCTCCTACTTTCCAACAAAATGACACACGCTTCCAGTTTAGTGTCATCCGCAAATTTACTAATGGAAGACTCAATCCCCTCATCCATGTCATCAGTAAAAATATTGAACAGAACTGGCCCCAGCACAGACCCCTGAGGGACACCACTGGTGACTGGCCCCCAGCTGGATGCAGCACCATTTACCACCGCTCTCTGGGCCCAGCCACCCAGCCAGTTCTGAACCCAGCAAAGAGTGCTCCTGTCCAAGCTGTGGGCTGCCAGCTTTCCCAGGAGTGTGCTGTGGGAGACAGTGTCAAAGGCCTTGCTGAAGTCCCAATAGATAACATGCACAGCCTTTCCTGCATCCACCAGGAGGGCCACTTGGTCATAAATGGAGACCAGGTTAGTCAAACATGACTGACCCCTCCTAAACCCATGCTGGCTGGGTCTGATACCCTGGCCACCCTATAAGTGCTGCATGATGACACTCAATATAAACTTTTCCATTGCCTGACCAGGTACTGAGGTCAGGCTAACTGGTCTATAATTACCAGGATCCTCCTTCCCACCCTTTTTGTGAATGGGTGTCACATTGGCCAGCTTCCAGTCATCTGGAACCTCACCAGTGAGCCAGGACAGTTGGTAAATGATGGAGAGTGGCTTCACAAGCTCATCTGCGAGCTCCCTCATCACCCTGGGATGGATCCCATCTGGGCTCATAGATTTCTAAACATCCAAGCAGCTCAGCAGTTCTGTGACTGCCTCCTCTTGGATAACAGGGGACCATTGATGATGAATGACTAAGGGTTTTCTGCGTTTTCACTCAGCACCCTTCTAGTCCTTTTCTGGGAGGTACCAAACTCCTCCAAGGCAGTATGTTGCCTTTTAGAATTGCAATTGATATCCAAGTATCAGAGGAACATTTTTCACTTCACCAGATCCACTGAGTAGACTATGCATGCCCCAGGAGTTCTTACACTGCAGCCAAATAAGGCTTTCTTTCGTGATTAAAGCACCCATTAATGTCCTTTGGACTCCATTCATTTGAAGGAGGATCAGGAACACCTGTAGAGCCCTTGCTTCTTTCCAGAAGCAGCTCTGTACACCAGACATCAAACACACAACACGCTGACCCTGCAGTCTTTCCTAAAAACTCCAATGCAAAATGTCCTGCAAACTCTTTATTGTGTTTCCAGCCCTAATTCAATTCAAAACTGGTCATCTACACCATGTAATGTGGGACATGATTTAGTGGTGGACTTGATGATCTCAAATATCTTTTCCAACCTAGACAAACCTATGATTCTCTGTATTTTGTGATTCTAAAACACAATCCCCATTTTGTATTTATAAGAAGGGAAAAGAATCTTTCTATCAAACAGTAATTTTTTTATGCAACAAGTGACCTGGTAAAAGCAGAGAGTTGTGGACCATGATCCTTAGAGCTTTTTGCCTAAGAAGCCTCCTCTAGGGCTAAGGAGGAAGATAATACTTCAGAAGGACATGTACTCAGGTTGTGTGTATGCTTGGTAGCTGGAATCCTGCAGCAATTGATTGTGTCTGGACTCCTGACCATACCTTCACCAGTAAAGAAATGCTGCCTGTATGTGTGTGTGCCCACATTAAGAGAGAGACAACATTCAAATGACAATTAGCAAATGAGACAAATGACACTGGTTACTTGGGAGAGGTACTTGGTGTAGAACACAGGTCAGAAACTGTTGGCAATTCGGTATAATCTACATGCAATGCTTGCATATGTTTGGTCTACTGAATATCTATAGTGAATAATTCTTCAGAAAGCTAAATCTAGAAGATGATACATTAAAATACATGATACTTACCACTGTGAGAATTTAGGTGCATTTCCAGAGCTCTTGCATTTGAAAAGCTTTTGGTGCACTGTGGAAAGGGGCAGACACTGGATATCTGCTGAGCACTGTCCTCACTCTCCTCTGACAGCTGTGGCCCCTCTCTTTGCCTCCCACTGCAGTAATACATGAGATGGGCCTGCAGGTTCCGCTCACTTCGGTACCAAATGCCACAGGATTTGCAAGGGAATATGTCCTCTACAAGCAAGTATAAGCAGGTGCAGGTTAGTCACAGTTCACTTGGTCCCAACCAATTAACACAGCTAGATTAATTTCCCTCCCTTTCCCATTAAAAAAAATACTTATTTAATAAAACATTGAAAACAGAGAAATGGGTTTATTAAAATGTCACTTGCAGATGAGAAACTAACATGGGAGATAGTTGTTTCTTTCAAAAGGACATTTTTTTAAAAAGGTGCATAAAGAAAACTGCTACAAGCTTTTGGCACACAATTACTTTTAAAAATTAAATTAAATTAAATGTTTGTTGGGAACATGCAATACTAATTAAGGAACTATGCTGTATGTTCAATACATCACTACTTATTAGGTGACATCTTTCAATTTTTCTGTGTGCACAAGACTTCCAGCTCTGGGCTTTGGAATTTTTGAGTGCTAACATTCTGAAGAATGTGTATTTTCAGTATGCTTATGCATTTATTACTGTAAAATCCTTTTGTTCTGATATCCAGGAGGCAAGAATAGACTACTTTTCCTTAAGATCCTATCATATTGAATGTGATATTATTCTAAGCAGCATGTCTATTTCCTTGGTTCCTATTCTTATTAATTATAGAAATTGAAATTTCTTAGGTCTTTTTTGTCCTCTTGTTTTCAGTAACTTGTTGGTTTTCCACTTTTCCTTATGCATAGAGGATATTTACTAAAAATAAGGCAATTTTTCATTGTCTCCTATCCCGAAGTGTCAGCACCCCTCTGAGGAGAGACCATGCAGAGGTTGCACAGAGTGTTTTCAACAGCAGAAGTTGGGATTTTGATCATGCATTAGAGGCTACACACTTTACTAATGTGAAGAGTTATAATGGATATGGTATTTTTACACAAAGTGGACAGATATTTGTGTGTTAATACCCTGTCAAAGGACAGAGAACCTGTTGTGTATACATCTCAGAAAGACAAAAGATCTATCTGATCTTTCTGAAAGGTGAACCTTCCATCCTATCAGTAAGAACAAGAGAAATCCTTGCTCTTTTGGGGCACATCTGCACCAGTAAATTAAACTATGACAGGATCCACACTTGAACACTGGAACTTGTTTATATTGCTAAATCATGACAACAGTCCCTTCTACACCTTTGGCTTAAGTCAATGAACACTATTCCCATTCATGCATAGATTTCAGGAATTATCACAGGCATAGAACTATTCTCTGCATCTGGTGTGGACACCTCTTGACTGTTTTTGAGACTAAGAGAGGATAAAATTATGAGTAACTTCAGACTGTGACAGCTGACCTCAGGAGCAGGCAATTGCAGTCAACATCAAAACACATCTTGATCAACATGGAAACTCCCCCTGACTTCAGAATGCAAAGAGCTGCTAGAGACTGTAATAAACTTAGTTTTGAAGAATGGCTGGCTGCTCTGAAAACATGGCATGTGTAGCTGATGATGTAATTAATTACCATTCATGACAATTTATGTTTAATTTCAAATATTGATGTGTATAGGACAACTGCTCTGTTTCAATTCCTTTGGGTGAACAAAGTTGGAAGATTCCAACCCATTGACATGGATGAGTCTTTTATTTGCTAAATATTTACAAATGCAGCCAAAATTTACATTGCTTCTCTGATTGCAATGCTAATGCTTGTCTATTTTTCTGCTCATGAATTTGCAAAAAATATTTATACCACTACCAATTTCTATTTTTCCCTTTGCCACTGAATAATTGTGCATGGATTTCAGACACAAACACTTAATGGAGCAGTTAGTATTCCAACATACACCACTATTAAAACATTAGTGATACAGCTTGCATCATTTGAAATGTCTACCTCGCTTTAAAGGTGACACTTTAACATTTGGTTTTGGCCTCAAATGGTTTAAAAAAGTTGAACTGTTGGTGTTTCCACAGAAAAGAAAGTCCAAAAGTACTAATAGGAAATTCTGATATGGGCAACTTATCCTATTTGAATTCATTTGACTGCATTCCATCACAGAATTGAACTTTCTGATTATCTTAATGAATTTGACTTCCAGCCATCTTTATTTCCTATGGGTTAGATGGCCTGGACAGTCTGTAGCTGCAGTTATGCACAGTGAATATGTGACTCCCATTACATGCCAAGCAGAGGAAATGCATTTGAGGAGTTTTGCATGGTGAGAGGATGGGATTTCAGGGAGTACAATATATACGGATGGGATCTGAAACTATTACTACTCTAAAGTGATGCAAAACAGATAAAAGCTACTTGAAGCTAATATTTTAATTACTTAAAACCAAAATATTGGAATTTATTTCGATGGATACTTTCATATAATGAAACATTCAGCCTCAAGCTGAATGAGTCAAAGGTGATATTCTAATTTTGTTTTTAGCAAATGTTAGGAAACATAAAAAATCCCCCAAACAAGGTACAAAACCAATATTTTTTTTCAGAGACCTAGAAAAGGAATGCTTAAGAGATGGCTCACTCCAAATCTAGAGGTTCACTCAGCTTGTTGCTCAACTTCTAGTTCAAGACTTTAATGAAGAAACTGAATTATACCAACTCAACAATGATCAGAAGAAGAGTTGGGACTGATGCGGAAAGTTCTGAGCATTTTCCTTGAGTCAAGAACACAGAAGTTACTTTGAGTTGCTGCTAAACTTGTATAGCCAGAGCTGATGCACCATAAACTTAAAGACTCCTCTTAGCAATGGTCAGTGTGGCTTTCCAGGGCTCTGCAAAAGTCAGTGCTGACAAAAAAATGTTTCCAAAATGTGATGTTGTAGAAATCTGACTACTTTGCCAAAGCCCAGAGTTGGCCTTGTAGATTTACACAAGAATATTATCTCAGCTGAAACAAGCAGTGCCCTTTAGGTAAGGTAACCCACTGTAGCAGCTCCTTTTCTGCTTTTCAGCTTTCCTTCCTTTCCCTGTTGGCTAAAAATAGGCCTCCCCTAACAGTGGTAACGTTAGTTAGTGGCATGTTAGGTGCTTCTGACACCTTATTTTGGCAAGGTCCTGTGCAATCCTAATTGCTGGTTCTGTGAGCAGGTATGTCAGCTCACAGCTGCCCCACTGGTGGGGTAGAAATGAATGTGCTTAGCTAAAGGGCACGAGGCTGCTCCAACTCAGGCTTGGAAGAGAAGACTTCGATGATAAGGGCATTTGAAGGTTTATCTTTAAAAACAGGCTAACATTAAATATGTAGCTATCAAAATTGTTTACCAGAAGATAAGCAATTAAAAAGGAAAGATAAACTGAAAGGAAAACATGGAATGAAATGTGTTACCAGGGATATTTTAACTAGTCCTGTGTGAAGAGCTTGAAGATGTTGTGACTGCTCAAGGCTCAGTATTGTCAGGTGTGAGTCTGAGTGTCAGATCACATGCTCACGTGTGCATGTGCACATGAAATACTGTGTTCAGTAGTTCATTATAACGAATTAGAATACTTAGAAACCATGGGAAGCAGGAGCAAGTGCTCCAGCATGGGGTCTAAATGGACAGACTTGCAAAGTGCTGAGAGCTAAGAATGTGCAATCTAAATCTAAGTGATGACTTGTCATGGTAATATACTTGAAAAGTACTTAGAAAGGAGGATGAGGAGCTAGGGCTGTGTAAGGTAAACAGCAGGTAAACTTGCATAAGCAAAAGTTAAAAAATGTAAACTTTAATTTGAGTTGAATTGTCCCAGTACAGGAACACTCATGTCCCTCCTCTCTAAGGACAGCACTTGAATGCATGCTGCATTTTATCCATGATAAAGCCCATTGATGACCTGAAGATGTAAAAACATTCTTGGTTAACCACATTGAGTGGAGATGCTACAATAAATCAGGGCTGCTCTAAGGCATGATTTCTGCTGCATTTTGAAACAGTCACTGAAAGGATGTGTTTCTTTTCTTTTTCTGAGTATCATGAATTATTACCGGAAACTGCAGTGGTAAGCAACAAGCTTACTTGAGCAGCAGAGGCTGGACTTTGAGAGCTAGCCGATTTCATCTACTTTTTTTAACAGTTTCTAATCCTATTGCCTCTGGGAACAGATCACAGAACCTCCACACGAGGGCAGGTACTCTGGGTGAGGCTTTGCCAGACTGCTCTTCCAGCTTTTTTTATCTGAGAAGATGGGGGAACAAAAGCAGCCTTTGAGCTGTGGTGTGGTTTCTGCGGTCACGAATTCACCATTGCTGCATTAGCTTTTCACGTGTCCCTTAGAGTCAGTACTTTAAAGATAGTCAGTGTTTTAAAGATCCGCCAGGGAATAGAGTTCCTCACTTACTGTTCACAATAGCTGTAGGCAAAATAGATGCCATGGCAGCTTGCTGCGGGAGCAGCTGTATGGAGTCCAGCAGGCGGGCGGGGTACATGCCTTCTGTGAGTGTCATCTGACTGGCAGCTTGCAGCCTTGAGTCAAAATCCACAACAAAGGCAACCAGCTCTTCACCCTCTGAGATGGCCTTGGTCGTGGTACACCAAAGCTGCCCTCCTGCAGGAAAGAAAAAGCAGAAAGATTTAATTGACAATATCAAATTCCAGAACTTACTACATGAGTGCTCTCTTCACAGTTCTCATTTTAGAAAAATTTCGGTGGTTTATTTAAGGTAAAGAGGCATACAGTTTTTACTTTTCCTGTCTTCCTTCTACCAACACAGGAATTTTCATGTATAAGAAAACCAATTTGGGGATAGTTTTCCTAACTATTTGCAGCATGAATAATTATTTTAATTTTTCATTTTGTCTCCTAAAAAGCCAGCATTATGAAAATCAAGATATAGGTGAAAATAACTTATGCAGCACTTCTCTCATTATAATTTTCACCAAAGTTCCTGTAAATTTTTTCTCAACTCCAAGCTTGTTTTATTTTGAATAGCAAATCACAGCTCAGTAAAACCAAACAGCTGCAAGAAAGAAATCAGATTTCCTCTTAAGGGCGTTCTTCCCCTCCCTTATGTTTGTCACCCTCTTTCTCTAAAAAATCTTCCCTTATGTAATATTCTTCGTAACATGACTGCTTTATCTCTGCTTACAGACTGAACTTCCTGAAAAGAAGATATGCCAAAGATCTGTTTCATAAAGGCTTATTCAAATAAAGGTTTGTTTAAAAGCGGGGGGAAGGAGGGGAAGTGGAAGAACTTTCATCAAACAGTAAGATACACTATAGCTCTGTGCCGCAAATGTCACGTGTAGTGCATTAAAAAGAAAATTAACTATGCGAGTACATCTACTAATGTATTTGAATGAGATAGTGAATGCTCATTTATTTAACATGTTTAGACAGGCAAAGCACTTATATTGTGTTATCTACACTCTCAGGCCTAGATACATATCCAATACAGTTATGCCTGAAATAATGTTGCATACTTTATATGTTATAAAGCTTTTTTTTTTTCCTCAGGTTTTGTATATATAGAGAAAGCTATATGTTGCATTCATTAGGCAAGCAAAAACTGTACTCGTTTTGATAAGTAATATTGCTGTGTTTATCTTTCGGCATAACTGCCTTTTCAACTGCACTTCATTTTTTCCCTTCAACGAGATTATAGTTTTAAAACAACTTGTTGCAAAAATCTGGTAGAGGAGATAACAACAGTGTATGATATGCCACAGCTAAATGGAAGAATTAGGACATTGTTTTAGAGAAATCTTGGACAATTAATTAAACCAGTCTATTAGCTTTCAAAGATGAGCAAACAAAAAAGCATCAGTGACAGTGTATTTCAGTGGCAAAATACGCTAAGCTTCCAGACCTCAAAGTGGTGTAGAAGTTTCAAAGCAGAAAAGCGTCTTTGTATTCACCCTTTGGTAATACAGAAGTTGAAGGTGCTACAAAGTTTACAAACAATTTACTGTGAAGGGACAAAAGCACACCAAGATTTACTGGTCTCCAAGATTACAACATTAAATGATGCAAATCTGAGTAATTTCCTCTAGAGAATACAAAGATGAAAAATGAAAATAGCACCAAAAATTTCTACAAATACAGAATCCTAACGCCTGAGTAGGAATTCAAAATAATTTGAAGAGCACAATCTGACATATTGCCTGATATAACTCGTAATATACAGAAGCCTTCAGAGCTAAACTGGGAGAAAACCGCTTCCAGAGAGAAACAGGCTACATTCCTAAAGTGTACTTAACTAGTCTTGTAGATGAAAATACATGGAACACACACTGCAATTTGAGAACCTGAAATTGGGTACTTTTGCCGCAAACATAACACAGTTAATTTCCATTATTAACATGCACTTTTATCTTATTTATACACAGAAGGTGTAATAATCAACCCACATGTTTTAGTATATTTTAATACAGAAAAAGAGCTCTTTCTAGACTTTATTATTCACTGGATCTCTTAATAAAAATGAGTCACTGCAGAATAACCAACTGAGACTTTCTCTATCCCAGCAAACATCTTGACATGCTGTATGTACCCTTGGGGAGGAAAACAAGTGATTACAGGGTCTCCAGCTGCACTCGGTCTGGATCAGCTAAAAGGCTGAGTCAGGCTCCTGGTGTTGGAGCTCCTCAGGGCGTTGACTCATGTCCAGCAGCAGATTAAACTCGGACAGCTGAAGGGAGCAGTGACCCCGGCTGCCTGCTCCACCCAGCTCCTGCAAACTGTCACACCTACGGCAGGCACAGCCTGGTGGGATGTGTGACAGTTTTGGAAGCACAACCGTTTCTAGTTTGGCTTAATAAAGAAAATCAGAATTAGAGAAGTTAAATCCATTCCTGCATATGAATACAAACCTTCAGCTCGGCAGGATTCAGATCCAGGAAGGACATTGTTATTTTGTTTTCTCTCATCCCAGTCTATACAAAATGAGGCATTTAAGTAATCATGACATACACGTCCACGTTTAGATCAGAATATGATATTGTGTTAAGTTAAATCTACAGATGAACTCCCAAAAGATGCATTCTTCCAGCTTTTGGAAATGCAGCTCAGCACCTTTGCAGCAACAGTCACTCACTGGGACAGGACGCAGTGCCATCCCTACTTGTCCCCTTCTATGCTTGCTTGCACAGAGTAAGGCAAGAGCTGCTGTTTTGAAAGATGCAAACGATTTTCTCCCCCTTAATGCAGTGAATGCACACATGCTGACCTTCATGCACAGCAGGAAGACTGGAAGAGAAGTCTTCGTGAGCCTTCTACTGCAGAGTCAACCAAAGAGCACAAGTCAGTCAAGAGTGACAGAAAAAAGTACTGTCAAGTGCAGAGAACCCGAGAGAGGCTTCCAAATTTAATAGGAAGCTCCAGTTGTGACTATCATATGAATTACTATGCTGTCTAGACACCTCTGGCAGGGATAAGGGCTTCCTTACAGGTAGCAGCTAAAAATCAGGAAAAAATTTCTTCCCACAAACATTTCTACAGGCTAAGACACAACTGACATACAGACAGCAGTCTCTCAGGAGCACGACTTTTCATTAAGCACAGAGCAGAGTTAACAACGGGCTTTCAAAGGGATACTACAGAAGCCGTAGCCAAGTACCAGAGGAGATTAGAATGAGATAGGAAGATGTTTGCATGAAATATTTGCAAAGGCATGAAGACTTCATAAAGAAATGTGAAGGACTATTATTTATATGAGATGAAGTTCTGATTAAGCTGGCTAGATTTTTTTTTAACCAACTGTTCCTCTTCTCAGAAATAACTTACAGGAGTGAAATTGTTCTACAAAGCTCTACCAGGCAAGGTTCCTCAGTCCTAAGATGACACAGGCCTCAGAGGAAGAGAAAGGATGAACAGATGTTTTAACAGGGATGGGTGACTGACAGTGCCTCTGAAATTGTCATGGTTATATAATTTGGTCAGAAAGCAATGGCAGATTTTGGGCCTCTTCTTGTCCATAATGAATACATTGGTCACCCATTCTGCCATAGAAGAGAGAAGATTCTTAGTCAGGCACAAGAAGTATGATACTGATTATATTTATTGCTCACACACAGTCTAAATATTGTCAATGCAGTATACAATACAAGCAAGTCTAAAGGATTATAATATAAACAGGTTCAGCTGGAAACATACATGTTTACAGTCTTTGGCCTTACAGAATGCAAAGCAAAAAAGCACCCCTTTTGCTACTATAGGATATTATGTGGCCGGCTTTTACTCACCCATTCTGGACGGAGTGCTCCCTATCTTCGGGCTGGACGTACCCTGCAGGAGTTCCTGACAGGGCGGGGGAAGGAGGCCAGAAACCCATACGGAAACTGCCTGCAGCCTTGGGAGAGCAGTTTGCCCAGGTGGCCCAGTCTCCAGCAGCACTTTATACCCTTTTCAGGCCGATGTGTACTAAAGTCAATCCAACCATCGCAGCTCCCCCATCTCTGGAATGCATTCATTATGCGAGCAGTCCAGACAGTTCCTCCTGCAATTCCCACCCGGTGTTCTTATCTTAGGGCAATTCCCACCTGGTGTTGTTATCTTTGGACAAATCATATTGCCCGTCAGAGACAATGGCAAGGAAAAGCATGTGTGCCTCCTGCAGAGGATGCACGGGAAGTTTTGCGCATCCTCTGACTCTATTTCGTCACCATCACAACCACATACACTGAAAAGTGTTTTACGAGTTTTACCTGGTAAAGTAGTAATAAAAGTCTTACTCTTGTGCCAGTGCAGAAAGGAAGGTTTTAGATCAGCAAAAGGTTTTGTAACATTGGGAGGCTGTTTTCTCGAATAGGGTAATTATGGTTCTGTGAAATCGAAGATAAGTGTCTTGAGCACGGAATGTATTGTTTTATATCTATGGTTAAATCAAACATTTGATATATGACACACACATGTCAAGCAGAAGAAAGAATAAAAATGTCTGTAAACACTGTGTATTTATTTGAACTCTTCTTGTTGTTCAGAATTCAAGGAATTAAAAGTGCTCATTTGTTTAATCATCAGAAGACAGGAAAGCTAAAGAATATCATGTTGTGCAAACTAGAGCAAAAAATTACACTCCAGTTGCATTGGCATGAGTTCTTTACCAAAAGACATCAGGCACTGAAGCAATTATCTGATACCTTCAGAACATCCACCAAATGGGAAGGTTACTTCAGGGTTCTCTTCTTTGTCTGCATCTTTCACTGCAAATATTTCTGCTGCTTTAAAAAAACACCAACACCCTTAATTACAAACAAAAAAAAAAAAACCCAACCCAAACAAAAAACTTTCTATGAAAATGAAAGAGTAAGGTCCTGATGTCCCTGAAAAACTGTGGACTTACTGTTCTTTGTAATGTTTATGATCAAGATTCTTGTACAAACAGATCTGGTTCCTAACAGGAAGCTTATAAATCATACTCATAATTGCTGTCAAAACTGCAGTGGAGTGTACTGCAAGTTTCGATAATAAAGAATAGAGTCACAGTTCAAACTTGATTACATTTTGGAAATTCATGGTGCTCTTACAAGAATCAGTGGTCTTAAATATCTTCTTCTCCTGCCAAATTTTTCACTTGCACTTTTTATTATTTATGAAATCAGTGTCTGCACAATGTCATGCAGACCTCTGCTGATAAACTCTAATTAAGATTAAGACAAGCCTTTTGGAAAGGATCCCATCATTAGCAAACATGATAAACACAAAAATACTCCCTACTTGTCAACCAGGAGCAATTCAGTAACCTAACAGTATTATCTGTTGCTAGGCTACAGGGCTGACAAAGCTTCAATTATATTGTATAGCCATACCTATAGAAAACTGTATAGGAAAATGTATCTAATATAAAAGCATTTAACTTCATCCATGTTATCTGTAATTCACGGCTTCCCTCAATGGCAAAAAATCAGGTTAATAATTACATAGCATGCTGAAAAAATCTTAGCAATGTGTCATGTTTGCACAGTTTTTTCTAATTTATCTCTATGATTGATAGACATTTGCTTTGTAAAAATAACAAAATGCAAGCAATGGGATGCTGTAAACCAGAAGCATAACTACATCTGGACTCATCAAGATATGGAATCACACTTAGTGTAAAAAATATATAGTAAATTGAACCAATTAAATCATACTTAGATGCAGTAATACACTATCTTCTGTATTCAGAATAAGGAGTAAAATGGTGATAGATATGCATGCTAATTCAAAACTTTATTTTATGTAGGACAGACACCTAAAATAGAAAAAAAAAATTTCAACAGCCCTTCCTTTTTTTCTTCCACATTTGCAATATTTTTTTAAACAAAGGGACCTCTACTATCCTATTTGAGACCAGGAATTTGCCCTGAAAATTTAACTAAATGGCCCTTCACTCATTTTGATCCTCAGAAGGCTAGAACCCTACACCACTTCCAGGGAAAAAAAATAGAATCCTGTACAGTGAGCCTTGTGATGGTGGGCTGCTGCTTATTTGGATTTTTTTTCCCCCCACTTATGTTTTGCAAGCCTTAAGGAATAATAATTTGGAATCTGTGGATCACAGTCTGAAAAGAGATTATATGTAAGGTCAGACTCACCTAACTACACCAGGAAAAATAGTTTTAAAATGGATGAAACCATTAAGCCTCTTGATTCATATTGTTGCTTTTAGGAAAAGTACCTTAAGAGAGCAAGTAGCTCAAACCAGCATTTCCACTGAAAACAAGGAATTTCAGGGATTGAGAAGCATAATGACATATAAACATATATTCAAAAGCAAATTCCAGTCTCCCTGTCTTTAGTATCAGTTGATTTTCCTTGCTAAATTATCTGAGTCTTTTTTTTTTGACCCAGAAATGCCACACACCTTTCACAGAAGTTTAGGAAATCAATGGCAATTTCTAATAAAAGCAGCTTTCAGTGCTAGTTAATTCCCAAGTATTACTTTTGTGTAGTAAAATTTGAGCTTACTGGACTTGATTGCGTTGCTGCAACAACATAATAGCCCATTTCCTGTACACACATCTTTTTGCAAGAAGGGTCAAAAGACTATCAGAATTTATTTAAACAACAGACTGTTGCTCTTAGCAACTTCCAGGCACCATCAACTGAATTAAACCTTCCTCTCCCAATAAAACATTCCAACTTGCAAAAAATTGTGCTTTTTAGTAGTGGTAATGCGGGTTGGAGTTAATTTATTTTCTTTCCTCCTTTGTTCCACAGGTTAAGCATTTATGGAAAATTTGCACATCACAATAGGATGGAATCTTCATATTTGGGTTCCTTCTGCTTCTCACCCATGGGGTTGTGACGACTCAGCATATTGAATGCCATTTCAGTACAGCACAAGTTATTGGGCAGATCTCTAATTTTTGGCATGAACAAAGTACATATATCTATATGTGGACACATTGTTTAATAAAAAAATTATAATTCATTCAAATCCAATACTGTTGAAATTTTTGACAGTAGAGTGGTACAAGGAACAGAACTTATAAATTATGTGTGCCCCTTCTTTGAAAAATGCTTTGGAGGTTTCTTTGTGCATTGGCAAATACAGTAGGAATATGAGTTATTGTGTGAATCCTCCTGCACAGCACCTGATAAAAGAATAAAGAGCTGTGACATATTCTTAAAACAATAGAGGAATTAAAGAGAAACAATGGGCCAGCTGCTTCATTAATACAATCAAAAGACAGCCCAGCACAGAGGAGTCCAGATAATTAAGCACTACTCTTTTAGACCTTTTTTCTGTAATAAAATTGCTAAAAATTTATTAACTACTTCATAGTTGTTAGATAGATCTATGTACTTGTTTATTTGGGTTGATTAATGCCTTTTCAGTATTCTACAACATGCCAACTCATGGTTCATACAAGTTTTTGAATAAAATAATGTAGGAATATGTGATACGGATCTGTGGTATATACAGCAATAAATCAAAGGCATTTTGTGAACAGTCTTTCCAGTTGCTAAATAATTCTTAGCGTTTTTCACATGCGTACACAAAATATGTACTCTGCACAGCATTTTTGCTATTAATGCACTTTAATGTTGGGGTTCCAACTGTTTCTCTGTGAAGTGTCTCAAAAATCACCCCTGCAAATTCAGACTACTCAAACTCTCACCAAAACCAGCTTCAGTGCTACATTATTGAGATGATTTCTTAGCTTCTTCTATAGTTTTTTCCTTGTTTACTGATCAAAGGAGATTGCCAAAAGATATTTGACCTTTAATTTTAACTACCACTGCATATTATAAGCCTGCAATAAATGAAAAATCTGTTATCCTGTGTAAAATTATACCAATATAGGGGACAAATCAGTTCTGTTGCCACTTTTACTATTACCTTTGTGTTCAGCATAGAATATGGAGCCTTCTCAATTTTTAGCTCACTGAACAAAAGGTAAAATGAAGAAACTGCGGTGATATTTTCCAGAAGCAATACAACAGAAAAGTAGTCAGCTTAATGGCTCTAGCCAAATTAAACCCCTGTATTTAGACATACAAGCTCTCTGACCAAAAACAGGGAAGAAAATACTCCTTAGGAATTTAGCTCTTGCTCCTTCATGTGAGTCAACCTGAGCTTTGGGTCTGCCTTCAGCTTAGTCATACGCTGACAGCTGACAGTGTATTCATCTGAATAGATGATTTTATGGTTAAAACTGTCAGGCATTATATAGCTGATAAAGAGGAAAAGAAAAATATGAAAGGAACTTGCCAGTCCTAGGGGAGAGAACTCCTAAACCTGGCATCTCAGTGTGAGTGTCAGGGGTCGGCCTTTCCCTTGCTGCAGTACAACTATTACTAACATCACCATCTTATGGCAGCAGCTCTCAAATTCACACTGCAAAAACCTTCCTCAGCTGAACCCCAAATAAAGCACAGTGTTTCTGAACAGTAAGGAGTGCAAGGAACAGATTTTGACCTCTTGTTTTTAACACTGTTGTATGCCTGCATTTTGTTAGTTTGAGGATATTTATGTGTTTCCTCCAATTAAATGTCTGCACGTAACACTCAACAGAGTTCTAATAGGTAAAGAGGCAAAATAGATTAGTGCTCTGAAAATATTCACGGGAAAATAATGTGGTAATTTTATTTGCCATTTCCCCCCCGATAGAGCTGTCACAGCTTATTTACCACAGGGGGAGACAGTTAAACCCATATCCTTAGAAGTTCTATGCATTTAAGAGGCTTATATATCTCTTCTGGGACCCTCGTTCAAATCCTGGGCTAATCAGAATGAATACATATCTTTCTATTAGATGGCTCTAAAAAGTCTTAGGTGATATCAGCTCCTGGTGGACGACAGTCCACAGCGTAAAACTATTAAATGTTTGGCACAAATGGCAATACTTACGAAATGAAGCTGAAAACTGTAATATCCTCCCACATCACAAGAAGTTAAGTCTGCTGCTCAGAGGTTGAAATTAAACCCTGCCACAAATGCTAAACCTGTTCTATTTCCCTAATTCAGCATAAACTCAAACAAGGAAGTCAAAGGAGTTCTTTTCCAAATTTAGCAATTTCTTCCCTTTTTTCCCCTCCTCTTTTCTTTGTAAATTCTACTGTTTTGAATTGAGTGCTACACCTTTTTTACATTTGAATTAGGTCTCACTGGAGTGGTATTTTAGAATTTACGAAGCTTTCAGAGAGAAAATGATAAACAGCTTGAAAAAACCCGATAAACCCTTGCTGACATTGCCCACGTTGCATTCCCACCACCACTGCAAAGGAGCTAGAACTTACTGTCAGAGCACACTCATCTCCCTTTTTACTTTTTACAGGACCATTGAATGGGCACTCTCCATAGAGCTTCCCAGGAGACATTCCCAGGTGACTACCACTGCTCCCCTCAGCTTTTGTGGATGCACCAGGTTTCACAGAGAGAGAGAATGCACCACTGAAACCAACTACTCTGAAGCAGGGCTTTGGATACACACATTCCTACAATCCCTGCTTCCATAACAGCACAGCTGTAAGGTGACCTTTTGTAGCCTTACAAACACAATCATGCCTGTGGATTGTCTTTTCAGAGTTATTTTGTGAGGCTGGAGTGTATGAAAAAACGAGGTGATTAAATGAGACAATAGATATGCTTTAATGGCACCTCTTTCTTGCAGGAAAAGCAAAGTACACTTCATCTTATCAATGGATTTTCTACTGTCTTGCACCTGCTGTTGTAGGGCTCATTTCTTGCCCCTGGGCAAATGCAGAGAGAATGGCAAAGGCACCTGAGTGGAAGGAAGGATTATAGAGAAGGAGCTGTAGTAATAGGTTGTATTTGTAAAGGAAAGCAACACAATAAATATAACAAGAAATAGGGAAGTTTTAGAACGGTAAAATCAAAGTAAGAAACATTGGTTATGAGATCTGTCTGCTTATTCAATACAGGGGCCATGCTCCAGAAAAGGGTCAGGGCTTTGTGAGAAACAAAAGCCAGCTTTTGTAATGAACAGAAGCTGGAGCATTTCGTTATGTGCACTGTAACCCAGAGAAAACAGTTGCTATTATCGGGAGTTATCTCAGACCTTTACTTGTGTTAACGTTCAGCTCACAGGCTGAAGTTCAGGAACTGAAGTTCACCTCAGCTGTAACAACCATGGAAGAAAAGTGGCGCTTCCTGATTCCAAAAAGTCCCACTCCCACCTAAGCCAATAGAATGTTTTACACTGGAAACAAGACTCTGTGACAAATCTGTGTCTCTCTTACTAAACAAGCAACTAAATAAAAAGTAGATTTGTATGTTTAGTATGTTCTAAAATGTAAACACCATAGAAGCTATAACAAGCATCTAACTCAGGCTTCTCTATTTAAAAAGTACCTCATTAAAAAAACCCACCACCACCCACACACAAAATCCCATACCAATACCCCAGATTTCCTCAAAAGGAGTTAAATCCCAGTTCTGCTTTTTAAAGTAGAAGCTAGAAGTAAATTGATTGAAAACTCTTAGTGATCAAAAGCATTTCCACCTTCCAAGCTATACATGGTGTCCAAGGTAAACAAGAATTGTAAGCCACCACCAGTCTCCCAGTTAGTTCATCTGGTAAGAGACTTAACAGCAGAAAGGAAAGACTGAGCTGCTACTGGTTACAATGGAACTTAAAAAAAAAAAAAAAAAAAAAAGAATGAGCAAATTGTTAAGATTCTGGCTGTACACACTAACACAGATTAACAACTGAGGAGAATTCTGCACTTGATGACTTCTTCCAAAACAAGCTTAATAAAAAATGCCAGTTTACTGAGCATCATACAGGTGCACAGGAGCTACCATTGTGCCTGCTTGGTCAGCATGATTTCTAAATGGCCAGGAAAAAAGTGACTGTATACCCAAAGGCAAGCTGTCAAAATTTAGTTTGCAGCTGATAAACTGATTACAAAGCTGCTTAAGACTTTGCTTGTAAACAAAAGCATTTATCAACTAATAATTTGCAATAAACTGATGTAACTCCCAGCTGAGCCCCAAACTGTAATTGTCTTTACCATCTGCCTATTAAAATACCATTCTTCATCACCAAGCAGGAGCAGAAGGGAGAGAATCTCCAACAACTACATAACTTGCATGCTTATAAATAATCTGTGAGCATTTCACACATTCATTATGATTGCCAGGTTTTGTATACTTCATTTTCTCTTTTTGAGAAGCAAAGAGGTGCAGTAAAGTGGCAGAAAAGAAATTAATAAATATCGCCTGGTGCAAGAAAAAATTATGTAAATTCATCATACTCTGCAGTTTCCTAATTTTTTTCTCTTTTTGCTACTCCATAGGAATATCATGATGGAAGCCCCCTCAAGCACAACTTTACAGATTAAACTCTCAATTTCTTTTCAACTTGTCAGTTTTCATTACCTTTCTTTCTTATGTATTCAGTTCTTACAGCTGCTTCAATGGGAAGCCAGTTAAAGCATACTGGCTCCCTAGGGGGAGTCTGCCAGGGTCTGAGGCATTCTGCAGGCTCCCTGGACTTCTACAGGTCACCCTTTGCCTATCTTGTTGAGAGGATGTCTGAAAATTAAGTGAATTTACATGCTTTTATTTTCTAACTACTGACAGCCTTAGTCCTGAGAAAGAAGGTAGTGTTTAGACAAAGTTCAAAATTAACAAATACAGATGCTCTAAAGCTGATACATCCCAAGGGAAGAATCACTTTGTTAAATGTCTAAAATATTCAAGTATGAGGGGAGAAAACAGAACTGATACTGCACAGAGAATGGCAGCCCCTCAAGATGTGTCTGCATGAAAAATTGAATTTAACAGAGAATTGCACTATGATTTAATGCAGTCCACTTGACCAAATATTTCTGCAATCTGCACTCTCAGCCACCCACTGGTCTGAATGCAAGGCTGTGACCAGAGACCGATGATCAGCTTACGTCTTCAGAAATAACTGTACAAAATGCACAGATGTTTTAAATGCAACTTGGTTCCTCACTGACTCCCCAGATTCAAACCAGAATGATCTACTTAGCTGAAGTGAGGCTTTTTATGTGTACGAAAGACATGTCATCACTGGGAGGAAGCTGGGCATATAAAAGCAAAAGAGGAAGGTTCCTCCTTCTAATTGCATTGAAATGCAAGAAATTAAAGGACAGTCCTGTCACCCATGCTCACAGAAGCAGTCTCATTTCACTCACTGATAATCTTTGCCTACCTTGTAATGCTTTTGTCTAACTCAGTGTTACCACTAGTGCTGCCTTCATCACCCCACTCCACAGAACTGCAAAAAGAAATCAAACTACCTTTGGGTTTCATTGGGACCTATGGACTTTGTTGTTAAGATACATTCCACTCAAGACAATTATGCTTGTAAACTAAGGTAATTTTACATGTATATAAATACATGTACTTGTGAATATGCTGGCTGAACCAGGACTTTGTACCTCAGTTTCTATCCACAGTACTGGGACAGAATCCAAATGGGGTGAAACAGAGGGAAAAGTGAAAAACACTGTGTGTATGAAATTTCTTTTTTAATTTTGTAAAGAAAAATTTCTGTTGAACACTAAAACATGGTGATGAAAACCACCTCTCTGTTGTTCAAACTCATCATATAAATTATTTAATAATAGAATGGCTTGGGTTGGAAGGGACCTTAAAGATCATCCAGTTCCAATCCCCCTGCCATGGACCAGAATGCTCAGCCTGGCCTTGAGTGTTTCCAGGGATGCGGCATCCACAACGTGTCTGGGCAACATGAGCCAACGCTCACTTCCCCCACAGTGAAGAATTACAAACCTTAAGTAACTCGGTCAGCCGACATCCTTAGCATGACAATGCTGCGCTAAGCTATAAAATTAGAAGTGTCACCATTTCAAAAAGACTTGCGTAACACTTACTTTTTTTAAAAAACGGTAGGGGGAAAAAGAGAAAATATTGGAAAACACTAAGCTGGAGTTAAACATTTCTTTTGGTTACCACGCAAGGAGACAAAGTTGTGCGAATTCTCCGGGAGCGCCGGCCGGCCGGGCAGCCGCGCTCCCCGCGGCCCGCAGGGGTCGCTGTGGCGCCGCGGGCGGGCCCCGTTATTTATTTCATTTTCCGCACGGCTGCACATGGCCCCGGCGCTGATAACGCCGCGGCGCTGATTGAACCCGGCTCCCGACACCGCGCCGGCCCGCTCCTGTCACGACAGAGAGCGCGGCTGTCGCTCCCGCGGCGGAGATGAGTCCCCTCACGGGCGGGCGCACCGACGGTACCGCAGGTGATATTTTAAAATGAACTGCAGGACTGACGCGCAAAGCGAACAATATCGATTACGATGCTGTCAGCTCACTTCGGGAGCTGTTTAGGGACTACTTCCCTTCTCCCGGGCACCATCCCTCCCTGCTCCGGAAACGTCCCCAGGGGGGCACTGCCCTGCGCCCCCACCCCGCCGCTGGGCTCCCCGTGCCCCTCCACTCCCACCAAAACTTTGGCGACAAGGAACCCAGTCTCTGCTGGCACACCCGCGCGAAGGCGGCTGTTGCCACCTCCGCAGCTGGGCAGGCTGCTGTGGATGCTGAAGCCCTCGGGAGGGTCGGGTTTTGAGCACGCCAAAGCTGTGACACAGCAGTATTGGACTGTGTCACCCCCTCCTCTGGCCTGGCACACCAGATCTGCAGGCAGAGGGCAAAGGCAGCACAGGGTGATGTCTCTCTGCCCCTGCCTATAGGGTGTTCATGGAAATCACCTGCGCTTACCTACAACCACACAGGTCCTTTTTCCCACTTAAATCATTCCCCTGCAAAACTGGGGAGTGAGAAGATGCAGCCAGGGCTGGAAACTATCCAACATCAGCCACTTCATAATATTTCTGTTGCTGAGCAAAAACAGCATTCCAGGGTGCGTGACTCCCATGGAATCACGTGGGAATCCTGATGTTAAAAGTTTGTGGAAACCTTTGAACACTTATCTCTGTCTCATGAGAGTAATGAAGAAATTTGATGTCAAGCATGCAGTGATCCCTGAAGAACTATCTGGCTTTTGGAGCAGAAGGGATTACACACTGAGGTGAAATTCTGCTAGCCCCGTAGTGCTGGCATGAACCCCTGTGTCCTGGCTGGCCCCTTAGAGCTGCACAAAATCTTAAGAGGAATGGTATGAGGCTACTCTTAAGTAAAGGGGTCACAGAGATTAAAGAAAAGTTCTATTAAATGTTTGGGATGCTCCCGGGAATAGAAATTTTTACGGAGCAGAATGAAAGAACTGGCAGCAATTACCTATCAAGCCTCCGCGTCTGCTTGGAAATCTACCCTGCTGATAAGGCTGTTCTCATGGCCACCCCCTCCCCACTCCCCCGATGAACCCATCGCTGCACTTCTCTGGCCAGTCCTATTGGACACTAAATGTTATCTACTACCTCTCTTCCTTTTTAACCAGGACAAAGTATAATGAACAACTTGGAATCTCTCTGGGGTATGGGAACGGAATGCAATCTGGCACCATGGAAAAATGTAGTTCATCATTGCCTAACCTACGTATGACTGAGACCCAAACGCAGTCTCTTGAACGCTAGCCAGTTTACAAGCAGTGAACCTCACAATATCCACAACCTGCTGGAGATGCTTCACTGTCTCATATCTTTTTGTTTTGCTAAAAGTTAGCATTCACATGGACAGCCATCTGCATCTATAACTCAGAATCACTAAAATGCTCCATTACTCTCTCCCTTAATGTGTTTCTTCTTGGTTCTGAGCAGATGATCCTATACTATCCTATCTCAAAAAATGTGTCCTCATACTTCTTTATTAAGACACCGGAAAAATCAATGCTCTCTATGCCCTGGAAGTGGAAACAGGATTTAGTATCTATCTTCATAATGGAAAATATTGCCCATGTGTAGGAGAGACAGTTTAGACCCATTTCCCCAGTCCATGGAAATACTGCTTGATACAACAATATAAAATTCCTTTCAGTGCAGCTTCTTATTCTGTATTTAAGTCTTTTTAGCTAAGGATTTCTCAGTTGGTAACTTTTTCCTGTTTAATTCTCTTTTCTCCTTTTCTTTCCCATCTACTTGCAGCCCTGTACTCCCCCCCACGTTCTCAGTTTTCATTAAATAAAAACTGATAAAATAGTAACTGATAATTGTCAATCTATAAGCCAGTCAGGCAACATATATGCTGTAACACCTATGCACATGTGCAACTATCTGACTTACTGGCCATTACAAGAATTCTCTCAAGCCTTTACTGTGATCAGTCTGCTGGGATGATATTAGATATAATAAGTAAACAGATAGTTAGTTTTAAAGTTGGAGACTTTGTTGTACAGGTACACTGCAGCTGATCCAAGCACACTAGTTAGTGGCACTACCAGAGATGTGCAAACTGTATCTGAGGTACTGTGCCTTGCATCCTTCAGTTATCAATTCAGGATAGTTCTACACAAGTCAACTCTCTGAATCTGAATTAACATTTTCTCTCGCTGCTCATTTACCTGTTCATGGTACTATTAGCTGAATTAACTGCACAGACAGGTGAAGAGTGGATAATGCTGGAGAAATTGAAAAAGCTGTAACTATTTTTTTTTAAAGCTTCATCTGGCTGGTTTTGACAGGTCATTCAAGACTATCCAGTTTCTTGGTCTGAAGTCCCCTATGTATAACTGCATGCCTTTTAAATATTACTCAGACATCTAATCTGTATCTAATAAATAGATGGAAATGGAAGTGGTATATAAGACAATCAAGATAATATATTTGAGTGCAAATTTAAAGAAAAAAGTTGACAGTACCAGAAAGAAGCTGCAGCACGAACAACCTATTGCCTAAGTCTTTGCAGAAGAAAAAGATATAAAATGAACACCAACTTCTTAGGGAAAGCAAACACAGCATTTTGAGGGGAAGACAAAAGAGACTAGAAAACAAAAGTATGAAGGATTTAACAGGTAAGAATGAGAGGCTTAAATATACTATATGATAATAAAAAGATCAACTGAGGATTTAAAAGGGCATAGCTGAGCATATTTTAAGTGAGCTAAATTATCTTTCAATAGACTTTTGCAGATGTTAGAAAGGTTTGAGGAGAATTTCAGGCAGCATTCACTGGGCAAAAATTAAGAAATCTACTCCTGGTCTTGCTCTGACTTCTGATGTGCAATCACTCACCTATCTGGGGGAGTTTCAGATGTGTCCACTGATGGGCATATGTGCATCTGCAGAGCAGCTCTCAACTGTCCTGCTACAGGCAGTGGCAAAGAGCTGCTCCGAGAGGGCTCTCAAAGCACATTTGTAAAAGCTAATTAATATAAAGAGTATGAAAGCTATTACCTGAAAAACCACCAAGTCTCTTTCTGTATTCTTTCATTATTAATTATTATTAATAATTAAATAACCTTGGTTTACATATTCAAGGAACCTCCATACAGGTTCCTGCCCCAAGGAGTTTGCCGTGGAAAGGTCAGATTTCAAGAACCTTTATTTATAATAACAAGTACTTTATCTGCTAGTGGCCATCAACTATTTACATAAATAACACCATTTTGTGTCAGTCTTATGTGTAGACTTTGGCCTCCAAACTGACAGGAGATGACAAAGAAAAAACAGGAGACAAATTACAGAAATGACCTGGGTAATGGCAATGAAAATGGATAAACAGCTATGTGTGGGGTAGATTAAGCAATATGCCTGCTAGTGGGTGCAGATCCCATTAATTCCTTTGTGAGTACACGTACAATCCTTAGCTACAGCACGTTTAATTTTTAGTGGATTGATCTGTGTATCTGAAAGAGCAATGTCCAGAAATAGGTTAGGGTAGTGGATAATTCCTGGAGGCCAGCTGAAAGGTATGAGTTTTGATGAGGGATTTGAAGGAGGAGCTGCAAATACTCTCATCCGCATAATTGTCTACTTTTTCCCCAATGTAAATCATTATATTTCTTGCCCCAATTTTTTATCAAAATCACTTCCAACTTATTTCAGTCTGTCACAATAATATTTTCATATGAGGAGTGTTGTAACCTAATTCCTTCATTTGAATAATACATTCATTTTTAATTACTGCAACTTGATCTCAGATTATTCAAATAACTGTTTCATTTTTTATGCTTACCCTGACCCCAGTGTATTTATAGGCTTTTATCCTTACCTGATACCAGTGTAATGTAATTATAGATTGTATTTTAATCATCTACTATATCCTAGTGAGTTTGTTTAAATCACTCCAATCCAGAGTCTTTTATTTCTATGCCTTTTAAAATTCTACAATGGCATTCTCATTGCATAAAAGCAATATTTTTGTAGTTTACTACAATGAATGAACATTTTGCATGCATTGCTGGCCATGTTTCCAATTTAAATTTTAAGAAGTTGCTATAGAGAACTCTATGTAAAATGAAATCCTGACTTGTAAACAGGCATGGGACAGCTCATCACTTGAAATCTTTGTTCATAGCTCCTATTTGGTCTCTAACATAAGTTTACAAGAAATGCAGCAGAAAAAGAAAGCAAATTCTTTATTCTACCAAAAATAGAGGTTTACCTTGGACTAAGAATTGACAAAATATTTCTCTTTTCTGCTCACAGGCACCAAATGTTTCCAAGTTATTTTACCTGTATTATAAAAATTCCACATTGTATCCAGAAGCTAAATAGCTCAGGTGGGCCACGTCATCACTAGTCCTGGCCACATTTTGATTCCTAGGGCTACTAGTTCTCTTTAAGAAAGATTCAACTCTTGGAAGTTTTTCATATTCTGAGGCGATTCAGTTTTGCTAAGTAATAATTTAAAAAGCAATAATTATTATCTTTCTATCCCAGTCGTTAGTGATGATTGAGGAGTTCCCCTTTCCCTATCTTTTGTGTTGCTTCAAGATTCAGGTGTGGAACAGGGTCAGAAATCAGATACGTGAAGCTACTCACGTTTGCACATCTGCCTAAGAACCAGTACCTTTCTGGCTGTCAAATCGATTTGTACTGAGATAATTGCCACTGCTCTAGTCAAACTATGCCCTTTTTTTGAGCAGCCTTTTTTTCCTGTGATGACATCTAGCAGCAGACCTTAGAGTGTCCTTACAACATGCTCGGTTGCAGTGTATGCATTTTTCTACAGAGTGATGTCATGCCCAAAGATACTTCTGAATTAAACCTTCATCCTAGCAGTGTGGTGCAACCATCAGTACTGTTCCCAAAGTTGAGTCTGTGTCTAAAGCAGATTGCATAGGTGGAAAAATAGTCAAACAAACAAACAAACAAAAAAATCAAAGCTATTAATAAATCCCAAGTTTTGTGGCCACTTACTGCCATGTCATGTTAGGGAAAGGGGGCATTATGTGTGCTGCTAAAATTCCTGTAATTTGTGTTTTCCACATCCCTTCTTTCTCAAATGTGTAACTAATTTTTGACTTCAAGTACCTTTATCTTCTGTTTCTTTCTATTCTCCATGTGTGTCCATCCCCTGCTGTTTCCTTTATGAAATGTCACTTTTAAATCTGATCCCTCCTAGTTTCTAGGAAATAAGGGTCTAAAAGGCATTGAAACATGATCCAGACTGATGTCTGTTGAAAGCATAGGTAAGAAATGGGCATTAGCTTCTTGAAAGTATAAGTAAAGTGTTGTTTTTAACTCCTACCTCCTTTAACAGATTATCTCTTCTCTGTAACACTTAAGAACTGTCCAATGTGTCACTTGTGGGAAAAGAATTGTGACTAGTACCTTGAATCTAATGAACAAAAACACTGTCCCATAATAGTAAAAAAAAAAAAAAAAAAAAAAAAAAAAAAAAAAAAAAAAAAAAAAAAAAAAAAAAAAGTAAATAAGAACAGGGAATATGGGTTTATTGAATATAATCAGTGAGTAAAATGAATTACTCTGCTTTTCCAAGATCCAGACAGAGAAGCACGTTTCCCTCTGGGATTTCTACTACCATTTGGTCTAATATTCATTTTGCCTATAATAATACAAGCTTCATTAAGGTAGTAAAACAGCAATTGTCTCCTTGAGATCAAAGGACATCTGTTAAATAAAAGCAGACGGATCTCTAGAATGAAATAGTAGGAAAAGTTTGAACTAAATTTTATGGTGAATCAAAATGTAAATTGTAATTTCACAAGGAAGAGACAGAGCACAAAATTAACTTTGTAAAGACATGGAAAGTGGATATGTTGATCTCAGAAATGCCACTGACAGATAAATATTTAGTATCAGTTCACATTTTTAACTATAACACTTCATGATGAGAAATTATGCTTGAGTAAGCACACTGGTCTTAAACAATTACCATTAAACAAGAAACATTGCTTATCAGATAAATTATCTGACTGACCTAGCTTCTATTTAACTCCTCTTTTACTTGAAAAAAAAAAAAGCAAAAAACCCATCTGTCATCAACATCCATCCTGCAAATCTTGTGACAAAATAGTCCCTTTTAAAAAATCAAATAATACCTAATAATATTTCTAAATCTATGTTTCACTGTTTAAGATATGGTACTGGAAAAATGAAATAGGATCTCTTGTCTAGTTTCAGCATTGGTTTCTCTGGATGCCTTAATGAAATTACTGCACCTACATTTAACCATGGTGCATTATAGAGCTTGTCAGCAAAGAAAATACTTCAGAGAGACAGACATGCTAAAAATCAAGGCTTTTTTGAAAAAAAAAACAATCCCAAACAACCCAAGAATGCCTCTAAAAGAGATGGGTACTATCCACAGCAAGAAAGAATTAGGGATGAAAAGTCCTTTCCAGTGAGATATTCCCAGGGGACACTGGGCAACCCTGAAAGCAGGCAGTGCCAGCCAGCAGACTGGGCCAGCTGTGGGCAGTGAATGAGCCCTTTATGCACGTGTTCTAACATCCCTCTCACATCCCCTGGAGAAAAATGGTGGCAAAAGTAGAAATGGGAATGGATACTCTTGCAGGTTTTATCTCCTTCTGCAAAAGGCACAGGGTAGAGTCATGAAGTTCAATTTCAATTTGCCACTGCAAAAGTAACCCAATCTGTAACTTATTTCAATCCTCTTATTGAGCTGTGTCCTTATAATAGTAACAAAAAATAGAAGTTATTCTGAGAAAGAAAAAAGAAATAAAATCCCCCTGAACATAACTTAATTCTAGTCTTTTGACAGGCATGTGTTTAGAATAATTAGGAAAATATTTTTTGACTATTTTTGCTCAACATTTTTTACACAATTTGCAAATGACACATCGTAAATCTGTTCAGCAGTCACAGGTCATGGGTCTGTAGAACTAGCTTAAAAAGGACAGTAATGGTTGGGTTACCTGGTGCCTCTACACACCTGCCAGGGAGTGAGAACTTAGGGGAACAATCTGCTAACCTCAATCAGCATAACACATAGACTCCACTACTGTAATTTATAGCTTAATGCATCCACAAAGCATTGTGAAGTGCATTGATGACTTTGAATCAGAAAGGTTAAATCATAATTACTACTGCCTCATCAAAAAACCTGCATTTGATTGCCCACTAGACCAGTCAAATAAATGCCTGGTATTGCTATACCATGATAAACCAATATAAATAATGGATAGACATCTGTAGGCAAGATTACATGTTTTGATTTCAAATGGAAAATTAATGACAAAGTCCCATTTTGAATCTCTGTGAATTCCACCTAGTTGGAGCCTTTGATACCCTTTCTTCTGTACTTAAAATGCAAAACACAAGAACAAAAAAGTGAAGAAATATGAAAGAAATCCATGTGGATGTCTTAGCAGCAATTTGGTAAAAAATATATGTCAAAGAAAAAAATTTAAAAATCAATCTCTAATTAGAAGAGAAATAAAATACCACTAAATATAAGTAGATATATTTAACAGAAATTCTAGTTTAAAAATTTGGCATTCTAGGATTTTGTTTATGGATCACAGTGATTTCTTTCAAAGAGAAAAAATATGAATATTAGATGCCTTTTTGGACACCCATGATTCATATTTTCCTCTAGCACAATTAAGAGTGGATACCTTGGTAATACAGTCTTTTCACAGCATACTAATTTTGGTTTAAACCAGTTAAAATATTTCTGTTGTCATTACAGTGTCTGCTATTTTAAAATGAGGTATTTATTATGAAATGTGTGACAGTTTTGCACTGTGGTGAAAACCAGGTACCCTATGACAACAGGAGTCTCTGTTAGGAGATGGGCAATTCAGCTTTCACAAGCCTGTGCTTGGTGTTCCAACTGTCTATGATTCAGCTCTCCTCTCAGCAGATTTTTGCACTGTCTGTGGTGCAGTGAGATCTATGCAGGCCAGCTAAAATGTCATTTGAAAAAGAACAACTATTTACTAGGAAATACACCCGAAACACTAAATTGTGCCATTGGATGGGCAGTAGAAGTTAACTATTTGCTTTGTGATTGAATCTACTAGAGTGGAGTGAGTGATCCAGAAGCAATAGCCTTTACTTCCATTTTACCAAGACCTTAAATTACATAGTCTCAACTCCTCACTTTGTAGTTAACACATCCCTTGACTTTAGTGAAACAGCATTTGTTTCAACCCATACCAATAGGTTCAGACGATTGGTGCAGAATGCCACTCAAACGTTCTTGGATAGGAATTTCATGCCTAATAATCAAACTTGATACACATACTGGTTCTTTGGCATGTCTATCATCATGGCCATCTGTTAGGTGGAATTGTGCCTGCTAAAAAGGAGATATGCCAGTTTTAACATGATATAGGTGCCATCAAAATGCAAGTGATGAAGGAAAGACTCTAAAATATGGCAGTGATCAATCTTCTGCAAAAAGATGCTCTGGGTAGCAACCCAACTGTTAGGAATATTGCATTGATATATATGATAATTAAAACCTTTGGTTGGTTTTTTGATCTCTAGGCACCCTGTCTGGGTGCCTGTATTCACACTGCAGCATTATTGTTTTGTGCTTTGCACTTGCTGAAGGAAACACACATCTTTCTCATTTACTATCACAGCCTAATCACCAATAATAACCTAATTTGAAGGTCAAATGACAGATGAAAATTCTCTTTTTACAACATTTTCTTTTAAAATATGAAGTGATTTTTTAAGAATTAATACTTTCAAGAATTAAACACAATCCTGCTTATTATCATTCCTCACAAATGTTTTTGAAGGGTCTCCTTTACTAATGTTTCTGGTAAAACACAACTCAGAAGCACTCCTGCTGTCTGATACTCTTCATAGGAAAATGACTTCTCTTTGTAGTCTTTGTGCTACTCTTTAGAAAGATAAAAAATGCCCTGGTGCAACAGTGGGGAGGTCTGTTTAGCTCAGACTTTCTCTAGAGTGGCAACAGGCAACATTATTTAGTAAAAATATGAGAACTTGGCCTCTTTCTGCAGTTCATTCCCCTAAGAGTTCCCAAGCATGTACATGGATTAGGAATGTTAGTGGATACATCCTCTTAGTACCGTTTACAGATCTGTTGTCCATGAATTTGTCCAATCTCTCTCTGAACCTGCTGATACTGTCTGCTTTCACAGGCTCCTGTGGCATCAAGTTCACAGAGTTAACTCGCTGCCGTGATAATCTGTTTTAAATTGTTCTTCTCCCAGTTTCCTGTAGCACTGCAGGATTTGAGGAATAACAGTTCTTCATTCACTTTATCCACCAGCTTCAAGATTTTGTAAGCCTGTATCAAATTCCCCCCTCAGCTTTCTCTTCACCAGATGGAGAAGTCTCAGACTTTTTTGTCTATTGTCATAAGATCCCTTGAACACTCCAGCTGCCCTTCCTCAGCTGTGATCAGAGTTGCATGCAGTACTCAAGATCTGGGTGTACTGAGCTTTCATATATGGCAAACTGACAGCCTCTGTCTTGTTCTAAAAACTGTATAGGCTTTTGTGATCTCTAGCAAAAGATCTTTAGATGTGTTTAAATTAGAAATCTAGTCTCACACAATTGAATGGTTGCCTTTGGGGCTCAGATAAAGCTGTGTAGTGTCACTGAAATAGAGCTGTTTGGTACTTCCAGCTTTCACAGTGTGCAAAGGGACACAGCATGTCACACCTGGGATAACATAACTATGCATTAAGCCATATAATCATAATAATGGTACAAGGCTTCACAATGTGAGCATACAGGTAATTTATAATAGTAGACAGTTATGATACACATAGCGCAAGACATACTTAGAACTTTTCAATTAACCATATACACAATGCACATTTTCAGTACTTGAGAAGCTACTTGAAAATGCTCAGCTAATTTCTAGGTGGTCATAGAAGACTGGAGAATGAACATTTAACATTGTTTTGCTCACCAAAGTTTTCTACAAGAAATTCTCCACACAATTTCCATTTCAACAACCTGCTGGTCTACTAGCAGAATTTCTGTGCGAATCAAAATAAATCTCTGAGAAAGCTTTCGACTCCATTAAGTGTTATTCCTTCTACAGGCCTGAACCTGTAGCCAAGAGAGTCATAAGAAACCTCTGGTCCTAATTTGTTTCTTAATCTGGTGCCAGCTCCTGCTGATACATCTGCTCATTCTTTTTCAGCTCCCTAAGTTACTGGATAGAGGATCTCTTTCAACAGGTGAGCCCCTTTCAGCCAGTGTAGCAGCTGGGGCACATGAGTGTGGATTAATGGCACCTGAAACATGCCACTCTCAATATCACAGATGATTGTTCTTCTCCCAGCTTGGCTTTCCAAGATGATACCACCGTGCCAGTGCTCAGAGGAGAAGACCTGCTGTCTCTTCTGTTTTGCTTGGCTACAACTTTGGAGAAGGCAAGAATATATTACCAAAAAAAATATGTTCTCTTTTGTGCATGACACTATCCCTGCAAAGATGTTTGAGTTTCAAGGTTAATAGCTTATTACTAAATGCAGGCTTAGTGTATTAGATGAACCTGAAGCAAGTACAGGTGTTTGTATTAGACATTTTGGAGTTAAGTCTTTCAGCACGGTTTTCACCACTACTCTGGTTTGGTAAAAACAGCAAGTTTCTGGCATAGTCCTTAAAACTTGTTTCATAGAAACAATCAATCAAAGTATAAGAATTGTACGATACATTTTCAATATCTTCCCCTGTGGCAAATATACAAATGCAGAACATAGTGTGAACATATTCACTCTTCCTTTTCATCCCTGTAAAATTCCAACTATATGCACCATATTTAGTGCAGGATGACAAACAGAAACTCCTTTTCTGACTAAATGAATCTATCAGAGACCCTGAATTTGCAAGGAAAGACAGTATTTATTGGTGCTCAAACCTTTTGCAAATATTCAAATTCCTAGGGAGAAAAAGAAGATACATATACTGTCTGTAGGCATGGGAAAGGTAACAAATTCATGTTGTTGAAAACACATTAAAAATGGGAATATGCACTGTTTTATTAAAAACATACATATCAACAGCCTATAAAGTTTTCTTTGTCCAATTACCATTATTCAAGGAATTACTGATGAACCTTTAACTGTGGTCTATGTAACCATAACAAAGGCTTATATTTGCACAGCTTCAGAAAGAAAAATCACATGAAAAAGTCTTCTCTCACCTATGTGTGAATATCATGGCATGGAGTCAAAATGACTGTCCACTGGAACTAACACACCATAGAAATGAGTGTGAAAGATACCTGGGTAGACTGTTAGAGGCCTGAAGGAAAGGCATTGGTGTTCATAATGGTGATTTTCTGTTTACTGTGTCCAAACTAAGTTCAGATATTACCCTAAAAATCAAATGACATCAGCATTAAGAGATATTTATCTTTAAGTGTGAAAAATATACCAAGCTGAGCAGCAGGAGACAGCAGGAAAAGAAGAGCAAGATGGATTTTTATTTTTTGGTTTTGATTCAGGGTTTGTCTTGCAGAATGCCATATTACAGGCTGTTAAAGGTACCATTACTCAGAACTGATGAAAATCAAGTCTGCAGAATAGACCATAACTGCTCTTTTATTGTAAAAAAATGTAATATATAAAATATCCATTAATTTTGCCCAGAAAATAGAAAATGTTAAATTGCACAATAAAAGATTTGACCACTACATTACATTTTCAGTCATAAATACAACTTTGATAGCCTTCATTTTTTATAGGATGGGATTCCTGTTTTTATTAGAGTTGGCAACAGGGTAAACTTGGAAAATGTAATGGAAGAGTGTGTGATTAATTTTGAATATATTAAAAATCCATCTATATGTATTTAAATTTATTTGTGTGGGTGCATGTATTTTTTATTTATATGTACACATGTATACACACATGCATACACAGCTCCCAAAACTCAGGAAAGCCAGAAAAGGAAATAAAAGTGATAGTAACCTTTAAGAGAAAGGGTATAACCCTAAGCTACCAATCATTCTATTCTGAGCTGCATCAGCATGAAATAGAACACAATAAGCTGCCAAGTGCATTAACTATGGACTTTAGATTGGAATTTGGACAGGGGGAGAGCAGAAAGCTCACTGTGGTCGCTCCATCATTATAATTAATAAAAAAGAATGAAATAGATTATAAACTTAGTTTCCAAATAACAAGGACCATTCAATGTTTATTTACATGGCTGTAGTGGATATCTACATTTTATTCATACAAACGAGTAATAATGTAATTTTCTTGTTGGAGGTCTGCTACACAGTCTGAGTATCAGATGGACTCATTTCAAACTTGAAAATACAATCTTGTTTCATACACTAGGTGCTTACTTGGTTTGATGTTGCTAGCTTTGTTTAAATATCAACTGTACAAGTTGCAGTGTAACAAAATACATATAGCTAGAGCCAGGTCTTCATAGCAGCTCCCATTGTTCTGCATGAAAAATGCATTGACTGTAGTATTGCGAGAGTAAATGTGCTGTATGCTGAAAAATTCTGTCACTTTCTATTAGCTGTAAATTATCGACTAGTATAAACCCTAATTTCATTTGTCACATTCTGTTGCATTGCTGCTCTTCCTTGTTCCCATTCTGTCATTCTGGCAGGCCCACTCTGCCCCAGGTATCACGGCATCGCCATCTGCACCCGACATCTGTCTCTCTATTGATCACACGGGTTTAGCACTTGATCAAACAGAGCACGACAGAATACATCTCTTTTTGCAGTACTGCCAATGCCAACTGCTGCATGAAATCTATTACAAAAGCATTCTTCTACCTAGTTTCTGAAACTGCAAAAAACTGTTTCTCTTCTTTTAGAAGAGTCTTAGGTTGATTTTTTTTTCTTTTACTTTCTGTCATTTTCTTGTAGAGAAAGGAAAAAGCATAGGCTCCCAAAACCAAGAAATGAAGCATTTTTAACCCTGAGTAGGCAAACTATTGTAGAGAAAGGAAAAAGCAGTAGGCTCTCAAAAACAAGAAATGAAGCATTTTTATCCCAGAGTATGTAAATTAAGAAACTGAAATTATTAATAATAAATTATTACATTGATTCCCATTGTTTTATTAAACATAATTTTTAATTTCACTGTAAAATGATGGTATAAAATAGACTAAAGAAGCCCCTCAAAGACTCAAACATGGTGTCTGGAGAGCCTTAGATGTCTCCAGTATAGATGGTTGACTCTAGCAAGTGACTTGGGGAATTAAGAAAGGTGCATAACAACTAATTGCTCAATCAGTGAGAAAAAAAAAAAAAATAGTGCATCTGAGGACTGATCTGGCATGCTCACCTGGAGAACAGACAACAGAAAATTCTTGAAACCAAAGTATGTCTGAAATCACATTCTCTTCCATAAATGAAATACCTGTAACCAGGTCTGGACACCAGATGCCTCCATTCTTTTGTGAACAAAAGCAAGGAACCCTTTTCTCAGTGTGACTACTTAAATAAGCAGCATTGGTGCTTTAGAACACTGAGAAGGTGCACACTACATTTTGCACAGGTATTCTGTTGGAGGGATATAGGAGCACAGGGTAGTTCAAGAGGGTCACCTCGGAGGCTTCAATACAGCCACACTTAGAGAAGCTGAACATTTCACTTCTTTCAGGGGATGAAGAGCAAAAAAACCCTGCAGTAGCAAGATCACAATACTCTTCCCTAAAACCATCTGTGACCAATTCTGACACCCAAGTGAAATAAAATTGCCTTGAACTTCATAAAATTAAGCTTTTTTGACAGTAAAATCATCAACATTGGCATAGGTGATGCTATGAATTGACTGTCTTGGGAGAAAGCTCTGTCCAGGTATTGTGCAGTTAATAAGCTGCAATGCAATTCTACATCCTTACAGAATAATTAGAAATGTTTTCTAAGAAAAATGGTGAAATTCTAAAGCTGTACCTATTTCCCAAGGCCTTAGATATGCTTATGGCACACAAGGTTTAACAATTTTAACTATGACATAACCACTGATTTTACGAGACGTTCTTTTATAAGTTCTCAAGTTCTCAAGTTGAGAGAAGTGCTTCTAGCCATAAGAAATGGGACATATAAGGCTAAGAAATTAAATTATGGACTAGCAGCAGCCATAAGGACAATATATTTGCTTCTCAAACACAGCATAAGGGATTAACAGAACCCAGGAATTTTACGATAAAGTCTTCATGCTTTCCACAGGTGGATACCATATTCCTGTCAATCATAATGTATTTTAAATTCACTGGATTAATAAAAAAGACGTGCACTTTCTGGAAACAAATGGGGCCTTTATATTTATGAACTATTCAATAACCCAACAGCCACGTGGTGTTTTCCTTACTTATGCTACCTTGTCAAATTATGCTAAACAAAATTTGTTGTTAAAAGCAATCAGACTAAATGCACCCCGACCAAAATCATGAACGGTAAAAGAGTATTTTCCTTGTTTCAACTGACAGTATTAGTTACAACACAGGAATTAGACTGGGATCTAGCAATGTATTATTCATTAGATTTTTTTTTGTAGCCAAATACATTAGAGTATATAGTTATACCAACAAATTAATATTTTAGAGCTAATTGAAATTGTTCTTCCTATAAAGATTAAGCTTCTTCCCACCCTACACACTTCAGTCATTAAAATAACACTTTTAATGCCTTGTCTAAATGATGTCTCACATTAATGCAAAGCTATATTAAAGCACTCAAATGACCAGTTCTTTTGTAATGCATTCTATATGATCAGACACTGGGTCAAATCTGGGCAGTGTGTATGAAGTGGTATCAAGTGGAAGCTAATTAAAATATATTCTCTATAGAACTTTACAGAAAAAAGAGAACAGTAATCATCAGAAGGTAGAGTCTGAAAATGGCATTTCTGAAAGGCTTGCAATGTGATTTATTCTATTTGCATGAGGATACTTTTTGGAATAAAGGCTTAAGAATATGGCAAGAATACTTCAATTACAAGGTACCTTATTTTATTCCTAACAATCTCAGTGATAACCTGTTTCTGGTTTCCCTCTTTTCTTACCCAAATCCATGAAATACAGTATATTAAATTTTTTAAACTAATTTCTTTAATCCAAGGTTTACAACATGAAAGTTGATTCTTCTTAAAATAACTTAACTGGTGTTTTCCCTATTGTACTTTTACTGATTCAGAGAAGGGGGAAATTAATATGGCAAAGATTGTCTTCATATCTCCACATTACCCAAGAGGAAAGACTTTCATGAGACACTGCCATTTGGTGCTGAAATGTAGGTAGATGTGTAGGAAGTGGGGGAGAGGCTATAGTCAGGCTTGCAGAGTTAGCAAGGAGCAATTAGACTGCATGTGTTCAAGCTTTGGTCATTTTGTCAGATAAGGCATCAAGCCCCCTTATCCACTGACTTATCTCTTTTTTTAAAAAAAAAATATGAATTTCAGGGATGTGGGTGTTAAGAAGATGGATGAAGCATTTTCTAGGGATAAGATGTGGATCTTTTGTCTGATCTACTGCAGTAATTCTTACAGAATCATAATACTAATTCTAAAAAATCCAGAATTAACTTCTTAGTTCCATCCAGTGTGCTGAATTTTCTATCTCTATATAAAATACAATGATGCAAGCATAAATATTGATTTTTTGTTTTCCTCAAAATATTTTTTTTGTACTAAATGCTTATCTGTAGAATAACCTTTGCTTTCTTATAAGTCTGTTTGTGAGAGATCTCTCCGTTCACAGTACATGGCATAGTAATGGTAAGTGTGCATTTTTTAGAAGGCCTGTGGGATGCTTTCTTTTCCCACTTAGCTCTTCTCTTATTATTCGGGTGATTATTTGGATGCAAGCCAAATTACATTTCTTGTAAAAATGGGACTTTTCATTTGTGCTAAAACTCCTATGCTACAACTCTGATGTATTATGCAGAAGATGTGCCTGCATTGCAGTAAACCTCCCTAACTGAGGCATAAAACCCCCATGTTCCTCCTAATTTTTTTGTCGGGTTGGTTTATTTTTTTGACTACTGTAATGGAGAAAGTGGCATCTGTGTATTAGTGGGAGCCCTGGCAGGCTGAGCAGCCAGACCTGGAACATATCAGGGTTTCACCTTTCTGTTCCTACATATACACCAGCTTCTGTGACTGTGCTGGAGACTTATGTCAAGAATGGAAACATAAAACTTGGTGTTTCTGGATTTCCATTTAGTTGGAAAAAAATGACTGAGAAAATGCCATTTGGCCATATTAAAAATTGATAATGGATAAATGCAGTTGCTGTAGTTGACAACTCCCACCTTTTGCCTCTCAACTCTCAGGGGAGGCTTCCTCCTCCCTTTCTCCTCAGCAGCACTAACCAGACCCTTCTACACTGGCATAACATTCATGAGACCGGCTACTCCAGCACTGAGGGCATAAATCATATCTTGGCCTTTGCTGGCTCCAAGAAGGGTCCTATTAGCTTAGACCAGAATATGATCTTAACATCTATGTGGGGAAAAATTAAATAAGTAAAATAAAATAAAATAAAACTGAAATAAAACCACCAAACCACAAGGCAGAAATTCATCAATCCCCTTTAGCAGATAAACAGCTCAGAGAATGTCTGAAGCAAGTATCTTTGATAACCTGGCAAACTACTCCCTTCTCTTAGGAATCTCAGATGCCATTGGAGCATAAGGTTCAAATGTTGGGAATCAGGTGAGGATGCGAGGAAGAGTTTTATGCTATCTCTGCCTACAGTGCAATCATGCTTTATCATCTCCCATGAGAATCCCATTCTGTTTTTAATATGTCAGTAAGTGATTCCTTTTCACCTCAGATCTAAAACACGGCAAGAAGAACTTAAAACATCAGGGCAAATAACAGGAGAAGTGAGAAGAGAGTAACAAAATAATAGAAGGGCATTTGCATTGGTTTTGACATCTGAAGGAAGTGTTTTGGTTACCAAGTCTGGCATCCTGCCTGCTGCATATCTTAGCATTTGCCCAGTAATTCTGGAAATGGCTTGTGCTTCACAAGTTGTGGTCACATTTTTCTTTTCTGAAAGTCTGTGGACTCCATTAAAAGAAACAAAGCAACAGACAATATATCACAATTAAACTGTTCCAAGGACTAATTAATCTCAGTGTCTAAAAAGTGCATTTATTTCCAATTTGAGTTCTTTTTGTTGTCCAACCTTTGGATACTGCTCTATCTTTTCTGGTAGGTTAGAGAGCCATTAGAAAAAGAGAAGATAACAGTAGATACAGGGATAAAACCAAATGCTATTTTGAAAATGCTAATATAAACTGGTAATCTTTGAAATTCAGATAAAAGGCTGGACTTTTTTAATGTACTCCAGTAAAAATATTTAAGTGTATTATTGTTTTCATTTCAAAATGATCCAATTCAGCCCTCAGGAAGATCCTGTTTATATTGCAAGAACAACTTTAATCCCATAAGAAAACTTCAGATTAGCAGAAGCATCAGAGACACACTTAGGCTGTCTTTCTCTGACCAAGCGATGGGCTGAAAATTTCACATGGAGCCAGGGCTGCAAAGATGCATTTGTTTCTTGCTGTTCTGTAAAGTACATTTGTGAATTGCATGTTAGGTTTCATTTTCCCCTCAACTTCCAAGTGAAAAAAACATTTTACAATAATTACCTAAATTCATCAGTAAAACCTGTTATGTTAGACAGATGCTCAATATACTATGAAGTTCAAAAGGTAGATGACCTTGTGAGATTCTGAATATATAGGAAAAATATAAAGGATCACATATGCTAACTATGTTTATAGTAAGATTTTGTGAAAATACACGTTTACATAATATGGATATAAACCCAGCAAGAATCACTTACGCACTTTCTCTGCACACACCTTTGCTGTCATTCAGACACTGCTGCAGTCCTTCCAAATATCAGAATTAATGAGTGAAAGGAGACTGTCAATAACAGCACACAATTCAAAATTGAAAACTATATGGAAAATGCTGGGATTTGAGCTACTAATCTTCAGATTAACCCCTCTGGCTCACTTGGGAGATGGTTGTATGAAATACAAACAGCTATTACATCAGCTTTTACAAGTGCAGATGAAGCTCATGGTGGTCAAACTAAACGCAACACACTTCAGAAACATGTCAGATTTTTTTTTTCCTGAGGATGCAGGACAGCAGATAAAATATCAGTGTTCTTCTGTGCACAGCTTTAAAGATTAACAAATCTTGAGCTTTTTACATATAGCTTCAGATCACGGCATACAAGATGAGCTCTTTATTTTTTTGAGCACATCCTTCACTAAAAGAAATACCTATCTCTTTGGATTGAAATTACACATAAAAAATGAAAATTACTGCATTAAATATGAGTAATATGTATAACTTATACAAAAGTGTTGTGATCACTGTAATTACTGGTGGTCATAATTTATTAATATTTATTAAAATATTAACTGACCATTGCTTAACAGGTTTTACCGAAAACACAAGCTAGTTAGTCTTGACATTTACAATTCTTGTATAAAAAGAAATTAGATAGGGTAATTTTTCTTCCTTTAAAATCCAGTGTCTTTTAGTTCCACAAATTCAAGGTAGACTAAGTAATAAACAAATTTGCTGATTATTAAGAAATTACAAGTATTTTATCAATTTTAACGCATACATTTTACAGTCAATGGCTTTTATCATGGAATTTATAGAATATGAAAAAAAATTTAAATGCAATCACTTGTAGCTTCATTTGTGGATTAGATCATCACTGGTAAAATAAAATTACAGACTAAAATCTATTTTCAAATGCTTTGGAATAAATTTGAAGTAACTGAACAGCTTGAGTACATCTGAGCATAGAAAATCAAAGTAGTTTATTAATTCTACATATTTGCAAAATGAAGGCTATAACTATTCTGATCCCACAAAGCAGTACCTTGCAGAAACAGTGACAAATGCAGATACTCACTCCAAAGTGGTGTTGTTTGTGACCCTATCATCATGGCCATGAAGAAGATACAAAAAAGTAGTTGCAGAAATGGAAATATGCAAAGATTACTTCTCTAAAGCACGAGGAGAAAAGTGAGTGGAACATGTAGGAGTAAAATTTATACCCAAGAACAGAAAACATGATCTGTCCTGTGTCATTTAGAACAACAGAAAGATGCGATGGAAAATATCTTAACTGAATTAAGGGAATACAGCTGGGACAACTTATATTTTTGACAAGATAAAAAATTATTTTCATGTATTTCTTAAATCTGTATGTAGTCTGGATAACTTTAGTAATATAATTAGTGATTTGGTAAAAAAAAAATCTATATTGTAGAAACTGGGAATTTCTTACTTTACATACAACAATGTAATTATTATTTAGCATTAAGAACAGAGATTCCCAAAAAGACTAACTCAGAATTATTTATTAGAAATGTGGAGGTGGAGTATGAAGAATAATTATTGGAGACAACATTTCAATATTTGATATTAGGTTGAAAAAAACCCCAATTTCTTGAAAACAATTTTTGTTTAGGAATTTGAGGAGAAATTTTGGAAATCAGATGATGAACACCCTACTTTCTGAAGTCAGATTTCCTTGGCCTTCAGCCCATTCCTAGGAATTTAATCCCATTATTTCTGACAAGAGGGATTTAAGCAAATGTACTTTCTTGAATGGCACAGGGTCCACAGCCTCGGCACATGGCCCCGGTGGCTGAGGTGAGTGGCTCTGGTGCCAACTCGTTCTGTAGCAGAGCACTCCAGTGTGGTGCCCAGAGGGATCCAAACTGGGAGATCTTCATGCAGATCACAAAGAGATGCCAGGAGCCCTCAGCTCCCATCAGCTGTCAGGACCTGGCAGGGCCAGGAGCAAAGGTGGCCAGGCCCCACACATATAAAAGAAGCCCCTGGGGAGTGCTGGTGACCAGGAGCATTGCCAGCAGGGTGGACAGACAGGTTGGGGCAGTCAGCAGGACATGGCGTGGCAGTTTAGGCAGCAGCTGGCACAGATGGGGTACATGAAGGGCACTGAAATCCAGACAGCTCCACCAGGGAGCAGCCATGTCCCCCAGGCAGAAGCCACCGAGGAAGCTCTGGTGGGGACACACTGCCACCCAGGTGCCAGCTGGAGCTGTGCCCAGCTCTGATGCCAGAATGGATGGCAAGAGTGAGCAGCCACACCGAGGAGCTCCTCTATTGCTCCTCTATTCACTGCCAGAGGAGAAGGTCAGTAGGCTGAGGAGTATCAGGGGGTGTGAAAGACAGACCGCTGGAATTGCACCTTGCCTTCCCCGGGAAGGGCCTGACAGACTGATAGTTTGCATGATGTGGAGCATTCCCTGTCCCCTCACTCATGGCTGAGCACGTGAGTTAAGGGGTTGGGGCCAGTGGTGACAAGTGCTGCCTGACGCAGCACGTGCATCTTCTCTGAGGCTGCTCCACCTCCCCAGGGGCCCATAATAGGTAGGAGGCTCTGCAAGTGGAACTGGGCAATGATGAGGACAACGGTTCCTGCAGTGTGGAGGTGTCCCAGAGGTTGTTCCCTTATGACCCACATCAAAACTGCTTCCAGAAAGAAAAAAATGATGGATCACTGTCACAGGAGGCTCTCTACCGAGTGGAACAGAAAAAACAGTCTGGACTTACTTCTTAGAGAAGTTTGTGCCTCCCTGGTGCGTGGGTTAAACATGAGAAAGGAGAGCTTCATATCCTGGAATGGCCCTCAGGTTATCAGCCATTATGGATTTTTCAAATGGACAGTCATGAAGTGGCAACAAGAATGTCAGGGACAATCAAGAGAGCCTTTAGGTATTTGGGACAACTAGTTAAGGCACCAGGACCACAGTTGCAGGGAATGATGAAGGAAGAAATGGATAGAGCCAGGAGAATAATATCTGGCTTGCAATTTAGTGTTGTTGGCAGAATTTTGATTACGTGACATGAAACCTTTTCCTGTTTCAAAGGGGGAAGGACACAGGAGCTAGCAGTGCTCATGGAGAGAGCTTTAACCTAAGGTTTAAGGGGAAGGGGATAAAAAAATAAGGATCACTGGAGATGAGCCTGGGGATGGCATGCCAGTGTTTGAGGGATGGTGCACTAGTGAGGTCATTCTGTCTGGTTTCTTGGTACATGTCGGGGATGGAGATCCGTGGCACCACAAGGATGAAAGGCTTGTTGATTTTGTAGAAACCACAGAAGAGCCTGAGAACAGTCATGGAGGAATTAGAGCTTCTTCCCCTGAAAAAGGCAGAGGGCTTAATAACCCAACTGAAGTGCATTTACACCAGTTCACACAGCATGGGCAACAAACAGGACAAACTGGAAGCAATTGTGCAGCAGAAAAGTCAAGACATAGTTGTCATCATACCACCATTGTGGGATGAGTCACACAACTGGAATGCTGCAATGGATGGCTATAAATTCCTCAGAAGGGATGGGCAAGGAAGGGGAGGTGCTGGGGTAGCCCTCTATGTCAGAAGTATTTTGGTAGAGCTTCATGATGGTGAGGATAGGGTTGAGTGCTTCTGGGTAAGAATCAGGGGAAGGCCAACAAGGCCTTCCACAATTACCATAGTGGGAGTCTGTTACAGGCCTCCCAGCCAAGATGAAAAGGCAGACAAAATATTCTATAGGCAGCTGCAAGAAGTCTCACAATCGCTTGCATGTGTTCTCATGAGGGCCTTAACTAGATCAAGGTTGCTGGCCTCTGGCCAACACTATGAGGTTCAGCAAGGCGAAGTGCTGGGTCTTGCACTTGAATCATGACACCCCGTGCAATGCTATGGGCTTGGGGAAGAGTGCCTGGAAAGTTGCCTGGCTGGAAATGACCTGGAAGTGTTGGTCAACAGCCAGCTGAACATGGGCTGGCCGTGTGCCCAGGTGACATCCTGGCTGGTATCAGAAATGCTGTGGCCAGCAGGATTAGGGCAGTGATTGTCCTGTACTTAGCACTGGTGAGGCCACACCCTGAGTCCTGGGTTTAGTTTTCTATGTGAGGGACACTGGAGTGTGTCCTCAGAAGGGCAACAAAGCTGATGAAGGGTCTAGAGAGTAAATCATATGAGCAGCAGCTGGGGGAGCTAGGGCTGTTTATCCTGGAGAAAAAGAGTCTCAGGGAGACCTTATGGCTCTCTACAACTACCTGAAAGGAGGGTGTAGTGAGGTGGGGGTTGGTTTCTTCTCCCATGTAACATGCTACAGGACAAGAGGAAATGGCCTCAAATTACACCAGGGGAGATTTAGGTCGTACATTTGAAAAGTTTTCTTCATGTAAAGAGTTGTCAAGCATTGGAACAGGCTGCTCAAGGAAATGCTAGAGTCACCATGCTTAGAGGTATTTAAAAGGTGTATCAATGTGGCACTTAAGGACATGATTTAGTGGTGGACTTGGCAGTGCTGGGCTAATGGTTGGACTCTATGATCTTAAAAGTCTTTCCAATCTAAACATTCTATAATTCTGTGATTCTAATGTGAGACTGACTGACTTGTTAAAATGGAAATTAAGGCTTATTCCATACAATCTTGCACAGTGGTCTTTGTTTGCTTTTCTAACGAATACCTATGAGGTCAGAACATGCCATTTTTGGCTGACCTTGCCCTGTTGGGTTACACAGATGTGTAAAAGATAGCCACTAGCACACCCAGGATTAGGGATGCTTACTGCAACTCCTGATTACTTGCTTGACTCACATGGAAAAGCAGTCTGTATTTTTTCTGATTAAAGCATCAGAAAATTCCACTTCAGTGGTGTGTAAAATTTTTATAAACTCTATTCTGAAACAACATTATCATTATGGTAGTCAGACTGTAAAAGATTGGCTAAATGTGCTCAGCTGTATTTCTCTTCTTTTTTCCTTTCCTTCTAAATATCTTCATATAATTGTCTTTCTTATTCTATATTTTTATCTAACTTTTTGCATTACAAATATGCCTCTGTATGCATGCGTAAACATGCCCCAACACCCCCAGAATACTTCCTGCACATGAAGTACAGATTATTAATTAATATGCCCACTAAGATGAATATGACCACATTTAAAATAGTTCCTTAAAATTTACTATTAAGGTTAACATTACATCATTTAATGAAGGAGGAAAGCTATTATGTTTTTTCAGACCAAGTTTCAAAAGTATTCAATATATGCATGTTTACAAGCGAACAGAAAAAGGCAGCCTGGCTTTGGAATATGAATGTAATCTCTACATAGACCCAACTGTTTCTTGTTTATGACAAAGGAGTAAATAATCCATTGATCTGGCAGCAGGGCACCTGCCTTACTAACCAACTCTGTATCAGTGGTCCCTGAACCCTCATTATTTTTCCTCAATTAAAGTTCATGGTCTCCTAAAGTCTGTGCTGAGCAGATGTACAACTGTTCTTGACTGCTGAACACAGAAGAATCACAAATTCAGAAAACTACTGCCATTTCATAGACGCTAGAAGTGCATCATTTGTTGTGGTGCAGAAACATTATAAACAATATGTCTCTTTTATAGTCTGCTAAGCCCTCACACTACAGAAAAGAATATTAAAGTTCAAAAACTGTCACATAAGCAGAGCGTTATGAATACTGTAATGTATTTTTTTATGATTCAAATAATGCTTACTGAAATGAAAAAATAAAGTCCTCTGAGGGGTATAATGTAAAAAATGTGACTTATATTTACTTAGAATTAGAGAAAATTGATGTATGAGCAGAATCAAACTGGAATCAATGATCTGAAGAGAAATTCAAAATATAATAACTGATAAATCACCAAAAGCAGAATTAAAGTTATGTTTGCTGTATTATCACTTTAGTTCTTTGTAATTGCTTCTTTTGCAGAAATAGGGAAGTCCAGAGAAAATAATCAGAAGGGCAATACTACTTGCAATTATAATGCAGCAAGACTCTACCTGCTAAATTCAACTGAAGGATACACATTTCACAAGAAACAGCCTTTTAACTCAAGGCTTAAATACTGTAACATATGAAAAGACACAACATTACATACACACTCCCTATAGTGTGTAGTGTTATACACTAGAAAGAAAACCACTTCTCAATAAGGCATGGGGAGATGCTCATTTCCAGCACCAATCAACTTAAGAAGCAAATGAAAGCCACATTTGGGGGAGACAGTTAAAGTTCATGCATAGCATTTGTCAGTCTGTCTCCAGCATGATTCCAGAACAGCTCTGTTGCCACAGTATGTGCTGGATTTAGTGCAGCAGATTGTGAGTCTATAGGTCAGAGTATGTGCTTGCAGCATCAATAGCTACACCTGTCATTTTAGTTTTTCTGGGAAGAATATGTTATTGTTAACACTGCAACAAGCTTTAGCCACAATCTGACTTTGAGACTGGGCACTGAATTTTGAAAGAATCAGTTAAAATATTACCATTCATGATGAGGTGGGGGGTATTTTCTGTAATGCCTGATGGACATACTGCCACTAAGGTGATGTATATAAGCCTGTTTGTCGTTGGAGCTTGGCTTACTGACTTAGGTTCTTCTGTGAGACTGTAAATCAGGGTTGGTAAAATGAAAAATGCAGAAAAAGGACTTGAGAAGGGAGGGAATTATTAAGGAACTCATTGTTCAGCCAAAATTACAGAAAATATTACTGGCTGCAATCTTATTAGTAGAGGTCATTTTCTCCTTTCAGCTTTCACAACTGTTAACTTCTCCTGGCTTATTTTCACAAACATTTTGCAGAAAGATACTTAATCTAATGAAATTGCCACGTGGTATCTCACTTAAAACTACTCACGCTGAACTGATGATTCAATCATTATGGTGTTTGTTGAGGATGTAAGCACCTTTGGACAAAAGGTAATGGTATTTTGAGTGACTCAGAAATTAACAAAGGTAAGTGCTGCTGTGCACTGGGGGATCAGTTCGCTGTGAAAAGGGTGTTTCTTCAATTTAATGCCAAATGGACGTCATACATTTGCATGCAAAGCTTTGCATGTTTTACTTCACAGAATAAATGGCAGAATTGCCAGGAAGTTCCAGCCTTGCACTAGAAAAAACAAGTAAGCATGCATTATGAATTTTGTGTTTGTACAGTACAGGATGTGTTTCTGCATGCCAGGATATGGGACATTTAGGGGGTGACAGTCTAACTTGCAAACAAATATGTATTAATAAATTACTTGTTAAACCTAAATGACCAGGCTAATACAGAAGTATTTTCTTGCCTCAAATAAATTTGTGTACACACATGATATACCCATGAACTATCCAGAAAGAAACAGGCAGAACACAGACCATTTCACTTCAGCAGTACTGATGCAGCTATGAGGATTAGGAGACAGTCTTTATTGGACAACAGAAGCTGAGAGCTTTCTTGATGCACTGATATCAGGTATGATTCTAATGGGAAATAGGATCAAACATCAGCAAAATTATTGAGCTCTGACACCAGTGCAGTTACAGTGCCAGTGAAGTAATTCTCGTGACTCACCCTGCCTGTCAGAGAGCTGCTGTGTCCCACTGCATTTCTCCATCCTCACCCATCTCCCGGAGGAGGGGTGATGATACCAAAACAGCCTCTTAGCTGGCAGCAGGCCATGCTTCCCCTGCCTCTGCAGAACTGATGGCAGCAGCTTCCCAGCAGTGCCAAAGCAGACAGGGCTGATGGCTCCCAGGAGGCAGCAGGGACCAGCAAGCAGCGGTGCTGGAATTGCACCTCTACCACCGGTTTGGGGAAAAGAACCAGGGGTCACAGTCCCACAAGCTTTGCTTTGCCATGGAGCATTTCTTTACCAGATGGTGAAATCCACAGGGACAGGCTTCAGCTTTCCACCAAAACTGGATAAGCTCGAAAGCAATGAACTTGTCAGAGGAAAAATAAATCCAGTGCACTCCTTTCAAAAAGCCCCGCCTTTCACTGACTTCCTGTCTGAAAACATTACTGATATCACATATGCTGTGGTACTTAGACAATTTTGGAGGCACAGGACTGGCTGAGGATCAAAACTTGGACACATCCGTGCAGCTTTGTGCTCTGCAGGAGTGGGTGCTGCCACACCTACTGTTTTGCTGAATTATTCATCTCTCTGTGCTAGCAGAAAGGCAAAAGTCAACACCTCCTGAACTTAGGGAACAGACACAATGAATGAAAAATAAATTTTATAGCTTTTATGCAGCCTGGTCTACCTTTCCTCAGGAAGTGTACAAAAGAATCAATTGTTTTGCAAATCAGTGCTTACACTTGCAGATGTGGAAAGAGGCACTTAGTGGTTCCTGGAAAGCATGAAGCCTTAACAATATGCTCCAGAAAGCTCGCAGACACCTACGTATTAATACAGACTTTCTCTCTACTGTTTCTTTGCTCAAAGTATAAACTATATTTGATGGGCCAGTCCTTTGTGGAACTGGCCTAAGATCTCCATGCTAACAGAGCCCTTTGAACATTTTGCATTATTGATACATTAAATTCTACACCCATTCTTTTCAGAGCAAAGCCTCTAGAAAGTCAGCTTGTTTCAGATCTTCCTGTCACCTGCAGTATCCTTTTCTTTAAAACATATTTCAGCATCTCTGGGCTGGAAAAATGTTTTTTAAATTATCCCTAAATGTCACTATAGTGATGAAAAATACCTTCTCTTAAAGGTATTTTTCAAAAATACCTGTTTCACAAACCCTTGAGCTGACTCTTCTCTGCATGTATAACAGGACAGCGGCAGATGTTGCAAAAACAATATACTTTATTTCTAAGTCTATTTAAATATAGCTCTCATTTCTAAGACTATTTCTTTTAGTATGTCCAAAAATTTAGTATAGTGGTGTTATCAGTTTAAATATATCAAATGGCTTTGACATTGAAAAGACTCAGTTTTGAAATGTGCCAACTTCCAGACTCAGCTTTAGCTTTACCTGACACAAACTATTATTAAGGTTAATAATTAAAAAAAAAAAATTTAGATGCAAGCTCTCAAGGATTTTGTCTCATTTTGCTGTCAAGTGGAAGAACTGAAGGCTAGATCCTACCTTGAAAATTACAGAAATGCAGAGGTGTTTTGAGACTCATTGTTCTCATATACTTTCGATGCTGTCTGGTCTGGCACTAGAAAACTTACTTTCAAATCCTGTCCTAAATTTGAGTGATGGCAGGTCAGGTATGGTTCTTGATGAGGTGCAGAGTTTGCTCTGATTACCTCAGTAATTACTTTTTAATATTATTAAACTTTTTACATGAAGTAATTTCTCTCCTGATTGATCCACAAAGCTCATGTCAAAGGCCATCTAATTATAAAAAGTTACAGATCCATCTTCTTCATTTGAAAATACCTCTTGGTCAAGAGCTGAAGCAAAGTTCATAATCACACTGCAACTCTCAGAGCATTCTAAATCACTGGAAAGCAAAATATAGATAAATAATTTATTTGCTGATAAAACAGCAGAAAGAAATCCTTCCCTTACTGCAAAAGCAAAGGCGGTTCCATTTCTTGAGGCCTTGGTTATAAATATAACAGGAGCACAGAAATTATTTCAGTTATGCTTTTACAGTGGTTAATAAATCAAGATTGCATATTAAAATATACATTGACATTCTAAACCTTAGTGTAATATTTAATTAAGCAAACTACTACTTTGATCTCCATGTTTCTGAGCAGGGTCCAAAGTCTGTTCTACAACTAGTGAAACCATCATAGAGCTGAACCAATAGTTTCTTTCCTCAAACTGTGTAGGAAATACAGCGAGCAAAATACGTTGGAAATAAAAATTGTGGACAAATTGAGGTTAAATGATTTATGGATCATGCTTTTCTTTTATCTTGCAATGTTGGTTAGCTAAAGAACTGGTTGCAGATCTGTTAGAGGCTACTTGTCAGGCAGAAATGCACATGCTGCCATTAGGCCAGTTTGGAATCCATGAATTCAGTCCACATCAACTGCTTCCCTATAACATATGTTTTATTCTTGCTGTACATAATAATATTTTTAAATAGATTATCAATAATGATGCACCAAAATTAGCTGTGTGTAGCAACTGGGCCCAATTGACAACAGTGTTAGCCTAAGTGCATGAACTTCAGTGAACCCTGTCAGACAAGGGAGTATCTCAGCTGTAAGACAGAGGAGTAACTTTGGCATAGCAAGCTGTTAACCACTGTTAAAGTCAGATGAGCCAGTCAATAGAAATGGATATTCACAGAACACTTTGTGTTGGAAGACACCTTACAGATGCCCTGCCACCTGCAAGGACACCTTCCACTAGACCAGGCTGCTCAAAGCCTCATCCAGCCACGTCTTGAACACTTCTAGGGATGGGGCATCCACAACTTCTCTGGGAAATCTGTTCTAATGTTTCAGAATTCCCACAAGAAAGAACTTCTTCCTAATTCATAAGCCCTCTTTAAATGTAAAGCCATCGCCTTTGTCCTATCATTACAGGCTCTTGTAAGAAGTGCCTTTGCAGCTCTCTTGTAAGCCCCCTTTAGGTATTGGAAGGGGCTCTAAGGTCTCCACCATGCCTTCTTTTCTCCAGACTGAACAACCCCAAATCTCTCAGCCTGTCCTCAGAGAAGAGGTGCTCCTGCCCCCTGGTCATGGCCCACCTCTGGACCCACTCCAACAGTCCCACAGGTCCCCAGAGCTGGACACAGAACTCCAAGTGGGCTCATATGAGCAGAGTAGAAGGAGCAGAACGCCCTCCCTCGCCCTGCTGACCACGTTGCTTTTGATGCAGCCCAGTATGTGGCTGGCTTTCTGGGCTGCAAGTGCACAGTGACAGGTCATGTCAGCTTCTCATCAAAGCAACACCCTCAAGTCCTTCTCCTCAGGGCTGTTCTCTGTTATCTTCCTACTTTATAACTGGGGATACCCCTTGGAGACAGATCCCTTCCAAGCCCCCAGCTTTTGGACACTCCCTCCATGGAACAAGAAAATGGCATTAATTTGTAAAAAATGCATATATCTGTGATTAAAAGTGTTTTGGTATCCAAGTCCATTTAGCCTGAACAGTGATTTTGTCCTGAACTGCCACACTATGTGGGTAAGTAAGTCAGACCTCTCCCAGTCAGCTGTTTTCAGTCATGTGTATTTAACCAAGCCCTAAAAAAATAATCTCTATGCTTTCAGTGATCTAGTTCAGTAACTGAAATTAATATGAAAATTGACAGGTAAGACATATGAAAACAAAATTAATATATTTTAAGAGAAATATATTTTAAGAGAAAACTTAAATAGATATTTTTTAAACCAGTTTGTGACTGGGCAATGATAATGTATGATGTGAAGTACAAGGATTTGTAAGAAATCACTTTCTTTTCACTAACATTACCACACTAATATATTTAACATAGACATTTACATGCTTTGCATTTTAAGTGCCTCTGAAATTCAAGCACCAAGCCTGCACATTTCAGCAGCACCATCAGATGTAATGAGTTATGGTACTATCGGCATGTTGATAAGCTATAGCCCAAAGAAGAACAAGAAGGAAGTATAAAAAATATGGCCAGAGGATGGGATAAAATTATCAGCGAGTGTGTTTTCCTGTTTGGTTTTAATCTACATTTAATTAAATTCTTATCTTCTGTGTACTTATGGTCGCATTTGAATGGCGAGACTGCATTCATTATGAATGGTAAAACTTAACTCGGAGAACATTTCATGTGGCTTCTTTAAAAAAAAGGAAAAGGAAAAAAGCTGTCTTTATTCTTTACACTTAGGTCTTTTTAAAGAAGGGTTAAGTTACTTTAGGCTCAAATGCTGTTCTGCACTTAACCTTTAGGTTAACTGATTACTAAACCTGCTCTTTAATATTTTTTTTAATATATAATTTGGAAACGTTCATATCAAAATTTTAGTTGAATATAGTCAGGAATGGGGGAGTAATGAAACATGCTAAAGTGCTTCCTTCAATCTTAAAACCAGAAAATGCTAAGTGAAAATTTCCATTGCTAACAACAAATATGTGTGTTGGGCTGCATTCAGTATTACTTATAGCCATCAATTTCTCTGAAATTAAAAAGACATAAAAAAAAATCTTAACAATGACTTTTGAGAATCTTAGTTTGTATTATTTTGTTTTGTTTTGTTTTCCAGATCACTGGGCTGACCATGCAGACCTCCTTTGGCAAAACCCAGCTCTCATGTTGTGTAAATGAGAAGGGCAGAATTGGATACTTTGTTTTACTTATTAGTTTCAAAGGTATTTTGGGGGCAGAGGACAAGTGAGATCAGAAATGATACTACCAGCACAAAAATAATATCTAGGCTAAATTATTAAAAGATTTAACAAAGTGAAACAAAATGGAAAGCCTTCTGTGTGTCCTTATCAGTCACTACAGCAACTACTACACCATATATATTTTAAAACATTCCATTTATCTATCGAGGAGATGCTATCTTGCAATGCAAAATCATATGACACTGTCAGAAATATCCCTGTGACTTTTATATTGCATACATTTATTTTCTTTCTTTGAAGGGCCTGTCCCTATGACACTTAAAAGGCATCTTTAAATGAGAGGTATGATGCATTCACACAAACCCAAGCCCTACCAAAATGAAACCACCTCCAATTAAACATATTCCTGCAGTACGGAATACTCATTTTCCTGAACTAACCTCCACAAAAGCCCTTGAAAACCGATCAGCTTTGAAGTGTGGGTTGATAATTAACAAATATCGGGAGCTACTGCAGGTAGAACATTTCAGGGTCAAAAGTTCTACTAGGAAAATGAAAACATTGGCACCAGAAAGTAATTGTTTTCTTGCTCATTTGGTTATTGATTTTCAACTCCGTCTTCTCCTAGAAGTTTGGATTTTACATATCTTTCCTTCATCCTTATGCTATTCTAGCATTATGCTACTAATAATGGAAAAAGGAAAGGGGGAAAGGCATAAAGGAAAGTTAAAGCATGGGAGAAATTTAAAAATTGCAACCTGTATAGATTTTGTTCCATGTCTTTTTAGAGCCCCCTGGATCTAAGTTGGGCTATCAATGGTGAGTTTTGCTCGCTAAAGTGCCAGCCGAGGTCTGAGTCAGCTGACAGCTCCGTAGCTTTACTCTGCAGTTTCTCATACAACATATTGCCATGCTGTGATTGTTCAGGTTTAGAAACAGAAGTATCTCTAGCAAAGTCCTCATCCAAGAGAAAATGTTACAATCATTTCACTAGACAAATATAATAAAGCAAAATTAAAAGCTCCCTCACTCCAGCATCTACCATTAAGCTTTAATAAAGATTCTGAGACTGATAACTGAGCCATGTATCTTCTGTCATCATTGCTGGGAGAAATGTTATTGTCATTTCTTTTACCTGTATCCAGCCGTATATTGATGTTACCAGAATCTGTCTTCCTTAAGAGTTTGCCAGCTAATTCACAACTAAGCCACAATTTAAGCTGAAGTAAATCACTTCACCGCATCTGTCGGATCAGTTTGGAGAGACAACACAGTCCTGGCTTAATCCTTTAAACACTGAGATGTGTAACTATGACACTGAAAGAAGGGAAGGTGGCTGTCCCACATTTCCTCTTCTTACTCAGATCTGAGGTAAACTGAATCACACTCTCAAACATCTGTCTCTGCAACAGGATTATCAGAATCGAGCTGACACTGATCCCAATTTAAATGCCTCAGATACATGCCTAAATTTAGGGGGAATCTGGACCACAGAGCCAGGTACAGTTGCCATTCAGGAGAGATCACACAACACTTTTTTCCCCTGTCTGTTCAGATGGCACTGCGTCCTTCTGAAGGGGTGAAGCAGTTTGGGAGACACAGCAAAAGGGTACAGGAAAAGAAATACCCTTTCTTAGAAGAATCATTAGTCTTGGATTTAGGAACCATATTAATGTGGTCACTTTCCTATGCATTTCATGTAATTTCCAAGATCTTATGGTCTGGTGTGAGAGCTCTGGGAAGATGTGCTGCCAAAACCTGCTAAAAACATGATTTGCAACACCGCCTGTAAATCTATTTAATTGGTATTAGCTGTGTTAGGATAAAAATACCAACTCATCTTGGGAAAAAAAAGGTATATATAGCCAGTTAATCAATTGCATAACTTTTCTAAAAATGTCTTCAGCATGATGACATTAGGCAACTGTGAACCTGTTAGCTTCCAGCTCTGCTGTCAGTGCTATGATATAATGAATGCCAGCATGGTGTTCCATCAGCTCCTGCCACCTGCTCAGCTTTGGAAAAAGAAGTCTCTTTTTTTGGCAGCCATCAGATGTCATACCCAGTGCCCACTGGCAAGAACAATGACTTTCTGCCATAGTCTCCTTCACTTAAGAAAGTCTCAAAAAGAGGCCTAGTGGAGAGGGAAGATAAAATGCTGCAGTGCAGGGGCAGAGGACCTTAAATGGGACAGGTACAGTAGTAGCCCCTGGACATGAAGGTGCTCAGGGTGAAGGCTGATTCAGAGAATGATCCATCTACCTCATTGCTCACAGAGGACTACTACCTTGGCTCTGAGTGGCTCTCCAGTAAACTGCAGACTTACTCTAGGCGGAAAAGCAACTCCCATTTTGTGCCAGTTCAGTGCCTGGATGGGTACTCCAACCTCTTCACATCTCTCTGCATATACAGCTGTATGTGTGTAGGATAGCACTGTGTCCCTGGACTCACCCAGATGAAGTCACCACGGCAAACTGAGGCATGCAGGAGGCTGTCTCTATCTCTGACACGGCTCTGTGCTACAAGCACTGCACAAAGGCAGAGATGTGGCCCAGAGGGCAGGGAAAAAGAATAACCTTATTTCTCTCTCCCCTGCTTTGCTGACTAGACTTACCTGACTGGTAGGATTCATACTTTGTCTCAGCCCTAAGATGCAGAGAAACTGAATTTACTCAACTGAGAGGGTTATCTGTTGATTAATGAAAGTCCAGTGTGATAGAATATTGTCCTAATCACATTGTACACTGACCAAATACTGCTTTAAATGAAGGGGAAAGAGCATTTGCTTTCTTAATGGCTACAGCAACTGGGCTTTAGATTGGCAATTTTAGCAGCATTATGCTAGACTAACATACAGGCATCTACCATAAGCCTAATGCACTGATCTTAATAGGTAATGCCAGCGTTAAACGCTGCTCTGTATTGGGACAAGCCTGTTGTATTTATGTTTTTCTAATGTGCACAAGCATTTACATGAACTGCATTTTTACTTCACAGGGATTTTTTGCTGGAGTAAGAGGTGCAGATTTGCACAGTGGACTTTGGAGTGTACGTATAGAGAAAAACAAAAAGACAGAAATTATACTATTCATGCTGCTTGTGAACAAAACCAGGACTGTAATTCATGAAAAGTGAAGCAGTGAGTTATGAAAAAACTGCCCTCACAAGACAACAGTGATGATAAAGTATACAAACCCAGACACATACCACATTCCATAATTCCTTCAAAACTCTAAGCCTGCTTGTTTTGACACAAGCCTTAACTTCTGTAGCCAAAAAAATCTGACTTTCTGTTGTATTAAAGTAAAATAGAAATAACTATTGTTCCATTTATTTTATCTAGTGTTCCAATGATTGCAAAACCGTGACAGAAGTTGCTGCATAAAAAACACCACTTCTTTTAAAATAGACTGCCATTAAGACTGTTTTTTTAATGTCAGGTGTTGTGTTTCTGTATTTCATAGGCATTTGGGTGAGGGGGGTAAATGTTCTTTGAATTATAAGGCTGAGATTTTTTTCTCTGTTTATGACTCTCATAACAAAAAATTTTTAAAATACTCAAACAAAACCAGTGCCACATGCTACTGAGACTTGGTGAAATCAACCACTGACAGCATCCCACAATGGTCCTGGTCTTAACTGCTTTTCATGTTCGCTGCCTTATTCAGCACTGTCATCATTTTAGCACATCTGATTATGACTCTTTCTAATAGGAATCATCAACCTGGAATCAAGCTGACAAGGTTTTGCGAGGCTGTCTTTTTCATTGCCAAGGATTCATCTTGTTCACAGATCTTTATGTTTTTTAATTTAAAAAGCATTAACTAACACATCTGAATGGTTTATGTATATGCACTAAAGCATGTGAATTATTTCTGATGATTGTTAGCCTCCTCCTTAATATCTAGAACATAAATAAAAGTTGCCTTATTTAACTTTGAATTAATTTATCTGTAAAGGACGGATCCTGCTTTTCTCTCCAGTCTCGCCGAGTTAAATTTCTGTGTTGGAGTGAGGCGTGCTCAGGTGTCAGAAATGCCAAACTGCAATGAACTACAATGATGACTTAACTCTTCCACAGATACACATTGACATACTGGATACTGGCAAGTTTTTCCCATCACAAAATTTACGACAAAAAAGGCTTTTCTTAAAGAAAAAAAAAAACCCAAAAACAAAACTATGTCAATAGTACATGTGAAGGGTCTACAAATGTCTTTGCTTCTATTCTCCTTTGGTGGCTGAGGCCAGGTCATCTCCTGGCAGGCCTCCAGGAATGCACAGTCCCTGGGCACAGAGCCACCCGTCTGTCCGTGTCCCCACACAGCATTGAGCCCTGCGGTGGATCTGTCCCATCAGCAACTCCACCTGCTGCAGCCTGGGCAGACCCAGCTTCTATGCTGTATGTATATGGACTTCTTGTATGCTGCTGGCTGAAGTGAAATGTCTCCCCCCTTTTATTCAAGGAGCTCAATATCCTGAGCCCAGTCCAAATCACCGGGGTTTCACACTGAAGACTGAAGGCAGCTCCTCAGGCACACAAGACTTCCAGTAAGTGGATTAAACCCTTCCTGGAGGCAAATCTGAGACACAAAGCCAACTCCCATAGGTGAGTCGGGTGAATACCATCCTTCCCACACCTTGCCACAGCAGAGGCTGAGCTGCAGTATTCAGGATAAATACATGGCACTACTTACACTTTAAACTCTCTCCCCAAACAAACCTCATACCAAAACTACGCCTAGCAGTGCAGAAATACTAGGAAGAAAACAGCAAAAATTAAGTATGCAAGCAGATCCTAGTCATATTAGTGAGTACTGGAAAGCACTTGTGAAGGGTCTAACATTAGAGTGGGATCCCACAAAAAGAAGCATAAGGGAGTTCATTCCCACAATTTTCTGCCAAGGCCCATAATCTGCACCAATCACAGTTTGTTCATGTATGATAGCTTCTTATCTTTTACCATGTGCAGTACCATAAATGCACCTATTTTGGACAACACACAGGGCTTGATATTTAGTTTGTCCCACAACACATGGCGCATTGCATGGGATCCTGACCTAGAATGTGCAAGGAAAATTGCTGCTGCAGCGAAGATGTTGGGCACCACAAGTAAATCTGTAAAACTTTGTATTGTCAATCAGCTGTTACAGGTTTGCTCTATCTGCTCTGTATCCACGACCAGAGCTTCTGGCAGAAATGTTTGGGGAAGATCCTCCTTACGTACATGAGACTTAAATGTAGCAGAAATATGGAAATCATTGCGCTCTGCTTCTGCTAAGCAAACCTGCACGAAAACCTTTTGGATCATATGTGCCCATGGAAAGAGGGTTGGCAGGATCAACCCTACAGACAGAATTAAGACTTTGAGGGAGAAATAAGTAGGTAAAACAAATTAACCTGAAAGGGCAAAAAATATCCTGCCTTGATGCACATTTTCTGAAAGCCACAGTAAAAAACAGAGAGAGGTACAGAACTATGGTTGTTCCCAAGAAAGAAATGTGGGTCTCTAAATCTGAAAATGGCAGAAAATGGGATTTTGAGAAGATGCATTATAATTTGCGTCTATTTTTGTCTCTGAGAATGGTAGTTTTGCAACAGTGAAGCAGCAAATTAATTGTTCTCATTTGTAGTTTAAAATAGAAGGTCATACAAGGTGTACGATGCACTGATTTATTGCTCTGTATAAAGTATAAAATTATGTTATAATTTAATGTAGCCTTTGAATTATGATGTAATCATATGGATAATTTATTTATTGTAGCAGATAAAGGGTTTATGATAGTTTTTAAATTTTATTCAAAATAATACAGAATATATGTTTTATCTTAATAAGAAATGAAGAAAATTCATCCCATGCCAACAAAAAATGTTCTGATTCCTCTGAAGACATCATATCTCTGAATTTGACATTTTAAAATGAAGAAAAGATCCTGAAATAGAGTTTGACAATGTTATATTCTCAAGGTGCAGTTTTCATGATGTCACAGTCCCAACATCCAGCATTCAGATACTCTGCAAATGTCTCATATTTAAATACTTAATCAATATTATATAACATTAAGTGGAATAAAAATACTATTTTTTTTAGAAAAAGGATAATAACACATAAAGTAGTGTAGATATAAATTGTGTGGAAGATTTTATGTAAGTCTTAGAGAGATTTCTCCTGCCACCAGGAAAAAATGCAATGACATTAAATTAATGCCTAATCTAAAATCTTACAGCATTTTCTAAATGATATAAAAATATGTGTAAGGTTACATATCTATCTCAGATTTAACATGCCAACAGAAACTCCTTGAATTTGTTCTTGTATTTAATGTCTTCAGAGACCACTGATGTAAAATCTTAGAGTTCACATTTACTGGTTTAATATGCTCCATAAATTTTGTAGATACAACAAAACTATCTGTCTGTTAGCAAAGAAACTAGACACATTTCACAGTGGTAGCAATCATAAGAATTAAATTAGACTTGTTAGTCAATAGTATTACAGTGAGCAAATGGAGGAAGGGATCTCCCTTTCCAATGGAGAGAAACAAAAGAAGTAAAATTAGGATGAATCACTGACATGGTATCGTAGTGATGATTTTTTTTTAAATTCACCTTGTCCATCCACACTAAGTAGGTAGTGAAATGTGGTGTATTTCTAACACTCAGAAAGTGGGCTAATGCCCACAGAGTTTGCTGGACTATGCCAGGGCAAGGCAGCATCATTAGTGTGCATCCTTCCCTGACTGGGTTGTTAATAATGGCTGTTATTGTGAGCTCTGCATGTGTCGTATGGTGA